>NC_091444.1:43279866-44479866 GCF_964237555.1 Oryctolagus cuniculus
AAGGTTAGTTTTGATAGACAAGAACTAAGACCTGTCATTTTGTTGCTTGGATAATGATTCTACTTTCTCTGTTGTTGAATTTGGTGGTGTCATATGCTTTCATGTTTACTTTTAATGCAGCATACCCTTCAGAATTTCTTGTAAAGCTGGTCTGGTGGTAGCGAATTCTCTGTTTTTACTTATCTGGAAAATACTTTATTTTTCCTTCACTTTTAAAGTATATCCTCACTGGATATAACATTCTTGGTCAGAAGTTTTGTTTTGTTTTGTTTTTTAAGACCTGAATATCTGAATGTATCATCCCACTCTCTTCTGGCCTGTCAGGTTTCCACTGAGAAGTCTGATGTTAATCTAATTGATTTTCCTTTCAATGTAATGACACTTTTTCATGGTCTTGGATTCTCTCCTTAACTTTTGATAATTTGATGACAATATGCCTTGGTGAAGACATTTCTTGGCTGAGTCTGCTTGGGGGGTTCTTTGAGCTTCTTTTACTTGTATGTCTATGTCTCATTCAAGACTGGGAAATTTTCAACTATAATGTCATTCAGCAGGTTTTCAGTGCCTTTTTCCTTTTCTTTTACTTAAAGAATATCCATAATATGAATATTTGATCTTTTAATGATATCACATATTTCACATACATTTTTTTCATTTTCTTTTCTCTTTTTTTGTCTCATTGGGTTATTTCAAAATTCTTGTCTTAGAGGTCAGAAATTCTTATTTTTTAACTTTTATTTAATGAATATAAATTTCCAAAGTGCAGCTTATGGATTACAATGGCTTCCCCCCCATAACGTCCCTCCCACCCACAACCCTCCCCTTTTCCACTCCCTCTCCCCTTCCATTCACATCAAGATTCATTTTCGATTCTCTTTATATACAGAAGATCAGTTTAGCATACATTAAGTAAAGATTTCAACAGTTTGCTCCCACACAGAAACATAAAGTGAAAAATACTGTTTGAGTACTAGTTACAGCATTAAATCTCAATGTACAGCACACTAAGGACAGAGATCCTACATGAGGAGTAAGTGCACAGTGACTCCTGTTGTTGACTTAACAAATTGACACTCTTGTTTATGGCACCAGTAATCACCCTAGGCTCTTGTTATGAGTTGCCAAGGCTATGGAAGCCCTTTGAGTTCACCGACTCTGATCATATTTAGACAAGGTTGTAGTCAGAGTGGAAGTTCTCTCCTCCCTTCAGAGAAAGGTGAGGTCAGAAATTCTTTCCTTCACTTGGTCTACTCTGCTGTTAAAGCTCTCAATTATATTTTTTATTTCACTGAAGTTTTCATCTCCAAAATTTCTGTTCGGTTCTTCTTAATACGTTCTATCTCCTTAGTAACATTTTCACATGTCACACACTGATTTCCTTATTTCTTTAGTCTATATTCTCGCATCTAATTGAGTTTCTTTACAACCATTGTTTTGAATTCTATATTTTATTTCATATTTTCCTTCAGCTAATGGTCTAATTCTGGAGGAATATTGTGTTCTTTTGGAGGCATTATGTTACCTTGCTTCTTCATGTCTCCTGTGTTCCTACATTGATATCTGCCCATCTGCTGTATTCATCCCTGCTTTATGGAGTAAGCTTTATTGTAAAACAGTTTATGGATTACCTAGAATGCAGAGCATCACTGGGTTTGTTGCTTTGGCTTTGGTTCTAGGTGAGCCCAGCAGTGTAGTCTCTGAGTGATTTCTTTTGTCTTAACCAATGTCTGCTGTTTGTAGAGATAGAAATGTGGCTTTGTGATAAATAAGGATTTTCTTGAGTGTGTATCTTTGTTCCACAGAGAGTTCAGTGTCAGTCTCCCTGGGGAATATGACAGCCCAGACCTTGTTCTGGGTGCTGAGCAAGACAGGGGTAGCTGCTCCCTTCTCTTACTGGCAAGGCTGAGTGATGTCAAGTCTTGTGCCAATTCCTGTAGCTCTGGGACTGGGTGATATGGAGATGTTTCCTTGGGTCCAATTAGCAGAGTCCACCTTGTGCTGTGGCTTATAATACCAGCCCTAGTCCTAGGACTTGGGGATGAGTACTGGACCCTTTTCCAGTCCCACAGAGTGACTATAAGCCACACAGATTTTACTCTGGAGGGTAGGATTCCAGAGAGGTAGAATGGAAGTATGTTCTTCCCTATGCACACCTGTTAAATTCCAGTAGCACCAAGAAATTTAGAATGAATTTTCACAGTCTTGGTGTTACAGGGTGTAGTAGGATCATGACCCAGATTCCGCAGGCTGGGAGTGGAGTGTATCATGGGCTGCTTCTGGTATTATTAGCCCCCAGAAGCTAAGGTGAATCTCCCTTGCTCACGGAGAATGCATGAGCATAGTTCTGGGGCTAATGTCCCAAAGCTCCCACATTTCAGGATTCTGGAGATCTGTCCTTTGACCCACATGCTGCCCTGATTCTGACTATAATGCTGGCAGAACAGAGGAGTACTGTGAGACTGTTTGCTGCCCTGGATGGTACTCTGTGGGAGCAGGGGATAAAGGGAGCAAGGAGGCTTCCCTTCTGCAAGCTCAGCAGTTGCTCAGATCCCAGTCAGCAGTCCAGGCTGAAATAAAAGTCAGAGGGTGACTGTGGAATTCCCTCTCAGCTAAAACTGGGAGTGGTGGGGTGCACAGCAATTTTTTTCTATCTTGACAGAAGATGGCAGCTCACACCTGGCAGCTGGCTGCAGCAATGTCTCTGTCTCCTCTTTTCTCACCAAGTCTTAGATTTTCATTTTCATTGAAAACTTCCATCAGTCAGACTCCTGAAAATGTAGTCCTTCCTTTGTTCTTTTCATATCCAAGCTGTTTAACTTACTGTGGCTATACCTATTCAGCCATCTTGGATTTCCCCTTACCCATTCTTGATTTGCTGAATTGCCTGTAGATGCCTAATACAATCCATCTTTATATCTCATGTGGTAACCATGCAGCCTGGCCAGTATTGTGGTGCAGCAGGTTAAGCCACTGCTTGAGTTGCTGGCATCCCATACTGGAATACTGGTTCAAGTCTGTGCTGCTCCACTTCTGATCCAGCTTCCTGCTAATGTGCCTGGGATCTGGATAGAACTCTGGGCTCCTGGCTTCAGCCTGGCCCTGCCCTTTCTGTTACAGACATTTGGAGAGTGAACCAGTGAGGGAAGATCTCTTTCTGTCTCTCTCTCTGTCACTCTGTCTTTCGAATGCATTAAAAAAAAATCATAAAAGAAGAAAACCCTTTCTACCAAGCAAGTCTACCTCTTTAAAAAGTTGGATCATTGGGGTTGGCACTATGATGTAGTAGGTAAAGCCACTGCCTGCAGTGCTGACATCCCATATGGGTGACAGTTCAAGTCGTGGCTGTTCTAGTTCCAATCGAGCTCCCTGCTAATGTGTATGGGAAAACAGCAAAAGATGGCCAAATGCTTAGGCACCTGCACCCATGTGAGACACCTGGAACAAGCTCCTGGCTTCAGATTGGCCTAGCTTTGGTGTTGTGGTCATTTGGGGAGTGAACCAGTAGATGGAATCTCTCTCTCTCTTTCTCTCTCTTTCTGTAACTCTTTCAAATAAATAAATCTTAAAAACTTAGATCATTTCAAGTAACATCATATTTATTTAAATGTATGGGGTAGCTCTTTTAAATTTAACTATTGTTTTTGCCTTTTTAAAAATCTCTACCTGTTGAAGAAAAGTTGGATTGTGGTGGTAGATCTTCTTCCAACTTCCAATGCATAGGGCAGTACCCATGTGCCAATTTCATAGCCAAAACACAAGGTAAGTTGCATGTGCAACCTGTTATTAAGGATTATCAAGCTCTGACTTTTCCTGCTATGATAACTAATCACCTGTTCAAAATAATTTTTCAATATCACTCATTTTATTTTTACTAATTCATTTGACCTTTTTTAATTCTTTAGTTTTGGGTCCTAAAAACATATTAAAATAGGAGGCAAGGTAATAAATACTCTAGAGTTATCTGGCAAACCACTTAACAGAACAGGGGAGATCCAAAATATAAAAATAAAAAATCAATTTACTACTAGGAATGGCAAAGATTTAACTACATATAGTTCTCTAAAGGGAGAGACAATATTTTCCAATCTAGTGAATAAATTTACAAGTCTTAACATCAGAAAACAGAATTTTCAGTGCAAATTTTATGCATATTCAAAACCAATAACACATAGCAAATACTCAATAAAATGATCATTTCCCAAAGTATGCATATATATGATAATTAAATGCCACTAGTAAATTTACCTTTTTTTTTTTTTTTTTTTTTTGACAGGCAGAGTGGACAGTGAGAGAGAGAGAGACAGAGAGAAAGGTCTTCCTTTTGCCTTTGGTTCACCCTCCAATGGCCGCCGCCGCCAGCGCGCTGCAGCCGGCACACCGCGCTGATCTGATGGCAGGAGCCAGGTACTTATCCTGGTCTCCCATGGGGTGCAGGGCCCAAGCACCTGGGCCATCCTCCACTGCATTCCCTGGCCTGGAAGAGGGGCAACTGGGACAGAATCCGGCGCCCCGACCAGGACTAGAACCTGGTGTGCCGGCGCCGCAAGGCGGAGGATTAGCCTAGTGAGCAGCAGTGCTGGCCTTATATATTTTCAAATATGAATTAACGGCAAGAATCATATGTGAAAAAATACTACAATAATTTAAAAATTTCACAAAGCCATCTGTTGTCTTCAAAATTGTAAGTAAATGTCTCCCAAGACCTTTCATGTGCTTATACTTGGTGTACTGTTACTTAACACTTATTTTGTATACAATTTCTCAATTAGGCATACGATACTATAATCATAGTATTATTATAGTCAATGCAATTATAGTAATACTGTAAACTATTTTATTAATCTTTCAGAAGTGAACAGAATCTACATGAAAGTGTGCCAAAATAATTTCAGATTTTATATTAAACTTTGATATTTACCTAATAAGTTTTGTTTTTAAACATATATGCAAAATGCGGATAGTAATAGTTGATGTGTATGTGTTGATCTACAACTTTTCTATATCCATATTTGTTTATGAGCTCTGAAAAACTGGCAGTAGAGCATGAATTTTTAAGTTGAGATAAAACACACATAATATAAAATTTACTACCAACTACTTTTAATTATACATTTGGTGGTATTAGGTATTCACACTGTTGTGCAATTCTCAACACCATACATCCCCAGAACTTTCTCATCATTCAAGACAGAAATTCTGTACCCATTAAACGCCAACTCTATTTCCCCTACCCTTAACCCCTGGCAACCACTGTTCTACTCAGGGTATCTATGAACTTGAGTCTCCTAGGTACCTATTTTAAATATAGTTTTGATCCTTTTATGACTGACTTCCTTCACTTATACCATCCCAAGGCTCAATCAGATCATAGTATGTGTCAGATTTTCATTCTTTTTTAAGTGTGAATTCCAATGTACGTACCACATTTTATCAATTCATCCACTGATGGGATGAAAATTTGGAGTGCTTACACCTTTTGTTTTTTTGTGAACAATACTGTTATTAACACTTGTATACAGTATCTGCTAAGTTACCCATTCAGTTTTGGGGGAATGTATCCAAAAGAATAATTTCTGGGTCACATGACAATTCTGTTTAAGGTTTTGAAGAAACTGCCCTGCTTTTCATGGCATCTGTACCATTTTATATTCTCCCCTAGCAATGCACAAGGGTTATTTCTCAATTAAAAATGAATTTTCAAGGATAACAATATGAGTTAAATTTTGTGATACAATTTCTAGTCTTATTTCTCTTTGTCACTTGCTTTTATTACTGAAATCAAAACTACAAGACTTAGTCTGATTAGAAAGGTTAATTTCCTTTTTTTTTGAGATTTTGTATAAAATTTATTCAAAAAAGCAATTTGAAAAGTTCTAGAATAACACATAATGTCCTTTGGTGAATATAAAAATATTATATATTATAATAAAAACAATAAAATAAAATTGATGTTCATATATTACATCTTCTTGTGGCTAACAAAGCCAGAGAGATGGTCTGGTCTCTGGGGGGCAGGAGAAACTACTCAGGACCAAAATCTTGGGAATAATGACATATTCAATATGCAATATATTATATTCACAGATTCCTTACTCACAGTACTGGTACATAGGCAATATAGTCTTTTTTTTTTTAACTTTTATTTAATGAATATAGATTTCCAAAGTACAGCTTATGGATTACATTGGCTCCCCCCCACCAATGGCTTCCCTCCCACCCGCAACCCTCCCCTTTCCCGCTCTCTCTCCCCTTCCATTCATAGCAAGATTCATTTTCAATTTTCTATATATACAGATCAGTTTAGCATATATTAAGTAAAGATTTCAACAGTTTGCACCCACACAGAAACACAAAGTGAAAAATGCTGTTTGAGTACTAGTTATAGCATTAAATCACAATGTACAGCACATTAAGGACAGAGATCCTACATGAGGAGTAAGTGCACAGTGACTCCTGTTGTTGACTTTACCAATTGACACTCCTGTTTATGGCATCAGTAATCTCCCTATGCTCCAGTCATGAGTTTCCAAGGCTATGGAAGCCTTTTGAGTTCTCTGACTCTTATCTTGTTTAGACAAGGTCATAGTCAAAGTGGAGGTTCTCTCCTCCCTTCAGAGAAAGGTACCTCCTTCTTTGATGACCCATTCTTTCCACTGGGATCTCACTCACAGAGATCTTTCATTTAGGTCCCCCCCTTTTTTTTTTGGTAGAAAGGCTAATTTCAAAAGTCCACTGACAAGGAGAAACAGAGAAAGTTACCAGTTATAAAAAAAGCTAAATCAGAGTGTATGTTATGATTTAAAAAAATCTGAGGGAAAAAAACATCATATAGAATGAAGGAAAAAAGTAATTTCTTCCCTCAATTTTTAAAATTTTTTTGTTTATTTATTAATTTAAAGAGAGAGAGAGAAATACTCCTTATCCCCAAATATTGCAAACAACTGGGGCTGGGCCAGGCCAAAACCAAGGGCTGGGAACTCGATCCATGTCACCCACATGGGTAGCAGGTACCCAATTACTTGAGCCATCACTTGCTGCCTTCCAAAGTAAGCTTTATTAAAAAGCTAGACTCAGAAGCAGAGCCAGGATTCCAACTCAGGCACTCCAAAGCAAGATGTGGGTATCCTACATGGCTCCTTTAATTGCTGTTCCAAATGACCACTCCCTCACTTAGAATGCTAATGGTATGAGAGTAAACTCAACTCAGAAGCTGAGAAGGAAGATAAAACAAGTTCTGATAATAGCAAACTACAGACAAGTATGTATAAATGAAGAGGGGACAACTTACCCTTCAGGTAGAGGTTGAAGAAAACATAATTAGATAATGTGCACCTACATTTTCTATTGTCTCCTGATGAAGAAGTGATCAAGAATTTAAAGTTGTTTTTCTGACATATTCTTCAGATTATTGTATAAACTGAATGATAAGAACTTGCTTTAAAAATTGTATGTGTTTGTTTAGATGTAAAAAAGGAACACCTAAAGGACTGAAAAATTAAGTAATACATTCAATTTTTGAAACAGGCTACAATTAGATTCATCATTTTAGAATGAGGAGTAATTAACAAAAATACAATTATAAGATTCATAAAAACTTCATTAATTAATATATAAAAACAATTTCTCAGTTTCATTACATTATGCCTGTTATGACACTTTATAAAATATTCATATATACATTAAAACTCTAATGTTCCTAAATTTGTTTGAACAATATTCTAAAGATAGTATTTCACACATGTATCTAATAGTTTCATATGAAAATATACTTTCCATAAAGCACAACAGCAATTTGCACTTCAAAAAATACAATAATATAAATTCAAGAAAACAAGCATATTTTTGTGACATTCCAAAAATTCATATTAAATAAAACTTAAAATAATTAAGTTGAACTTCATCAGAATTATTTTAAAGCAGAATTTTAGAATCATTATCTCTACCTGCATGGATACCATGACTATCTTTCAGAATTATTTCAAAATCATTCACACAGCATTTTGATTAGTTTAGATACTACATGCACATTGAGACTATTTCCAAGTAGACGATAACGCTGCTTCAATGTTATCTTCTCAGGAAATCCTAGAAAGGAGAGATAAAAATGTATAATAAAATCATTTGTAATAGCGACTTCCAGAGATGAAAGGATACATCCTTTAAACATGGCACAGTAGTATTTCAAAAATATAACCATATACCACACAACAATGTTCTGGTCAAGGACAGACTGTATACAGAGGGTAGTGCCATAACATTTCACTGCCTAGTGACACCATACCTATCTTAGTTTGTGTAACTATACTCTATGATGATCACAGAATGACAAAACTATCAATGAATTTCTCAACATCTCTTGTTGAGCAATGCATGACTATAAATCAGTAAGGTCTCCATGATGATGTTATTAATAAGTGAGAACCTAAACCCCAAAATATTATTTAACATTACATTGCCTAAACATAAAAAGATGTTGCCATATCACATTACATTATATAACAGTCAGTGCACACATGCATACATAGATAATATACACAGAACTCATAGAAATCTATATATTAATGACCTTTAGGGAAACTGGTGAGAACCATTATTTCACACATTTGTTTCTTTAATATCACTTTTATGAAGATATAATCTACATACCACAAAATTCACCCTTTTAAAGTGTACAATTCAGTGGTTTTAATATACACATAGTTTTTCAAACATCCCTACTATCTAAATCTGGAACATTTTCATCACTTCCAAATGAAATTTGGTACCCATCTAGTAGTTACTCCCCATTCCCTCTCTGTACTCCTCAACCACTAATCCACTTTCTGTATCTATGAATTGGTCAATTCTGAGTAATTCATATGAAAGGAATCATGTAGTATATTATTTTTGGCTCTGGCTACTATGACTTAGCATAATGTTTTCAAAGCTCATTCATGTTGTAGCATATAGCAATAAATCTTCCCTTTGATGGCTGTATAAAAATTTAGTGTACATATAAAACTCATCCTTTGATAGACATCTGGGTTGTTTCTACTTTGGCTATTATAAATCATGTTTTTATGAACATTCATGTATAAATTTTGGTGCACATATTTTCAATTCTTTGTGGTAAATACCCATGAGTGAAACTGCTGAGCCCTACAGTAACTCTATATGTAATGTTTGAGGAAAAGTCAGGCTATTTATTTATTTATTTATTTTTGACAGGCAGAGTTAGACAGTAAGAGAGACAGAAAGAGAGTTATAGAAAGTGAGAGAGAGACAGAAAGGTCCTCCCTCCACTGGTTCACTCCCTCAATGGCTGCCAAAGCCAGTGCCACGCTGATCCGAAGCCAGGAGCTGGGTGCTTCCTCCTGGTCTCCCATGCGGGTGAAGGGACCCAAGCACTTGGGCCATCCTCCACTGCCCTCCTGGGTCACAGCAGAGAGCTGGACTGGAAGAAGAGCAACCGGGACCAGTACCTGGCACTCCAACCAGGACTAGAACCCGGGGTGTCAGCGCCACAGGCGGAGGATTAGCCAAGTGAGCCACGGTGCCGGCCATTCAGGCTATTTTCCAAATAAGTTGCCACCATTTATACTCTTATCAGCACTGTATGAGAGTCCCAATTTCTCCACATCTTCACCAACATTGTTACTGTCTTTTAAATTTTAGCCATCTTAATAGCTATGAAGTGTTAATTCATTTTTTTTTAACCTAGAAACTTTAAGGCATACAAACTTCACACATTTCATATATACAAATTTAGGAACACAATGATTCTTCCCACCCTATTCTCACTCCTGCCTGCACTCCCACCTCTCTTCCTTCTCTCTCTCCTATTTGCATTCTTCTTCTTCTTATTATTATTTTTTGACAGGCAGAGTGGACAGTGAGAGAGAGAGACAGAGAGAAAGGTCTTCCTTTTCTGTTGGTTCACCCTCCAATGGCCGCTGCAGCCGGAGCACCGTGCTTATCTGAAGCCAGGAGCCAGGTGCTTTTCCTGGTCTCCCATGGGGTGCAGGGCCCAAGCACTTGGGCCATCCTCCACTGCACTCCCGGGCCACAGCAGAGAGCTGGCCTGGAAGAGGGGCAATCGGGACAGAATCCGGCGCCCCGACCGGGTCAGAACCTGGTGTGCCGGCGCCGCAGGCAGAGGATTAGCCTATTGAGCCACAGCGCTGGCCCCTATTCGCATTCTTATTTTTTACAAAGATCTATTTTCAGTTAACTTCATACTCCTAAGATTAACCCTATACTAAGTAAACAGTTTAAAAAATAGTATGAAGAAAAAAGAAAGAAAAAAAGCCATCATTGTTCTTCAACAGTCAAGACAAGGGTTATTTAAAATCATCGCATCTCTTATAAGAGTGTTAATTGTTATATTAACAACAGGGGGCCGGCGCCGCGGCTCACTAGGCTAATCCTCCGCCTTGCGGCGCCGGCACACTGGGTTCTAGTCCCGGTTGGGGCGCCAGATTCTGTCCCGGTTGCCCCTCTTCCAGGCCAGCTCTCTGCTGTGGCTAGGGAGTGCAGTGGGGGATGGCCCAAGTACTTGGGCCCTGCACCCCATGGGAGACCAGGAGAAGTACCTGGCTCCTGCCATTGGATCAGCACGGCGCGGCCGGCACGGCAGCCATTGGAGGGTGAACCAGCAGCAAAGAAAGACCTTTCTCTCTGTCTCTCTCTCACTGTCCACTCTGCCTGTCAAAAAAAAAAAAAAAAAAAAAAAAAAAAAAAAAAACACACAACAACAGGGGCCGGCTCACTTGGTTAATCCTCCACCTGTGGTGCCGGCATCCCATATGGGCGCTGGGTTCTAGTCCCGGTTGCTCCTCTTCCAGTCCAGCTCTTTGCTGTGGCCCGAGAGGGCAGTGGAGGATGCCCCATGTGCTTAGGCCACTGCACCCGCATGGGAGACCAGGGAGAAGTACCTGGCTCCTGGCTTCGGACCTGCGCAGCGCTGACCATAGCAGCCATTTGGGGAGTGAACCAATGGAGGAAGACCTTTCTCTCTGTCTCTCTCTCTCACTGTCTATAACTACCTGTCAAATTAAAAAAAAAAAATAATAACAACACTGTGCACTTACTCTCTATGTAGGACCTCTGTCCTTAATGAGTTGTACTATGAGAATTAACTGCAAAACTTGTTCTCAAACAGAACTTTATAAGTTGTGTGTGTGTGTGTGAGTGGGGATACAAACTGTTGGAATCTTTATTTAGTATAAAGTTGGTCTTCTATATATAAAGTTAATTAAAATCAATCTTAATAAAGAATGGGATGGGAGAGGGACTAGGAGGTGGGACTGAGTGGGGATGGGAAGGTGGGAATGTGGGGAAGAATCACTTTATTCCTAAAGTTGTACCTATGAAATTTGCATTCATTAAATCAAAGCTTTAAAAAAAAAAAAAAAAAGAACCACACAAAACATTTAGAATTCTTGAGAATAAGGTGGATCCAAAAGTCATTACTTTTAGAAAGAAATCATGCCATAGAAAGAAGTTTTTTGGAAAGAGACTGGAAATGTTACCATTGGTTGTTAATTTTGTTGTTGAAAATGATATAATATTTTGATGTCTTATAATGTGAAGAAGCCTTTAAAGTTTCAAATTTATAAACTTTGTAAACAGAAAAATTTCCACTTGAAGAGTCCCAGATATTTACACTCACAAATGCAATGCTTCTGCTTTGTAAGACGATCTAATGGTTATGAAGAAAGATGGTTAGTCAAGTTTCAACAAAATCTCACTTAGTTAAAAAATCATTGCATCTTAAAGTGTCAATTTCACTTCTATAGAATAACTTTAAGGTACTCTATCAGCACAGATTAAGAATAACATATAGTATTTGTCTTTTTTGGGACTGGCTTATTTCATTAAGTATAATGTTATCCATTTCATTGCAAAAGACAGGATTTCTTTTTTTTTAACCACTGTGTAGCATTCAATAGTATACATATATCATGATTTCTTTATCTAGTCTTCAGTTGATGCATATCGGGGTTGATTCCATATCTTAGCTATTGTGAAGTGAGCATCAATAAACATGGAGGTACATATCACTCTTCAATATGCTGATTTCTTTTCATTTGGGTAAATTCCCAGGTATGGGATGTCTGGGTCATATAGTAGGTGTATATTCAGATTTCTGAGGTATTTCCATACTGTCGTCCACAGTGGCTACACCAGTTTACAGTCCTACCAAAAGTGGATTAGAGTACCTTTTTCCCTACATCCTCACCAGCATTTTTGTTTGTTGATTTCTATATGAAAGTCATTCTAACTGGGATGAGGTGAAACCTCATTGTGGTTTTGATTTGCATTTCCCTGATGGCTAGTGATTTTGAACATTTTATCAAGTATTTGTTAGCCATTTGAGTTTCCTCTCATGAAAAATGCCTGTTCAAGTCCTTTGCTCATTTCTTATTTGGATTGTTTATTTTGTTGTTGTTGAGTTTCTTGAGCTCTTTATAGATTCTGGATATTAATCCTTTACCAGTTGCATAGTCTACAAATAATTTTTGCCATTCTGTCAATCGCCTCTTCACTTTGCTGAGTACATTTTTTGTAGTACAGAAGCTTCTCAGCTTGATGTAATCCCATTTGTCAATTTTTGCTTTGTTTGCCTGTGCCTCTGGGGTCTTTTCTAATAAGTCTTTTTCTTATGCCAATGTCTTGCAGGGTTTCCCAAATGTTCTCTAGTAATTTATGGTATTGGGTTGAAGATTTAGGTCTTTGATCCATTTTGAATGGATTTTTGTGTAAGTGTAAGGCAGGGGTCATGCATCATACTTCTGCACATGGAAATCCACTTTTCCCAGTACCATTTGTTGAAGAGACTGTTCTTGTGCCAGGGATTGATTTTTAGCTCATTTGTCTAAGACAAGTTGGTTGTAGATGTGTGGATTATTTTCTGGAGTATCTATTCTGTTCCACTGAGCTAGACATTTGTTTTTCTTACCAGTACCAGGCTGTTTTGATTATAACTGCCCTATAATTATTGAAATCTGGTGTTGTGTGCCTCTGGCTTTGTTATTGTTCTTTAAGATTATTTTAGCTATGGGGGGAGGGTCTCTTGTGTTTCCATATGAATTTTAGCATCATTTTTTTATAGATCTGAGAAGAATGTCCTTGGTATTTTCATTGGGATTATGATGAATCTTTAAATTGCTTCTAGTAGTATGGACATTTTGATGACATTGATTCTTCCAACTCATGAACATGGAAAATTTTTCCTTTTTTTTTTTTGTGTGTGTGTGTGTGTGTGTCTTCTATTTCTTTTAACATTTTGTAATTTCACTGTAGAGATCTTTGACATCCTTGGTTAAATTTATTCCAAGATATTTGATTATTTTTGTAGCTACTGTGAATGGGACTGATCTTAGAAGTTCTTTCTCAGCCATGGTATTGTCTGTGTATACAACAACTATTGATTTTTGTGTGTTAATTTTATATCCTGCAACTTTAACAAACTCTTCTATGAGTTCCAGTTGTCTCTTAGAGGAGTGTTTCCGATCCCGTTTTTATAGAATCATGTCATCTGGAAATAGGGATAGTTTGACTTCCTCCTTCCCAATTTGTATCCCTTTGAATTCCTTTTCTTGCTTAATGACTCTGGCTAAAACTTCCAGGACTCTACTGAATAGTAATAGCCACAGTGGGCATCCTTGTCTGCTTATGGATCTTAGTGGGAAAGTGTCCAACTTTTCTCCATTCAATAAGATGCTTGCTTTAGGTTTGTAATAGATCACCTTGATTGTCTTGAGGAATGTTCCTTCTATAACCAATTTGTTTAAGGTTTTCATTATGAAAGGATGTTACATGATGATGAACACCTTTTTTCATTTTCATTCTGGCCATTTGTTTATTTCCTTTGGAAAAATGTTATTTAAAATCTTTTTGCACATTTTAAACTTTGGTTTATTTTTTTTTTTCTTTTTACTGTTGAGTTGTATGAGTTCTGTATATATTCTGGAAAAAAGTTTCTTGCAGTTGTTTTGAATACGCTACTCCCAGTAACCAACTTTCTCAGGTTAGAACTCTATTTGCTACATACTTGACCAAAATGAGAAGGCCCCAGATAGTACTTTTTCTGAAACAAGACCTTAAAAATATCAGTGTAAAAGGCTGCCCATGCATGGAAGTCACAATATAATGTTAGTTGGTTACAATGTCTGGATTTCAAATTCAATACCCTCTGGCATATCAAATTTAAAAACAGAAAAGAAAATTTGGTAATAAGATAAAGGAAATGAACATTAATAACAGTCAAATTTCATATACTTATAAGGACCAGAAGGTAGAGTTGGTTCTGGTAAATTTGCTTCATCAACACTTGACATTATATAAGCTATAATAAAATAATTATTATAATAAAACTATATTTGCAACTGAACATGATGATATTTCTGTCTTTATAATCATATATCATTAAGGTAATATGTCTTAATGCAAACACAAAACCCATCTTAAAAGTTATTTCATTCCAAAGAGCTAGCAGTATAAATCTCCCCATAAACAGGTTTTTAGAATATCCCAGGATGGTCTTTTTATTTAGAATAGTGATTACTAGAAACTGGGAGGAAGGGTAGAGGGAGGATTGATAAAGGGCAACAAAACAGCCAGATATGAATGGTCAATTCCAGTTTTTCACATCACAGTGGGTGACTGCGGCTCATAATCCAGTATTACACACCATACAGACTTAGAGGAGAGGAGTTGGTAGGCTCCAAACACAGAGGGAGGGTGGACTGGTGGAGATGCTTGTTGCCTGACTTGATCAGTTTATGCTATATGCATGTGTTAAAATAATGTGAAGCACCCCTTAAAGATATACAATCATATCAAATTAATCAAAAATATTCATTTTATTTATTTTATAGACTTATTTATTTGAAAGGCAGAGTTACAGAGAAAGAGAGAGAGGAGAGATCCATCTTACATCCACTGGCTTACTCCTTAAATGGCTACAACACCTGGAACTTGGCCAGGCTGAACTCCATCCAGATCTCCCATGTTAAGTGGCAGGGACCTGAATACTCAGGCCATCTTCTGCTGCTTTCCCAGGCATATTGGCAGGGAGATGCACTTGCATAACCTGTGGAGCAGCTGGGACTGGAACCTGTACTCTGATACAGGACACCCGACCTCACAGGCAGCAGTTCAATCCATGCGCCACAATGTTGGCCCCAATCAAAAAACTTGAAACATAGGGCCGGCGCCGCAACTCACTAGGCTAATCCTCCGTTGGGGGGGTGAACCAACGGCAAAAAGGAAGACCTTTCTCTCTGTCTCTCTCTCTCACTGTCCACTCTGCCTGTCAAAAAAAAAAAAAAAAAAAAAACTTGAAACATAAAATTTTAAAATACTATATAGAGGGGAAGAAATGTGTAATACAAACAAGTCAGATTTATAAAAATTATGTGTGTATGTGTGTATCTGTGCATATTTTAGAGAGAGATAATAAAGTCTAAACTGACTTTTGGAAAAAAATTATGTAATTTTTAAATTAAAAAGTAACTTTTTAAAAACTTGGAGACACTAAAAATAACAGTAATCTTCAAAAACAACGCAGTGTAGAATTAACAAGGTCATGAAAGTGGCTTTCATCCAGTAAGTATCGGTTAGTGTTTCTCTCTTTCAAAGCCTACTTCCTTCAAAAATGCAGCTACCAGTCACCAAGAGAAGCAGGCCAGAATGCACAGGAAGTTCAATGCAAATCCATCACTGTCAGTGGATAAGCAGCTCAAACAATGGCCACTTTGGACCCAGAGTCAGTAATGTCAGAAACACTTGTGAGGACACTCATGTCACAGTCCTGCTCAGCAGGAACACTCGGATGAACTGGACTACACAAACAGATCACATATCTTAAAAGACAACTCAGCACTCAATAAGCCTTTTTTGAATATACTATACTGACACATTCAGAGAGCTTTGAAAGATTCTATTTTGAGGCCGGCACTGCAGCATACTACGTAAAGCCTCTGCCTGGGGGCCAGCATCCCCTATGGGCACTGGTTCTAGTCCTGGTTGCTCCACTTCTGATCCAACTCTCTGTTAATGCACCCAGGAAAGCAGCAGAGGATGTCCCAAGTCCTTGGGCCCCTTGCTCCCATGTGCAAGACCCAGAAGAAGCTCCTGGCTTCTGGCTTTGGATCGGCGCAGCTCTGGCGATTGTGGCCATTTTGGGGAGTGAACCAGCGGATGGGAGACCTTTCTCTCTGTCTCTCCTTCTGTCTTTCTGAAACTGCTTCTCAAATAAATAAATAAATCTTAAAAAAAGTTCTATTTTACTCATCTAAAATTTTATAATAATGAGAAAATATAAAGGTAAGAAAAGCCAATCAATCTTTATCATTTAAAGAATAAAAGCTACCATTAAATTTTATATTATGATTTCAATATTATGTAAGTACCTTACATATATTCATTCACTAAATTGTCCCAACAACCTTATGAAGAAAGTGCTATAATTATCCCATTTCACACATAAGTACACTAACATAGAATTGGTAAGGTAGAGCTAAGATTCAAATTCAGTCAGTCTCAGGTTCTAGGCTCCTTTACAATTTTTAGTATTACAAAGTACCTGCTACTTCTTGTTGGGGGTGATGGGGAGGACTGGGATAAAAATGTAGAAATAGTTTTTATTAGATAGTCAATCTTTTTTCTCTCCTTAGGTGTATGTAAAGTATGTCTGATTACTCATTTAAAAATAGTAACTAAGAAAGCAGAGGGGGAATTACAACTGTTGAGTTAAATTCTTAGTTCATTATTATTGTTATGGTGTTCTCATTTTATGACATAAAGTAAGACAAAGAAAATCTATATTTTTCTTAAATAATACTCCCTAGAATATTTGGAACTGAATATCAGTAAAAAATGTTTTTAAATAAAAAAAAGACAGAGAGCAGAAAATAATCTTGATTTCTGTGACAAAAAACTTGAAAAATTAAATAACCCAGGGGGTAGTCAAATTATATTGAAATTTTGTTCCTAAGGTACAAAAGTAATACATTCCATGATGCAACTGTAAATCTATTATTTATCATTTGAAATGTTATCTTTGACCCATCATTTACTTCAGGAATAGTATATTAATATTACAACATGGGGCTGGAGTGGTAGCATAGTGAGTTGTTTCAGCTGCCACCTGGAACACCCACAACACATAGCACAGTGCTTGGGATAAAGTCCCAATTCTAACTTTCCATCTACCTTTCTGCTAATGCGCCTGGGAAGAACAGAAGATGGCCCAAGTGCTTGGGCCCTGCCTGGATAGAGTTTCTGGTTCCTAGCTTCAATTTGACCCAACTTGGCTTTGCAGGCATTTGGGGAGTGAACCACTAGATGGATAATCCTGTCTGTCTGTGTCTCTGTCATTCTGCCTTTCAAAAAGATATTTAATATTATAATGGTATTAGATTCAACAAAATTTGGCTTTTGTGTAAAGCCCCAATCAGAGTTCTCAAAAGTACACTTCCTCCTTCTGCAGTCTGGAAGCATATTATCTGCGAGATCCATCTTTCCCCATGCCCATCAGCCACATACTAGGAACACAGCCACTCCCAGGCCTAAGAAAGCGACAGCCTTCTTACAGTTGACAGGGCTCCTTAGGAGTGGGATCAGAAAGAGGAGCTGGGCTGCTCCAACCAGGAAAAGACAGAGAACCCAACCTCTTAAGAGCAATAATCCTTGGATTTCCTGGATTGCCAACGGAGTCAGGACTTTGTCCTTCCACTCTACAACTCTATCTTCACTTTTGTTTTTGAGATTCTCTGCTGCGGATCTCTAATCTTCAGTCAACTCTGGCAAAGGTGCTGCTAAGCTTCCCTTTCTTTCCTTTGGAAAAGTCCTTCCTAGATTACCTCTCCACCTGCTCTTTTCTCCATTTAACCCTGTAGGAAAGGACAAGGGCACACAACTGATAAGAATGCATTTCTGTGTAGGAATGTAAGTACAAATGCATCTTTTATCCCCCCAAAATTCCTTAACTGTCTTTTAATTTACACATGCACGTACACACATGCACACAGCATAGGCATTCATTCTCAAGATATCTAGCATTAGGTTACTAGGATCAGACTTCTGGAAGCAAGAACATAAATGGAAAAAGAGGTACTACTAACAACCGCTGTGGAAGACAGAGAAACTCCTGATTTGCCCCTTCTGCCCCTGAAAAACTCTTTGGCCCTCTAGCGGAGTTAAGGGCAAGGGAGAATTGAGTCACAGGGAATAAGTTGAGGTGTTATGAGGGAAAAGGAAGTAGGAGAGAAAATGATCAAGAAAGGAAGAAAGGGGCCGGCACTGTGGCATAGTAGACTAAGCTTTCCTGCAGCACCAGCATCCCATAGGGGCTTCAGTTCTCATCCTGGCTGCTGCTTTTCTGATCCATTTCTCTGCTAATGGCCTGAGAAAGCAGATGGTCCAAGTGCTTGGGCCCCTGCATCTGTGTGAGAGACCCAAAAGAAACTCCTTACTCCTGACTTCAGATCAGCCCAGCTCCAGCCACTGTGGCCACTTGGGGAATGAATCAGTGGATGAAAGACCTCTCTCTCTGTTTTTTCCTCTCTGTATCTGTAACACTACCTCTCAAATAAATAAAAACATTTAAAAAAAAAAAAAAGAGGAAAGAAAAGAAAGGAAGGAAAGTTCTTGAACTCACTTGTATAGGCAACAGTGTATTCACAAAATATACTCGGGAGGTCTGAAGGATCTGGGGAGCTTTACTAAATGAAAGCTGAGATCTGCGTGATCCTACCCACCGAACTCTGGAGGAAATCCAAGGAGATTTGCTATTTCTCTAGGAGTGAAATACCGCAGTTTAAGCATTGACAGTGTCGTTATCTTTTCTTCTTGTGGCAAATTGGGAAGAGATTTGTAGATATTCTCAATCTGTAAGAAAATATCCAAGATAACTAAAAAAAAAGTAATGTACAACCAGATTTGTTAAGGTAAGATTTCCTCTCTGTGACACAATTTAAAAATCAATGAATGCATAGTCTGCTGGGGTCACAAATGCCCAAGGCAAAATGTCTCTGTGCAATTAACTAAAATCATTGGCTCAAGAACAGCAACACAAACTACAAAAAAGAACAAAAGGTTTATGTTGAACAGATCAGGATACTTTTCAATGTTTATGTTATTTTTGATCCCTTGAAATTAAATCATAAGAATATCAACAAATGACTTAAAGCATAAAAGAAACAGAACATACAAAGGAAACTTAGCCAACCAATAAAGTTCGCAATACTAACAAAAAGATCAAACAAATGTTTGTTGTTCATAATCAAGTTCACAAAATCAAGATATTCCTTTTTTTTTTTTTTTTATTTGACAGTTATAGACAGTGAGAGAGAGAGACAGAGAGAAAGGTCTTCCTTCCATTGGTTCACCCCCAAAATGGCCGCCATAGTCGGCACTGTGCCGATCCAAAGCCAGGAGCCAGGTATTTCTTCCTGGTCTCCCATGCGGGTGCAGGGGTCCAAGCACTTGTGCCATCCTCCACTGCCTTCCCGGGCCACAGCAGAGAGCTAGACTGGAAGAGGAGCAGCAGGGACTAGAACCAGGCGCCCATATGGGATGCAGGTGCCCCAGGTGGAGGATTAACCAAGTGAGCCATGGCGCCGGCCTCAAGATACTTTCTTAAAATATATTAAGCCAGCAGTAAGTAAAGGCACAACCAACAGTGCCTTTATCCCATATAGGTGCCGGTTCGAGTCCTGGATGTTCCACTTCCAAACCAGCTCTCTGCTACGGCCTAGGAAAGCAGTAGAAGATGGCCCAAGTCCTTGGCCCCTGCATCCACATGGGAGACCTGGAAGAAACTCCAAGCTCTTGGTTTCGGATCAGCCTAGCTCCAGCTGTTGTGGCCATTTGTGGAGTGAACCAGCGGATACCTCTTTCTCCCTCTCTCTCTCTCTCTCGCCCTCGCCCTCGCCCTCTGCTTCTTCCTCTGTAACTCTGCCTTTTGAATAAATAAATAAATCCTAAAAAAAATATTAAGTGATTTCTCAAATTCAAATTTTTTTTGCCCATTATAGGATTTTTATCATAGGCCAACTGCATTAACAGTTAAGATGATGAATCACTATAAAAAAAAAATGTGATCTCAAGTTTAAAGTATTAAAAAAAAAATAACTTGCCTTGTATCAGATTAGTATTCAACCATGACATCACAAAGAGTTTACAACTAAAGTATTAATAAGCTGCATTTTTTCCTTAAAGGAAAGCTTTATAGTATGTGCTACAAAAGAAATCTGCAATATTAAGATGTTTGTGCAAAATTTTGTAGAATATTTACTGTAGAGCAAATTTCAATGACTATTTATGAAATACAAAGAAATACACAATGTTGGAAAATGGGAAAACAAAACACAAAACATCCCTTGTGCATAAGCTTATATACAGCAACAAGAAAACTAAGACTTATTTGACAATAAACACTTTATATGAATACATATGAGTATCAATGAATGAATAATATATGTATATATTCATCCCCAGTTGAACTTGTAAGGCTATTTTAACATTCTTAAATTAAATGTAGTATTCTTTATAAGTTTTCAAATATTTTCATTTCATAATATAGGGCATACCTGCACATCTTCTGTGGTCTGTAACACCGATCCTGTCCCTTCAATATAGCTTCCATAGCTGAAAAATTAACATAGATATTAAGCAACACCTAATGTATTTGTTAATGGGAAATTTCACAAATATTTCTTGAATGAATTAAACAATTTACATAGCTACATGCTTTTGATATATCTTAAATTATATCACATAAACATGCTTTGTAACTGAAAAATTACTAATTAAAAGATATAAGATAAAGCTAGCTGAAATTTTCAGGAACCACACATGGCAGTGTTTCCAGTAGAAAGTATACTTTATATTCAAATGCTGCTCTGTATCAGCATTTCTGCCACAGTAAGCCAAACGTCACGTACATGACGGTAAGTTGCTGCTGGTTGTGATAATGCCTGAACCATCATTTCTCCTCAGGAATCCAAAACCCTATTCTCTAGCACCACGATGAACAGTTTATTGAGCCTGGGGCAGCCTCTCATGTAACACAGCACATTTTCACTTACATTGTTCATATAATAATAAGACCGTAGATTAAAAATAAATTGCGAAGAAGACCTCAGAAATGCAAAGTGCTAGTAATATTTCTAATACCATTGCCAAGCTGTTCAATATATTAACATTATTTTTTCCTTCAAGAAGAAAATTTAAAATATAAAGTAGAGAACAAAAGGTCACACCAGGGAAACAAACTGTTTTCTCATGTATATCACACATATATAAACGTGTGTGTGTATATATTATCCACAGTAGACTTTTACAGTACAGCCTCTCTATATCATCTTTATGATTACAGAAGAATTTCAAGGTTGTTTTTTATTACAAATTTGATAAGTCTTGTTTTATGAGTCCTAAATAGAACCTATTGGACATGGCGATAGACAAGAGCTGAGTGCAGTCTTTTAAGGCAGCAGAGAGCAATAAATTCTTTTCCCTGGAAGTACAGGGCAGAGTATGACAAAATCAAAAGTTCTAGTATGACTATATCAGAGCACAGTATATTGTCTGAGATAGCTTGCTCTTAGGTAAAAAGAGAAGGCTTGAATTATGATACCATAGACCTACCTATCAAATGAGGTTGAAGAACATTCACAAAGCAGAGATAGGGACCTTTAGTAACACTTTCCTGAAAAGACCTAAGAGTTGTCTTGATTTACAGGTTTAACAAGTTGATGAAAAACATACTAAGAATTTGAGAAACTACTCAGAGGAATCCCCAAAATTTACATAAAAAATATGCAATAAAATGAATTACGATATATACATCATGAGAACAGAAAAGGCCTTTAGGGGCCAGCGCTGTGGTGTAGTGGGTTAAATCGCCACCTGCAGCTCCAACATATCATACAGGCGCAGGTTTGAGAGCTGGCTGCTCCACTGCCAATACAGCTCTCTGCTAATGTATCTGGGAAAGCAGCAGAAGATGGCCCAAGTGCTCGGGTCCCTGTACCCACATAGGATATCAGAAGGAAGCACCCGGTTCCTGGCTTTGGCTTGGCCCAGCCCTGGCCATTGCAGCCACTTAGGGAGTGAACCAGCAGATAGCAGACTTCTCTCTCCTCTTCCTCTCCTTCTCTGTAACTCTGCCTTTCAAATAAATAAATAAATAAATCTTTGAAAAAAAGAGAGAAAGGGATTGATGCTGTGGTGTAGTAAGCTAAGCCTCCGCCTGTGGTGCCAACATCCCATACAGGCGCTGGTTCATGTCCCAGCTGCTCTTCTTCTGATCCAGCTCTCCACTACGGCCTGGGAAAGCAATAGAAGATGGCCCAACTGTTTGGGTCTCTGCACCTGTATGGGAGACACAGAACAAGCTCCTAGATACTGGCTTTGAATCAGCTCAGCTCTAACCAATTGTGGCCATCTGGGAAGTGAACCAGTGGATGGAAGACCTTTCTCTCTGTCTCTCCTTCTTTCTGTAACTCTACCTCTTAAATAAAAAAAGTTTAAAAAAAAAAAAGACCTTTATGCACTATTAAACATCTAATTTATATTGTGCAGTGAACAAAGAGCACATAATATTGTATACAGTATGTTACCATTTATTCAAAGAGGGAATAAGAATATGCATTTAAACACACCCTCAAGAACAGTATCTCTGAAAGATTATACAGAAAATTGATATCACAGAATTGCAAATAGAGAAGAACACTGGATGACCAAGAGACAGAAGTAGAAGTGAGTCTTACAATCTTAGTGTCTTTTGAATTTTGGATCACGGGAATATATTACTTGTTTAAAAACTGAATAAAATTTAAGTTTAAAAATTACCCTGGGGCCGGTGGTGTAGCGTAGTGGGTAAAGCTGCCATCTGCAGTGCCGGCATCCCATATGGACGCCGGTTCAAATCCCGGCTGCTCCACTTGCAATCCAGCTCTTTGCCATGGCCTGGGACAGCAGTAGAAGATGGCCAAAGTCCTTAGGCCCCTGTACCCATGTGGGAGACCCAGAAAAAGCTCCTGGCTCCTGGCTCCTGGCTTTGGATCAACACAGCTCTGGCCATTGCTGCCGTAGGGGGAGTGAACCAGCTGATGGAAGACCTCTCTCTCTGCCTCTCATTCTCTCTCTATGTAACTCCAACTTTCAAATAAATAAATAAATAAATCTTTTTAAAAAATTACCCTAACATGCTCCAGATGATTCAACTATTGTTTCTTTATATTAAAATTAATTTCTTCTTACACATTGATCATGAGAGTGGACTTAATCCTTTGAGGTTTGATGTGCCATGGAAAGAAAGCCCTAAAAAATGATCAAGTGACAAGCTACAGAAAACATTTCCATCATGGGTATTTAAGTTCCTATGAATATCAAAGAGCCTTGTCTTAGGAACACTTTTGTGCATGATGCACATAATGTTCTGCCAGAAGGAATTTTCACTCATATTCCACTGAAACACAAAGCAGGCAACGAGGGACACACACACACACACACACACACATCAACCTAGCAGAAACATTTTACAAAATGCTCCTTATTTTAAGTATTAAAATAAAAAACAGCTATAAAACAAAACAAAACACCTGGTTATTTTGGATATAACATGAGCAAAGTCTCTTTAAGACCTACCCTTTGGTAAAGCAAGTGGACCTTCTACACGTGGGCCTAACAATATCTAATAAAAGAGCATATCGCAGCAATGACTTTGGTGGCAAAAAATATTGGTTCATGTCAATATCATCTTCAAGAAAATCTTTCAGCATTTGCACAGATATATCATTGTCCTGTTGTCGTTTCCTTTCAATTTCTTCTGCAGTTTCAAGCTTAAAAAGAACAGTATCTTTTCCAGAACACTGTGTGCTGCCATCAAAACAAATATTTGGTTGGATTTCCTTTTCTTCACTTTTCTGTTTTGTATCTATTGCATATTTTTGTGGATATTCAGATTGAATTTTGGGGAACTCCATCAGTACCTGGCATTAAGTAAAAATGCACAAACTGTCAAAAGCTTTATCAAAAATAAAAGACAGATTAGTAACATCTAGTCAACACTATACAAAAATATCTTCAGCCTTTCTAGGATTACCATTAAAAAGATAGAAACTGTGGAATACTTGTACAGTTATTGTAAGATAGTGCTCATATATAAGTTACTTATATATTTAGTGCCATTAGATTATGGAAGATTTACCTCATGGAGTTACTGTTTTTGTATTTATTAATAAAAACATCAAACAAAATAAAAGGAAGTGTGTGGAATATAGATACAGTATGACATTTAGAAAAGAAGCTTAGAAACCAACATTAACATTTCTAGAAAGTCTGTCAAATTCTTTCAATAAAAGGAGAAACTGGAACATACCCATGATCTTCAAGAAAACTAGTAATTGAAAAAAAAAAAATCGGCCGGCACTGTGGCTCACTAGGCTAATCCTCCGCCTGTGGCACCAGCATCCCGGGTTCTAGTCCCGGTTGGAGCGCCGGATTCTGTCCTGGTTGCTCCTTTCCAGTCCAGCTCTCTGCTGTGGCCCAGGAGTGCAGTGGAGGATGGCCCAAGTGCTTGGGTCCCTGCACCCGCATGGGAGACCAGGAGGAAGCACTTGGCTCCTGGCTTCAGATCAGCGCAGCGCGCCGGCCATAGCAGCCATTTGGGGGGGTGAACCAACGGAAGGAAGACTTTCTCTGTCTCTCTCTCTCACTGTCTAACTCTACCTGTCAAAAAAAAAAAAAAAAAAAAGAAAGAAAGAAAGAAAAGAAAAGAAAAAAAATTGCTTTTCACCATGAAAGTTTATTTCTACTCATGAGTCTCAAAGGAAAAACTTGCTTCTATAAAACAGAACCATGAAATTCCATTTTATTAAAAAAAACTTTCAGGCATTTTTAGGGATAAAGTCTTTGCTAAAACTTTATACAATGCTTTTGGAATTCTCCACTACGAAAAGGGAGATTCATTAATATTACAGGAAATTCAAATAATACAATGGCTCCCCTGTAGCAGGATGGAACTTTCGAGTATTTACTTGTAGAGAGCGTCACTGAACTACTGAAACTGTTTTTCACCTTCATTCATTCACCTAAAGCACACATAGCTGCTCAGATTGTTAGAAACTATCTACAGCAATTGAACTGTTAGAGACTCTATCTATAGCAATTGAACATTTCATTTTGGCTTGTACTAATTATTCCCATATTTTATTTTATTTTTATTTTTTGACAGGCAGAGTGGACAGTGAGAGAAAGAGACAGAGAGAAAGTCTTCCTTTTCCATTGGTTCACCCCACAATGGCTGCTGCAGCCGGCACACTGTGCCGATCTGAAGGCAGAAGCCAGGTGCTTCTCCTGGTCTCCCATGTGGGTGCAGGACCCAAGGACTGGGGCTATCCTCCACTGCACTCCCGGGCCACAGCAGAGAGCTGGACTGGAAGAGGAGCAACTGGGACAGAATCCAGCGCCCTGACCAGGACTAGAACCCGGGGTGCCGGCGCCGCAGGTGGATGATTAGCCTATTGAGCCGTGGTGCCAGCCTATTCCCATATTTTAATCAAGCTAAATAGCATTGGCTTTACAGAAAATGCAATCATGTGCTAAAATATTCGAGCCATTTTTAAGATAGGATATCTTAAATTTAACCAATGGCTTCATTGGAAAAGGAAAATAATAAATCCAAAATAGTCAATGATCAGAAGAGAAGTTATAGAGAGAGGAAAAGCAGGACAAAAACATAAGTGGTTACTATATTTCACATTTAACTTATATTTTAATGAAGATTTTTTGTTTTTCATCTTGTTTTTGTTTTCACTGAACTAATAAAAGCTACATCAGGAGAAGAAAAAGGTCCTGAAAATGAACGTAGGATACAGTCTATGCTACAGGCACTACAGGACGCATATAAACCTGCACAAAAGGGTTCTTGAAAATAAGTCAGCAAATGGATGTATCTGAATAAATAAACAATAACAATACCTGACCAGGAGCCTGAAAAGGTAATGGCTCAGACTGACGTTTTGCAACAAGAAAATACCTTAGCCTTGCATTTGGAATGCCAAGCTGCAAATAAAGCACAGCAGTTAGTTACTATAGGAAATTAGAGAGATCTGTACTCACTTTGCACCCAGTAAGAAAAACTCACATGCTATACACTCAGCTTCTGCTAGAGAAAATTCTAGTACTGATTTACAGAAGACTTCTTTGTATTACGTTCTAAGCCTGTTAAACTGCAGCTCTGTACCTGTTTTTGAATTAGGTAGATTGATTCTGATGAATGACTGCATCACTTAATGCAATATTAATATATAAACAGAACAGATTCAATATAGTTCATAGATACAATTCTATGAATATAATGATATAACCTTTTTCCCTCTCTCTCTCTGCCTTTAAGGAGGTCTCATTATATTTCAAAAATGAAGAGGCAAGAAATATAAATAAATTTAAAGAGTTCAGATATTTCAACTTCATATATGTCAATTTCCATACCTTGTATATCTATTTTTTGAAACGATTTTTCTTCTAATATCTGGGAAAAGAACTATATGACATGGCTAAAGATGGTAAGAACTTAAGAAGAACAATAACAAAAAATATAATACTTGCAAAATCAAAATTTGTCAAATACCTTATCATAACCAACTACTTCAATATCTTTAAATATGAAATAAAAGCAACATTTGCAAATTAATGTTATGTCATCAAAAAATAATCATCTGGTTTTCAATTTTGGATTTTTTTGAAGCGTTACTAAGCTATAGTACACCTAGCTTGGAAATATCCAGCTTCACATATTTTCAAAACATGTTGGCCTTTATTCTCCTAAAGAAATACATATTCCTTATGAGTTTCAAGATATAAAATCTTTCATAAAATACACATAAGGGAATCTACATGCATATACTATATTCTTTAGAAATAACTAATTTTAAGATTTACCTATAATATTATCCAAAATAGAGAATTTATCAAATCAAATTGCTTCAGGGGGAATAAAACTTTTTAATTTAACTTGTAAATAAAGGTTTATAATTGTAGTACCTACAGAGGTTGGAGACAATAAAAATTCCTGGTACTGAAAGCCACAATTTTCCATTGTTTGTATCAATAAATCTCTGAAAAGAAAAAGGAAAGAAAAGCTTTCACTCTTTACTTGGAAATGGTGCTGTTATGTAAAATATTATACATAAAAACTCATTTAAAGTGGAAAGTGTTTAACCCCAATGAAGTTGCTTAAAAATATGATATATTAAAGTCCAGAACTTAAGAAATTAAATAATAATTTTCTATTAGAAATATAAAGCTGCCAGATAATTTATTCTAATGGAAGTCTGAATTCTGAATCCTTAATCTGCTAATGATAAGTTTAATGTGGAAACAAGAATAATATCTTCAATATATCAAATCAGATAGGAATTCCATTGTAGAGAACAACAGAATCAAGGATTTGGATGCTTTCGCGCTGCCTGGGCTGTCATCTAAAGGAAACCTGACCTACAGCTTCTTCTTGTATCCAACAATAGAGCAGAAACTGCCTTTCAGTAGGACCGATTTGCATGAAAACATTCCCGTTTCAAAAGAAACAGACATCAATAGAAGTGACTAAATTAAGAAATATCATTTTCAGGGGCCGGCGCCATGGCTCACTAGGTTAATCCTCTGCCTGCGGTGCTGGCATCCCATATGGGAGCCGGGTTCTAGTCCCAGTTGCACCTCTTCCAGTCCAGCTCGCTGCTGTGGCCCGGGAAGGCAGTAGAGGATGGCCCAAGTGCTTGAGCCCTGCACCCGCATGGAAGACCAAGAAGAAGCTCCTGGCTTTGGATTGGTGCAGTGCGCTGGCCGTAGCGGCCATTTGGGGGGTGAACCAACGGAATGAAGACCTTTCTCTCTGTCTCTCTCTCTCACCATCTATAACTCTACCTATCAAATAAATAAATAGAAAAAAAAAGTGTTGTTTTCTCTAAGGACACATGTTTAAAAAAAAGGAAATGTTTTCATTTAAACAAGTACTCATACTGGAAAAATTCAAACATATATAAATGGGAGAGAATCAGCTAAACAAAGCTATATAAAATATTTTCCATTGTTAGTCAAAATCAATACAAATGAATAAAATATATAATACATATGAAATGTCAGAATGCACATTTTTTCAGATCTTGTTTTCGTAAGTATTCCTACTATAAAATATGCCATATCTATGATGTATCAAGACAAATACAGTTCTTACCTTGTAGAAGATACTTCAAAACCTTTAACATTCTCTAAAAGAATATACTTTGGTAATTTTTGTAATCTGAAAAAACAAAAACAAATGGAATTCCAAATATCTCATTACTAAGAAGTAAAAAGCAAAGAAAATGATTACTATGGAAAATATGAGGTAAGTATTTTCTGAATTCTTTTTTTTACAACAGAATTTTATATGTTAAAGACAATTCATATTTTACTCACATTTCCCCATAAGCAGGGCACATTTGACAAAGTAAGTAGGAAATGTTAATTTCCATTCAAGCTTCTCAAAACATGGGTTTGCACAAGGCTTTTGCATTGCACAACTCAAAGAACTTTCATTCACAAAAGATGGCAGCTTCCAGGGTTAGCACACATTTCCAGGCCATCAGTAACAACATTCATCAACAACATTAGCATCATTTGAATTACTGCTATGAGCACAAGTAACAGAACTGAGATATTAGACTGTGATTCCCTGTCACTCACTATGGTGGCAAGTGCAGAAACTTGAAACATTTGTAGTTATTCTACTAGTCATGGCAAAAGAAGATAAAGTGATGTGAATAGTGTCTGAAGGGAGCACATATAAAATGTTAATCTTTACAAAGTGAAAAACATAACATTCTTCTAGACCCACAGTTTTTCAGTTAAAGCAAGCATGTAACAGGGCTGACATTGTGACACATAGTGTTAAGCCAGTTTGCAACAAAATCCTGTATCTGAACACCAGTCCCAGCTGCTCTGCTTCACACCCAGCTTCCTGCTATTGGCCTGGGAAAGCAGAAGATGATGGCCCAAGTACTTGGGCCCTACCACTCGTGTTAAAGACATGAATGGAGTTCCTGGCTCCTGGTTTCAGCCTGGTCCAGACTTGGCTGTTGTGGCCATCTGGGGAGTGAACCAGTGAATGGAAGATTTCTGTGTTTGTCCATCTCTTTCTGTTACTCTGCCTTTCAAATAAATAAATCTTTAAAAGTAATAAAGGAAATTTGAACAGGAATCTATGATTTTACCTGGGAAGAATATCTAGAATATATAAGAAGCTATTGGTCCTTGGATCAGTCATATCACCCTGCAGGCCAATTCTAAAGTAATAAAGAAAGCACAAAAACATATATTAAGAATCTTCTATAACGATATTAGATCACTTTTAAAAAGTCAAAGCAGAGAATTAAAATAAGCTGATCTTCACAAAAAATGATTATCTTTGTTGCTATAGAAAACTAAAAGCATTTACTCATTGAATTAAAAATAAAAAGACCTTGCATCTGATATCAATACACTTAAAATGTTACTTTTGCAAAACAGTATAATTAACTTACCTGAAACAAAAAAGTACAAGTTAGTGAGAAAAATAATTACTCCCTTAAAATCATCCTGTTTAACACACACACATACACACACACACACAAATTGGCCCAGGACACCTTTCGTTGTGACCAAAGTAAGACAACAGTTCAGATGAATGGGCCCCAGGGTAGCCACCTGGAGCTGATAGCATTGGTGACTAAACAAGACATAAGCAGATAAAAGAAGTAGGTAAGACTCAGACAATCTTGTCCAAGTAAATAGGAAAGACTTAAGCCATAGGACAAGCAGGAGTTACAGCTTGGTTAGATCAACTAGGGTCAAGATGGGTCTTGTAAACAGTCAGTATTAGAGTGAGCACTTGGTCTTAGAAGTGAGGCTTGCAACATGATCAAGGATCAAGCCGAAAGGAAGCTTGGACTGGTTCTGAGTAGGAGAACAGAGGACCTAGATCTAAATCTGTGTTACTTATTAGTTTCATAGTAATCAATAAGTTACTTGACAGCATTTCCTTTCCTCATATCTCCCAGCAGGACCAAAACAATCAGTGGATCTGAGGCTCAGCTAGCAGATTAAACTGGACTTAACAGATTCCACAGCAATCTTCAATTCTTATTTTGCCTCTTTCCCATAAGATCTTAATAATAATGACTACACAATCAGTTACATTGCCTTCAGCAGCTAGATTTGGGCTAACACGTGGCTGGGGTAGTAGGAGGGAAAATATTTTGGTTGGGAGAGGGGCAGGCAAAGCAATGACATAGGAAGCTTCCCTGTGCTGGAACTGCGTTCTGTCCTATCCTACACATTGCACTCAACAGTCCACACCCTTACAAATGCTTGACAGCATCTTTATATAGGTGTTCCTTCCCTTCTCTGATAAAACTCCTAATCTGCTTTCAACCTCAGTTCAGACATCACCTCTGAAAGAATTCTCCTCTCCTGGTATGCAGCAAGCCATTTTCTCCTCTGTGATCTCCTGGCACTTTTCAGTATTCCTTTACTATATATCTTATTTCACATTATAAAATGTGATTTGTCAATCATTTTCATTAGACTACAAGCTCTCTAAAAACAAGATCTACAGCATCAAAAATGATATCTGGCAATAAAACAGTAGAACAAATCCTCATGGAATCAGTTTCCTAAGGAGCTGTAAAATTTAGCATGACAATATTCATTTGAATTAGAATATTTATTACATTATATTCCACTTAAAGCATATATATTAAAACAGGAATAGATAAAATGATTCATAAATTCTGGCTGTAACTGTCCCTAATTTTGTATCCTTGGGAACATTACTTAACCTTTCTATGTCTCAGTTTCTCAACTGTAAAATAATGATAACAGCAATGCCCAGCCTATAAGCATGTTAAATTAAATGATATGTTCCCTGTAAGACTTAAAGGATTATGATCAGTATTAAAAATAATTTATTGTTATTACAAAGGTCTAAAATGAAGGTAAATTAGTCAAGATTTTATTTGAGATGTAATAACTCCCTGAGATATAATCAAATAAATACTATATAATTTTCAAATGAAGAAACTGCAATGTGGGTATTCCAGAATTCAGAATTAAGTGTACACAGAAATTTTTAAAAATGTAAAATGCACAAATGCATGTTTAAATTGTTTTTAAATGTTACATTTAAATAATTTAGGACTTTCATTATGGAAATCCACTTTAATCAGGATTGGAAAAGTTATTCCTGAATGCTCATTAGTTTAAATAAATTAAGGTAATTTAGGCCAGAAATCAATATTTTCTTATGTAGGTATAAAAGAAACCTATCAGTCTTCCATATCTACTGTTTATCAAATTATTTTGTTCTTCTGGCAATAATTGCTATTTACTTAATGATTATTGCTGAATTGTAAATGAGTAAATGAACAGAATTATTTGGGAAAAATTTCAAGACTAAAAGCTACAGTTGATGGACATCATTAAGTACTCCTTCTCAACATAAAAATATTAATTGCACATACCTTGTGAATGGCTGACATGGAGGGCTCATTAAAATCATATTGAAAGATAACTTGTCAAATTCTTCTAGTGTAATGCCCTAAGGAATAAACATTTGGGGGAAAAGGAATATGAAAATATCAAAAGAATGAAGAAAGAAAAATGGTAATTATAACTAAATATAACAGAAATTATAACAGTTTACATAACACAATACTTTTCAAGTAAATTTTAGTCAAACTAACTTCCAGAAACAATCTTGGAAAGGAAATGCAGTAGTAAGCTAAAGCTATGAGACATTAAGCAACTTCCTTCAAGGTCCCAGAGCCAGCCAAAGCAGAGTTAGAACAGTACAAGCACTTTGTGCCTCTGTGATGCCTCAGATGTAATAGCACTCTGTTTTCTGGAATCAGTTGCATGGAGAATTTTATAATTAATGGTTTGAGAATCCAGTCTAGGAAACTCTTAAGTGCCTACCTATCAATAATGCTTTCTATTTATCAAACATGATACATTGACCAGTTACTATCCTTTTCAAGTGTGTCTCTGTCTCTTTCAATTACGGCTCTAGTCTTCATAATTATCTTTTTTATTTTGGCTTATAGATAAATCATTTTCATTATAATTTTCGCTTCTCTTATTTCTATTAGAAAAAGAAGCAGAAATTTGGAAGTAGAGTATCTTTATTATGCCACATTCCATCAGAAGTCCTAAAGAATACTAAATTTAACTTCTGAAGTAATTAGTAAGTTTATTGGAGACAAAATTAGTATCTTAGACAAATACGTATTTTCTCTAAGAACTCAATGCCTTGCACAAAACGCATGTCCAAATAACTATTACATGTGGTATAGGACATAAACTTCCTAAAGCCTCTCATCATTCTTCAGTTCCCCATTAATCTTCTATCTTCTTTTTAATGTTTTAAAATTAATTAATTAATTTGAAAGACACAGAGGGAGAGATCTTCCATCTATTGGTTCTTCCATGTGTGCGCAATAGCTGGTGCTGTTTCAGGAGGAAGCCAGGAGCCTGGAACTTAGTCTAGATCTCTGTTGGTGGCATGGACGCATGTACTTGAGCCATCACCTGCTGCCTCTCAGGTATATACTAGTAAGAGCTGGAATCCCAACCCAGGAATTCTGATGTGAGATGTGGGAGTTCCACATAGTATTTATTATAAATGCTACACCAAATGTCCATCTCTCTATCCACTATTCATTTCTTCACTTTAGAATTTATTTATTTATTTGAAAAGTAGAGAGCCAGGGAGAGGGTGAGGAGGAAGAGGTTAAGGGAAAGGGAAAGGGAGAGGGCACACTAGCAGGAAGCTGGATCAGAAGTGGAGCAGCCAGGATTCAAATCAGCCTACTGACATGGGATGGCAGCATAGCAAGCAATACCTTAACCTGTGACACCACAGAATAGGCACCTGTATCCCCCACCCTTTTTTTTTAACAGACAGACAGTGAGAGAGAGACAGAGAGAAAGGTCTTCCTTCCATTGGTTCACCCCCCAAATGGCCGCTACAGCCAGCGTGCTGCACTGATCCGAAGCCAAGAGCCAGGTGCTTCCTCCTGGTCTCCCATGTGGGTACAGGGCCCAAGCACTTGAGCCATCCTCCACTGCCTTCCTGGGCCACAGCAGAGAGCTGGCCTGGAAGAGGAGCAACTGGGACAGAATCCGGCGCCCCAACAGGGACTAGAACCTGAGGTGCTGGCGCCACAGGCGGAGGATTAGCCTAGTGAACAATGGCGCTAGCCTGTATTCCCTTTTTAAACATGACCCTCAATGTAGTTCCTATACATTTGGCCTAGACACGATATACTCTTTCTTCTTTAGAGTTCATCATTAAAAATAGGGCTTTTATTTGCATTTCCCTGAGCATTTTTTCATAAGTCTGTTGGCCATTTGAATTTTCGCTTTTGAAAAAGACCTGTAAAGTCCTTTGCCCGTTTCTTAACTGGATTCTTTGTTTTGTTGTTGTTGAGTTTCTTGAGTTCTTTATAGATTCTATATATTAATTCTTAATTAGTTACATAGTTTGCAAATATTTCCCCCATTTTGTCAGTTGCCTCTCCACTTTGCTGAGTATTCTCTCTGCAGTACAGAAGCTTCTTAGCTTGATGTAATCCCATTTGTCTATTTTTGTTTTGATAGCCTGTACATCTGGGTTCTTTTCCAACAAGTCCTTGCCTATGCCAATATGTTGCAGAGTTTCCCCAATGTTATCCTCTAGTAATTTCATGGTTCAGGTTGTAGATTTAGATTCTTCATCCATTATGAGTTGATTTCTGCATTAAGGTGTAAGGTAGGGTCTAGTTTCACACTTCTAAACATAGAGATCCAATTTTCCCAGCACCATTTATTGAAGAGACCATCCTTTCTCCAGAGATTGATTTTAGCTCCTTTGTCATATTAGTTGGTTATAGATATGTGGATTGATTTCTGGAGTTTCTATTTTATTCCATTCATCTACATTTCTATTTTTATGCCAGTATCAGGCTGTTTTGATAATCACTGCCCTGCAGTATGTCTTGAAATGTGCTATTGTGATGCCTCTGGCTGTTTTTGTTGTTTAAGACTGCTTTAGCTATTGGAGTAGGGGTGTATTCTGTGTTTCCATATGAAGGGTCACTAGCCATCAGGGAAATGCAAAACAAAACCACAATGAGGTTTCACCTCACCCCAGTTAGAATGGCTCCCATACAGAAATCAAAAAACTAAATAAACGCATGTGAAGATCTGGTGAAAAAGGTATCCTAATCCACTGTTGGTGGGAATGTAAACTAGTATAGCCATTGTGGAAGATAGTACAGAGATACTTCAGAAAAATGAAAATAAGTATACCATATGATCCAGCCATCCCACTCCTGGGAATATATCCAGAGGAAATGAAATCAATATATGAAAGAGTTATCTGCACCCTCATGTTTATTGTACCTCAATGTACAATAGCTAAGATATGAAATCAACCCAGATGCCTATCAACTGATGAATGGATAAAGAAATTGTGGGATATATATTATATATAATAATAACTGTGGGTATATATAATATATATAATAGAATACTATTCGACTGTAAAAAAGAATGAAATCCTGTCTTTTGCAACAAAATGGATGCAACTGGAAACCAATATACTTAATGAAATAAGCCAGTCCCAATAAGACAAATACCATACATTTTCCCTGATGTGTGGTAATTAATAGAGCACAAAAAAATGTAATATATATGAATGAAATTGACATTCTGAGATTCGATAATTTCTTATTTCTACTGTTGAGCAACTGTTTTTATCTTATTACTATTTTTTTGTATTCTTTACTTAGTGTAGGGTTAATCTTATGAGTATAAAATAAAATAAAAAGAAAACTAGCGAAATCTTAAAAAAATCCAAATGAATGAAAGTATAGAGGAAAAAAGAAACAAGAACCAGATAAGATAAATAGAAAACAAATAACAAGATAGTTGAGTTAAACCCAACAACATTGATAAGATTAAATTTAAATGTTATAAGATTCCAATTAAAGGAAAGACAGAGACTGTCAGAATGAAAAAAAAAAAACGCAAAACCCAAGTATATGGTATATACAATAAATGCAATTTAAATAAAAAAAGCATATGTATGGGCCGGCGCCGTGGCTCAATAGGCTAATCCTCCACCTTGCGGCGCTGGCACACCGGGTTCTAGTCCCGGTCGGGGCGCCAGATTCTGTCCCGGTTGCCCCTCTTCCAGGCCAGCTCTCTGCTATGGCCAGGGAGTGCAGTGGAGGATGGCCCAAGTGCTTGGGCCCTGCACCCCATGGGAGACCAGGAAAAAGCACCTGGATCCTGGCTCCTGCCATCGGATCAGCGCGGTGCGCCGGCTGCAGCGGCGGCCATTGGAGGGTGAACCAACGGCAAAGGAAGACCTTTCTCTCTCTGTCTCTCTCTCTCACTGTCCACTCTGCCTGTCAAAAAAAAAAAAAAAAAGCATATGTATGATAAAATTTTTAAATGGAAAAATATATAAGCACAAACACTAGTCCTAAGAAAGCTGAAATGGCTATACTAATATCAGAAAAAGTAGGCTTCAGAACAACAAATATACCTAGGGACAGAGGGACATTTAATAATGATAAAAGGATCAATCAATGAAGAAAACAAATAAAGAGAATACTTGATAACAGAGCTTTCAGACAAAATGAAACAAAACCAATGAGGAGAAATAGACAAATTCATAATTATATCAGGGAGATTATAATACTCTTTATTCAGCAAATGATAGGAAAGGCAGACAAAAAATATAAATAAGGATATAGAAAAACTGAATGTCACTATCAACCAACTTTACCTAACAGACAGTTATAAGGCCTTATAATCAACCAAAATAGAACACATATTCTTTTTAAAAGCACACAGGGCATTTACTAGACCAACTGCACCATGGGCCAAAACACAAGCCTCAGCAAATTCAAAATAACTAGAAACATATGGAGCACAACAGTGATTACACAGACTTAGAAATCAGCAATAGAGTTATGTAGACAATTCCCAAATAATTGGAATTTAAAATCATAAATAACACACAAGCTAAAAAGGAAATTAAAAATCTTCTGAACTTAAAGTGAATATATGACATAGGAAAATTTGTGGAATACAGCCAAAACTTGGTAAAAATTTTTAGCTTTAAATGTTTATATTTTTAAGGTCAGCACCACGGCTCACTAGGCTAATCCTCCGCCTACGGCGCCAGCACACCAGGTTCTAGTCCCGGTCGGGGCACCAGATGTCCCTGTTGCTCCTCTTCCAGTCCAGCTCTCTTCTGTGGCCCGGGAAGGCAGTGGAGGATGGCCCAAGTGCTTGGGCCCTGTACCCGCAGGGGAGACCAGGAGGAAGCACCTGGCTCCTGGCTTCGGATCAGTGCAGCGCGCTGGCCGTAGCGGCCATTTTGGGGGGTGAACCAACGGAAGGAAGACCTTTCTCTCTGTCTGTCTCTCTCTCACTAACTCTGCCTGTCAAAAAAAAAAAAAAAAAAGATAATTAAATGTTTATATTTTTAAAAGAATGATCCCCAAATTTCAATGTAGGAAGTATAAAAAGAAGGATAACTAAAGATAAACTTTGAGGAAATAATAAAGTTGAGAAGAAATTAGTAAAATATTAAGCAAATGGAAAAAAAAAAAAAAAGATAGGCAACTGCACCCAAACCCGGTTACTTAAAAAGATCCATGGGTAAATCCCTAGTTTCAGCAACGGAATAATAGTGCTAACAGTCAAAATGAAAGAGAGAATATCACTACAGATGATACAGACAGAAAAAGAATGTCATGAAATCTGTAAAACTTTAGGTCAATAAATTTGACAAATTAAATAAAATGGAGGGGGCAGCACTGTGACGTGGTAGGTTAAGCCCCTGCCTGCAGGGCCCGCATCCCATATGGCATCTGTTCCTGTCCTGGAAGCTCCTTGTCCAATCCAGCTCTCTGCTAATGGCCTGGGAAGGCAGTGGAAGGTGGCCCAAGTGTTTCGGCCTCTGCACCCACATGGGAGACCCAAAAGAAGCGCCTGGCTCCTGGCTTCAGATTGGCGTAGCTCTGGCCATTGTGGCCAGCTGCGGAGTGAACCAGCGGATGGAAGACCTCTCTCTCTCTCTCTCTCTCTCCTTCTGTAACTCTGCCTCTAAAATAAATAAACAAATCCTTAAAAAATAACTAACTACATAAAATGGAAAAGATTCATAGTGAAAAACTGTCCCATAGGTGCTGATATTTGGCACAGCACTTAAGTTGTGACATAGGACACACACATCCCCTACCAGAGTCGCCTGATTTAAGTACCAGCTACTCTGCTTCTGAACCAGCTTCCTGCTAATGACAACCCCGGGAGGCAGCTGATGATGGTTCAAGAACATGAGTCCCTACCACATAGGTCTCTAGGGAGACCTAGATTGTGTTTCAGGTTCCTGGCTTCGGCCTCACCCAGCCCTGGCTGTTGTGGACATTAGGGAAGTAAACCAGAGTATGGAAAATCTCTCTCTCTCTCTCTCTCTCTCTCTCTCTCTCTCTCTCTGTGTCAAACAAAATAAATCAGCAAAAACCTTTTAAAAAACTTGTAATACCATCAAACCCATAAATATTTAGGGATAAATTAATCACCACACATGTAAGACTTACACACTAATTATTACAAAATATTGCTGATAGAAATTTTAGGAGACATAAATAAATGAAGATATTGTGTCATGCACTGAAAAATCAAGTTTTACTAGGATTGAATTGTCTCAAAACTGACCAATAATCAATGTATCTTTTTGTAGAACTGGCAAACTGATTCTAAAATTTGAACATAAATGTAATGAATTTTTTAAAATAAAATAAAAAGGAACATACAAAAGAAATGTAAAAAACAACCAAAATAATCTTGGAAAAGGAAAACAGAAGTATAAGAACTTACACTGACTGAATTCAGTATATACTATAAAGCTATAACAATCAAAACAGTGCATTACTAGTATTTGAATAAATATGGAGATACTACTGAGGAGAGGGTTCAGAAATAGACCCACATATATAAGTACATGATCTACTTTAAAAAGGGGCAGGGGGCTGTCAAGGTAACTGGAGAAAGGACAAGCTTCAGCAGAAAGTGCTGGGACAAGTTTATATTCCCTTGGAAAAAATAAATAAACTTTGACCCATACCTTACACTGAACACAAAAGAATAATCTTTAATGGATCACAGACCCTAAAGTCAAAATCAAAGCTATAAAATTTCTGGGAGAAAATAAGGTAAGCAAAGATTTCTTAGGACACAAAAAACATGACATTTATATATATTTATATACACACACACATATATAGGAGGTTATATATATATTATATAAAAACATCTAAACTTCGATGGACACAGTTAAGGAACTAAAAAAACAGACAAGGTACAGAAATGGACAAGATACTTATACTTATTTCTGACAAATAAGTTGAATTTAGAAAACATAAGAAACTTTTACAACTAAATAATAGAAACACCTAAATCATAAAAATTGGGCAACTTCTTGACAGAGAAGCTAGAAAAATGGCCAATAAGTACATGAAAAGAAATTCAATATTATTAGTCATCAAATAAATGAAAATTAAAATCATACTACTAGACACTTAATAAAATTACTAACATGTAAATGACTAACAACAGCAAGTGTTGACAAGGATATGAAAGTTACTTAAACAGTGACGTTGGGACTGTAAGATGGTAAAAAACACTTTGTAAAATGTTTTTTTTTTTCATAAATTAAAAAAAAAATGTAACTGAGCAATTCCTCTCCTACCTATTATCCATAAGAAATTAAAACAAAGGTTCACATAAAGATCTGCACATAAGTATGTAAAACTTTTCACAACAAGAAATAGGGAGGCAAAGCATAACTTCATTATTTTTAAAATCATTCACTGTACAGGAGTGTTAAATACTTCTGCTGAGTTCATGATAGGTGAAAAGGGTTAACTTTGACAGGTTTGCTTAGCACTCAATAAGTAATAGCCAATGACTGTGTCCCCTGTTTTCACCACATGGTTTATAAATGTTGTGTGAGTATTGATTGAAAGCAAAGAATTAAATAAAGGTTAATATCACCATAGAATCAACAATTTAAAAACCAAGCAACTTAAACCTCAACCCCTTTCCCCTCAGACATAAAAAAACTGATCTCTCTCTGTTCCTCAATTAAGGTGGAAATTCTTTTGAAAACAGCCTGTTTTCTTCTGATAGAATATAAAATACTAATCTCTTCTCCTAAACTTTACTTATATATGACTTATCTTCTAATTAGGCTAGTAAAAACTAATATTTGGCTTTTCAACCACATTTTCCTATTCTATACTTAATAAATAATTACTCACTTCAATGGTCTTGGCTAGTAATAGTGTGTGAGGAAAATTATACTCATATACTTCATTAGCGACCGTGTTTACATCAATTGCAGCCACCACTTGAGCAGGAACACAGCTTTCTGTAATGATAAAGTGAAATGTATTAAAAAGAAAAGTTAATAACAGCTTTATTGATATATAATGTGCATACCACTGAATTCACCCACTTAAAGTTTAGGAAAGTATTTAATTTAGGTGAACAATTAATTGGTGTCCAAATGTAAAAGGCTCACAAACCAACCAATTCAAATATTGACAGAACAAGAGCAAATCTGAGAAGAATAAGGAAAATAACTATACAGCCTTCACTGCCTTTCTGTCTTGCTGCTAAAGAAAAAAGTACTTTCAAAATGGTTTCAGATCCAGAGAATTTCAATATCTGTTATGGCAGCCAAAGTCTGATCTCTGAAATTATAGCTGTTGCAATTACCACTCCCTTCCTCAAAACGAGTTATGTCGGGGCCAGCACTGTGGCATAGTGCATGAAAACGCCGCCTGCGGTTCTGGCATCCCATGTAGGCACAGGTTTGGGACCCGGCTGCTTTATTTCCAATCTAGCTCTCTGCTGTGGCCTGGGAAGGCAGGAGAGGATGGTCCAAATTCTTGGGCCCCTGCACTTGCATGGGAGACCCAGAAGACACTCCAGGCTCCAGGCTTTGGATTGGTACATTTCCGGCCACTGCAGCAAATTGGGGAGTGAACCAGGAGATGGAAGACCTCTCTCTCTCTCTCTCTGCCTCTGCCTCTCTGTAACTCTGCCTTTCAAATAAATAAATAAATCTTTAAAAAAAAAAAAAAAAAAAAGAAAGTTATATGTATCTCTGTGCCAAACCAGGAGAACACATATAGAATTTAAAACAAAAGTATTTAAGATTTTTTAAGAAAATCAGCAGAGAAGATATGGTAAAACATTACATGGTAGCTCCAAATAGCTATTTCTTTCATAACCATTTGTCACTTAATGGTTAGCTTAGTCCAAATATCAAAAGAGGGTAAGGGAAAATAGAGTGTGAGATTAGGGCTCATACAGCAGGCACCTAGAAAGAAAACCCAGATCACGGAGACGGGCCACAGAGAAAGGCCCACGTACTCAGAGAACTAACATAGGCTAACACTGACATAGAAGAGATGAGTCCAGAGAAGACAAACGCATTAATATCTCTAAGTATTTCTAAGTGCCAGCTAGGCTTAAGTCACTCTGCTAGGACCATTTATGCCCTCTTTCCTACTCCTTCTCCCTGCCTCAGGCATTCTAATAAAAATAAGGTTCCTATTTTATTATTTTGCTAATTAAGATACACAGTGGGGCCAGCTCCATGGCTCACTAGGTTAATCCTCCGCCTGTGGCGCCAGTATTCCATATGGGTGCTGGGTTCTAGTCCCGGTTGCTCCTCTTCCATCCAGCTCTCTGCTGTGGCCCAGGAGGGCAGTGGAGGATGGCCCAAGTGCGTGGGCCCTGCACCCGCATGGGAGACCAGGAGGAAGCACCTGGCTCCTGGCTTCGGATCAGCACAGTGACAGCCATAGCGGCCATTTGGGGGGTGAACCAATGGAAGGAAGACCTTTCTCTCTGTCTCTCTCTCTCTATCTGTCAAAAAAAAAAGATATACTGTAAGCAACCTGATGTAGCCTGCTTGGTTTCAACTATATATATGCAGCAAACTGGAACTGTCAGTTCTTAGTTAACATAACTTTTATTTTTTCAGGTTGATTGAAAACCTATTAAGCCCGCTATGCTTAATCTAATCAACAGTTACTTTTATGTTCTTGTATTATGTGTCATAATACCAACATAAAAACCAACCAAAAGCAACCTCCAAAAGAGTTTTTCATAGAGATGCAAAATCTGATGAGCTAAATATGTTTTTGGGAAAAAACAGATTTTTTAAGAGAAATATTTATTTATTTATTTATTTGAAAAGCAGAGTTACAGAGAGAGGTCTAGACAGAGAGAGAGGTCTTCCATCCGCTGGCCCACTCTCCAGATGGCCACAACTGCCGGAGCTGTGCCGATCCAAAGCCAGGAGCCAGGAGCCAGGAGCTTCTTCCAGTTCTCCCATGTGGGTGCAGGGGCCCAAGGACTTGGGCTATCTTCCACTGCTTTCCCAGGCCATAGCAGAGAGCCAGATCAGAAGTGGAGCAGCCGGAACTGGAACCGGTGCCCACATGGGATGCCAGCACTGCAGGAGGCGGCCCTTCCCGCCATGCCAAAGTGCCAGCCCCTGAAACACAGATTTTTAAAACCAATGAGCAGGCCAGCACTCTGGCCTAGTGGATAAAGCCGCCACCTGCAGTGCTGGCACCTCATTTCTGGCTGCTGCTTTTCCAGTCCAGCGGATTGGAACCAGCGGATGGAAGACCTCTCTCTCCCTCTGACTCTTCCTATCTATAACTCTCCCTTTCAAATAAATTAATCTTTAAAAAAAAATAAGCAAATGTACTATTTGTATAGACTGGTGCCTGGATTTTAGACTGCTACAAAATTATGGTCTACTGCATGACCTAAAAAGTTATTTCCATTAACAGAAATGAATATACAGGCTGAGTGTTGCTTATCTAAAATGCTTGGAATCAGTAGTATTTCAGATTTCAGACTTTTTTGGACTGTCAAGTATTTGTATATATGAGTACATTAAAAGAGATCATAGGGATGGGATCCAAATCTAAATATGATATTCATCTGCTTCATATACACCTTTCAAGCTTCAAGGTAATTTTATACAGCATTTATGGGACTTGGGCCATCTGCTGCTGCTTTCCCTGGCCATAGCAGACAGCTGTATCGGAAGTGGAGCAGCTGAGACTTGAACTAGCACCCACATGGAATGCTGACACTGCAGGTAGCAGCTCTACCTACTACGCCATAGAACCGGCCCCAAAATGACACCTATATTTTGACTACAAATTGTCGTATGAGATCTGATGTGGAATTTTCCATTTGTGTCATGTCAATGCTCAAAAACTTTTAGATTTTAGAGCATTTTGGATTCAGGGATTAGGAATAATCAGCCTGTTCTAAGAAATTAATGATACTAATTCAACTATCTTTTCAAGACAGAATTGTTTGGAGAAATAGGTATATTTCTAAGGAAAGCATTAAATTTATATATAAAAATTTTAAAGAGTAAAGCTGTCAATTCTGTTAAAATTTTAAACTGAACTCCAAAGACAAAGTTCAAAAAAAAATTCTGTAGTTCTCTCAAACTTGAAAAAATATTTTTATTTATATTTGAAAGCCAGATACACAGGGAGAGAGACAGACAGATAGTGAACCAGTAGTCCAAACACGTACCCCAACAAGCTGTCTTGATATTTCCTAGTATACACTATTACTCTTCAGTCTCAAAGAGAATTAAAATTTAAAGCATTTTCTCTATATGAATTCTATTACTTAAGTGATCCAAAAGTAGTAATACTGAAAGAGAGAGAATTAAGGGAAGAGATCCTTCAAGATATTTTGGTGGAAGTAGAGGGAGGGTATGTGTTTGGAGTACTTCGATTTTACCTTGCCTGGATTTTACTCATGATATTTCAGTTAGTATTCTGGATCTCATTTGTCAACGGGAAGCATAGGTTAAAAAAAAAAAAAAGTTAGACATCCTAGTTAGAGATGTATGTATGTATATATATACATATATATACACACATACATATATATACATACATACATATATATCACTCAATATATTGGATAAAAATAGAATACATCCATTTTTATGATGATTGAATTTAAATGGCAGACTTAATTGTAACAAGAGAGATAATGCAGGTGAGGAATGCCACTGAAAACACATACATAATATCTGCTCTAAGTTTCTTTCATATTAAAGTACACAAGAATCACATATACACAGACTCTCTCTTTCTCTCTCTAAATCACACACACACACACACACACACACACAATAACATTTGAATAGCAATAATTTTCCTTCTTTTTCTGATCACCCTTTCTAGAAAAGCTATAGCAAAGGACTTCTGGTTGGTGGTAGTAAAAAGGTAAAAGTTCATACCCTGCTTGACTCTCCTAACCAAATAAACAAAAAAGAAATTTTAATTGTTCATACAACGTTATCTGTGGCTGCTGGAAATTAGGGTAAATCAGCATTTTAAAAATGTAAATGATTTAATTAGATCTCTGAAATAAGGAAAGTAGTTTTTTCATTCTTTTCTTCTTTATCATTTATTTTCTGACCTATATCTTATATAGGTAACTATTTGTATTACCTCACTATAATCACACCTGAGACATTTAATCAGGTATGTTAACACTGACATCTAGTTGTGAAATGGAAGATCAGTTGAATACATCCAATGTCTACTGCTTTTCATTTATAGTAACAGTTTAACTAGAAATAAAAGTATTAAACAGATCTGTAGGGATTCTGAATTTAAAATCATTGCCAAATATCTAATCACTGATAGCAAAGTATATTTGCTAGTTCTCTCTAAAGGCTTTGCATTTCAGAAATTGCTAATAAATTATTTGTATGAATAAAATTTTTAAAAATACATTGAAAAAAATTTTTAAGGGTCCATTTAATTTCCTTAGGAAATCTCCTTAGGAGTTCAGCTAGTAGACAACTGCACATAGCTAGTGGCTGCCATACTGGGCAGCATAGCCAGGCAATCACCAAGCCCACCGTCAATGGAAGTTCTGGACAGATGGCAGCCCCTGGAGTCAGAGTGCTCTAATTCTGGGTCTGACATGCAATAGCTTTGTGGCCTTGGAAAGTTTAAGCCTCAATTTCCCTCCACGGAGGACTGTTATGAAAAGCAAATAAAATAAATTACTTAAAATACTGTAGCAAATAGGAGATAGTCAGTAATCATTGAAATTCCTATTCACTACTAGCATCCATTCTAGAATATTATAAATTAAATGGAAAAATAATAATAGTGAGTGTTATTTTTACTGCCACTAGAATATTATTCTAGTAAGAAAAATTTCAGAGGCCGGGACTGTGACATAGTAGGCTAAGCCTCCGCCTGCAGCATCAGCATCTCACATGGGTGCCAGTTCATGTCCTGGATGCTCCTCTTCTGATCCAGCTCTCTGCTATGGCCTGGGAAAGCAGTGGATGATGGACCAAGTGCTGGGGCCCCTGCACCCAAGTGGTAGACTTGGAAGAAGCTCCTGGCTCCTGGCTTCGGATCGGCCCAACTCCAACTGCTTCCGACCATTTGGGGAGTGAACTAGTAAATGGAAGACTTTTCTCTCTGTCTATAACTCTGCTCCACAAATAAACAAATAAAATCCTTTAAAAAGAAAAAAAAAAGATTTTCAGAGTTATAACTATTCATCTGGAAGAATTTCAGAAGTCTTTAAATATTTTACAGTAACAGAACAAGGACCTGCACATATGTCAACGAGATAGTTCTAACCTCTACTATGAAAACATCAAGAGAAAACAGATTAGAATTTAATCCAAAGAGATAAGCATTGATGGAGGGCAAAATTTTCTGGTCTTGCTAGCAAAACCTGGAATGAAAGAGCAAAATAAAGAGATATGGGGAAAAGCTTTCCTTCCAGGACATGCATTGCTAATTTTGTCCAATATGAGGAAGATATTCCAAATAAAAAAGCTTCTAAAAATACTTCTCATCCTTGGTACTTATCAGAATTTAGGAAAAACAAGGAGGTCTTCAGTTCAGCTCTTACTACCTGCCCTTAGTTGACAAAGACCTTGGTCTTTTCTAATTCACTGGTTAGAAACTAGAGAACCCATGTAAGAGAAATTATCTTTATGCTTGTATGCCTATCCATTTGCTTTTTCTAGCAACTACATTTTAAAAACTATGAAGGGATAAAAATAGTAAACCTCTATTTATATTATGACAAACAACATAGTTCATCTGTCCATATTCAGTTTGATTTGCAGGTATCAAAACAAGACACTGCATAAGTTCTTAAATTTTTCCTTCTAATTCTAATTCTGTACTGGGAAACTGCTACCACTGCACTAAGCTGGACCTTAGGTGAAACACCACCATACATGCTTTCTGGATGATATCATCTCTCTTTATCCCTCTTCCCATTTCAAGTTACCAAATCAAAACTCATTAAATGCCAAATACAGCACTAACTAACTGAGTACGTTTTTAAAAACAGTTATAGAAGGCAGCTAGTAAAAAGCATCTTCTTCCTATTACAGAATTCAAATAACTTCTCAATGTTTCCTTAGTGTTCCATCTCTCTAAGTCAATTTTATTTCATCCTTATGGTAATAACTCAAAAATATAGTTGTAGGGGGCCGGTGCTGTGGCACAGTGGGTTAACACCATGGCCTGAAGTGCCGGCATCCCATATGGATGCCAGTTCGAGACCTGGCTGCTCGACTTCTGATCCAGCTCTCTGCTGTGGCCTGGGAAAGCAGTAGAAGATGGCCCAAGTCCTTGGGCCCCTGCACCCACGTGGGAGACCCAGAAAAAGCTCCTGGCTTCTGGCTTCAGACAGGCACAGCTCCGGCCGTTGCAGCCAATCAGGGAGTGAACCATCGGATGGAAGACCTCTTTCTCCCCGTGCCACCCCCCCCCCCGCCTCTCCTCTCTCTGTGTAACTCTTTCAAATAAATCAATAAATCTTTTAAAAAATATTACTTCTAATCATATCATTGCTGCAGAAATGATGTGCATATCCCAACATTTGTTTCCCCCTTCTCCCTAATAACCAAATGTCAAATTGATTCACAGTAGCAATGCACTCAGCTAAAAGGACAGTATGCCATACTTCAAGCAATTAGATGTGACCATAGGACTAAGTTCAAACTAGCAACATTTAAGAAGTGTAACACACTGTCAGGAAATAAAAATAGCAGTAGTTTTTCATGCTTTCTGGCCTTTTTATTGCAGGTTAATGTAATAGCTGGGGCTATGGCCACCATAGTGGGCCATGAGGAGGATCATTCTACATGACTGGTGAAGCAAAGAACAAGAAAAGGAGCTGAGGTACTGAATGATTTCATGGCTTCACCATAGCAGCCCTGGATTGCTATATCTATATAAAGTCACTGAAAGTCAAACCTAATTCTAATGGATGAATCTAATCCTAACAGACACCTCAGCTGTATGGATGGGGTATGTGTGCGTGTGTTTGTAAAACGAAGAGAATTTCAGGTTCATTTCCTACTGAGGCCAGATCAACTTAATTCCACAAACATTTATTGATTGTCCTATGTACAGAATATTATAAGAACCTAGAAAAGGATGATATACAAGGTTTAAATGTATGAAGGTCAGGGAAATTTAAAAAGCAAAACATCTTTCCTGGCTACATAAGAATTGCTCCAGTAAGTGATTTTTTGTTAAACTTTCCTTACTAAGTAAATTTCTACTAAACAAATTATATGAAGGTATTTTAAAGTTTGTGGGAAATGAAATTAAAAGATGTCTACTTTAGTACAAAAATTTGTAAATCCATGCATAATTTTTTTCCTAACATGCATTCTCCATAAACTTTCTGGAGACCCTTCATTTTTTTTTTAATCATTTTTGTTTAATCATTATTAAAGAGAATACAACACTCAATTTCTCTGATTTTTTAGATTTTTATTCAACAGTTCTTGGAATGATAGCTAGCTGGCAAGCTGTCTTTACAAATGGCATTCCATGTTTTAAAATCTTTTATTGTCCTAAAATTAAGAAACTCTTCCTTCTGTCAAGTTTTGACAACTTCCAAGATAAAATCACCTGGAAAGTGATATGAGATTGTTAATTTAAAATTACATTTTGTTTAAAGGAAAAATATACCATTTGTTTCAGAAAGTCCATATTTTAGATACTGTCAGTGTTTCAAACAACTGTCAGTGTTCAAAAACTTTCAATGGGTATGTTTATTTATAAATTAGCAATATCAATAACTATGCTACCTAATGTCAACTTTAAAAATTAGAGCAATAGGGTTGGCCCTGTGATGCAGTGAGTTAAAGCCCTGGCTGCAGTATCAGCATCCCATATGGGCACTGGTTCAAGTCCTTGCTGTTCCACTTCCAATCCAGCTCCCTGCTAATGTGCCTGGAAAAGCAGTGGAGGATGGCCCAAGTGCTTGGGACCCTGCACCCGCGTAGGAGACCCGGAGGAAGCTCCTGGCTCCTGGCTTCAGATTGGCTCAGTTCTGGCCATTTGGGGAGTAAACAAGCAGATGGAAGACCTCTCTGTCTCTCTCTCTGTCTCTACCTCTCCTGTAACTCTTTCAAATAAATCTTAAGAAAAAAAAAAAAAAAACTGATAGCATCGAATGCTCTTTTTTTCTGAATCCTCTCCAGTAAATTTGTACTTATGGAATTCTCCAAGATTCTTTCTAGGTTTGAATCAAGTCATTTACCCCTTAACAGTTTTGGTAGTTCATGACTGTCCAAATTCCTATGGACCCTGTGTACCTGTCCCTAGCCTCTTCTCTTGAAATTGTCCCCTGACCAACCCATTCTCTTCCAATGCACACCCATCACATTCAAACACATACACTTCTTCTCAGGTATACAAAACTATTTATAATGCCCCAAATGAGCCATAGTTTTTCAATCCTAGTGGCTATGAACATACTTTAAAGATGCTATCACATCCTGTTCAACTCTAACACTATCCCTCTTATTCCAGTTCATTTTTATTGGTTCTTTAGGACATATTCAATCTCATCTAGAGAAGCTGAGATCTCTGGTCTGAAGCAAGGGCTGGTCCCGAGTGCTCTCCTCATGCTCTGCAGTTGGTTCTACCATCACATTTTTCCAGGACACTCACTAGCTTATAGGACCTGATAGAGCCCAGGCCATGTCCCATGCATAATCCAGACACTCTCAATAAGTGCCCCTTAGCTAAATAGATGCATGACAATAAGTGAGCTATGATTTCTAAAATCAATTTAATATTATTGATTACTCTCATTGCTGTTTCTAAGAACACTAGCTTAAAAGTGCTTAAGAAGTCTGCACCTGTATGTTTATGACTGTCTACCTCAAAGTTCATTGTAAAATAGACTGTTTAACATTTAAGTCAGATTTTTACCTTGAAAACACCTGCAATGAAGTACTCACGCTGACCTACAAACTTCTATTGATCTTATAACTATGTTAAATATAGCACCAATAGTGCAATCATCAGGCAGAAGTAAATACTGAGAGCACTTCTCATGTACTGGGAACTCTACAGAAAATACAAAATGAGTGGGCATTTGTTTTCTGCTTTGCCAGAATCAAGCCCACTTTTCCTGGCAACAGTCCTAGATTTTCTTGTGGGGAACCTACCTTACTCATGGTCAAAATGGTTCAGGTGGCCTCAAAACTTACACCCATAGCTTCTAGGACTGCATGGGTCAAGTGTCTGAGCCATAGCATCAAGATGGGCACACAAATCACAACAGTCAAGTTAGGCATAGTAAGAGGGAACCCTGTTTTTTTCTTGTGCAACTAGCAAGAGTTGTTTTATCTTTTCAACTGGGCTTAGCCCTGGAAGGATACAAGTTCAGAGGCTATTACAGCCATGTTGATGCAATAAGGGGAGAACTTATATAAAAATGAACAGAATGCAGAAGGAACAAAGCTGAGATATACAGAAAAAGAAACTTGTTGCTGGGGAAATGATTTGAACCTCTGCTTCAAGCTCTACTGCAAGCCAGGCTTGCACTAGGACTTGGCTTTACACAAATCCAGATTAACAACTTTTTTATGTAAAGGAGTTTGGGTTGAGTTTTCTATCACTGGCAAATATCCATTCCAATAGTCATTCAAGTGAACACACACTGGTAGATAAACACATTTCAAATTCCTCCAATTTGGGGGGCTGGTGCTGTGGCACAGCAGGTTAAAGCCCTGGTCTGCAGTGCTGGCATCCCATATGGGTGCTGGTTTGAGTCCCGGCTGGGCTGCTGCACTTCTGATCCAGCTCTCTGCTGTGGCCTGGGAAAGCAGTTCAAGATGGCCCAAGTCCTTGGACCCCTGCACCCATATGAGAGACCCGGAAGAAGCTCCTGGCTCCTGGCTTCCTGGCCAACTGAGGAGTGAACAAGCATATGGAAAACCTTTCTCTCTCTCTCTCTCTCTGCCTCTGCCTCTTTGTAAGTCTGTCTTTCAAATAAATAAATAAATAAATTTTTTAAAAAAATTCCAACTTGTGGATGATAGATACATGAATGTAAAAGACATATGAATAATTAATTAATTATCCATCTGAAAAAAAATTAATTATCCATCTGCAAACAGAAGCATTTCTCTTAATTTAGCTTCACTCCCTCTGAGGTCCTAAATTAAGAAAGGGCAGAGTAACTAGCTTAGGGGGCAGAGACTTCATTATGGAACTACCCAGTTACATATTTCTATAAATGGACACTAAATATAACAAACATAAATGAAGCCACTTATAGACTGCTTCTTAATTTTTTTTAAAGACTTATTTATTTGAAAGGCAGAGTTAGAGAAAAACAGAGAGAGACAGAGAGATCTTCCATCTGCTGGTTCACTTTCCAGTTGGCCACAACAGCCAGAGCTGAGCTAGGCCAAAGCCAGGAGCTTTATCCAGGTCTCCCACAACAGTGGCAGGGGTCCAAACACTTGGGCTTCTTCCACTGCTTTTCCCAGGTCACAGGCTAAGAGCAGGGAGTTAGATCAGAAGTGGAGCACCTGGGACACAAACCAGTGCCTATATGGGATGCTGGCGTTGCAGGCCTCCCCCACTAAATAAAGAATTTTAAATGATCAATAAATATAGAAGATGTTGAACCCCACCAATAACAACAAATATCCACATTAATCAGTTTTGACATAGAAAACTGACAAAAATTTACCAAAACCAATACTGTCTAGTGCCAGCAAGTGTTCGAGAAAATGTGTCCTCCATCATGTTGTTTGTGGTATAAATTGATATAACCCTTCTGATTATTAAACCTAGCTATTCTGCATCTTGAAATTTGTGCTACAGAAAAATCTGGACAAATCTATTGGAGAAAAAAGTGGTTAAGACTATATACACATATGAAATAAAACATATTATAAAAGATAATTCCCACAACCCAGAAAAAGAAAAATAATTCATATTTACTGATATAAAGTGGTCTCTGTATAATTCACTATAGAAAGCAAGTTATAGAATACCCTGATGAGTAATGATGTAAGTTTTGTAAACTCTAAGTATAGCATGCACTTTAAGATAGAAAAAATAGCAATAGGCCATCTCTTGTTGGTAAAATTTGGGAGGTAACTCTTATTCAAGTTTTTTCAGATTACTTGATTTTTTGAAGATGAGAATGTACTACTTATGATTTATATGATTTTATTTTTTATCCAGGTTACCTTGGCACACATTTACAGAGACTTTTCATTGTATATGTCTATGCAGATGTTTGATTTTTTTTTAATCCCAACATAAACTCTACTTATTCTCTAATAGTGAGAATAACTTTTTGCTTTTAACCAAGATGAGAGTTGGCTGACATTATTTCTAAATATTTTTAACAAATATCCCTGAGTATCTTCCATGAGCAAAGCAAGACACAACAGAGAGTCTAAGAAAGTTTCAGATACCAACAAATACCAAATTGTATATATAATGCTAATTTTTTTAAAAGATTTATTTATTTGAAAGTCAGAGTTATACAGAAAGAGGAGAGGCAGAGAGAGAGAGAGGTCTTCCATTTGCTGTTTGACTCCCTAATTGGCCACAAAGGCCAGAACTGAACCTATCTGAAGCCAGGAGCCAGGAGCTTCTTCCAGGTCTCCCACATGGGTGCAGGGGCCCAAGCACTTGGGCCATCTACTGACTTCCCAGGCCAGAGCAGAGAGCGGGATTGGTAGTGGAGCAGCCAGGACTTGAACCGGCACCCATATGGGATGCCGGCACTGCAGGCAGTGGCTTTATCCGCTACACCACAGTGCTGCCCCATCGCTAATTTCATAATTATGGTGATAACCATCATGTAATTATTTACAGATTTGTTCTTAAATATCAACTTTTTATTTATTTTGGTACACAAGAGTTCTTATTCCTTGACAAGAATAAAAGAATGTAAAGAGGCCAGCGCTGTGTCATAGTGGGTAAAGCTGCCACCTGAGGCACCAGCATCCCATATAGATGCTGTTTGGAGTCCCGGTTGCTCTAGTTCCAAAACCAGCTCTCTGCTGATGCACCTGGGAAAGAAGTGGAGAAAGGCCCAATTGCTTGGTCCCCTGTTCAGCTTTGCCCCTTCCTGGCCATTGTAGCCATCTGGGGAGCAAACCAGCAGATGGAAGATATCTCTCTGTGTGTGTTACTCTGCTTTTCAAATAAATAAATAAATAAATCTTTTTAAAAAAGGAGTGAAAAAATAAAACCTTAAACTTCATTATGTTGACCACAGCTCATTGTTAACCTAATATTTAAAGTCTACATTGAATAAAGGCCAATTTTTCTCAAAAGATTTTATTATTTTGAGAGTATTTAAAATATTTTATTGTATGTTACAGAAAAATCTATTGCCTACAAAAATTTCACACATAATCATGTACATAAACCCTTCATGATTCAGACTTAAGCTTAAACTTATCATCATGATTCAGACTTAAGCTTAAACTTATCAGTAGAATGGCATCTACTTCAAACTATACATATTTCACAGCAAACATGACTCTAGGTAATTTTTCTCTTTTATTCATCCAACAAATATATATTAGCAACGTTGTGGACAATGTTCTAGACAAGGTAGGCTCCTACCACGGAGCCTACATTCTAGTGGAGGAAGACACATAAGCAAGTAAATACATAATATGCCTAACAAAAGCAGAGCAAGCCAGTCAGTGTGGTAGAAGGGATTCTATTTTAATAAAGGACAATAAGAGAGCATATCTATAAAAGAAATTGTGGAAGTGAGGGAGTAGGCCTGCAGGTTTCTGTGAAAAGAATCTTCTAGGGCAAACACAAGAGGCACTGCAAAGGCTCAGAGATGGCAGCATGCCTGTTTTGTAAGTAGAACAGTCAGGAGACCAGGGAACCTGCAGTAGAGTGACAAAGAGATAGTCAAAGGCAAAGTGGTCCCAGATGTAAATGAGCTTTAGACCAAGCAGGCCTGGGATACTAAATGATATGAAAAACTCAAAAGGTTTTTTTTTTTTTTTTTTTGAAAAAGAAAAATGAAAAGCTTTATTTTAAACAGGTTCAGTGGTATGTGTGCTACAAAAAGGCTGGTTGTAGCAGTTTCATCTCAAACCTGCCTTGATGTATAAATTTGACATTATTTCAGCTAAAATGTAAATCTATCATTTTACCTGATCCAACATACCAATTTTTATATTATTGTAGACTCTTTTCAGCCCTAGAGGTTAAATTTTCATCAACAACTAATGAGAATAACCTTACAGCTACCTACTAAGGTAATGAACTGGGAAATTAACTCAAAAGTTTTAATTAGAAAAATGACTTACATATTTATTTCTTGAAAAAAAATTTATTTATTTATTTCAGAAGCAGAGACAGAGTTCTCATCTCCTTGTTAACTTCCCAAATGCCCACAATGACCAGAGGCCAAAACTAGGAACCAAAAACTGAACTCATTTCTTCCACATGGGTGGCAGGAACCCAATTACTTGAGCCATTACCTCTGCCTCCCAGAGTGCTCAATAACAGGAAGCTAGTGGAGGGCCAGAGCTGGTAACTGAACCCAGACACTCTGATGTGGGATGCAAGCATCCTAACCAGTATTTTAACAGCTAGGCCAAATGCCCTCCCTGACATATTTTTTTTAAAGATCACTCTGAAAGCAGGCATTTGGTGCAATAGTTAAGTTGCCACTTGGGACACCTGCATCTCACATGGAAGTTCCTGTGTTCAAGTCCTGGTTTCTATCTAAACTCTAGCTTCCTGTTCATGAACACCCTAGAAGACAGCAAACCTATTGATCTGACATGAGGCACTCTGTAGGGTCAGGCTCTATAGGACCACCATACCTCAGTGCTGTTGGGAGGTGTGTATCAGAGGTGAAGAGAAGCCCTGTAGCAGGGACATGACTGGGTCTAAAACGGCACTTCCCATATTCCCATATTATCTGAATAAAGAACACTGCTGGGAGGAGGGAGAAGTCAGTACCTGGTAGCTCCTTTCTCATCCTCTTACCAGTCAAAAGTCACCCTTGAGGGGTGAGTCCCCCCAACTCTAATCTCCCATCCTTCTCCCTACCAAGCCTACTTTAGGTTATGGAACAGCCAGATCCCAAGTCCACAGCCCGACCCTCCAGGAGTATGCAGAGCACTCTGAGGGTCCAGAACCTGGGCACCACTCCCCTTACAGAATTCAGTTTGGCAACAGCAGCCATTAGCCAGGGTGTGGCACTGAACAAGCAGCCCAGGGTTCAGGAGACTGGTGGGATCTAGTGAGTCTAGCTAGCATGGAACATAAATTAGGTTTGTAAAACAGAAAAGAGATTATGGGGCAGGTGGTAAAAGTGAAAATGGAGAAGTAGTATAGAATTATAAATAAAGATATAGTTAGAATTGACTGATCAGCTCCACCTAAATTTATTATTTCCCAACAATAATCTCCTAATTGCATCCCTCACTCCACTCCCCCAGTGCCATCAACTCTAATCTATCCTTCCCCATGGCCATAGGGTAAAACTTCTAGAACATAATCATGTTAACCTTTATTAACTAACTAGATCTTCAGGATAAAAGTTCAGGTAATTACCAAGTTATAAATGCCCACTTTTGGGGCTGGCATTGTGGCATCATGGGGTAAAGCTGCCACCTGTGACCCTGGCATCACACACAGGTGCCAGTTCATATCCTGACTGCTCCACTTCCAATCCAGCTCCCTGTTAACAGCCTGGGAAAATCAGAAGCTTTTTGTTGATGTTCAAATATGGGAGACCCACATGAAGCTCCTGGTTCCTGGCTTTGACCTGGCCCAGCCCTGACCATTGCAGCCATCTGGGGAGTAAACCAGCAGATGGAAGATATCTCTCTCTCTGTCTCTCTGTGTGTGTGTGTGTGTCTCACCCTCTCTCTCTTTCAAATAAATATTTAAAAATAAATAAATAAATGCCCTTCTACGATTTAATACCTCTTAAACTTCATCTTCTACTTTCTTATAACACTTCTACTGTGATGTGCTCTTGGAACTTCACATCTACACAAAGATCACACCATTCACATTTCTTCTGTCTATACAGGATGCTCCCTTTGTGTGCTAAACTCTTCTGCTTCTTGACTATCTGAAACACTGCCAATGATCCTTAGAAATCCTGGTTGGAAAAAAACACAACAAAATTGAAGGGCAAATCACCACTTAGATAAAATGAAGTGAAATATGATCAGACAAAACAAAACAAAATATGTGAAGATGGGAGATGTTATGTGAGTTCTTATAAAGTGATAAAAAAAGATTATACTAATGGCACCATGAACAAATTACAGTAAACTAAAGGGCCGGAGCCATGGCTCATTTGACTAATCCTCCGCCTGCAGCACCGGCATCCCAGCGCCAAGTTCTATTACTGGTTGCTCCTCTTCCAGTCCAGCTCTCTGCTGTGGCCCAGGAGGGCAGTGGAGGATGGCCCAAGTGCTTGGGCCCTTGCACCCATGTGGGAGACCAGGAAGGAACACCTGGCTCCTGGCTTTGGGCCGGCACAGCCCTGGCCGTAGCAGCCATTTGGGGAGTGAACCAACGGAAGGAAGACCTTTCTCTCTGTCTCTCTCACTGTCTATAATTCTACCTGTCTAAATAAATAAATAAATAAATTACAGTAAAATAAATACAAATAATCACTTGAAAATGTTCAATTTGCTAAGTTACATCAGGAGTATGACTACATATGATATACCAGAAACTATACTAATCTCTAAGTACACAGTGCTTCATTAAATCTTTGTAATAAGCCTAAAAAGTTAGTATTACTATCCCAGTGTAATCAATTAGGAAAACCAATACGATTAAGTTAGTTACAAAACAATGTGTAAAAAAGACAAGAACTAATATTACTCAGTAACTGTGATATTTTATACATCAATGGTACGTCTATGTCCGTCTTACAAATAAGGTACCTGGTCTCAGAAAGGTTTGAATAACTTTTCAATATTCACACTACACATGTATGGTAGATCTGTCTGATTCTTAAACAATGGCACTGGTTTACCACTCAGAGAAACATACTGAGTGATTCAGAAAGCACTGGGCAGGAGGCCATGGAACTGAACACACAGATGATACTGGTTAGGAGACCCAAGCCCAGCAGTTAAGGGCAAGAAAACATTCTAGATGATCAAAGGAGCAGAATGCTCTACTCTCTGTATTGCTGGCTCTTTTTCCTCTTCATATCCATTTTATAACATCATTTCTAGATACAAATAATTCTTTCCTTCACCACTTATTCCTGCATAACTCAAATTCAGCTGAAAGGGGCCAGGGCTGTGGCACAGCAGGTAAAGCCACTGCCTGTTTGAGTCCCGGCTGCTCTACTTCCGATCCAGCTCTGTGCTATGGCCTGGGAAAGCAGCAGAAGATGGACCAAGTGCTTGGGTCCCTGCACCCCTGTGGGAGACCCAGAAGAAGCTCTTGGCTCATGGCTTCAGATAGGCTCAGCTCTGACCCCTGCAGTCATTTGGGGAGTGAATCAGTGAATGGAAGACCTCTCTCTCTTTCTCTGCCTCTGCCTCTCTGTAACTCTGCCTTTCAAATAGATAGATAAATCCTTTTTATAATAAATTTATCTTTTAATCCTTTTCTCCCCAAACTTTTTTTTAAGATTTATTTATTTATTTAAAAGCAGAGTGAGAGAGAGAGAAGTCTTCCATCCGCTGGTTCACTCTCCAATTGGGCATAATGGCTGAAGCTGTGCTGACCTGTGGGGAATCCTACAAGAGTCCCAAAAAAGTTACGGAGCACCACTAACCCAAAAAGAAAGAGAAAAAGCAAAGCCAAAATGGAGTTACTTAAGCTAAGGCCACTAAGCACCAGGAACTGCCCAGACCATCTGTCAGCTCAGATACAGGTGGTGAAGCCTGATAAGGACTGGGGTACATTACATCATAGGAAGCAGCCAATCAGCTGGCTACTATATTATTTCACTCACACTACTACACCACGATTGGCCACACCCAGAAGGCCCCCAAACATACCACTGGTCACACCTAAACACCAACATCTGGTTGGTGACACCCAAAAAGGTGAGCCTGTGATTGGTGACACACTAGAACATACTCATCACTCACCTACTCCTGAGGGGGGGATAAAAAGGCAAGCCTCACATCTACTCTTCATCCCCTCGGGGACCATGGCTCAGTGTGAGTGATGGATCCACCTCATCTTGCTGAAACTCTGCCCGAGTCTTCACTGATCAAAACTCTGCTCGCCACTCCGCTGGATCCCACCTCGCCTGGACGTCCCAGCCACTGCTGGACCTGACATTGGAGCTGGACGGAACTTCTCATTGGTAACTTCTACGACTCTTCACCATAGAGCCTACTGCCCAGAGTGCCAGACATCTCATGACTACTGTCCGTAAGTGACTGTTCTGAGATCTGTCTCTCCAAGTAGTAACAGAGACTTTGGACTCTGGACTTTGACTTTTCATGACCCGTGATGTGAACCTTGAGAATGCAGCATTCATATTACACCCTTAGCCATGAGTGTTTAGATTGATTATGCTTTTATGCTTGGTTGTTTTATACTTATTACTATTGCTAAATATTTTTAGAGATTGTCTTACTCCTAGATGTGTGTTATGACCTGTGGGCTAATGACATATTGAATAGTATTGACCTTTAGATGTGTGCATTGAATACATAGTGAGTGGTACTGAACAATAAATTATATTGAAAAGACAATCACAATTCTGTGTGATTCTTCCCTGTGCTCTGACATGTCGCATTAGCCTCGTCAAGCTGTATGACAAGTGGTGCTCACAACACGATCCAAAGCCAAGAGCCAAGAGCTTCTTACAGGTCTCCACATGGTGCAGGGGCCCAAGGACTTTGGCCATCTTCTACTGCTTTCCCAGGCCATAGCAGAGAGCTAGATCGGAAGTGGAGCATCCAGGACTCGAACCAATGCCCATATGGGATGCCAGCACTGCAGGTAGTAGCTTTACCCACTACGCCACAGTGCCGGCCCCCAAATAAATCTTTAAAAAAAATTCAGGGGACAACACCGTGGCACAGCAGGTTAAAGCCCAGGCCTGCAGCACCAGCATCCCATATGGGTGCTGGTTCAGGCCCCAGATGCTCCATTTCCAATCCAACTTCCTAACATGCCTGGGAAATCAGTGGATGAAAGCCCAAGTGCTTGGGCCCCTGCACCCACGTGGGAGGCCCATGAAAACTCCTGGTTCTGGACAGGCTCAGCTCTGGCCATTGCAGCCATTTGGGGAGTGAACCAGAGATGGAAGACCTCACTATCTCTCTGTCTTTAAATCTCTCTGCAACTCTTTCAAATAAATAAAAATAAATAAACAAATAAATCTTGTTTAAAAACTCAGCAGAAACCTCCTTGACAACCTCAAATATTTAATAATCAATTTTTCTAGAGGTCATTTTAATAACATGTAGTAACTTTCTATAACTTTAAAATTTGTAAAATGAGTTGCCTGTATTTATTGAGTACTTTATCTTCTTCTTCTTCTTCTTCTTTTTTTTTTTTTTTTTGACAGGCAGAGTGGACAATGAGAGAGAGACAGAGAAAAAGGTCTTCCTTTTCCGTTGGTTCACTCCCCAATGGCCACTGCCGCTGGCGCGCTGTGGCCGGCATACCACACTGATCCGAAGCCAGGAGCCAGGTGCTTCTCCTGGTCTCCCATGTGGGTGCAGGGCCCAAGCACTTGGGCCATCCTCCACTGCACTCCCGGGCCACAGCAGAGAGCTGGACTGGAAGAGGAGCAACCAGGACAGAATCCGGCGCCCTGACCAGGACTAGAACCCAGGATGCCAGCGCCACAGGCAGAGGATTAGTCTATTGAGCCACAGGGCCGGCCAAGTACTTTATCTTCTAAGCATTATTTAAGCATTTTTCAAAAATTAATTTACATAATCTCATAACCCCCCTTTGAGGTAAGAACTATTATTGCCCTCTAAAATGGGCAATAGTAGAAGAAACTGAGGAAAAGAAAAGCTTGGTTTTTGCCCATTGTCACACAGTGAGAAAGTAGGACCCCCATGATTAAATCCTATTGGCTCTATAAGGGACTACATCAATACAGTCAAATGTATGAGCTCCTGGTCTCTTGCCATGTGATGCCCTATGAGACCTCAGGACTCTGCCAGCCAGAATGCCATCATCAGAGTCTAAACCAGTGCGGCTCACCTATTCTTAGACTGTAAATTTCCAGAATCATGAGCCAAAATAAGCCTCTTTACTTTATAAAGTTAGGCTGCCTCAGTTATTTCTTTACAGTATTGCAAAGTTGACTACTAGACCACTACTGATGTTCCTTCAAAGTGAGGGATTTCCATTCATTTTAATCTCCCTCACCCTTCCTTTTACTTTCTCTTTCAAGGATGGAAAAGTGGCTTCTATAATTGGTTACTTTGAAAGAATAAACTGGGTAAGCTTGCTTCAGCTCTAACCATCTTCCTCTTGGGAAGTATATATGCTTCCTCTTGGGAATATATGCTCTACATGGCTCCTCCAGCTGTGCCTGTAAGACATGCTGCCTAATTCTCTGGTTCAATATTAGCTGACCCACTGGACTTTCTCACTAAACTACATCCTCCAAATCAATCTTTATTGATAATAAATATAATAAAAGTGATGCAGATTTTTTACTTCCTATTTGCCTTACTCTCTTATTGCTCAATTTGTTAAGAATTAGAACAAGGGAAACTATTGATTCAGCCCTCTAGAAATAACCAATAGATAGGTTCTAAAACAAACTTAATAAGCCATCTATTCACTGGCACTGAGGAAGTGCTGTGTTCTGTGGAATACAATAAAATGAGTATTGTGCAATGAAGTAAGCATTCATTATTCACCCCATAAAAGATAGGTAATTCAGTCACCCAAAGGGAAGTTAGAATTCCCCTTTACTTAATGACACATCTGACATATTTCTTCTTTGCATTTCAAGTTAAGAAAAAAGACAAACTGCTAATTTCTACAAATATCAGAGAACAAATGCTGAATGTTTTTAAATAGGTCCAAGTTTTTACCTTGCTTCATTTTAAATCTGGTAAGTTACATGAGTAACTATGGGAAATTAGTCATAAAAAGAAAAATTTTACAATCCCAAAGGCAAATATAAAGGATAAAAAGTTAAATAATTCAAATTCCATTTACAACTGATGCCTTTAAAAATATCCTTAGGTGACATTCACACCTATCTGGAAAACAGTTTGTCACTTGATTCAGTTACAAACACCTAATTACGAAGGGTTTGGTAGAGTCTCAACTTGGCAGATAAGTTTATGAGGACTAAAGGCAAAAGAGATTCAGAAAAATGAGTAAACTGACAAATGAGAAGCTTAACATCTTAACAGAAAATATCTAGGCTGAGAAATTCTTTCTAAGCAGGGTTAAGTATTATAGAGCTAAAACTCAAAATCAACACTGGAAGACCTTTAGAAATTATTTGATGGAGCAGGCCTTTTGCTTTTGGATTTCTAATATCTGACTATACAGAAAACAGTCATCTTGCTGGAGCTTCCCTTTACTGTCCACCTTCAACCACATTCCACTCTTCTCCTGCCATTGCATTTTTTTTTTTTTTTGAAAAAAAAAAATTTTTTTTTGACAGGCAGAGTGGACAGTGAGAGAGACAGAGAGAAAGGTCTTCCTTTGCCGTTGGTTCACTCCCCAATGGCCACCGCGGCTGGCGTGCTGCAGCCAGCACACCACGCTGATCCGCTGGCAGGAGCCAGGTACTTCTCCTGGTCTCCCATGGGGTGCAGGGCCCAAGCACTTGGGCCATCCTCCACTGCACTCCCGGGCCACAGCAGAGAGCTGGCCTGGAAGAGGGGTAACTGGGACAGAATCCGGTGCCCTGACCGGGACTAGAACCCGGTATGCCGGCACCGCAAGGCAGAGGATTAGCCTAGTGAGCCATGGCGCCAGCCCTGCCATTGCATTTTAAAATGAGAAAAATATATTTGCTTAAATTTGCAAGTGTCCTTGCAGGCTCTCCTGATAACCTGCATGTAGCTCATGATACAACCTTTTCCACTGCTTTCTGAAGGGAAGTATTTTCATGTGAAAGATCCTCATTAGCCAAAACCTAACAAATAACACTGAAGCACACATAAGTAGTTCCTGTACAGCGGCTATCCACATTAAAGAACATGATGGGCAGGGAAGGAACTGGTGGAACAGTCAACATACTCTTTGGGACACCCAAATCCCGTACTGGAATACCTGAGTTCAAGTCCTTGGCTCCATTCCAATTCCAGCTTCCTGCTAATTTGCACTCTGAGAGACAATGATGGTTCAGTTAGGTCCGTGTCACCTACAAAGAGATACCCGGACTGAGTTCCTGACTTCTGGATTCAGACTGTCCTAGCCCCAGCTGTTGCTGGCATTTGGCAAGTGAACAAGGAGATCAGTCTCTTTCTCTCAAATAAACAAATAATTTTTCTTTAAAAAGAATATAATACTTGTTATGCTTGTAGTCACCTAGAATTTCTGCCAATCTTGACTACATTTGGAAATCTGACAACATTATGAATCCTTCCTTCCCAAAACCAAATTCAGAACTCACTTTCCCAGCTTCCTTTGTCTGGCAATGGGATCTAGTGTCCAACAACCACTGCATCTACAGAAGACTTCAAACAGAAGAGGAAGCAAATGAGAAAATTCATCTTTTTGATGGGATAGCTGGTATAGGCATCGACCTCCCAGGGGAAAACTGTGATGGCCCTTCTGGCATCCAGTCCCCAGCACCGCTGGTACAGCTGCGGTGTCAGTATTAGACTTCAGGGCAGCAATATCCAGTGTAGTTTCGGTGGTGCTCCTGATGATCTAACCTGCAGGGTCCAACAGATTTGTGAACTCCCAAATACTTTTAGTATTTCTTCTGCTATTTGGCTACAGAGTGTATTCTGCATTGTACAAGATTCAAAAAAGAAAAGAATTTGTACTAAGCAAACTATGGTTTTATCAAAGTGATAGTAGAATGAGTATCTATTCAATAATAAACTCAACAGTCATCTACAGAGAAGCAGTCACAGGATGGTACTGTGCTATAAATTGTATAGGAAGAAAAAGGAAAGGGACAAGATGTGTATTATGGAAATAAAAGGGGCCGGCGCGCGGCTCACTGAGCTAATCCTCCGCCTTGCGGCGCCAGCACACCGGGTTCTAGTCCCGGTCGGGGTGCCGGATTCTGTCCCGGTTGCCCCTCTTCCAGGCCAGCTCTCTGCTGTGGCCAGGGAGTGCAGTGGAGGATGGCCCAAGTGCTTGGGCCCTGTACCCCATGGGAAACCAGGATAAGTACCTGGCTCCTGCCATCGGATCAGCGCACCGGCCACAGCGGCCATTGGAGGGTGAACCAACGGCAAAGGAAGACCTTTCTCTCTGTCTCTCTCTCTCACTGTCCACTCTGCCTGTCAAAAAAAAAAAAAAAAAAATTAAAAAAAAAGAAAAGGAAATAAAAGGGCATAAAGATTTAAAAAAAAGTTAAATGAAATTTAGAAAACATAGAAGAAGGAGCAGGTGCTGTGGCACAGTGGGTTAAAGCCCCAGCCTGCTGTGATGGCATCCCATATGGTGCAGGTTCAAGTCCTGGCTGCTTCACTTCTGATCCAGCTCTCTGCTATGGCCTGGGAAAGCAGTAGAAGATGGCCCAAGTCCTTGGGCCCCTGCACCCACGTGAGAGACCTGGAGGAAGCTCCTGGCTCCTGGCTTCGGATTAGCGCAGTGCGTCGGCCATAGCGGCCATTTGGGGGATGAATCAACGGAAAAAGGAAGACCTTTCTCTCTCTCTCTCTCTCTCTACTGTCTAACTCTGCCTGTCAAAAAAAAAAATATATATATATATATACTTTTATAATTATTAAAATTTAGTAACGTGCCGAACTTAAACAACGCAACAGTAAAAATACAAATAACAGGCAATAGAACCAAACAGATATTTCTCAAAGGAAGACTTACAAATGACCAACAGGTATGTGAAAAGATTCCCAACACCACTAATCATCAGGGAAATAAAAATGGAAACCACAATGAGTTATCACCTCACTCCAGTTAGACCGGCTATTATCAAGAAGACAAAAGATAACACACATGGGCAACAAGTGGAGAAAAAGGAACTGCACGCCACTGGCAGGGATGTAAACTAGTACAGCCATTGTAGAAAACAGAAGGAAGGTTCCTCAAAATCAAAAAACAGAACTACCATATAATCCAGTAATCCCACTATTGGGTATGTATTTCCAAGGGAAATGAAATCAGTCTGTCAAATAGACATTTGAGCTCTCAGGTTTATTGCAGTGCTATTCACATTAGTCAAGAAATGGAAACAACCTAAGTTTGCACTCAGTGGTGAAGGGATAAAGAAACTGTGGTACATACACACGATGTAATACTACTCAGCCATAAAAAAGGATGAAATTGTGTTTATTTGTGTCATTTGCAATAATGGAACTTGGAGTCATTAAGGAAAACAAGCCAAGCATGGAAAACAAGAATCACATGATCTCACTGAAATGTGAAATGTGCGCCAGCCTAAAGTATATTTATTTACCAACAAATAGATTTGCCCCAAACTCAATGACCATTTTATTATCATAATACAGATTGTTCATAAGAAAAGGTGATCTCATAGAAGTTAAATATATAATAGTAATTGTCAGAGGCTACAGAAGGAAAGAGATGGGGAAAGGTTGATTTACATTACTACACTCTAGTTAGATAGGAGCAATAAGTTCTGGTGTCCTGCTGTACAGTAGGTGACTACTGACAACAATTAATATACTATATACATATACATATATATGTGCATATATATATATATGCATTTTTAAAAAAGCTAGGAGAAGGGCTGGCATTGTGGCATAACAGATAACGCCCTGACCTGAGGCACTGGCATCCCATATGGGCGCCAGTTCAAGACCCGGCTGCTCCACTTCTGATCCAGCTCTCTGCTATAGCCTGGGAAAGCAGTGGAAGATGGCCCAAGTCCTTGGGCCCCAAGTGGGAGACCCAGAAGAAAGTCCTGGCTCCTGGCTTCAGATCGGCGCAACTCCAGCCACTGCGGCCAATTGGGGAGTAAACCATAGGATGGAAGACTCTCTCTCTCTCTCTCTCTCTCTGCCTCTCCTAATTGGGGAGTAAACCATAGGATGGAAGACTCTCTCTCTCTCTCTCTCTCTGCCTCTCCTCTCTCTGTGTAACTGACTTTCAAATAAATAAATCTTTAAAAAAAAAAAAAAAAAAAGCTGGGAGAGAATTCTGAATATTTTGTCCAATAGAGGACAAATGTTTGAGGAAATAGTTCAGTTTACCCTGAATTGAACATCGCACAAATGCATACATGTCTCAAAACACTTCATAAATATGTATAACGTTTAGGTACCACTTAAAAATAACTTTTTAAAAATATTCAATAACCATAATATGTAGACCACAAACCAAAATATGAGGGCATGGAGAGGTAGGGAAGGCAGGATAGCTTCTTTGGATTACAGGGTCAACCAGGGAAGGCCTCTCTGAAGTGGCCACATATAAACCAAGATATGAAAGGTGAAAACATGTTAGAGGGGAAAATTCCAAGGTTATAGCACTCTGGGTGGAGACAATAACAAAAGGAAAGACCAGAACACAGAAGGAAGTAGGAATGTTTGAGGAACAGAGATGCAGAACAGAGAACCTAGGCAAGAGAAACAGGGTGACAGTGACAGTCACAACTGAAGAGGCAGCCAGACACTGGATTGCACAGGTCTGTTACCAAGATGGGACCATGATTCTAATCTCAAAGGGAAATCATTTATTCAGCAGGGAAGTGATATGATCTGGTTTACTATGCAAAAGATCACTCTGCTTGCTATGCGGATAATAGAAGGAATAGGAAGGCAGAGTGGAAGCGTTAAGAGCAGTTAGGAAATGAGAGTAGGATAGTAGCGATGGTAATAGAAAAATGCATATAAATTCAAGTTGCATTGGCTAGTATGAAAGAAAATATCTAATTGTTTCATTAACAAAAATACACTTAGTTAAAATAACATAATGTCTCTCATCAAATTAGCAAATATCAAAATAGCTAATATCAGATGGGTGTTGTGGTGCAGCAGGTTAAGCCACCACACGAGAGGCCTGCATCCCACTCTGGAGTGCAGGCTCAAGTCCAGCTACTGAGCTTCTGATCTAGGTCCCTGCCAATGCGCCTGGGAAGCAGTGGATATCGGATAAAGTGCTTGACTTCCTGCCACAAACATGGAAGACCCAGATGGGGTTCCTGGCTTCTGACTTCATCCTGGGCCAGCACCAGGTGTGCTGTCATTTGAGAAATAAATTAACAGATGGAAGGTCTTTCCCTGTCACTCTGCCTTTCAAATAAATGAATACATCTTTTAAAAAATAGTAGGTAGTACGTAATCCTGATGAATGTGTAGATGAGGGAGGCATTCACAAACCTCTGAAAAGTAATATACTATCTTATCTATCAAAGGGCTTAAGCAATTCTATTTTTTACTTAGTAACTGGCACACAGTGAATCTTACTGGTCAACAAATCAGTTTGACTTTTAGAAAACACTTAAAAGAGAAAGTCAGAATTTATGCTCAAGGATATAATTGCTGTTTCACACTGTCCTTGTTAAAAAGTAACAATCTATTCAACATCTAAGAAGTGGATGAATCACATCTTATGAAAAAGTACTAAGAAACTTTTAAGATCTTATTCTTAAGGGGCTTCAAGGTAGGGGAAAATGCTGACATTACACAATCTTACAAAATTAACAGAGCAAACAGTATTGAAGTTTTTTGGTTTGTTTTCATGTGGTTTTAACGTGAGAAATCAACACAGAAAACCAGCAAGTAGTAAAATTTTAATATTCACTAACAGTCTAGAATCAAAACTCAAAACTTCTGCTCAAAAAACATGCTCAACCCATTAAGTATGGTCTGTATCTTAACAGTGTTAGTCTCTTGTCACTCTTGGTACTAAAAAAGGAAGCACGGAAGTTTCAGTTAGTGGTTGTCTTAGCAATTTAAGAATAAATCCACATGTTCAAAGTCTATTTGTCATTCCACATCCTCTGTGACTGGCGCAGTACCTGGCGCAGAACAGGAGCTCCAAAAATTTTGAGTACCACCAAAAACAAACCTTTCAGTTCCAAGTTAGCATCCAGGAAAGTAAAAACGTCAAGACGAAACAGATACATAAAAAGTAATTGTGATAATAATTTGCAGTATTGAGTGGCTACAGTGTATTAGGTGCTAATGAGCACTTTCTACTTCTTATATTTCATTCTCATCATCCGTCCCCGAAAGTGCCACCTCTCACACTTTAAAACCAGAAAACGTTCTTAAAGGTTAAGCAAGTAACTAGCCCAAGGTCACACGCAACAAAGTTTAAACTCAAGTTCCAACTCCTCTCAAGCATCTAAACGTAGAACTACAGAGGACAGGATGTGTCTTTCCAACCATCACACTTCACCACGATTTCCCCATACACTCCTATTAAATGCTTGCAAACTTCTCTCAGGAACTGTAGTTACCCCTTTCGACATCCGCCTCTCCCTGGCCAGCCCACCCAGCCCAGCTCCCGCCCCGCCGGGACTTCCTCCTGGGTACTGGACCCAGCACCAGGCTTCTCCGCGACCGCAAACTTAGAAGTGGGGCTGGGCCGTCGGCGGGGAGCTCGCCTCCTCCCCCAGCTTTGTGGTACCATTTTTGTTTGACTTCACAGCCTTATGATTCTTGACTCACGAACTAGGCCTTGAAGGCCCTCGGGACAAAGCTCGAGGCCGGGAAGACGAGCCAGCCCACAGGGGTGGATGAGGGCGGTGCGCTGGGGCGGTTTCCAGGACAACGGGGTCCACCCCACCATCCCACCCCACCCCGCGCGCTCGCTCGTCTCCGCCCCTAGCGTCTCGCCGCTCCACCCCTCTCGGGCACGAGTGCTCGAGTGAACGCCCCGGAGCTGATAGAGAAGGAAGCGCGAGGTCGTCTCTCACCTTTCAGCGCGTGGTGCATGCCGCCGATGCCGCTATACAGCTCCAGGACCCGCAAGGGCTCCATTCTCTTGCCGCCGCCGCCGCCTCAGAGCTAGGCCTGCCGGTCCTTCGCTCTTTTCGCTCCGTCCGCCCCGTTCCCTCCGCCTTTGGTTCCGCAGCGTTTCAGTACCCCTCCTCCGCGCCCGCCCGCCCCCTTCCTGCCTCTCCAGGTCAGGGCTTTTACAGAGCTGTGTGGGACCTGGGGAGCGCTGGTAGGGGGCAGGAAGAGAACAAAAGATAGGAAACAAAAAGGGCTCTCAAATGAATAGCAGCCTGATTTGCTGGAAGGCCATGCGAGGAAGAGAAATTCGGAGTTCAGTAGAGAGCTCACCACTGCCTTGTTTGAATCCAGAAAAAGCATTTTCCAGGCAGGCTGCCTTTCTGTCCTTGGAAGCCTAAATCGAACATTCTTTTTACTACTGAGCACATACCAGGTCATTGGTGTGCGTGTGCCTGGGCTTACATAAGTCAGACGAATGTCTTTCCAGGAGAAGGTCCCAGAGTCACAGCCAGCACAAACCCACGTCCGGGCCGAGAGGAGCCCTCAGTGGGTGCTAGTAATTCAGGTGATTGTAATAGTAGCCGCTTGAAAAAATACCCCTACGGGATTACTCTGAACATCATCTAGATCTATGGGCCCGTAAGATTTAGTATTTATTTATGTGACAGGGCGACAGAGAAAGAGATTTTCATCCACTGGTTCACAACCCGAATGGCCCAAAAGCTGGCCTGGGCCAGGCAGAGGCCAGGAGCCAAGAACCCCATCCAAGTCTCCTACTTGGGTGGCAGAGCCCCAGGTACTTAACCATCATCTGCTGCCTTCCCAGGTGCATAAGTGTGGAACTGGATCCGAAGCAGGGCAGCTAAGACTGGAAACAAACCGTGGATATGGGAAGAGGGCATCACAAAAGGCAGCTTAACCTACTGTACCACAACTAGAAGCATTTGAAATGTAAATTGACTGATCCATCTTGGTTTGATCTATGAAATTAACTGTTTAAGTTGTAAATGTTTGTGGGACTGGAAATGTTTTGGCTCTATGTTTGGGTAAGAAGGAAATCAAGATAGATGCCAGGGAACTGAGTGTTAGCTTTGACATTGTCAGAATCTGGTTGTGTGGCTTGGCAGGAGCAAGGTTTTCTCACCTGTTAAATAAAGGGAAAGGAAGGAGGAGCCCAGAATAATTCTCAAAGGCATTCCAGTTCTGAGATTCTGAGATTCCGTAGATTATTCTTTGAAAAACTGAATCCTAATTTGACTTGTTAATTATCTGTTCAGATTGAAATATCTATAAGGAAAGCATTTGTCTCTGCTTTAAGCAAGTGCTCCTGAACCTGCACAACTTATGGGAACCATACAACCACTTATATTTGTATAATATATGAAATAAACATTTCCATTATGTAATATTACTACCATAAATACCAATAATAAATTACTATAACAAAATATATTAAATATAAAGGGAGGCCTGCACCGCAGCTCACTAGGCTAATCTTCCACCTTCGGCACCAGCACCCTGGGGTTCTAGTCCCGGTTGGAGTGCTGGATTCTGTCCCTGTTGCTCCTCTTCCAGTCCAGCTCTCTGCTGTGGCCTGGGAAGGCAGTGGAGGATGGCCCAAAGGCTTGGGCCCTGCACCTGCATGGGAGACCAGGAGGAAGCACCTGGCTCCTGGCTTCAGATCGGCATAGCTCCGGCTGTAGCGGCCATTTGGGGGGTGAACCAATGGAAGAAAGACCTTTCTCTCTGTCTCTCTCTCTCACTGTCTAACTCTGCCTGTCATATATATATATATATATATATATATATAAAGGGAGCTATATAATCACAGCGATTTATATAGTCAACAGCCAATATATTAATTAATTAAATCTAGAATCCATTCAGCATTAGTACATAAATTAAAATAAATATGACCAAGGATCTTACCTTGTAAGAGAGAGACATACACATGTGGCAAAATTAATGAAAAATATCAACTTCCTGAGAGGGAGGGGGTTAAAACCCCATCCCCACAAAAGCTGATTACAAGCCCTTCACTTTCATAGTTAAGGGTTGGGGGAATGTAGTCCTAACCTTACTTTTCTGCCATAACTTTGGTTTCTCTCCTGTTTTGAACTCTACTATCAATTAACTGCTCGGCATTCCCCGTTCTCCAGTTCTCAGTTCCTTGCTGGAAACCTCCTAGCCTTATTCATTGGAAGCTGCTCCCTTCTAGACTCCCAGGCCAGAAACCCTGAATCATTTCAGTTTCTCGGTCTTCCTTGTCTTCTGAAGAACAGGTCTCACCTGTTCCTGTCATTCAGTTGTTTCCGTTCTTTCTAGTCCAAGTTTCATCTTGTCTGTGTATAATCTTTATGTATAATTTCTTCACATGGGGTAGTTGTTCAAGAATGAAAACTTTCTTCATGATACTACTGTATGATTATCTTCATGGAAGCATCTGTAAAAGTTAGGCCCCTGTGGATTATGTATGTGCTGTCTTCCCATCACTAGCACAAATTATGTGATGGGGAGAGTGGGGAGGGTTGGGAAGGGACAGCACAATAGGGAACAGTTGAAGAGGAAGATAGGATGAACAAAAAGAAAATACACGAGGGGCCTTCAAAAAGTTCTTGGAAAATGTGTATTAGGAAAAATCAATGCCTGGACTTCACTTTTTTTTGTACTAAAATAAATTTTTAATTCCATCTCTCTGTGGACTTTGGAAGTAAGTACCTGTATTTGATTACTTTTCCCCAAATCAAATTCTGAATATTCATAAGGGCAAAAAAGCTCTCAGGTCCCATAGTTATCTTCAGTAATACATCCAATGGTGCTTATATTCTACTTACAAAAACTCAAAACTCTGTTTTGAAGATATAAACAAATATCAAAATTTGGACCTTAGTATATTCAGTGCATGCTAACACCTGGAAAATAAAAGCATATATGAAACATCAGAAATAATTAAGGGGCACAATAGAATACTAAAAGGTATATTAATAATAATTATACACTCAATTTTTGAATGGTTCATTGTATCAATTGGAATCTAATGTTACTTTTCTTCTTCTCCTATCGTTAATACCTATAACAAAATATTAAAATACTTCCTGCAATCATCTTTGAGTCTCCACAATCCAGGCCTGCCTTTCTTCCCCAGTGATATGTGGGTTGGCCACCTATGCAGGCTCACCTACAGGGAGAGAATACCCTGCTCAACTTCAGTGATGAAGCAGTTGCACTCTGGTTTTACACAGAGAATGATCCCTATGAATTTCATAGAAAATAAAAATGTCATCCTATGGAATAAGCTAGTGTAAATGTTCTCAGAAACAGGAAGTTATATTCAGAAGAAATTTTAATTGGAAAACTCCCCAGAACTCTTGAGCTATCAGGTATCTAAGAATGCTTTTTGGTGGTAGTCTGACTCACCAGCAGTAAACCAAGCTGCAGGTGAAAGTCCCACTGCACTGTGTTAAGACATCAGATACCCAGTCCCTTTTAGATTTCTCCTCTACACTGATTTGAAGGAACTTTTCTCTTCTATAATGAATAGTGTTGTGTGTGGTTAAGAATGCGAGCTCAAGAAGGGATGTTCCCTTCCCATATCAGAGTGCCTGGGTTCTATTCCCTGCTCTGGCTCCTAATTCCAGCTTCCTGCTAAGGTGCACCCTGGAAGGCAGCAGTGATGCCTCAAGTAGTTGGGCTCCTGCCACCCATGTGGGAGATCTGGACTGAGTTCCTAACTACCTAGCTTCAGCCTCAGCCATTGCAGTATTATGGGGGGGGGGGGGGACCTGCAGACAGGAACACTCTCTTTCTCTATCTCCTTCTCTCTCCCACCCTCCCTCCCTCTCTGCTTCTCAAAAAAAAAAAAAAAAGGCTTTTTAATTTAAAAGAAAGAATGCAATCTCAAGAGCCACAGTGTAGATAGAAATCCATCTTGCCTATTTGTACCTACAGGACTTGGGAGAAAGCCACTTAACCTCTGCGAGCCTCAGGATACTTCTAAATATTATAAATCAGTACAAGTGGTTGCTATGAGAATTAAACAAGGATTAAAAAGCACTTAGCTCAGTGCCTAGCAAAATAAAAATAAATGTCTGTTTATTAAATAGCAGCTATATACAATAGATGCCCTATGTGAGCAGTTTCACATTCTGCAGCTTTAGTCACCTGTTGTCCACCCTGATCCAAAAATATCAAATGGAAACTTCCAGAAATAAGCAATTTATAAGTTTGAAATCGTGGACCTTTCTGGGTACTATGATGAAACCTCAGCTGCCCTACTCTGTCCCACTGGACACGAATCATCCCTTTCTCCAGCGTCTACACACTATATACCCTATTGGCATATTAGTCACTTCACAGCCCTGTTTTGTTAATGGGCTCTGAGGCTATCAATGTGCTTGTATTCATCTATCCCTTATCTTACCTAGCTGCAAGCCTAGTGATGCTAGCAACTTTATTACTGTAATTGTGATAACTGTTCTATTTTGTTAGGAGCTCTTATTAATAACCTCATACTATCCCTGATTTATGAATTAAACTTTATCATAGATATGGGTATATAGGGAAAACTTAGTATATTTATAGTTCAGTACTATCTGCTGTTTCAGACATCTCCTAGGAGTCCTGGAATGCATCCTCCTTAGATCAGGGGTGACAACAGTGAGGGCAGCCTCCAAGCCACACATCCCCAGTCTCTTCACCTGCTGATCACACTCCAGCTTGTCACACCCATCTCAGATACCAGAACTGAACCCTGGGCCCTAAACTAGTCAACGCACTGTAGGGCAGTCCAGGTGGCCGCAGGTCTCTGGGGGCTTTAGGGGATCTCAGGTCTTGTGGGAGGGATTCAGGAACCAGAGTGGGATAAAGGATGGAAGTCTGGAATTCAGAGGCATGGCAGAGGGGGTGCTCAGCCTGGTAACACAGATAGTCAGGGATCAGACCAGGTCACATAGTAAGGAAGAAACATGCTAATTCTTTGCTCCCAGGATAGCTGTGAAAGGTGGATCTATAGATCTGGCTATCTCCAGACCAAATGATGAAGTGACCTTACTAGGATGCATGAGCTGGAAGCTCTAAGGTGGAGGTGAGATGGGACCAAGTAATACATCCAATCATTTCCTGGCTCATCCATGTGTTAGGAACTGAAGAAATCTTCATTGTAAAATTTTTTAAAAATGTAAAAATCTGTTATCTGTTTCAGACCATCAGAGTGCCAATAGTAACAAAAAAAATTGAATACAATTTTACTTATTTCTTTGATTCTCTAAAAAGTTATAGCCCTCAATAGGGTATTCATACCTGGTGATTTAAGTCATATTAATTTAATGAGCATTAAACATTTAGTTAATCAGTTTCACTAGGCACATTTCAAGTACTCAGTGGCCATCCATAACTGGGGTCTACAGTATTGCTCATCACAGAAAATTTTACTGGGCAGCCTTGCTCTAGAATGCGGGTCTCCTGAAGTCAACATCGATGGATAGCCTATCAGTCAACGAACAGTGCTGCAATGTGCAGAAATGCCTAACTACGGAACACTGCTTTAAAATAAGTGTCCAAAATGTGCAGTAAAAGAAACTCAAGTAAAAGTAGATCTTGCAGCAAACATTCCTTCTCTTTCTCTAGTATCCAGTCACTTACTTACGGACTGTCACAAGGGAACAGCAGCAGAGGCAGCGGATGTGTTGTATCAGTGACATGATAAACTTTCATGAGAGAAAGAACAGATGGGAAATGAACTTCCTGGTATGTCTACGGAGTAGTACTTTTCTGTGGCAAAGAACATTTTGGTGACTTCTTACTGTCCATATTGTTATCTTACCTCCGAAGAAGAAAAAGAATGCTTTCAAAAATTAGAATCAAAGGAAAGTTAATCATATATTTGCTACTGAAAAACAGAAATCACGCAGTTTACTTTATACTTTACCATTTCAGAGTGTTCAATCATAGATTTTAACATCAATTTTGCTCTTGGGGGTTATTTTTGAAATGACTAATTTGAAAAAATACTTTGCAGCAAATTTTAAGGATTGTGTTTTAGTTCAACTAAAAATAGTGGGATTCTTTCTTTAAAACTGCTTTCATGCACTCACAGGGAATTCGAGCTGGAAGGACACTTGAGGAGTAGTTAGTTCAGAGTTTTTCAAACTATTTATAGAGACAGAACTTTTTGTTCAAGCAAAATTTCATTTGGAATCAGAGGCACAGAGAAATACAGAGAAACTGTGTATACACACACACACACACTTTTCTGTTGTTGAAGCATGGATGGTAGCCACACAGGCCCAGAATAATTCCAGGTAACCTCCTCTATTCCAGGGACTACCACAACTACTTCTAAATCATACTATGGTCTTGGGCCGGCACCGCGGCTCACTAGGCTAATCCTCCGCCTTGCGGCGCCGGCCCACCAGGTTCTAGTTCCAGTTGGAGCACCGGATTCTGTCCCGGTTGCCCCTCTTCCAGGCCAGCTCTCTGCTGTGGCCAGGGCGTGCAGTGGAGGATGGCCCAAGTGCTTGGGCCCTGCACCCTATGGGAGACCAGAATAAGTACCTGGCTCCTGCCATCGGATCAGCGCGGTTGGATTAAAAACCAAAACCACCAATTTCATCTAACCCCAAGTTTAGAGATGAAGACATGGAGATGCATACAGTAAGTATCTTGTCTGACTCCACAGCTAGTGGGAAAGCAGGGAATTCCAGCTTGGGTTCTTCCCGAGTTCTTTCAGAGCTGGCTATACCATCACGTGGTATAAAAGCTTCTGAGTAGGTTCAGTTGGCCCAAGCCTGCTAGGCACCTATACCTGCAGACGCCAAGCCAGGGAGCCAAACTAAAGCAGCCTAGAGCCAGAAGATGTTGCTTCTTGAGAACAGACTCACCTGAGGACTGAGGGCAACTTTTGAGATCTGCAAAGTACACCTAAACAGATATGGTAATACCCGTTTAAAAGGCCACAGACAAAATGGTTAAAACTGAGGTTAGCATTGTGGAGCAGTGGGTTAAACCACTGCCTATAAATGCTGGCATCCCGTATCAGAGTGCCAGTAAGAGTAACAGCTGATCTGTTACTTCTGATCCAGCTTTCTGCTAATGAGCTTGGGAAAGGAGCATATGATGGCCCAAGTGCTTGGGCCTCTGCCATCTATTTGGGAGACCTGGATGGAGTTCCTGGACCAGCTGTAGCTATTGCAGCAATTGTGTGAGTGCATGAGTGAACCAACAGACAGAAGACATCTCCATCTCTCTCTTTCTCTCTCTCTCTTTCTTCCTGTCAAATAAATCTTTTTTTTTAAATGTTAATATTCTTTCACAAAAGAGGAACAGTCTGACAGACTAATTACTAACATTTATAACAGATTCTCTGCAAAGATAGCTTGAGACAGTGCAAGGAACCTGGTTCTTAAAATTCCATGAACTAAGATGAATTTCATGACTCGGTTTCTTCACCTATGAAGTTAATAATATTGCCAACAAGGTAGTTGCCTGTATTGTTATTGTACGTATACACACACACATCAGTAATGTACCTAGCTTAATAAATACTGGTTTTCACCTACTTACTGACAACTTTTGTCAAAAGGTATCACCCAGTCTTTTATAATAATAGAATTATTTTCCAAATATGTTTTCAGAGTCCAGTTGGTATGCTAGCTAGCAAGATGCCTTTCCTCATGGTTCCTGTTACGCCCTCTGTGCTTTGCCGGGAGGAGATCACGACACAAGCTGGGAATAGCAGCAAGAGAAGTGAGTGACTCTGAGAGCTGTGATTACTCCTTTCTTTTCTCTAATGTGCACCTGAGCATTCAGAGCTGCCTGGAGGCGACTACATCACAAAGCAGGCCCAGTAACACCAGGAAGAGGAAGTGCCTGCACACACACAGACACACACACAAACACCCCCACAAAACCCCTTGTTCCTCTTCACAGTCGTTTCTTTTCTATTGTGGCAGTCATCAAACTGAGAAACTAAAACTCAGAGAAAAATAAAATATAAGGATTTTTCATTGTATCCTTACTAGTTAGAAACTAGTTTAGATATACAATAGTATCAGAATCATTCTGTTATGAGCCAATAGTGATAAAAATGACTAAACTGTAATACCAGTTCCATAGTTCGGCCATGACTGTATGTACTCCCTCCACTTGAATATAAGAAAACAAGAACCTTTGCATTTATTTTAAATTGCTAAAATCTACCTTAGCTTTCAAAACCACTTATGTGAGTGTAATACAACACACAAGCACATCTTATCCCACAAAAATTTGCTTCAGGCTTGGAATGCAGAGGCCATCAACCCTTATTTTAGCAACTTTTTCTTTCAATTCAAGCCTATGAACATTTTACTTCCATCTAAGGTAAATACCTCTAATTTAAAATGTCTAAATTCCCCAAAGGGATTTGTAGCATGTTTAGTCACTCAGAAAATACTAAGTGACTAAAATAGACTCTATTTCAGTAGATGGCAGACATACATTTTACTAGTAGGATAATATCAAAATGAGATAATACAGAGCTAGAAACGTCAAAGAACACTGTAAGTGTTTAAAATTTTATTAGGCCATTTTAGAATTATCAGATTTTCTTTTTTAATATTCAGTTTTGTACAAAGATTAAAAGGTAGGAAACTTCATGTGATTTTCTCAGTATTACAAAAATCAAAATGGCTAACATATTTATTTACAAAAAACATAACCACATTTTTAAAAGAAGAGAAATAAAAAGACAGCATCAGTTTAGAGGGGAAAAAAGTCTGAAAATTATCAAATAATAAACAACCCGGAGTTGTCAAGGATTCTGAGGGAGAATTTCACATCAGGAGTTAAGGATTCTGGTCAGGAAAGAATGTGAAGAATCTGCATGTCCTATCTTTTCTACTCCTTTCATTTTAGAACTACTCCTAGAAGAGAGTAGAAAAAGAATGCAACACAGAACATCAGCTGTGTATCCTTGTAGAGTTCACAGTTTTAAAATCCAAAAACTGCAACCTGCAGTTTCATTTTGGCACTTGTTCCCTACCTGGAAAACAAATTTCTGAATATCTCCCTAAGTGACAAGAGCCCACAGACATACATTAGAAAACCCCAGCATACTAGAAGTTCAATCCAACTCCAAGAGTCTCGCTTCTGACCACTCTTTCTCTTTTTGGCTAATATCTAAATATTTGTGTCCTTTATATATAGTTTAGGAAATAGAGAAACATATAGAAAAGAAAATTTAAAAGCTAAGAGAGGGGCCGGCACTGTGGCAAAGGGGGTAAAGCTGCCGCCTGCAGCACCGGCATCCAATATGGGTGCCGGTTCAAGTCCCAGCTGCTCCACTTCCTATCCAGTTCTGTGCTGTGGCCTGGGAAAGCAGTAGTCCTTGGGCCCCTGCACCCACATGGGAGACCCGAAAGAAGCTCCAGGCTCCTGGCTTCAGATCAGTTCAGCTACCTACCACCACACCATCTTTTCATCAACTTTGTTATACTGCCTGTATGTTGTTACTCTAAACGCCTTGTTTAAATTTCAGTGGTGTGCAAAGGCTCAGAAGTATCCTGTTTTTCTTTTCTGAGTTTTGCTCCAGTGTCTTCAAATTGGCTCAAAATTGCTAAGTCCAGATAATTTTTCTGGGTAGTATTAACAGGTTATGAAAATGTATGCTTTAGCTCAAGTACTCAAACACTAGAAACACATTCCAAAGTGAAATACAAAAGAATAAGGCAAAACATCCAAAGGAAGCTTCCAGAAGGAGTTACACAACTCCCACAACCACTTATCTGTGTCAAAGTTATAAACACTTGGAAGTTATTCAAGATGAAAAGGGAGTTTTTGTAGAAAGTTATGAGCATGCTAGGGACTGACCTTTCTCTGAGGAATACAGGAGAGGGCCTGTCTGCTCCTCACCTCCAGCCTAATGCAAGGAGCTTCCAAGGACACCAGTGTATTTAAATTGAAGCCCTTTAACTAAAAGTTTGGAGAGGCCAAGTATTTCCTTTGGACCACATCTGAACTGTGCAAGAGGGAGCTGTCTTGGATCTTGTTCAAGGGATCATCCACAGAGAAGGTCCCAGGGCAAAAAGAGGAAAGCAGTGTACCCAGAATGACTCCCAGGGGACTATGGAAGGAATACATGTGTATTACTGCATGTCAGGGGAGCAGGAGGGGGGAGAGAGAGAGAGAGAGAGAGAGAGAGAGAGAGAGAGAGATCCTTGGTGGTAATAAGTCTCCACCAAAGAAGCATCTGCCAGGAAAAGAGCTAGTTTTAAACACATGTCAAATCCAGAGATGGAAACACAAGGCCAAGTAAGAAATACTCCTGTAACTCTTCCCCAGTATGACCTCTCACCCTGGAGAAACCTTAACAAGATGGGGAAGGAGGAAGGGAGGCACCTAAGTAGGGGGAGTGAGAAAATCAAGACGCGCTTTGTCTATGGCTCCAGCACACTCTAGCTAGGGAGACAAGAGATGTAACATCTATTACTATGATCCATTTTCTCATTTGCAGTGATTGGAGAATCATTTACTCTCAATGGAACAGATCAGGAAAGTCGAGGAAACTGCTTGAATTTTCATTGGTAACGTGAACAGGCCACTTAGTAACTGTTTCTTTGTCTTCTTATTGTCTCTTGCCCTTGACTGTTAGACACAGTCCCTTTTTCTCCTCTTCATGCTATAATTTAATAATAATAACAACAATAACTCACAGTGATTGAGTGTTTATTTTGTGCAAGATACTCTACCATGTGTTTTATATTCATTGCTCGCTTCATCTTCATGCAACTCTATTATTATCACTCCCATTTTACAGCAAAGGAACAGGAGGTTTTCCCATGGTTGCATCATCAGAAATAGAAACTGGGGATCTAACCCAATTATCTGACTCCTCAGTCCCCAACTCTTCCCTGGAAGAAAGAATGAAATGTTGCCTCCCAGTTCAATGAAATATCATACTTGCTTTCTTTAATAAAACATATGTGGATCTCCCCCATTCCATGAGAAAATTGAAACATTCCACTGAAGGAGAATTAGTAGAAAAATAAACACAGCTATTTTTTGCAATCATAAAATCTGCTGATGTACACATTTATTCCAAACTCCTGGATGATGTCATTACACCAACAACCACGAAGCTAACTCAACCCAGACATAAAATAGCAACAATCATAACAAGAACATCTAAAAATGGTAAAGCCTGATCTTTAGAAACTGCATTTTGATATTTTCATCTAATTTTATTCTCATGAAAATCCCATGAGTGGGCATGATTTACCACAATATTTTTGGCTAAAAGCTTTCAAAAGCTGTGATTTGTTTAAATTCAAACATCTTTTAAATGATTAAGTCAGGACTGAAAAGTGCATAAATCAAAGAGATTGAAATAAGCAGCACATTTTTGCATCATCTTCTAAACACTTCGTTATCATCAGTTTTTTCATTAATAGTTCTTGACCCTTATGGTTCTCATTTTCCAGGAATCAGAAAGCCTCACAAATTCTCTTACACATATTAAAGCCCTCATTCCATCCCAATGAGATCATTCATGAAGAGCGGAATGCATATGGTTGTCAGATGGTGTCCCAAGAGACAAATGAATTGGCCAAGCCAACAGAATACAAGAATCTTATAGAACTTTACAAACCTGAGTTGAATTTATGGACTAATATGGAAAGGCATGCGTTTTCTCACTGCAGAGATTATTCTAGAATTTCTAAACCAAGCATTTATTTCACAGTAACTTAGTCATCTGGGTTGCTCCTCTCTGAGAAAACAAACACTCATGCAAACAATTAGTTCTGCAAATTAAATCTCAGGCTTTTAAACTGTATTGCTTGTTTGAATTGCAAAAGCTAAAGCATTCTTTTCTATGGCTTCTTCACTCCCTCACAAGCAAAGACTCATTTATTTCCCCCTTCTCTAACCACTATACCTTTCTGTTCTACATGGCCACATGTACCAATGATACACCAGCCTCGTGGTCCTCAGATTCACCTGGAAGTCATATTCAAACTCCAATTGTCACAACCCCACCCACCTGAGTTTCTGATTCAGTTGGCCTGGGATGCTGACTCACATAATTTCTTTAAAAAATTCCTAGGGGACACTCCTGCTAGTCGTGTAACTCCTTGTGAATCACTTTGTATAGCACTTTAAGAATCCCTGTACTAGTACCTCCCTCTACGAGTTCTCTTACAAGGTGCCTCCAGAAAAGCACTGAAAATGCCAAAGTTCATGCACAGCACACATGGTGCTCAGTACATTGGCCTCACATTGCAGGATTCTATCTGCAGAAAAAAAGGAAATGTTTGCAATGACTCATTGCCTTTTTTCAAGTTTTTCCAGCCGCAAAATTAAAAACAGAAAAGGATTACATTCAAGCAAAAAGAAAACAGCTAAAATTTTTGAATTTTATAGCATGGCTTCAGGACAGAATTGAGCCCTGGGCTGATCACATGGAAGCCTGGCACAATGAAGAATACAAGAAAAACTGAAACCCAAGCTAGGATACTCAGAAGTCAGCTGGGAGCCTTGGCTTCGGTCTTGCTTTTTCTGTCAATAGTAAGTTCTTTCCATATGGTTCTCTGAACATATTATCAACCTGTAACTCTCTTTCTTTCTTTCTTTCTTTCTTTCTTTCTTTCTTTCTTTCTTTCTTTCTTTCTCTTTTCTTTTTCTTTTTCTTTTTCTTTTTCTTTTTCTTTTTCTTTTTTACAGGCAGAGTGGAGAGAGAGAGAGAGAGAGAGAGAAAGGTCTTTCTTTTGCCGTTGGTTCACCCTCCAATGGCCGCCACCGCCAGCGCACCGCGCTGATCCGATGGCAGGAGCCAGGTACTTCTCCTGGTCTCCCATGGGGTGCAGGGCCCAAGGACTTGGGCCATCCTCCACTGCACTCCCTGGCCACAGCAGAGAGCTGGCCTGGAAGAGGGGCAACCGGGACAGAATCCGGCGCCCCGACCGGGACTAGAACCTGGTGTGCCGGCGCTGCAAGGCAGAGGATTAGCCTAGTGAGCCGCGGCGCTGGCCAACTTTTCCTAAAACTTCTGTACTATTTTTTAATAAAAATTAAAAGTCAATTGTCAATAAACAAACACTGTTGCAACATCAGTCAGGTATTCTGAAAATGAGAAGAGAGAAATTAGCAAGAATTTTTCTTACGATTCCTTCATTATTGTAACTATCATCACTAGGTGGCCCTCCATAGACTTTGATTCCATTTTTCATTTCTTTAGGAAAAAAATAAGAGATTTTTATGTTACAGTATAAAATATTTCAATATTCTAATTTAAGTATCAAAAGTATGACTACTTATAAATAACACTATTATATTACATAAAATATTTGACAAAAAATTACAAAACATTTCTGCTTAGAAAACAACCTGTTAGTTGTACCTTTAACATGTCAATATATTCCAGCAACCACTAACCTTTTACTCTGGTCAGCCACAAGTCCAGTAAATTTCAAACTATGAGGCAGCCAATGAATGATATGCTGCTAAATAATAAGCCAATGTCTTCCAAATGAATTTATCTGGTTTAGTCCAAAGAAAAGAAAGCATAATGATAAGGTTACTGAATGTCCAGATTCTAAAGTAAGTCATTTTGTGTGAACATGAGTCACCAAAACTACTTCCTTAGTGATAAAAGTTGCCTCAGTAACTTAGATGCTTGCCTTGCTAAGAAGTATATGGGCCATGTGTTGGGTTTCAAACCCACTAGTCATTTCCTTTACTTAATTGCTAACTGCTCTTCCCAGCTGCAGCTGGCGCCAGTATTTTATGTGGTAACCCAGCAACTAGTTCATATACTATATTTTATCAAGGAGAGCAAAACAGTAAACTTGACATTGAAATCCAGTAAACTTGGATTTCAGAATAGAAGACAATGTGATTTCACCAAGACACTTTGACTTTAGCAGAGGGGGCCATTTGGAAGCTCTTCATCTAGATCACGATGTGGCCACACCGTCACGCAAGACTTAGAGATAAAGTATTGTAACAGAGAAGAGACCCGTACATTAGACTCCCTTTGAGAACAAAGATAGTGTTTTCTTCACTTCTGTGTCCCTAGCACCTCGCAGAGAGCCCAGCACACAGAAGAGCTCAAAATACATTGGCTGAATGGGGCTGTTGGTTCTCTTCAGAATAATCCAATCTGTGAAGTAATTGTTCCACTGCTGAGTTAGGAGTTCATCAAGTTTTTAACACATGTGTGCATGCTTTCCCCCTTACAGTGACACAATGGGACTGTGACATGTCATTGCTGCCCCTGAAAGCATGTCAATTAAACAGTGGATATTAAGTGCATGTGTATTATCAGTACCGTGGCTTTGATTTGGCCATGTGGATTTGGTTGCCCTATAATTCCCTGAGCTTCCCCTCATTTGACACAATTCTTTCATTATTCTTGAATTGCACAATATTTGTACCCTGGAGGAATAAAACACGGGTAAATCTTCCTAACTTCAAACTAATAGACAGCAAGCAAGTTCAGAGAGAAGTTGTTCTTACTTACAGAGACAATGTGTTTAACAATGTGGTCAGTGTGTTTCTTTTCCTCTAGTGAATGTAGCTAAGCACTAGGACTTGTTTAACTGTATGCAGACGTCAAATGCCCTAACTATCTATTCATTTAGGTGGATTGAGTCAAAAAAATAAAATGAGACCCACACACACAAAATCCCCCAAAATGTCCATAGACGTCTTGATGATTCATTAAGGGCACTATATTCTGCAAACCAGATTGAGTCCTGTTGGTGCATAACAGGAAAAAAGAAAAGTCCAAAGAGATAGACAGATACCATGATCAGAATACCAAAGAGTACTGGAGATGTCATCAGCAATAAAACAAAATAACGACGACATGTGAGGCACCATAGTATCGTGAGGTTTAGGGCTTGGAACCTAGATCTGTGTTCAAATCCCAGATCCGTCACGTCCTGGCTGGGTGAGCTTCAAAATATTATTTAACTTATCTGTACCTCAGTTTCTTCATAGGTCAAACAGAGTTGTGAGAATTAAATAAGTTCACACATGCAAAGCACTTTCCATATAGTAGGTTCTCAGTACAAATAAACAACCAGGATGATTGCCATTAGCCTTCCTATGGGGACCAGACTCTGCTTCCAGTAATAATGTCAAAGTGTGCCTGGCTATCATTGCTTAGAGTTCACTAACTAAGGAATAGGAAAGCCAGCACAGAGTTAGCAAAAGAAAAAATCTTGACCCAGAAACACACACAGGGCTCCACCTACACATCTCTAACCCCCTACATTTCTAGAGACAACACATTAGTAAATTATAGAATTGCAAGAGAGCAAGATTTTAAAACTTGTGTATGATGAGCATAATATTTAAGCTTTGTTAAACTGAAGTCCATAATGCCTTTTCTACTATTCCACACAATCATGTGAGTCACAGTACGGTGGATTTCTAGTACATAGTTAATTAGAAAAAGGGAACCTTACTAGTATTTTGGAAAGCATCACAGTAGAATTATGGAGAGGACTGCCGGTTTGCTTATTCTACCATAGTTAACAGAATGATTTGTCTTTGCTCATATCTTGTAAATTTTATGAATTTCCTTAAACTTTTTGCTTTGCATAATTTTGCCACTATTTCAGTTTATATTCCTCCCATGTGCCACATGACTTCATTTAGAGATGCATAGATTTAGGTGGCATTTCTCCAGTGTTCTGTCTTTCGCATTTCATTTCTAAACTCTCCATATTGATCTTCATTACCATAAATAGAAACCAAAGCTTGATGGGGTATATTTAAACCTGGGGTTGATCAAACACATTTAAAAGTAAAGGGAATATAGACTATCCAAAATAAAATCATTGCATTAGCTGAATGAATGTGATATGCCAGACAGAATTAAAGCATCTCCCAACTGTTCATATTTTGAAAGACAGGTCAATTCATTGATGGGATAGAATTATTTTATTTTCCCAAATATTAGAAAGAGATTATAGCTATATAAGTAATCATGTTCCCTTTCCAACTTCACATGTTATCACAAAGATACATCACAAATTATTTAATTTTAGAAATAAAAATGTTAAAAGAAAACTGTGCTACTGAATAAAGTTACTGTTATTACTATCATAGCCCTTACCCACATGACCTTGGCAAAATAGGCAGAGTAAATTCCCTAGATGCCAGTGCACTTGGCAAATTTTCTAGTCATAGCATGACCTTTTTCTGTACCCTAAAGAATGGGAAAAAAGACAGTCTTATAGGCAAGCAGGTAATACACACTAATTTTCTCATGGTTTTCTCACTCTGTCAATAACTAAATTGTGCTGAAATCATTTAGGGCTCTTTCAAATGACATCTCTTTCTTGTAACTAAGCTGCTAAGTTCTGTTTGTTTATTTCAGATCAGGTGAACCAATACTGAAAATCCAGTTTCACTTCTTTGTCTGACGTCAGCTAGATTTATTTTTTCCGCTAGATTTTCCCTATATGTGTTAGTTAGCATCTTTGGTTTCTCCTACATTCTTGACATCTTCTCTTTACTCTGCTATAGATTGTGAATCAGAACTTGATGAAGTTGTCAGTTATATATATATTTCTACAAAGAATTATGATCTGCTTCTACCCACCCCCCCAAAAAATGATCAAAGACATTTCCAGGAGAGTGTCTTCAAGCTTCTTTTTCTCTGATCTTTTAAGAACTGCTTTAGATTGGGCCGGCACTGTGGTGCAATGGGTTAATGCTCTGGCCTGAAGCACTAGCATTCCATATGGGCCCCGGTTCAAGACCTGGCTGCTCCACTTCCAATCCAGCTCTCTGCTACGGTCTGGGAATGCAGTAGAGGATGGCCCAGGTCCTTGGGCCCCTGCCCCCTTATGGGAAACCCAGAAGAAGCTCCTGGTTCCTAGCTTCAGATCAGTGCAGCTTGGGTCGTTGCAGCCAACTGGGGAGTGAACCATCAGATGGAAGACCTCTCTCTCTCTCTGCCTCTCCTTCTCTCTCTCTGTGTAACTCTGACTTTCAAATAAATAAATAAATCTTAAAAAAAAAAAAAAGAACTGCTTTAGAGAATACTGAAGAACTCCCTGACTTTACACAATCCAACGAAACAAGACTATCACACTCAGAGCAGCTACAGAATAATATAAGATAAACTATTTCCCTTAATTGAACAGATTAGTAATGTTGTAGACTGTAAAACCACATGATCCAGTTGTCCATCACCTTTGTGAGATTTTAATGTATATAGGCTGGAGAAAGGAAGATACTTCCAGGTCAAGGGATCACAATTAATCCCCTTTCAAATTAATTTCCCTCCTAAGCATCTCTGTCTACAATGCATGGATTCTTAGTTACCCTGTCCAGGAAGCTCAGGGACTATTCCATGTTGCTTGTCCTGCCCTAACTCCACAGTCTCTAATCTTTATGTATGCTGCAGGTTTCCCTTTCCCATCTACTTGCCCTTCCACAAAACAGCCTTTAATCTCCCGAATTCACCCTCCGCAGCACACCAGAGCAACCCCTCTAAAAAGACAGCTACAAACATTTCTTTCTCTTGTGGAAAATCGCAGCAAATTCCCACTGCCCACCACATTAATTATCAACTCCTCTCCCTGGCATTTGGTCCTCCAACGCATGGGCCCATGTTAGCTTTCAGCTCCCTTTATCCCCTGCAACTGTTCCACGATCCAGCAACTCTTGAGATTCTTGCTGTTTCTGAAATGTGCCCAGCACTGTCATCTACACAATGTTTACTTACACCATCATCTTAGAACATACTTTCTCTACCATGATAAGCTACAGAAATAGTACCATCCCCCTAATACCACCTTTTTTTTAACAAAAGGTTTATTTATTTGAAAGAGTTATAGAAAGGGAGAGGGAGAAGGAGAGTGAGAAGGAGAGAGAGAATCTTCAATCCACCGGTTTACTCACTAAATGGCTACAACTGTTGGGGCTGAGTCAGACCGAAGCCAGGAGTCTGGAACTCTATCTGGGTCTCCTACATCGGTGCAGGGCCCCCAAGCACTTAGGGTATTTTCTGTTGCTTTCCCTGGCTCATTAGCAGGGAGCTGGATGGGAAGTGGAGCAGTCAGGATTCAAACCAGTGTTCCTTTGGAATGCCGGTCTTGCAGGTGGTAGCTTAACCTGCTGCACCACAATGCTGGCCCCAAATGTTATCTTTTCTAAGCGTTTTCTGATCTCCCCCAAAATGAAATCCAGTTTTCATATGATATGGTCATTTCTTCATCTAAATCCTATAGTATTTAATTCTTGTCTAGGAGTTCTTTAAAGGCATGAAGAGTTTCTTACTAAAAATCATTGCAGGCAGTGTATCAGATGGATACAGTAGGTTTCCCCCACCCCCATTATCCACCAGAATATGTTCCAAGACTCCCAGTTGATGCTGAAACAGCAGATAGTACTGAATCCTATATCTGAAGGTTTATACTATGTTTTTTTCTACACGTACATACCTATGATAAAGTTTAACTTATAAATTAGGCAAATAAAATATTTTTTTTTTTGACAGGCAGAGTGGACAGTGAGAGAGACAGAGAGAAAGGTCTTCCTTTGCCATTGGTTCACCCTCCAATGGCCGCCGACGCCGGCGTGCTGGGGCCGGCGCACCGTGCTGATCCGAAGGCAGGAGCCAGGTGCTTATCCTGGTCTCCCATGGGGTGCAGGGCCCAAGCACTTGGGCCATCCTCCACTGCACTCCCTGGCCACAGCAGAGAGCTGGCCTGGAAGAGGGGCAACTGGGACAGAATCAGGCACCCCAATCGGGACTAGAACCCGGTGTGCTGGTGCCGCAAAGCGGAGGATTAGCCTATTGAGCCGCGGTGCCGGCCTGCAAATAAAATATTAACAATAACTAATAATAAAATAGAACAATTCTAATGATATAATAAAAGTTCCATGAATGTAAGCTAGCTCTCTCTCTCCCTTTCTCTCTCTCTCTCTTTCGAAATATTTAAGTGTGCTTTAATGTACTTCTGAACCAATGTTGACTACAGGAACCTTAAATCACCCATAACTGAAATCTTAGAAAGCAAAACTTTGGAGAAAGCAAGACTACGATGCCCCTATCTGTTGAATATGATGTGAGGAAAGATCTGAGGGTGGGAAAGTGTGGCATATTCGCGGACCAGAGAGGAAGTTAGCAATTCCATTGTCATTACTGACTGCTGGGAACAACAGGAAATGGAGACAAATGTGCACAATGACACGGCTTCCAAAGGCCAGATTCAGCTAGGATCCTCAATCTCCTCTGCTGCAAACTTTGTTTCCTTCATGGTCTTTATTAAAACGTGCCTCTGTTTCGCCTGTTCCTTTATTCGATTGTCATCTGGCTGTACCCCATATGCATGCGTGCAGACTCCACATTCCAAAAGGGCTTAGACTATGCCTACCTTTTTCACTCTCCCCGGTGTCTAACAGAGTGGTTGGTACACGGTACATATTCAGTAAACGTGTCCTGAGTAAATGAGTGAAGGCTGCAGATTGTAATATCCTATAAAATGCAACCACATCTAAAGTGACTAGCACAGTGCTTAAACATAAGAATCATCAGTAGATATTAGCCCTCAACTCTTTTCTCCCACAGATTATCCATGCATTGATTCCTACCTTCCACAAATGTCCCCAGTGCTTTCCCAGCCACTGGATACACAGTGGTGACCAAAAGAGAAACAGATCCCTCCACCCCTAATGAAGGGATGAGCAATTCCCTTTGGCACACCATAGAATCTTAACGAAGTTTTTTTTTTTTTACTTTTATTTAATGAATATAAATTTCCAAAGTACAGCTTATGGATTACAATGGCTCCCCCCCCCATAACGTCCCTCCCACCTGCAACCCTCCCCTTTCCCTCTCCCTCTCCCCTTCCATTCACATCAAGATTCATTTTCAATTCTCTTTATATATAGATCAGTTTAGCATATATTAAGTAAAGATTTCAACAGTTTGCACCCACATAGAAACACAAAGTGAAAAATACTGTTTGAGTACTAGTTATAGCATTAAATCACAATGTACAGTACATTAAGGACAGAGATCCTACATGAGGAGTAAGTGCACAGTGACTCCTGTTGTTGACTTAACAAATTGACACTCTTGTTTATGGCTTCAGTAATCACCCTAGGCTCTTGTCATGAGTTGCCAAGGCTATGGAAGCCTTTTGAGTTCACCAACTCTGATCATATTTAGACAAGGTCGTAGTCAAAGTGGAAGTTCTCTCCTCCCTTCAGAGAAAGGTACCTCCTTCTTTGATGACCTGTTCTTTTCACTGGAATCTCACTCGCAGAGATCTTTCATTTAGGAAGTTTTTAAGAAAAAGGAATTACAGCCCAAAGACAGATGCATTTGTAAGCTGGAAGAATGGAAGCCAATCGCAGACAGCAATCTAACAGACGAGTGGACACAGGAAGCAAGGGGACATGTACTCACTGGAACTGAGCAATCCAAGAGTAGGGAAGTGGCAATGATGATTACTTTGCTGGGATGTTCCAAAGAGACAGGAAAGTTGGAAAGAGAAGCTGCTGTGGTTGGTGGGGTTTAGGGCGTGAGATAAGCTAAGACCAATTTTGGGTGTGATGCCTCTGAAGAGACAGAGCAGAATCTGGGTGACAATGATGAACTCACAAAGTATGGACTTGGAGCGCAGGTAGAAAGGAATCTCCCTGCTGATCTAATATGAATCATTGACACAACCTAACATAAAACATGACATTCTCTGTGTCTGCCAATGTACTCCGAGGGAAATTGCTCCTACGCCAAAGGATCTTTGCTAATTTCAGTCCCCTCAGTTCCAGGGACACAGTTGGTCCCTAAATAGTGTTTATGAATTGAATGCCTGATAGTATGAAAAATTTCAACACCAATCAAAGATAAATGACAAGTATATATTGGACTCAGAAAAGAGCCTCAATTTAAATTCTTGTCATCTCCTTCCACACCCCACTAGCTCTACAACAGGAGAAAACTGTGAGCTTGAGCCTTAGACCCCAAATTTGTGAACTGGAGAACCAAGTCTACATTGCAGGCTGCTGCAAGAGCATTAACTTAAATTAAATGCATGCACAATGCTTGCCATTCCGTAGACATAAAAATTAATGCACTTAGGGTATTGTTCATTAGTATCTTTATTATTGTGCCATTTAGGTTTTGCAACAGTTTTCACCCTCTCACTTCATCTACCTTCTTGCTTTCAACACTTCACCCAGACAGTCCTGCTGTGGCATAGCCACCATTCCCAAAGCCTCCACAGGCCACTAAGCTCCTGTGCACACGGCTGGCTGGGCTGTCAGTTCACATCAACCAGTCCAACTGACATCGCCAGAGCTTGCAAATTCCAAAATCACTGCTAGAACTCCAAATGTAGTCGTGTTTATGCCTGGCCTACAAATCATACCACCGTGTCCTTATTCATGCACCACTTGCATCATGCAATGTTTAAACCAGATTCATGATCCAGCACTCAAAAATACTTCTCAGATTTTTCTGGCAAAAAAAAAAAATACAAAAATTGAGAAATCTATGTCTGTGTACAGGTTGCTTTCAAAAGTTAACTAAGACCATAGATAATAGAGACAGCAGGATACATTATCAAGCTCAAGGATGTGAGTTCAGACATAACGAATCCTAACTGATGACTTCTTATTGAGGCATAGGGCTAGGCATGGATATGTTATCTCAGTGTGAATTCTTTCCAAAGTCTCCCGCATTCTACATGAGTGAGTGAAAGTGTTTCTGTAACTCTCATCTTTCAGCATTCTGCAGTCTACCTCCAATTATGGCGATTTCTCACAGGGAGGACAAATTGGGTACTGCACATGTGTATAGGTGTGTGTATATATCAGGGTGCCTAAAAATATTTGTGGAAAATAGAATTAAAAATCAGTTTATATTGGGGCAAAAAACTTGAAATTATGCACACAAAGAGTCTTCAGAATGTTCACAGGAAATGTACCTAGTGAAAAAATTTGCATGGATTTCAACATTTTCTGCACAAAAATAAACTTACCTTTTAATTCCACTTTCTGTGAACTTTCTGAAGTATCTTTGGTACTATATATATGTATATATATATATATATGCTTGACATATATTATATATAATTACATATACTACATGGGATATATAAATCTAACAGCTGTGGCCATACCCCCAGGCTTACCATAGCCCTGAGACTACAGAATGGTGACAGGCTAGAAAGAAGTAGCACCCCTAGAGGATGAAGAGGATGAAAGCCTGCCCCAGAACCACCACTGCCCTGCGGAATGTGCTGTGGGTGCAGGCGGGGCCCGTGGCCACACCACACCACAGCCTTGCCCTCATTTTCCATAGTGAGTCAGTCATCAAGTGGCCCCTGACCGCGCCACCGCATTGCACTGGGATCAGCATTTCACGCAGGGGGAAGGTCCAGCCTCTCCTCTCCCCAAAGGGAGGTGACTTGCCATTCAAAGGGTTGCAGGCAAACTTACAATGGTGACATTTGCTGAGCAGTGGCTTGAATAAAGGGCCCTCAGAAAGGCAAGACCTTAACGTGGAACATAGGCTAGTCCCAGGAATGCCCCTCAGCCTCCAGTGAATAAGGGAACAAAGGACAGCCACAGCAGGAGAGCTGGCCTTAGAGGGTCCTGTGGCAGGTCCTTGGCAGTGCCATTCACCAGGACTCACTGAGATGAGGTAAACTAAACATTGCTCAAAGAGGTTTGTACAAAAAAGGCTATGCTACACCCTTCAATTGCCACCACATGCTTTTTCTTAAATGCCAGGTGATTTCCAGTACCCGGTCCCCACCCAAAGAGGGTGCAGGAATCTGTTTCCTGTACAATCAATTTACAGAGGTTCTGCAGTTCACCGGTTCGGTACTCCCTAAGTATTCCAGATACTCCGACACCTGTGGTTCTTCAATTGCTGCTTCATCAAAAGAACACTGGCTTGCCTGTCCCTCCATCTCGTGTGTGTGTGTGTGTGTGTGTGTGTGAGAGAGAGAGAGAGAGAGAGACGACTCAATTCCACGTAACTAACAGTGAAACAATAGCCTCTGAGTTCAGCGGTTTCCCCAGAGAGGTTAAAGCGGCTACATCGGAACATTCCCTCCGTGTCCTGATCTCCAAGTTTTTTTTTGTCCTCTAGACAAAAGGCTTCCCCAGCTCCAAGTCCAATCCCACGAATTCCTCTGGAAAACAGGACCTGAGACATTTCCCGAACAATGCACTGGAACCCTGCACTATGCATCGCTAAAATTAACACATACATTCGGTCATTTGAGTTGTATAATTGCCTTTCACTTGAACTCACGAGTCAAAGTGGAGTTTTTAAGCAGCGCCTAATTAATTCTTTCATTGGCTCCCACGTCACCTATAACGACTTCCACCCGCAGAAAAACTGGTGAGCACTGAATTCGGTTGTGCAACTACGGACTCGAGTTTCCTCTTTCACCCAGAACTTCGAGATCCTGTTCAGAGTCGGGTGTGGCCTCACAGTAGGGGCGGGGGGAGGAAGGGGGCGGACGAAAGGAGCCCGGGCGGGCGAGGGCGGCAGGGAACCGTGCAAAGCCAGGTCTTCAACCAGCGCCTTCAAGAGCGCCCAGACCCATGCCTGGTGACGCTCCAAGGGCTGCAGAAGTTTCTCACGAGCGAGAAGTTCGCAGCCTGGGAGCAAAGCCAGACTTCGGCGAGTTCTGAAAAACTTAGGGGCGCTCTTGTGCCCCCAGCCCGGGCCGCACACATCAAAGCGGAGGCCCAGCTCCAAATCAGTGGAGATTGGAGCGATAAGTGCGCGCGGGGCCCGCGGAAACTTGAGTCAAGCTCGTCTAACGGTTTCCCCTGAACCGCTAGGTGCCCTACCCCTCGGCGGGGTGCTGTGAGTCACCGCCCGTGACTCAGCGACCCCACCCTTCTCCCCTGGGCTTCCCTCGGCCGCCGCCTCGCAGCTCGGCCGTCCCAAGCTGGACTGAGCCCCTGAGTCCCTGGACGAGACCGGGCCGGAGCCCCCTAAAGAGGACACACTGAGAAGCGTCGCGCGCAGAGGAGCCCGCCCTTGCAAACAGGCGGTGCCCGAGGCTGCGCGAAGCCCCGCGCTGCGTCTCTGGCTGTGTGCGCCCCCACCCCGCGCTCCAATCTCGGGCGCTCTTTGTCTCTTTCTCCTCCGCGCCTGGCGATCTGCTGGATCCCTTACTCCCCCTGTTCATGCCCCTTGCCCGCAGGTCTCCCCATCCAGAGGCTCCCAAACCGCAGCAATCCAGGCGCCACGCACCGCTCCCGCCCGCGCGCCTCCTCCCACGCCCCCTGGGCCGGGTGCCCGGGACCCTTTTGGTCCAGATCCAAGCGGATCCCCACACCCACCACGGCGCAACCCCGCCTTCATTAACATCCTGGGATGAAAAAGAGTTCCGGCCATCCTGAGGAAAGCCCCAGAAAGTCTCAGCGTAGCCCAGCCCAGCCCACGAAGTAACGGGACGTGGCCCAGGCCAGAGCCTCAGACTGGGAAGGCTCCAGGGCGCCCCCGCCCCAAGCCCCGGCCCACCCTTCCCACTTCTCGCCGGGTCCCCATTGGCTGGCGCTCACGGCGGCTAGGATGGCAGTGGGAGGGGACCCTCTTTCCTAACCGGGTTATAAAAACAGCGCCCTCGACGGGGTCCCGTCCTCTGCCACTCTCGCTCCGAGGTCCCCGCGCCAGAGACGCAGCAGCGCTTCCACCGCCCACACCCACCGCGCCCTCGCTCTCTTCTCGGAGCCCGTCCGCGCCGCCGCAGCCGCCCAGCCCACCACCGCCCTTTGCAGCCATGTCCACTAGGTCCGTGTCCTCGTCCTCCTACCGCAGGATGTTCGGCGGCCCGGGCACCGCCAGCCGGCCGAGCTCCAGCCGGAGCTACGTGACCACGTCCACCCGCACCTACAGCCTGGGCAGCGCGCTGCGCCCCACCAACAGCCGCAGCCTCTTCTCCTCGGGGTCGGGGACCGCGTACGTCACGCGCTCCTCGGCGGGGCGCCTGCGGAGCAGTGTGCCCGGCGTGCGGCTGCTGCAGGACTCGGTGGATTTCTCCCTGGCCGACGCCATCAACACCGAGTTCAGGAACACCCGCACCAACGAGAAGGTGGAGCTGCAGGAGCTGAATGACCGCTTCGCCAACTACATCGACAAGGTGCGCTTCCTGGAACAGCAGAACAAGATCCTTCTGGCCGAGCTCGAGCAACTCAAGGGCCAGGGCAAGTCCCGCCTGGGGGACCTCTACGAGGAGGAGATGCGGGAGCTGCGCCGGCAGGTGGACCAGCTCACCAACGACAAGGCCCGCGTCGAGGTGGAGCGCGACAACCTGGCCGAAGACATCATGCGGCTCCGGGAGAAGTAAGGCTTGCGGGGCCCCGGGAGGGAGCTGGGACCGGGCCCCCCCGAGAGGGCTGCCACGCCCTTGGGGCGTTGGCCGGGGCGGCTGCAGCCTAGGGGACTGCAGGGGCGCGGCAATGTGGCTGCGGCGGCGCAGCCCCGCCCTGAACCCGAGCCGTGCGGTTAGCATTTCCCTTACCCATAACCCAAGTAGGTCCGTTTCAAGTTAAGAGATTTCTTAAAACGACCGCTTTGTGCGTGCTCGAAGGCCCTTGGGCACGACCGAAGCGACGGGCCCAAACTTTCAGAAAGTTTCCCGGCCCCTGCTGGCACGCTGCCAGTCCCCAGGCGGGAGGAGGAGGGGGAGGCTGCGGAGGAAGCAAGACAAAGGGATGGCCGAGGGTCCCCAGGGGCGGGGCGGCGGCTGCCACTGGCATCGCCTTTCCACGCCGGGCCGCCCCAGGTCCCGCGAAAACCCGCCGGGGAGAGTGGTGCCGAAGGCTGCGGTCGCTCGTCTGCTGCCCGCTGGGGTGGCGCCGTGGCTCGTGGCTCGCGGCTCGCGGCTCGGGACTCGCGACTCGCGGTCGGGCGACGTGGTGGCTGGGTGTGGCCGCCCCGCCCCCGGCGGTTTCCCGGTTCCTCTTTGGCTGACGAGCAATTGTTTTCAGGTTGCAGGAGGAGATGCTGCAGAGAGAGGAAGCCGAGAGCACCCTGCAGTCTTTCAGACAGGTTTGTGGACTCCCTCCCCCCCCCCCCCCAAGGCGGCCTCAGGGCCACACCCAGCCACCCCGCCGGCCCGCTCTCAAAGTTTCTAACTTTTCAGTCTATAAGCGCAAAACTTCACATCTGTGCGCAAAGCCCCCTAGCGGCGGCAAGACCACGGCTTAGAGCCTCTCAGTAAAAAAAACCCTTGAATGATTTCCTTAGTTGCTTAGGACATAAAGTCTTTTATACTTTTTTGTTTTGTTTTGTTTCAACAGTTATTTTCCCCCCAAGACATATTTTTTCATATCATTTTTGCAACACATTAACATTCGGATTGCGAACAGTTACAGTTTGGCTTAGATTCTGGTTTGCTAAAGCCAAGCTGGTTGACTTTTTACAAGGCCACAAAAAGCGCAGTTAGGCCCTGTGGCTTCCAATGTAAAATGTGTTGGAGGATGAGACGCTGGCATGCAGCCAGTAGGCTGCTTCCCTGCTCTGCAAGTCTATTGTGGCGTTCAAGTTAGGTGGAAGTTATCACTAGGCACAGCCATCTGCGCGCTCAGCTGAAGGGTGTTAGTGGTTCCCATGGGCTTCACCAGGAATGTAGATACAGACGTGCTGGCAAATGTGGTGGCCCTAGACAGACATAATAGGAGTCTTTGTGTTCCCAGAACAGCTTTGCTGCAGGCTACATTCTCATTGAGAATGTAGTGATGTAAGCACAGTTCTCATTGGACAGAAGTATTTGCCAACATCAGCTACCTACTCTCTGGCCCAGACTTGGGAAGGCTGCGATGTGAAACCTTGCACACGCTACAGTCATTCTTTGTGTTTTGAAAGACCTGTATGGGGGTCTTTGACACTATCTCCATCAACAAAAATAACTGCAGAGTGTTTTTTTTTTTTTTTTTTTTTGGCTCTAAAGTTAGATGGACTTAAAGGAATTTTAACTTACAATTGGAATCCTAAAACAGGAAGATCCCCATCATGGCTTGGTTCTCTGGAACATTCACTGGGGTTGGCTACCAAACACACTCAGGTGAACAGTCTAGGATAACATTTTGAAGATTTGCCTCATTAATCGAAACACAGCAATGTGTGGTTGCTGCCTCTGATCACTGTTCCTGATTTTTACCCCCATAACATGATATAATAGATCCCCCGTTGAGGAAAAAAATAAGGGAAAAAATCCTCATTCTCTTCAATGATATAAGAAGTAAAATATCTATATTTTCCTGTGCTTAACAAGAAGCAAAAACACTAATTTTTTCCAAGTTGGGTCTTTTTATTATCACTCACTCCTTATTCACTTTTGCATGATGGTTTTAGAAGTGTCTCAACATTTTAAGACTAGAAAACTGTAAACTGGACCCCAAATGTAGTTGCTTATAAGAGAAGGGGTATAAGGACCTAACTTAGCACATTCCCTTGAGTGGAAATGAAATCCTAACTGCAAGATCACACATTTTTAATTGGAATGTAGAAGGAGAGCAAGAGCTGCAAAGATTCTTACATGCAAGCATTTGACCATTCTGAAACAGGTTAAGGAACTGAATCAACACCGGGCAAGTACAAAGACGGACACGCCCTTAAAGGACAAGTCAGGGAGTTTCAGAATAGTCCACCAGAGAAAGCAAAGCGAATATAGTTCAAATTTCTATTCCTTAATTGCCTAAACTGCACCTTTGTGAAGGCACACCCTGAATTCAGCATTGGGTGGCTACTTGGTATAAATCTAGCCTTGCAATTAACCATGTAGTTGCTTTGAAGAAAGAAAAAGAACTTACAGATATGCCAAAACTTTTTAAAAATTAATTAATTTGAGAGACAGGGAGGGAGAGGGAGAGAATTCCCATCCCTTAGTTCACTCCCCAAATCCCCTGAATGGCCAGGGCTGGCCCTGGCTGACGCTGGGAGCTGGGAACTCATTTCAGGGTTTCCACACGAGCAGCAGGAACCCACTTATTCTGCACCATTACTGCTGCCTCCCATTAGCAGCAAACTGGAGTCAAGAGCCAGTGGCGAGTGTTCAGCCCAGCGAGTTTTCAGCCCAGCCACTCTGATATGGGACACGGGACACAGGGCGGGCAGAGTGGACAGTGAGAGAGAGAGAGAAAGAGTCAGAGAGAAAGGTCTTCCTTTTGCCATTGGTTCATCCTCCAATGGCCGCCGCCGCCGGCGCCGGCGCATCGTGCTGATCCGATGGCAGGAGCCAGGTGCTTTTCCTGGTCTCCCATGCGGGTGCAGGGCCCAAGCACTTAGGCCATCCTCCACTGCATTCCCTGGTCCCAGCAGAGAGCTGGCCTGGAAGAGGAGCAACAGGGACAGAATCTGGCGCCCCCAACCGGGACTAGAACCCGGTGTGCCGGCGCCGCTAGGCGAAGGATTAGCCTAGTGAGCCACGGCGCCAGCCATGGACGGGCATCTTAACTGCTCAGCCAAGCACTTACTTGCCCTGTGCTGAAACTTCTTCTCTACATGTACTCTTATGGACATGAAATTGTAGAGTCCAATTTACTTCTATTATCATGTTATTGCAAGAAATTACAAAAAAAAGTTTTGAAAATGCTATGGCATTGATTTTCTAGATTAAAAAAATAATAAAGCCTTACTGGCAAAATATGGGCTCAGTAATAATAGAGTGCAGCTTACAATGTTGGCATACATTTATCTATTTTAAATTGGCTATTAGGCACCATGAGTACAGCACAGTGGGTCCAAATTCAAACTCAAAAAGCATACAACATAGCATAGTACTAAGTGACTTGTAAACTTATTTGAGGATCATGAAATTTATCAACCATGTTTTCCACAGTAAGGAGACCAGACGGGATATGTATGGTTAATTTCAAAAGAATGAGTGAGCTAAACCTACGCATCAGCGTCCCCCATGCCCTGTCTTTTCTCTTTTGAAAACAGGACGTTGACAATGCTTCTTTGGCACGTCTTGACCTTGAACGTAAAGTGGAATCCTTGCAGGAAGAGATTGCCTTTTTGAAGAAACTGCACGATGAGGTAAGCGGAGCAGCCTTTAGAGAGTCAGTGAGGGCAGAGCTGCTGTCGGAGCTGGCACGGCTGACCTCCCGTCTGTCCTTTTCTCAGGAAATCCAGGAGCTGCAGGCCCAGATCCAGGAACAGCATGTCCAGATCGACGTGGATGTCTCCAAGCCTGACCTCACAGCTGCCCTGCGTGACGTACGTCAGCAGTACGAAAGTGTGGCTGCCAAGAACCTCCAGGAGGCAGAAGAATGGTACAAGTCCAAGGTATGCAATGAGGCAGTGTGGTCAGAACAAAAGAAAAGTATTTTTTCGATCTGGAAATACTGCACCTGCCGGTAATTCCTAGATAGATTTTAGCTCCAATCAAAAGTTGGCTTTCGGCCGGCGCCGCGGCTCACTAGGCTAATCCTCCACCTTGCGGCGCCGGCACACCGGGTTCTAGTCCCGGTCGGGGCGCCGGATTCTGTCCCGGTTGCCCCTCTTCCAGGCCAGCCCTCTGCTGTGGCCAGGGAGTGCAGTGGAGGATGGCCCAGGTGCTTGGGCCCTGCACCCCATGGGAGACCAGGAAAAGCACCTGGCTCCTGGCTCCTGCCATCGGATCAGCGCAGCGAGCCGGCCGCAGCGTGCCGACCGCGGCAGCCATTGGAGGGTGAACCAACGGCAAAAGGAAGACCTTTCTCCCTGTCTCTCTCTCTCACTGTCCACTCTGCCTGTCAAAAAAAATAAATAAATAAATAAATAAAAATAAAAAAAAAAAGAAAAAAAAAAGTTGGCTTTCACTTATTCAAATTTTGTTGCTGCGGCCTCCCTACTGCTCACATCACTTCCTGTAGTCTAGCAGCTTCCCTTTCTGCTAATCTTCCTCCACCTACTTCAAAGAAAACCTCAAAACTTTGCACTTGACCTTCACCATTTTTAAAAAAGTACAAATGAATTCTGTTTGAAACTGTCAGCATCAGCATTCCACTGCTCTTTCTCTGCTTTAAGTGTAGACAGTGGGGCAGAATGGTGTGATCTCTTGAATGTGGGCAGTCTACATTACTGATGTCTTTCCAACAGTTTGCTGACCTCTCTGAGGCTGCCAACCGGAACAACGATGCCCTGCGCCAGGCAAAGCAGGAGTCAAATGAGTACCGCAGACAGGTGCAGTCCCTCACCTGCGAAGTGGATGCGCTTAAAGGAACTGTGAGTACCACACGACAATGCAAGAGTGAAAAGAATGAGCTCGGGCCCATTCTACTGACCAAACTAACAGTGATATCTGAAACAAAATTTTAAATGAAAAAAATATGACACACCAAAGAAAATGAGTTATCAAGAAAGACTCAAAAAGCAGTAGATGGAGATCTTGAAGGTTTTAGCTTACATTTAGGGGAACTTCAAAAGTTTCATGGAAAATAGAATTAAAAGGTAAGTGTTTCCTTTTTTGGGGGTGAGTTTTTGATGCATAAACTTTTGAAATCCATGCATGGTTTTTCATAATACACATTTTCCATGAACTTTTGAAGACCACTCTTATATCATTAATTCTAGTAGAGGGATATGGTACTTAATATTCTCCATCTAAGATTACAGTGGTCACCATTTGCCACTTCAGAAAAACATGGCAAATGATCTGTACATGGTTCTGGAAATAGCCGGATTTTTCTAGGAAATAACATTGAAGCCTTTCTCACCTCCTCCAGAACGAGTCCCTGGAACGCCAGATGCGTGAAATGGAAGAGAACTTTGCTGTTGAAGCTGCTAATTACCAAGACACTATTGGCCGCCTGCAGGATGAGATTCAGAACATGAAGGAAGAAATGGCTCGCCACCTTCGCGAGTACCAAGACCTGCTCAATGTCAAGATGGCTCTGGACATTGAGATCGCCACCTACAGGAAGCTGCTGGAAGGCGAAGAGAGCAGGTACGGAGCGCAGACTTTTGGATGCGTGAATTAAAAGTTGCCATTGGAAAGACAGTTTTGCTGTTCTCTTCTATACATTATCTCATGTTGTCTTTCCAACAATTCTTCAAGGTAGCTCCTTTCCATTTTGTATAGATGAGGCTCAGGGAGAGCAACTCGCCCTAGTCAGTCAGTAGCACAGCTAGGACTTGAACCCACAACTCTATCAAGGCCTATACTTTTCCAGCTCATGCCCCTATGGAGTAAAATGTTTTAACTACAAAAGTAGCCCAATCCTGGATAAATGCATCTGCAACAGATTTCTAACTTCTACATTACAAGAGTAAATTTTCGATAAAAAGCAGTATATAACTTTGTTCCTTGTTGAAGTTTTTGCAACAAGTTTACTATTTCTCTTCATTTTTTTTGTAGGATTTCTCTGCCTCTTCCAAACTTTTCTTCTCTGAACCTGAGGGGTAAGCATTTTATTTCATTTTATGAAAAATTTCAGCAGCTTGTAACCCATTCTATTTATGGTAAAGCACTCATTTGTTTAATCATACCTGGGAAATGCTACACAAGAGAAAATGCTAAAAAAAATCCTTGACTTTCAAACCCAAATTTTTTCTTGCATTCTGTGCTTCAGATTAAATGTAAACTCCATTTTATTTTTTCCTGATGGAGTCACAGTGAAGTATTATCTTACCCTGATACTAACTCAGTGTTAGGTACTGGGTTTTCAAATAGACAGTAACCTTTGGAATTGTTTTGGGAGTAGCACTTTAAACAATTGTAAAAAGAAGTAATTCTTTGAGTTAAATGGGTACTTGTTCTGTAATTTCATTTTTGGCCTATTTCTTTCTTCAGAAACTAATCTGGAATCACTCCCTCTGGTTGACACCCACTCAAAAAGGACACTTCTGATTAAGACAGTTGAGACCAGAGATGGACAGGTTGGTATCTTTTAAATAAAAAATGGATAAATTCAGACAGGCTTTGATATCCTTTTAAGTCAATAAATCTGCATATCAGATACAGCAAGCTAATTTGAGGGGTTCTGGTTTCTCTTCTGTCTTTTTTTTTTTTTTTTTTTAAAGCAGACTACTTCTTCCAGCTAATTAGACAACTAATTATTTGGCTCTCAGATATGAAGGTGGAATAGCAATCTTCTTGCTGCACTCACTCCCAAATTAGTGATTTGCAATGGCATGTCATCTGAAATGGGATGAAAGTTCATTCTGTTACTCCCTAGACAAGCTTCACTCGACTACCCCAACATAAGAAGCATTTTGATCCTGGACATACAGCCTTCTACTGTCTGTCTCCCAGGCACTCTTAAATCCATCTACACAGTATAAGGATGTGCCATCTGACCAATTAGTATTTTGTTACCTCTCCATGCCAGGAAAGAGATGATTGTAATTTATTGCGATCTTTGTGAAATCTTGTCTTGCATGTAGATTTGAAATGTACTTGGTATACATTTTGATGTCTTTATAGCTTATAAACATGACTACATAGGATTATTGTAGCATCTGTCATAAATATTAGCTTTTGATAAATTTTTCTTTTTATAAATCACATTCCATTGAATATTTACTTTGCCTGCAGGTGAATAGTGTCTTGCACATGTCTCCTGCCGCCCCCTACACCACTCCCCAGATGTAACCCTGGCTATGTAACCTTCTAGCTTGCACAATAAATTCAACAGGATTAGTAGGATTTTCCTTGCCATCACTAATGGGATAATTAAATCTTCAGCATGTAGTATATACTTGATTTGAATTTTGTTTTTTTTTTTTTTTTAACAGGTTATCAACGAAACTTCTCAGCATCACGATGACCTTGAGTGAAAATCAAGCACATCCTGTGCAGCCATGTATTACCAGCAAGACTAAAAAAAAAGAAATGCATATCTTAAAGAAACAGCTTTCAAGTGCCTTTCTGCAGTTTTTCAGGAGCGCAAGATAGATTTGTAATAGGAATAAGCTCTAGTTCTTAACAACAGACACTCCAAAAAGATTTAGAAAAAAGTTTACAACATGATCTAGTTTACGAAGAAGTCTTGTGCTGGAATACTTTTTAAAAAGTATTTTTGAATACCATCAAAACTGCTTTTTTCCAGCAAGTACCTGATCAACTTGTTTCTGCTTCAATAAATCTTTGGAAAAACTCTTTTGTTGTTTTACTCATTTGATACTATCTGAACAGTTCTCTATTTGGCCTTATTGGTTAATTTGCCACTAACATGATGTTTAGATTAACTTAGTAAATTCAGCTGATCTATGCTTGAGGTATAGTTTTTAATTTGTTCATTTCAGATACAGCTTACTTCTAATCAAATATTATTTTTAAAATTCACAAAAGGATGCTGTATAATAACTTATACCAAAATGATGATAGGTTCTTTCAGAACATGAATTCAGAATGGTTCTTGTCCACATACAATTTCAGTTCTAGCAAATAGACTTCTTGAAATTAAAAAAAATTAAAACTTTATTCTTAGTATGTGTAGCATTAAGTAGCACAAATTCCACTATGAAAGTTACATTCTAGAGCCCTGCCAAGACGTAGGCTTTCCACCTTCCTCAGAAAGGTGCAGAGATACGGGACAAAATCAGCAAGTCACAATGTAGGAAACTCACTGCCTGCTTGTGTGTGTATATTTCTATATCTAAGTGATATCCACACCTCAATCTACATAAATTGCTTTAAAATATGTATTTTTCTGAAAGGCAGATTGACAGAAGGAGAGATAGTGAGCTGCTATTCACTGGTTTATACCAATGTAACAGCTATAACAGCTGAGACTTGTCCAGGCTAAAGCCAGGGGTCTGTAACTCCACCTGGCTCTCGCTTGTTGGTGATAGCGATCCAAGTACTTGGGCCATCATCTGCCCTCCTAGGTTCATTAACAGGAAGCTGAACTGGAAACAGAACAGCCAGGTCTCAAGCTTGTTTTCTGTTCTTTAGCCACTTCACCGCCCTCCTAACCCTACTTCCAAACCTGTGTCCTCTTCCACTGTTATCTCACCTTTGGCTTACGGGGTCATCCAGGGAAGACTCAGCCCTCTGTTGGATTTCTTCCCACAGAAAAGCCTTTAGTACTTTTTTCGATTACAAAGCAAGCCATGCCCACCCCCAACCACCTTCCACTCCAGGGAGAAAGGAATCAGGACAGGTTCTGCCCATACATATTGAGAACATTGGGCTCCCTACCCTTAAAAATCCCTTCCAGCTCTTTCTAAAAATCACATCCCAGGAATGGAAAAGATGAGCTAGCCTTCCTTATCAGTGACTGTCAGAAATTAGACCTTAATGAAAAGTCTCCCAGGGACCCATCTCATAGGAATTCAAATCTATTTAAGTTCCCTTTTATTTTTATCTTTAATTATACTGTTAGCATGTTCCTTATCTTTTACTTTGAAAAACGCCTAAAAAGAAACTATGTTCTCACCACCTATGGTGAAGCCGAGATTAATGCTTTGTTCTTTTATGTATAACATTAATCCAAGATTAAAGGAGTAAGAAGGAAGTAGGGATGGGAAGAAGGAAATGGGGACATAACTTGTTGACTTGGGGAAAAAAAGGTTCCAAGGTGGGGATGGGCTGTGAAATCCATGGAAACCATGTGAGTGATGTGCTCAGTTTTCTCATAGAAGAGGCTGGTGGGGAATGAAGCAAGTGTTTGATGTGAGCCTAAAATGTACAGGAGTGATCTACCTTCTCCCGGCTGCGAGCTTCCACCAAAAGCACTAAGAAAACAAAGTGTCTTTTCTAAGACTGAGACTGGCAGGCAAGTGTGTGCAGTGAGGGGGTGGGAGACACCAGCTCCCTTGGCTTCCACTCCAGCTGTGGTCTGAATGCTTGTGCACCGCTCCCAGATTCCAATGTTGAAACCTAATTCAGAGTCCTCATGAATGGGATGAATACGATCATAAAAGATGCCTGAGTGAGCTGATTTTCTTCCTTCTGTGTGCGGACACAGCAAGAAGGCCCCGCCCATGGAGTTGGAAGTAGACCGCACAGAGCCTGCGTCTGCACAGACCTTGATTTTGGATCTCTCAGCCCCCAGCACCGTGAACAGTGAGCTGTTATCATCTGTAAACCTCCCAGTCAACAGTACTTCATGACAGCAGCCCAGAGAGAACAGGACACTGCGCCCAGGAGCTCTCATGGACTTCCTGAGGGAAGCTAGGAGAAGGCAGGCACCAAGTCCATGAGAAGACTGGCCCCCAAATGCCAGGCTCCAGCTGAAGAGGCGTCTGCATTAATTACCCTGCTCATGCTGCCACAACAAAACACCACACACTGGGTGGTCTGAACAACAGAACTGTCTCAGGGTTCTGAGGCTGAAGGTGCTGGCAAGGTGGGTTTCTTTGGAGCCCCTTCCCATTGGCTTTCAGAGGACTCCCTCCCAGCTGTGTCCCCACATGGCTGTCCTTCCGTCTGTGTGCAAGTGTGCTTGGTGTCTGCCTTCAAGTACACTAGTTATATAAAATAGGAGTCCACTCATATGACCTCATTTCCCCTCAGTTACCTCTTCAAGGGTCCTATGTCAAAAACAGTGAAGCTCTGAGGGTTATGACTTCAGCATAAGAATTTTATAGGAGAACACAATTCAGTCCATGACAAAGTCACACAGTGAAACATTTGGAGAACTCTCCTTGTCTGTACTCACAATAGGTCTGTGATAGAGATTTTTGAAAGCTGTAAGTTGACTTGTGGCCATCTATACCTGCTCAGCTTGTCCATTTTTTAATCCCCTCTCTAGGGTGACAGCAGTTTGAGATCAATCCTGGGGAGACTTTCTTCAAATAGCTCTCATGGAAGACAAAAACCTGGCACTGGAGGAGATGAGCAGTCAGCTGTGGAAGCCTCTGGAAGAGTCAAGAGATTATTATTATTATTTTTTAAGATTTATTTATTTACCTGTAAGTCAGAGTAACACAGAGAGAGGAGAGGCAGAGAGAGAGAGAGAGAGAGAGAGAGAGAGAGGTCTTCCATCTGATGGTTCACTCCCCAGATGGCTGCAACGGCCAGAGCTGCTTCCTCCTCCAGGTGCAGGGCCCAAGCACCTGGGCCATCCTTCACTGCACTCCCGGGCCACAGCAGAGAGCTGGACTGGAAGAGGGGCAACCGGGACAGAATCTGGCGCCCCGACCGGGACTAGAACCCAGGGTGCCGATGCCACAGGTGGAGGATTAGCCTAGTGAGCCACGGCACTGGCCAAATTTAGATATTTATATAGAATCTGACATTGTTCTCTTCCTCTTGTGCAAAGCATGCTTATTTTAAAACTTTTTTTCTTTTTCTATTTTCTAGGTTTTTTAGATAGAGAAAGCTGCAGTACCTTAACATTATCTATATTCATCCTAGTGTGTAATAGAAACTCAAAATTTCTTATTCCTAGCATTCACAAAACTTTCCCATTTCTTCCCTTCCTTGTCAGCTCTGGTAACCACTGCTATGTTTATAATTTCTACAAGAATGCCTTTTTTTCCCTTTTAGATTCCACATGTGAGTGGGATCATGTCATTTTTACCTTCCTGTGCTTGGCTTATTTCTCTTAACAAAATGACCTCCAATTCCATCCCTGTTGTAAATGTTAAGATCTCAGCCTTTTTAAGGCTGAGTAGAATTCAACCTGGATTATGTACTGCATCTCCTTCATCCATTCAGCAGAGGACTTCGTTTCCGTTTCTTGGCTGTTGTGCACAGAGCTGCAACAAACATGGGTGTGCAGACGTCTCTTCAGCAGATGGATTTCATTTCTCTGGAATGCATATCCAGGAAGGAGATACTGAATCCTATGGAAACTCCATTTTTCAGTTTTTTGGGGAAACTCCATACTGGTTTCCACAATGACTGTCACCAGTGATGTGGAAGAGCTCCGTCTTCCCCACATCCTTGTCTTTTTGCAAGTCTAACTGGAGTGAGGTGGTATCTCATGTTGGCCATTAAACTTATCTTTTAATTTCACTTTTCCACAAACTTTTTTGAAGTACCTTAGTATAATCATTACAAAAAAATTTAGAAAAACAGGAATATAGAGATTTCCTGTAACTGTTAAAAAGTCATTCATTTACTTTATTTCAAAGGCAGTGAGACAGTCAGACAGGGATCTCCCAGCTGCTGGTTCACTCCCCATATGCTCCTAACAGTTGGGCTGGGTCAGGAATGAAATGAGGAGCCAGGATCTCAATCCAGGTCTCCCATTGGTAGTAGGGACCCAAACACTTGAACTATCGCCTGCTGCCTCCTAGGGTATACATTAGCAGGAAGCTGAAATTGGGGGAGAACCCAGGTACACCTGTATAGAATGTAGGCATCTAAAGCAGCATCCTAACCACACCAAATGCCTGCAACAAGACCTTTCTTAACTTAACACAAGGTAGCTATAAGAAACCAAGAAAAGGGCCGGTGCTGTGGTGTGGAGGTTTGGGCTTCCGCCTGCAGCGCCAGCATCCCATATAGGTGCAGGCTCGATTCCTGCCTGCGCCACTTCCAATCTAGCTCCCTGCTTCTGTGCCTGGGAAAGCAGTGGAGGGTGGCCCAAGTCCTTGGGCCCCTGGACCGAGGTGGGGACTCTGGAGGAAACTCCTGGCTCCTGGCTTTGGTCTGGCTCAGCTTGGGCTGCTGTGGCCATTTGGAGAGTGAGCTAAGTGATGGGAGGTGTCTCTTTCTCTCTCTCTCTCTCTCTCTCTCTCTCTCTTTCCCACTCTGTAACTCTGCATTTCAGATAAAGTAAATAAATCTTTAAAAAATAAAAAAAAATCGTGAAATAATGTGAGTGGCCCCAATAGATCAAAAAGAACACAGATATCCAGCATCGCCACTTCTAGCCAATAATGTACTACAAGAAAAAATAAAGAATTAAAAGGTATCACAATAGAAAGAAACAAACTTTCATGAATTGTAATAATACTATTTCTTATATGGAAAATCCAAAACTATCTGTAAATTATGTATAAAGAAAAGCAAAATTTTGAAGAAGTAGTAAGACACACAAAGAGCAGATAAAAAAATATAGGAGAATACATCTTGCCAGATAAGACTATCATAGGAGATACTGTGTAGTATGGATACAGAAATAAATACCAAAGGAGCATAATAGAGTCTTCCAAAATAAACCCATGTATATGTAAATTTTATTTATAATAGAGTAAGCATTGGTCTAACATGCATTAACTGGAAAATCACTTTGAGGAAAACTTTTCTTTTACAAAATTTATTTATCTGAAAGGCAGAGTTAGAGAGAGAGAAGAAAGAGAGAGAGAGAGAGAGAGAGATTGATCTTCTGTCTGCTGGTTTAGTCCCCAGATGGCCATAAGGCCAGAGCTGGGCCAGGCCAAAGCCAGGAACCAGGAGCTTCATATGGGTCTCCCAAGTTGGTGCAGGGCCATCTTCCACATCTCAGACCTCTAGCAGGGAGCTGGATTGGAAGTGGAGCAGCTGGGACATGGACCGGCCCCCATAAAGGATGCTGACATCAACATCATAGGCAGTGGCTTTACCTGCTGTGCCACAACGCCAGACTCTTAAAAGGTAGAGGATAGGGGCCAGCACCATGGCTCACTTGGCTAATCCTCCGCCTGCGGCACCAGCATCCCATATGGGCACCAGGTTCTAGTCCAGGCTGCTCCTCTTCGAGTCAAGCTCTCTGCTGCAGCCTGGGAAGGCAGTGGAGGATGGCCCAAGTGCTTGGACCCTGCAGCCGCGTGGGAGACCAGGATGAAGCACTTGGCTCCTGGCTTCGGATCAGCGCAGCTTTGGCCTTAGAGGCCATTTGGGGGGTGAACCAATGGAAGAAAGACCTTTCTCTCATCTCTCTCTCACCATCTAACTCTGAATGTCAAAAAAAAAAAAAAAAAAAAAAAAAGGTAGAGGATAGCATTGTAGGGGTGGTACATCAACAAGTTCATGGGAGGGGCAGGTACTGTGGCATAGTGGGTAAATCTGCCACCTGCGATGTTGATGTCAGCCTTCCATTTTCCCATTTGAGGACCTGTTGGTGTCCTGGCTGCTCCACTTCCTTTCCAGGTCCCTGCTAATGGCTTGGGAAAAGCAGTGGAAGATGGCCCAATTGCTTGGGCCCCTGCACCTATGTGGGATACCTGGAAGAAGCTCCTGGCTCCTGACTTTGGATCGGCCCACCTCCAGCCATTGTGGCCATTTGGGGAGTGAACCAGTAGATGGAAGATCTCCCTTTCTGTCTTTTCCTCTCCTTCTCTTTCTCCCTCTGTAACTTTGCCTTTCAGAAGGAGGAGGAGGAGAAGGAGGAGGAATGGTTAATGGGAAATTAAATTGAAAGATAAATTTATTTTGGTGCACATAAAAGTTGAAATCTATGAATTGCTTTTTCATAACAGACATTTTCCATGAACTTTTTGAGGACTCCTCAGATATCCAAAGCTTTTCCTAACAGCTTTCAGAAATATGGGTCCTATTTGGGTCCAATATTTTCCCTTTAGCCACTTTCTTCTTCTTCTTTTTTTTTTTTAAGATTTATTTATTTATTTGAAAGTCAGAGTTACACAGAGAGAGGAGAGGCAGAGAGAGAGAGAGAAAAAGAGAGAGGTCTTCCATCCAATGGTTCACTCCCTAGATGGCCACAACGGCTGGAGATGTGCCGATCCAAAGGCAGGAGCCAGGAGCTTCTTCTGGGTCTCCCACGTGGGTGCAGGGGCCCAAGGACTTGGGCCATCTTCCACTGCTATCCCAGGCCATAACAGAGAGCTGGATTGGAAGAGGAGAAGCTGGGACTAGAACTGGCACCTATATGGGATACCGGCGCTTCAGGCCAGGGCTTTTAACCCACTGTGCCACAGTGACAGCCTCGCCACTTTCTTCTTGAACCTGAAGTCATGTGAGCCTCCTAGAGGAAAAGAAATGGCAACTGGATGGTTTTTAATGTCCCTTTATGACTTTCCAAACATTTCTTTGACAATATGCAAATGTCATACCTAATTTTTCACTGTCTATAAATAAAATTAATTTTATGTCAACGCTATATGTTTGCAGGAAGCTGATTCTAGGAAGCCTGCACTGAGCTTGACAGTCTAAAAGTCTCTCTTCCCAGTGATTGCCTATTTCATCCATCACAGCAAATCTCATCTTTCAAGTCCAATTAAATATGGATAATATAAACTGCTGTGGTAATAATAAAATATGTGTAGGCTTATGGGTATAGTCAGATAATTGAGTGTTCTCCTCACCACACACAGGTAAGTAGTTTCCCCCTCTCTGAATCACCGATCATAAAACGGTTTAGTGTTAAGGAAACAAAGGAAATGGAAGGTTGAAGCTGTCCCCAGGTGGTAGGAAGCATGAACTGCCTATGAAACAATGCAATCTGCTCCAGGCAGAATACATTTCAAAATGTTTCTCCCTACGGGGTTTGACAGAAACAGGCAATTTTTGTTCCAATTGCTATGCGTTTCGACAAATCATTCTGCCCACTCTGAGCAGTCATCTTTTAAGCCCCGAGTTACTGCCTGACTTCTTTTACTTCAAACTGACAGAGCAAGGCAGGAGCAGAATGTCACCCATGCAGTTCTAGTCTATTCTGTTCAAGAATTGGATAGACTCAGACTGTGCTTGGCTTTCAGTACCATGGGGTAATGACATTGCTTGGCTTGACCACCATGTCCTCTTGACAATACTGTCTCGAGATTTTATTGTTTCTGCTAAAGTTAACAACAAAAATGGAACTTTGTGAGGGGAATGACTAGCTAAAAAAAGTTCATCAGAAAAGCTACAAGGTGGCCTATTCCAAATCAACTCTACAGTCACATAATTTAGTCCACAGACCTCCTTTTTTTCACAGTTCTCTGTAAATAAATCTTGAAATGAGAAAAACTTGAGCCTACCAGAATGACACAAAGTTGAATTTCAAGTGTTGGTTTTTGTGGCTGTTTAAAAATATGTTGTAAATATATTTCTGTCAAGGATGGACTGCTGTCTTCCAGCCAGAGCTGGAGAAGAAAAGTTATGGATAGTATCCAACCATTTCCTCAGGACAGAGAGCATTTTGGGGCTCTGGTCATGCAGAGGGCCTCCAAAGCTAAAACATGGCCCAGGGTACATGGGTTTTCTTGAATTTGCTAATCAGAGTCAGCAGTAGCCAGACTGGAAATGCTGTTGGGCTCATGTACAACTTCTAACTTGCCTCCTGGTTTCTCTACTTATGTGCCCATTGTTCCAGTTTCAAGGTGATAGATAAGGATGGCTTGCTAATGTCGATTGGCCAAGTCATTCCGTCTGCTTGCTTGTTCACTGTCTTTTCTGTGGTAGTATGCTTTCTATAGTAGAATGCTTTAACATGTGGTATAAAACCCTTCACATTGTGTATATCTCCCATAGGATCATCCACACGCCTTTACCCCAGGCCTCCTTGTGTCTAACAGTCCAGTCTTTTACTTTTCCCTTGACCAGCCATTCACACTATCAAGTACAAATCCTGGAATATCTATGCAGCCTAGTACTAGTCAGGTTTTCATTACTATAATAAAATATCAGAGGCAGGCTGACTTTTCAAAGAAAAGAGAAAGAGGTACAGCATCAAACCAGTTGCTCAGAGGACAAGAGCATTTTGGGGCTCTGGTCACGCATACCAAATGCAGAGGGCCTACAAAGCTATAACATGGCTTATACAGCTCACAGTTTTGGAGGCTCAAGGGCATGGCCCTGGCATGGTGATGACCTTTATGCTGGTAGAGTCTCAAGGCAGCACACAATATCACAAGAGACAGGGAACACATGTGTCTGTGTCTATGTGTGTCTCTCCTTCTGTTTGCAAAGTGACCAGGATTCAATTGTGGGAGTTTCATCCAGAATATCATAGTCAGATTAAGTTTCTACCCTCTTAATGCCATTAACATGTGACTTTGGGCGTTGAACTCCTGCCTGAGTTTCTGGAGACAAACCATACTCAAGCCATAGCAAGGCTCACCGTGAGCTAGTTCTCCTTTTATACCAGGTGCATCACATGCATCCTGACCGTTGAAAAGTCTTTTTCTCCTTTCCACTATTTTTGAAGGCCACTGCTGATTGTGGTAGCAATGGAGCCACAAGGCAACTGTAGCTGAAAACTATAAAATGAACCAGTCTGTCTTCAAACCAAGGTCAAGTTGTTCCTCCTTTAGCTGGTTGTATGGCACCTCTTACCGTAGGCCACAGGTGCAAGCCAAGCTGGGCGAGGCATGGTGCTATCATGGATGATGACTTATGGGCTGATTTCTGCTCTCTGGCCCTGCTCAGGCTTGGATTTGGCATTCCCAGTTTTTATTAGGGCCATCTTTACTGTTCCTCAATGATGATTCTCTGCAGATAACACAGCCTTTTCTCAGAATCCAAGGGTCTACAAATGTATCTCCCATTTGGGCTTTAGATAAACAACCTACTGCACCTTTGTTCACCACAGATCTCCCCCAACACCACAGAGTCAGCTGGACTTTATAGCCCGTACATCAAAACTTTTCCATAGTCTGTTTTGCTCTGGGATCCACTCAGGGGGCAATCTTCCATGTTACCTGGTGTATGGACAACAGCAATATTCCTGTGTGGAATATGTTGCTGCCATAACCCTAAGAGATCTAATGGGTAGTATGGATATTTGGGTAAAGGAATATAAGATTTAGCAATGGATTTTTACTCTGGAGGGATTATCCAGACAAACCCTGACCAGGGGCTCCTAACACTTTACGCAAGGAGCAAATTCCTGATTCTATACAGGGCTTATCTCTCACTCTCTAAAAATCAATATTTCTTATCACAGCTTCCAGTGTCCTGGCCCCCTCTTTCTTATCCTGCTCAATCAATATGGTGGCATTGATGGAGTGAATTGATGTGATGTTCTATAGTATGTCTAGATCTCTTTGGATTATGGCTGAGAATGGGAGAGTGAACAGATGCCTGGAGCAAAATTGTAAATTAATGTTCCTGTCGATTCCATGTGAGTGCAAACAGTTCCTGATAAGAATAGCAAAAAACAAACTGACATTTGCCAAATCAATGGAGGCACATCATTTACCTGAGATGTTATCACTCTGTTCTAGCAACAATGCCATAATGCAGCAACTGTAACTGGGACCACAACTTGACTGTGCACAAAGAAGTTTAGAGTCATTTTCCTGGATTGGTGACAGATTAAGGGAGCTGGGTAAGAAGTAGGCAGGGAAAGCCTTCAGACTATAGTGAGAGTTTGACATCTGTGAAAAGAAAGAGGGGAGGAAGAATGGATTATTGATTGGGAAAAGAATCAGTCTGCAGTGGTACTCTAAGACCAATAGGAAGTCCTGAGCTAGAAAACAAACGGTCGTGTTCCAGTGCACATGCTGTGCTCAGTCGCTGGTGGGGACAGTCTGTTGAGCACTGGGTTCAGCACAAAAGTAGAGGGGTAGCCTTGCTGAGTTCTCTTGAAGCGTTCTGGACCTCCACTATTACCTGTTTTGCTGACTTGAAACAAACAATAATTCTTATCAATGAAGAATATTTCTTTAAGTGCTGCATAATCTGCGAAGATTCTTTTGGCTTCCAAATGAGGAAGAAATATGACATTATTAGTTAGAGCAATGTCTTCCCTTTTCCATTCTTTCATTTTTCAGACTGTGCCTGCTCTAGCTGCATTTGTTGAAAGAAATCCATCACATATCCATCATATTTTTGACTTTTCTTTAGCTACATGAAGATCCCTAGCTAAGGCTCGGGTATTCTCCTTTTCCTTTCATGTTACCTCCTCAGAGTGATTTTGCTTGTTCTTTTTCTTTACTTTCTATTCCCTTCCCTTGCCTTGTTTTTGTCTGACGAGCTTATTATTACATGTGTTATTATAATTTATGTGTTTGCTTGCTTGCTACACTTCTGTACCCCTGGGTAGAAAAAGCAAACTCAGTTTCCCCTACAATACTTTCACAATATGCTTTCTGATAGCAGGTGTGTTGGGCTTCTCCCCACACAACAAGCAAGCAAGCAAGCAAGCTAATGCGATAGATGCCAGCTGGTGTTCTCCAGTCAATTTTGTTCTGACACAATCAACATGGAGACAGCATCAGATTCCACAGTTGGAGGGCTTCAGTCCTCAAGAATGCCCTCCCTCCACTTCAGATGCCATTCACAAGCCCCGGGTTGCTTGACCTGTGCTTTTGATCAATCCATTACAAATTGGACTTCCCACAACAACTTCTTCAGGTTCAGTTGATTTGCTGGAGTGGCTCACAGAATTTGGGGGGACATGTTTACTTGTCTATTGAAAAGGATATAACAAAGGATACAGATGAAGACATGCACAAGTTATTATATGGGGGAAGGGAAACAGAGCTTCTATCCATCTCTGGGTGCACCAACGTCCAGAAACTTCTAACTGTCCAGAAGCCCTCCAAACCCTGTCCTTCTGGGGGTTTATGAAGGCTTCTTTATATGGGCATGACTTCTGTACATGGGCTGACTAAATCACTGGACATTGGCGGTCAGCTTAACTTTAACCCCTCTCCCCTCTTTTGAGGGGGTTGGGAGTTTGGCTGAAAACCCCAACCCTCTCTCCCTGCCTTGGTCATCCTGGTGACCAGTCCCCATTGTGCCATTATCTGGAGCCACCAGCCATCAGCCAACATATATAAAAAGACATTCATCATTTTGAAGAGCTGCCGACTTTCATGGGTTCCAGGCCAGGAAACAGGATGAAGACCAGATAGCTACTTCACAAGATCACAGACACCCACGAGAACACACCTTGCAGGAATCTCCTTGGTTTCATTCACAAGGACATCTTCGGTATTCACATGATTGGGTTTGAAGATTTATGCTTTTATGTGAAAGGCAGAGAGAGAGAGAGAGAGAGAGAGAGAGAGAGAGATCTTACATTTGCTGGAAGTGATCTGCTGGTTCACCCCCTAAATGGCTGCAACGGCTGAGGCTGGGACAGGCTAAAACCCGGAGCCTGGAACTCCATCGGGATCTCCCATGTGAGTCGCAGGGCCCTAAGCACTCAGGTCACCCTCTGCTGCTTTTCTAGATGTGTTAGCAGAGAGCTGGATAGGAAATGGAGTAGCCGGGACTCAAAGCAGTGCTCATATAGCATGCTCATGTCATAAGTGGTAGCTTAACCCACTGTGCTACAACACTGGCCCCTAAGATGACTACTGCATTAGTAAATAAAATCTTGGGCAGCACAACCTCCCCCATCCATATGTAAAAGAAGCCTGTGAGTTGAGAATGCAGATGAAGAAAACCTTTCTCCTAGTTACATTATCGATACTCCCCATCCCCTGTCATCCTATAAATCAAATCATAGTCTCCATTTTACAGATTGGGTAACTTAGACTTATAGAAGTTAAGTCACATTTTCAAGGTCATCCAGACAGTACATGATAAAGCTGGAATTCAAATCCACTGGTAAAGTCGTTCAAATTCAGTTCCAAAGTATATGCTCTCAACCACTATAGAATACTAATGAAACCAAACACAAGAAACCCTAGCTTGCAAATAGAAGAGGTTGTAAGAAACACTAAACTCAATTTCCAAACTTTGTGAACATAATGGCTCTCGGCATCAATCTACATAATTACTAAATTATTAAACAGACATTATGAATAATCCTCAAACACTTCTGACTTTTCCAACTAAGAAATGATGATATCTTTTTTTGCCAAGTGAAGTAAAACTGTTTGCTAATCAGGCCTCAGAAAGGCTTAAAGGTTCCACACAGAAGATCAGAAATCTAGAGAACTATTAAGTCATTACCTAATGCCAAATTGAATGCTACAGTGTATTTTTCTGGTATTTTAACCTGTCTAGCATCTAATGACTCAGAAAGTATTTCTCTTATTTAATCCCTCTTAGGATTTTTTTCCTCTCTGAGAAGCTACTAATAGCCTCCCTTGTCAGAGAAGTGAGTCTCTTCAGATACCTGTCAAATGATTTTATGTGGTTAATATAAAGCAAAAGTTAAAAAAAAAAAAGTAGCAGAATCATTCTGGAAAGCAAACAAGAAAAAGCACTCATCTGGGAAGAGTCAAATTGTTATTAGCACATCCACTGCTGGCAGGAGCATGAGAAAAACCACACAAATCAAACACCAGCATCCAAAATCAAACACACGTCAACTTAGATTCCAGTCTTTGGTTAACCTGATCAATTATTCAGTCTTCTTACACTTTTAATAAGGCTCTGAAACAGGGCCCAGAAAATGTTTGCATATAAAATATAATTTGAGAAATAAATAAGGCCCTGATAGAAGGCTACACTCCTACCCAAGCTAACTCTGATAATACTCAAAGAGCTGTCTGTCCTGCTGATTTCTGACTCTGTTCTTCAAAGGACAATTTTTCTGGACTGGCATTTAGCATAGTAGGAGTTGCTTAACTCCTGGAGAGTATAGTCTGCTTGATTTACCAGCCAAGAACTTGACAAAATCTGCTTTGAGAGTCCTCAAATGTCCTTTTACTAATATCTGCACAGAAATATATTCAATGGAGATCATTTGTTCACATTATTAAAAATATGTGAATGATGGTGTGGTGGGGTAAAGGAGGGGAAATGAGGGAGAAAGAAGCAGAGAGAGAGGGCAAGAACGTTGGGGGTAGGGGAATGATTGCTTTGGGGGTCACTAACACCCCTGGAGATAGTTCTCTCTGAAGACTGTTCCAACCAAGTGAAAAGGTAGAGGAAACCTCTGGTCATTCTTGGAACCTCAAACGTGATTATCTTGTGACGAGAGACCATTGCAGTGTCCAAAGAAAGACTGACATCTACTGGTAGGTGCAGAAGTCACAGGATTTTGCCAGGAGCCATGTGTAGCGGCAACGGATTGGAAGAATTAAAATCTGATGAACACAACTCAGTATTCCTGGGGAACTATCCTAAACAAAAATTTAATTTACTTTGACCCCTAAGACTATTTCTGAATTTTTCCAGATAACCCTCGATCAACCGCATAGATAAATCCCTATATTTGAAATATTTAGCTAGAGAAGCTTAATCCAAGGAAAAGCAAAACAAAAACAACAAAAAACCTCTTTTCTGGCTCCAAAACACTTCTCATCAAAAACAGTGCTTCCCAATACCAGATTTCAAGACATACTACAGGGCAGTTATAATCAAAACAGCCTGGTACTGGTACAAAAACAGATGGAGAGACCAACGGAACAGAATAGAAACACTAGAAATTAATCCAAACATCTACAACATTGGAACTAAAACCAATTCCTGGAGCAATGACAGTCTATTCAACAAATGGTGCTGGGAAAACTGGATTTCCACATGCAGAAGTATGAAGCAAGACCCCTACCTTACACCTTACACAAAAATCCACTCAACATGGATTAAAGATCTAAATCTATGACCTGACACCATCAAATTATTAGAGAACATTGGAGAAACCCTGCAAGTACCGGCAAAGACTTCTTGGAAAAGACCACAGAGGAATAGGCAGCCAAAGCCAAAATTAACAACTGGGATTTCATCAAATTGAGAAGTTTCTGTACTGCAAAAGAAACAGTCAGGAAAGTGAAGAAGCAACCGACAGAATGGGAGAAAATATTTGCAAATTATGAAACTGATAATGGCTTAATAACCAGAATCCACAAGAGATTAAGAAACTCCACAACAACTAAACAAAAAACCCACTTAAGAGATGAGCCAAGGACCTAAACAGACCTTTTTCAAAAGAGGAAATCCAAACAGCCAACAGACACATGAAAAAGTGTTCAAGATCACTAGCTATCAGTGAAATGCAAATCAAAACCACAATGAGGTTTCACCTCACCCCGGTTAGAATGGTTTTCATACAGAAATCAACAAACAACAGATGCTGGCTAGAGTGTGGGGAAAAGGCACACTAATCCACTGTTGGTGGGAATGCACACTGGTGAAGTCACTATGGAAGTCAGTTTGGAGATTTCTCAGAAATCTGTATATAACCCTACCATATGACCCAGCTATTCCACTCCTCAGATTTTACCCAAGGGAAATTAAATTGGCAAATAAAAGAGCTATCTGCACCTCCATGTTTATTGCAGCTCAATTCACAATAGCTAAAACATGGAATCAACCTAAATGCCCATCAACAGAAGACTGGATAAAGAAATTATGGGATTGGTACTCTATGGAATACTATACAGTGGTAAAAAAATGAAATCTGGTCATTTGCAACAAAATGGATGAATTTGGAAAACATTATGCTGAGTGAAATAAGCCAGTCCCAAAGGGACAAATATCATATGTTCTCCCTGATCTGTGATAACTGAGCACCTAAAAGGAAACTTGTAGAAGTGAAACTGACACTATGAGAAGCAATGGCTTGATCAGCCTTTGTCCTTACTGTCAGGGAACAGCTTACTATTTTATTCTTTTTAGTATTTTCTTTTTCTACTTAATACCATTAGTTGAACTCTTTACTTAACACTGATTTATTCTTAAGTGTTTAAATCAATTGAAAATTGATCCCTGTTAAAAAATAAGAGTGGGAATAAAAGAGGAAGGAGATGTACAGTTTGGCACACATTCCCTTGGACTTACTCCTAAGGGTAAAGCTAAAAATTTGCCATGGGACTCCAAATCCTATTAAGTTGGCAGGTACCGATGCCATCTTACTAGTTAAGTGATCAGTTTAAGTTCATAATTGATCATAAAGATAGGACTAAGTGTCTGCTAATAATAATTGATAGAATTAAAAAGGAGAGAATAATCCAACATGGGAATCAGGACACACAGCAGACTCATAAATGGCAAATGCCCTAAACAGCACTCTGGCCTCAGAATCAGCCCTTAAGGCATTCGGATCTGGCTGAAAAGCACATGAGAGCATTTCAGCCATGGAAAGCCAAGACACAATAGCAACAAATGACCTACATGAAAGATCTCTGTGAGTGAGATCCCAGTGGAAAGAATGGGCCATCAAAGAAGGAGGTACCTTTTTCTGAAGGGAGGAGAGTACTTCCACTTTGATTATGGCCTTGTCTAAATAATGTCGGAGTTTGTGGACTCAAGTGGCTTCCATAGCCTTGGCAGCTCATGACAAGTGCCTCAGGTGATCACTGACATTATAAATAAGAGTGTCAACAGGAGTCACTGTGCATTTGCTCCCCATGTAGGACCTCTGTCCTTAATGTGTTGTACTATGAGAATTAATGGTAAAACTAGTCTTCAAACAGTACTTTATACTTTGTGTATCTATGTGGGTGAAAACTGTTGAGATCTTTACTTAGCTTAGAGTTGATCTTTGTATATAAAGATAATTAAAAATGAATATTACTGAAGAATGGGATGGGAGAGGGAGTAGGAGGTGGGATGGTATGGGGGTGGGAGGGCAGCTATGGGGGAAGAACCACTATAATCCAAAAATTGTACTTACAAAATTTACATTTATTAAATAAAAGCTTTCTATAAGAAAAAAAAATGCTTCCAACATCAGCATGAACAATGGGAAGTAATGTCACTTAGCCAGAAGATGCACCTGTGTCCAAATGCAGACACCTCCACATACTGGCCTTGCAATTACTAACAAGTTCCTCATTGTCTCTAAATGTCAGTCTTCTCATCTGTAAAGAGGGGCAAGGATACCTACCCTAAATGACTCTACCAATAATGAGAGACAGCAGGAAATGTTTCATTTCCATTAAACATTCAGTGAGGGGGCTGTTCTTACATTTAAAGGATTTGAAATATTCTGGGAACATTTGCTTCTTGACTGACCCAGTGGTGATTTAGGAAAGCCCTTCTCAAACTGTAATTTGCACACAAATTGCTAGGGAATCTTGGTCAAATGAAGTTTCTGACTGAGTTGATAAGCGGCAGGACCTATGACCCTGCATTTCTTGCCAGTTCCCAGGCAATACTGATACTACCAGCCTGGGACAAGGAGGAGCAGGGATCTATGGGGTCCAACTCCCTCTAGTGGTCAGGAGCATTGAGATGGCCCCCGGATGTTCTCTGTGACAGTTTTTAAAATAAAGTAAAAATTTCAGTCATCTTAATGCACAGATGAGGTGCACCAAAGAAAACTGCAGAAGAAGATAAATTTGCCTGCTGAGAAAAATTGAATGTTCATCCCTTTCCAATTTATACATGGAGTCTTCAAAAAGTTCATGGAAAGTGCAGATTGTGAAAAAATTGCTCAGATTTTGATATTTCTTTCATCAAAATAAGCTCATTTTAATTCTATTTTTTTATGGACTTTGTGAGTTTCCCTCACAAAGTCCCCTTAACATGAGAGAGTTGGAGTGTTTGGGTTCTGAATCAAAATTGTCCTGGTAGGAAGGGTTTGATGAACCAAAATCCAACAGTTAATTGATTCCATTCTAGCTTTGGGCTTTCTGCAGAATCCAGCAAAGGTGCACAGTTAAGATCACGGGATTTGGAGCCACGGGTAAGTCTGCTTCCCAGCTATGCAGTGTACCATCTGCATAAGGCAGCATCTTTAACTTATCTAGGCCTCATATTTCTTGGAGAACATTGTCAAGGCAAATGAAGTCATACATACAGCTCAATAAATGATGGCATTGTCATGTTTTAGACAAAAGAGTACAAGTTTTACTTCCCTTATTTTTTAAATACAGCCCTGTAGCTTTGGTGGAGAGTGTGGTAAGAGTACTTAGTAGGACATCATAGAATAAGATTCTGGAGGAAGCATGTGGCTGGCTTATCTATACAATTTATCTCTTTTCCTTTATTTGAAAAACAGAGAGAGAGAGAGAGAGACAAACAGAGACAGATCTTCCATCTGTTGGTTCATTCTGCAAATGCCCATAACATCCAGGCTTGAACTAGGACTAAGCCAGGAGTTAGGACTCAATTTGAGTCTCCCAGGTAGATGGCAGGAACTCAACTACTTACACCATCCCCTGCTACCTCCAAGAATGTGCATTAGCAGGAAGCTGGAATCAGAAACAAAGCCAGGACTGGAACGCAGGCATTCTAATATGAGATGTGGGCAACCCACTCAGTGACTTAACTACTGCACCAAACACCCACTCTGAGTTGCAGGTTTAAATTCACTTCCATCATGAGCTGGATGATGTCAGGCAAAGTTAACTATCTCTGGGTTCCCAGGTCCACCTGCACAATAGGGGAAGTATAACTTACTTGAGTGATAAGAAGATTACAAAGTTATTCCAGCTCTTAATACAAATCAGCCTGCAAATCTAATGCTATAGTATCAATGGAACGTTAATACCAACATAATGTTTTCCGACCCACTAGACTTAGGTTCTAGAGCTTCTCATTCTTCTGACCTCTCTTCCCAAATACCTGTTTTTCAGGTAAATCATTAACGCAGTGAGTGTAATGTACAACATGGAGTCAGAAATTATAGCTCCTACCTGCTGTTCCTGCAGTAACAGTGTGAATCAGGTTTTTACAGTGATGTTTTCATGGGTATAAGTAGTTAAGTGGTATTTTAAAGTTTTTTTACACATAGGTAGTTGTTTTAAGGCACACAAATGCTTTCCTTTGGTAAAAATAATAGACTAAAATAAGGATGAGAATATTTGTGTTTTTTAAAGAAAAAGAGAAGTTCAGAGTGATAAAGCAACTTTTGAGACCATAAAGTTGACAAACAACACACATAGGTCTCCTCACTCCACAGAACTTACAGCATAGTTTAGTGGAGCAGAAAGTACTATTTAGTGAGTCAGTGAAAATGTCCTCCATTTCCACCACTAAAATTACAACCTTACAGTGGATGACTGAGACTTTATCAGCATGACTGATGGAAAAAGGCACTGTTTGTGGACTTGGAAGACATGTGTTCAAGTCTTGACAGTGGTACTTTCTCTGATAATGTTGGGCAAGCCATCTCTCCAAACTTCTTCTTATCTGGAAAAGGAAGACTCCAAGTTCCATCACAGTCCAAATTCCTCTTTACTTCTTAGTTGGTCCTAAGGGTAATGGTCATTGACAGAGGAAACTGATGAGATGAAATATAAGAATATATTGTATTGGCCGGCACCGCGGCTCACTAGGCTAATCCTCCGCCTGCAGCACCAGCACCCCGGGTTCTAGTCCCAGTTGGGGCGCCGGATTCTGTCCCGACTGCTCCTCTTCCAGTCCAGCTCTCTGCTGTGGCCCAAGAAGGCAGCGGAGGATGGCCCAGTGTTTGGGCCCTGCACCCACATGGGAGACCAGGAGGAAGCACCTGGCTCCTGGCTTCGGATCGGATCGGTGCAGCACGCCGGCCGCAGTGGCCATTTGGGGGGGTGAACCAACGGAGGGAAGACCTTTCACTCTGTCTCTCTCTTACAGTCTAACTCTGCCTGTCAAAAAAAAAAAAAGAATATATTGTATTGTCCATTTTAGATGAGCTTGTCTTTGAAGGTTGAGGACATGTGCCATTCAAGAACCATTCATCCAGCAAACTACTCTTAGCAACCTATTTTCCGTTTCAGGAAACTGCCCATAGTGTGGATGTCTTTTTACTGAAATCTAAGTAACTAGATCTTTCCTCTCATTATCACAAAAGGATCAGGGATTAGGAACTTTTTCCTTGGATTGTGAAGTTTCATGAACTGTTAAGAAAGCAGTGGAATGGTCAGGGGGCTCATGTGAACAGCCAGCCTCTTTCTGTGTTTTCTTCCTTGCTATAGCCACTGCCAACATTCTTGTAATGAGCTGTGTAAATATGATTCAAGCCATAAGTTATAATTGTGCAGAGGCACTAAGAAAGGCAAGGGAAGGAACTGAAAGGTAATTATCCATCTTTAAATTTTCAAGTTTTGAATATCATTTTATTCTCTGTGATCCAGGAAGCAATCTCCTTTCTAAAAAGGTAGCACTAAACTATCAATAAGAGGTTTTTATCTGTAAGACTGGTGCCTGGCAATGCTGTGAACATAGCTAAAAATTGTTGTGAGCTTCGTAAATTTAGAACTGCATTCCCTAAATGTCAAGTGTTTATTACCTGGAAAAAAAGAAAAGCAAAACAACTCTACATTCAAACAATGCTCTGCGGCTTCTTTGATGAGACATTTGCAGGACCATTGGTTATCTAAACAGGAATTCTATTTTGGAGAAGGTTGGAATATAAAGGATTGTTCTCTAGTTTAAAGTTATATCCTTTACTTTGCCATAGAGTCAAGCCATAAACTCAAGCATGCATTTGGAACTCTAGTTATTCTAAGTCATCTTTCTTTCCTTTCTCCCTTGAAGCCTGTTTCTTCACTTCAAAAACAAATTTAAAAGCACCTCGCCCAGGGCCAACCTCAAATGAGAGAGCTTAATAGTTGTTGGCTCTCTTCCCCACTTGTTTTCCTTATTAGGCAGGATAAATTCTATGACTATAATCTGAAGATTGAAAATAGTGTATCTTGGGATTCCATGGACTTAATGGAAATCCATTTTCCCACAAGAAAATAATCATTTTGAAAAAAATTCTTCTTGAAATTTTCAGGAAGGATAAATAAATACAAACACAGGAACTTCAAACATTTGAGGATACAGACAGGCATTGTGGTGCAGCATGGGACATCCACATCTTATATCAGAGTGCTGGGTCAAGTCCTGGCTGCTCATTTCCAATCTAGCTTCCTGCTAATGCATCCTGGAAGGCAATGAATGACTCAGATTCTTGGGACCCTGAATCTATATGGTCTTAATGGAGTTACTGGGTCCTGGATTCAGCCCACCCTAGTCCTGGCTGTTTCGACCATCTGAAGAGTAAACCAGCACATAGTAGATTTATCCCTCCCCTTTCAAACAGATTTAAAAAAATATTTAAAATGGTTTATGGATTCTGGAATATAGACTATTTTATGACCAAAAATCTTGAAATACATGCAGTTTTTTCATAAAACACACTTTCCATTAATGTTTTGAAGACATCTCGTGTGTGTGTGTGTGTGTGTGTGTGTGTTCTATTTGGTAAACTAGCAAACTATTTATCAACTGCTTTATTTTCTATCCCTTTTGCCTTAAATGAGAAGTCTGGCAAATATAAATATCCAATTGTCTAGAGGTCACCTTCAGAGCTTTCAGGCTTTGAAAGAGTTCAATTTGGTTTTTGCCTGATAATTTATGATACACTTATTCAAAAAACTCTTTCCGAACTGGCTTTTCCATTCTTACTTATGTTTTGCTTACAGAGTCTGAAGTATAGCCAAGCGCAGAGCTGATATTCCTGGAAACTAATGTCAAGACATGAATTCTTTAAGATGTACTTTTACAAGTTGAAAACACCTAAGAGATTTCTCTCTAATAGACGAATGCTTCATGGGAAGAACACTCATGTACAAGTAAACAAGTCATTGTTTCCAAAGGAGAAAGCAGTCTGAATGGGCTTCTCTTGACCTCACTTGTGTGGGCAGCAGAGTTGTGTTCAGAGTAGCTTCGCCTACCATCTTAATCTCTAAAACTTCTCTTTAGTTGGTACTTAGTACAAGGAGTCAGAAAGTCTATTTTAAATACATTTTTTAAGATTTTATTTATCTATCTGAAGGGTGGAGTGAGAGAGAGAGATCTTCCATCCACTGGTTCACTCCCTGAATGGCCATACAGCCAGAGCTGGGCCGATTTGAAGCCAGGAGCCAAGAGCCAGGATTCAGGAGCTTCTTCCAGGTCTCCTATGTGGGTGCAGGGGCCCAAGCACTTGGATCATCTTCTACTGCTTTCCCAGGCCAAAGCAGGGAGGCAGATGGAAAGAGGGGTAGCCGAGACTCGAAGGTGGCTTAGCCTACTATACCACAGCACTGGCCCTGAGTCAGAAAATCTAATTGCCGCTCAATCAGGCAGCATTTAGTATAGAACCTGTAGGTGAAGAGTAGCAGTGTGGGGCTGAGAATTTTATAATGGCACTACAATTCTCCTTAAGAAAGAGGCAGTTTAGTGGCAGGAAAGTCTCTTTCATGGGACAGCAAGCATCAGAGTACAGCCTGAGGATCAATGGCAGGCAGCCATTGCCTTTCCAGATGGGAAATGGTTTACTCCTGTACTGGGAGAGATGCAGACTTCAGGCAGGAGAATGGAAATCAGTCAACTGGAGGAGGATCTCAATTTCCAGTGGTACAATAAGGTGCTAGTGGCTTAATTAGTTCAGCACCTGGCTTGCTAATGTGGTGGTTGAAAAGTTAGTAAATTGTGCCATTATCCTCCAATAGTAATCTGCCAAGTGGATTGTTGGCTCTTCTTAGATCAGCTATCAGGGAATGTAAAGAATCTAGGATCTTCTGGAGAACCTCAAGCATAAGTTTCTGAAATACAACACTCTTAGGTGATGCCAGCGTTTCTTTAGAAGCAAAGCTCCGAACAGCTGAAGACTGTATCTAAATATACAATGATGACCATAGGTCACCAGTACTGGCATTTTATAGGGGACATTTTAAAAAGTCAACATGGGGAATGAAATAGTCTCAAGGCCAGATGACCAATGATGGTCCTAGTTCTGCCAGTCAAGAGCTCTGGGTCTACATGGAGGCCACTGAACCGTGGCTTGCTCCTTTGCAAGATGAGAAGTGCACCCCATTGGACTGTATTGGGTGATGATGTATACAAAATCTCTATGAAAACGACAAAATTCCACTCATCTATAAATGTCTCATTATTGACTAATGAGTTGGAAAGATCAGGCTCTGATTTATAATCCATGAAAGAGCAAAAACTCACAGAAGGAAATGAATAATAGTGATTTAAATAATCAAGGATGGTGAGATTTGCCACCACAGCAAGCTTTGATGTCCCTTTCAAGTCCCATGCAATTGTAGCATATCAAGTATTCCAGAAAAGAGCTTATATCTAGTTAGGTGAGGTGATATGCAGGAGAGCAGTTATTTCCTATCAAATGCGCATGACAAAGATGACCAGCCTCAGTTCTAATCAGACACTCTGCTGATTTACTAGCTGGGTAACTAAGAGGAATTTTACATTACTACTAACATAAAGAATGAAGCGAGCATGTATTGCTATGATAATGCAGAGCCTATGGCATGAGTAAAGAAGGATCAATACGATGAATTTTTCTTTTTTCAAGAGTAAAAGAGTTTCACTTTAACCTGAGAAATAAAACCATGTTACCACAAAATAATCTATAGTTTCCCATCAAGAACTCCACAGCAATATTGTTAAAAAGCCTTACAGTAGTGGTGTAACAAACCACATTGCCAGAAAATTACATGTAAATTATAGCATTATTCAGAAAAATTTCAGCTTAGGCAAAATAGCTATTGTGTCTTTAACTTTGAGTTCCATTTCCATTTATAGTGATTTTTAAAAATTTAGTATATATGAAATAACTTCAAAAGTTGACTGTAATGCACTTCATAATTCCTTATAACTCTTCACTTCTCAGATAAAGCCTGGCATCTTGATTGGACTCAACTTCTACTTTATTCTGATGTCTCAAAAACTATTGAGTTGGAGATAAACAGAAATACTCAAATAAGGTAACAATGAAACTTTATTTTATTTAGAAATATGAGTATTTTGTGTCTTTTTTAAATTAAAGGAAATAATTTTTATTGTTATTCAAAATTCATTCTTTAGTCTACAATTTAATGTTAAAATAATATCAGAGTTAATCATAGCTATATTCTTTTTTTAAAGATTTATTTATTTATTTGAAAGACAGAGTTACACAGAGAGAGAAGCAGAGGCAGAGAGAGAGAGAGAGAGAGGTCTTCCATCTGCTGGTTCACTCCCCAGTTGGCCGCAACGGCTGGAGCTGCACTGATCTGAAGCCAGGAGCCAGGAGCCAGGAGCTTCTTCCAGCTCTCCCACACAGGTGCAGGGGCCCAAGGACTTGGGCCATCTTCTACTGCTTTCCCAGGCCATAGCAGAGAGCTGAATCAGAAGTGGAGCAGCCAGGTCTTGAACCGGTGCCCATGTGGGATGTTGGCACTTCGGGCCAGGGTGTTAACCTGCTGCGCTACAGCACCAGCCCCTAATCATAGCTATTTCCTAGTCTGAGGTAATACTTACTCACTGGTCTAGAAATAAAACACAATCATCCTGGGAACATCATCTGGTTCAGCAGTTCACCACTTGTCACTCAGCGCACCCGCATCCTGAGTCCCAGCTCTGCTCCCAAGTCCAGCTGCCTGCTTATGCCCACCTTGAAGCACTTGATGGCTCAAGTACTCGGGTCCTTGCCAATCATGTGAGAGAAACAGATTAAGTTTCAGGCTTCTGGCTTTGGTTGTGAGCATCTGGTGAGTGAAGAAACAGATACAGGGTCTCTCTGTCTCTCTCTACCTTTCAAATAGATACATAAAATGTTTTTTTTTTTAAAAAAAAACATAATCACCCAACATTTATCTCCATCCTCTCATTATTTGCGCTCCTTCTGGCTACCTAGAATAGCAAATGTAAAACTACAGATATCTCAGATTTGGAGATAAAGGAATACTACATGTGGCTGTGAAAAAATTTTGCTTCTGTCTACTTAGCCAGGGTGCACACTACTCTTCCTACAGAACCCTAAAGTATCTATTACTTGTAGTAGATTAAAATTTATGAGGCCATTTTCATTCTTGCCCTTACTTCAAATCCTTTTGAAAAAACTTTAAAAATGTGAAAGGTTGCTGTATTTCTCTCTTACCAAATGGATATTTTAAAAATACTAACTTCCATACATTCCTTTCTTGTTAAAGAGAGGAAAATGGGGCATAGGAAAGATGTTTTTGGAAGCTTTAAATTATTGTTTTGATCCATTGCAAATTTACATGAGGGGTCTTCAAAATGTTCATGGAAAATAAAAATAATGGAAAAAACTACATGAATTTCAAAAGGTCTTTGCACCAAGTGAAATATCTTTAGTTCCACTTTTTTTCCAAAAATGTGTTTAAAGTACCCATAAAAACATTCTGTCTTTATACTACATCCTCGTGTAAATTAAGGAGTATACTGGAGCTGTCATTGATTGTTTCTTCCCCAAAACGGTGGGTACCTTAGGGGCTCCTCTGTGAGAGTCAGCATCTGAAATGTAATCTTCGAGCTGACTAACAAAACTGAATACAAGTAAGATGAGATGTAATAAAGTAAGGTAAATAAATGAAAATGTTGTTGAGAAATCAAATATATATAATTTACTTTTCCATTTTTGTTTTATTAGCATTTAAAATTTTATATGCATTATCCAATAAGGGGTTCTATGTGATGGCAGAAAGACATCCAAAAATCAAAATTTTTGACAAAAAAGTGACAAGATTACAAAAAAAAACTTGTAAGAATATTGCAGTCCTCACAAATGAGGTATCAACTTTCTCTCTCTTTAGGAATTAAATCTGTACTCTATATTAAAACCTGGACAAACATCGTTCATCCTGGCTAAATGAGAATTTGTAAAGTACCTGTGATTCCTTGTAATTCACAGATTCATTGAGTGCCATGTGAAAGATGCTGTCAGGCGAGAGAACAGACACATTTAACACAGGAGAGGACAGAACCCTAACCTTTAAGGCACTCTGGATTTACTCACATGAAAAGCAAAGCTAAAATAATTAAGAACAAACTGAAGTATCCTTCCAACTCATGTAAAGCAGAGGCTGTACTTTGTAAATAAATGAAATATTTTTATTTATTTATTTAAAAAAAAGGAGTTTAGAGGGGCAGCATTGTAATGTAGTGGGTAAAGCTGCTGCCTGCGATGCTGGTATCCCATGTAGGTGCTAGTTCGAACTCCAGTTGCTCCACTTCTGATCCAGCTCCTTGCTAATGGCTTGGGAAAGCAGCAGAAGATGGCCCAAGTACATGGGCTCCTGCCATCCATGTGGGAGACCTGGAAGAAGCTCCAGGCTCTTGGCTTCAGACTGGCCCAACTCCTGCTGTTGCGGTCATTTGGAGAGTAAACCAGTGGGTGGAAGATCTCCCTGTCTGTATGTGTGTCTCTCTCTATCTGTAAACTCTGCCTTTCAAATAAATAAATCTTAAAAAAATTTTTTTTTTAATTTCAAAGAGAGAGAATCTTCCATCTGCTATTTCAGTCCCTAATAGCTTCAAAAGCCAGGGCTGGGCCAAGCCAAAGCCAGGAGCCTAGAATGCCATCCGGGTCTCTGCCCTAGCACTCTGACCACCTTCCCTTCTTTCCCAGGTGCTATAGCAGGGAGTGGGATTGGAAGTGGGGCAGCTTGGAGTCCTGGTGTCACAAGCAGCCCCATTGTGTCATAATGCCAGCCCCATATTTTGACTTAAAGTTTTTATTTGTACTGAGCCTGTTGAAAATAAATAGGCCATAAATTTCACAAAAATTATTATCTGCAAATTTTTAGTTCATACGTTGGGCCCCTGCCTTCAACATTCCCACTTCTGCCTTGGGAAAACTCATGATGACCTGATTTTCCAACATCCATTATGCTCTTGTTCTCACTTCTTCAAACCACTCAGAGTGAGAAGGACCTGTTATAAGTTGAAGCTTAGAAAGTGATTCATTTAAAGTACTTGCTTAATCAGACATCGCATTTGGTTGGTTGTTTGTTTTGGTTTTTAAGGCAGTAATAGTGAAGGCTTTTTATTAAAAAAAATATATGTATTTGAAAGGCAGAGCAGCAAAGTGAGAGTGGGAGAGAGAGAGCGCGCTTCCATCCGCTGGTTCACTCCCCAGATGGTCACAAGAGCTGGGGTTGGGCCAGGCTCAAGGCAGGAGCCAGGAACTCCATCTAGGTCTCCCACATGGGTAGCAGGGCCCAAGTACTTTGATCATCTTCTGCTGCCTTCCCAGGTGCATTAGCAGGACTGGAATCGGAACAGATGGGACTCCCCCGGATAAGGGATAGAGGCATCGGAAGATGCAGTTGGACCCACTGTGCCACAGTGCTGGCTCCAGACACTACCTTTGTCCTCCTGTACCACCCTCAGCTCCTCAGCACTACAAACTTACAACAAAGAGCATGGAACATTTGCAGGATACAGGGGGTCCTGCAATCACATTAGGCCTTTTACACTGATCTAAAGGAAAACTTGATGCTGAACTTTGAGTAGAGAAAAAGCAGTCGAGCAGGAAATGTCAGCTGCCCTAGCATCACATCTGAGAGAGGCGAGAGGGGCTGGTGGGGGCTTCGTCAGGGTTGTGTTGCTGGAGAAAGGCCCTTGGATCTCTTCATCATTGGCACCATCCTCTCTCTTTCTCTCCGCGCCCCTCGCCATACTCACCCACATCCTTAACAAAGGATTCTGTACAGAAGCAGTTTTCAACTTAGTCCCCCCCCCCCCCAATAGCAGTTATTCTTGATAGATGTGAGTCACACCCAGGGTTACCTAGGAAACATGAGCTGCTGCATGGTAGCTGTCACTATGTCTCTCTTTGCCAAAGAAAGCACAGCAGATCTGTTCATGAGGATAACCTTAAATCCACTCAATTTTACTTTTAAAAAAGCCTCTTTTGTGAACTTGTGCAATTGAACTATTATCAGTTACAATTTACTTATCGTGTTTCCTACAGGTAACCTCAGTATTTCTCTGGAGAGCTAATAGCAGAGATCTCCCTCTAACCAAGAGGTCAGCAAACTTCTATTAAGAGCCAGATGGTAAATAATTTTAACTTTTCCAGCCATACTATCTTTGAGGCAACTATTCAACTCCATCACTATAGCAGAAAAGCAGCTATAGATAATCATACTGCTACATTGGCCTAAAACTGCCTCCATAATTATTTTTAAGTTTAGCCTAAAGGTATCCCCATACATGGTGAACTATATAACTTAACTTGCTGAATAAACAGACAATAACCTACTTTTGTAACAAAGAAATGAGTCTCAGCCAATCCCAAGCAGTCAACTGTTAAGCCATGTTCTGCAGCGCACCGCGCTGATCCGATGGCAGGAGCCAGGTGCTTCTCCTGGTCCCCCGTGCGGGTGCAGGGCCCAAGCACCTGGGCCATCCTCCACTGCACTCCCTGGCCACAGCAGAGAGCTGGCCTGGAAGAGGGGCAACCGGGACAGAATCCGGCGCCCCGACCGGGACTAGAGCCCGGTGTGCTGGCGCCGCAAGGCGGAGGATTAGCCTATTGAGCTGAGGCGCCGGGCCCCACCCAATCAGTTCTTTTCTCTAGTCTAATCTTGGCTACACTCTAGGTCATGTTGGTTATTCCCTCTAATCTGGTTTCTCACCTCAGCTAGAGGCCTTCTTAAGCTGCACTATTGGAGTGTCAAAACTGGCAGATAATTCTGCTCGTTTAGCCTCCCAGACAACAAAACCTGGTGATGGTTTCCTTTACTTTTTAGATCTGATTTTCTTTTTTCCCCTCCTTCTCTTTTTCTTTTTCCTGCATTCTCTACATGTATAAAATAATGAAACATTACCATGCAAAGAAAAAACGTAAGAGGACAGTAAGTGTCCTGGTTTTCCTAGAAAGAGGATCCCATGGCTCAGCATAAGGCTCAGTGCTAGGAACGGGCACAAGAAAAGGGCAGAAGGCAAGTGATGTGGATTCAGCAAGTCCGTGAGAGCTTTCCTGTGGCCCCCTCTCTTCACTCCAGGTTCCAGCTGTTCTTCCACAGCTTGGCACCTGCTAGCCATTAGCAGACTAAAAGATGCGAACAGAGCCTCTGGATAGGCCATCAGAATTTTTTCTTCTTGATGCCAGATCTACTGTACTACTTTTTTTTTTTTTGACAGGCAGAGTGGACAGTGAGAGAGAGAGAGACAGACAGAGAGAAAGGCCTTCCTTTTTGCCGTTGGTTCACCCTCCAATGGCCGCCGCGGCCGGTGCTCTGCGGCCAGCGCATCGCGCTGATCGGATGGCAGGAGCAGGTGCTTCTCCTGGTCTCCCGTGCAGGTGCAGGGCCCAAGCACCTGGGCCATCCTCCACTGCACTCCCGGGCCACAGCAGAGAGCTGGACTGGAAGAGGGGCAACCGGGACAGAATCCGGCGCCCCGACCGGGACTAGAACCCGGTGTGCCGGAGCCGCAAGGTGGAGGATTAGCCTATTGAGCCGCGGTGCTGGCCTACAGTACTACTTTCCTATTGCTCCTAAGATAAATCATCATCACAAACTTAATGGCTTATGACAGCATGAATTTATTATTTCACAGTTCTGAAGGTCATAATTCCCAACGGGTCTCACTGAGCTAACATCTAAGTGTGGGCTGGGCCCTCTGTGTTCTTTCCTGCAGGCTCCAGGAGACAAACCCTTTGTTTATCCTTCCCAGCTTCAGAGACTGCCTATACTCCACAGCTTGTTGCCCCTTATTCCATCTTCACAGCCAGAAAGAGCAGCCTCTTCAGATATCCACAGGCCTCTGAGTCTCCTGCCTCCCTCCCTCAGTTGTAAGGATCCCTGTGATCACATTGAGCTAACCCAGATATCCAGGATAACCACCCCATCTAAAGGTTGTCCAAGCAACAATCTTAATCCCATCTACAATCTAATTCCCCTCTGTCACATAATAAATTCACAGGTTCTTGAGATCAGGACGTCTTTGGGGCGGGCTTACTCCGGCCTACCACATCAATGAGGTCTAGTATTCAATGGCTAAGAGTTCTGGGTGCATTCCTAGGCATATCTTATCAAAATTAATGAATTCGAAAATTAAAAAATTATGACATTATAGGTGGAATATTAGTAATTCACATATTTGTGTCAGATTGGCATTATCTGTAGATATCCGAAGACTAAGATCTAAGAAATGTGTGTCCATATAAAGTGTCATTCATTCATCAAGGAAAGCAAAGATATTTATAACTATGCAAGGATTCCAAAACTGTATGATACATAAAGCTCATACAAGGAAAATATTCAAGAAAATATTTTTAGCAAGACAATAAAATATCCAAACAGATATCAAAAATAGAGAAAAATGAAAAATAGTGGTCAAAAATAAACCTGCATACTTTTATATCATTAAATATAAATGATGAATGATAGGATATAAAGATTAGAAATTACAGATTTAATTCAATCTTATTGTGGAAATCTGACACAATTTTCTTTGATGAGAAGCCTTGGGAAGAATTCATCTTGGTGACATTAATCCTCCAGGACTGTGTGGGTTCTGCCATTCTTAGCAAAATAGGAGAGAAAAGGGTGAGGAATATTTATGCCCTGTTGACCACTGAAGCATTCCAAACAAATGGATTGGACACTAAGTAGAAGAGGCCACAGTGCTTGAGATTCATTCACAGTGTAGCTCAGTTAGAAATGCTGTTCTTGAAGTTACTGATAGTTATGAGAATTAAGCAAGACTTCCTGAGAAATACGAGTATTTGTCAATATAATGGTTTAACCACACAGCTTTAAAATATATGTTACAGGAAACTGATTCCCTTCACTTCAGCTGTCAATTAACTCATCAGCTTTGTGATAAATAATTGACCACTCAGGATGTGAACTTCTTGGCCTTATGATAAAGAACTCACCAACCACACTGTACTTATTCTCTTGTTTTTCAGAGAGCCTTGTCTATAAATCAGTTCTTGTTCTAACAGATACAGAAGTGACTCAAGTTGCCTCTGACAGATCCAACCTATAGGAACCAGGAAGCTTCTTTCTTCCATCCCTTAAGTGAAATGATACCAGTAGCCTTCTATTAAAAGGTATAAATTCAGCAACACCTAGGACATTAGGAAATGGGAGGGGTAAGTATACCAATGTACTCTGAATTTGTCTTATTTCTGGTGTTTGGAAGGAAGCAGAGAGGCAATTCATATCTAAAATATATAGGAACTGTATCTTGTTTTCACTTAGTAGTTAAGAAATAGTGTTTAACTATGGAGGTCTTGTTCCTCAAAGAGAAAAAGACTAATGCATTTTCCAATGGTGAAATGGTAATCCAATAAGATTAGACAAAAATCAAAAATATGCATCCATTATTCAGGTAATAAGAAATCTATTTTTAAATAAATCTTTAATAGAAGAGAAGAAAATCATGAACTACAGAGAAAGCAACAAAAAGAAGACCACTGCATTCCAAATCCCCTGGCACAGAGTGAAAACTGAACTCCTTGGAAGATGACAACCCTGAAAACAGTGTTGTGGTTTCTAAGGCCACACTTGGGCTCCAAGTCCCACTGGAAGGACTGAAAGGCTATCACACACACAATTATGGTCTGTTGCAGGGAAGAAGAGAGACTGAAGTCTTCAAAAGGAAAAGTGTAGGGAGTAAGGTCTGGCAGAAATCAGATGGCAACTTCCTGATGCCCTCTTTGATCGTGGTCCCACAGATAGATACCTCTCCCACCAGTGAGGTGTGACAACACATGAAACACTGCCAACCAGAGACACTCACCTGAGCCAGGTGTAAGGGTTTTTCTTGGGGTCATTAGTGTATGCATGATTGACCTTTGCTACTCAGAGCAAAATTAGGCATTGATCATAAAACACTTAGTTGGTAAACTATCAGATTAAACTGGCACCACATGTCCCAAGGCCTCAGGTAGGCAGAGAGCAGGATATTGCAACAGCTTCTGCAGTCTTCTGAAGACAGACCTTTGTTGGGAAAACACTGGCCTTGAACTGCAAGATCTGCTGACTCAGCACTTTCCTGCACCAATGGCTCCATGATAAGGGAAGAAAGAATAAATTAATGGATTACTTCTTTTAAGGAAATGAGAAGCCAAAACCCAAAACAGCAGAAAGTAGAATTAAGACAAGAAACAGAAAATGCAGATATAGGTTAAATGTATCCCAAAAGCCTCTTCCAAAAGAACTATAAAATAGACATATTCTCATAGCTTAAGAAAGAAAGAGAGGGGCTGGTGCTGTGGCGTAGTGGGTAAAGCCGCCGCCTGGAGTGCCGGCATCCCATATGGGCATCAGTTCCAGTCCCGGCTGCTCCAACTTCCAATCCAGCTCTCTGCTATTGCCTGGGAAAGCAGTGGAGGATGGTTCAAGTCCTTGCGCCCTTGTACCTGCGTGGGAGACCCAGGGGAAGCTCCTGGCTCCTGCCTCCTGGCTTCTGATCAGCGCAGCTCTGGCCGTTTGTGGCCAATTGCAGAGTGAACCAGCAGATGGAAAACCTCTCTCTCTCTCTCTCCCTCTCTCTCTCTCTCTCTGGCTCTTCTTCTATGTAACTCTTTCAAAATAAGTAAATAAATAAATCTTTTTTTTTTTTTTTTGACAGGTAGAATTAGACAATGAGAGAGAGACAGAGAGAAAGGTCTTCCTTTGCCGTTGGTTCACCCCCCAATGGCCCAATGGCCGCTACGGCCGGCGCACTGCGCCAATCCGAAGCCAGGAGCCAGGTGCTTCTCCTGGTCTCCCATGCGGGTGCAGGGCCCAAGCACTTGGGCCATCCTCCACTGCACTCCCAGGCCACAGCAGAGAGCTGGACTGGAAGAAGAGCAACCGGGACAAAATCCGGAGCCCCAACTGGGACTAGAACACAGAGTGCCGATGCCGCAGGCAGAGGATTAGCCTAGTGAGCCACGGTGCTGGCCATAAAAAAAAAAAAAAAAGAGAGAGAGAGAGAGAACAAAAACTTTCAAGGTTAAGAATGAGAAAGAAAGTATGACCACAGTTAAGTAAGACATAAAAATAATTTTAGAATAATTTTAGATAAAATTAAGAGCAATAAAATTAAAACCTAAAGGAAATATATTTTTTGAGTAAAAAATAAGTTGCTACAATAGTTCCCAGATGAAGTAAAAATCACAAATAAACAAATTACCATCGAGGAGATTGGGAAGATAATTAAAGATATATCATTAAAAAATCAGCAGTAATAGATATTTTCACAGCTGAGTTCTAATAATATGTCTAATTTCTGGTGTTACTTAAACTATTCTAAGCCATAAGAAAATATGAAGTTATTAGAGCCTCAATTTTAAAAATGATTAAGAGACTATTTGTAAAGCAATTAAGATGTTGCTTGGGACATCTGCATCACATATTGGAGTGCCTGGGTTCAAGTTCAGGCTCTGCTCCCACGACCAGCTTCCTGCTAACGTGCATCCTGGAAGGCAGCAGTGGTGGCTCCAGGAGTTGATTCCTGCCACCCCCCTGGGAGATCTGGATTGAGTTTCCAGCTCCTGGCTTCAGCCCAACCCAGCCACAACCATTGCAGCCATTTGAGGAATGAAGTAGAGGAGAGGAGTGCTCTGTCTGCCAGTCTGCCCGCCTGCCAGTCTGTCTGCCTCTCTCTCAGGGTCTCTTTGTCTCCATCTCTCAAAAAAAAAAAAAAAAGGAACAAATAAAAATATATAAACTGATAAAAGTAGTATGAAAAGAAAAAGAAATACAGAACAATCTGACATAAATATAAATGCAAAACACTATTTGCAAGTAGGTAGCATCCACAAACATATCAAAGGAATAATACATTATGATCAAGACTTGTATCAGAAATTCATGAATGTTTTAATATTATGATGGTTATCAGCATAATTCATTATATTAACAAATTTAAAAAGAAAAGGCATATATCAAGATAATAGTTGCAGAAGTCAGTTGATAAAATAAAGCAACAGTCTAATAATATTTTAAATAATTTAAGAATATAATTACAAAACTAAGAGAAATTCTGTTTATAAATCAAATATCCTGTCAGGGGTTGGGAATGTCCAGCTCATGGGCTCTATAAGGCCTGCAAAATCATCTGGTCTGGTACTGCCAAGGCAACTGCAGGCAGAACCTGAAATTTAATACATCTACAGTAAGCTGATTTTTAAGCTGTTAATTTTGTATGGCCTCTGAATGATGTTATAAATATCCAAATGGCCCTTGGCAGAAAAAGGTTCCCCACCCCTGTATATGTAGTACTAAAACCATTTCATTAAATCAAGAACATGACCATTTTTCACATTAACATGTAGTACTGCGTTGGAAGCTCTGGTAAACACAATAATACCAGAAAGAAGTAATTAGTGATGTATTTGAAAAGGAGAAAAATTAGTTGCTATTGATGAGATTGTAGATCTAGGAAATCCAAAAGCCTTTGTAAAAAAAAAAAAAAACCTATGAGATTAACAGGGGAATTGGGTAAGGAAAAAATATATACCAAAATCTCTATAGTAATCATTGTATCTATGTCATACAAACAGCTAGAAATTGAGATAAGGAAACTTGCATTCAAAATGTATCAAAAGTTGAAAGTACATAGAATAAATGTAAGCTAACAAAGGACCTAGAATGTAATAAAAACCACAAAGTCCTATTGAAGGGCATGAAGCTAAAGCTGAAGAGATACACATGGAAGAACAACAAAAAAAGTTACTTCTCAAATAATTTGTAAGGGCAATTTTCATGTGAATATAATATTTTTTAAAGATGATTTTAGATAAAAATGCTCTAGGAATGGTGGCATGGTGAATAAAACTGCTTCCTACAATGCTGGCATCCCATATGGGTGCCAGTTCAATTCCCAGCTGCTCCACTTTTGATTCAGCTTCCTGTTAATGGCCTGGGAAAAGCAGAAGATGGCTATGTGTCTGGGCCCTGCTACCCACATGGGAGACCTGGAAGAAGCCTGTGGCTTCTGGCTTTGGCCTGGCCCAGCCCTGGCTGTTGTGGAAACTTGGGGAGTGAACAGCAGATGGAAGATATCTCTCTCTCACTCTGTAGCTCTGGCTTTTAAATAAATAATCTTTAAAAGAAAAAAGATAAAATGCTCTAAAGTTGATATGAAAGAGCAAGTATATGAGACTACTTAAGAAAATAAATAAAAATAGTGGAAGGAAACATAACTTAACCAGCTATCTTAAAGTCATTGTAAAAAAAAAAAAAACTTCGCTATTTGTGTTTGATTAGACAAATATATTAGTGAAGCAGAAGAAATTTACCAGATTTTATATATGGTAGTTAATGATAAAGTAATATTCAAATTATTGGAAGCAGGGAAAATGGAGATTATTTAATAAATGGTGCTCACATAACTATGTCTGGAAGAAATAAATTAAATCAAAGGCATGTGCCAATTCTGGGTCTGTTTGATCTAGATTCCTTCCTATTCTTCTGCTACTCTGCTCTGTAGGACAGGGGCTGAGCCCTAAGGCTTTCTCCAGTCTCCCTGATAATCCATCAGTCTGGGTTTCCAAAAGGGGTAGGCTAGGGAGGAGATCTGGATGCAGGAGAAAAGTAACAGACATGGAAAATTTCTGCCTCTGGTGGCACTTCTAGGAGCAGCTGTGTCTTTTCATCTTTTCAGTGACTTTAGCTCCTGTACAACAGATCTTCTGGAGCCAAGATCCTATCAAAAAGTACATCATTAGGAGCAGGTGTTGACCTCGTAGTTAAGATGCCAATTAAGATATCTGCATCTCACATCGGAGTGCCTTGGTTTGATACCTAGCTGTCGCGCCTGACTCCAGCTTCCTGCTGGTGCAGACCCTGGAAGGCAGCAGTGATGCCTCAAGTAACTGAGTTCCTCCCCACCCGCTTCGTGTGGGATACCTGGATTGAGCTTGCAGCTGCTGGCACTGGCCCAGCCTACCCCAGCTGTTGCGGGCATTTGGAGAGTAAACAAGCAGATGGAAGCGCACTCACTCTCTCACTTTTTCTTTCTTTCTCTGTATCTCTCAAATAAATAGAAATTTTAAAAATACAACATTATACAGTTCTTAGGAGAGCAAGACAAATGACTAGTTTTAGGGGGGATTCCCCCAAGAAACAGAGTTTTAGACAAAGATTCCAGTGATCTCAAGAAATATCAGCAGAGGAATGGGGAAGACAGACAGAGAAGCTATGGAGCCAATGAAAGGAACAGCATTAACTAAAGCACCATTGTTGGGACCTGGAGTTTAATGTCACTAGGAAACTCATGGAAGCAGTCTGGACTTCACTTCACAGTCAGCCCATTCAAGAGGAAAAGGGGTGGCTGGTGCCATGGCTCACTAGGCTAATCCTCCACCTGCGGCGCCAGCACATCGGCTTCTTGTCCTGGTTGCCCCTCTTCCAGGCCAGCTCTCCGCTGTGGCCCCGGAAGGCAGTGGAGGATGGCCCAAGTGCTTGGGCCCTGCACCCGCATGGGAGACCAGGAGAAACACCTGGCTCCTGGCTTCGGATCAGTGTAGTGCGCCGGCTGTGGAGGCCATTGGAGGGTGAACCAATGGCAAAGGAAGACCTTTCTCTCTGTCTCTCTCTCTCACTGTCCACTCTGCCTGTCAAAAAAAAAAAAAAAAAAAAAAAAAAGAGGAAAAGGGGCTCCCGTCAATCGTCTCAGCCTGTTGCAATGCCCCCAGCTTTTGGCTTGCCACACGTCGGGGCAGAATGGATCCTAGCAGCCAAAGAAAGCCCTCTGGAAAAGAGGCTTAGGTGCTGGCAGCTCTAAGTCTAGCCGGCATTCACAAAAAAGGGAAGAGCAAGAAGATATGGCAGGAAACTAATATTTCCTGTTACAACTACTAACTCAAAAATGTGTTCAATGGTTCTAGTAGATATGAAAAGGCAGATTAAAACAGCAGATATTACTGTACCCTATCACATTAGCCATTACAGGAAGATGTCTACAGCAGGATGCCCACAGAAGAACAGATTCTCTTATATCTGGTGGTAGAAGTAGGATTTGTCAAAACATTTTGCAAAGCAACCTAACAAAATCCATTATAACTTATATATATATGTATAGATAGATAGATATAATTTATTTTAGCCATCCTAATTCTGGATATCAATAGCATAGAAGTAAAATAAAAGCAACTGTCTCAGCAATATGTATTCAGGAGGGTCTTAAAGCAAAATTATAGACACTTAAAAAAAGTGATATCCATCAATAAGAAAATGGCTAAATTAATACTGACATCTTCATAGTATGTACTATTGTTCAGCCATTTCAAAAGTGCGTTATATCTAAACAGATCAACTCAGAAGGATATTCTTAACATCGTGTTAAGTGAGAAAACAGATAGGAGCTTACATTCTATGATTCTATTTTAGTAAGAAAAAAATTTTAAAGCACTGTGTTGCTCCCCCTCTTCGCGGAGGAACGACACAGGACCCTGCGCTGTTCTTTGTCTGCTCGGCCCTCCCCGGGTTTGCTGCTGGTTCTTCCCGGGTTGGCTACCGTCCCTTCCACCTCCATGGAAGGGCGGTTCCCCCTGGCCACTTTCCCACTTCCGCAGGGGAGCGGCACACCGCCGGCCGGCTCTCTCGGGGACTGCACAGGTGTTCCTTCAGATAGATGTTCCCCTTAGATGTTCCTGGTGCATGATGTCTCTCTCCTCCTTTATAGTCCTCTTCCACCAATCCCAACTCGGCTGCCCACACGCCGAGTATGCTGCTCTCCTCCAATCAGGAGCAGGTCCTACAGTTTATTGGTTGAACTGGAGGCAGCTGCGTAGAAGCTGTTTTCTCCTCTCCCAGCGCCATATTGTGGGAGAGCAGATGCATAGAATAAGTCTTAATTCCAGTAACTTAGTCTAGTCCGAGTTGCTCCCCACACACTGTATCTGTTTTATACAAAAGCATGAAGAAAGGTATAAAAGGCTATACATGGCCAGCGTCGCGGCTCACTAGGCTAATCCTCCGCCTTGCGGCGCCGGCACACCGGGTTCTAGTCTGGTCGGGGCGCCGGATTCTGTCCCGGTTGCCCCTCTTCCAGGCCAGCTCTCTGTTGTGGCCAGGGAGTACAGTGGAGGATGGCCCAAGTACTTGGGCCCTGCACCCCATGGGAGACCAGGATAAGTACCTGGCTCCTGCCATCGGATCAGTGCGGTGCGCCGGCCGCAGCGCGCTGGCTGTGGCGGCCATTGGAGGGTGAACCAACGGCAAAGGAAGACCTTTCTCCCTGTCTCTCTCTCTCACTGTCCACTCTGCCTGTCAAAAAAAAAAAGGCTATACAACAGCTTGTTACATTAGCAAATATGGGTGCCCAGCTGGTGGTGGACAAAGATGGTAGCAATGCCTGTATTTAGAAGGGAAAGGGAGAGAAACTAAGCAAAAGAGAGGGAGAGAGAGAGAAAGAGGGGGAGAAAGGTTGCAGATTCAATAGCATGCATGAGTATACCATTTATGAATCACTTTATAAGTGCTTGGGTATAAAAAGAGGTATGAAAATCTGGTCTCCAACATTAAATGGTGTGGAGTGATGAGACGTCAAGAGATCATATTAATTTTCTCTTCCTTACCTTTTTAGTATTAATTTCACTTAAATGTGTTGTTTGCGATTAGAATAAAACAAAAGTTGAGTGTGACAAAAGAAAAACAAGATTGTGATGTGTGTGTGTTCTATAGAGCATAGAGTAGATTTTACCTTCTCTAAGTCAGAATTTCCTAAAGAAGTCTAATTTTGTGAGATATGTATTAGATATAGCTGAAAGAATTTCATAACCAAGTAAGTTTGGGAAACACTAAAATACATGGACCTGAATAGCCTTCTTCACTTTGGAACTTTCTGAGGCTTCCATGTACTATATGTCCCATGTGCCATTGCAAGTGCCCACAGAAGAGGCAAGGGCACAGAAGTTTCTTCCTTGTCCCCTGCCCTCTTTAGGGGGTGGGGCGCACTTGAGATCTGTATTCCGTAGACATTCTCTAGGGACGAGAAAGCCGCTGAAGTTTTCGAGTGAATAATGTTTTAGGAAAATTAATATGTAAGTGAGGTGTTAGACACTAACGGTTTCCCTTCTCAAAGACATAAATCCCAACCTGGCGCTGAGTATTTCAGGGCTGAGATCATTAGTGGAACACTTTTTCTTCACTTTGTCACTCGGTTGCTCCCAGTGATTTATACAACCTCAGTGTTTTGCAGTTCTTCACCTACAAAACCGGGAGAGCAGGAGAGCAGAGGTAAGCTCTCTGCTAGGAATCCCGCTGGGAGATGGAGCTCCTGGAGTCCCCAGGGTGAATTCTGTTATAACTGATGTGGAAATCAATGGAGCGTCACTACCACAGTCTCAATGAGCAGGACTAGCATTCACTGTGGTAAGGCATGTCGGATTTATTTTTAAATGGCCAAAGACTTTATTTTGGTTTTACTCCTACCCACCTACCTCATCGAGATACCCAAGTCTCATGTCCTCGCCCTCTGTTGCCTTTCCTCATTCCTACCAATGAAAGAACTGATCACTTTTCTGAACCTGCAAGGTGCTTTCCCTTTCAATATCAGACACACAAGAGATTTGTTAGGGGCATCACCTGCGACAGGGGAAAGAGAGAGGGAGCGTGAGTAGGCAGGCGGAGCCTTCAGACAATGCTTTGAATCTGGCACCCGGGAGAAGAGAGGTGGCAGGAGGAAAGAAGATGGCAATGGAAGAACTTCGGATGGCAGCACAACTCTGCGACAGGCTCGCCAGGCCGATGGGGCTCCCCAGGGCACAGACTGTCTGCTGGAGTCCAGCACTGGGCAGGAATGGCTGGGCTTGGCTGCTGACCCACATTGGCCGGGAGCAGCCCGGGGGAGGCGTGGCCTGCGTGGACCTCTGCAGCGGGTCCAGAAGTGGCGGTGGCTGGGGCTCCTTGGCTCAGCACACCCCACTGCGGGTTCCTCCAGAGGGAAGAGCTGTAGAAAGATCGCTGAAGCACACAATGGCCATCCCTCTCTCTCTCTCTCACACATACCACACTTCCTTCCAAGCTTTATTAGAATTATTTATGGTGTTTCCTACCTCCTTGACTAGCTTCTCAGGTTCTTGAACACAGGACTCATATCTGATTTATTCTTGGAAATGTCCAAAGCTGTGGCATACTTAGGAAAACAACAAATCAGCAATTGGTGTCTACAGTAATCCTCATTTCCCTAATGCATAGTGCCCGCGGCTGTGAAGTCCGGGATTCCCCAGCTACCGCGGTTACTTATTCGGTTGCCCCTAGCACCTGTTGGAGTACAACATTTCACCGTCCTGACAGCCCTCTTTTATTTACTCAGGAGTTGAAGTCCTCACTGGCTTCCTAAGTAAGCAGCATTCCTTCACTGACAGTGGCATGACATTATCCAGGCCAGTATCTATTGGAGTGTGCACTTGCTCCAATGCCACATTTCCTGTCCCACTCAGAGCAACCTTCCCATTAAGCATGTATGGTATTAATTTTATACATTTATCACTATGTTGCCATGCACCTGCTAAGAGTTTGAGCTCTATGAATAGATGACATAGACTATAAAAGACACTTGATGCTGAAACTTAACTGAAAAGTGATCGCTGTTAAATATAAGAGTGGGAATAAGAGAGGGAAGAGATATGCAATTCGGGACATGCTCAAGCTGACTTACCTCAAACAGTAGACTAAGAAACATACCAGGGGATTTGAATTCAATCCCATTGAGGTGGCATGTACCAATGCCATCTCACTAGTCCCAGTGATCAATTTCTGTTCACAATTGATCATAATGATAGGACTAAGAACCAAAGGGATCACATAAACAAGAATAGTGTCTGCAAATACTAGCTGATAGAATCAAAAAGGGAGAGAATGATCCAACATGGGAAGTGGGATACACAGCAGACCCATAGAATGGCAAATGTCCTAACAGCACTCTGGCCTCATAATCAGCCCTTAAGGCATGCGGATCCGGCTGAAATGCCCATGAGAGTATTTCAGGCATGGAAAGCCAAGACACTCTGGCGGGGGGGGAACCTAAATGAAAGATCTCCACGAGTGAGATCCAGTGGAAAGAATGGGTCATCAAAGAAGGAGGTACCTTTCTCTGAAGGGAGGAGAGAACTTCCACTTTGACCATGGCCTTGTCTAAATATGATCAGAGTCAGTGAACTCAGGGGGCTTCCATAGCCTTGGCAGCTCATGACAAGAGCCTAGGGTGATTACTGAGGCCATAAACAAGAGTGTCAATTTGTTAAGTCAACAACAGGAGTCACTGTGCACTTACTCCTCATGTAGGATCTTTGTCCTTAGTGTGCTGTACATTGAGATTTAATGCTATAACTAGTACTCAAACAGTATTTTTCACTTTATCTTTCTGTGTGGGAGCAAACTGTTGAATCTTTACTTAATATATACTAAATTGATCTTCTGTATATAAAGAGAATCGAAAATGAATCTTGATGTGAATGGAAGGGGAGAGGGAGTGGATAAGGGGAGGGTTGCAGGTTGGAGGAACGTTATGGGGGGGAAGCCATTGTAATCCATATTCTGTACTTTGGAAATTTATATTAATTAAGTAAAAGTTAAAAAAAAAGACACTTGATAAGGAGTTCTAATTTGAATAAACCAAATACAACCTTTCCTGCTACTTATATACAGGTATATGTTACAAATATGAAAAATATTAAATGCTGCTCCCCATACCAGGACAAATCCATATGATCTCCTCTCTCAACAATCCTTTATGATAATATTGGGTCAGTGTTCCAGATGTACAGATAATTTTCTTTTAAAAATATGAGACCAGTTCAAAAATGTTCATGGAAAAGGAACCTGAAAGATGAATTTATTTTGTGCAAAAAAATTTGAGAATTTGAGATTCATGGTTAGAAAGGGTCTTCAAAAAGTTCATGGGAATGTGTAGTATGCAAAAACTTGGGATGAATTAAAAAATGCACAAAAATAAAATTATCTTTGAATTCCTTTTCCACAAACGTTTTGAATTACTCTCATATAAAATTTGTTCTTGCTCTTTTGAATTATGAACAGTTGACATTTGAAGTTCTCCTTGCAAAAAAAAAATCAAAAGGTAAGAAGTCATAGTCATATTTTCATAAGCTAGTGTCAGTATTACTCACATAGGTCAGTCGGGCCTATTTGTGGAACTGCTAATGCTGTCGTGCTAGTAAAACAATCACTTAAAAACAGAAGGAAACTTACATACTCTCACACCTACACATACACATAGAACACCGGAAGTATTTCCTTTAATCTGTTATATTTCAGAATGCCAGGAGCATGGTAGTATTAATGCCTAACCTAGGAAAGGAGAGGAGAACTAACTTTTTTAGTGAGTGCTATTTTATTTTAAAAGAAACACTATTCTTTCATTTTCCCCAAGACACTTGCATCACATTTATGAAATTACAAATCAATAAATATTTCTTGAGTTTCCACTAAATCATTTATAACACAGAAGACCCATTTCATAAAAGAGATTCAGGCTAGAATTTTTAAAATTATCTGCAATAAAGATCCTGGTAGCTGAAATTTATGAACACTGGAGGCTCTACCCTTCGAATTTCGAGCAAGTAAGCTGGAGAATCTCTTCTACTGCACTTTTTTTTCCTTTGAGGATAAAAAATTGTCTGCACACCCAGGAGGTAAGAATTTCATTTTCCTATGAAACAAAAAGATGAGAAATACTGACCCAGAGCAACCTCAGAAATGGGTGAAAATCAGAAGCTAAAGATAAATGTCACCACAAGCCACAATTTAGTAATCTGGAGATGGTTTAACTCCTAATGAGTCCCAAGATTGCAATCTTAGTTTTAACTCTGCAGAGTTCATAGCATGTGAGTGGCATCTTGTGCGTAATGAGGAGAGTTGTCTGCTAGTGCAGGCTCATTTCCACACGGCAGTCAGTCTTGCGCACTCTACAGGATACCTCTGTGTTCCACGTGGTGCCAACTATTCTCACCTCTTTTAAACTGCACAAAATAGAACCTTACATCAAATTTCCATTACAGCACCAGCAATTCCACTAATCCTTCATTTCAGTTCAAGAGCAAATCTGATTTCTTCACAGGGCAAGTTATTAGGAGAGAGTAGCGATTACAAAACTTCTGTCCCCAATAGCTACTCTCAGTTAAAAAAAAAATAATAATCCTTCAAGAAAATATGATGGGGCTCCCTTCCTTCATCTCTCAAATATTAGTTTTACACCTACTGAATGAAGTCAAATAGATATTGGAGAAAATCTCATGACAGATTGAGCTAAGGACCTGTTGTAGCCCAAACATTATGGCCTCACCTCTGGTTCCAGGGTCTGATTGAAATGAGTTCTGGAAATTACAGTTCAGTCCCTAGAGGGCCCTACAAGATAGTAAATCTGCATCAAAATGCCATTGCATGTATGAATTCACGCTGGTTTTATGTGACGGCCTGTTTCCACTTAGACAGGTTCAAGTACCAAAGAGCAGGATCACTTCTCTCCTTGTAAGATTAAAAGCGTACCCCTTTTGGGCATACTATTTCAACTGATACTTCTCTTATTATTTTTTTGTTTTCTTAGCATTACAAAATCTTCACTTTCTGATGATACCAAACATTTCATCATCTTTCTACTTTCACCTCTCCTTGCAGAACAGAGTGATCACGACTAAGATATCAGTTAGTTCAAAGTAGTTTCCTTCATTTTGGTTATAGAAGAGAGTTGGGCTCCAACTGCAATCAATAGCCAACTTTGATGATTAAAAATCCCAACCCCTGGGGCACTATATGATAAACTCATTCGGTGGGTCTCACATTTCTGCAGACAAATGACTTACATGTGATTCCCTCTGTATAAATTCCAGGACATTCACTGGATTTAGTGGGAATAAATGGATAGAGAGCCTTTTAGACTTTAATTCTTTTTTTTAAAGATTTATTTTATTTATTTGAAAGAGTTACAGAGAGAGGTAGAGACAGAGAGAGAGGCCTTCCATCTGCTGGTTCACTCCCCAATTGGCCGCAACGGCCGGAGATGGACTGATCCAAAGCCAGGAGCTTCTTCTAAGTCTCTCACATGAGTAGAGGGGCCCAAGGACTTGGGCCATCTTCCACTGCTTTCTCAGGCCACAGCAGAGAGCTGGATCGGAAGAGGAGCAGCCAGGACTAGAACCGGTGCCCATATGGGATGCTCACTTCAGGCCAGGGCTTTAACCCACTGCGCCACAGCACCAGCCCCTAGACTTTAATTCTGATTTGTTCAGTGTCTATCAGTGTTGGAGAAGACCTGATGGTTAAAATTTTATTAACATCTCTAAACTAGTTGAAGATTACAAGAATGGGTTTCATATATATTTAGGGCTTGTATTCACCTGAATACAAGTAGTTAAGACAGAAGACAGTGATTCTAAGAACTGCGGATTATTCCCTCTATTAGGCTGAGTAGTTGAGTTCAATAATATGGACTTTGGATTTACAGATGCAAGTTGAAATCCTGCCAGTTTCTCCTCTTATTAGCAGCTTTGGCAGAATTATCTTCTCAATATCTGAGTTTCTTTACTTTTTTTTAACTTTTATTTAGTAGATATAAATTTCCAAAGTATAGTTTATGGATCACAATGGCTTTTCCCCCCTCCATAACTTCCCCCCCACCCACAACCCTCCCATCTCCCGCTCCCTCTCCCATTGCATTCATATCAAGATTCATTTTCGATTATCTTTATATACAGAAGATCAATTTAGTATATATTAAGTAAAGATTTCATCAGTTTGCCCCTACACAGAACACAAATTGCCAAATACTTTTTGAGCACTAGTCATATCATTAATTCACATTGAACTACACATTAAGGACAGAGATTCTACATGGGGAGTAAGTGCACAGTGACTCCTGTTGTTGACTTAACAAATTGACACTCTTGTTTAAGGCGTCAGCAATCTCCCCAGGCTCTAATCATGAGTTGCCAAGGCCATGGAAGCCCCCTGAGCTCGCCGACTTTGATCTTATTTCGACAAGGCCTTAGTCAAAGTGGAAGTTCTCTCCTCCTTTCAGAGAAAGGTACCTCCTTCTTTGATGGCCTGGCCCGTTCTTTCCTCTGGGATTTCACTTACAGAGATCTTTCATTTAGGTGTTTTGTTTTTTGTTTTTTGTTTTTTGTTTTTGTTTTTGCCAGAGTGTATTGGCTTTCCATGCCTAAACTATTCTCATGAGCTCTTCAGCCAGATTTGAATGCCTCAAGGGCCGATTCTGAGGCCAGAGTGCTGTTTAGGACAACTGCCATTCTATGAGTCTGCTGTGTATCCCACTTCCCATGTTGGATCGTTCTCTCCCTTTTTAATTCTATCGGTTGGTATTCGCAGACACTAGTCTTGTTTATGTGATCCCTTTGACTCTTAGACCTATCATTATGGTCTATTGTGACCTGAAATTGATCACTTGGACTAGTGAGATGGCATTGATACATGCCACCTTGATGGGAATGAATTGGAATTCCCTGGCACATTTCTAACTCCACCACTTGGAGCAAGTCAGCTTAAGCATGTCCCAAATTGTACATCCCCTCCCTCTCTTTCAGTTTCTTTACTTTTAAAATGCTGGTGGCTGTTTAGCCCTGGGAGTGTCTTTCTCTGCATACAGCCCCTTCCTCAGATGTACCTCTTCCAATTGGCATATGATAGCCATTTTTTCCCCTCAGCTTTACTGAGGCAAACAAAAAGTTATTGATTGACGAATACAAATTTTACATATTTAAGATGTACAATACAATGCTTTGGTATATGTTGATTTTGTTAAATGGGTACCACAGTAAATCTAATTAACATACATGTCACTTCCATAGCTATCCTTCTGTGCAGATGTGATGAGAACACTTCAGATATACAAGTATAGTTATGCCGCATAATGACACGCATGGTCATCACCACTGGTCAACGAAGAACCACGTGTATGATGTGGTCCCATCAGATTACAATGGAGTGGAAAACCTAGTGAAGTTGTAGCAGTTGAAGTGCAATGTGTTACTCACATGTTGTGATGTAGGTGTAAACAAACCTACTACACTGCCAGTCACGGAAAAGTCTAGCACAAACAACTATGTACGGTACATGGTACTTAATGATGGTAATAAGTGACTATGTTATCAATTTATATATATATATTTTTTTATTTTTATTTTTTGACAGGCAGAGTGGACAGTGAGAGAGACAGACAGAGAGAAAGGTCTTCCTTTGCCGTTGGTTCACCCTCCAATGGCCGTCGTGGCCGGCACGCTGCAGCTGGCGCACCGCGCTGATCTGATGGCAGGAGCCAGGTACTTATCCTGGTCTCCCATGAGGTGCAGGGCCCAAGCACCTGGGCCATCCTCCACTGCACTCCCTGGCCACAGCAGAGAGCTGGCCTGGAAGAGGGGCAACCGGGACAGAATCCGGTGCCCCGACCGGGACTAGAACCTGGTGTGCCGGCACTGCAAGGCGGAGGATTAGCCCATTGAGCCACAGCACCGGTCAATTTATATATATATATATTATATATATAAACATATAATATATAAAATATAAATATATATAATATATAAAAAATATATATTCTATATGTTATAGAATATATTCTATATATTTTAGACCATACTCCTCCTACTTACAAAAAACCAAATTTACTTCTAAACAGTGTGCCATGTTACCTTGGCAGCAGCCTCATACATGTCCTGTTTACTGCAATCTACTGAGGGCATCAAGAGGCTCCATCAAATGACTGACTTATACCATCTAGGCTTGTGTAAGAACGTTCTAGATTGTTTTCACAAAGATCAAATCACCTAATGATGATTTTCTCAGAAGGCGTCCCCATTGTAAGCAATGCATGACTGGGTTCTTAGCAAATTCCAAGTATGTGATATATAATTGTTAAGCATGAGGATACTTCAAAAAGTTCATGGAAAATGGAATTAAAAGATAAAGGGTTTTGGTACAAAATTTTTTTGAATCACATGCATTGTTTTTCATGAACTTTTTGAAGCATCCTGGGGTGGTCCTCATGGTGCAGAGTAGGTCTGCAGATCAGCATGTCCCCATTTCCCTATCCCTCCCCATAAACCACCTTAGCACCCTCTGCTGCTGCGGGTTTCATTATTTCAGATTCCACACAAAAGTGAGATCATGCAGTATTTGTCTTCTATGTCTGCCTTATTTCATGTAACACACTATCTTATCTTCTGGGTATATTCATATTGCTGCAAACAGCATGATATCTTTGTTGCTAAAGGCTGAATTATATTAATAATATTCCCCTGAGTGTGTATATTCATGTATATCACATATTTTTTATCCACTCATCCATCAGTGGACACTTAGGTTGTTCTCATATCTTGGCTATAGATATGGCAGACACATTTTGTACTCTGTGACTACCATCAGGAGCAGATGCCTGAAAGAAGTCATATTTCGTTTCCTGGGATATTGTAACTGAAATGAAGTAGCTACCACTGACTCTCTGCTTGTGGCTGGAACCAGAGAATAGTGGAGTAGCACATTCAGGGAAAAGCAGAGAAAGTCAGACAACAAAAACAAGAGAAACTAGAAGCCAGATGTAGAAATACAAGTGAATGTGATTTCAGGAAGAAGGAGCATGACTAGAGAGGTGCCTTTCCTGGTTTCCAATGGCTTCCCATTCCTTGGCTTAACTCATACCTGAGGCCAAGTTGTTTTTAAGTGAGATAGTAAATTTTAGTAAATTTATTTGTGTGTGTGTGTGTGTGTGTGTGTGAGTGACAGAGAGAGAGAGATCTTATAGTGAATTACCTCTTAATAGAAAATATGGTACCCGAGGCCAGCATTGTGGCACACCAATTTAAGCGACTACTTAAGAAGTTTGCTCCCATATCAGAGCGCCAGTTTGAATCCCTGATACTCCACTTTTGATCCAGCTTCCTGCTAACACACCTGCAAAGCAATAGACGATGGCCGAGTACTTGGGCTCCTGCCACCCATATGAGAGACCAGGATGAAGTTCCTAGCTCCTGGCTTCAGCCTGGCCTATACCTGGATGTTGTGGCCATCAGTGGATGGAAGATCTCTCTCTCATTCTCTCTTTTCCTGTTTCTCCCCATCTACCTCTGTCACTCTGCCTTTAAATAAGTAAATCTTAAAAAGAAAATAAAATGCTCATGCCATTTACAAGGACAATGGTACCTATATATGAGGGCAGTTGTGAAAGTTAAATGATATATGTATAATGCTGGCAAGTATATGCAATAAATGGTAACTATTGTTATTATGTCACTTTTCTTATGAGTAAAGTGGGAATACCCTTGCAATAAAGACAAATATCAGAGAGACTTTTAAAAATATGTTTAGTTGTTAGGGGGAAATCATAAATTGGTAGAAAAAATCATTATAATTTATTCAAGCATACTTTCCTAGAAACACAGGAAGTCTTCATAATCTTTCCCAGAGGCTCTGCTAATAGGCCACAAGGCTCTCATTTAGGTGTATATATGTCAGTGTGTACTTGCAGGTGAATATGTATGCAATGTGTATATTTTACAGATGAAGATAAATGTATTTCCATTTCTTACTAAATTATAATTATAATTAGGGCAGTTGAATATCATCTAATGAAGATTAGATTAGATTTCATTACATGCTTTTTCTATTTATGCAACTACTAAATAAACTGGGAAGCACCAGTTCTATTAATGAATGCTACAATTTTCAGCTAAAATTAGATAATTAGCAGCAGAATTTAATATTTTAAAATCATGATGTTCAGCCAGTGGCAGTCTTGGAAAAATTAGTTTAGTCTCATCTTTTGGAGAGACAGTGTGTTCTACACGTGAAGGAGAGGTAACAAAACAGGTAGGTGAGGGTGAATTGTATGGTGTCAACTTGACTGCGTTAAGGAACACCTAGAAACCTGGAAAAGCATTATTTTGGGTGTGTCTGGAACACTGCTCCCAAATGAGATCATCACAGGAGTCTGAGTGGAGGACATGGCAAGATCAGCCTGGATGTGGGCAGGTATCACTAATAGGCTGGGATGCCTGGAGAGGCTAAATGGGAAAGGGATTTCAGTCTCTCATTGAGAGAGAGCTGGGACACACTTGACTCCTGTCTCGGATGTCAGCTGCTGGCCTTTCAACTCCAGGGCTATCTCCATGGCCCCCTTGCTGGCATTCAGGCTTTTCTGCCTTAAAATGAGACTCACAAGTTTGACTTCTCCGGTGCTGGGGCCCTTGGACTTGGACTGAGCCATGCTACAGGCAACCCAGGGTCTCCAGCCTGAAGACAACCAATCATGGGAGTTCTCAGCAGCCATGAGTGCATGAACCAACCCCCCAGTAAGTTCTCCTTCTCATACTTGCATGCACATCCCATCAGTTCCGTATCTCTAGGGAACCCTGGCTAACAGAAGGTGTCTGATATCTAGAGATGTCCAGCTGCTCAGCCAAGTGTGTTCTTTCCCTCCTACACACACAGATGGCATTTCTTACCCTTCTGTCTGGTTATGCGGCCATGTGACTATGCCACGGTCATGTAAAATGCTGGATGCCACACTCAGATCCGGCCCCTAAAGGAACCATCCCACACGTACCCACTCTGTATCCTCCTTCTGTTGGATGAGGTGGATGGGTCAATCTACAAATCATGTGTCAACAACAGCAGAACCATAAAATGTAAAGAGTTGCAGCAGTCCTAGAATTGCTGCTTGGGTTTGACCTGTCTACCAACCAGAGACCTCTTAGTCACTTTAAAAGGTTAGAAATAAAGACTGTTTGAACCACTATTCAAGTACATCTTGAGATTTTGCTGGATATGTTTGCTAGTCTGACTTTCAACCACATATTTAATATTCTTTATTCTTTTGATATTTTCATTATTATTATTTCAAAGATTTATTTTATTGTTTGAAAGGCAGATTGATACAGACAGTCTCGGGTGGAGACAGAGATCTTCCATCCATTGATTCCATCCTTAAATGGACACGATGGTCGGTTGGGTGAAGTCAAAGTCAGGAGCCAGGAGCTCCATCTGGTTCTCCCATGTGGGTGATGGAAATCCACGTACTTGGGCCATCTTTTGCTGCCTTCACAGGCACATTAGCAGGGAACTGCATTGGAAGCAGAGCATCCGGGACACAAACCAGCACTCTCAGATGGTTTGCCATCCTCACAGGTGGTAGCTTAACCTGTTACACCACAGTGCCAGGCCCTATTTTCTGATAAAGTGATTGTGTTGCATTTTAGGAATTTCCTGAAATGCAAATGGTAAAAGGATAAGAATAAGCCCATCCAGTCACAGTTCATGAAATTAAATACCTGGAGAAATTCACTAGACATATACTTTCCACCACATATTTTCTATTATGAGACATGGATATCAAATTATTAATAATACTTATAATACATTTCTAAGGAAATTACCAATAATGAACCACATATCTCTATAGTTTTTTGTGGATTTCAGCACAAAGTACAGTTACTGAAGTATCTTTAAATTTATACTTTAGAAACGAGCATGAGGCAGGCATTCAGCCTAGTGGGTAAGACAGTCATTAGGACTCCTGCAAACCACATTGGAAATCTGGGTTTGATACCAGGCTGTGGCTCCTGACTCCAGCTTCCTAATAATGTGAGCCCTGAGAGGCAGTGGTGATGATTCAGGTAATTAGGTTCCTGCCACCCATGAGGGAGAACCAGATTGGGTTCCAGCTCCTGGCTCTCCCCCTGGCCCATTCCCGGCCACTGTGGGCATTTGAGGAGTGAACCAGTGGATGGGAGAGCACTCTCTCTCTCTCTCTCTCTCTCTCTCTGTGTGTATGTGTGAGACTCTGCCTGTCAATGAAAACAAACATTTAAAGGAAGCACAAACGCATTAATTTTGCATCCTTAAATATTAACACTTAAAAAGTCCACCTACTCTGTCTGAAACCAGTTACTATTAACTTAGCTCAAAAAATCACTTCATTCAAGTATAGATTTCTAAAACCTATAGGAGGGCCGGCGCCGCGGCTCACTAGGCTAATCCTCCACCTTGCGGTGCTGGCACACCGGGTTCTAGTCCAGGTCGGGGCGCCGGATTCTGTCCCGGTTGCTCCTCTTCCAGTCCAGCTCTCTGCTGTGGCCAGGGAGTGCAGTGGAGGATGGCCCAAGTGCTTGGGCCCTGCACCTCATGGGAGACCAGGAGAAGCACCTGGCTCCTGCCATCGGATCAGCGCGGTGAGCTGGCCGCAGCGTGCCAGACACGGCAGCCACTGGAGGGTGAACCAACGGCAAAGGAAGACCTTTCTCTCTGTCTCTCTCTCTCATTGTCCACTCTATTAAAAAAATAATAAAATAAAAAAAATAAAAAAAAATAAAACCTATAGGAGGCTGCATTATACTGGAGCAAAAATAACAGAGGGGAAATCCAGGGTACCTACTAAAATTTCCCCCTCTCAGAACCCAAAACTAGAAGGTAATCACACACCAGAAAAGAAGAAAGTACATGATACTTTACAATGTATTCTTCTTGGTTAATTGCAATGGAAATAGAACTTCAGGAAAGTCTCTTTCAATATATAATATTTGTTTTATTTCACTAGAAGTTACGTTCGCCTTACATTAGCTTTTGGGGTTTCTCATTGACACATTTCTGCTCCTCATTTTTAAAGGATATTAAAAAGAATTTGGCTCACTTGGTTGATCCTCCGCCTCCAGCACCAGCATCCCATATGGGCGCCAGGTTCTGCTCCCGGTTGCTCCGCTTCCAGTCCAGCTCTCTGCTGTGGCCCAGGAAGGCAGTGGAGGATGGCCCAGGTGCTCTGCACCCACGTGGGAGACTGGGAGGAGGCGCCTGGCTCCTGGCTTCAGATAGGCGTGGCTCCAGCCGCAGCAGCCATTTAGGGGGTGAACCAATGGAGGGAAGACCTTTCTGTCTCTCTCTCTCACTAACTCTGTCAAAAAAAAAAAAAATGTTCATGACAATAGCTATAGCACTATAGCAATGACTACTGCATCTACTGGATGGAGCCCTGTGTGTTTGTCACTAGGTTATCACCACATGGGTCAGCTCATCTTTCCCTTAGTCCTGTGTGTAGGCACTATTAACAACTGCCCAGCTCCAGGAGGTATCACTCACATATATGAAAGTATTTCAAAAAGTTCATGGAAAATTGATTTAAAAGATAAATTTGATGCAAAATTTTTTTTTAAAGATTTATTTATTTATTTGAGAGGTGGAGTTTTAGACAGAGAGAAGGAGAGATAGAGTCTTCCATCCACTGGTTTACTTTCCAAGTGGCCGCTAAGGCCAGATCTGGGTTGATCCGAAGCCAGGAGCCAGGAGCTTCTTCTGGGTCCCCCACATGGGTGCAGGGGCCCAATCACTTGGGCCATCTTCTACTGCTTTCCCAGGCCACAGCAGAGAGCTGGATAGGGAGAGGAGCAGTTGAGACATAAACCAGTGCCCATGTGAAATGCCAGTGCTGCCAGCATAGGCTTAGCCTACTATGCCATAGCACCAGCCCCATTGTTGCAAAATTTTTTGACATCCCGCTCATAATTTTTCACAATATATATTTCCCATGATCATTTTGAAATATTTTCATGTTGGTTTAGGCAAACAGCACCCCCTATAGTTGTGCAGGGCACTGCTTTCACAGCTCCACGTGGTGGTTCTGACTATTGTTATTCTCACATTACAGATGAGGCAATAGAGTCAGAGAGAAAGAAGAAAAAAGAAAATTTTCAATAAAATGAAACATATGCCAGAGACTCCTTCTGATAAGGAGGTAATATTAAAATCAATTCATTTTTTAGAAGACCAACAACACTTAAGCTGCTAATAGCTACTAAAGTAATGAAATTATGTTTGTTTGGCAAAGTCTATAATCTCAGACTATTCTGCAGCATGTTCCTTTAAATAAATAATGAAACTTACATCTATCAACCAGCAACAGGGCTTAGTTAGGGCACCTCACTGAGTTCCCACAGTCCCCAGGGCACTTCTGTATTATCATATCACAGTATTATTTTGTAATTCTTTAACATATTAGTCCTCTCCTTAGAATCTTAGTTTCTTAAGTGCAAATTAACCCATGTTTGCATCTCTACCAACCAGCATGTATAGATAATCTATTGATATTTGGAGAATTACTCAAAGGAATTTTTTTTCTAAAAGTCCATGTTAGATTTCAAATAGGTTTTTGAAAAATAAAATATTTCAATACAAAAATAATTGGTTTTCTGGCAGCAGGTATTAAACCCGGGGTAAAGACTCTCATGTTTCACATCAGAGGACGTGGGTTCAATTCCAGCTCCAGTTCCTGACTCCATCTTTCTGCTAAGGCAGAAAATCCTGGCAATTAGTGGTGATGGCTCAGATAGCTGGATCTCTGCCACTCACACGGGAGACCTGGGTTGAGTTCCTGACTCCCAGCTCTGGCCCAGCCAGGAGCCACCACAAGCATTTGGGATATGAACCCACAAATGGGAACACTGCCTCACTCTATGTTTTTTATTCTTTGCTTCTCTCTCACTGTCTCTCAAATCATAAAAAGAATAAATTTAAATTTATTTTCTTTCAGTTATTTAAGAAACTGAAATTTGAACACATTTAAAAGTCAAGGCAAAAGGAAATTATCACAGACAATGTCAGCTTTCTACAATAATTCCCTCATAATGAATCCTAGGAGTTAAACTATATATAGATATTTGGCAAAAATAATAGCACATATCTCGCATTAAGAAAATTTAATATAAAATACTATTATCATAGTTCACATTGTTCATTTCCTCCATTTGGACTAATTTGAATCCTTAGATTATTTAACATTGAAGAAAAATATTGATTTAAATTTTAGAGACAACTACTTCTAAAAGATTTTAAGGAATTTTGAAAAAATAATTAGCTGTATTTAAAATTCTTCCATGAGCCATCTACTTCTTCTTCTTTTTTTTTTTTTTTTTTTTTTTTTTTGACAGATAGAGATAGACAGTGAGAGAGAGAGGTCTTCTCTCCATTGGTTCGCCCCCCAAATGGCTGCTAAAGGCGGCGCTGCGCCAATCCGAAGCCAGGAGCCAGGTGATTCTTCCTGGTCTCCCATGCGGGTGCAGGGGCCCAAGCACTTGGGCCATCCTCCACTGCCTTCTCGGGCCACAGCAGAGAGCTAGACAGGAAGAGGAGCAGTCGGGACTAGAACCCAGCGCCCATATGGGATGCTGGCGCTGCAGACGGAGGATTAACCAAGTGAGCCATGGCGCCGGCCATTTCTTCTTTTCTTTTTAAAGATTTATTTATTTACTTGAAAGTCAGAGTTATACAGAGAGAAGGAGAGAGAGAGAGAGAGAGAGAAAGTCTTCCATCTGCTGGTTCACTCTCCAGATGGCCGCAACAGCTGGAACTGTGCAATCCAAAGCCAGGAGCCAGGAGCTTCTTCTGGATCTCTCATGCGAGTTCAGGGGCCCAAGGACTTGGGCCATCTTCTACTGCTTTCCCAGGCCACAGCAGAGAGCTGGATCAGAAGTGGAGCAGCCGGGTCTCAAACTGGTGCCCATAGGAGATGCTGGCACTGCAGGTGGTGGCTTTACCCGCCATGCCACAGCTCCAGCCATCTACTTCTAAAATGTCCTTTCTGGGGGCTGGTGTGACACAAGCAGTTAATCTGGCACTTGGAATGCCTGGGATCAAGTCCTTCCTCTAATTCCGGTCTAGCTTCCTGCTAATGTGCACCCTGGGAGGAAGCAGGTGATAGGAAACTGGGATGGAGTTCCTGGCGTCTGGCTTTAGCCTGGACCAGGACTGGCTATTGTGGGCATTTGGGGGAGTGAAGCAACGGATGGAATCAAAATCACTATCCCTCCCTCTCTCTCTCAGATAAATGAATAAAATCTTTCAATAGTAAAACATCTTTTTTTAAGTTGAACAAAGTCATCTCCCCTGGCTTGTTGATTTGGAAGCAAGGAAAGAACTTTAGAGAGGAGGAGAGCACACTGCACGCTTCACTGAGACCCTCTGAGACCGGTGGGCTGCTAACCGGGCACAGCTGCCGGCAGGGCAGAGCGAAGCACATCAGGTCAGCAGATCTGCTGCAGAGCTCAAACACTGGAAACTTACAGATGTCACAGCGCTAAGCTTTCAGACCAAGGATAAATGAGAATGAGATCATTGCCTCCTTAGGAATCTACTTTAAAGAAGCACACAAGGGAAGACAGATGGTAGGGTGGTATCAGAAGCTCAATTTCATACGGCTTATTATTAAACCAAGGTGCTTTGCAATCCCATAGGCCTTCAAGATTGACAAGCCATGCCTCCAAGTGTCTAATATGATATGCACTTCCACTGTGTATCCATCGAGGACCTTGAATTACAAGTCAAGCTTGTCACTTGTGACGGAATAATGTTTGGGGCCAGTTTGCTTCTGTCTCTTGCCCTGGAATGGTGTCATTGTAGAGAGCTCACAAAATGCTAGCAGGTGTGTGGCCTGACCAGGAAGTTTTGTAACATCATCTAGGCCAGAATTCACTGTTTCCAACATGTGTTATGGAGAGAAAGGAAAACAGCCTGAGAATAAATGCTGCAGGGCGGCTTCGGAGCCTTCTGCTTGAGGATCTGTTTCCAGCAAGGGTCCCCATTCTGCTGGAAGTGGAGTGCAGGTTGGGAACAAAGTAATTCCCCTCAGAAAGCCTGTGATGAACAGGAGCCACCTGAGACCTCTTCAGGCAGATGAAGAAGGCGGAGACTTCTGAAGATTCATTGTTTGACTCACGGAAATACATTTATGGAATGATAGTATGGTATAAGAAATAAGCGGCTCCTATCTTTTAATCAGTTTCCTAATATACCATGCAGACAAAACACAGACTGTTTAAAAGCTGGCCAAAAACAAGTGATAAGAGTAAGAATTGGGCTGGCGCTGTGGCGTAGCAGGTAAAGCTGCCACCTGCAGTGCCGGCATTTTAGATGGGCACTGGTTCAAATATGGGCTGCTCCACTTTCAACCCAGCTCTCTGTTATGGCCTGGGAAAGCAGTAGAAGATGGCCCAAGTGCTTGTACCCCTGCACTTGCCTGGGAGACCCAGAAGAAGCTCTTGGTTCCTGGCTTCAGATCGGCTCAGCTCCAGCCGCTGCAGCCATTTGGGGAGTGAACCATTGGATGGAAGACCTCTCTCTCTCTATCTCCCTCTCCCTCTTCCTCTCCCTCTCCCTCTGCCTCTCTGTAACTCTAACTTTCAAATAAAATAATCTTAAAAAAATGAACAAGAATTGTATGTAGCGTTTTCCTGGCAACTCAAAATAGTACTTACTGGTGGACTGCAAATACGCCAAAATACAGGCAAACACTACAAAAACTACTCTCAGGAACCAACAAATGACCTGTTCAAGGCATATATATATATATATATATATATAATGCTCTGTGTTTCATCTAGATTCAACTTTCAGCTCTGCTCCCTGTTCAGCTTCTTGCAAACGTACACTCTGGGAGGCAGCAGGTGATGGCTCAAGTAGTTGAATCCTTGTCACCCTTGTGGGAGACCTGGATTGAATGCCCAGCTCCCAGCTTCAGCCTGGCTTAGCCCCAGCTGCCACAGGTATTTGGGAAGTGTACCAGTGGACATCCCTGTGTCTCTCTGCCTCTCAAATAAAATAAATATTCAAAAAATAATAAATGTTTTTTCAGGTAACAACAATAAAGCTGTTCATTGTTATTACTGTGCTGTGGGGGTGGGAGAAATATTTCATCAGCAGGGCATTTAAATAAGTATTGGCATATCCTCTTAAGTAGGCTGAAACTTCTGTTATAATTAAGACCAGTGTCATTTTTCACAGACTTGAGTTATTTTCCTGATACTCATGAGAGCTATAATTACTCTAGCAACTTTAATATCTAACTTTTATTCTAGTTGTAATATTTTAAAATGATTTGTTTATTTGAAAGGCAGAGTTATAGACAAAGGGAGAGACAGCGATCTCCCATCCTCTGGTTTACTCTCCAAATGGTGGCAATAGCCAGGGCTGGGCCAGGACAAAACCAGGAGCCTGAAACTCCATTTGGGCCTTCCACATGGGTGGCAGGAACCCAAGTAATGGGGCCATTTTCCACTGCTTTCCCAGGGACATTAGTGGGGAGCTGGATTACAAGTTGGGCAGCCAGGACTCAAACTAGTGCTCCAATACGGGATGGAGCACTACAGGCAATGGCTTAACCCACAGTGCCACAACACGGGCCCCATTTTGATAAACTGACAATAGTCAAATTGTAAATGACTGTTATTGCCATTAAAACACTGAACATATTAATTTATGTAAACAACCTGTGAGGTGGGTGCCTCAACTCACATGTTAGCACAAAGGAAAAGAAGAAGTGAGGTTAAAGAGAATCACAACCACCAACGGAAGCTGAAATTAGAATGGACCAGAGGAGTCCTGGAAGTGACCTCCTAGCCTTCCATATATGTATATTTTTTAGAGAGCTGCACACTCAGAAAACAAAATCCACTCACTGTGGAGGCAGAGACCACTCAAAATGCAGGCAATATTCCTGGTGAACTTTTTATTCCCACATGACCAGGTACTACTATTAGCTTGAATCTCAGAATGTTAACATCTTTGGTGGAAAGTTTTTAAACCTTGAACTTTAAACTTCTGACAAAGTTATATGGTATACCCCACTAAATCCTGTTTACAACATTCCAACTTCAAAGAACTTGGGTGGCTGCATGGGTTATTGTTCAAACTAGACACCTCTGAGAATGAAGGAGGGTGAAGTGGCCTTGTCTGGGCACACCAGGACATGCAGTTACGACTGATGATGCAAAAATGGAAGTATGCGTTCCCTTCGCCACTCCCCCAAGTCCAGCACTACGGTAGTGCTGTTAATAAGCACAGAGAGGGAACTTTAGGATGCCTTGGAAGAGCAGCTTGGGTGAATACCTAATGAGCGGTTCATCACTCTGGAAAGCTAGCAGCACCGGGCTCTTTAGACGAAACTGTTAAAATCTCACTATATTTACCTAAATACCACTAGGCCCAGAAAGTCTGCTACAAGCTAAAGTCTTAATAGCTAGTCTAAGATTCCACATATTCACAAACATACTGGATGGAAATTATTCAGGGCATTGTCTTACAAGAAAGGTAAGTGAGAATATCCTACATATTACATTTTGATTTAATACAGAGGAATCAATGCCACTCAAGGAATTCTTTAACAGTACCATTCATATAAAAATTGCTTCTAGAATGAAAGCTTTTCATTCTAGTAACTAACTCTGTGGGATAAAATTTTAAATGTCACTTACAGAAAATCTTTTCTGTGATCTGCAGGATAGCAGAATAAGAAGCTTCAGGGATTGAGAGAAGGTCTAGGGAATTTAGAGTGAGAACTATTTGAGCCCAAATCCTAGCTTAATCACTTGTTAGATGAGTGACATGGGAAAAATGACTTGGGGCAAATATAGTGCAGTGCTCATCTGATATCCCGATCCTTCCTAATAGAAAGTTGAATTTGTTCAGGTGCATAATCGTCCCTCTTAGAGCCCATAGCACCACATGCAAAGATTGTGCCCATAATTCTGATTTGGGAATGGGCCTGTGACCAATTTGTACCAATGAGCAACAAGGAAAGGTTTGCTGGGGCTCCCCTGAGTAAAGTTCTCCTTTTCTGGGGCAATTAAGAAGTGACCCCACCCTCTTCTTTGGATATGTACAGATGCATGGGTATAGGCCTGCCTGTGCTACATTTGTTCAGTACCAGCCTTAGGATGAAGTCAATGCACAGAAGCAGGCTGGGCTGAGACACTGAAAGAGAAATGAAGCCAGAACTGTATGCGTAAGGCAACTATTTCCCTACTCTGTCTCTGGACTTCTAAACCTGCAGACCAGGGATTTCTATAGGCCAGTTTAATGGGGCTTTCTATTTGCAACTAAACATTCTAATGTTTTTCATCTGTGAAAATCAGATAATTACACAGCAGTATCTTAAAATATTTATTTATTTGAAAGGCAGAGCAACATAGATGTGGGGAGGGGGGAAGGGAGAGAGTAAGGGACTGGAGGGTGGAGAAAGAGAGAGAGCGAGAGCAAGAGCGAGAGAGAGAGAGAGAGAGAGAGAGATTGATTGATTCCACTTATTAGTTCACTTCCCAAATGACTGCAACAGCCATGGCTGGGTCAGGCCAACGGCAGGAGCTAGGAGCTCCATCTGGTCTTCCATCGGGGTGTCAGGGATCCAAGAACTTGGGCCATCATCTATTGCCCTCCCAGGCAAATTAGCAAGGAGCAGAACAGGAAGATGAGCAGCTTGGGGTGCTCAGCATACTTGGGGTGTTGGTTATGTGCACGCTGGGTACTTGCTGTTAATATTGCTAGCAATTAACTTAGGCACGTCTTCAAAAGTCTTGATAGCTTGCATTTCTGTATCAGATAAGAACGCTGATATTAACCTCCAAAGGCCACACTGCAATAGCTGAGATAAGGATGTTAACTCTCTTTGAAATCTTCAAAAGACAAGGGATAAACAAATAGGCAGTGGTATTTTATTGGCTAACACACACAGAGATTCTTTCAGCCCAGAGAAGAAATTAATTATCACAGTGAATGCTCATTTGAAAAAGAAGTCAGGATAGTGTAACATGTTGGATACTTCAAAAATTAATTAAACTTTAAAACAAATCCAGTAGATATATAAAAATCCATATTATAAGGTTGAATTTTTATTTAGAATCTCTCAAAAAGGAAAAGATGATTTAAAAAATAAAAAATCCAACACGATGATGGTAAACTTTATTGTCTAAGAATATGGGCTTTGGGGATACAATCTGATTTTTTTTTTAAAGATTTATTTGTTTATTCGAAAGGCAGAGTTATAGAGAGGCAGAGGCAGAGAGAAAGAAAAAAGTTTTCCATACACTCCCCAGATAGCCACAATGGCCGGAGATGGGCCAATCCAAAGCCAGGAGTCAGTAGCTTCTTCTAGGTCTTCCACGCTTGTGCAGGGGCCCAAGGACTTGGGCCATCTTCTACTGCTTTCCCAGGCCATAGCAGAGAGCTAGATTGGAAGTGGAGCAGCTGGAACTCGAACCAGCACACATATGGGATGCTGGCACTGTAGGCGGCAGCTTTACCCACTATGCCACAGTGCTAGCCCCATATATAATCTGAATTTGAAAGTGAGATCTGAACCTGTGACTACACAGGTAGAGAATCTTTAATCCAAAAATCCCAAATCCAAAATGACACAAAATCATGCTAAAACATTTTGCATTTCTGAACACTTCATATCTTGGATTTTTCAAATTAGGAATGTTTAACTGGTAAGAATCTATGCAAATGTTCCAAAACCCAAAAAACTCTAAAAGCTGAACCACTTGTGGTGTCAAGCATTTGGATAAGAGATATTCAACCTGGATAACTATGGGCAAGTTTCTTAGCCTCTCTTGACTCCAATTTTCTCATTTATCAATAGAGATAATTAAAATTACCTTATAGACTTAGGTTTATACAAGATATGATAATGTAGACCAAGTTCTCATATAAATGCCAAGCATTTATATAATAATTATGTAACAAAAATTACATAATATACAATAAAATTACATATAATAGTAGTAATAAATAATGTATAATAAAATAATATATACTATATATATGTACTATATAGTGTATATATATATAGTACATATATATACACTATATATATAGTATATATTGTCTTCCAATGATTTGTTAACAATGATTATAGAAGCCTAGGGTTCAAAGAAATCAGGCTCAAATTTCAGTTGGGCAAAGGGAAATACTACAAGATATTTCCTGGGGTTGGTGTTGTGGTGCAGCAGGTTAAGCCAATGCCACTGATGCCAGCATCCCATATGGATGCCAATTCAAGCCCTGTCTGTTCTATTTCTGATCCAGCTCCCTGCTAATGCACCTGGGAAAGCAGTGAAAGATGGCCCAAGAACGTGGGACCCTGCAACCAAGGAAGTCCCGGATGAAGCTCCTGGCCCCTGGCTTCGGCTGGCCTCACCCTGGATATTGCAGCCACTTGGGGAGTGAACCAGTAATGAAAGATCTCTCTCTCTCTCTCTCTCCTCTCTCTGTGTGTGTCTCCCTCTCTCTCTAACTTTGACGTTCAAATAAATAAATAATATTGAGAGAGAGAGAGAGAGAGAGAGAGAGGGAGGGAGAGAGAGTTCCAGCAACTGCTACAAAGGTGGGAGGAAAAAATTCCAACAAAAAATTATGTGGGAATTTCTGCTTCTGGATAAGATAAAAATACAGGCTGGATTTAATTTCCTGCCCAAAAGAACTTAAAAGAATACAAGATATGAAATGATAATTTTTAAGCTTTGGACATTAGGCAATTTAGGATGGTGAGCACCTGGAAAGAGTGAATAAATGAAGTAGGAAAAGACAACTACTAATGAGGAGAAAACTAATCGTAGGAACAGAAGCAGGAATTACACACATGAAACACAGAAGGGATAGTAGAAAGGGATATTCATAGTGCTATAATTCCATATGTTCAAGGTGGCAGGGAAATTATCAAGCAAGTTAAATAATGCTCTATCTATATATATATAGATGCTATAAATTGAATGCTTGTCTCTCCTCACTATCCATTTGTTGAAACTGAATCCTCCATGTCATAGTTTGTGCAGGTGAGGTATTTGGGAAATGATTAGGTCCAAGATGGTGGACCCTCATGAACAGGAGTAATGCCCTTATCAAGGAAACTGCACAAAGCTTCCTCACTCCTTCCACCCTGTGAGGACGCAGCAAGGATGACCCTTGTCAACAATTCCATGCCAGAACCTTGATCTTGTACTTCTCAGTCTCCAAAAGCGTGAGAAATAAATTTCTGTTGTTCACAAGCCACCAAGTCTACAACATTTTGTTATAGCAGCACAAATGGACTAAGGTAATAGACATAAAAAATATAAAAGGATACAATCTTCTACAATGTTTGAGATGAAGAATAGTATATGGGTTTAATAAAAGATTAGAAATAAGATATCATAAAAGAAAATATTACTGAAGTTGAAACTGCAGCAATATGAACTATCTAATTTGAAAAACAATGAGGAAAAAAATCTCACTGATTCAAGTGATGTAATACATACAAGTAGCTGGAATCCTTGAAAATAGAAGGATGGAGGGAAACAGGAAAAAAATGAAAATAACAGGCACAAACTTTCCAAATTCAATGAAATTTATAAGCCCACAGGTTCAGGAAGCTCAAAGAACCCTAAGTACAAAAAACATGAAAAGAATGGCGCCAAAATACATAAGAAATCAAACCTTGGCTATTGTGAACAGTGCTACAATAAACATGGTGGAGCAGGTATCTCTTTGATACAATGATTTCATGTCTTTTGGATATATATCCAGCAGTAAGATTGCTGGATCACATGGCAGCTCTATTTGTAGCTTATAAAGAAATCTTCACACTGTTTCCACAGTGGCTGCACTAATTTACATTCCCACTAACAGTGTTTTAGAGTTCCCCTTTCTCCACATCCTCACCAGCATTTATTGTTCCTTTTTGATAACAGCCATTCTGACAAGGATATCTCATTTAGACTTGCATTTCCATGTTGATTGCATTTCCCTAATGGCTAGTGATATTGGGTATTTTTTCATGTATATGTGGGTCATGTGTTTCTTCTTTTGGCAACTGTCTTTTCAGGTCCTTTGCCTGTTTCCTAATTGGATTGAATGGGTTTTGTTGTTGTTGAATGTTTCTGATATGTTCTGAATATTAACGCTTGGTGGGAAACAGAATTTGTACATTTTTTCTTATGTCAGATGTCTCTTCGCTCTATTGGTTATTTATTTTGCTGTGCAGAAACTTCTGAGTTTGATGTAATCCTATTTGTGTAGTTTTGTTTTCTTACCTGAGCTTTTGGGGTCTTATCCAAGACATCATTTCCTCCATCAATGTCTTGAAGTGTTTCCCTGTTTTCTTCCTACAATTTCATAGTTTTGGGCCTTATATATCTAGGTCTGTGATACATATTGAGTTGACTTTTGTATTTGGTAAGAGGTAAGTGTCTAATTTCATTCTTCTATATATGTATATAGAAGTTTGGCCAGCACCATTGATTAAAGACTGTCCTTTCTCTGGTGTATGTTTTTGGCTCCTTTGTCAACAATCAGATGGCTGTCTGTATGTGAATTAATATCAGGGCTCTCTGTTCTGTTCCACTGAAATATGTGTCAGTTCTTATGCTAGTTCTATGCTGTTTTAATCACTGTAGTTTTGTAGCATGCTTTGAAATCAGGTATTGGTTTTATCAGGTATTGAAGGTCGCCACCACCCCGGAATTGCTTTGGCTATTCTTGGTCTTTTGTGATTTCATATGAATTTTTTTCTTTTTTAAAAAATGTATTTATATAAAGGGAACAAACTTCATCATTTCATATATACAGTTTTTTTTCTTTTTTTATTATTTAATACATATGAATTTACAAAGTGCAACTTTTGTATTGTTGTGGCTCCCCCCCCCAACCTCCTCCCTCCCTCCCACGGCCCTCCCCTCTCCCACTCCCTCTCCCATCCCGCCCCCCATCGAGTTTTCATTTTCAATTACCTTCATATACAGAAGATCAACTTAGTATATACCAAGCAAGGACTTCAACAGGCTGCCCTCACACAACCGCACAAGGTATAGGGTATTGTTTGACTAGTAGTGTTGTTTTTAAGTTTCATAGTAAAACACATTAAGAACAGAGATCCTACGTGGGGAGCCTGTACCCAGTGACTCCTGTTGTTGATTTAACAATTGGCACTCTTATTTATGGCATCAGCAATCACTCGAGGCTCTTGCCATGAGCTGTCTAGGCTATGGAAGCCCCTTGAGTTCACCAACTCTGAACTTGTTTAGTCAAGGCCATATCACAGTGGAGGTTCCTTCCTCCCTTTGGAGAAAGGCACCTCCCTCCTTGATGGCCTGTTCCTTCCACTGGGGTCTTGTTCACCAGGATCTTTCATTTAGATTGTTTTTGCCATCATGTCGTGGCTTTCCATGCCTGTGAGACTCTCATGGGCCTTTTAGCCAGATCCGAATGTCCCAAGGGTTGATTCTGAGGCAGGAGTGCTGCCATTCTATGAGTCTGCTGTGTGTCCTGCTTCCCCCGCAGGATCATTTTCTCCCTTTTAATTCTGTCCTTCATTATTTGCTTACACTGGTCTTGTTTGTAAAATCTCTTTGACACTTACCCTATCTTTTTTGATTGGTTGTGTACTTATACTTATCACTTTACCAAGTGCACTGGCATTGGTACATGCCTCTTTGATAAGATTGAGTTGAAATCCCCTAGCACATTTCTAGTTTCACCATTGGAGGTAAGTCCGAGTGAGCCTGTGCTGAGCTATATATCTCCTCCCTCTCTTATTCCCACTCCTATGTTCAACAGAGACTTTTTTCTGTTAATTTTTAAACGCCTAAGAATGATTGTGTATTTTTTTTTTTTGACAGGCAGAGTGGACAGTGAGAGAGAGAGACAGAGAGAAAGGTCTTCCTTTGCCGTTGGTTCACCCTCCAATGGCCGTCACGGCCGGCGCGCTGCAGCCGGTGCACTGCGCTGATCCGATGGCAGGAGCCAGGTACTTATCCTGGTCTCCCATGGGGTGCAGGGCCCAAGGACTTGGGCCATCCTCCACTGCACTCCCAGGCCACAGCAGAGAGCTGGCCTGGAAGAGGGGCAACCGGGACAGAATCCAGCGCCCCGACCTGGACTAGAACCCAGTGTGCCAGCGCCGCAAGGTGGAGGATTAGCCTAGTGAGCCGTGGCGCCGGCCTATGATTGTGTATTGATTACAGAGTTCAACCAGTGGTATTAAGTAGAACAAACCAAGCAACAAGAACAACAACAACAAAAAATACTAAAAGGAATAAAATAGTAAGTTGTTCCTCAACAGTCTAGACAAGGGCTGATCATGTCATTGTCTCTGATAGTGTCCATTTCACTTCAATGGGTATCATTTTAGATGCTTGTTTAGTTGCCTTCGACCAGGGAGAACATATGATATTTGTCCCTTTTGGACTGGCTTATTTCACTCAGCATGATATTTTCCAGCTTCCTCCATTTTGTTGTAAATGCCCGGATTTCATTGTTTGTTTGTTTGTTTGTTTGTTTTTACTGCTGTATAGTGTTCCATAGAGTACATATCCCACAGTTTCTTTATCCAGTCATCCACTGATGAACATTTAGGTTGCTTCCATGTCTTAGCTATTGTGAATTGAGCTGCAACAAATATTGAGGTGCAAATGGGTCTTTTTTTCTCCCCTTTAATTCCATTTGGGTAAATTCCAAGGAGTGGGATGGCTGGGTCCTGTGGTAGTGCTACATTCAGGTTTCTGAGGACTCTCCAAACTGTCTTCCATAGTGCCTTTACCAGTTTGCATTCCCACCAACAGTGGATTAGTGTCCCTTTTTCCCCACATCCTCACCAGCATCTTGTTGGTTGATTTCTGTATGTAAGCCAATCTAACCGGAGTGAGGTGGAATCTCATTGTGGTTTTGATCTGCATTTCCCTGATGGCTAGGGATCCTGAGCATTTTTTCATGTGTCTGTTGGCCATTTGGATTTCCTCTTTTGAAAAATGTCTGTTAAGGTCCTTGGCCCATTTTTTTATTGGGTTGTTTGTTTTGATTCTGTGGTGTTTCTTGATCATTTTATAGATTCTAGTTGTTAATCCTTTATCTGTTGTGTAGTTTGCAAATAACGTCTCCCATTCTATTGGTTGCCTCTTCACTTTCCTGACTGTTTCTTTTGCTGTAAAGAAACTTTTCAATTTGAGGTAATCCCATTTGCTTATTTTATCTTTGATTACCCGTGCCTCTGGGGTGTTCTCCAGGAATTCTTCGCCTGTTCCAATATCTTGGAGGGTTTCCCCTATGCTCTCAATTAGTTTCATGGTGTCGTGGCACATCTCTAGTTCTTTGATCCATGTTGAGTGGATTTTTGTGTAAGGTGTAAGGTAGGGGTCTTGCTTCATACTTCTACATGTGGACATCCAGTTTTCCCAGCACCATTTGTTGAAGAGGCTGTCCTTGTTCCAGGGGTTGGTTTTAGATCCTTTGTCAAATATGAGTTGGTTATAGATGTTTGGATTGATCTTCGGTGCTTCTATTCTATTCCATTGGTCTATCCATCTGTTTTTGTACCAGTACCAGGCTGTTTTGATTATAACTGCCCTGTAGTATGTCTTGGAGTCTGGAATTGTGATGCCTCCAGCTTTGTTTTTATTATGAAGAATTGCTTTAGCTATTCTCGGTCTCCTGTTTCTCCATATGAATTTCAGCATCATTTTTTCTAGGTCTTTGAAGAATGACTTTGGTATTTTGATTGCTATTGCATTGAACTTGTAAATTGCTTTTGGGAGAATGGACATTTTGATGATATTGATTCTTCCAATCCATGAGCATGGCAGGTTTTTCCATTTTTTGTGTTGTCTTCTATTTCTTTCTTTAGTGTTTTGTAATTTTCATCATAGAGGTCTTTGACATCCTTGGTTAAATTTATTCCAAGGTACTTTATTGTTTTTGTGGCTATTGTGAATGGGATTGATCTTAGAAGTTCTTCCTTGGCCACAGCATTATCTGTGTATACAAAGGCTGTTGATTTCTGAGCGTTGACTTTGTATCCTGCTACTTTACCAAACTCTTCTATGAGTTCCAATAGTCTCTTATAGGAATTTATTGGGTTGCCTATATATAGTATCATGTCATCTGCAAATAGGGATAGTTTAACTTCCTCCTTTCCCATTTGTATCCCTTTAATTTCTTTTTCTTGCCTGATGGTCCTGGCTAACACTTCTAGGACTATATTGAATAGCAATGGTGAGAGTGGGCATCCCTGTCTGGTGCCAGTTTTCAATGGAAATGCCTCCAATTTTTTCCCCATTCAATATGATGCTGGTCATTGGTTTATCATAAATTGCCTTAATTGTGTTGAGGAATGTTCCTTCTAATCCCAATTTGCTTAGGGTTTTCATCATGAAAGGGTGTTGTATTTTGTCAAATGCTTTCTCTGCATCTATTGAGATAATCATATGGTTTTTGTTTCTCAATTTTTTTAATGTGATGTATTACATTGATTGACTTTCAAATACTGAACCACCCCTGCATATCAGGGATAAATCCCACTTGGTCCGGGTGAATGATCTTTCCGATGTGCAGTTGGATTTGGTTTGCCAGAATTTTGTTGAGTCTTTTTGCATCAATGTTCATCAGGGAGATAGGTCTGTAGTTTTCTTTCTCTGTTGTGTCTTTTCCGGGCTTAGGAATTAAGGTGATATTGGCTTCATAGAAAGAATTTGGGAGGATTCCCTCCCTTTCAATTGTTTTGAATAATTTGAGAAGAACTGGGGTTAGTTGTTCTTTAAATGTCTGGTAAAATTCAGCAGTGAAGCCATCCGGTCCTGGGCTCTTCTTTTTTGGTAGTGTATTACTGATTCAATTTCTTCCATGGTTATGGGTCTGTTTAGATTTTCTATATCTTCACGGCTCAGTTTAGGAAGGTTGTATTTGTCCAGGAATCTATCCATTTCTTCCAGGTTCCCCAATTTGTTAGCATACATCTCTTTGTAGTGGTTTCTGATGATTCTTTTTATTTCTGTTGTGTCTGTTGTTACATTTCCATTACTATCTTTGATTTTACAGATTTGGGTCTCCTTTCTCCATTTTTTTGTTAGTTGGGCCAATGGTGTGTCGATTTTGTTTAGTTTTTCAAAGAACCAGCTCCTGGTTTTGTTGATCTTTTGTATTTTTTTTTTTTGGTTTCAATTCTGTTTATTTCTTCTCTTATCTTTAGTATTTCTTTCCTCCTTCTGGGTTTGGGCTTGATTTGCTGCTATTTTTCTAAATCCTTGAGGTGCATGGAGAGTTCATTTGTTTGGTTCCTTTCCAGCTTCTTGATGTAGGCACCAATTGCTATAAACTTTCCTCTTAGCACTGCTTTTGCTGTGTCCCACAGGTTTTGATAGGTTGTGTTATAATTTTCATTTGTTTCTAGAAATCTTTTCTCTTTTAATTTTTTTGATGACCCACTGTTCATTCAGGATCATGTTGTCCATTATCCATATATTTGCATATGGTGTAGAGATTCTTGGGTTGTTGATTTCGAGTTTCACTGCACTATGGTCTGAGAAGCTGCATGGTATAGTTTCAATTTTTTTGAATTTGTTGAGGCTCCCTTTATGGCCTAGCATATGGTCGATCCTATAGAATGTTCCATGTACTGGGGAGAAATATGTGAACTCTGTGGCTGTGGGGTGAAAAGTTCTGAAGATATCTATTAGGTCTATTTGGTCAATAGTGTCAATTAGCTCTTTTGTTTCCTTGTTGAATTTCTGTCTGGTTGATCTGTCCATTGGTGAGAGTGGGGTGTTGAAGTCCCCTGTTACTATTGTATTTGAGTCTATATCTCCCTTTAAATCCTTTAGTAATTCTTTCAAGTAGCCAGGCGCCCTGTAATTAGGTGCGTATACATTTATAATAGTAATGTCTTCCTGTTGGATGATCCTTTAATCATTATATAGTGCCCTTCTCTCTTTCAATAGTTTTTATGTTAAAGTCTATTTTGTCTGGTATCAGGATGGCCACACCAGCTCTTTTTTGATTTGTGTTAGCTTGGAGTATCTTTTTCCATCCTTTCACTTTCAGTCTGCATGCATCTTTGCTGATAAGGTGTGTCTCCTGAAGGCAGCATATAGATGGATTCTCTTTCTTGATCCAATCAGCTAGTCTGTGTCTCTTGGTAGTAGAATTAAGACCATTCACATTCAGTATGATTATTGCTAAGTACTGTCTTTTCCCCTTCATGTTTCCTGAAACGAGCTGTTTATGTATTTTGAACTTTGTTTGTAGCTTACTCTACATTCGCTTTTTTTTGTAGTGAAGTTCTTGTTTTTGTATTTCTGTGTGCAGCACATCTTTGAGCAAGTATTGTAGGGTTGGACGCGTGGATACAAATTCTTTCAGTTTCTGTTTGTCTTGGAAGATCTTTATTTCCCCTTCATTCATAAATGATAACTTTGCAGGGTATGGTATTCTAGGTTGGCATTGTTTGTCTTTTAAAACTTGAAATATATCATGCCATTGTCTCCTTGCCTATAGTGTTTGCGATGAGAAGTCTGGGGTGAGTCTGATTAACTTACCCCTGAATGTGATTTGTCATTTCTCTCTGGCACATTTTAGGATTTGTTCTTTGTGTGTCACTGAGCTGAGTGTTGCCCCAATGTGTCACGGTGAATTTCTCTTCTGGTCTATCCTGTTTGGAGTCCTGGATATCTGCTGAATTTGTCTGTTATTATCCAGCTGCCTTTGTTTGAAGTTTTCTGATATTATTTCATTGAAAACACCTTCCAATCCATTCTCTCTTTCCACCCCCTCGGGGACTCCTATTATCCAAATATTACACTGTTTGATTGAATCTTGCAGGTCTCTGACCGTATTTTTTAATTTTTTAATTTCTTCTTCCTGCGTTTGAACTGACTGTATTATTTTGGGAAGTTTGTCTTAGAATTCTGATATTCACTCTTCTATTTCATCTGTTTGATTTCCAAGGGATTCCATGGTGTTTTTTATATGGTCAACTGAGTTTTTCATTTCCAGTATTTCATTCTGGCTTCTCTTTAGGATCTCTAATCCTTGGGCCTGTTTTTTTGTTCCGCTCTTGAATCTGTTTCTCGTTATTTCTAAGTAATCTGAATTCTTTTTCTGGCATGGTTTCAAATTCTTCTTCTTCAGCCTCTGTTATGGTTGGTTTAGCCTGCTCCATTGGCAAGTTTATATGTTCTTCTATATTCTTATTGTGGGTTTCTGCTTTGTTTTTTGGCATTCTGTTTGGTTTGTTTTTCAGGTTGATTTCCCTCTGCTATAGGCTGCTGTGGGTCTTTACCAATAACCAGTGTAAGCAGGCTGCTCTACCTCCTAGTGTTTATTTTTTACTTATTTATTTATTTATTATTATTTTTTTGTAATTTGAGTGGGCTGGTGTCAGGGCTTTGAGGTGCTAATCTCTGCCCCTTGGGGGCCGGTTTCCCTGTTCCTATGTTCCCCCTTATGTGTCTGTGCCTGGTTTTTGTTTGTCAGCCACCCATATATACAGTTTTAAAAGCACAATATGTCCCACCCTATCATTCCTCCCTCCCTCACTCCCACCTTCTCATTCCTCCTTCCTTTCTTATTTTTCTTTTAATTTTTACAATGACATAGCTCCAATTTACTTTATAATCATAAGCTTAACACTCCACTGAAGAATGCAACAAGTAGTAAGTTAAAAAACCACTGCTCCTCAGGAATATTAAAAAGGTCTATAAACAGTAATCAAATCTTGGAGTCGGAGCTGTGGTGTAGCGGGTAAAGCTGCCACCTGTAGTGCCAGCATCCCATATGGGCGCCAGTTCGAGTCCTGGCTGCTCCACTTACAATCCAGGTCTCTGCTGTGGCCTGGGAAAACAGTGAAGAATGTCCCAAGTCTTTGGGCCCCTGAACCCACGTGGGAGACCTGGAGGAAGCTCCTGGCTCCTGGCTTTGGATTGGCACAGCTTGGGCCATTGTGGCCAACTGGAGAGTGAACCAGCAGATGGAAGACCTCTCTCTCTCTGCTTCTCCTCTCTCTGTGTAACTCTGCCTTTCGAATAAATGAATAAGTCTTTTTTTAAAAAAAGTAATCAAATCTCAAAATGACAATTTTGCTCATATACACTACATTTTTCCATATGAATTATAAGATGATTTTCTCTAATTTTGTAAAGAATGTCATTGATATTTTATTAAAAATAAAATTAATCAGAAAAAAATGAAAAAATAAAACATATCAACATTTGAAGGAATCATCTAATAGACTTTAGAGGAAGCTCTATAGCACTAAATTTCCGCATTAAAAACAAAAAGAAGTCAAATCAATGACATTGGGCAAGTACGAAATGAAAAGCAAGTAAAGCTGAAAGAAAGAAGAAGAAAGGGAATAAAATAGTTCTGAACACAAATCACAGAAATAAAATCTGGTTCTCTGAGATGATCGATAAAACTGATAAAACTCTAGCCAGACATATGAGGGTAAAACAAAAAAACCCACAAGTTAACAATACAAAAATCAGACAGGAGGCATTATTGCAGACTCTACTGTAAGAGGAGAGGAGAACATTATGAACAACCTGGGGATAATAAATTTCAAAAATTAGATAAAGAGGATAAATTCTCTGAAAGATACAAATTACCTAGGCTCACTCAAGAAAAAATACATTACTTGAATGGCCCTAATTAAAAATCTTTCCTCAAGGAAAACTGTAAGCCAAATTTCCACCAGTGAATTTTATCAAATACATGAGGAAGGAAATACCAACTTCATACTAAGTCTCTGAGAGCAGTCCAAAACAAAAACATAAACACAAAAATCCCCAAATCTAGAAAAACAAAGAGACTGAGGTACTCACAGTATCTTATTTCATGACTTATGATAAAGCTAGAGTAAGTCATCAAAATAGCATGAAATTGGCATAAAAATATACAAATAAATGAATTAAATATACAAATAAATCAAATAAACACATACATTAGCCCGTATGTAAACCGAATTATTTCAACACTGATGCAAAAGCAATGCAATGGGGGTAATCTCTCAACAAATTCCAGTGAAGTAATTGGATAGATTTATGTAAAATATGAACCTTGACCCATATCTCTCACCCTAAGTACACACAAAATTAATTGACTCCTAAATGTAAGTGTCAAACTATAAGCCTTTCAGACACAAGACAACATAAAAGAAAATTGTAGTGAGCATAGGTTTGGCAAAGATTTCTTAAATTTGACACAAAACTATAAAAATATTTAAAAATCAATAAATTAGGCTGAAGTAAAATTAAAAACTCTTGCTATTTAAGACACTAGTAAGAAAATGAAATCGCATACCACAAATTGAGAGAAAATAGCTGCAAAACCTATATCCAACAGATTTGTATCCTGAATATATAAGAAACCCTTGTAACACTGCTTTACCCAGAGAATCAAAATAAAAATGGCCAGAGGATTTGTACAGATACGTCACCAAAGAAGAGATACAGAAGACAAATAATACATGAAAACATAATAAGGGAAGTGCAAGCTAAAATCACAACGAGGTGCAACCACATTCCAATAGAATATCTGTAACTACAAAGAATGGCCACACTAAATTTTGTTAAGTATATCATGCAACTCCAACTGGCTTCACTTCTGATAGGAAAATGAAATGTTGTAACCAATTTGGCAAACAGTCTGGTAGTTTTTCTAAACGATACACAAACACTGACCATGTGATCAGCTTCTAAATCCTACATATTTGTCCTAAGAAAATGAATGTTCACACACAGACATGTAGATCAATGTTTACGATAGCTTTATTTTTAATAGCCAAAAACTGGAGACAAATAAAAATGTACATCAGCAGTGAACAGATAAACAAAATTGTGGTACTTCCATATAACAATATTCTCAGCAAATAGAAGAAGGAACTATTGATAAACAACACAAAAGAATCTTAATATTATGTTGAGCAAGACAAAAATGAATACACACAGTATGATTCCATTTATATAAAATTTTTAAAAAGGTAAACAATTTATAGTGTAAAAATGGGAACTAGTCTATAGAAAAACAGATCGAGGTGTGACTGAGAGAACAAGGGTGGGATGAACCAAGGAGAGTAAGAGAGAGGATTTACAAAGTAGCACAAGAAAACATTTTGGGATAACGAGTTTATACATTGCTATCTTGATTGGGAAGACTTTTTCATGTGCGCATACACATTCAAACTTTTCAGATTTTACACTTTAAATATAATGCAGTTCATTTTATGTCAATTACATCCAAGGATGTTGATTTTAATATTCACGTTATAACTGCATAATAGAAATAGTACTGGCTTTAGAGTCAGACACGAGAGCTTGAATGTTATCTCTATTTTAATAATGCAATCTTAGATAAGTTACTTAGAATTTTGAGTCTCATTACTAGATTTATTTATGCAGGACTATTTCATGTGAGGATAAGAATTACGTGCCAGTGATTTGCTTAAACCCACTCCCATTACTCCCTCCTTAATGGGTATCCTTCTTATATTGATATAAGCCCTTAAACATGTGTGTGTGTGCATGTATATGCTTTAATGTAATCAAATGGCATTGTGCTATAGCTCTTATTTTTCCCTTTATGCTATATTTTAAGAATCTATTCTTGTTTCTCGATATTTATCCAGTAAGTTGCTTCTAATTGCTGTTTTGCACTTCACACTATGTAACCACTAAAGCTAGCTCACTGATTCCCTAAAAGATAGACATCTATGTATGCAACTGCCTACCACCACAAATAATAATAAGTTTCTTAGCATTTGTCTCTTTGTGGACTTGTATATGAGGTTCTCTGAGACATACAAAATATTTTTAAAAAGTTCATGAAAAATGTACATTATGAAAAGGCTATGCACCAGTCTCCAGTTTTTTTTGCACTGAAATAAATCTATTTTTAATTTCATTTTCCACAAATTTCTTACAGTATGCTCATATATCTAAAAGTGGGATGTCTTGGCCATAAGAAGAACAAATAATTAACTTTACTAACTCAGTAGTTTCAGATTTGTTTTTCAAATGGCCAAATCAGTTTACATTTTCATCTACACTTGTAACTAATGGTGCTACTAAATTTTGCCAATACAAAGGGCTTAGCATCTTCCTTTAAGTTGAATTTTCAGATGTTTGAACATCATTTCTTATCTTTAAAAGTTATTCTGTTTTTCCCTTTGTAAGTCACATTCTGTCCTTTGATCAGTTTTATTTTTGGATCCTGTCTTTTACTTGTTGATTTGCAGCTCCTTAAAATGTCTTTGTATAAATATTATTAATTTTATGCTTATGCTTTTTTGCTAAAAGCTACTCCAGTATATTACCAGTCTATATAACTTTACAGTGTTGTTCAATGACTAAACATCTTTCATTTTAATGTAGTCTTATCCCTCATTTCTTAACCTCATTCTTTCGAAAGTTATTTCTGTGTAATATTTAAGAAGTACAGTTCTGGGGCCAGTGTTGTGGCATAGTGGGTAAAGTCACAGCCTGTGCCTCTGGCAACTCATATGGGCACCAGTCCAAGTTCCAGGGCTCCACTTCCGATCCAGCTCCCTGCTAATGTGCCTGGGAAAGCAGCAAAGGATGGTCCAAGTACTTGGGCCCCTCACTGATGTGGGAGACCCAGAAGAAGCCACTGAGGCCATTTGGAGGGTGAACCAGCTGATGGAAGCTCTCTCTCTCTCTCTACCTTTCAAATAAATAAATAAATAAATATTTTTTAAAAAAAGTATCGTTCCTCACTTATATCTTAGACATAATTCCCCTAAATTTTCTTCTACTAGCTTTATAATTTGACTATTTAATCCATCTTCAATACATCTGGAGTCCAACTTCTTATTTGGTGCACTGATATAGGCATTTATTTTTCTCCATGGTGAGCTAGTGTTCCAATATCATCTAGTGAAGAGTTTGTCCTGTCTGCATAATATGAGAGTGAAGTATTTAAAATTACAAATCACTTACAATTTATCGTAGTAAAAGGATGAATGCTTCAGGAAGAGTTATGACCTAGGATAAGAAAAGAGAAATATTCCTGCCTATCCACTCTCAGGAGGGTAATGATGACACTGATGACTATGGAGTCAGGCTTCTGAAGCCACAACAAACAAGACACCTTACATACCTCGGGGCTCCAGATGGTTTTTTAAGATCAAATACAAGGAAGAAATAATCTTATCGAGTCAAGTGCAATAGATAAAACAGAAAAATTCCTGCAATGCCTTCATTGTTCAGTAGCATTGTATGAGTACACTGAAGTGTTTCCTGTCATGTTATACATATAAAATGTCCTGAATGTCATACCTATTTTATGCACTACATCATAACTATGCTTCTATAGCTTTATAGGATGTTAGTAGACCCGTTATTCACAAATATTTTAACTTTTCAAAGTTTGCTAAAATTCATAGAATGATTTAGGTTACTTGACATGGTAGAGTCTTAAGTTGAATTTTTGAAAGCAAGGAAAAATTTAGGCCAAGACACAGGTCTGATTTATGGTGTAATTCAGTATTCTATACATGGAAAGATGTCCTTGACTGATTATCTGGCTGAGAGCCCAAATACTTACTGGGTTGGAATTTACATGCAAAGAGAAATCTTTTGTGAAAGTCATGATCTATTTGCCTTTGCCTTTTGTTTGGAGGGAAAAACACCAAAGATTTCAAGGACTATTGTATTATGCAAACGTCAATTCTATGCATTTGTTCACAGAGTCTTTTACAGAGACCACACAGCACTATGTACTGTACACTTAAATTGATGTGTCTGCTATACTCTTCAATTCGATGGAAAATTAACTTGGAATCCTGTTATTCCATTTTATTATCCAGTGATATTGATTAACAATAATAGAATCAAGTAAGCCAGCACTTCCCTTAGAAATTGGTAGTGTGTGGCAATCTGTGCTAGAATCCTAACTAAACAAAATCTACTAACCTCTAGCACAAGTGTTCAGGTTTTCCATTGTCAATGCTCATGGATATATTTGAACTTTAAGAACAGAAGATCAAATTCAATTCATCCAGAAACATCTAAGCAATGCACATTACACACAGAGATTTCTTGAGAATGTCACAGCCAAACCTGGTGGTAGTTAATCAAGAAATATTAAGGAAGAGTTCAGGATTTTTCTTTAATTCTGATCTTGGTGAAAACTTGCGAAAACTCTCCATTACAGAACAAAAAGAAGATTTGATTTATATTTTACATTTTATATAACTGAGATTCTGTAGTGTCAAAATTCATATTCTGTCATATTTTAGAAAGTTCTAGGTAATGCTCTATTTTGGAACTGAAGGGCATTATTGGCAATTCACAATGGAATACATGATGGTCATGCTACCAGGAAGAAAATGTTGTGATGTACATGAGGCACACACACCTCACTCCCAATAGCTCTCCATAACACATGACTAGTGAGAGAGTGTAACAAGCTTCAGACAATGGCTGAGCACCCCAAGCTGTCAGGAAATCACAACTACTACAGAACAGCTTGGGAAAGAACTACAAAGAATGCATATGTAGAGTGTCATAATATAACATAAAAATTGCACAGAACATGAATTTTTATAATATAGCATATAAACTATGTAAACTGTAAAACATAAGTCACAGTTCTATTTGTTCTGTAATGTCTGAATTATTCAAAAATTTTCACCAAGATCAGGACAAAAAGAGAAACTATTCATACCACCTTGTAAGATTTGTAGCTTACCATTGCTAAATCTGCCTGTGACACTCTCAAGAAATCTCTCCTTGACCAAAGACTTTTGCCTACTGTGATGTAGGTAGGACTGTGATAAATTTTTCCAATGTGCTTTTAAGACGGCAACACAGACATTAAATAAGAGCTAAACTTCAGACCTGTTAATGTGGAAATGTCCATAATTTCTTCCATAAAAACTCTGAATTTTTTCTGCTGAATCTTTCCTGGGATCTGGCTGTCATCATGGTACTTGGTCTCCTACAATTCTGAATGTTTCTAGAATCCCCATCAGTGACACCAGAGATCCTGTTTTGATATTCTATAGAAAACTTCTAAGTTGGCCGGCGCCGTGGCTCAATAGGCTAATCCTCCACCTTGCGGCGCCAGCACACCGGGTTCTAGTCCCGGTCGGGGTGCCGGATTCTGTCCCGGTTGCCCCTCTTCCAGGCCAGCTCTCTGCTATGGCCAGGGAGTGCAGTGGAGGATGGCCCAGGTGCTTGGGCCCTGCACCCCATGGGAGACCAGGAAAAGCACCTGGATCCTGGCTCCTGCCATCGGATCAGCGCGGTGCGCCGGCTGCAGCGGCGGCCATTGGAGGGTGAACCAACGGCAAAGGAAGACCTTTCTCTCTGTCTCTCTCTCTCACTGTCCACTCTGCCTATCAAAAATAAAAATTAAAAAAAAAAATAAATAAATAAAAAAAATAAAAAAAAATAGAAAACTTCTAAGTTAAAATAGGATGTTATCTGGGGAACACTTAAGTAAAGTCTATCTATACTAATCATATGTAATTTTATTAAAATAACATATAAAATAGTCTCCACATTTCACATTTAATTATTTACTTCAGCATATTTTATTGTACTCATCAATCATGTATTTCTAATATTATAAAAAGAAACAGTTTACATTTCTACTTTCCATAGAGCAATGTGAGGGAAACATTTTATTTGCTATAAAGTACTACAGTATTTATCTATTTTTAACAATCCATTGCTGGTAGTGTGTTAGAAACATTACCAATGCTAACAGATTATGTAAAACTAAGTAAATCCTTTAGGAGTAATAGGAAAAAGCCACCTACCAGCTCCCACAAAAAGAAAGTAAATAAATTAAACTTTATGTAACAAAAGGTATTTTCCTTATGGTAAATATATTTGAACTTATGATCAGTTTATGGTGCTAATTAGTGTCATTTGTTATAAAATACTGAATGAAAATATGAACTAAACATAACATCACAAACGTCAACTATAATCAAAGTAAAAATGTACCTTATCAAAATGAATTTACAGCACAGTGTTCTCCAAACTGAGCATTCAGGAAAACAATAACCTGGCTCCAGAGCTCAGAAATGCTAATTATAATTGTTTAGACGTGATGACCTGGCCTGCTGCACTCCCATTTCCTGTCTTCTTGCAATGGTACCAAGATGAGTTACAAAGCATGAACGTGATTGCTTACTTAAATACGTATTCACTAGATGCAGGGGTGACCTGTATTAACAGGTATCATCAGAATGTAAGGGAGTGGTATCAAAATGTCAATAATATCTACTCAGGCTTTATTTTATAAAGAAGTCTAAATCATGAGTCTCATTTGTCACATAAACATACATCTTCCCTTGTGAGAAGCAAGGTTTTTATGTTTTAATCCCTACAGCCTTCCTATGTAGGACCAAGCCACCTTCCTCCACACTGTACCCTCAGGGGGCAGTTGCTGGGGCCCACATCAAGTCCTGCCTTAAAACACCCTTGTTCTGGTGGATCAGAATCAAGGGGACAGCTCTTCACCCTGTAACAGGCCCTCTACTTAATGCTGTTCATCTGGTCAAACTCTACTCATTTTCTAGGCTTAATTCAGAAATCACCACTTCTGTGAAAAAGATACATTGAAAAAAGAATTCCACTGAAATAGACTTGGTTATTCCTGCCTCTGTGGCTTCCAGGGCTTTACCCATAACTTTTGTCACTCTAACACTCACCCTGGCACAGCGCAGTTAATGATTCGCACATCTGCTTCCTCCTGCCAGAGGCAGCCCCCTTACCCCTCACCGAGCCTGCTACAGGGCCTGCTACAAGAAAATAGTTATGCAATTATTTTTTCTTTTTAAATAAAATGAATGAGTTACCCCAAAAACAAGACAGCAGTTAAGAAAGACTGATTCATATCCTTGAAATTGATCCTGTTAGTGAGACAGAAAGGTGCCCAAGAGTGAGGCAGAAAGTTAACACAAAATTATAAAGAATGATGTTAAAAATGAAGTAAAAAGGGAAAAGTTGCCTAATTCTAACCAACACATCACTGCTGCTAATATCATAAGTGAATGGAATCAGAAACAGGCACATTGCCACGCAAAGAGAATTATTTTGGGGCCGGTGCTGTGGCACAGCAGGTTAAAGCCCTGGTCTGCAGCACCAGCATCCCACATGGGCACTGGTTCTTGTTCCAGCTGCTCCACTTCCAATACAGCTCCCTACTAATGTGCCTGAAAAAGCAGCAGAAGATGGCCTAAGTCCTTGGGCTCCTGCACCCAATGGGAGCCCTGGAAGAAGCTCCTGGCTCCTAGCTTCAGATCAGCTCAGCTCTGGCCATTGCAGCCATTTGGAGAGTGAACCAGCAAAGGGAAGACCTCTCTCTCTGTATCTACCTCTCTCTGTGACTCTTTCAAATAAATAAAAATAAATCTCTAAAAAAAGAGAGAGAGAAGAATTTCTTTCCTCAATAATCAATGATTTCTTGTTTAACCACATAATTTTCTTTTTATTTTATTTATTTATTTGAGAGGTAGAGTTATAGACAGTAGGAAGGAGGGAGGGAGGGAGGGAGAGAGGTATTCTATCTACTGGTTCACTCCCCAAATGGCCACAATGGCTGGAGCTGGGCTGATCCGAAGCCAGGAGCCAGGAGCTTCTTCTGGGTCTTCCACGCAGGTGTGGGGGCTCAAGAGCTTGGGCCATCTTCCATTGCTCTCCTAGGCCAAAGCCAAGAGCTGGATTGGAAGAGGAGCAGCCAGGACTAGAATTGGCATCTATATGAGATGCCAGTGCCACAGGTGGAGGCTTAGCCCCCTATGCCACAGTACAGGCCCCCTACACAATTTTCTTGTATGTACTCAAGGCCGGTGCAGCAGCTCAATAGGCTAATCCTCCGCCTTGCAGCACCAGCACACGGGGTTCTAGTCCTGGTCGGGGCGCCGGATTCTGTCCCGGTTGCCCTTCTTCCAGGCCAGCTCTCTGCTGTGGCCCGGGAGCGCAGTGGAGGATGGCCCAAGTGCTTGGGCCCTGCACCCCATGGGAGACCAGGAGAAGCACCTGGCTCCTGCCTTCGGATCAGCGCGGTGCGGCGGCCATTGGAGAGTGAACCAACAGCAAAGGAAGACCTTTCTCTCTGTCTCTCTCACTGTCCACTCTGCCTGTTAAAAAAAAAAAAAAAAAAGAAAGAAAAAGGGAAGAATACTGTTTTAAGAGAAGCCTGTTAGAGAAAGACATTCAGTGAACACTGGCAATTCAGCTGCTCTCTTCAGAAGGGTATTCCAAGCCAGCGTGCCTTTCATGTCTGGTGAGGGTGGAAATGGCTGTCAGAAATATTATCAAAGAACTATTCCAAACGCTTTGTCAAGAGTTCTCATAAACTACTTACATGAGTCAGATACTAAGGTCCCCACCGTACAAGGAAGGAAACAGAAGATGGAAATGAGTGAATGATTTGTGGGGGTTGCTTTTCGTCAAGCCAAGTTTCAGGGCTGTTCCTGTAGCCACTCACATTAGTGTTTGGAAACATTACTCACAGACTTACACTAAAATTATCGTCATTTAAGACGCTTCGTTTAGGCTACTTCACATTTGCTAAATTGCAGTTTGAGGATTCCTTTCACGTGAAGTTGGAGGATCTGGCTGTATTCTTTGGGCATCTGATGGAAACCACGTTTGGGCAACTTGTTGTCATAGTAGTGGTGGCTGACAGGCGTGTCTTCCACGGTTCTGGAGAAGGGCCAGAATCCATACAGCTTCACGTTCTCACACAGCTCCACCGCCACGCTGGTGATCATCAAGCCAGTGGACAGGCGGTACGCAGTCACACCTTTAGTTCTCCAGAAAAGAGCAAGGTGCTTCAGGTACTTGGGATGGAAAAACAGAACCTTCTGTCTTGCCTTAGACTCTTTGAGTGTGAAATACACTTTAAAAGAGGTGCCAGTGTTGGCCCTGAAGGAAAATGCAGGCAGAAGGAGGAATGCATCTCCATAGGTTGCAATGTCTTCCAGAAATACTGCTTTTTTTTCCTTTAAGTTCCCATATCTGCCAAATGTTAAAAAATCATAATCACAATATTAATAATCAAAGTAGCAGATTTGTATCACGAGGTTGAATTTACCACTGGTCAAAAAACGGAAGCATTTATATCCTGCATGTAAAAAAGATAAACCACAGACTCAGTGACAACTCATTCACACAAACCTGTCATAAATATCAAGGGATAGACCTTTCTCCCCTTCTTGGAGTACCAAGGCTTTTGACTTCTATTTCCTTTTTATTAAAAAAAATAATTTTTATTTATATAAAGTGAACAAATTTCATGTATTTCATGTATTCATTTACAGTTTTAAGGGCATAATGATACTTCCCATCCTCTCTCCTCCTCTTTTATTTTTCCTTTTAATTTTTATGATGATATACTTTCAATTTACTTTATAATCACAAGTTTACACTCTACTAAATAAAGAATTCAGCAAGTAGTAGGTAGAAAAGCCACTGTTCCTCAAGAGTATAGACAAGGGCTTTAAGCAATAATCAAATCTCAAAATGTCAATTTAATTCATATAAATTACTTTTTTATACATTGTATATTAGTTACCATAGATCAGGGAAAACACGGTATTAGTCTTTTTGGGAATGGCTTATTTCACTAAGAATAATGGTCTCCAGTTGCATCCACTTTGTTGAAATTTCATTCTTTTTTACTGCTGAGTAGTATTCCAGAGTGTGTGTAAATATATATCATAATTTCTCTATCCAGTCATCAGTTGATGAACACCTGGGTTGATTCCATATCATAGCTATTGTGAGTTTGAGCTGCTATAAACGTAAGGGTCCAGATCACCCTTTCATATGCTGATTTCATTTCCTTTGGGTAAATTTCTGGGAGTGGAATGGCTGGGTCATATGGTAGATCTGTTTCCAGATTTCTGTGCACTCACCATACTGTCTTCCATAATGGTTGTACTAGTTTACATTCCCAAAAATAGTGTATTGGGGTACCTTTTCCCCAAATCCTCATCAGCATTTGTTATTTTTTTGACTTTTGGATGATAGCATTCTAACTGGGGTGAGGTAAAACCTCACTGTAGTTTTTATTTGCATTTCCCTGATGGTTAGTGCTCCTGAACATCTTTTCACCCATCTGCTGGCCATTTGTATTTCATCCTTTGAAAGATGTCTGTTCATATCCTTCGCCCATATCATAACTGGGTTGCTTGTTTTGTGGTTGAGTTTCTTGAGCTCCTTCTATATCCTGGAAATCAACCCCTTACCAGATGTATAATTTGCAAATATTTTCTCCCATTCTGTCTAGACAGACATTCCTCATATTATTTTATATTCCAACTCAGTGATTTGTTTTTCTAAAGTTGCTCTCTGATGCTCTAACACCTTCCACATTTGCAATGAAATTTTGTTTTTTGAGCACAGCACATATGTTTCACACATTGAAAAAATTCATTGAGCTATACACTTGTGATTTGTGCACATTTTGTATACATTTATTTATAAAATAGAAGTTTCCTCTAGAAAATCTAAAATATCTCTATGAAAATTATATATATTATTTTAAAAACTTTCCCCCATGCATTGTATGTGGTTTAAAAGCTATCTCACTCCCTAGTCTTGTAAGCCTAATTGTGAATGTTTAGAAAGTCACGCTCCAGAAGGCAGCTACAATACTTTATTTTTTCCTCAAGAGATGACAGAACTATTTGGAGGGGCATATTCTATTAATAATGATTATTGGTCACTTTTGATAAAACAATGGAGTAAAACTATGTATAAGATGAACCAGCCAACATTTTATAGAAGTTCTACTGTAGAAAAGAAACAGGGAAATTATTTTTGAGTAATAAACTATCCAAAGTGAACACTGTCTTTTGTCAGGTTGTCCTGGGGCTTGCTCTCAGAAATCTCTAAATAGATCAACTTTTCTCAAAAAAGTGCTGCTGAGATGAGAGTAATGCTCAAACTCTAAAAGCAAACGGGAAAAAAGTAATTTCACTATTGTTAAAAAAAGATGAAGAGGTAAATAAATTTTCATTTGATTAGAAGCATTGAGCTTACGACACTAGAAGTACAACTGAGTCATACCTCTTAGGAACCACAACCTTGATAGAATGTCAAAATTTGCAAATGTATTCTTAGATATTTCCCAAAAAATCCATTCCAGCTGTAATGCACAGTCTCAGAAACAAGATTAGCACTTAGAATGAGAAACATCTTAAGACAATGAAAACATTTTGTGAACAATTATATAACTTGGAGGTACTTACTTTAGCGTTATGATACTGGGATTCACAGTCACAAGATTTGTTTTACTGCCGACATCTTTACTAACATTTCCTGTGGTTGGAGGGAGGTTACACCTGTAATTTGGAAGGGAGACTATTTAAAAAAAAAACTTATAAAAATAGCAAAACTGTAGACAAACACACATGCATGTAGTTGTCCTTATATCAGAGGAAATCACTGGTGTTAACAGATGCTCAGATACCATCCAATTTCTGTTTAAAACTAATTAGTACTAAAGCCTTTACTGGCATCTGAATATTACACAAAATGTAATGTAATTTGATAAGTGCTTTCGATATTGATATTGATTTTTATTAGCATGAGAAACAAAACCGATAATTTTACCTAGCTAAGCTTTTGAAGAATCCCAATCCTTTTATGAAAATTGTTATTTATATGGATCATATTCCCACAGTGGTATGACAGCAATTTACAGATGTAAAAATTGAGGCTCTGTGACTTTGGTGATAGAGGCTGCCAGAGGCAAGGACTACATTAAAAAATCAAAATCTTTTGATTCCCATATGGAGCTTTTTGCTATCAAATTACTTTTTAATAAATAAAAAGCAATGTTCGTATACTAATGTTTTCATTATGGATGTTCTCATCCTTCTTTGAGTACTAATTTGTTTTTAAATTGTTACACAAATTAAGAATTCTAAGTTTGAATCATTATATTCCCATCACAAAAAAGGTAAAGTTGACTATGACTCCCTAAATGTCATTCACAGAATTTCAAATAGACTCTCTAAAGAGCTAAGCATAAAAAAGAGCTCATTGGGGCCGGCGCCGTGGCTCAATAGGCTAATCCTCCACCTTGCGGCGCCGGCACACCGGGTTCTAGTCCCGGTCGGGGCGCCGGATTCTGTCCCGGTTGCCCCTCTTCCAGGCCAGCTCTCTGCTATGGCCAGGGAGTGCAGTGGAGGATGGCCCAGGTGCTTGGGCCCTGAACCCCATGGGAGACCAGGAAAAGCACCTGGATCCTGGCTCCTGCCTTCGGATCAGCGCGGTGCGCCGGCTGCAGCGGCGGCCATTGGAGGGTGAACCAACGGCAAAGGAAGACCTTTCTCTCTCTGTCTCTCTCTCACTGTCCACTCTGCCTGTCAAAAATTAAAAAAAAAAAAAAAAAAAAAAGAGCTCATTGAATGCTTCCTAAGGAAGGCTGTCTAAAGTTGCCATGATCTGCAGTATGACTCAGGTTGAAATATTCTGTTCCATGCCCTATGAAACATATGAATAAATGAAGCCTACATCTTCCAAATTGATATAAAAGATATATCAGAAAACAAATACTGGCACTTGGGGAAAGAAATACTAATCATAGATACTAGGCCATAGAAAAGACCTCATTAACTATCCTCCTGTAACAAATCTTTCTAGAACTGTCACATAATCTTTTGAAGAATCAAAACAATTTTCATTATACATTCCTAGGGAAAATACTGGGTGATATTCATACACACCAGTGTAGCTATAGCCTATTTTGTGCCTATACACTTAATTTGTAGCTCCTAATCTTTTGAAATGAAAAAAATATGCAGCTTCCAGATTGTTTTATAATCTATCAATATGTACAGCCAAAATACACCCAAGAATAAAAAAAAAAGTTTTAATGACACCGATTATGTCTAGTCCTCACTTTGCCTTTCAGTTCAAATGGCTAAACTTCAGAGGGAACTCTATACAGTATTCAGAAAAATACAGAATTTAGAAACCTATGTGCTTATTTGAGTTATACATTAAATATCTGCCAAGATTTTTTTTAGGTTTTAAACCTAAACTTGTATATTTGATGCTTGCTATAAAGTAAAATAAATGTTTAGGTATAACATCACAGATGCCTTAGGATTTTAAGTCTATAAAAAGTCGATTCCATGAAGAATTATTTATCTTTATTATGGCTTTTTACACTAAGTATTTGAACAAAATGGCTAACCCAATCAGATATTACCCATTTTAACATTAAACATAAACACTACTCAATAATTGCTGGACAGTCAGGTTTATTGCTCCATTATTAACTTCAGTATGGAGATTCAACATGGGATTAAAATAAGGGGGAGCTGTTTATTGAAAATCATGTTTTCTTTTTATTTGCTAAATAAATCAATAAGGATCAAAGGATCTCCTCTGATGTATGAAATCAGTCCTAAAACAGGAAGAAAAAGATTTCTCCTTGCTCTTTTAAAAGGTGTGTTTCAACTGAAATCCATCTGAGGATGGATCAATCATCTTTCTGTTGGATTCTGAAAGTGGAGGTGCTTGTAGCATGGCGTATTAGTGTACGACAGACGCAGAAATCATTCTGCTTCTAAGTTTGCAGGCTAGCTGGTACTGGAAGAGAAAGTGTTTTAAAAGACAGGGATTCAGAAGCTGTGCTCTTTTATTATTATTATTATTTCAAGCCATAAAACAGTGGTGCTGCACAGCCGGGAATGCCTCGATTAGCATTTCCCCAAGCATTATCAGAGAAAACAAATCTTCCTTGACATGCTGCGTAAGGAAAAGGGTCTTCAAGGGCAGGAAGCCTGCGACAACGTCCCTATTAACATTCTGAAGGCTCTGACAAGTCCTGTAGTCCCAATCCTTCTTTCCCCCTGATTTCACCCAGAGCTCCCTGACAGATGACGATAGCACACTTTTATCTCTAAGGTTTCATTACTCTGAGGAACTCGTGAGCCAAATAACACTTCATTGGCATTAGAAGACTTCAGCAATGCAGCTCAAGGGTCGAAGTGTACCCAGGGTATCTTTACACCATCCCTTTAAAATGTGCAACTGACATTTTGCTTCCAAGAAACCGATTTGATGCATCTTACCTAAAAACAAAGTCGGACTTATCAATTTCAGCTCCGCAGTGAGACCTGTTCAGAATGCCCCCATTTCCAACCACGGCACACTGATTGTAAGGGTACTCCACAAAAGGCTGGGACTAGCAGGAGAAAATGAAACACCATTTGTTTTAGAGCCACTAATATCATTATCTTAATTCCAGGACTTAACTTTTTATATGTGCTAAGGGCAAGAAAAAGAGTCAGAAGAAGAAATGAAAGTAGCATCTCTTTTTAAAAATATTTATTTATTCATTTAAAAGGCAGTGCAACAGAGCAAGAGAAATGTCTTCCACCTGCTATTTCACTTCCCAAAATGCTGCAATAGCCAGAGTTGAGCCAGGCTGAAGCCAGGAGCCTGGAACTCCATCCAGGTCTCCCATGTGGGTAGCAGGGGCCCAAGCACTTGAGCCATCTTCCACTGCTTTCCCAGGCACATTAGCAGGAAGCTGGATTGGAAGTGGAGCAGCTAGGATTCAAACCAGCACCCATATGGGATACTAGCAGCTTTACCCGCTGTACCACACCACCAGTCCTGAAAGCAGCATTTGAAAAAGAAAAAGCCACACAGCATGCTGACCAACTTTCTGTGACTTATAATAAAGATCTTCATGCAAACCTGGTTTATTTCTCTTGAGATGAGCAGACACCATATAACACAGAATATAATATAATAATACAAAATACATCTGTATGCAAATTACACTGTATTTTATGTTACATAATTAGGTAACAAAGTGAGAACACAAAAATCCTACACTCTGTCTCTCTGACAAAAAGGGACATTTTTAGCAAAAAAATAAAGAAATTAGAAAGTGGCATTAAGTCTTCTAAGGCATAAATTAATACTTAATTAGGTAAAAGTTTCCTGTGCTTGGTAATGGCCTTGGATTTATGCTTACTGCCTCTACAAATGACCAGCCAGGGCGCTCCAGGGAGAGCTCCCGAGTCAGCGCTGACATTCTTCATATTCATTTCTAAGATCTGAATCCTTTTCATTTCCTCTTAAGACTCAACTTGCGCATGCCCAAAAGGTTTCGCACTCTCCCTGAGCCCTCCACCATTTGAAACATAACTTTGCAAATCAATAGTGCACTTTTCCCTATTCTGGTCACTTTCCCTGAAGTAATAACATGACCTTGAGCCAGCAGCGAGGTTGCTGGCTCGTGCTCCACACAGATGAGGTCCTGACTCACCTGTTTCGTTTCTAGAATTAGAATGTAAATCCTGAAGGACAGAGATGGTACATCTTAGACTGAATTTCCCCTCATCATGCTCCTTACATTTAGCACAGTTCAGTATACATGGTGGTACAGTGGGCCACCCTGGTGTCACCCCAGGAACGAGCTGGAGCTGGCTCGCTCAAGATTGCAAAGGTCCCCTAGGTGCTATTCAGGAATTCTGTGAGCTGGTAGTAAAACTACTGGGAACTTGAACTCTGCCAGGGTAAGAGTATTTGTATCACTGGGGTTGGCAAAGACTACAAAGGCAAGGCACATTCCTCCCCCAGTGACAGTCCCTCGGCGCCACAGGCAACAGCCTGGGATGCCATGGTTCTGAGTAGCCCAGAGAGGTGGCAGACCCTGAACCCTGACCTGCTCTGGAGGCTGCACCTGGGAGATGCCCCCAAAGCAAAGAGGACTCTGTGTCAGTGTTTCTCTCTTGAGAGGGTGGACTCCCGAACTTCAGTCATATTGTGCTCGTTATGTGAAAGCCACTGTTCCAAGTACATAACTTCCTAGCACATTTAACCCACACTACAACCCTCTGAGCATTTTACAGATGGGGAAATGGAGGCATGAGTGCCCGTAATAGCTAGAAAGTGGCAGGGTTGGGATGTGAACCCCAGGACTCCACAGAACATGCTCTTATCCACAATATAGGGCAGTTTCTCAGTCACCAGTGAAGTAAAATGTTAATTATGTGCTTTATTTCTCTTACCAATGCCTAGCAGGGGGCCTGGGTCTCAGATGAATGGTTCCCAGATACCTTCGATTATTTCATGTGGCTGAATTTCTAGCTCAAGATGTCTCCAGACAGTGTTTTCTAAACGGCACCACAATAAGTTCTGCATTTTATAGATAAGGTAGAATGCAAAAATGCAAATATGCTCTTTATGGCCCAATAGAAAAGATTACTGAGGGAGACATATCTCAAATTAAGCACGCAGAATAAGGAATGCTTTTCTCTGGTTTCTTGGTCAAAGGGGGGAAAACATCCATATGTTTTGGGATCTCATGTTCAGTAGGAGTTTAAATAAATTATAAACCTCGACATTCCCTAAAATAAACCTCTGAAGAAAATGCAAATTTGCACGGCTCAACTGCCTGCTCATTGCTCACTCTGGTTGAAAAATTTTCCCTTTTAAGAAATCAGCAAAGTTTCTGGAGGAAGTTACTTCACACACAGTTAATTAAGAGCTTTTATTGTGATCTGCTACATGTCTAGCAGTTCTGGGGACCTGCGAGCAGGACAGAGAACAGGGCAGGCTGTGGGAAATCAGGTGGGACAGAGATCAGCTCCACAAGCCCATCCCTGGAAGGTTAATGTTGAAGCTACACTCACACACACACACACACACACACACACACGGAAATGACCTAGTTTTACAATTGTTACTGAACTGACTTCTATATTTTCTCTTCCCAATTTTAAAAATTTCACATACATTTGGAAAAGTGGATGCAATTGTTAATCATGCACAAATTTATCAACTTTATATTCCTTTCAAGGTGCCAAATGAGAGACAAACCAGCTGGGGCTACTCAGCTGCAAGCCAGGCAACCACTAACAAAACCTGCATGGTGAAAGAGTTGTTCATTTTAGGAACTCCAAGACCTTCCTTGATAGGGAGTAGAAATATTCTTTCTTTCTTGTCTTTTCAATTATTGATAATTTCAGTGCATCATGACAATGCTTTATGAGCTCTTGTTGTCTTAAACAAACTTCACTGAAGTACAATTACCCATAATAAATTGCATTTACTTTGTTGTTCACTTCAAAGAATCCAATTTTGTCTTTATTAATTTTCTCTACTCTTAACTTGATTTTTAACAATTATTTTTATCTTTCTTTTCTTTTAGAAAATTTGCAGTAGCTTTCATTATCATTTGCTATTTATTTCTCATTTATCCTCAGCAAATATTCTTCCTCTACATTTTAATATAAAATGGGGCAGGTATTTGATACAGTGTTTAAAATACTGCTTGGGCCACCTACATTCCATATTAGAGTGACTGCGCTGGAATCCTGGCTCTACTCCCAACCCCAGTTTCTTGCTAACAAACACTCTGCGAGGCAGCAGGTGATGGCTCAAGTTGTTAGGCATCGTCCCCAACTGACCCAGCATCCCTGCCCTGCCCCTCAAATGGGAGACCCATTCTGGGCTCCTGGCCTCAGACTGTCCAGTTTTGGCTGTTGTGTGCATTTGCAGGGAGACCCCATATATGGAAGATCTCTGGCTGTCTTTCTCTCTGTCTCTCTGCCTTTCAAGTAAAATAAACAAATACTCTTTATTAAAAAATTGGAGCAACTTACACAAGCAACAAAACAGCATTAAATGTAAGAATCTAACGTCCTACAGTTGATAAACTGCCTACAAGTTGTTTTCTCACCGTGTTGAGTGGTGGTATACCATATTACTCATTTGTTCAACAAATCTTTAGTGAGTGCCTACATGTACTAGGAATATTCTTCAAGCTTGGAGTACCTCAATGAACACAGCAGGCAAAAATCTCCATCTCCTGGAGGTTATGTTTATTGACCACAGATTCTTGCATACTTACTTTCCAAAGATAGGCTTTATAAACCTACAGTTCTTTGTGAAGAAATCAATTTAGTCACCCGAAGAATCTTATTCCAAGTTAACAACTGCTCATCTTCCCAAGTCACAGAAATTTCTATGCAGAAAGTCCAAGTGCCTCATCTCATGCGAAGACCCAGGAAGACCACAGACTGGAAGAGCTTAGCACTTAGGACATAGATGTCCTTCCCTGCAGAGCCACAGATTATTCAAATTGCACTAAAAACTCTTTATTCGCTTTCACTTTTATTTGGAAGGTAGAAAGACAGAGATAGGAAGCTCCCATTGGTTGGTTAACTCCCCAAATGCCTTTCACAGTTATATCTGGGCCAGGCCAAAGCCATGAGCCTGGAACTCAACCCAGGTCTCTCACTTGTGTGGTAGGGACCCCAGTACTTGAGCCATCACCTGCTGCCTCCCAGAGTGCACATTAGCAAGAAGCTGGAAACAGAAAAGGATCCAGGATTCAACTCCCAGCACTCTAATAGGAGGTGTGTGCAACCCATGTAGCATTGGAACTGCTGTGCCAAATGCTTGCCCCTATCTCTTATCCATGGTTAACATAACATAGCAGAGCATGACATTGTAATTAATTAATTACTTCATCATTATAAACTGTAACTTAAAAGGAGAGGAAGTTCACCTGGAATGGTGACACAAACAACCCACACCACGTGTTTACTCACCTCTGGAAACATATGGAAAATGTTCTGTCTAATGGGGATTTCCTTTTTACTTTCCACTTCATAAGTCATGTTAGTCCCAACTGGAGTGTTATTCTGAGAAACAACAAAGTTTTGAATGGCATCACAACAGGAAGCAAGTTTTGCTCTGCAAAGGATAATAAAAGTAAACCAAGGAATAAGATTAACAAACCAAAAACAGACACTATGATGGGTAATGCAAAAGAGGAATTTTTTTTTTGACAGGCAGAGTGGACAGTGAGAGAGAGAGACAGAGAGAAAGGTCTTCCTTTTTCCGTTGGTTCACCCCCCCAATGGCCACTGCAGCCAGCGCGATGTGGTCGGCGCACCATGCTGATCTGAAGCCAGGAGCCTGGTGCTTCTCCTGGTCTCCCAAGTGGGTGCAGGGCCCGAGGACCTGGGTCATCCTCTACTGCACTCTTGGGCCACAGCAGAGAGTTGGACTGGCTTTTGTCATTGACTTTCAAAAAGAAGATAAATTACTCACAAAGATGACACTGTTAACTCAGTTAACTAGCTCTGGATGGTAGGATGGTGGCTTATAGGGTAAAATGGCAAAGCTTGTTAAATATCCTTATACTCAGGAAGTAGTATAAGTATAGAAAGTACCTGTGAATTCAGTAGTTTCATATATATAAGTTGCCATCTAATGATACTGTTTTAGCTTGTTTCCTTTAAAAAATAGAATTTATTTATTTACTTTAAAGGCAGAATTAGAGAGAGGGGGGAGACACACACACACACACACACACACACATCTTTATTTGTTGGTTCACATCCCAAATGACCATAATGGTTAGGTCTGGACCAGGCTGAAGCCAGGAGCCTGGAACTCTAGCCAGGTCTCCCACGTGGGGGGCAGGAACCCAAGTACTTGCACTATCTTCTGCTGTTCTCCCATGTGCAACAGCAGGGAGCTAGGTTGGAAGTGGAACAGCTGGGACTAAACTGACACTCATGTGGGATGCCAGCTTTGCATGCAGACTGAACTCCCAGCACCACAACTCCAGTCCTGCTGATGATATCGTTAAACACTAAAGAGAAAAATAAGAGAATACTTTACAATAGTCTCCCTTCAATCCATGGCTTCCCTTTTTTTGGTTCAGGTTATCCATTGAAAATATTAATATTTATCTTGACTCTTTTGAGAGAGACAGCACATTCACATAACTATTAGTACAGGGCATTACTTTAATTGTTCTATTTTATTGTTGCTAATCTCTTATCTAATTTAGAAATTAAACTTTTCCACAGGTTATATATGTTCAGGAAAATACATAATATAGATATGGTTTGGTGTTATCTGTGGTTTCAGGCATCCAGTGCAGGTCTTGAAACACAAATTCCTGCAGGAAAAGGAGTTGTGACTATATACTTAACTTATAATAATTATACAGAAATTTAGTTAACAATAGCATGAAAGTCATCAAAGCACTATGACAGGTTCCCAAAAAGAATCATATAACACAATAAATTTTTAAAGATTTATTTATTTGAAAGGCAGAGTTACAGAGAGAGAAAGAGGGAGAGACACACAGAGAGAGATCTTCCATTTACTTGGTTCACTCACTAAACAGCCGCAATGGCCAGGGATGGACCAAGCTAAAGCCAGGAGCCGGGAGCTTCATTTAGGTCTCCCACGTGGCTAGCAGGGGCCCAAGAACTTGGGCCATCTTCCACTGCTTTCCCAGGCACATTAGCGGGGGGCTGGATTGGACATGGAGTATTCAGGTCTAGAACCAGCACCTTATGAGATGTCTGTGTTGCAGATGGCGGCTTTATCTGCTATGCCTCAATGCCAGCCCAATACAATGAATGTTTAAGTGAAGCAAACTTAAAGCTGTCATTCCTTACAGAAAGCCCACAAAAGTGTAAATTAGTACCAAGTCATATTTCAAAACTATTACTGTGATGTGAAGCATTGTTATTAGAATGCAGGCCAGGAGGTGCTTTCAGGGATCATCCAAGTTAGCCCTCGAACCCTTGCAGGTGAATTTAGAGCTACTCAGAACTGATGTTTGCTTGTATGTTTTGTCCAGGACATAGATTCCACAGAGTCTCTTGATAAATATTCCAGGGCTTAGCCAACCTCAAGGTCAAGAAAGTCTTCCATTCATACAACTGAACTGTCTGTTAAATCCACTTGGCTTGTTACTTTTTCATAGAACTTCCTCATAGAAGTGCTTCGTGTAATACAAAATGATAATCAAGCAAAACTGTAACCTTTTCAGTAGCGAAGAATTTACAAAATTTCCTCTTTTCTTCTCAAAGAACCAGTTTTTCAGTGTATTAGTAATTTTGTTCATTAATTCTTGACTTATTTGTCCATATTACTTAAAAACATGTATTCAAGTTAGATCAAATCATAGGAAAAGGAAGCTGGCTCTGGTTAAATTTCTTATGGCTGTTTTTTTCTCTTTCCACAATTTAATTATTGGATCTTAGTCCTGAAAAACACTTTTGTACGTGTCCCTACTGAATTTTGTCCCTTTGAACAAATGCATACCTCTAATTTGTCATGGTCACTTTAAAAGCAGTCTTTCTGAATGTCAATAATTCTCAGGGAGAAAAGTCAGGGTCACATTATTTGCACCCCCAAATCAAGCTTTTCACTATTTCTGATCATTTAACTTATTTCCTGAGTTGTCACCTGCTTATTATTTCTCATTGTATTTTAGAAGCTTCCAAAAGCTAATCCACAGAGATTAGCAAAAGTAAGAAATGAAAATGAAATGATATGTACTCAAAAACATGATGCTAGGTTGGTTTTAATTATAAATTTAATTTGAGAAAAATTTATATATTACAAATCCAGAAATTCATGTGTGTTTATAACTTAAAATGTTTCTTTAATTCAACATTTTGAGAAGACAATATAAAAAACTCATGTACCTGTGACAAGAGACTTAATATCTATAAGGATATTCAGTGCTTTCAAGAAGCTTGTATTGGGGCCAGCATTGTGGTGTAGCAGGTAAAGCCTCGGCCTGCAATGCTAGCATCCTGTATGGGTACCAGTTCGTATCCCAGCTGCCCCAATTCCAAGCCAACTCCCTGCTAGTGGCCTGGGAAAAGCAGCAGAGGGATGGCTCAAGTATTTGGGCCCCAATAACCATGTGGGAATCCCAGAAAAAAGTCCTGGTTCCTGGCTTCTGCTCATCCCAGGCCCAGCCATTAAGGCCATTTGGGTACTGAATAAGCAGATGGAATATTTCTCTCTGTCTCTTCTCCTTTCTCTGTAACTCTGCCTTTCAAATAAATAAATAAATCTTTAAAAAATTATATTAAAGAAAACACTAACCAGAGTTCCCCTTAGTGTCTTTTCTGTAGTGATTTTCATCTGAAATTATGTTTTCTAAATATGATAAAAATTTCAAACCTATAGAAAAGTTGAGATAAGCACTTGTCTAACCACCAGCTGAAGCTGACAATGAACTTGACACTGTATCTGCCCTACTGTGTACCCGTCCATCAGTCCCAGTGTAGCAGTTGTTGCAATTCAAGGTGCAGGTCTCAGTACACTATACCTCTAAATACCTCCAACCAGCCCGGCTCCTTAGGCAACGACTTTGGTGTTTATTTTTCACCACTGATTAATTTTGGCTATTCTAGAATAGAGTAGAATCATGTAGCGTATCTGCTTGTTAAGACTGCTGTCACTCAGCATAAATGTTTCTGTGGCTCATATACATGACTGTATGAATGAGCAGAGGGGATTAATGTTCCACTTCCTGCTTCTCTCTGGAGCAGCACTCTGTTGTGTCGCTATAACACCTAATTGCTCATAATCATCTCTCAAAACACCAACATTGTAACCTAAAATGTCATTTCTGAAACATTCCTGTAGTCACAGACTAACAGGAATTTAAAGTCTTCATCTTCAGTTGCAGAATGATAAAGACATGTTCTTTTTGTTTTTCTTTTTATCACAAGTTAATTTTATTTCAAAATAGGAAAAATTTGGATCTGAATTTGAAGTTAGTTAAGCTGAGTAAAAAGTTATTGATCTTAAGTTTCTAAACTTTAAACACACTGATAATTTTACTTTATAACAGTATTTAAATTTAAAAGATTTTAAACTTTCATATCAACAAAGACATATTTTCACAGAAAAAATACAAACAGGGGTGGGGATCAGTGTTTCAGTGCAGTGGGTAAGCTGCCACCTGAAATGGTCACAAAGGTCAAGTCCCAGCTGCATTGCCTTTTTATTTATTTATTTTAGCATTTTATTGAAATACAGTATACATATCAAGAAATGAACACAAGTGTACAGATGAATGAGTGTTTGGTCCTCTGATCATACTCATAACCGGCATCCAGATTAAGAACACATTACTGGCATCCCAAGAGTCCTCACTCTTCAGCCCCTCTCCATTTTTTTTAACATAAAAAAGAAGAGCCTGTTGTGTTGTTGTTGTTGTTTTTGCTAGGCAAAGTTAGACAGTGAGAGAGAGACAGAGAGAGAGTTACAGACAGTGAGAGAGAGAGAGAGACAGAGAAAAAGGTCTTCCTTCCGTTGGTTCACTCCCCTAATGGCTACCACGGCCGGCGTGCTGCGCCGATCCGAAGCCAGGAGCCAGGTGCTTCCTCCTGGTCTCCCATGTGGTTGCAGGGACCCAAGCACTTGGGCCATCCTCCACTGCCTTCCTGGGCCACAGCAGAGAGCTGGACTGGAAGAGGAGCAACCGGGACAGAATCCAGCGCCCCAACCGGGACTAGAACCCAGGGTGCTGGTGCCGCAGGCGGAGGATTAGCCAAGTGAGCCACGGCGCCAGCCAGCCTATTGTCTTCCACACATAATGATTCAGTGAAGCAATATTTATAACCATATACCAAATTATATGATGTAAACACAATTTTTACAGTCTCTCTACATACTAACTACAACAAACAAGAGAAAACATTCAGTATTTATCTTTTTGGGTCTGCCCTATGAGCATAATGATCTCCAGTTGCAAGCATTTTGTTACATACATCAGGATTTCATTCTTTTTTCTGCCTGAGTAACAATCCACCATGTATATATACCACATTTACTTTATCCAATCCTCAGCTGATGGACATCTAGGTTGATTCCACACCTTAGCTATTTGAACTGAGCTGCTGTAAACATGGGAGGGCAGGTAACTCTTTCATATGCTGATTTCATTTCCTTTGGATATATTCCCAGGGGCAGGATAGTTGGCTAGTATGGCACATCTATTTTTATTTTTCTGTGAAATTCCCATACTGTGTTCCATAATGAGTGTAACCATTTGTATTCCTACCAACAGTGTGTTAGGGTACCTTTTTCTTTACATCATCATTTTTTTTTTTTTTTTTACTTTTTAAACAAACTCAATGTGCTTTGTAGATACAACTTTAAGAACATAACGATATTCCCTTTCTCTTTCAGTCACACCCTCCTTCCCTCTCCCTTTGTTTGTGTGTGTGTGTGTGGTTTTGTTTTGTTTTAGTTTTTGAGATAACACATATTTCTTGATTTTTGGATAACAGCCATTCTAACTGGGGTAAGGTGATATCTCATTGTGGTTTTAATTTGCATTTCCCAGATGGTTAGTAATCCTGAGAATTTTTTCATTTGTCTGTTGTCCATTTCTATTTCATCCCTTGAAAAATGCCTGTTGATATCCTTTGCCCCTTTTTTTGGGGGGGGGGGGTAAAGATTTATTTATTTATTTGAAAATCAGAGTTACCCAGAGAGAGGGGAGGCAGAGAGACAGAGAGAGAGAGAGAGAGAGAGAGAGAGAGAGAGAGAGAGAAAGTCTTCCATCCACTGGTTCGCTCCCCAGTTGGCCCTCTGAAGCCAGGAGCCAGGAGCTTCTTCCAGGTCTCCCACATGGGTGCAGGGGCCCAAGGACTTGGGCCATCTTCTACTGCTTTCCCAGGCCACAGCAGAGAGCTGAATCAGAAGTAGAGCAGCTGGGTCTGGAACTGGCACCCATATGGGATGCTGGCACTGCAGGCCAGGGCATTAACCCACTGCACCACAGCGCTGGCTCCATTTGCCCATTTTTTAATCGGATTGTATGTTTTGTTGTTAAGTTTCTTGAGCTCCTTATGTATTTTGGTATTTATCCTTCATCAGATCCATAGTTTGCAAATATTTGCTCTCATTCTATCAAATGGCCCTTCGTTTGGTTAACTATTTCCTTCAGTGTGCAAAAGCTTCTTAGCTTGATGTAATTCCATTTGTCTATTTTTGTTTTTATTGCCTGTGCTTCTGGGGTCTTATCCAAGAAGTCCTGACTTAGGTCAATGTCTTGCAGCATTCCCCCTATGTTTTCCTCTAGTAATTTGATGGTTTTAAGTCTTAAGTTTAGATCCTTGATGCATTGTGAGTTGATTTCTGTATAGGGTGTTAAGATAGGGGTCTTGTTTAAAACCAGTGCATGCAGAGACAGAATTTTCTCAAACCATTTGTTGAAGAGAATGTCCTTCTTTCAGGAATGCTTTAATTCATCTGTCAAAGATTAGCTGGTTGTAGATGCATGGATGAATCTCCGGGGTTTCTATCCTCTTTCAGGGGTCTTCATGTCTACTTCTGTGCCATTATCAGGCTGTTTTGATTGTAACAGCCCTGCAGTATGCCTTAAAATCTGCTATTGTGATGCCTCTAGCTTTGTTTTTATTGTTGAAGATTTCTTTGGTTATTTGAAGTTTTTGTGTTTTAGAGCTTTTTTTTTTTTCTAGATCTGTGAAGAACGTCCTTGTTATTCTGATTAGGGTCACATTGAATCTGTAAATTGCTTCGGGTAGTACAGCTATTTTGGTGACATTAATTCTTTCAATTCATGAACATGGAAGACTTTTCCATTTTTTGTGTCTTCTATTTCATTGATGTTTTTAATTTATCTCAAGGTATATAAATTTTTTGTAGCTATTGTGAATAGGACTGATCTTACAAGTTTTCTCAGACACAGCAATGTTAATGCATAAGAATGTTATTGATTTTTTTATGTGATTTTATAGCCACTTTGCCAAATTATCTTATGAGTTTTAATAGTTCCTTACTGGAGTCTTTTGTTTCTCCTGTATAAACAATGTGTCATCTGCAAACAGTGATAATCTGACTTCCTGCCTTCCAATATGTGTCACTTTGATTTCTTTTTCTTGCCTAATGGATCTGGCTAAATCTTCCAGAACTATATTAAATAATAGTTGTAATAGTGGGCATTCTTATTTGATTCCAGATCTTAGTGAAAATGCTTCCAATTTTTCCCCATTCAATATGATGCTGGCTGTAGGTTTGTCATATATTGCCTTTATTGTGTGGAGGTATGTTCCTTCTATACCCAATTTTTAAAGATTTTTATCAAGAAAGGATATTGTATTTTGTCAAATGCTTTCTTGAGTCTATTAAGATAATCATATGGTTTTTATCCTTCATTTCATTGATGTGATGTATCATGTTTATTGCTTTGTATATGTTGAATCATTCCTTCATTCCTGAGATAAATCTCACTTGGTCAGGTGAATGATCTTTTTGATGTGTTGCTGCATTTGATTAACTAATATTTTCTTGAGGATTTTTGCATCTATATTCATCAAGGATATTGGTCCATAGTTCTCTCTTTTTTGGTTGTATTTTTCTCTGGTTTTGGAATTAAGGTAATGCTGGCCTCATAGAATAAGTTTGGAAGCAATTCCTCTATTTCAACTGTTTTGAATAGTTTAAGAAAATTGGGATTAGTTCTTTTTTAAAAATTTGATGGAATTCAGCAGCAAAGGCATTGTCCTGGACTCTTCTTTATTGGGAGGCTCCTTATTACTAATTAAATCTTAGTCTTGGATAATGATCTATTCAGGTTTTCTATGTCTTCATGCTTCAATTTTGGTAAATTGCATGTGCCCAGAAATCTATCAATTTCTTCTAGATTTTCCAATTTGTTGGCAATTAGCTAGCCATTTGTAATAATTCCTAAATATTCTTTGTATTTCTGTGGTATCAGTTGCAATATCTCTTTTTTCATCTCTGATTATATTAATTTGATTCTTCCTCCTTTTTTTTGTTAACTGGACCAATGATTTATCATTTTCAGTTATGTTTTCAAAAAAACCAGCTCTTCACTTCTCTGGTCCTTTGTATAGGTTTAAAAATTTTTGGTTATTTCTTCTATAATTTTATTATATCTTTCCTTCAACTAATTTGGGGTTTTGTTTGCTCATTTCTCTAGGTCCTTTAGATGTATTATTAGATCATTTATTTGATACCTTTCCAAATTTTTGATGTAGGCACTTATTGCTAAAAAACTTTCCTCTTAACACTGCTTTTGCTGTATTCCATAGTTTTTTTCCCCTAAACATTGCTTATATTGTTATATTTAAACAGAAATACAGATCATTAAAAGTATATGGACATAGAACACAAAATGTAGTTTTTAATTAAGCAGTTACATGAATGAAGCTGTTTTTAAGTTTTTCTTCACTGACAACCCCATTTTAACCATTGAATAAATTGTACTTAAGTTAATGGTAGTAAAAATGTAAAAATTCAAATTTAAACATGAAAATAAGAACAATGACAAAAAAACAGGAAGTATCTTCATTACCAAACAGATTAACAAATTCACAGACACTCAGAATCTTTCTGAGGCATATCAAAATACTTACATCAAAGGTTGCAATCATTTGAGAGGTATCAATACATGTTCAGTGCTGAGACTATTTGTAGCACTTACAGTATATAAAAGCAGGATTAGATTACTATGATTCACAATTGAGAAATACAGATTTAAGCTTTATGCCACAACTTGCCAATTTAACATTTTAGCTAATGCAGTGACAATTACTCATTTCATTTTTTTTTTCTTTTGAAAGTCAATATGCAAGTTATCATTCAGGCACATGGATTAATGCCATGTCTTCTTCCTTATAATAGTAAGCTTTAAAATCCAAATATCTGCATCATGGAAATTTTACCTAGCTTTACAAAGGCTCCCAAATACAGTACAGTCATCAAGTTTCTTCTTTGTAGATTCCATTAATTTATTTTAGTACAGATGAATGCAGACACTACTCTAGATTATTGAGTAACAAAAAATGTCAGTGTGTCACTACCTGTATTTAAGTATGAGCACCCACAACCACAATCATGGCAAGTAAATGTCTTCACATGTTCTCCACTGCTTCCAGGGTTCCTTTCCACGTCACAGGAGCTAGTTTAATGGATACTGTCAGGTTTCAACCTATCTCTGAAAGTTCTTTTATTAAAAGTTTTGAAATACAACTAATGGGACATCTACAGTCTCAATAAGCTATTTTTTTTTTTTTGCTTACTCTTCACTAACTAGTTCAAACACAATATGTAATGTTTTAACTTTTTATATACACTGTATTAAGATGATTAAAGTATCTAAAGTACCATTAGTTGGTAAAATATTAACCAAAAACAATGACACTAAGAGTATTTTTGAGACTATTTTTTTCCTAACTAGAAAAACTATGGGATTCACAATGAACACAAATGTAATGACACTTTAACTCTGCTGTTTTACAACACCAATAATAAGAGTAAACAGAAAAGAAGAGCAGGATTTCAGGAGAAAAATAGTAAACACTTGAATTTTGGGTACCTCAAAAACAAAAGGGTTCACAGTGCTTATAAGTACTATAATTTTCATCCTTTAAGTAGTTCAAATCATCATTTTATTTCTAATTTTATCCAGAAATAAAAACTTAATTCATTACATAATATATCTTATCAATTTCAGTTTTCAAGTATTTAAATAATACAAACTCAAGTATTTTCTTTTGTGGCAGCAACACACTCACAGACTGAGATTCAAAACAGGAAAAAATTCATTTAAAATAACTGATATACTCTTCTGCCCAAAGACATAAGAACTAAGACTTAACACTGTAATCACACAAATAGTATGTAATAAGAGAAGGGGAAAAAAAGATGGTCCAATATAATCAATGTCTTCTTTTTAAAAAGATTCAAAAACAGGTTTCCTTAATATGTGGGTTGATTCCCAGTAACTTGGTATTCTGAAATCTAAGGAACTACAGAAGTAAATCAGAGTAAGTTCAATTTCCCTGCCATTTCCCCATAGATGTTCTCATTGTTTACTCTGGATTTCCTTTGCACTTTTACTGGGAGATTTTCTGCCTTCACATTCTTTCATAGTGATGACCATGTTTCTGTGTGTAGCGCATCCTTAAGTATCTTTTGTAAGGCTGGATGAGTGGTGATAAATTCTCTCAATTTCTGTTTGTCATGGAAGGTCTTTATTTCACCTTCATTTATAAATGAAAGCTTCTTAGGGTACAGTATTCTGGATGGACAGTTTTTTTCTCTTAAGACTTGGAATATACCTCGCCTTTCTCTCCTAGCCTGTAGATGAGAAGCCAGCTGTGAGTCTAATTGGAGATCCTCTGAAAGTAATCTGGCGTTTCTTTCTTGCATTTTAGAATCTTCTCTTTACGTTTTACTGTGGTGAGGATCTTTTCTGGTCATGTTTATTAGGATTTAAATGTGCTTCCTATACTTGGACGTCACTTTCTTTCTCTAAATTAGGGAAGTTTTCTGTAATTACTTCACTAAAAAGGCCTTCTAATCTCTCTTTCCACACCTTCAGGAACTCCTAAGACTTATATGTTGGGTCATTTGACGGTATCTCGTAAATCTCCAACACTGTTTTTAATTTTCTAGTTTTTATTTTGGTCTGACTATAAAATTGCCAGAGGTTTGTCTTCTAACTCAGATATTCTTTCTTCTGCTTCACCAAATCAGTTGCTCAGGTTTTCCACCACATTTTTTGTTTGATCTACTGAATTTTTCATTTCCAGTATTTCACTTTGATTTCTCTTTTTTTTTTTTTTTTTTTTTTTTTTTGACAGGCAGAGCGGACAGTGAGAGAGAGAGACAGAGAGAAAGGTCTTCCTTTGCCGTTGGTTCACCCTCCAATGGCCGCCGCGGCCGGCGCGCTGCGGCCGGCGCACCGCGCTGATCCGATGGCAGGAGCCAGGAGCCAGGAGCCAGGTGCTTTTCCTGGTCTCCCATGGGGTGCAGGGCCCAAGCACCTGGGCCATCCTCCACTGCACTCCCTGGCCACAGCAGAGGGCTGGCCTGGAAGAGGGGCAACCGGGACAGAATCCGGCGCCCCGACCGGGACTAGAACCCGGTGTGCCGGCGCCGCTAGGCGGAGGATTAGCCTAGTGAGCCGCGGCGCCGGCCTACTTTGATTTCTCTTTAAAATCTCAATTTCATGAGAAAAATGTTCACTCATGTCATGTATGGATTTCTTCAATTTATGGATTTGCTTCTGATTACCTCTAAGTAATCCTATGATCAATGCTTTGAATTCCATTTCCAGCATTCCTTCAATCTCTTCATTTTCACATTCTAGTATTGAAGTGTTGTGTTCCTTTGGGGGCATCATGCTGTCTTCTTTACTCTTGTTTTTAGAATTGCTGCATTTATTTTGGGGCATTTGTAGAGATACTTGTTGGTTTTTATTTTTCCCTGTGATGGCTTTTATCTTTGGACTATGCCTCTGTGGAACAGTGGAGTGTCTGCTCTTCCAGTGAATACCCAGAGGTATGTGCTGGGTGTGGCCAGGAAACTCTGTGCAGTGCTCCAGTGTGAGGAGAGTGTCCAAGGTGATACCCAAATTACACATGGTAAATCTCTCTTTTTTTCATCAGAGGGGAGGATTAATCTGCTCTGTTGGCATAGTCTCATGCTTACCTCCTCTTCTCCAAGGAGACCAATGCTTGGTCACTAGCCCCAGTGGGTATAATATTCATTTGCACTGCTACAAGAACCACACAAAGAATCTGCGCAGTCTTTGGTGTGAGCACGGATCCTGCAGCAATGACCTTCAGCAGAAGCCCCAAGTATGTGGAGCTGCCCACAGTGACTACCCAAAGAGCCAGCCATATCCTGAACCCCCACACGCAGCCACAGTGTTTTCATAGTCCCAGCACACGAGGCTTCCACAGTCATGAGCGTGCAGCCCTCTGTCAATTCTCCCAGTCAGACTCAGGCATCTTCACTTGGTTGGTTGCTAGGCACACAAACATGGGCTGGTGCAGCTCTTACATATGTCCAAAATGGTGCCTACACTCTCTCGGCTAGCTACAGGATACCAGTAGCAGCAGATCGCTGGGGAGAGGGAAACATGCACTCTCCCCTTTTTATTGCCCTCTAGGTTGGCAGGTACACTGTCCCCCACAGGGCTCTAGGCCATACTCACACCAGACTTTCCTGCAGCTTTATTGCCAGTGACATGGACTACTGCAGTCTGGTCTCACCTTGCTCTCCAAAGCTTGTGCTCTTGGCTGCTGGGGTCCTGAGCTGTGCATGTCCACACTCTCCACAGTGATCTACAGTGAACTTCTAATTTGTGTGGAGTTTCCTCTGCCGTTTTCTCCCTAACTCTTCCCTGAGATTGGACTCCCTCTGTGTTTTTTATTAAGTATCTTCCCCTAGACTAGAGCAGTAAGCTCCCTCACTATTCCACCATCTTGGTGTTCATAAGTTTTGATATGTTGTGTTTTCATTCATTTCAAGGAATTTTTTTATTTCTATTTTTATTTCATCTATGACCCACAGATCATTTAGGAGAATATTTTTCAGTCTACCTGTGTTTGTACATTTTCTAGAGTTTATTTGGTTCTTAATTTCCAGCTTCATTCCACTGTGGTCAGAAAAGATGATACATGATATGGTTTCAACTTTTTTTAATTTGTTGAGACTTTTTATGGTATAATAAATGATCTACCCTAGAGAATATTCCATGTACTGATGAAAAGAAAATATATTCTGTAGTTGTGGAATGAAATGTTCTTTATATATCTATCTATTAGTTCTATTTGGTCTATAGTATAGATTAGCTCTGTTGTTTCTTTGTTGATTTGCTGTCTGATTGATCTGTCCATTGATCAAAGAAGGGTATTGAAGTCCTCCATTACTACTGTACTGAAGCATGTCTTCCTTTAGATAGATTAAGATTTGTGTTATAAAACTGGGTACCCTAGCATTGGGTACATATACACTTACTACAGTCACATCTTGATGAACAATCCCTTAATCATTACATATGACCTTCTTTGTGTGTTTTAAAAGTTTCTGGGGGCTGGAATTGTTGTGTAGCAGGTAAACCCACCATCTGTAACACTGGCATCCCATATGGGTACCAGTTCATGTCCTAGCTGCTCCACCTCTGATACAGCTCCCTGCAAATGGCCAGGGAAAAGCTGTGGAGAGAGCCTAAGTGCTTGGGTCCCTGGCAACCCCGTAGGAGACCCAGATGAAGCTCTTGGCTCCTAGCTTTGGCCTGGATCAGTCTTGGTCATTAAAGCCACTTGGGGAGTGAACTAGCAGATGGAAGATCTCTCTCTCTCTCTCTCTCTCTGTAACTCTTTCAAATAGATAAATAAATCTTTAAATAGCTAAATAAATAAAAGTTCTTGTCTTAAACCCACACAGATTGAAAGTGAAAGGATGGACAAAGATATTCCAAGCAAATGGAAATTGAAAGCAAGCAGGAGGCACTATACTCATGTCATGTAAAATAGACTTTAAGGTGTGTTCTTTGTCATGTTGATGCTTCCCTATGTAGTACAGACCCCTATAATGGCCATTAACATAAAGTTGAGCTTCTTGTAACAAAAAAAAATAGAAGGAATTTTTATCTCTGTTGTTCTGTCTGCCATAACCCCTTAAAAACAAGGCCTGTTCTGATCTTCAGTGAACCTAAAGTCAGCTAGACATGACCACGATGGGTATGGTAATACTTTCCTTGTGTAAGAAGATAGTTGAACATGGAAGACACAGGTGGAGTTAAATAGAAAATCTGCCACTCACGTGGCACCTAAATAATCTATAATGTCAGGTTTCATATTCCACAACAGTAAATGTCCCAACGAGATCAGCAGGCACAAGTCATGGGCTGGTCTACCACATGCACCTTCCACAGCACTTGCACAATCACGATCCCACTGGATTTTGAGAACAGGTAGAGAGGTAGGAAATAGATAAAACATTGTTCCCATTTCAGAGGATAAGAAAACTGGAGTTGAGAGGTGATACGTGGCATGAGCAAGGCATGCAGACTGAAAACTACTAAAATCTATGTCTTCTGACACCCAGCTCTTTGCCATTTACACCAATGCTGTAACAGGATACAGTGGTCATTTAAGCCTCCTCCTTCGGGATGCTTTCCCATATGTGCAGTAACATGGCTGTTGACAAAGTAATCCTGGGAGCACCTTGTTGAAAACTACCCAGACAGGACTGAAAGGCTACCATAATAATTCACATACACATGCTTTGAACCCTATCTGAATATAACTGAGTCACTAAGGGTTCTTGTTTTACATGGAAGATACACAGTGTCCTTTATGAGTTACTAAGTGTTCAGGTCAATTTCAGAGAATTCCTGATTCGGTGACAATCTAATTCTTGCTATGTGCCTCCCCACACCCAGCAAAGATGACACACTAATTTTCTCCACAATAATCCTGGTTTAAAAGAGAATACAGGGGCCAGTGTTATTACACAGCGAGTTAGGTCACTGCTTGTGATACTGGCATCCTATATCACAGCAGAGGTTTGCCCTACAGCTCCTGATCCAACTCCCAGCTGACGCTGTCTGGGAAAGCACCAGATGAGGGTCCAAGTTCTTGGGTCCCTACCACCCATATGGGAGGCCTGGATGAAGCTCCTGGCTCCTGGCTTCAGCCTGGCCCAGACCTAGCTGTTGCAGGCATTTGGAGCGTGAATCAGTAGATGGAAAACCTCTCTCTCTCTCTCTCTCTCTCTCTCCCTCTTTTTTTCTCTCTCTTTGTCTGTCTTTCAGTTGCTCCTCCTCACTTTTTGTCACTCTGCCTTACAAAGATAAATAAATCTTTTATTAAAAAATAGAGAATACATGGCCCTCCATTCTCAAGAAAGAACTAGAACCCTCTGGGCTGCATCAAGCTCCAGAATGAATTAAGTGTTCACATCCTTTCAAAAGTGTTGAACTCACAAGGAATAGTTTGATTCTGGGAGAATCTGGCCTAAGATACTTAGCTTCAATCTGTAAGGAATCTGAAAATGTGCAAAATCACCAATGCATCACAGATGGTCTAATATATATACTTTAGAGAAAGGGATTTTTGTTAAATTTGTAGAAATTCCTTTTTTTTTTTTTTTTTTTTTTTTTGACAGGCAGAGTGGACAGTGAGAGAGAGAGACAGAGAAAGGTCTTCCTTTTGCCATTGGTTCACCCTCCAATGGCCGCCGCGGCCTGCGCGCTGCAGCCGGCACACCGCGCTGATCCGAAGGCAGGAGCCAGGTGCTTTTCCTGGTCTCCCACACAGGTGCAGGGCCCAAGCACTTGGGCCATCCTCCACTGCACTCCCGGGCCACAAAAGAGAGCTGGCCTGGAAGAGGGGCAACCGGGACAGAATCCGGCGCCCCGACCGGGACTAGAACCCTGTGTGCCGGCGCCGCAAGGTGGAGGATTAGCCTAGTGAGCCGCGGCGCCAGCCGAAATTCCTTTTTTCTTTTTCACTCTAGACTCTACTTCCTTTATCAGTTCTTTGTTTTATTCATTTCAAGTCTCAAGTCAAAATTCTTCTTCAGTTCTAAATGGAACGGCTGCTGATTTTCATGAAATGTTAATGACTACTTAAGGCTTATGGTGCACAGGACGCTCGAGGACACCCTGAATATGAGGGACCTCCTCCCCGGCTCCTAGCTTACAGGGGTCTCTGCTGCTGATTAAACTCTCTGTGACTCCCTAATGAGACGTGGGGCAGTCAGGGTGAGGGAGAGGCCGCAGGCACTCTCTAAGTATTAGTGACAAGCCACCCTTCTGGGCTTCATTCTCTATGATTCTAATGAGGGTCTGAAGGAAAGGAGTTTTCAAGTGTGAGCACCTGCAGAAATGAAAGACTTAATTGCTACTCCAACCATTTCTAAACGAGTCAAATTCATTTTCTTCACTAAAATGACAACATTCATAGGCCAAGCAAAACACCAGCTGCCTCTCTACCAGGGACGCCCTTTTCCTTCTTCCTTCCCTCTGGTCCCACCCTATACTACCTACTACACTGACTGATAACAACACTGACAAACACTGAGTGCATTCCCATTATGCGCAACGTATTTTAGATTGTCTCATTTATGCGTGACAGAAACCCTACAAAATAGGTGCAACAAACACTCTTTTGTAGATGCGGACAATTAAGGCTCATAAAGTCAGAGGCTACATATCACACATTCATTCATACTTATTTGGCACCTATTAAATAGTGAGCATTGTGACAGGTGCCATCTACATACTGCTGAACAAAATAAATGTGGTCTCTGTCTTTATAGTGTTTATGATCTGGTAGGGAAGACAATGAGGATGAATTGCAAGGCACAAAAGAGTTAGGAGAAATTAACATAAGCCAAATGTTTTGGTCTGACCATCATATCTTGCTACTCCATAGATTCTTCAGATTCATAAATGAAAGCACTTCAAAACAAAACAGAGTGCTAGGGCTCAACAGGCCTTCTACCACCATTTATGTCACATCATTCAGAAGACCCCTGGCCAGCCTCACGAGTTAGTCTTCACATCCCAGTAACCAGGTAGTTTTGTCTTAAGTTGCATGCTTGCATGCGGGCCTGCGAGTGCAGCTAAGGGGCTGAGGCATGGAGAAGGTCAGAAACAGAGAATAAATTGGTACTAGAGGTTAATAGCAAGCCATCCCCAATTAGAGGCCACTGAAGGAATGAGGAAATTTACAGGTTTCCAATCAACTTGCTGTTACTCAGCAGTGTACCCTGGCTGACCAACACTCCAACGTGATCTGGAACTGCATAATTAACAATAGTGGCTGGGAGGAGAGGGGAGAGACACATTCTACTCAGTGATGCTCAAACCATACTTGTGTGGAAACTGGTTTCAAGGTTATACTGACAAACCAGGGCCTAACTGGAGGAAGCACACTGAAAGCATGACAGCTGGGGGACTATTAATGTTGGCTGCAGAGAAGCAAATTCAGGAATTCATTACAGTCTTTGAACATTTCAAGAATTATAACACATTATGGCACAGCAAATTAACCCCACCACCTGCAAGGTTCACTTTTTAAGTGAGCACAGGCTGGAGCCAGATGCTACACTTCCGATCCAGCTCCCTGCTAATGTGCCTGGGAAAGCAGCAGAGGATGGCCCAAGCACTTGAGCCCCTGCCACTCAAGTGGAAGACTCAGATGGAGTCCCAGGCTCCCAGCACTTCTGTTGCAGTCATTTGGAGAGTGAACCACTGGATGGAAAATCTCTCTCTCTCTCTCTCTCCCTCTGTTCCTCCCTCCCCCCTCCCTCTCTGTTAGTTTACCTTTCAAATAAATAAATATTTTTTAAAAGAATTATAATGTGAGTGAAGAATTAAATGTAACTGATGTGACGTCAAGATTGAGAACCAGTACTGTGCAAGCTGAAAGCTTGTGTCCCCCCAGATTCCTATGCTGAAGCTGTGAGTTCCAGTGTGGGGGTATTAGGAGGCGGGGCCTGTGAGAGGTGAGTGGGACTTCCAGCTACCAGACTGTAAGAAATAAAGGTTTGCTGTGTAAGCCACTCAGGGTATGGCATTTTGTTAAAGCAGCCTGAGCCAACTAAGACAAAAATCAACACATACAGCAATCCAGTGCACATTTACTGAACTCCAGTAGGTGATGGTCATGGCCTAAGGTCATAGGAATTACAACTTACAGATTATTAAATACAAATATGAATTGAGAATGGTGGGCCCTGCACTCTGGGGGCTTACCCACATGAGGAGACAGACACAAAATGGAACTGGTATTTTGATATCACTTCAATATACTACACCTAGAGATACAAAGAGGTTATCACAACAGCACATGGGAAGGGTCCTGTAACTAACCTGGGATCAGAGGAAGATTTTGTGAAGGTAGTCTTAGCACGGTGCCCAGCACACAGGAGACCCTCAATAAGTATGAGTATTTGTTCACTGAATAAATGTGTGATTGGAAACAATCATTTGAGTAATCAAGGATGGATGGCAATGGAAGGACACCAGAGAGAGGAAGCCAGGTGGGAAGTGACTGGCAGGCTACTGCAAAAGTTGCCACAGGAGCTGGCACTGTGGCATAGTGGGTAAAGCCGCCACCCACAGTGCGGGCATCCCATAGAGGTGCCAGTTCAAGTCCCAGCTGCTCCACTTCTGATCCAGCTCTCTGCTGTAGCCTGGGAAAGCAGTAGAAGATGGCCCAAGTCCTTGGTCCCATACACTCATGTGGGAAACCCAGAAGAAGCTCCTGGCTTTTGATCAGCGCAGCTCCAGCCATTGTGGCTATTTGGGGAGTGAATCAGCAGATGGAAGACCTCTCTCTCTCTGCCTCTCCTTCTCTTTCTGTGTAACTCTTTCAAATAAAATAAATAAATATTTTTAAAAAAGCTTCCCCCATTAACAATGAAAAGGACCTGCACCAAGCAAGTGATTTTAAGATGGTGAGGGATGAGTTTGAAATACACTCAGCAGATGCAAAGAACAGAAGGGTTGGACAAAGGCAGCTGGGAGCCAAGACAATGACCTGATGATGATTCTCTCCTTGCAAAGCAATGAGGACACTTCAACACACCCAGGGAAATCCACCTATTTCACAGAGGATTATTGACAGCATCTCATGCTCAAGGCACTGTACTGGACCTGGAGAATATTCCAAGGAATAAACCAGATCCTTGCTCTCATCTTCTACCCAAACAGCACAACACAGATGAGAAGCAGAAAATGGAAGAGGCTTCACAGCAAAGCAATAAAGGTGATTAACACGGTGCTAACTACAGTCTGGAAGGAAAGGGCAGCAAAATAGAGGGATGTTTTTTCTCCAAAGGGTCATGGAGCTGTAGGAAAGAAAATCAATGGGCAGCTGTGCAAGTGAAGAACAATTTGATTCTTACCCCCAGGGAGCCACAGAAAATATTATATTCATAACCGCATAAATTTTTGAAAAGAGAGAAGACTATTTAATGGATTCGGACAATATCTTTTAATTTTTGGTTTCTATATTATGGCTAATTGCCAAAGAGAAGTAAAAAGCTTAAAGAACAAGAGCAAACAAAAACATTAGGGAAAGCAAGAAAAAGAAGATAAAAGATGTGGACATAGAAAAGAGAGGCATAGGGGCTGGCACTGAGGCGCAGCAGGTTAAGGCACCGCCTACAGCACAAGCATCCCATATGGGTGCCAGTTCAAATCCTGCCTGCACCACTTCTGATCCTGCTCCCTACTAATGTGCCTGGGAAAGCAGTAGAAGATGCCCAAGTGCTTGGGCCCATGCATCCATGTGGGAAACCCAGAAGAAGCTCCTGGCTCCTGGCTTTGGCCTGGCCCAGCCTGGTCATTGTGGCCATTTTGGGGAGGAATATTTCTCTCTGTGTGTCTTACTTCTCTCTCTGTAACTCTGACTTTTGAATAAATAAAACAAGTCACTAAAAAAGGAAAGAGATACATAAAAGTGGAACTCAAAAAGAAAAGCAGAAGAGATGAAGACAGAGGTAAGATAGTCACACAAAAACACAAAAAACATGCAGAGATAAAGGCAAAAACTAGTCCACAGAGAACCACAGTTGTACAGAGATAGAGACATGAGATGGAACACAGAAGAGCAAGGGGAGTTTGAAGTTCACATACCAAGATGCATATGTAATAATCATAAATACAAGTGGGACTCTTGGTGTATCCCAGGTATTATTCTTCTTTATCTTTCTTTCTTTTTTTTTTTTTAAGATTTACTTATTTATTTGAAAAGCAGAGTTACAGAGAGAGAAGGAAAGAGAGAGAGAGATCTTCTATCCATGGATCCACTCCAAAAATCGCTTTAATGGCAGGGGTTGGGCCAGTCAAAGCCAGGAGCCAGAGCTTCCATTCAGGTTTCCCACAAGGGTGCAGAGACCCAAGTACTTGGGCCATCTTCCAGTGCTTTCCCAGGTGCATTTACAGGGAGCTGGATTAGAAGTGGAGCATCTGGGACCCAAACTGGTGCCCATATGGGATGCCAATATTGCTGGCGTTGGCTTAACCACTGTGCCACAACACCTGGCTGCCTTCTTTACCTTATAACAGCCCTGTGTGGGAAGTACCCTTCCTGTCACTGTTGTCATCCCCAGTCTCCGCACGTGGAGGCTGAGTCACAGAGTGAAGTCCTTTACCTGAGGTCACACAGGTAACCTGTGTAACATGGCTGTGACTTGAACCCAGGAGGTGCAGACAAGGTCTGTGTGCCCTCAACACTTCCCTCCAATCCTTCTGAACATTGCCTTATCCATGTACACATAAACCCTAACAGAGCCACACAGGGAGAAAAAGTCAGAGACAGCCCACACAACCATTATAACAATCATGTAGGTAGCACATATATATAACAGACTCTGACCTTCAAGGGAAATATCTACATCTGAGACATTTTGGAAATTCTCTTTTAATATTTTTAAGCTATGCTGAATGCTCATGGCTATGTGCATAAAAAGGGAACCAGTGCTCAAATCCTGTCCTCAAAGAGCTCAGGGAAGAACCAGCCAGATAAGAAGTTTCTTCAAAATATTTGTGAAAATGCAATTAAAAGGTTTTAGTTCAAAAAAAATTAATGAAATCCAAATATATGAAGGGTCTTTAGAAAGCTCATGGAAATGCATATTATGAAAAGACTACACATGTATTTCAGAAACTTTGCACCAAAGTAAACATATTGCTTACTTCCATTTTCCATGAATTTTTCATGGAGGTTAAAGGGGCTGAGGGTTGGGAACAGGGGTCCCTGGAGTCAGGCTAAGGCTGACAGTTCCTTCCCAGGCACCAGGCTGCTTTGGGCTGCACAGACCAAAAGAAGAGTAGACCAGAGTCACGGCAGGATTGATAACAGCAGACAGGTGTGAAACTGCATGGAAGGAACCAATAAAGGGAAGGATCCCACTCAGCCTTCTGACCGGGGCCACTGGGGAAGGAAGGAGCCTAAACCAGAGGTGGGGAAGGCAATGGCCAACCCATATGGAAGGTGTTTACTGTGACAGTTGTAACTTTGCTGTGGCCTGGGAGTGCAGTGGAGGATGGCCTAGGTCCTTGGGACCTGCACCCTATGGGAGACCAGGAGAAGCACCTGGCTCTTGGCTTCAGATGAGCGTGGTGCGCCGGCCGCAGCGCACTGGCCGCAGCGGCCACTAGGGGGTGAACCAACAGAAAAGGAAGACCTTTCTCTCTCTCTCTCTCACTGTCCACTCTGCCTGTCAAAAAAAAAAAAAAAAAAAGATGAATGTTGATCTTTCTGAATATGGTTTACAGACCAAAAAAAAGAATGAACAAAATAAAGAAACAGAGAAAGGGAGAGTGAGAGTGTGAGAGAGAGAGAAACCAAACCAAACCCCAGGTCACTGCTATTATTCAATGTGTGAAAAGAATGTAAAGAAGTAATTTACACCAAACCCTTACTGATGGGGCTTTAGTTTTTATTTAGTTCAATATTTTTAGAGGAGAAAAAGGGAAGAGTAACAAAGTTTTCTTGTTCTTTCTCTTTCTTTCTGACATTGTCTGGCAATTGGGATCCTGAATTAATACCTTGAATCCAGTGAAAACATTTTATCACGACAGTGCTGAATCAGTCTTATGTGTAATGACACCACCATGCTACTCTGTGAGGTGTACCTTAAGGGAAATGTTTCCAGCTGATTTTGTGTTGATGCCACTTGCTCTTATAAAAGGACTCATTATTTTCATGAACTCCAACTTCCCAGACCAAGTGCTAAAGGTATGGTTCAGGGAAAAGCAATGCACACATATCTCAATGGGCTTTGTTCATACTATGGAACAGGTGGCGCAACAGGTTCACAAAGGCAGTTCTGGTCATGGTCATTTAATGAACCTGCTTCACATACACAAATGAGCCCTAAGTGCCCCTGGAAAGCCAGCTCACGTCACAGGCATGTGTCCGAAGCAGCTCCCAAAGCTCACTGTGTAATTCATCAATGTCTGCTTTTTTGGCGTTTGCCCCAAACACAGCTTCTGTTTCTGCCTGGTCTCCGGACACTATGCCCCTAGCTCCATGTCACTGGCCTCTGGCTTCCTTGCAGATCCTATCTTTTCATCTCTGCCCTCAGGCTTCACCCAAGAGAATCTCAAACCATAACCATTCAGCCTTCACATAGTCACATTCGGTGGCTAAAGAATCTGGGGCAAGGTGTGTACCTCTCAGCTCCACCTGTAACCAGACTGATTAATTTCCAGGCAACTCACAATCATTCCTGGTTAACTGTCTTGAAAGTGATAGGGGGAGAAAAGCCACATAGTTCATATAAAGGTAAATCCTTTTCTATTGAAAATAATGCTCAAGAGGATTATAATTTAGAAAGTTAAAGCTTAATACTGTCTGAAACGTGTGACCTATTTTCCATCATGAAAACATTAAAGAAATTTCAAATAGAACAAATTAAATAAGAAGTGCTGTCCTTTCCAAGCACATGGTATAATCCACACAAAATGATCATAAAAGCAAAACTGGGGCTTCTAAGTGTCTAACACTTCTGCATAGTTCTCTTGGAACTGCAATTATTATAGCCTCACGGTTATATCACGAACTTGCTACATTTAGTACAGATACCAAAAGTTTAAGCTACTTTTAACATTAATTGAACGCTACCAAAATGGTACTAAGCTAAAAATAATAATAGCTTGTCGCTCCCCCTCTTCGTGGAGGAACGACACTAAACCCTGCGCTGTTCTTTCGTCTGCTCGGCCCTCCCCGGGTTTGCTGCTGGTTCTTCCCGGGTTGGCTACTGTCCCTTCCACCTCCGTGGAAGGGCAGTTCCCCCTGGCCGCATTCCCCACTTCCGCAGGGGAGCGGCACACCGCCGGCCGGCTCTCTTGGGGGCTGCACAGGTGTTCCCTTAGATGTTCCCCTTAGATGTTCCCGGTGCATGCCGTCTCTCTCCTCCTTTATAGTCCTCCTCCGCCAATCCTAACTCGGCTGCCCACACGCCGAGTGCGCTGCTCTCCTCCAATCAGGAGTAGGTCCTACAGTTTATTGGTTGAACTGGAGGCAGCTGCGTAGAAGCTGTTTTCTCCTCTCCCAGCGCCATATTGTGGGAGAGCAGATGCATAGAATAAGTCTTAATTCCAGTAACAATATAGTCCGAGTTGCTCCCCACAGTGGGAGAGCAGATGCATAGAATAAGTCTTAATTCCAGTAACAGTATAGTCCGAGTTGCTCCCCACAATAGCTATCAAGTATTGAGATTCTAACATGTAAAACTTTGTACTAAGTATTTTACATATTGAATATCCATAAAAAATCAGAGGCAAGTATTATCTCCATTTTAACCAATAGATTCTGGCTGGGAGAAGTGGCTTAGCCTAATAATGATGATGATAATGGTATGGTACCACTAAAAGGTTTGAACAGAAAGACCAAATTTACAATAAAATCAAAGACTAGGGATAACTGACAAGAAAAGTCAATAATAAGACAAAGGGACGGGCAAGCACTGTGGTCGAGCAGGTAAAGCCACCCCCTGCAGTGCCAGCATCCCATATGGGTGCCAGTTCCAGTCCTGGCTGCTCCACTTCCGATCCAGCTCTCTGCTATGTCCTGGGAAAGCAGTGGAAGATGGCCCAAGTGCTTGGGCCCCTGCAGCTGCGTGGGAGACCCAGAGGAAGCTCCTTGCTCCTGGCTTCAGATCGGCACAGCTCCGGCCGTTGTGGCCATCTGGGGAGTGAACCAGCAGATGGAAGACCTCTCTCTCACTTCTCTCTCTCTCTCTCTCTACCTTTCAAATAAATAAATAAATCTTAAAAAAAAAAGACAAAGAGAGCCAAAGGGAATAAAGGGGGGGGAGGGCTTACATAAAGAACCAACTTACAACTGAGCTTGTGCTTCTAAACTCAAAGAGAACTACACTCTCCCACCCCTGCTTCCTATCCTGACCCTTAACTCATTTTCAGAACCATCTAGAAAAATTCTTGGTTCTTTCTGGCAAAGTTACAGTTTCCAATTATTATTTTGCATTCCATAAAGCACCCAGCTTTATAGTCCAATGCATTTGGGACAGCAGGGACCAGCTCACGGGAGCAGAGAGCCAGGAAAGTATGATGTGCTGTGAGGCTGGAGTAATGGTGGACAGTTCAGGCAACATGGGGGCCTCGTGGGATTTCAGTTTTGTCTCGAGTACATTGATAAAACACCAGTGGGTTACAAACTGGTTGGGGTGAGGTGGAAGTGGGAGAAATGAGTGAAGAGCAGAACCTATGGTCTTATTTGCATTTAAAAAAAATCCTTCCAGCTGTCGTGCAGGAATGAATGAGAAGGATCCAGCAGTGTCTGGTGACAGTGGTGAAGGCCACCGAATGAGCAGAAGGCAACAGGAGAGAGTGCGCACAGACAATTCTTTCCAGGATCAGGCTGTGTAGTGAAGGAGAAAGCACATTTGAGTAGGTAAGAAGGGAGACGAACACTAAGATCAAGAGGGCATGCTGGCATTCTCTGACTTACAATCACCTGGTTCACAATGAATGTGTGTTCTGAACTAAAGGCACTGTTTGTGTTATTAAGAGTACAACATCCCAGGCTGGCGCCGCGGCTCACTAGGCTAATCCTCTGCCTTGCGGCGCCGGCACTCCAGGTTCTAGTCCCGGTCGGGGCGCCGGATTCTGTCCCGGTTGCCCCTCTTCCAGGCCAGCTCTCTGCTGTGGTCAGGGAGTGCAGTGGAGGATGGCCCAAGTGCTTGGGCCCTGCACCCCATGGGAGACCAGGAGAAGCACCTGGCTCCTGCCTTCAGATCAGCGCGGTGCGCTGGCCGCAGCGCACCGGCCGCGTGGCGGCCATTGGAGGGTGAACCAATGGCAAAGGAAGACCTTTCTCTCTCTCTCTCTCTCTCACTGTCCACTCTGCCTGTCAAAAAAAAAAAAAAAAAAAAAAAAAGAGTACAACATCCCAAGAACTCCAGTGATTTACAGAGATTTCAAAGGCAGGGAAAACACTCCAGCTCCAACAGATCAGAAGAGTGGGGACCACCTCTTTTTAACAACACATCTGTGCCTAGGTGAATAGAGTTGTCCATAGCTGGAACATCGGAGAAACCTGAGGAGACCCTGAGGGGCTCTGCTTCTGCTTTGTATTAGGTTAGCAGGCTGGCATCACACTGCCGGAGAAGATAGGAAAGAAGATAGCTATCTCTGCTTCAGGGTAATCTGTGACACCGATCATGCAGTAGGGTTTTATCTTCAAATCCCTGCTCTCTCACAGAAATAGGAAGGTGGTAAGACCTATACTTTCAGAATTAGAAAGTTGGATATCAATGATGATCCTCCAGTGACCCTGTTAGATACAGAGATGAGGTACCTGGCACTCAGAAAAGCCAAGAGTATTATCAGACCACAGTGATGCCAGAGACTCATGGGACCACATGGTCGCTTTTGCTTTTCTCCAAAACTGCTGAGAATTTCCTGCCCCAACTCATCCCAGTATCTCTCTTCTAGATTGCACGATTAGGCCCCTCAATCCAAATCTCCATCATTCCCCATCTGATCGAGTGCAGATGGCACCCCCTGTCATATTCGTTTGCCCAAGCCCACTGGGCAAATCATTTTTTGCATTGATGGTAGAGTAAGTAAGGGATCCTGACATAGAATCCCAACAGAAGATACTCAGTTCCCTCACTCCTGAATGGGGACAACTTTAGAAATTCATCTACATTCTCTGAGCCTCTGCCTCTTCATTTGCTGAATAAGAGAAATAAAAATGGTAAAATTTCCTTCAGGATCAAAGTACAGATTTTTTAGTTCTAAACCATGATAGTTATATCTAGATTTCAATTTGCCACTATCACATAGAAGATGAAGTTCAAATTCCTAGTGCCCCACATAGCATGATATTAGCAGACTAAATATGGCCTCTCCATTTTCCCATTTGGAATTTCATCATTGCCCCTCCTCTCCTCATATCTGAATTCTGCCAATTCTGTAAAGGTCAGACTTCTTTCCTCTGTGAAATATTCTTTGTAACCCTATGTCTCAGGAATCTGTGCCTCCTCTGATTATCAACAGTAATCCATGGGTTTATACCATTTATTGTCACTTACTGATAGTTATCCTTGCATATATATAACCATATACACTGAAGGACTTAGAAAGTTCTTTATCTCTTTAACACTAAAAGAAGAATATCAAGTAGTCTAGTACTGACCATAGATATTAAATAGTCAATGAAAACACTGATTAATTTATCTTATTTTATATCTCTGTCAACTTGGACAATTCCACTGTTCTTAGTACAGAAGAGAAGAATGATTTTAATTCTCTTCTGCTGCCATATATAAGAGACTTATGTGAGGGAGAGAGAGTTCAAACTCAAACTGGAAGTAATCTTAGAGACACTTTAAGATTAACTCTTCATTTTACAGCAGAGGAAACAGAGGACTAGAGATATCATCGGAGTTACTACCAGACACTGACAGAGTTAAGTCTAGACCCCCAAATTCCCAGTGCTTTTTCTGCTGTACTTCTTGGATGTGGGCTATTTATATAAACTTGGTAGCTGCTTTCCTCAGTCTTCTTCAAACCTTCTAATCACTATAGGTTTCTTTAGTCTCCCCACAGATTTCATATTTATATTTGCATAATAAAAACTATCCTACTGGATAATATTGAAGACATGTAAGCATTGGTTTAACAGAAAATTCATTAATAACCAAAATATGTTGGCTAGATTTGTGTATGCAGCTAAATACCTAGATGAAGGTCCCAAAGAACCCAAAAGCAGGGCAGGAGTAAAGAAAAGCACCCAGTACAAGACAGGCAGCCAATAAGCAGGGCTGTGTGAAGGATGCACCAAAGAGAGTGCAAAAGAGTAGTTGGCCAAAATTGAGCAGTCTTCCTAGAGGGACAAAAAGGAATAGAAGAGTCAACACTTTCGGAAAACCATACCCTTCCCAAGTAGACAAGAAATGAGGCCATAGAATAGTATTCACTCTTCCCAGTTTTGAAACTTACTGTAAGGGTACAGAAATCAAAACTATGTGATGCTGCCATAAGGTCAAAGAGACCAATAGGAATGAGTTGTTAGCGCAAAAATAAAAGCTTACATGTTATCATGAATTTATTTTTGCAAAGACAATGTATGGGGAAGAATAGTATTTTTCAACAGATGGTGTTGGGACTCGGTAGGAAGTCAGGTCCTCACCTTACAGCATACACAAGAATTAATTCAAAATGGATCATAGACCTAAGTGCAAAAGCTACTATTGAGGAACAGCGGTTTTCTCCTTTATACTATTTGTTGAACACTTTACTTAGTGCAGAGTTAATCTTATGAATATACAGTTAAGAGCCAACACCATGGCTCACTTGGTTAATCCCACCTGCAGTGCTGGCATCCCGTATGGGCGCCGGGTTCTAGTCCCAGTTGTTCCTCTTCCAGTCCAGCACTCTGCTGTGGCCCGGGAGGGCATTGGAGGATGGCCCAAATGCTTGGGCCCCTGCACCCGCATAGGAGACCAGGAGGAAGCACCTGGCTCCTGGCTTCAAATCGGCACAGCACGCCGGCCGTAGCAGCCATTTAGGGGGTGAACCAACGGAAGGAAGACCTTTCTCTCTGTCTCTCTCTCTCACTATCTAACTCTGCCTGTCAAAATAAAAAAAAAGATGAGTACACAGTTCACTGAAAATAGATCTTTGTAAAAATTAAGAGTGGAACTAGGAGTAGGGGTGGGACCACAGGTGGGAGGGAGAGTGGGGTGAGAAGCATTACTCTGTTCCTAAATCTGTATAAATGAAATTTATGTACCACAAATAAAATCTAAACAAACAAACAAAAAAAAAACAAAAAACAAAACAAAAAAAAAAAACCAGCTAAAGTTGTAAGCTGCTTAAACAAAAGAGCAAATCAGTATCTTGGGTCAGGGAAAGCTTTCTGAGCTATGACACCAAATAGCACACGACAAAAGAAAATTTTGATTCCATCAAAGTTTAAGTATTTTCTAAAAAGAGACTATCAGAAAGTAAAAAAGTGGGGGCATAGTAGGCTAAGCCTCCACCTGCAGTGCCAGCATCCCATAAGGGCACTGGTTCTAGTCTTGGCTGCTTCTCCTCCTATCCACCTTTCTGCTATGGCCTAGGTAAGCAGTAAAAGATGGCCCAAGAGTTTGGGCCCCTGTACATGAGTGGGAGACCGAGAAGCAGCTCCTGGCTCCCTGGCTTTGGATCAACCCAGCTCCAGCCATTGGGGCCATTTGGGGAGTGAATCAGTGGACAGAAGACCTTTCTCTGTCTCTCCTCTGTCTGTCTGTAGCTCAACCTCTCAAATAAACACTTAGATTAAAAAAAAAAAAACTAAAAAAGCAGCACATTTAATGAGAGAAAATATTTTCTAATCATATATATGATAAGGAACTCCTACCTAAAATACATAAAGAACACTTACAACTCAATGATAAAATATAAATAACCCAATTTAATAGTGAGCAAAAGACTGGAGTAGATAAAGAAGACACAGAAATGGTCAATAAGCACATGGAAAGATAGTCAACATTATTATTCACTAAGGAAATGCAACTGTAAACCATAATGAGATACTATTTCATATCCAGTAGAATGAGTGAATTTAAAAAAAAAAAAAACCACTAAGATACCATTTCTTACCCAACAGGATGGCTATAATTTTTAAAAAGACAGTAAAAATCATTGCTGAGATTGCAAAGAAATTAGAAATCTTTTATACATTGCTATTAAGAAGGTAAAATGGTATAGCCACTTTGGGAAATAGCTGGCAGTTTCTCAACTGTCAGACACAGAATTACCATATAACCTAGAAATCCCAAGCCCAGGTATATATAAACATGTATGTGTATGAAACATATGCTCACAAACACACACAAATGTTCATAGAAGCATTATTCATAATAACCAACAGTAGGGGCCGACACCGTGGCTCACTTGGTTAATCCTCCGCCTGTGGCGCCGGCATCTGATATGGGCACCAGGTTCTAGTCCCAGTTGCTCCTCTTCCAGTCCAGCTCTCTGCTGTGGCCCCGGAAGGCAGTGGAGGATGGCCCAAGTGCTTGGGAGACCAGGAAGAAGCACCTGGCTCCTGGCTTTGGATCAGCACAACGCCAGCCATAGCGGCCATTTGGGGAGTGAACCAACAGAAGGAAGACCTTTCTCTCTGTCTCTCTCTCTCACTGTCTATAACTCTACCTGTCAAATAAATTAAAAAATTTTTTAAAAATAATCAACAGTAGAAACAAACCAAATGTTGATTTTCTAATGAATGTTAAACAAAGTATCATACATCCATACAATGGAATATAATTTGACAATATAAAGGAATGAAGTATTGAGACATGTTACAATGAATGAATCCTGAAAATATGCTAAGGAAGCCAGTAACTAAAGCCACATAGTACATGATTCCACATATGTGAAAAAGCCGAGAACAGATAAATCTATAGAGACAGAAAGTAGATTGTTAGTTGCCAAGGGCTGGGATGGGGTTAGGGTTGGGGAACAGGAAGTTACTGCTAATGGGTATGGATTTCTTTTGGGGTAATGAAAATATTCTGGAATTAGTGGTGATAGCTGTATAACTCTATGAATATACTAAATCCCATTAAATTATACACTTTTTTTTTAAAGATTTATTTATTTACCTGAAAGGCAGGCCTACAGAAAAAGAGAGAGAGAGAGAGATCTTCCATCCACTTGGTCACTCCCCAAATGGCCTCAATAGCCAGGGCTGGGCCAAGCTGAAGCCTAGAGCCAAGAGTTTCTTCTAGGTCTCCCACATGGGTGCAGTGGCCCAAGCATTTGGGCTATTTTCTGCTGCTTTCCCAGGCACATTATTATGCAGCTGGACTGGAAGTGGAGCGGAGGGGGACACACACTGGCATTCATACGGGATGCTGGTACTGCAGGCAGTTGCTTAACGCACTGCACCACAATGCCAGCCCCTAACTTATACACTTGAAAGGACAAACTTTATGATACATAAGCTATCTCAATACAGATGTTTACATATAATTTATATTCATATATGTGTGTGAATGGTGGTTAGGGATCATTTCAGACACAAAGGAAACCTCTGGATTTAGACAGACAGGCTGGAAAATACATTTGACATAAATTATTTTTCTTCTCCTTTCTTCCTTTCTCACTCCCTCCTGTTTACAAATATTCATTGACTAACTAAAGCTCTGTTTTAGGTCCATGACTAGGAAATGGCACCTTCTCTCAAAGCATATGGGAAACAGAACATGAAGTAGACATTTTCAGTGTGCTATAAAAGGATCATTTGGAATAATATGGAATGTGCTAGAAAACACTCCACCTGCATAGGGGGCTCCGAACATTCTTCCTTAGGGGTAACATCTAAGAGTGAAGGGACACTGGGAGACATCTGATGCTGGAGACAGATGAGCATGGAAGGCACAGCAGGCAAAAGAATCAACACAGTTAAATGACCAGATCTAAGGAAAACGGGGCAACCTGAAGAAGCCCCATGGAAGTCAACATGGGTGATGCACAGAGCACAGTGGAAGAATGGGCAGAAGGGGACAGGTGAACTCAGGCCAGATTGGGAGGGGCCTTGTTTTCATCGTTGTGGCTGATTTGGGGGACAGAGCGGTTCTGGGGGCAGTTCAAACGTAGGATCAAATGTTGCAAAATGACCACTCAGTTGCAACGGGAAGGGTGCACCACAGGGAATTAGCTCTTGCAGGAAGGTGACAAAGGGAACACATGCGATCCAAGTGACAAATTATGTCAGTAGAGCTGAAGATAAGACAGGTTGAGAAGAAACAAAGCAAGCAGAATTGATGCAGTTTAATTTATTGGACTCGGAAATGAGGGAGAGCTCAGGATCAATTATGTCACTTGAGTTTCTGACTTGCAAAGTTGGCTGCAAATTAAGCTTTTGACTAAGTTAAGGAACACAGGAAACAGAAGGTTGAATTATGTATGGATGGAAGATTTTTTTTTTTCTATTTTGTGTCTGAGATGTCAGTGGAAAATCCAAGAGGAACTGTCTAGAAGGCCAGGCAGGCTAGAGTCTTCGGGCTTTAGTTTACTCCTCAGTAATACAGGGATTATAACATGAAACTCATAAATTGCTGTGCATAAAATGATTTCATTTACTTCAATGTGCCAAGCATTTTGGCTGGCATGCAGTTCATACTCAGTAGGAATAGGTTTGCCTCTTTAGTCAGGCCAGTAATCAGTCACTTAATAACAACAGTGAGAATATCACAAGTCAGCAGAAGTCCAAGCCCAGGATAACTGGAATTTTGGGGGAAGAATGAGGAAGAGAACATTTGGGAACAGGGGAACTTGACTTGGGGTGTTGTCCTGGCCCCCCTCAAAGGCATGATGTTGAAAAGCAAAAAGGAAGAGAAAAAGAAAGTGCTCTGGCAATTTACAGATTTTTTAAAAAGAGAGAAGACAGGAAACCCAGACACCTAACACACAGTATGTGCCTAATATAATTGGAAGTATTTATGAAATATAAAGTAAATGAATGTATCACTCACATAGTTTGTAATTTTTGCTCAGGGTTCTTCCTAGGTCTCCCATTCGGGTGGCAGGGGCTCAAGAACTTGAGCTGTCTTCTACTGCTTTTCCAGGCCATTAGCAGGGAGCCAGATCAGAAGTGAAGCAGCGGACTTGAACCAGTGCCTAGATGGGATGCTAGTGCTGCAGAAGTTGGCTGAACCTGCTATACCACAACACCGGCCCCTAATTCTCTCTGTAGACTGAAATTTGTGTTGATTCCTTGTTGAACAGTCACGTATCTTCTTGAAATTTTCTATAGTTGTCAAGGTTATGAAGTTGAATGGGTTGAGGTTTAGTTAGGAAGAACCCTCTCTCCCTGCATCTCTTTCAAATAAATTAATAAATTTTTTAAAAAAATAAATATAAAAAGGAGAATGAATTAAAAAATTGAACAGTAATGCAGATGACTGAATTTTTCCATTAACAGCTATCATGTTTGCATTGATATTTTTAATTTATCAACTCATGTGAATAGAATATAAAAACTAAATGAAGATAAGGTAAAATATTAAAATAATATGATTATTGAAGCAAAGAAATATTGTACCAGTGTTTAAACTATGTAAGGTATCAATGAAGACACCGCAAATACTATTGTAAGAAGAAGAGGATTTGAAAGGCAGAGCAGCTTAGAGAGGGGCTTATCTGACATGGGAACATAAAGCATTGCAGTCAATATTTAGTACAACATGGGAGATAAGTTTGAAATAGAATTGAGAAGACCAATGAATCCCATGTGGATCTGATGCAAGTTCATGACAAAGTTTATATTCTGAAGACTTAGGAGAGCAGCCAGTTCTTACAGGTGCAAGAGCTACTTTATATTATTAAGTACGGCAGAAGTAATGACATGGTTTGGCTTTTGTTGCTTTTCTAAATGCACAGGTATGCTATATGGCATGACAAACAGAAGATGCTATGACAGGATATTAACTGTGAAAAATCACCTGGGTACAGAGGAAACAAGAAACAGAAGCTTTTTCAATCTGACAACTGACCCAAAACACCTATCAAAAAGCACACATATCATCTTAAGTTTGAAAAAAATAAAATTTGTGTTGCCTTCAGCTGTCATCAGTCACCCCATACGAATCATATACAGCAAACAGTTAAAGGGAATGGAAAGAAGAATAGCAACCCAGAAAGATGAACACAGTCTGGTAATCAAAAGAAATCCCAAACAGAGATGACCATACATCTCTCCAAGAAATCTGTGCCATGGAACAAAATGCCTGGAACTTAAATAGCATTCAACAAACACTGATTGAATGAAAAAGTGTAAACTCACAGAATGCTAACCAAAATCAAACAACACGATTGCTATGGGAGAAACATTTCAGAAGGTCACTAAAAACTTTGTCGGTCAAACTAAGGGTGGTTGCCAGTTCTATGATTTCTCACAAAATATTAACTCAGCCATCTACTGATTTGCACTTTTTATATTTTGTAAAGCTAAATCACCAAAAGACAAACTGTTAGTGATGTAAATGTCATATGGTTAAAAGAAATAAACATATGTGATATGGTATGTAAGTTTATTATTTAACAAGATTTTTTCCAAAGTTGAGTAAAAATGAAATAACACATCAGTATTATCTTAGAAATACTAATGAATGTAGTCCTGGAATCTCTCCTTACATATCTAACAACCAAAAAGACAAATGAATAGCTTCCAAACATTTTTAATGTAATCAAACCTGAGGAGATAATCCGAATCTTAATAAAATCGCTACCACACAATGGTTATCTGTAACAAAGTAATCAAGCACAAAATACCTAATTTATAAGTCACATGAAAGGTATCTTATTTGCATGAATCTGAAGCATGTGCACTGCCATAATAACACTGTCCTCTGCCTCTAGGTTTTCTGGAAATATATGATTGATAATATTCAGTCTTTGGATTCCAACTCATGTCTTTGAAACATAAGAGTGCTTCAAGAAATCAAACAGTATTAAAAGGTCCAAAAGAAAACTGAAAAACAAAATAATAGTATTTATATTTCTGGAAAAAAAATGAAGGTAACATGAAAATTAAGCACTGTGGCTGTGTACCTATTAGTTTTCTGTAATTGGTTACACAAATGAATACAGTTCTTCTAAGTCAGAAAATCAGTCAAGAAGGTAATGTAGTAATTACCATGCAAGTTACCTAGGGAATTCAAGACTAATTGCTGAAGCTCAGAGATGTTCTGCTGGGATAAAACCTGCTTACCCGAAGTTTCCAGAGCTTCACAAAGGAGCCTTCAAGGGTGAAATGGAAGTAGAGATGGAAGGGTAGGAGGCATTTCATATCATGTGAAATTTAAATTTAAGCATCTCAATGTTACATTCTCAATCTCTGCTTGTCATGCTCAAGTAAATGATGTGCCATCACTTTCTAAAAATGAGAGAGAGAGAGGTGAAAAAGCCACAGTGTCTTAGGACTGAAATCTAGGTAGATTTCTCACAAATGAATCTGTGTATCAGCTTGTGCGAGATGGAAAAAATAACCACCTTCTAATAGGAAAATCAATACAAGAATTTTAAATGCAGAGAAGGCAGACACCTCAACATTGTTGACCTTGTACAACTCTATGTAACTGACATGAAATACCAAAGAAAAAACAGGGAGGGAGACATCTTCAACTCTGACTTCACTCCCTCTTTAAGTTCACCTAGGATTTCATACAAATTCCAGTTCACAGCTGAAGTTTAGAGCACAAGCCATAACCAAGCCTGCAATAGAAGCACAGCCCTGAGAAATACTCCAGTCCATGTGGGGTGTCCTAGACTCCTAGTGAATCCAAGGAAAGTTGTGGATCCTTTTCCCAGAAACATGTACAAACTTTCCCAATTTCAAGGGTTTGATGAAACCACTGACATGGACTTTAGGTTAAGAACTGTCTAGGGGCCAGCGCTGTAGCATAGCAGGTAAAGCCCCTGCCCTGCAGTGCCAGCATCTCATAGGGATGCTGGTTCTAGTCCTGGCTGCTCCTCTTCCAATCCAGCTCTCTGCTATGGCCTGGGAAAGCAGTAGATGGCCCAAGTCCTTGGGCCCCTGCACCCACGTGGGAGATCAGGAAGAATCTCTTGGCTCCTGCCTTCTGATTGGTGCAGCTCCGGCCATTGTGGCCAATTGGGAAGTGAACTAGCAGATGGAAGACCTCTCTCTCTCTCTCTCTCTCTCTCTCTCTCTCTCTCTCTGCCTCTCCTTCTCTCTGTGTAACTCTGACTTTCAAATAAATATATAAATCTTAAAAAAAAAAACCCTTCTAATTAAACCTCTTGCATTTCCAGGTAAAGGTTAAGAGGAGACAGAAAGACTAACAATATAGGATCAAGCTACCAAGTCCTCAGACCTACAGTCAAGTGCTGAAAAATGGGCGAAAGCATAGGAATCTATAAAAAGAGACAAACTACATCACTACACAAAAAAGAAAAATAAACTTAGAGGCCATCTTTATTTTTTATCTTGTTATCACTCATATGTAATAAATTTTAATCATAGATCATTACAATTATAGTGGTATAATATTCTTAACCACTGGTTTGACAAAGATATAAAACAAAGTTTGACAAAATTATATTTGCAGCCATAAAATTGCAGTTGCTTTTTTTTTTTTTTTTTTTTTTTGGCAGCGGCGGGGGCGGGGGGGAGGTTGGGCAGGGAGGGAGTTTGTTTTCTCTTAGTATTTATATTTTTTCCAGACCAAGGAAAGGTTTGTATCTTGGAGTCCCAAAGTCAGTACAAACACAGTCTATCAAAAGTGGGCTTATTCAATTTTTTAAAATGTTTATTTATTTACTTGAAAGGCAGAGAAAGAAATATCTTCCATCCATTGGTTTTCTCTCTTCTCTCCTCTCTCTCTCTCTCACTCTCACTATTTATTTTAAAACCAGAGCAACAGAGGTGAGAGGGGGCAAAGAGAGATCTTCCTTCCACTGGTTCATTTCCCAAATGGCCACAACAGCCAAAGCTATGCCAGGCTGAGGCCAGGAGCCAGGAACTCCATCCTGGTCTCCCATATAGGTGGCAAGGTCCAAGTACTTGCGCCACCTCCTGCTGTTTCCTCTGGCACAGTAGCAGGAAGCTGGATTGGAAACAGAGTAGCCAAGACGAAACCAGCAACCTCATATGGGATGCTGGTATTGCAAGCAGAAGTTTAACTCACTGTGTCACAATGCCTTTACTTTATTTTCTTTTAAAGATTTATCTATTTATTTGCAAGTCAGAGTTACACAGAGAGAGGAGAGGAGAGAGGGAGATAGAGAGAGGTCTTCCATCCAATGATTCACTCCCCAGTTGGCCACAATGGCCGGAGCTATGCCAATCCGAAGCCAGGAGCCAGGAGCTTCTTCCAGGTCTCCCATGCGGGGTGCAGGGGCCTAAGGACTTGGGCCATCTTCTACTGCTTTCTCAGGCCGTAGCAGAGAGCTGGATTGGAAGTGGAGCAGCCGGGTCTGGAACTGGCACCCATATGGGATGCCAGAGTGTTAACCTGCTGCACCACAGCACTGGCCCCACAAGGCCTTTACTTTAAAATGCCTGGAACAGACAGGGCTCAGCCAGGCTGAAACCAGGAGTCAAGACCTCAATCTAAGCCTCCCATGTGGGAGCAAAAAATCATGTACTTGTGCCATTATCTGCTGCCTTCCAGGCAGGAAGCTGTATTGAAAGAGGAGACAGAGAATGACTTTCCCAGTAAATAACACTCTGACCTCAGAATGAACCCTTAAGGCTTCCTGGTCGGGCTAAAGGCCTGCGAAAGCATTTCAGGCATGGAAAGATAAGACTCTGTGACAAAAAAAATCCTACATGGAGAATCTCTGTGAGACCTCAGAGGACAGGAAGGGTCATCAAAGAAAGAGACACTCTTCTCTGATGTCATAAAAAAAGAGTGTTAATTGTTAAAGGAGGCTGGCGCTGCGGCTCACTAGGCTAATCCCCCACCTAGCGGCGCCGGCACACCGGGTTCTAGTCCCGGTTGGGGCGCCGGATTCTGTCTCGGTTGCCCCTCTTCCAGGCCAGCTCTCTGCTGTGGCCCGGGAGTGCAGTGGAGGATGGCCCAAGTCCTTAGGCCCTGCACCCCATGGGAGACCAGGAGAAGCACCTGGCTCCTGGCTTCGGATCAGCATGGTGTGCTGGCCACAGTGCGCTGGCCGCAGCGGCCATTGGAGGGTGAACCAACGGTAAAGGAAGACCTTTCTCTCTGTCTCTCTCTCTCACTGTCCACTCTGCCTGTCAAAAAAAAAATTGTTAAAGGAACAATTCTCTCCCCAAACTGTACTCTATATGTTGTGTGTGGGCGTGGGTGCAAATTGTTGAAGTCTATGATTAGCATAGAGTTGGTCCTCTGTATATAAAGTCATACTAAAAATGAACCATAATGTAGAAGGAGATGGGAGAGGGAATGGGAGGTAGATGGGAGCTGCGGGAGGGTATGGGGGAAAGAACCACTGTATTCCTAAAGTTGTATCTATGTAAAAATGCATTCTCTAAATAAAAATTAAAAAAAAAAGTGGAGGCAGGATTCAAACCCAGGGACTGTAATATGGGATGTGGGGATTCCAACGGCAGCTTAACTACAGGGCCACAACACTCACTCCAAAATGAGTTTATTTTAAAAGCACTTTCCCTCTGGAATCTTCCTATTTGTCAGTAGCACCATGATTACTCTACTCAACCAACCCCAATATCTCATTTGATTTTAGTTTTCTTCCTCAATTAAAGAACTAGAAGTCAATCAACCAAGTCCCAAGTTTTAGGTCAAGCAATTATTTATTAGGTACCACTGTAGACAGAAAGACAAAAGCACCAAGCCCCAAATAGCTTGTAATCAAATCTCTCTCCCTTGATAGTTTCATTGCTACCTTTAATGTTTCACATCCTCATCACCCTACTTCCTACAACTAGTACCAAACTACTCAGCTCACTTCCTCCTGATCCTCCAACTTGTTAATATAACATGCTGACCAAATAAATAATTTCCCATCATATAGTTCTCTTGCTGGGAAAATCTCTCTTCCTTTATCTATATTTCTTAAACTTTACTCCAATGATTGGAGTGCATCAGCAGACCCGCCTCTGTCTATCTAAAATTATCTCCTTTATCTCAAGCATGCTTTGGTATTAATTCCCATTTCCTGCCTTTCTGGTACTGAGACTTGGTGGCCTTTATTCCTAGGCCCATAACCACCAAATTGATCTCTCTCTGCCTGTCCATAATCCTCACAGCTACAGCTCAAATTCTGCCATTTTCCACAAAATATTTCCTACAGTGATCTTGCATTGATATATTGTAATGCTTGTCTAAATAACTCACTTTTACATTCAATCATAAATATTCATTTTTTATTCCTTGTCCTTCCAAACTGACTATAAATTCTTGGAGGTCAGTAACAAAACTCAGCATTTTTCTTATTTACTTTTATGCTTGCATTTATTTAATATATTTGTAGAGGCCCTGTTTTGTACCCAATGCTGTATCAGGCACAAAAGGGTCTATAGTACTTTGACATGGACAATCTTAAATCAGTATTTGTTAATGAATAAATGTTATCCCCTTTGCTTGGAAGTACAATAGTTATTTAAGAAGAATTTTTAGACCATTTGACCATTGCTATTGTGTGAATAAAACATAACTCCAAGTTTTAACCGCAGAGTTTTGTGTGGATGATGGTGGGACTGTGGAAACTTAGTCCCTGGGTGGTGTTCAGAAGGCGGGCCTAGTGGGAGATCTTTACTTTGCTGGAGGCGTGCCCTTGGAAGGTAGTTCTTAGGAGAGAGTTGGATACAAATGCCTGAGTTGTGCTTAGCCATATTGTCAGTTCCCCATGATATTGTGCCTCCATTTGCAACTCATTTGCCAACTCTGGCCTCATCAGAGAGCCAAATTAAAGGGGTCCACCCAAATTTGGGCTGCGAATCTCTAAAACCATGAAGTAAGATAAACCCCCCTTCCTTCTAGTAGCCTATCCCCAGTATGTAGTGATAGCGAGGAGTGCAATCACATAATTCTCACATTGTGCCCGTGTGTCAACTGTAGGAAGTTTCAACAATTGGTTTGCAGGTAGATTTAGAATTTATTCATTGGCTCATATTCTACACAATGTAATGTAATTTGATAGAGTAGAGGCTACTACAAAGAATATTATTACCTTCCTAGAGCTCACATTTTACTTTCAAAAATTTGTTATAAAATGTTATAAATAAAATGGAAAACTACTTGACATCCCTAATAGCAGGGTACCTTTCTATATCGTTATAAAAAACCAATGACTCCCTACCTTTGGCTAGCTACATTAATAAATTAGGAAGGTAGACAGTTTATTATGACGTGATCGCAGGCTTCTGCTGAAAATTTATATAATTTAGCTTACAAATATGCCCATAAAAATAACATTACAATGTAATAAGTATTCATGTAAATAAATGTCACTGTGAATGTTCTCTTGAATGACAACAAATAAAAAGTGGTACAGCCCCAGATGCTCACTTAAATTGTCCCCAAAGGGATGAATAGGTCATTGGGTAATTGTCACGGTTACTAATACACTTTTTTTTTCCACAAAAAATATTCATAGCTTTATTCATATAAGCCAAAAATTGGAAACAAGCCTAGGTGTTTATAACAGAGCAATCCACTGTAGTGTATTCATACAATGGATCCATATAACTCTATTCAATGTTAAAAGGAAAGAAGTGTTAATGTTTACAACAACATGCATTCATCTCTAAAGCATTAAACTTGGTAATAAAATTCTAGAAAAGATTAAATTTACCAATAGTGAACAAATATCCAACTTGAGATAGGACAGTTTAACTGAGAAATTTTAACTGAAAGGAGAGGAATTTCTAGGTAAACAGTAACATTACATAGGAGTATTTATTTCACAGATGTGTATGAATTTTTTTCCAAAATTTTTTGAATGCTGTGCTTAAGATTTGTATATTAAGCAATATATAAATTTTCCTCAAAAATACTTAAGCCATAAATATTGAACTCTGGTTAATTTTATACATGTTGAGGTATTTTGAGGAAATTTACTGATTCTTCCATTTATTTTGAAATGCATCTAATAAAATGAATTGATAGATGATACAAGAATGAATAGAGGTACAGATGGGATAAAGGAAAATGCTGACTTTAACATCTCTGTGGCATGTTTGGTAGACTGGGTGATGTGTAATCACAGATGCATCCATCATAATCTCAGGAGCCTAGAAATGTTATTTTATGTGACAAAGAGATTTTGCAGATGGGATTAAGAATCTTGAGCTAGGAAGATTATTCCAGATTATCAAGGTGAATACAACGCAATCACAGGGCCCTTAACAATGGTGGCAGGGGTGGGCATTGTGGCACAGTAGGGTAAGCTGCCACTTGGGAAGCCCAAATACCATATCAGAGTGCTTTGGCCTCTGAAAACCAGGTGGGAGACCCAGATGAAGTTCTTGGCTCCTAGCTCTGGCTTGGCCCAGCCCAGGCTGATGCCTCTCCCTTTCCCCTCTCCCTCTCCTTTTCAAGTAGATGCAAATAATAAGTAAGTAAAATTTTTTTTAAAGATGGAGGCAGGAAGGCCAGAAGCAGCAAAGGCCATATGACCAACAAGACAGAGATGCTGATAAGGTGTTCCCAAACCAAATCATATCACATCCTATGGGAACTGGGAAAGACATCAGATTCTCCCCGTTAAGCTTCCAGAAAGCACATATTCTGATAATCCCTTGATTTTAGCCTTAAGTGACTCATTTCAGACGTCCATCCACCAGAAAAGATCAGTAATACATTTGTGTTCTTATAACACAGGTGAGGCTCAGGTGGTGGGCCCTTGCCACCTGCATGGGAGACCTGGATTGAGTTCTTGGATCCCAGCTTCAGCTTGGCCAAGTCTCAGCCAGGATAGCCATTTGGGATCTCTCTCTCTCTCTCTCTCTCTCATAAGTAAATATATAAATTTAATTTTTTTCATTTTGTTTTTTTTTCATGTTCTTTTTTTATTTTTTTAACTTTTATTTAGTAAATATAAATTTCCAAAGTACAGTGTATGTATTACAATGGCTTCCCCCCCATAACTTCCCTCCCACTCGCACCCCTCCCATCTCCCGCTCCCTCTCCCATTCCATTCACATCAAGATTCATTTTCAATTCTTTTTATATACAGAAGATCGATTTAGTATATATTAAGTAAAGATTTCATCAGTTTGCACCACACAGAAACACAGAGTGTAAAATACTGTTTCAGTACTAGTTATAGCATTACTTCACATTGGACAACACATTAAGGACAGATCCCACATGACAAGTAAGTACTCAGTGACTCCTGTTGTTGACTTAACAATTTGACACTCTTGTTTATGGCGTCAGTAACCTCCCTAGGCTCTAGTCATGAGTTGCCAAGGCTATGGAAGCCTTTTGAGTTTGCTGACTTCGATCTTATTCCGACAGGGTCTTAGTCAAAGTGGAAGTTCCCTCCTCCCTTCAGAGAAAGGTACCTCCTTCTTCGATGGCCCCGTTCTTTCCACTGGGATCTCACTCGAAGAGATCTTTCATTTAGGTCTTCTTTTTTTTTTTTTTCCCAGAGTGTCTTGGCTTTCCATGCCTAAAATACTCTCATGGGCTCTTCAGCCAGATCCGAATGCCTTAAGGGCTGATTCTGAGGCCAGAGTGCTGTTTAGGACATTTGCCATTCTATGAGTCTGCTGTGTATCCTGCTTCCCATGTTGGATCATTCTCTCCCTTTTTGATTCTATCAGTTAGTATTAGCAGACGCTAGTCTTGTTTGTGTGATCCCTTTGACTCTTAGACCTATCATTATGATCAATTGTGAACTGAAATTGATCACTTGGACTAGTGAGATGGCATTAGTACATGCCACCTTGATGGGATTGTATTGGAATCCCCTGGCACATTTCTAACTCCACCATTTAGGGCAAGTCTGATTGAGCATGCCCCAAATTGAACATCTCCTCCCTCTCTTATTCCCACTCTTACATTTAACAGGGATCACTTTTCAATTAAAATTTAAACACCTAAGAATAATTGTGTGTTAATTACAGAGTTCAACCAATAGTGCTAGAACAAAAAAAATACTAAAATGGATAAAGTATTACATTGTACATCAACAGTCCGGATAAGAGCTGATCAATTCACTGTTTCTCATAGTATCCATTTCACTTCAACAGGTTATCTCTATGGACTGATGCACTTTTAACACTGAGATTATACTAAGGTAAAAGGGTATCATCCATCTACAGAACTCCTATCCATCCTAATCTGCAGCAGTAACACTCATGCAGCTTTGCATTTAAACAGATTGCTGATTTCTCTTAAAAAGGAAAAAACTTTAAAGAAGATAAATTTAAATCCATATATTATATGCAAAAACTTACAGAGATAATTTAGACTCTGAAAAAATATTAACTGCATCCAGAGAGGATTTAATTTTGTTCCTATTGGGCACTTAGGCTAAGGGCAGATCTCCTATATCCAGCCAAGGCTAGAAATCATCTAAATTTGGCCTTTGATCTTTTGAGAACAGGTCTTTTCTAGGATTGCTGAAATTCTACTCAGCTTCTCAGCTTCTTAGCCATTTTACATCCACAAGCCCCATGCTGGGCTCCCTTCTGCTATGGTTTGTACATTCATTTGGGTGTCTCCCAGAGACTTGTGTATTAAAGGTTTGATCCCCAAAGTCTTATGTTAATGGTACTAACATAGCACAAACTACCACAGTGGGGCCTATGGGAAGTGATTAGGTTGTTGGGGGTAGGCCCATGATCCATTTATGATGTGTTTATAATAAGAGACAGACATGGACATGAGCACTCCCTCTTGCAATGCATGCTGGGAGCCTACCTCAGGATTCCACCTGCAAGAACACCCTCACCTGATACCCAATCAATAGCACTTCCCAATCTTGAACTGTGAACCTCCAGAACAATGAGCCAAAATCAACCACTCCTTTTTTTAATTCAGCTTCTCTAGGTATTATGTTATAGTGATGAACAGCTGACTGAAATACCACCCCTGGCTTCCCTCTTCTTCTGCATCTTTGATCTATAAATTCTCCCTGCCTCAGTAAGCTCCCCAGTGCCTTCAAACAGGTGTTTAGTCTACATTTGATTTGTCTGTCTGCATTATTCTCAGGACTGAATCAACTTAACAGAAAGAAGCTCCTTTATCTACTTCGACTATTGCTGTCACTACTCCTCTTTCTAGTTAATTATCTTGGATTGATCCTCAGTAGCACAATATGGTACAATACCTCAATATCCCCCTCTTCCTTCTTTGTTTATTCTACACATGTAGGAATGTCTATCAAAATCAGACTCTACTGCCACTCGGAAGCCCTGGGACGGTTTAGGTTACGGTTATCTGTGCAACTTTCTCCCTGATCTCCCTGCCACCAGGATCTCCCCATTCCAATCTTGAGAAGGATTGTGTAACAACTTTGGGAAAGAGTAGAACAGGATTTGCTTTTTAGCCTCTTATCCTAAATGCCTGTTAGGAAACATATGTTAACACTATGGTACAGGAAGTCGTGACATCCATGTGTCCTCCCAATGGAGACTGTCCACTTTCAGCTTCGACCCAATCAGGAAGTCACTCCTGCCCCCACTGAGGATTGACCAGAACTCCACTCGTCTTGGGAGCAGAATCAAAAGCAGTTGGCCTGACAACATCAGCAAATATTGACTAAAGGAGGGACAGGCAAAGGCAAAAACAGCGAGCATAGGCTGAGTTCAGAGCCAGGAGCCAAGAACTTAATCCGCATCTCCCACACAGGCAGGAACTCCATTACTTGAGTCATCACCTCTGCCTCCCAGAGTCTCCATCAGCAGGAGGCTGGAGTCACAAGCCAGTGCTAGACCTCAAACCCAGGTACTCTAATGTGGGATGCAGGTATTAATCACAGGCATCTTAGCCATTAGACCAAACACCAGTCCCCACTTTTTTTTTAGCATAACATGTTGCCTATTTTTCTACCAAGAAAATGAACAAAATATTTTTAAATCTCATATTACTTATAAAAAACTTTTTACCTAAAATTCTCATATTCTTCTGCTTGTCTCTTCCATGGGCAGCTTTGTATATTTGTGATAATCCGGAGGTAGTCATCCTCTGAATACCTGAAAGTTAAATATCAATGAAATTAGAAAATAAATATCTCATGCAAAAGTCTTCTTAGAGGACATGTTTTTATAATCTATTCACTTTAGTAGTCTATAGTGTTCTTAAAATAAGAAAATGCATTCCTTTTAAAACATCTAAAAAGATACAATATGCAAATAATTATGATGGTGGTTAGAAATGTGTAAGTTGCACATATCATAAGCCAAGTATAATATTAAAAAATATGACAGTGCACCAGCCCATATATAAATATACAAACATTATAGATGTTTATTATAACTATGTGATTAATCTTTGATTTTTTGATAGATTTACCTAGGTGTGTATGGATAAAATTTTCCCAAAATAATCATCATAAGCCTTAATTTCTAATAGCACATTCAAAAACCAGATTAAACAAATGAGGAGAGGTGTATCTTGGTATAAAAGCCTATAGACATAGTTTGATCCCAGGCCCCAAAAGTTCTCCCTCTATCTGAAATTCTATCATTAAATGTTCATTCTTTTAGGCTCAGAATACTCTTCAGTTTTCTAAAGGTTCTCATCTAAAAGACAAACATCCTTTTAATTGAGGAAACCCTTAAAGTGTCTTTCAATTAAAGCTTAGGGAGTCGTTGCCACTGGAGATCAAAGCTCTGGCACAGTGAGGTGGAAGACATGTTGGTGAGGAGGCAGGAAAGAGGGAAACCAGTAAAGAGCCTTGTCTAGGAAAATTACTGCCCCATCCAGATTAAGAAACCCAATCTCCTCCAAAATCTGTCACTAAAAGGAAGTGCTTCTTATCGGTGGGGACTGTAGTCAACCAAGCAGCTCCTGTGCCCCTGAAATGTACCTTCCTCTTGGGCTTCTCTTCGTTCAGTGATGCTGCCAACATGAATCAAAAACACTTTCCCTTGCTTCCCAGTGACCCAGCTGAGAAAAGATGAAAATCTCAAAAGACTTTATTAAATATTAAAGGAGAAGCAAAGCAAAGTTACCATGGGAAGGATTAAAAATAGTTTCACAGCACATAAGCTTCCATCTCTAACAGACTCACATCACTTCCATAGGTCCCAGGACTTATTTTAATAGACTATCTATCTGGGGCTATCTATGCTCTGATCCCAAAGCCTTGTCTAGATGTGAAATTCGTTTAGCTGGAGTGAATATTTCCTATCTCCACAGGATGGAAAGACACCAGAGACCCTCTGCAAATCATCATTAAACCCAGAAAGAAGAAATATACATTCAACAGCTGACTCAAGACCTCTCCTTAGGAGAGACATAGCACCATGACTAGTCTCTCCTGTCAAGCCTTGTCTACCACCAAGGCATTGCTTTCAATCATTGGATAATATTGAAAATGGGACAATTAGAGCACTATGTATACAAGGTCCCTGAGGCAAAGTAATGGAATAACCATCTTCTTACATATCTCAGTGAAAGAGAAAACGGAAAGGGAGGGGTCAACTACAAATATCGACTAAATTAATGAGAACTGTATTTTAAGACATCAAGATAAAAATAATATGAAGCTACATTAAGTGGAAACTTTTCATCCTGTCATGAAATTAAACATGCCAAAGTTTAAACTTTTATTTAATGTGATTTATCAGATGAAAAGTAAATTCTCATGATGTATGGCTAAGATAATCAGACTACTGAACTTGAAAACACAGCAACAGAACCTATAGAAAATGTAATATAAAGAAAAAAAGACCAAATGAAAAATAGAGAATCAGTTAGCTGTGAGATAACTCCACATGACCTAATATATGTACAATTATAAGTGCCAGTGAGAGGAGATAGAAACAATTTCAAGAAAATTTTTCCAAATTTAATATAAACTATATATACACAGATCCAAGAAGACTGGCAGGCTCAAAGCAGAAGAAACATGAAGAAACTGAGTCACATATAAAATGTCTTCAAACCAATGATAAAGAGAAAAATCTCAAAAGGGAAAAATCCATTATAAAGTAAAATATAATCATAAAAATAATCAAGGAGAAGGCAGAAAAAAGGAAAAAAGAAAACAGAACAGGAAAATAGAAAACAAATAAAATGATATATTTAAATGCAATAATATGAATAATCACATTAAATATAAGTGATCTAAATATACATATTGGCCGGCGCCGTGGCTCACTAGGCTAATCCTCCGCCTTGCGGCACCGGCACACCGGGTTCTAGTCCCGGTCGGGGCACCGGATTCTGTCCCAGTTGCCCCTCTTCCAGGCCAGCTCTCTGCTGTGGCCCGGGAGTGCAGTGGAGGATGGCTCAAGTGCTTGGGCCCTGCACCCCATGGGAGACCAGGATAAGTACCTGGCTCCTGCCATCGGATCAGCGCGGTGCGCTGGCCGCAGCGGCCATTGATGGGTGAACCAATGGCAAAAGGAAGACCTTTCTCTCTGTCTCTCTCACTGTCCACTCTGCCTGTCAAAAAATTAAAATAAATAAATAAATATACATATTAAAAGGCAGAGAATGTTAGACTGCATTCAAAAAAAAGAGAAACCACTATTTGTTATCTATAGTCAACCAATTTCATATAAATAAGAAAATATGTTACAAGTAAAATATAGGAAATGATATACCATAGTAGAATTAATTAAAACAAAGTTGGAGTGGTTATATTCATAGTAGATTCCTAAGCAAGAAATATTACAATGAAAAGAATATAAGACCAAAAATTGATAAAAGAACAAAGAACCAGTGAAATCAAAAGATGGTTCATTGCAAACATGAATTACACTGATAAATTTCTTGCCACATTGATCAGGGAATAGTAAAAGAAGATACAAATGACCATTGTCAAGAATGAGAGGGTGCAGTGCTAACAGTCCTACAGATATAATAGTATAATAACTTTATGCCAAAAAATGTGGTGACCTGGATACAATGAACTTACTAAACAAAAGACAAAAACCACCAAAACTCCCTCAAGAAGAAACAGATAGGGGCTGGTGCTGTGGTGTAGCAGGTAAGGCCACTGCGTGCAGTGCTGGCATGCCATATGGGCACTGGTTCAAGTCCTAGATGCTCTACTTCCAATCCAGCATTTCTGCTATGGCCTGGAAAAGCAGTGGAAGATGGCCCAAGTTCCTAGGCCCCTGCACCCATGTGGGAGACCAGGAAGAAGCTCCTGGCTCCTGGCTTTGGATCAGCTCAGCTCTAGCCATTGTGGCCATTTGGGGAGTGAACCAGCGGATGGAAGACCTCTCTGTATCTCTCTGACTTCTTTATGACTCTGCCTCTCTGTAACTCTGCCTTTCAAATAAATAAATCTTTTTTTTTAAAAAAGAAGAAACAGATATAATAAATATTCCCATAGATACAATTAAATTGAAAGTATAATTAAAATGTAGCAAACACCAGACCTAAATGACTTCACTAGAAAATTTTATCATATGTTCAAGAAATATTACTATCAATTCTATATAAACTTTTAGAAATTGAAGGAAAGGGGCATTTCCAAACACACTCTGTAAGAATAGTGTTCTGTCACTCCCCCATAAAGAAAAGAAAAAGACATTCAAAGAAAGAAAACAATAACAGGCTAATATCCCTGACAAACACAGATGCAAAAACCCTCAACAAAGTGTTATTGAATTGAATATGACAATCTTCACAAAGGTTAAGGTGTCATGACCAAGTAGGGTATATATCAGGAATAGCAGGTTGGGTTATAGAAAATTCATCAATGCAACTCACTGTATTTATAGAATAAAAAAAAGGAAAAACCAAATGAAAATCTCATTAAATGGGAAAAAATGGCATTTGACCAATCCAACGTTCAGTCATGACAAAAACTCAGTAAATTCAGTTTAGAAGGAACTTTCTTAACAAAAGTTATCTACAGTTAAGCACACAGTTAATGATGAAAGACTGAATGCTTTCTCTCTAAGATCAGAAACACAGCAAAGATGTCTACCCTCATCTACAGTTAAGCACACAGTTAATGATGAAAGACTGAATGCTTTCTCTCTAAGATCAGAAACACAGCAAAGATGTCTACCTTCACCATCACTATTCCTCACTGTACTAGAGATCCAACGAGAGCAATAAGGAAACAAAAAGAAATGAAGCCATCCAGATTAAAAAGGAAGCAATAAAACATTCTTTATTCAGAGATGATGTAATCATCCAAAGAATCTATAAAAATTATTACAACTAATAATTTAAGCAAATTTTTATATATAAAATTAATGTATAAAATCAACTATATTTCTATACACTAGCAAGAAATAATTGGAACTGAGGGTTCCAAGATGGCAGAGTAGGGAGGGAGCTTATTGCTGTAGCCCAGGAGAAGATAGTTTAAAAAAAGTGGAGATAGTGTAGTCTCAGGGAAGAGTTAGGGAAAAAACAGCACAGGAAACACTACCAAAATTAGAGGAATATGGTAGACCTACGTGGAGGGCATGGGCGCCCACGGCTCAGGACACCAACAGCCAAGAGCCTACACACCAGCGCTGGAAAGTGAGGTGAGACAAGATGGCAGTAGCCCGGGCCACTGGCGGAAAAGCAGCAGGAAGAGCCTAGAGGAAACGAGGCTTGAAGCCCCAGGGGGGAAAGTACACCAGCCTAACTAGAGGAGAGGAAAATAAAAAAAGGGACAGTACAGACACGATTCTCTCTCTCTCCAATCACAAGCTGATAGAGCAGGTTCCATTTTGGACATATGTAACAGCTGTGCCAGCTTGTGTCTGTGCCAGGCAACCAGCCAAGCAGAGACTCCTGACTCTGGTGGGGAGAAATAACATGGGGCTAGGAGCTTGTGACTGTGTGAAGTTTCTGAACTGGGACTCTGGGGGGGTGGGTATAAACTGAGGGTGTGTGGGAGAACTCATGTTGTGGCTGGGACTTTGAGCAGTCTCAGTGGGAGACGCCACTCTGGCTGCTCCACTTCTGATCCAGCTCCCTGCTAATGCACCTGGGAAAGCAGCTGAGGATGGCATCGACGTGGGAGACCCAGAGGATGATCCTGACTCCTGGCTTTGGCTTGGACCAGCCCTGGCTGTTGCAGCCATTTGGGGAGTGAACCAGCAGATGGAAAATCTCTCTCTCTGTCTCTCTCTCTCTCTCCCTAATTTTGACCAATAAATAATTAAATCTTAAAAAAAAAAAATCCTGTCTCAAGAACTGAAAAGAGTTTGTATGACAACTGCCAAGGGGTTGCATGAGAACTACCATCCAAGAGACCTAAGGACCTCCCACTAGGGCTCAACTATTAAATTTTCTATTACTTCCCATGACTATATCCTGGGGAACAACTTTCTAGTCACATAAACCTTTGGGGGAGTGGGGCAGAAAAGAACACAAACCATATCCAAACCACAGCACCAGAAGAATTTAAAAGTTAACGACAAAGTTGAGTTATACTGCTTGATTTCACAGCTTAATTTGGACTATAGTAACAAAGAGACAATTAATAAAAAAGAGACAATCCAGAAATAAGGCTCATAAAGAAGGAAATTCATTGGGAAAAGAATAACCCTTTCTCAAATGTTGCTGGAACAACTACATAGTTCTGCAAAAAGAAAAAAAAAGCAACAAACCCTCAATTCTTACTCTACCCTTTATCAAATATTAACCCCAAATGCATCATTAATCCAAATGTAAGAGGAAAACTTCTAAAGGAAAATGTAAGAAAAAACATTTATTGGCATTGGTTTTAAATATATTTTGCCCATTATTGTATAAACTATTACAGAAAAAAACTATAAACTAAATATCAAAATGAAGATTTTTAATAATACTATAAAGAAAAATGAAATGTAAGTCACAGACTGAGAAAAAATATTTATACAACATGTATATGAGTATGTACCCAAGATATATAAAGAACTTTCAAAACTCAATGATAAGACAAACAACCCAGTTAAAAATTGGGCAAAAGAGGCCTAGTATATAAGATGCTGGCTAAGATACCTATATTCTACATCAGAGTGACCATATTCCATACTCAGCTCTGGCTCATGACTTCAGCTTCCTGCTAATGCAAATTCCTGGAAGCAGTGGTGATGGTTCAAATGATTGTTACTGTCATCCCATAGGAGATCTGAATTGAGATCCTAGTCAGCTTTTGCCCCTGTTCCACGGCCATTACAGGCATGTGGGGAGTGAATCAGCAAATGGGAGAGCTCTCCACCCCCCACCACCTCGCCTCTAAAATAAATAAATAAAAAGTGAAAAATAAATATTGAAAATACATCTTAGTAAAAAATAAGAATGGGAATAGAAGATGGAGGAGGAAGAGGGATGGAAGTTTGGGTGGAAGGATGGGAATGGTGGGAAGAATCACTATATTCCTAAAGTTGCAGTTATGAAAAACATGAAGATTTTATTCCTTAAATAAAAGATTTCTGGGGTGGGGCCAGCACTGTGGCTCAGTGGGTTAACACCCAGGCCTGAAGCGATGGCATCCTATGTGGATGCCGGTTCTAGTTCTGGCTGCTCCTCTTCCCATTCAGCTTTCTGCTGTGGCCTGGGAAAGCAGTAGATGATGGCCCAAGTGCTTGGGCCCCTGCTCCCACGTAAGAGACCTGGAGGAAGCTCCTGGCTCCTGACTGGCGCAGTTCCAGCTGTTGCAGCTAATTGGGGGGTGAACCATCGGATGGAGGACCTCTCTCTCGCTGCCTCACTGCTGTGTAACTCTGAATTTCAAATGAATAAATAAATCTTTTTAAAAAAATTCTGGGGGAAAAATAAAAATTATACAAAAAAATTTTAATAGATACTTTACCAAGGATGATGGGTAGCAAATTTCTTTTAAAGATTTATTTATTTATTTGAAAGGCAGAGTTACAGAGACAGAAGCAGAGAAAGAAAGAGAGGGAAGTCTTCCATCTGCTAGTTCACTCCTCAAATGGCCACAATGGCTGGAGCGGGGCTGATCCAAAGCCAGGAGTCTGAAGCTTCACGCTGGTCTCCCATGTGGGTGCAGGGGTCCAAGGACTTGGGCCATCTTCTACTGCTTTCCCAGGCCATAGCAGAGAGAAGGATCAGAAACAGAACACCCGGGACTCGAACCAGCACCCATATGGGATGCCAGCACTGCAGACAGAGGCTTTACTCACTATGCCACAGCACTAGCCCCTGGGTAGCAAATTAACATGAAAAACTGCTCAGCATCATTAGTTAATAGGGAAATTCAAATTAAATTCAAATTAAAATCACAATATACATCCGTTAGCACAGCTAAAATTGAAAAGATAACACATTCTAACTTTGGAAAGAAATGGAGCAACTGGAAATCTCAAACACTCCTGGGGAGCACACAGAATATACAACTACTCTGGAAAAGCCACTTGGGAGCTGCTCCAAAAGTCAAACATATAGCTACTTTGCAACCCAGCTATTATACCCCTACCCATGTATTCAAAAGAAATGAAAACATATGCCCATATAGAGAATTGTACAATAATATTCAAAAGGGCTTTATTTGTCAGAGCTGAAATCTGAAAGCAATCCAATGTCCATTAAGTGGTGAAGGGAAAGCAAATTTTAGTATATATATAACAATGGAATACTGTTGCTTTTATTCAGTGGCAAAATGAATGTATTACTGATATCTGCAAAAACATAGACCAATCTCAAAATAATTATACTGAATGAAAGAAACTAAGTGCAAGAATATGCAATGCAGACTGCATTCCAGAACACTGAATAGTAGCAGGGCATATTGGGGTCTCAGGGGATGGTGTTGGTATACAGGAGGCAGTAGGAGGAATAAATAAATTACAAGACAACATACGAAAATTTTGAGGCAGGAGTAACAGATACATCCCTTATCTTGATTGTAGTGGTGGAGTACAAGATAACTACTCAAAAACTCTTCAGAGTTTACACTTAAATTGGATCTTATAGAGCACTTTTTTCTCTTTTAAAAATACTTTTAAATGTTTATTATTGAACTAAAATACATTTTCCATGACAATACAGCTAAGATAATAAGAAATATATAGCAGCCATTGGATGGAGTTCCTGGCTCCTGACTTCAACCTGATCCAGCCCTAGCAGCCATTTGGGAAGTGAATCAGCGAGTGGAAGATCTCTATTTCTCTCTCTCTCTCTCTCTCTCTCTCTCTCTCTCTCTCTCTTTCCCTCCCTCCCTCCCTCCCTCCCCCTCTCTCTCTTTTTCTTTCTCACACTGTCAACTGTCACTCTACCTTTCACATAAATAAATCTTAAAAAGAGAGAGAGAGCGCATTCCCAGATAGCTAATATATTACTTCTTCCAATGAGCTCTTAGTGTACCCTGACCAATATTTCTATAACAGATTTCCTCACACTGACTTTATGAGTTTACATTTTAGTTTCCTACTTTTTTTTTTTTTTAAACAGGCAGAGTGGACAGTGAGAGAGAGAGACGGAGAGAAAGGTCTTCCTTTTGCAGTTGGTTCACCCTCCAATGGCCGCCGTGGCCGGCGCGCTGCGGCCGGCGCACCGCGCTGATCCGATGGCAGGAGCCAGGAGCCAGGTGCTTTTCCTGGTCTCCCGTGGGGTGCAGGGCCCAAGCACCTGGGCCATCCTCCACTGCACTCCCTGGCCACAGCAGAGGGCTGGCCTGGAAGAGGGGCAACCGGGACAGAATCAGGTGCCCCAACCGGGACTAGAACCCGGTGTGCCGGCGCCGCTAGGCGGAGGATTAGCCTAGTGAGCCGCGGCGCCGGCCTTTAGTTTCCTACTACACGCACCTCCCCTCAGGACTTTGAGAACTGACAACTGGTGACCTAGCTCAATCCCAAGACATTTGTATTATTCTTGCTAACCTAGGAAATGCATGCTTAACTACAAATATAAAATGTAATGAAGCCATAGACTACTCTGAATAATCTCAGAGCAACATTTGCTTATCCATAGATTATGGCTTCTACTCAGTAATTTTCCCCAGTGCTGACTGCCACTGACTTCCTATCTACAAATTACTCTATATTTTTTTAAAAAAAAAGATTTTGTATTCATTTATTTGAGAGGTAGAGTTAGAGACAGTGAGAGAGAGACAGAAAAAAAGGTCTTCCTTCTGTTGGTTCACTCCCCAGATGGCTGCAACGCCCAGGGCTGCGCTGATCAGAAGCCAGGAGCCAGGTCTTCTTCCCGGTCTCCCATGTGGGTCCAGGGGCCCAAGCACTTGGGCCATCTTCTACTGCTTTCCCAGGCCATAGCAGAGAGCTGGATTGGAAGAAGAGCAACCGGGAAAAGAACTGGCGCCCATATGGGATGCCAGCACCAAAGGCGGAGTATTAACACATGGCCCCACGGAGCCACGGATCCATGGAGCTGGCCCCCAAATTACCCTATATTAGCAACTAGTCCTTTTTCAGGGTATTGCCTGAGAAGTCTCACATTAGAGCTCAATAGTTAGTCTCTTCTGTCAGTTTAGTAATCCAACTGATCCTTCTTGATTCCAAATTTCATAGCATTAAAGGCAGCATGCTTATGGGTATGTCTTGCTAAACTTTCACCCATCTTTTTTCATGAGTAGCTCACAAATTGACTATACTAATCTTCCCCCATGAGCTCCCTCAATAGTGATCAATAAGGAAATTGCTGAGGAGTTCACACAGGAAATTGAAGAAAGAGGTTATATTGCTGCTATTTAACAGAGATCTTATCTCCATAACTTAAAAACAAAGAATACAATAAATCTCTATCTCTTTTTGGCTGACCCTTGGACCAGAGTAATCTCCTTTCTCAACTCTCTTCATTGGCATAAGGTAAGCCTGGAAATCCTCTCTTCCTTTCCTCCTCCTGCCTACTATTTTCATTAGTGTCTTGGATCTGGCTCATACAACTTTGTGGGAGCTAACTATTATGTTTTCAGGAATGCTGCGAGCAGGTTGTTAAAGCATCAGCAGCTTGAAATTGGCTAAGGTGGAAGTATCAACACCAGAGGAATTGGCAAATGTGACAAGTCAGGGCTCTTCACCAACCACATCTGTTCAAGCTAGCTGTTAAACTCATACTGCTCCTGTACTTCTGTACCTCAGTGTACAACCTCTTTTTTAAAAAAATTTAGTGGTGACTTATTTAAAGATAAAGGGATAGTATACTATATGCTCAAGACATGAGTTTAGGCAACCTCATGACAGAGCATGGCAATTGTGCATGGATGATAACTCTTGGCCTGGATGATAACCATTCACTGTCCCCCAAAGTTCCAGCCTTACTAAAGGCTGTGAAGAAGGCTAGTTAAAACTTCGCTATCACAGCTGACACATCAAGCAAGACTGATGCAGAGTGGCTCCAAGTGCAGGTTTGAAACATCCGTCATATAAGATCAAACAGCAACTCCCATCTTGGGAAATTAAAGATGACTTTATATCCTCCAAGATTTTTTGTGAATGCTCCTGAGTAGTGTATATTTTTACTTTGGCTTACTTCAAAAGCATTTTTGTGTGCCATTTTGAAATCATTCTTGCTTGTATAACAAGCTTAGTCTGGAACACTAATGTTGCCATCCATCGCCAATTCAAATAAAGGTGCATTGTAAAATATGTATAGTTTTTAAAACATTTTGCTTCAGTGACATGCATCCCTCAGTAAATTGTAGCTGGCTCCAATTTAATTCAATACTGAAAGATGTCAATCATGATACATCTAATTTTCCTAGTAAGTTAGCTGCATAAAATGGTTTTTGGCTTTGAAGTCACCAATATTTAAAATCAAGTGAACACCTTATTGCAAACCTCTCTATTGCAAAAGAAAAATATGCCTGGCTATTTAATGATTAGAAGGTAGCACTCAAACTACTTTCTAAGGTTGCTGTGTCTAATGAGTCTAGTCTAGAAAGGAAGTGTTATTCTCTAAAGCATATATACTATGAAAGCAAGAAGGTTTTTTTTTTTAGAATACTTGTTCTTTTTTTCACTAAAAAACAAATCACCAAATAGCTTTTTCAGAAAATTAAGATTGGCACAGTAGCATCACAATTCTAAGTTGGGAGTGTGGCTACAAATGAAAATTGTTTAAGAAGGAAAAAACCATGTCTGCTACAAGTGTGGGCCAATGTGTGGGGTAAATGTGTCTCTGCAGCAACTGTCAAGCAAAATGCTTTAAAGCATATTGCACTAACTGCACATTTACATTTAGAGTTGGCTTCGAGTTTACAGACTCCACCCCAAAATGCTTGAGAAGCAGCAACGCTTATGATATTACTTCCATTTTTATGGATGACAAAACTAAAAGTTCTGGAAAGATAAATCGCTTTTTCAATATTGCATTGTAAGTGGATGAGCTAAGAATTAAACTCATGTCTTTTAATTCGCATTCTGGCTCTCTTTCCAATATATCATGCTGTATCTCATCTACTTTCATACTGAAACTGAAAATTAATCCCATCAGGAACATTTTCTGGTCTCAAGACATACAATAAATCACACTAAATAATGCAGCAAGTTATTTTCAAAAGAATAAATAATGTCTATTTAAATCACTATTAATCATGTTCAAAATCAGACAATTCATAAATAACATTAAATGGTACCAAATAAATGTCATATTAAAATTTTTAATATTTTCCAGAAATGTCTCTTTGAACATGAAGACATACATGTTAGGACTAGTTTTATCTCATTTAAGGTATAAATAGAGCTTTTAAAATGTGATAACTTATGGCTAATGAAGTTAAGCACTAAATATTTATCAGATATTTATTAGGAAGTGCCTAGAGTTTATCTCAGAGATTTTCACTTATTAGTTCCATCCAAGTAGCTGAGACACTGATTTAGTTTCTTATAGTATCTCTTTATGGTGAAAGCCCAGCTTTTCTGTCCATTGAAATGGGTGAGGCGAACCCAGTAATAGTAAGCCAATAGGTTTCTGACTGATATTCTACCTAGATCAAAAAGTCTTTGGCAGCTAGTTTGTACCAAGGCCTTGAAGAGTTCAGCTCTCCATGAAAATAAATTCTGCTGTAAGATTATCAGTCAACACACACAATTATTTCCACAGACAGTCCTTTTCAATGGAATGGCTTCTGAGTGTATGAAAGCTTAGCAAAGAGAAGTATATGACCTGTAGGTGAGCTGAGTTATGCAGTAATACTGACATTTCATCAACTAAGGGCAGAAGTTTTTAACTTACATTATTTTCAGTTATGAATGATAGTAACTCCTAATTAAAATTCTGTAGGTACTGTCAATCAGCATGGGAGAAAGAGAACTGAAATTTTAATTCTCTCCATACCTTTCAATGTCCTTTAGACAAGTAAAATATTAAAAACAGCTTCAGAGATCAACTCCTGAAGATACCAATGTACTTCTTCACAGCCCTAGTGAAACCTCTAAAGTGCTATGCTGTAGTATTTCAAAAAAAGCCAGACATTGATTTTTTTAAAAACAGGATACCCTATGTGTCTTAGAAAATGAACTTTGGGGATACTGGTATTAAGTTACCAGACAAGGGCTAGGAAATGCTACAAATAGTGAATGATCTTAGCCAACAAGGATGGAATGGTGTATCTGTTTTCTAAATGTTGGATGTGGAAAGGCTCCACAGAGAGGTGAGACACCCTAAGGCTAGCAACAGGGTACAGCAGGAGAGCTGTTACCATGCCCAGTCCACACGTTACTCAGAAAGAGCTCTAGCTGCAAGTGAAGACGTGGACCACTGGCCAGGACCGCTGTGCTATTTGGTGGAAGATGCATTTGTCCCTAACCCAATTCACACAGAGATTGAGAGGGACGAACACTCCAAACCCTCTCTCTCCTCCCACCTTCCACTCTCCTGATAACAACACACACAGGTTCAACCTAATCAGAAACAAAAGAGCGAATGAGTTCACTTAATGTAGTCTAAGGACGTCAGGCTCCAAGAGCAAACAGCAAGAAAGAAAAGGGTGGAAAGATCCAGATGGTCACCAAACAATGTTGAGCACAAATGGAAACTGATTCATGATGCTAGTTGGTTCTCCATATTATTTGGGGGTAAGTGAATTTTACTTCAGTGGACTGGTTTGACACAACGCCATAATCAAGCAATATATCATAGCAAAGAGTAGAAAATAATTTTCAGTATCTTGAAATTCTTTCACAAACATCTGCAACATACAAATACATAAACAGAACAGAAAGGATGAACCTACCATTTCAGATTCCCATATTTCCACTATAAGATTTTTGACTATGTAAAACTGATGATCAGCCGGCGCCGTGGCTCACTAGGCTAATCCTCCGCCTTGCGGCGCCGGCACACCAGGTTCTAGTCCCGGCTGGGGTTCCAGATTCTGTGCTGGTTGCCCCTCTTCCAGGCCAGCTCTCTGCTGTGGCCAGGGAGTGCAGTGGAGGATGGCCCAAGTGCTTGGGCCCTGCACCCCATGGGAGACCAGGAGAAGCACCTGGCTCCAGCCATCGGATCAGCGCGATGTGCTGGCCGCGGCGGCCATTGGAGGGTGAACCAATGGCAAAAGGAAGACCTTTCCCTCTGTCTCTCTCTCTCACTGTCCACTCTGCCTGTCAAAAAAAAATAAATAAAAAAAAACTGATGACCTACTTTTCAAATTTATAGGGAAAAAAAATCTCCAAATATACTAGAAGATATACAGAGATAAAATAACAACCTGGTGGTCTTATAACATCAATTTTTATAAATACACTACATATTGCAAAGAATCTGAACCAACAAATTCACCATTTCTCCACTACTGAAAAGTACTTACATAGAGTGAGTTACACTAGTGGAGGAGCTAGCTGGGAATGAACACCTGGTTAGATTTTTGAGTCATATGCAGTTGAATACTAATCCTTTGCCTTTTAAATTTTTCTGGCTCAGGAGGGAATGGCGAGATATAGCCCAGGTACTAAGAGAGAAAAACTGCCAGCCCAGAATATTATATCCTGCAAAGCTATCATTTGTGAATGAAGGTGAAATAAAGACTTTTCATAGCAAACAGAAATTGAAAGAATTTGTTGCCACTCGTCCAGCCCTGCAAAAGATGCTTAAAGATGTGTTACCCACAGAAACAAAGAAACACGGTCATCAATATGAAAGAAGGTAAAGGAAGGAAACCAAGGCAAATGGCAAATGGCAGGGCAAAGTTACCACTTATCATTAGTCACATTGAACGTGAATGGCCTGAACTGTCCAGTTAAAAGACACCGATTGGCTGATTGGGTTAAGGAACAAAACCCATCTATTTGCTGCTAACAAGAAACTCATCTTTCCAACAAAGATCCATACAGACTGAAAGTGAAAGGCTGGAAAAAGATATACCATGCCAACAGAAATGAAAAAAGAGCAGGCGTAGCCATCTTAATTTCAGACAACATAAACTTTACCACAAAAACCGTTAAGAGAGACAAAGAGGGACACTACATAATGATTAAGGGATCAATTCAACAGGAAGATATAACAATTATCAATGTATATGCACCTAACTACAGGGCACCGGTTTATCTAAAAGATTTGTTAACGGACTTAAAGGGAGACTTAGACCCCAATACAATAGTACTGGGGGACTTCAATACTCCACTCTCAGAAATAGACAGATCAATAGGACAGAAGATCAACAAGGATACAGTAGATTTAAACGACACTATAGCCCAAATGGATCTAACAGATTTATACAGAACTTTCAATTCTACAGCTAAAGATTTTACATTCTTCTCAGCAGTACATGGAACCTTCTCTAGGATTGACCACATACTAGGCCATAAAGCAAGTCTCAGCAAATTCAAAAGAATTAGAATCATACCATGCAGCTTCTCAGACCATAAAGGAATGAAGTTGGAAATTAGCAACTCAGGAATCCCTAGAGCATATGCAAACACATGGAGATTGAACAACATGCTCCTGAATGAACAATGGGTCATAGAAGAAATCAAAAGAGAAATCAAAAACTTTCTGGAAGTAAATGAGGATAACAGCACAACATACCAAAACTTATGGGACGCAGCAAAAGCAGTGTTAAGAGGAAAGTTTATATCAATAGGTGCCTACATCAAGAAATTGGAAAGGCACCAAATAGATGAGCTTTCAATTCACCTCAAGGATCTAGAAAACCTACAGCAAACCAGACCCAAATCTAGTAGGAGAAGAGAAATAATTAAAATCAGAGAAGAAATCAACAGGATTGAATCAAGAAAAACATTACAAAAAATCAGCCAAACGAGGAGCTGGTTTTTTGAAAAAATAAACAAAATTGACACCCCATTGGCCCAACTAACTAAAAAAAGAAAAGACCCAAATCAATAAAATCAGAGATGAAAAAGGAAACGTTAACAACAGACACCACAGAAATAAAAAGAATCATCAGAAATTACTACAAGGACTTGTATGCCAGCAAACAGGGAAACCTATCAGAAATGGATAGATTCCTGGACACATGCAACCTACCTAAATTGAACCAGGAAGACATTGAAAACCTAAACAGACCCATAACTGAGACAGAAATTGAAACAGTAATAAAGGCCCTCCCAACAAAGAAAAGCCCAGGACCAGATGGATTCACTGCTGAATCCTACCAGACATTTAAAGAAGAACTAACTCCAATTCTTCTCAAACTATTCAGAACAATTGAAGAAGAGGGAATCCTCCCAAATTCTTTCTATGAAGCCAGCATCACCTTAATTCCTAAGCCGGAAAAAGATGCAGCACTGAAAGAGAATTACAGACCAATATCCCTGATGAACATAGATGCAAAAATCCTCAATAAAATTCTCGCCAATAGAATGCAACAACACATCAGAAAGATCATCCACCAGACCAAGTGGGATTTATCCCTGGTATGCAGGGATGGTTTAATGTGCGCAAGACAATCAATGTGATACACCACATTAACAGACTGCAGAAGAAAAACCATATGATTATCTCAATAGATGCCGAGAAAGCATTTGATAAAATACAACACCCGTTCATGATGAAAACTCTAAGCAAACTGGGTTTGGAAGGAACATTCCTCAATACAATCAAAGCAATCTATGAAAAACCCACAGCCAACATCCTATTGAATGGGGAAAAGTTGGAAGCATTTCCACTGAGATCGGGGACCAGACAGGGATGTCCACTCTCACCACTGCTATTCAATATAGTTCTGGAGGTTCTAGCCAGAGCTATTAGGCAAGAAAAAGAAATTAAAGGGATACAAATTGGGAAGGAAGAACTCAAACTATCCCTCTTTGCAGATGACATGATTCTTTATTTAGGGGACCCAAAGAACTCTACTAAGAGACTATTGGAACTCATAGAAGAGTTTGGCAAAGTAGCAGGGTATAAAATCAATGCACAAAAATCAACAGCGTTTGTATACACAGACAATGCCATGGCTGAGGAAGAACTTCTAAGATCAATCCCATTCACAATAGCTACAAAAACAATCAAATACCTTGGAATAAACTTAACCAAGGACGTTAAAGATCTCTACGATGAAAATTACAAAACTTTAAAGAAAGAAATAGAAGAGGATACCAAGAAATGGAAAAATCTTCCATGCTCATGGATTGGAAGAATCAATATCATCAAAATGTCCATTCTCCCAAAAGCAATTTATAGATTCAATGCAATACCAATCAAGATACCAAAGACCTTCTTCTCAGATCTGGAAAAATTGGTGCTGAAATTTATATGGAGGCACAAGAGACCTCGATAGCTAAAGCAATCTTGTACAACAAAAACAAAGCCGGAGGCATCACAATACCAGATTTCAGGACATACTACAGGGCAGTTGTAATCAAAACAGCATGGTACTGGTACAGAAACAGATGGATAGACCAATGGAACAGAATTGAAACACCAGAAATCAACCCAAACATCTACAGCCAACTTATATTTGATCAAGGATCTAAAACCAATTCCTGGAGCAAGGACAGTCTATTCAATAAATGGTGCTGGGAAAACTGGATTTCCACGTGCAGAAGCATGAAGCAAGACCCCTACCTTACGCCTTACACAAAAATCCACTCAACATGGATTAAAGACCTAAATCTACGACCTGACACCATCAAGTTACTAGAGAACATTGGAGAAACCCTTCAAGATATTGGCACAGGCAAAGAATTTCTGGAAAAGACCCAGGAGGCGCAGGCAGTCAAAGCCAAAATCAACTATTGGGATTGCATCAAATTGAGAAGTTTCTGTACTGCAAAAGAAACAGTCAGGAGAGTGAAGAGACAACCGACAGAATGGGAAAAAATATTTGCAAACTATGCAACAGATAAAGGGTTAATAACCAGAATCTACAAAGAGATCAAGAAACTCCACAAAAACAAAACCAACAACCCAATTAAGAGATGGGCCAAGGACCTCAATAGACATTTTTCAAAAGAGGAAATCCAAATGGCCAACAGGCACATGAAAAAATGTTCAAGGTCATTAGTAATCAGGGAAATGCAAATCAAAACCACAATGAGGTTTCACCTCACCCCGGTTAGAATGGCTCACATGCAGAAATCTACCAACAACAGATGCTGGCGAGGATGTGGGGAAAAAGGGACACTAACCCACTGTTGGTGGGAATGCAAACTGGTCAAGCCACTATGGAAGTCAGTCTGGAGATTCCTCAGAAACCTGAAAATAACCCTACCATTCGACCCAGCCATCCCACTCCTTGGAATTTACCCAAAGGAATTTAAATTGGCAAACAAAAAAGCGGTCTGCAGCCTAATGTTTATTGCAGCTCAATTCACAATAGCTAAGACCTGGAACCGACCTAAATGCCCATCAATGGTAGACTGGATAAAGAAATTATGGGATATGTACTCTTTAGAATACTATACCGCAGTAAGAAACAACGAAATCCAGTCATTTGCAACAACATGGAGGAATCTGGAACACATCATGCTGAGTGAAATAAGCCAGTCCCAAAGGGACAAATACCATATGTTCTCCCTGATCGGTGACAACTGACTGAACACCAAAAAGGAAACCTCCTGAAGTGAAACGGACACTATGGGAAACAGTGACTTGATCAGCATAGCCCTGACTGTTAATGAACAACTTAATACATTATCCCTCTTAGTAGTTTTTTTGTCTGTTCTACTTAATATGACTGGTTTAATTCTGTAATTAATACACAGTTACTCTTAAGTGTTAAAAATTAACTGAAATGTGATCCCTGTTAAACATAAGAGTCGGAATAAGAGAGGGAAGAGATGTATAATTTGGGACATGCTCAAGCTGACTTGCCCCAAATGGTAGAGTTAAAAACATACCAGGGGATTCCAATTCAATCCCATCAAGGTGGCATGTACCAATGCCATCTCACTATTCCAAGTGATCAATTTCAGTTCACAATTGATCATAATGAAAGGACTAAGAGTCAAAGGGAGCACATAAACAAGTCTAGTACCTGCTAACACTAACTGATGGAATAAATAAAGGGGAGAGTGATCCGACATGGGAAGTGAGATACTCAGCAGACTCATAGAATGGCAGATGTCCTAAATAGCACTCTGGCCTCAGAATCAGCCCTAAAGGCATTCGGATCTGGCTGAAAAGCCCATGAGAGTATTTCAGGCATGGAAAGCCAAGACACTCTGGCAAAAGATCTCTGCGAGTGAGATCCCAGTGGAAAGAACAGGTCTTCAAAGAAGGAGGTACCTTTCTCTGAAGGGAGGAGAGAACCTCCACTTTGACTATGACCTTGTCTAAACAAGATAAGAATCGGAGAAGTCAGAGGGCTTCCATAGCCTTGGAAACTCATGACCGGAGCATAGGGAGACTACTGATGCCATAGACAGGAGTGTCAATTGGTAAAGTCAACAACAGGAGTCACTGTGCACTTACTCCTCATGTAGGATCTCTGTCCTTAATGTGCTGTGTATTGAGATTTAATGCTATAACGAGTACTCAAACAATATATTTCACTTTGTGTTTTCATGGGGGTGCAAACTGTTGAAATCTTTACTTAATGTATACTAAACTGATCCTCTGTAAAAAAAAAAAAAAAAAAAAAAAGAAATTATCAACTCCCAACTTGACTCTCACTGGGATTAAACATGACAATAGGTCTGATCTGATTTCATCATCACTTAAAAAAAATCATCTATTATTTTTCACTTTATGTTTCTGTGTGAGAGCAAACTGTTGAAATCCTTACTTAATGTATACTAAGCTGATCTTCTGTATATTAAGATAATCGAAAATGAATCTTGATGTGAATGGAAGGGGAGAGGGAGTGGGAAAGGGGAGGGTAGTGGGTGGGAGGGACGGTATGGGGGGGAAGCCATTGTAATCCATAAATCGTACTTTGGAAATTTATATTCATTAAATAAAAGTTAAAAAAAATTTTTTCTGGCTCACACAGACAGAACTGATCCTTCCATTCTCCCTTTCCTTACAATCCCTATGCCTGTTACATACACCTACAGCACTTCACCTTTTATCGTCATGCATTTATTCAACAAATATTGATTGGGCATTTGCTATGTAACCTAGTGTTCTAGGCACCAATTCTATAGTCAATAAAATACTAAAAATCCATGTTCTCATGAAGTCCATACCATAGCAGGAGAACGATAATAAACCAAAATAATGCATGAATTAATGGTATATTGAAGAACTAGATATTTATAGTACACAATATGAAGAAAAACAAAGCAGGACAATAGGGAGAGAAAGTATGTGGAATAAAGTTGTAATTTATGTACAGTGGCTAGGAAAGCCCTCACTAAAGGTAGTAATTGAGAAAAGATTTGAAGGAGCTGATTAAGTTGTGCACTTATGGGAGTTGGGGGCACAGGAAGAATACTCTAGGTAAAGGGAATGGCAACTGCAAAGACTGAAGTCAGCACACATGATGTGTTTAGGAGCAACAAGATGCTCAGGTGGCTGGAGTCCACCCATGAGATGTTACTCATGAATCCACCTATGAAGGAGGCAGGAGATGAGATCAAAAGGCATTGAGAGGGGCCAGTGTTGCTGCGTAGCAGGTGAAGCCGCCACCTGTAGCACCAGCATCCCATATGGGCACTGTTTCAAGTGCTGGCTGCTCCATTTCTGATTCAGTTCCCTGCTAATGTGCCTGGGAAAGCAACAGAGGATGGCCCAAGTCCTTGGGCCCCTACCACCCATGTGGGAAACCCGGAAAAAAGCTCCTAGCTCCTGGCTCCTGGCTCCTGTCCTTGGTCTGGTCCAGCCCTGGCCATTATGGCCATTTGGGAAGTGAACCAACAGATGGAAGATCTCTCTCTCTCTCTCACTTACTTTCAAGTAAATAAGATAAAATCTTTTATTTAAAACAAAAAGGCATTGAGAAATCTGATGCTATAGGCCTTGCTAATGAAAGCGTGGACCTCTGCCTAGCAGTTCTGACATCACATAGATTGGCATCAGCAAAGCAGAATCTTAGGAACTACAAAACCAGAATCTGTAGTAAAACAAAATCTCATGGTGATTCGTAGGCATAGTAAACAGTTGGATGTATAATTTACATACCATACAACATACCCATTTTAAGTGTACTATTCAACAAGTTTTTGAAAAATATATTCAATCATGACCACAGTCAATTTTAGAAAACCATCACCTCAAAAAAAATCATATATTCTTTGGTTATCAACACATGCACCCCAACGTTGGTAATGTTTTATCTTCATTTTCACTCACCTGAAAATATTTTCTGATTTCTCCTTGGATGCATTGGATATTTAGAAGTGTGTTATTCAATTTCCCAAATTCTTTTTCTACTATGATTTTTAGTTTCACTCTATTGCAATCAGATAATACACTTTGTATTATTTCTATCCTTCTAAATTTGATGATTTATTGTTGGTGGTGGTGCTGTTATTTTATTTATTTGAAAGGCAGAGTTAGAGAGAGGCAGAGGCAGAGAGAGAAGTCTTCCATCCACTGGTTCACTCCACAGTTGGCTGCAACGGCCAGGGCTGGGCCAATCTGCAGCCAGGAGGAGCCAGGAGCTTCTTCTAGGTATCCCACGCAGGTACAGGTGCCCAAGTACTTGAGCCATCTTCTACTGCTTTCCCAGGCCAAACCAGAGAGCTGGATCATAAGAGGAGCAGCTGAGACTTGAACCGATGCCCATATGGGATGCTGGCACTGCAGGCTGCAGCTTTGCCCACTATACCACAGCGCCAGCCCCTGTTATTGCTGTTTTATGTGAGGTATCCTGGAGAAAGTTTTGTGTGCATTTGATAAGAAGATATATTCTCTTGTTGTTGGGTTACGTGCTCATAGATATCTATTAAGTCCTAATTGTTTTATCGTTTTATTCATCTTACTTCCTTGTTGAACTTCTTTCTAGGCATTCTAGCCACTAGTGAAAGAGGAGTATTGAAGACTCCATTATTGTTGAAGTATTTTTATCTCTCTCATTCTTTGATGTACATATTTTTGTGTTTTATTAATAGAGGCATGTATGTTTATAATTGTTATATATTTCTGATGGATTCTCCCTTCTGCCATTATAGATTTGTCTAAACATTTTGCTATAAAAGTATTTTGTCAATATTAGCACAGCCTCTCTAGCTTTATTCTAGTTACTGTTTGCATGATATATCTTTTTCCAACCTTTTACTCTCAATCTATTTTATTTTCAAGTCTAAATTGTATGTCCTATATTTAATACAGATGTGGATCGTGATTTTTAAGATTTATTTATTTATTTGAAAGGCAGAGTTGCAGAAAGAGATAAAGATCTTCCATCAGCTGATGCACTCCACAAATGGCCACAAAGACTAGAGATTGGCTGATCTGAAGCCAGAAGCCAGGAGCTTCTTCTGGGTCTCTCATATGGGTTCAGGGGTCCAAGCACCTGGGCCATCCTCCGCTGCTTTCCCAGGCACATTAACAGGGAGCTGGATTGGAAATGAAGCAGTCAGAACTGGTGCCCACATGGGATTCCCGTATCGCAGGCAGTAGGTTAACCCACAACATCACAGTGCCGGCCCTGAATCATGATATTTTAACACAGTCTGACATTCCCTGGCTTTTGGTTGGGTAATACAATGTGTTCATATTTAATTTTTTTAAAGATTTATTTATTTATTTGAAAGTCAGGCCTACAGAGTGATAGAGACAGATTTTCCATCCACTGGTTCATGGATAGGGCTGTGCCAGGCTGGAGCCAGGAGCTTCATCCAGGTCTTCCACACTTGTGCAGGGGCTCCAACACTTGGGCCTTCTTCCACTGCTTTTCTCAGGCCATTAGCAGGGAACTAGATCAGAAGTACAGCAGCTGGGTCACAAATTGTGCCTATATGGGATGCCAGGGCCACAGTGCCACCCCTAAATGCTGGTATTTGATATATATTTGTGTCTGCTACTTTACTTTTTGTTTGCTGTATATTTCATGTCTGTTTTGTTTCTCTATCACTTCTTTATGGCTTTCTTTTGATCTAAGTAAGATTTTTCAATTGTAGCACTTTAATGTGTTTAATAATTTTTTTAACTATTTAAGTGGCTGCTGTACAATACACTACATATGTCTTAATATCAGAATCAACTTCAAAATTGTACTAGCCAAATTGCAGTGATATATAGAAACATTACTGCTGTATAGATCTATTTCCTCTTTGTGATTTTATTGCTAAGTATCTGTTAATGTTACCAATCCAATTATAAATATTACTTGGTCATTTCTAGTCATTTCCTCAGCACAACACAGCTTCACTCCTCCCCACTTCCTCTGTTATTGGCAGATACATTACACATGTGTTTGAGGAGCACTTGTAAGGACTTTGTAGACCAATACAATGACTTGGTATTTTATTTTTAGTGAAATTGAAAAACAGAGAAGTTATCTGATCTTACAAAAATGAGATCCTTCCCTCTGCTTAATTTATTAAGATAGCCTGTAAGAGAGCAAGAGGTAGGGTTGGGAGAACAATTAAGAGATTTTGGTCACACCCAGAAGAGGGCTGAAGGTGGCTTGGACCAGAGTGGAAGTGGTAGAGATTGTAAGAAATTGTCAGCTTTCTGAATCTGATTTGAAGGTTGACAGTAATATTTAATGACAGGTTAGATATGATATAGATAAAAATAGAGGGATTAAAGATAACACCAAGGTTTTAGGCCTGAGCAACTATTTATTGTGCCATTCACTGAAATGCAGAACACTGCTAGAGTGCAAAGTTTAGGGGGAAATCAGTATGAGATCAGAGAGGTTTGAGATCCCTTCTAGCCATCCCAGGAAAATTCCAACTGGACAAATGTACACACAAATCTGGGGAGAGGCTCATATGGAAGATATAAAGAGTTCAGCAGTATGTAGGTGGTATTTAAATCCGTCAGACTAAAGGTACTAGAGCACTGGGAATGAAGAGAAATGAGGCCTGAGGATTGTACTATAGGACATCTCAGTGTCAAAAATGAGGAGAGATGGGGAGGAATCTACAGTTATGAATTAGGAGAAAAAGGGAAGAGGAAGGGGGTTGGGAGTGTGGGTGAGAGGGCAGGCACAGTGGGAAGAATTGCCAAGATCCTAAAGTTGTAATTGTGAAATGTATGAAGTTCATAACTGCAAAGCAGTATATACCTACATACTTTCCTATGGACTTAGTTCTAAGGATACAGCTTAAAGTAAGACCCCAAAATTCCTTAAGCTGGCTGATAAAAATAGCAGCTTAAGTGTTATAAAGATCAAATGGATAGGCTTAAGTGGTAAAGTGACCATACAGATAGGATCAAGTGTTAAAGTTAAATAGTCCCAAGTGTTTGGAAACAACAGAATTAAAAAGGAGTGCAGGCTCCAACATGGGAAGCAGTCTATACAGCAGACTCATAGAATGACAATCACTTTAAGTAGCACTCCAACCTCACAATCAGCCCTTAAGGCACTCTGGTCTGGCTAGAAAGCCCAGGGAGAGCATTTCATGCAAGGAAAGCCAAGATGTTCTGGCAAAAAATGTCCTACATAAAGGACCCCTGTGGGTGAGACCCCAGTGGAAAGAAGTAGCTATCAGAGAAGGATGTACTTTTCTTGAACGGAGGAGAGAACTTCCACTTTGCTTATGGCCTTGTTGAACTAGTGGATCCAAAAGGCTTACATAGCCGTGGCAACTCATGTCAAGAGCCTTGGAAGATCACTAATGTCATACATAAGAGTATTATTTGTTAAATAAACAAGAGTCACTGCACTAACTTCCCATGCAGGATTTCTGTCCCCAAAGAGTTGTACCATGAGACTTAATAGTAAAGTTTGTTCTCAAGAATCACTTCCTTTTAGTGCATTAAATGGAAGATATTATTATGTCTCATAAGTTATAATTATGTCTAAGAGCCCACAAAAGGTATATCATCCTTTGGTTCTTCTTTAAAGAGAATTAAGTTTCTAAAAGTAAAGAATGTGGAGGAAGGGAAAAGAAGAAGAGAGAAAAAATAAATGAAATCACCTTCCAGAAGCAATAACATGGAGCAGCCCTTGTCTAGACTGTTGAGGAACAGGTCTCTCAGGTTTTTTTATTCCATTCTTTCTTTTTCTTTCTCAGACTAAACAAGAGAGGCAAGAGGAAGAGGGGGAGGGAGTAGATGGGAGGGCAGGTACGGTGGCAAGAATTACTACATTCCTAATGTATTTATGAGATACATAAAAATAAAAATAAATTAAAATTAAAATTGCTTAAAAAAGAATGAGAAGAAGCCAATTTGTTGTAAATTTTTGCTTAAATATTTGACTCTTTCAATATAAGTGCACTGTTAAAAGTAGAAATAATACCTTTATGTAAGAGTTCCCATTCTGTTTTCAACCATGCATACTTCGAAAAACCTCCCCAGGCCAGCACTGTGGCTCACTAGGCTAATCCTCCACCTGTGGCGCCACAGTCTCTGGGTTCTAGTCCTGGCTGGGGCGCTGGATTCTGTCCCGGTTGCTTCTCTTCCAGTCCAGCTCTCTGCTGTGGCCCAGGAAGGCAGTGGAGGATGGCCCAAGTGCTTGGGCCCTGCACCCACATGGGAGACCAGGAGGAAGCACCTGGCTCCTGGCTTCGGATTGGTGCAGCGTGCCGGCTGTAGTGGCCATTTGTGGGGTGAACCAATGGAAGGAAGACCTTTCTCTCTGTCTCTCTCACTGTCTAACTCTGCCTGTAGAAAGGAAGAAAGGAAGGAAGGAAGGAAGGAAGGAAGCAAGGAAGGACGGAAGGAAGGAAGGAAGGAAGGAAGGAAGGAAGGAAGGAAGGAACCTCCCCAGTGAGAATAAGGTATACCTCCGTGTTGACAATTGAGAATAACGCTGTCTGCACTTGTCATAGTGTTATAGTCATAGCTACTATGGGTTTCTGACATTAAAATCTAAGATATGACTAGAACATAAAAGGTTTCAGATATTATATTTACTATAATAATAACTAGCTACCAGCTATGATCTTACCAACAGAAGGCATGTAGATCAATCACCAAGTTGCAATTACAGTAACTTCTACTCAAGTAAAATACCTAAAAAAATGAGGCAAATGTATAGTGTTTTGGCCATGGATCACTTGTCAGTAACTTCACATGAATTGTGAATTATAATTTTGTTCTCATTAAGAATGATACCATGGAGTAGTGAAAAGAGAACTGTCAGAATTTCATCCAATTCCTGACTCTACCATTTTTAACTGTCTGATGTTCTACAAGCCACTTCAACCCTCAGAGCTCATTTCTCTCACTTGTGAAATTAAAATAATAAAAATTAAGCTTCAAGATGGTCAAATAGAGGCACCCAGCATTTGTCTCTTCTGCAGAAAACTTAAATAACAATAAATTCTTTCATTTCCAGGTGAGTGCCAGGAAGAGAACACTGGAAGTCCACAAGGGAGACAAGAGAACCCTACAGAACACAGAAACCTGGGTTACAAGTAAAATAGAGAAACAAAACCTCCTGGCAACTGTGACCTGGTCCCATGTCCAGAGGGAAATCTTCAATACTGAGCACAGAGTAAATGGGAGAGGCCCAGCAGACCCCATCTCCAGGAACACGACATCAGCAACTTTAGCCATAGGAAGGATCCACAATTATCACAGGCTTGCAGCTTTGGAAGGGAAACTACCTGGAATACACTTGTGGTTTTGTTTCAGAGAAGGAATGTACACCGTCTCCTGTTCAACCCCTAAAGCACTCGATGTGGCAGTGATTGCCATCTTGGGGAAGAAGATACTATCAGAATCCATTCTGCCCTAGTACATAGAAACCCCTGCACATCTCCAACCCTGGAATCCCACAAATATTGCATTACACCTTGAGAAGTCACTGCTAGACTCCGCAGCAACACCAAACTCACCAAACCCATCATCTTTGGTTAAGCAGTATCTTTTTTTTTTTTTGACAGGCAGAGTGGACAGTGAGAGAGAGAGAGACAGAGAGAAAGGTCTTCCTTTGCCGTTGGTTCACCCTCCAATGGCCACTGCGGCCGGCGCACCGCGCTGATCCGATGGCAGGAGCCAGGAGACAGGTGCTTTTCCTGGTCTCCCATGGGGTGCAGGGCCCAAGCACCTGGGCCATCCTCCACTGCACTCCCTGGCCACAGCAGAGAGCTGGCCTGGAAGAGGGGCAACCGGGACAGAATCCGGCGCCCCAACCGGGACTAGAACCCGGTGTGCCGGCGCTGCTAGGCAGAGGATTAGCCTAGTGAGTCGCGGCGCCGGCCTGTCAAGCAGTATCTTTAAATATGTATATGTATATGTATATGTATATGTATATGTATATATGTGTGTGTGTGTGTGTGTGTGTGTGTGTGTGTATAAAAGCTAGAGTTACAGAGAGAGAAGGAAAGAGATCTTCCATCCACTGGTTCACTCCCCAGATGGCCACTACAGATGGGGCTGGGTCGATCTGAAGCCAGGATCCAGGAGCATCTTCTGGGTCTCCCGCATGGGTGCAGGGTCCCAGCACTTGGGCCACCTTCCACTGCTTTTCCCAGATATATCAGCAGGGAGCTGAGTGGGAAGTGGAGCAGCTGAGACTCGAACCAGTGCCAATATGGGATACTGGCACTGCAGGTGAAGGCTTAACCTTCTAGGTCACAGTGCCGGCCCCAAGCAGTGTCTTGCACTATACGGAAAAGGTAGTTTGGCACACCAGAGTAAGTCCTGCTCCCAAGACCCTGGAATGTTGGTCTTGCCTCTGCAAAGTTGGGACTGTCCCCCTACATTCCTTCTCTCCCAGGAAGCACACACCTGCCTCAGACCAGGACCAACCCTGCTGTGGCTCCCTCTCTGATCCTGCTCCTACTTAGGTGAGTACCTCAGCTACTAGCCTCACTATGGCTTGAGCCCATCCTGGCTTTCATGGTAAGATTGGTCACTCACACTTATCCGAACACTGCTCCTGCTGTCTCCCAATCCAAGCCAACCCCAGCTTTGGCTGGCTTCACTGTGGTGGGTGTGACTGGGTGGTACACACTGGTATAGACACCAGTCTCATGGTAGATCCTTTCTATACCTGTCTTGGTTTTGGTGGGGGTCCTGGACACTGGTCCCATTATGACCTGTACCTGCTACAGCTTTGGAGGATGGGTATGATTGGCATCACACACTGTCCAGGACTCACACTCCAGAGCACTCTCCTTAATGAGTCCACCTGGTTTAGTGAGCTCAAGAGGCCATTCCTACATGCCTTGGGCTTGGACTTGGCACTGTTAAAACACCAGCTGCACCCACTGCCAGGACTCAGAGGAACCTTAAACATGTCTGCTGCTACTGCCATAATTAACAGTAAAGGAAGATATGGAGAGACACCTCAGTGTCCAGCTGAAGCTAAAGCCAAAGTAGCCAATCAAAATAGCATCCAAAGATACAACTTTAGGAAGAAGCCTTTGTTCAATGAAAGACACCATTTAAAAGAGACATTCTGGGGCTGGCGCTGTGGTGCAGCAGGTTAACACCCTGGCCTGAACTGCCAGCATCCCATATGGGCACTGGTTCTAGTCCCAGCTGCTCCACTTCCAATCCAGCTCTCTGCTATGGCCTGGGAAAGCAGTAGAAGATGGCCAAGCCCTTGGGCCCCTGCACCCGTGTGGGAGACCTGGAAGAAGCTCCTGGCTCCTGGCTACGGATCGGCACAGCTCCGGCCATTATGGCCAATTGGGGAGTGAACCATTGGATGGAAGACCTCTTTCTCTCTCTCTCTCTCTCTCTCTGTGTGTAACTCTTACTTTCAAATAAATAAATAAATCTTTAAAAAAATAAAAATATAAATAAAAAGTATAGAAACTACATGTATATTTTAAAGTTATTTTTATAAATAAATTTATATGTGATTTTTAAAAAATAAAAGTATAGTATTAAAATGGGCATTATAAATAGCAATACTCAATGAAATAGAATAGAATACCACAGTGCTATAAAAGAACAATTGATATTTTATGTTTTATAAAACCTATTCTCAAGGATGAGAAAAGTCCCATAAACCTTCACATTTAATCACATATCTTTGAAATGCATAGGAACATATTGAAGGAAAACTGGAATTTCAAAGAAATATGTTTCAATATCTGATAATTAGGTGGGGAAAAAAGAAAATTGATATGAGTAAATGACACAACTAAATACTTGATTTAACATGTATAAAAATGGCAAAGTTTAAAATTATATTATACAGGCCGGTGCCGCGGCTCACTAGACAAATCCTCCGTCTTGCGGCGCCGGCACACCGGGTTCTAGTCCCGGTCAGGGTGTCGGATTCTGTCCCGGTTGCCCCTCTTCCAGGTCAGCTCTCTGCTGTGGCCAGGGAAGTGCAGTGGAGGGTGGCCCAAGTGCTTGGGCCCTGCACCCCATGGGAGACCAGGATAAGTACCTGGCTCCTGCCTTTGGATCAGTGTGGTGCGCCGGCTGCAGCGCGCCAGCCGCAGCGGCCATTGGAGGGTGAACCAACGGCAAAGGAAGACCTTTCTCTCTGTCTCTCTCACTGTCCACTCTGCCTGTCAAAAAAATTATATTATACAGTTCACATACAAATAGAATTCTGTTATGTATATATGACTACTTCAAAAAGTTCGCGGAAAATGGAATCAAAAGATACGTTTATTCTGGTGCAAAAATAATTAAGTAAATAATAATAGTAATAACACCACCACTGAAGAAATACTTCAAAGAGTATAGATACATTTAAATTATCTAGAAGACAATGGTAGTTGTCAATACCACTACTGATAATCATAGTAATAATAGTTCTTATAACAAAATATAATACTGTAAAAGGATTATGAATTAAGCAATTAGCTAGATATCTATGACTATGTAACAATTTACTCCAAAACCCAGTAGCTTTAAGCAACAATAAACTTTATTGCACACATCAGGAATTCATGAGCAGCATGCCTGGATGCTTCTGGCCCCGTATCTGTCAGGTTGCAAAAGATGCTGGTCAGTGCTGAGGGATCTGCTTCCAAGTGGGTCACTCATATAGCTGACAAGCTGGTGCTGACTCTTGAGAGAAGGCCTCAGTTTCTCTCCATGTGGACCATTCTATGACTTAACATGACAGCTGGCCTCCACCAGAGCAAGAAATCCAAGAGACAGCATGGCAGGACTCACCAAGTCTTTTAGGACTCAGGCTTCAAGGCCACACATCCTTATTGCTGCACCATCCTCTTGGTTACACAAGGCAGCCCCCTGCAGTGTGGCAGATACTACAGAAGTATACAAATACCATGAGGAAAGACACCTGGGGTCATCTTGAAGGTACAGCTATCACCAGTCTCAAGTAAACCATACCTTCGCCACTACCCATTATATTTGAAGACTTTGAAAACAGTAACAGATTCGCTGTTCCTTCTCCATGTACCACTTCTAAAACTGGAAATAATTCCAATTAGTCTCAATGACTTTAAATAAGTTTGACCACTTTTACTGCTATGATCTTCCCATTAAAAGTTTCTTTAAGATGATCAGTTATTTGAAGAAGTACAAACGGACTTTAGAAAATTCATGGAATTGAAAGGCAAGTTTAAATTGGTGCAAAAAAATTTTTTAAAGCCATGCATACTTTCTCATAACACATTTTCCATGAACTTATTAAAGAGCCCACATACACATGGACTTCAAAAATTTTTGTACCAACATAAATTTATCTTTTAATTCCATTTTCCATGAATTTTTTAAAATCCCTGAATATGAGGAAGTCTGATATGAAGCCATAGTCAACATCATAAACATGAAACACTAGAAATCCAGTGTTTCAATTTTCCTCTAAGGAATTCAGTTTGTTTTGATAATTATAATAAGGTAATAGACTATTTCAACCTTCAGCATTATAAAAAGAATACTAATTCATACCAAGTATTAATTAAGGAATTCAGATTAGCAGTACATTGGTAATTTTAAAAAAGATTTATTTATTTATTTATTTATTTATTTATTTATTTATTTGAAAGGCAGAGTTACAGAGAGGCAGAGGCAGAAAGAGAGAGAAAGGTCTTCCATCTGCTGATTCACTCTCCCAGTGGCAGCTTGCCACAATGCTGGCCCCTCGTTTTTTTTTGTTTTTTGTTTTTTGTTTTTTAAGATTTATTTATTTATTTGAAAGGCAGAGTTACAGAGAGGCAGAGGCAGGCAGAGATAAAGAAAGGTCTTTCATCTGCTGGTTCACTCCCCAGATGGCTGCAACACCCAGAGCTGGGCAGATCCAAAGCCAGGAGCCTGGAGCTTCTTCCAGGTCTCCCACGTGGCTGCAGGGGCCCAAGGACTCGGGTCATCTTCTACTGATTTCCCAGGTCATAGCAGAGAGCTGGACTGGAAGTGGAGCAGCCAGGACTCAAACCAGTGCCCATGTGGGATGCCAGCACTGCAGGTAGCAGCTTTACCTGCTGTGCTACCACAATGGCCCAGTGATAATCTTTTGACATCAATAATCACACACACACAAACACACACATATATTAAAAAACAATTTTTAAATTCCTTGTCCTCCACTAATAGGTTGCTGACTTTGAACAAATCAGAATCCCATTTCTTATCATTAAGCTGTGGGAATTTGACTGTTTTAAAAAAAAGTCATACATGCTCAGTAAAAACAAAAAAAAATGTATATGGATTAGGAGAACTGAAGAGGCAATCCCCTTCAAGTTCTTAGATTGTAATTGTTTATTTCTCATGTACTGTATTATTAAACCACCTTTTAATAGATTTGGTACAACGTTCATCTAGTGTTGACTGCAAAAGATGCTTCAAAGACACTATCATGGGTTCAATATTGACTTTATCAGTCTCCCAACTTAAAATATCAGCAAACACAGCCACTGCTTTGGGTACCAAAGGAAATTCTCTAAAACATTAAGAATGTATCTCAGGGGCTGGCACCGTGGCTCACTAGGCTAATCCTCCACCTGCGGTTCCAGCACTCCAGGTTCTAGTCCCGGTTGAGGTGCCAGTTCTAGTCCCTGTTGTTCCTTTTCCAGTCCAGCGCTCTGCTTTGGCCCGGGAGGGCAGTGGAGGATGGCCCAAGTGCTTGGGTCCCTGTACCTGCATGGGAGACTGGGAGGAAGCACCCAGCTCCTGGCTTCGGATCGGGGCAGCGCCGGCCATAGCGGCCATTAAGGGAGTGAACCAACAGAAGGAAGACCTTTCTCTCTGTCTCTCTCTCACTGTCTAACTCTGCCTGTCAAAAAAAAAAAAATTATAAAAAAAGAATGTATCTCTGGGCCAGTGCTGTGGTGTACTGGGTAAAGCCGCTGCCTGCAGTGCCAGCATCCCATACAGACGCCGGTTCGAGTCTTGGCTGCTCCACTTCCGATCCAGCTCTCTGCTATGGCCTGGGAAAACAGTAGAAGACGGCCCAAGTCCTTGGGCCTCTGCACCTGTGTGGAAAGACCTGGAAGAAGCTCCAGGCTCCTGGCTTCAGATCGGTCCAGCTTCAGCCGTTGCTATCATTTGGGGAGTGAACCAGTGTATTGAAGACTTACTTCCTCCCTCCCTCCTTCCCTCTGTCTCTCCCTCTCTTTCTCCTTTTCTCCCTCTCTGCCTCTGTAACTCCACCTTTCAAATAAATAAATAAATAAGAATATATCATGATGATACAAACAGTTGTTCGGTGTCAACTTCATATTTCTAGCTTATTCCTCTCCACCAATGAACAGAGGAGTGCTAGATTTTGGAGCCTTTAAGAGCTGACCAAAAGGACAAGTGAAGAGGTCAGAGGCGAGCAGTAGGAAGTGCTACATCACTTTAAGAAGCAATTAATGCAGTATAGATGAACAGCTGAATAGAAGCAAGTCATATATCACCCTAGGACAAGGAAAGCCTGTATATGACTAAAAATCCTTCTTCCTGACAGACAACTTGAAATTTAGGAGGAATCTTTGCTCTGTTAGCAGGTTGTCAAGTGATATGCACACCGTGGGGCTGTTTGACGTTTGATCTGCCATAATTTACACCTCTCCTTTTCAAGCAGCAATTCAGGTCATGTTGTTCTCTGCAGGATAACAAAGAGTGAAGAATATTCAGGGCCAGTCTTCAGTTCATGTTGTGGTTCACCCTGCAAAATGGGGCCTTCTAGCCAGCATCTTAATGCTGTCCCATCAAGAGGCTACCTTTCAGAAGATTCTGTAATGTAACATGATGCACATGAAACATACACATTCATCAGGTAGTGTGTGGTTCAAGCCACACTTGATCTATGCAAGGCAGATCTACACAAATCTTAATTCTGAGCATTTTTATCTTTTTAAAAAGATTTATTCATGTATTCAAAGGCAGATTTAGAAAGACAGGGAGAGACAAAGAGAGATCTTCCACCCACTGGATCACTACCCAAACCACTTCAGCCAGGCAGAAGCCAAAAGCCTGGTACTCCATCTGGGTCCCTTACAGGGGTATCAGGGCCCAAGTACTCAGGCCATCTTCCATTGCTTTCCCAGATGCATTAGCAGGGAACTGGATCAGAAGCAGAGCAGCCAGGACTCAAACCAGTGCTCTTCTTTTACTAACAATGCTATTTAAATTCCTCACGTTCAAAAGATATACAAGGCCGGCGCCGCGGCTCAATAGACTAATTCTCCACCTAGCGGCACCAGCACACCGGGTTCTAGTCCCAGTCGGGGTGCCGGATTCTGTCCCGGTTGCCCCTCTTCCAGGCCAGCTCTCTGCTGTGGCCCAGGAAGGCAGCGGAGGATGGCCCAAGTACTTGGGCCCTGCACCGCATGGGAGACCAGGAGAAGCACCTGGCTCCTGCCTTCAGATCAGTGAGTGCGCCGGCCACAGCGCGCCAGCCGCGGTGGCCATTGGAGGGTGAACCAACAGCAAAAGAAGACCTTTCTCTCTGTCTCTCTCTCTCACTGTCCACTCTGCCTGTCAAAAAAAAAAAAAAAAAGATATACAAGATTGCTGACGTTTAAAAGAATATTTCTTTCTCCTTTGAAGAGATATCTGAGGGGTCTATAATCCACGGAGTGATCAGGCTGGTAGAGGTCTTTAGTATACAGGTGGCAGAGATGTCTGGCTTACCACCACTGACTAGTGCTCCATTTCCACTGCATACAGTTGTGGCTGCATGCCAGCTCAGGCACTACACTGTTGACACCAATACCATATGAACTCTTTCCAGCTCCATCAGCAGCACCAGTCACCATGTCCCGCCCTCCGCCGACATCTAGAAGGGCCAGAGCAAGCTGGTGGAATGTGACTACAACGCGTAGGTGGTTAAGTCCCTTCCAGGCTGCGGGGTGTACAGGCTTTCTCTTTATCACTTCCTTCCAGCAGCAAGCCTGGGGGTCACCTATCGTAAATGGCTGCATCGTAAGATGGAAGGAGCCAGAATGTCACCAACCATATTCAGGGGACAGCCACCTGGGAGATCTGCCCGATCAAGAAGGAGTATTGAACAATGGATGAGAGTGAGTGAAACTGTGTGTGAAGACACTGAGTTTCAGGAGATTTTCTTAGAGATGTTCATTTACTCTGACCAAATAATGAAAACTGAACAAACAGAACCACACATTTTCTGGGGATCTGGGATTCTGGGGACAATGCAAGTGGAACATGAGAAAGAGAAAGCTCAGCAACAGAAGCAGAAAAATGCAAGAGGAGAAAATAGTTCATTTCCTGGGTCAGCACCTCTGAAGTTTGTGCTCTTAGAAAAATTACTTCATTTGTCTGAAGCAATGAGGGCTAAGATGGACAGCTTGGAAATCTATATAGCCACTTATCTAAAATATAAACAGAAAAGATTACAAATAATAAGTTTGCCATACTGAAAAATGAACAAACCAGCAGTGATAAGATAGCTATATCACATTTTTAATACAGTAAAATATTTGATCCAGAAGATAACCTAGCAAAAAGGATTGGTCTAGAGAAACCTAGAGAAACATTCAGTGGAACAAGATGAGGTAAGAAAATTATAGACTCAAAGTAAGAGGAAGAGTCAACAAAGTTGAAATTGGGTTCAAAAAAGAGTTAGAAGTTCAAGGATTTATGGATTTTTTTTTTTTTTTACAGGCAGAGTGGACAGTGAGAGAGAGAGAGACAGAGAGAAAGGTCTTCCTTTACCGTTGGTTCACCCTCCAATGGCTGCCACACCAGGCCGATCCGAAGGCAGGAGCCAGGTACTTATCCTGGTCTCCCATGGGGTGCAGGGTGCAAGTACTTGGACCATCCTCCACTGCACTCCCGGGCCACAGCAGAGAGCTGGCCTGGAAGAGGGGCAACCGGGACAGAATCCGGCGCCCTGACCGGGACTAGAACCCGGTGTGCCGGCGCCGCTAGGTGGAGGATTAGCCTAGTGAGCCGTGGCGCTGGCCAGATTTATGGATAATTTTTAACACAAAAAAACTAGAGACGGTGCAGAAAATGCTCTTAAGATCTAAGAAATACATTCATTTCTTCACTTACGCAACAAATTTTTTACTGAGCAACCAACTGCATGCTGAGTCCCTCTGATAGACACCAAGGTATAGAACTGTGAACAAGACATGATGACAACCTCTTTGGAACTCACAATTTTAAACTAGGGGCCAGCATTTTAGCACCATGGGTTAAGCCACTGGTTGCAATGCCAGTATCCCATATGAGTGCCAATTCTAATGCCAGCTATTCTACTTTTGATCCAGATCCCTGCCAATGCCTCTGATAAGCAGCAGAAAATGGTCCGAGTACTTGGGTCCCTGCCACCCATATGGGAGTCCTGGATGGAGTTGCTGGCTACTGGCTTCATCCTGGCTCAGTCCCGGCTACTGGGGTCATTTGGGGAGTGAGCAAGCAGATAGGAGATCTCTTTCTATGTGTGTATCTCCCTCCCCCAAAACTCTGCTTTTGAAATAAATTAAGCTTTAAAAAAAAAAAACAGGAAATAAAGAATCATGATATTTAACACCCTATCCCACTGGTTCTCCTAATGGCAGCTGTTCAATTTTCTTTTATTCAAAAATACATGTAGTCAAGACTAAGGGGAGAAAAAGAACACCATTTCCCTCCCCTTATAATTCCATCTTCCTAAATTCTATTTTAGCAACCTGAACAGGACAAATTGACTGAAGAAAGAGAAAATTCCAAGTCTTTAACAGACCATGACAAAAATAGGGCTAAATAATTATTTCTAAGAAAATGAAATTACTTTTTTATCACCATACACTGAATGGCTTTCCCTATTGTCCCCTGTAAATCTATAATAGCACTAGTTACCGAATGCACACTTCCTGACAATAGACAATACAACTGAAAAAATTAGTCTCCTGAGTGCAAAATAACACTTTCATAACAATGGGCAATTCACGGCTGCTCTCTCCAGACCTCTGCAGAACAGAATACCGATGCAAGCTAATTATATGAGCGAGCTGAAAGTTGTGTGCATAATGGAAAAGACATCCCCCTAAAGAATAGCTGAGAAAGGATGGAAGGGCCACGTATAAAACAACAGAAGAGAAGTGAGAGAGCAAACACAAAAGCAAATGCACAGGTGTTATTAGCATAGTGCAGCTGACCACCCTGCTGATGCACACAAAGCAGCTGTAAATTCTCTGCCTTGAAGAAGACACCTTCCAGGATTACAGAACTGTTTCCCTATGCTGACTCATGGGTTTTTTTCACAGTGGACAGATTATTGGTCATTCTTACGCTGAAGTCTACTGTCACTTTGGGGTGCAGAAATGGTTAATGTCAATGAGAGGTAAAGTAAGTGAAAGACAAGTTTCTCAGATTGATATACATGTTGGGAAAGGAATAACCAGCTTTCCACAAGGTAGGTGGAGCAGAACCAATTCTTCTCAGTTCTACTTTCCATGTGCCCTTTGTCTGATGTGTGAAGGGTCCTGCAAAAAAAGTTTGGAATTTGAGTTCCTCAGGGAAAGTTTCAGAAAGAGTCTTGGAACACCTATAGACCAAACAAGCAACAAATAACAGTGCCAACACCATCAAAACGATGTGAAGTGCCATCTATGATGTGTGACCAACTATCAGTACACCCTAGAACCTAGTGAATTCATCATGTGAGGGGAGAATTTGCAAAAGTGTTTGCCCCACCCATTCTACAGTAATTTGGGAGTCTTGGTATTAACTATGGCCCATTCAAATTGTGTAATCTAGGAAAGGCTTAGAGGGGCTGGTGCTGTGGTGCAGTCATTCCATATGAGTGCCAGATTTGAGTCCTGGCTGCTCCACTTCTGATCCAGCTCTTTGTTAATGCACCTGGGAAAGCAGTAGAAGATGGAACAAGTGCTTGAGTATACTGAGTTCTGACTCAGTATCAAGTGGGAGAGCATCATGTGGGAGAGCCAGATGGAGTTCCAGGCTCCTGGCTTTGGCCTGGCCCAGCTTGGGCTCACTGGCCATGTGGGTACTGAATCAGTATATGGAAGACCTCTCTCTCCCTCCCTCCTTCTCTCTCTATATATCTCTCTCTCTCTGTGGTGGGTGTGTGTGTGTGGGGGGGTGTCTCTAACTCTGCCTTTCAAATAAATAATTAAAACTTAAAAAAAAAAAGGAAAGAAAGGACTTTTGCAAAGGTCTGGACAGGATATAGGGAACTCCAAGTACAATATCAGAGAACTGTGAACACCCTATCCCTAATTGGAGAATCCAGTGGAGGGCATGAAAAGAGAACGAGAACAAGAGAAAAACAATATAAATCATGGCCTTCAGTTAAGCAATGCAGCACCTTCCTTTGGTCAAGGAGGTCACTAATCTGCAACAACACCGCAAAGAGAGAGCTTCCTTTCCCTCCTCTCTTTCTGATCTCTTTCTTCAGCTCCCCCATGGCGGGGGGGGGGGGGGGACCTTAGCACAAGAGCCCAGGGCCTACTATGTCCACATAGGCCAACTTCCACACAAAGACAAAGACAAAACCATAGTGCAGAATCAAGAGGGGTGGAAGCAGATCAGATGCAGCAAATGGAAAACACAAGGCACAGAGAATTCCTCTAGCAAGTTGAGGCTTCATGAGTTGGACTTTAAGGAAAAGATAACAAAAAAATTTTTTTAACTTTTATTTAATGAATATAAATTTCCAAAGTGCAGCTTATGGATTACAATGGCTTCCCCCCCATACCGTCCCTCCCACCCACAATCCTCCCCTTTCCCACTCCCTCCCCCCTTCCATTCACATCAAGATTCATTTTCGATTATCTTAATATACAGAAGATCAGTTTAGTATACATTAAGTAAAGATTTCAACAGTTTGCTCCCACACAGAAACATAAAGTGAAAAATAATAGATGATTTTTTAAATGATGATGAAATCAGATCAGACCTATTGTCATGTTTAATCCCAGTGAGAGTCAAGTTGGGAATTGATAATTTCTTTTTTTTTTTTTTTTACAGAAGATCAGTTTAGTATACATTAAGTAAAGATTTCAACAGTTTGCACCCCCATAGAAACACAAAGTGAAATATACTGTTTGAGTACTCGTTATAGCATTAAATCTCAATGTACAGCACACTAAGGACAAAGATCCTACATGAGGAGTAAGTGCACAGTGACTCCTGTTGTTGACTTAACAAATTGACACTCTTGTTTACGGCATCAGTAATCACCCTAGGCTCTTGTCATGAGCTGCAAAGGCTATGGAAGCCCCCTGAGTTCACTGACTCTGATCATATTTAGACAAGGCCATGGTAAAAGGCAGCCAACCCGGGAAGAACCAGCAGCAAACCCGGGAAGGGCCAAGCAGACAAAAGAACAGCGCAGGGTCCTGTGTCGTTCCTCCGCGAAGAGGGGGAGCAACACTCCACAAGATCAAAACAAACAACCCACTTAAGAGATGGGCCAAGGACCTCAATAGACATTTTTCAAAAGAGGAAATCCAAATGGCCAACAGGCACATGAAAAAATGTTCAAGGTCACTAGCAATCAGGGAAATGCAAATCAAAACCACAATGAGGTTTCACCTCACCCCGGTTAGAATGGCTCACATTCAGAAATCTACCAACAACAGATGCTGGAGTGGATGTGGGGAAAAAGGGACACTAACCCACTGTTGGTGGGAATGCAAACTGGTTAAGCCACTATGGAAGTCAGTCTGGAGATTCCTCAGAAACCTGAATATAACCCTACCATTCAACCCATCCATCCCACTCCTTGGAATTTACCCAAAGGAAATTAAATTGGCAAACAAAAAAAGCAGTCTGCACATTAATATTTATTGCAGCTCAATTCACAACAGCTAAGACCTGGAACCAACCCAAATGCCCATCAACAGTAGACTGGATAAAGAAATTATGGGACATGTACTCTATAGAATACTATACAGCAGTCAAAAACAACGAAACCCGGTCATTTGCAACAAAATGGAGGAATTTGGAAAATATCACGCTGAGTGAATTAAGCCAGTCCCAAAGGGACAAATATCATATGTTCTCCCTGATCGGCAACAACTAACTGAGCACCAAAGGGGAAACTTGTTGAAGTGAAATGGACACTATGAGAAACAGTGACTTGATCAGCTCTTGTCCTCACGGTTGATGTACAATGTAATACTTTATCCATTTTAGTATTTTTGTTGTTGTTGTTCTAGTACCATTGGTTGAACTCTGTAATTAACACACAATTATTCTTAGGTGTTTAAATTTTAACTGAAAACTGACCCCTGTTAGGAATTTGGAAAACATTATGCTGAGTGAAATAAGCCAATCCCAAAGGGACAAATATCACTTGTTCTCCTTGATAGGTGACAACTAACTGAGCACCAAAAAGGAAAACTGTTAAAGTGAAATGAACACTATGAGAAACGGTGACTTGATCAGCCCTCACCCTGACTGTTGATGAGCAGCTTAATATGTTATCCCTCTTAGTATTTTTGTTTGTTTGTTCTACTTAATACTTTTGGTTGAATACTGTAATCAATAGACAATTCTTCTTAAGTGCTGAAACTTAACTGAAAAGTGATCGCTGTTAAATATAAGACTGGGAATAAGAGAGGGAAGAGATGTACAATTCGGGACATGCTCAAGCTGACTTACCTCAAACCGTAGAGTTAGAAACATACCAGGGGATTCGAATTCAATCCCATCGAGGTGGCATGTACCAATGCCATCTCACTAGTCCCAGTGATCAATTTCTGTTCACAATTGATCATAATGATAGGACTAAGAACCAAAGGGATCACATAAACAAGACTAGTGTCTGCAAATACTAGCTGATAGAATCAAAAAGGGAGAGAATGATCCAACATGGGAAGTGAGATACACAGCAGACCCATAGAATGGCAAATGTCCTAAACAGCACTCTGGCCTCATAATCAGCCCTTAAGGCATGCGGATCCGGCTGAAATGCCCATGAGAGTATTTCAGGCATGGAAAGCCAAGACACTCTGGGGGAAAAAAAAAAAAACCTAAATGAAAGATCTCCACGGGTGAGATCCCAGTGGAAAGAATGGGTCATCAAAGAAGGAAGTACCTTTCTCTGAAGGAAAGATAACAAAAATTTTAATAGGGCCATCTTTCTATAATATGGCAAGTTAACGTACAGGACTGAATTATCAACACAGATTAACTAAAATCAGAGTTCTGACTCAGTATCAAGGTTTTCTAACAACTTAAAGGATCCTGGAAGTAAAGACCCTCAAAGCACAGAGACTTGGGACATCAAGGAGGGGTTCCCTAGTCCTGTTTTCCCACACTGAACATGGCCCAGATTATAATCAGGTTTCTAAGTGAAGTCCACGGGTTTCCTCACTCCTCAGAGATATCTCTGTTTAAGATATTTATTTATGTATTTATTTGAAAGGCAGAGTTAGAGAGAGAGAGGGAGACACAGAGAAAGAGACAGTGGTCTTCTATCCTCTGGTTTACTCCTTCAAATGGTTGCAATGACCAGGGATAGGCCAGGCCGAAGCCAGGAGCTTCTTCCAGGTCTGCCCGGTGGGTGTAGGGACGCAGGCACTTTGGCCATTCTCTGCTGCTTTCCCAGATGCACCAGCAGGGAGGTGGACAGGAAGTGGAACAGGCAGGACGTGAACCAACGCTCCAACGGGATGCCGACATCCCAGGTGGAGGCTTTACCCATTATGACATAGGAACATTTTAACAGGGAAGATTTTCCTTACATACCCAGGAAGTTGCCCAGTGCACCTGCCATTCTCCAGGGAGCCCTCCTCTGGATCCCAGCTCCACTAACTAGAAGTACTACTTCAGCCAAGGATCAGCCTGCTGGGGACAGTCAATGAAAAATGTCTCATCCTCCACACAAATATGTTTCATAAGTCTACCTAGTGGTTCTGTTGCAAATCAGGTCAGATCAAGTTATCTATCTTCATGTCTTTGCCCCCAGGGCAACCTCCCATGCCCCTAGGGATGGGATCATAGGGTTTAACTTCTTCCTCCCACAAGCAGTGTATGTGTGTGTGTGTGTGTGTGTGTGTGTGAGAGAGAGAGAGAGAGAGAGAGAGAGAGAGAGAGGGAGGGAGGGAGGAAGGGAGAGAAGGAGAGATAAGGAAAGACAGATTCTTAGGAAGAGAAAGAAAATATGGATGGAAGGGGGAAACCCCTGGAGCTTGCTTGCACAGGACCGGCATGAGGAAATGAGTGCACCTCTGATACCATCTCTGCCCTTGTCAGGCAAGCATGCAGCAAAGGGCACTCAGGTACAGGCTCTCAGCATCCTCAGGGGACCAGCTGAGGCCTCCTCATGAACACTGAAATCTGAGGATGCTCAAGTCCACTGTGCTCAATGGTGTAATATTTGCAACTAACCTACACATGCCCTCCTGTTTGCTTTAAATCATCTCTAGATTTCTTAAAATACCCACCACAATGTAACTGCTATAAAAATAGTTATTATATTGTTATATTAAAGTAATAATAACAACAAAAAAGTATACATGGCCACTAGAAACAAACATTTTTCAAATATGCTCAATCCTTGGCTGATTAAATACATGGATGCAAAACTCAAAATCAAGCAGGGCCAACTGTACTTCCTTTGAGAGAAATTACAGGCAATTGCATGTCCTCCCCATCTTCTCACCCCCACACACAAACACTTCCTTCAGCCAACACTGGTACGTTCTTCTTCCAGGTCCAAGCAAAACACATCAGCATCAGACCAATAGTGCCTCTTCCAAGTATGAAACATGCAGATTTTAGACTTTCCATTCCCCAAGATGCAGGAGAGAATGTCATGTACTCTCTAATATACAGGATCATAAGCAGGCCTGGGAGACGTGTTGGGGCGGGGGGGCAGGGGGCATCACAGCTGGGACTGAGGTAAGTCCATTAGCCTTCAAAAATTGTAAGTGTATTGTTGTCCAAGGGTACACTTTTGCAGGACAGGTCCAGAACATGATCTGAATTTTCTAAAGGACCAAGAGGCCTATGAAAGAAGTTTAGCAGGTAAAATCACATCATAAATTTTAAAACTTTATTTTGATTTATTTGAAAGGTATAGAAACACAGAGAGAGATCTATCTGCTGGTTCACTCCCCAGATACTTGCAGTAGCCAGGGCTGGGCTAGGAGGCAGCCAGGAGCCCAGAACTCAACCCAGGTGTCAGTCCTGAGCGGCAGTGCTCTCCACACTTGAGCCATTCCTGCTGCCTTCCAGGATGCACATTAGCAGGAAGCTGGACAGGAAGCAGAGGAGCCAGGACTCACAGGAGAAACTCTGACATGAGATGTGGGTGCCCCAAAGGGCATCTAAACCACTATGCCAAATGCCTGCCCCTAAATACATTTCTAATAAATGTGGACTGAGAGACAGATATGTTGAGTCCCACTGTCAGGCTCTCCTGGTTTCCACCCTGTCCACCCCCTCACCGACAGGAACTTCTCCGAGCCCAACCGGTCAAAGCCTTTAGAACAAAAACTATCTGATTTTGCAAATGATTTCAAAGATGCTGCAAAACATTTTGAATACAAAACACTTATTTTAAAGTTAAATTACATGCACTGAATAGAACTCACCCTTTGGTTTGGTTCGGTAAAGCCTTAAAGCCATAGTGCAGCTTTGTGCATTTCTCTGACAGCTGCAGGGACTCCTCTTTCAGATCTGTGCTGTTTCATGAAAAAGATTAAAAAAAGGGGGGATTTAAAATGAGAGCTTATAAGATATTGTTAACAAAGATCAGATTTAATTGATAAAATAGGTGTCCAAATGAAGTCTGATTTTCATTCCATTATTGGATTTCTCCATGGAAAAGGAAATTGATATTTTCACCTCTGACAGGTCTAAATTAAAAAAAGAAACACCCTATAAAGCCAAACAGAAGAGTTCTGTATTGGAGACTCTGTGTTACCAAATTTTCATATTTTGAGGTTAGAACTTACAACGAACAAGTTATTGAACAGTTTTAATGACTATGTTTGTAAATAGCCTTTATTTTCCAAAGATGTTACCTCCGGTGAAAAGTATGCAAACACAGGAGATCAATACTTCTCTCCATGAGGAACACAAGGTAAACCTGCCTTTCATTATTATCATCCCCATTCTGTAAGCACCTGCTAATGCTTCCTCAACCCAGAAAATCGGATGCAAACAAATCTAAATCAAAAGGCAGTTTAAGGGCATGGGTTATGGAGTTGGGCTGCCCAGCAAGCCTCCTGGGCAATTCATGTTACTTAACCAGTCCAGGCACACACTTCTGCATACTACCTCCCAATGAGGATGGTTGGTGTGCCCTCAGGGTATTATGCTCCTGCGATATGCACACTAAGAGAAGGCAAAGCGAAGCACTGGGCACTATGGGAGGGAGTGCTAAAAAATTTAACTATCACTTTCCCTAGACATTATATATATATATATATATATATATATATATATACACACACATACACACACACACATACATACATACATACATACAACTCTGACAACTGTTAATGCATTTATTTAATCATCTTAAAGGCATTTTGCTGATGACCTAACCTGGCCAGGTACAGGATGATTGGGATAAACAGGTGGAGAAACAAACATGGTCCCTTTCAATTTAGTTAGGGAAAAAGATACTTGGCTTTCCATGCCTAAAATACTCTCATGGGCTCTTCAGCCAGATCCGAATGCCTTAAGGGCTGATTCTCAGGCCAGAATGCTGTTTAGGACATCTGCCATTCTATGAGTCTACTGTGTATCCCACTTCCCATGTTGGATCATTCTCTCCCTTTTTGATTCTATCAGTTAGTATTTGCAGACACTAGTCTTATTTGTGTGATCCCTTTGACTCTTAGACCTATCAGTGGTGATCAATTGTGAAATTGATCACTTGGACTAGTGAGATGGCATTAGTACATGCCACCTTGATGGGATTGAAATGGAATCCCCTGGCCACATTTCTAACTCCACCATTTGGGGCAAGTCCAGTTGAGCATGTCCCAAATTGTACATCTCCTCTCTCTCTTATTCCCACTCATATCCAACAGGGATCAATCTTCAGCTAAATCCAAACACCCAAGAATAATTGTGTGTTAACCACAGAACTCAACCAATAGTATTAACCAGAACAAAAAAAATACTAAAAGGGATAAAGTATTAAATTGTACATCAACAGTCAGGACAAGGGCCGATCGAGTCACTGTTTCTCATAGTGTCCATTTCACTTCAACAGGTTTCCTTTTTGGTGCTTGGTTAGTTGTCACCGATCAGGGAGAACATATGATATTTGTCCCTTTGGGACTGGCTTAGTTCACTCAGCATGATGTGTTCCAGATTCCTCCATTTTGTTGCAAATGACCGGATTTCATTGTTTTTGACTGCTGTATAGTATTCTATAGAGTACATGTCCGATAATTTCTTTATCCAGTCTACTGTTGATAGGTATTTGGGTTGGTTCCAGGTCTTAGCTATTGTGAATTGGGCTGCAATAAACATTAATGTGCAGACAGCTTTTTTGTTTGCCAACTTAATTTCCTTTGGGTAAATTCCAAGGAGTGGGATGGATGGGTTGAATGGTAGAGTTATATTCAGGTTTCTGAGGAATCTCCAGACTGACTTCCATAGTGGCTTAACCAGTTTGCATTCCCACCAACAGTGGGTTAGTGTCCCTTTTTCCCCACATCCGCACCAGCATCTGTTGTTGGTAGATTTCTGTATGTGAGCCATTCTCACCGGGGTGAGGTAAAACCTCATTGTGGTTTTGATTTGCATTTCCCTGATTGCTAGTGATCTTGAACATTTTTTCATGTGCCTGTTGGCCATTTGGATTTCCTCTTTTGAAAAATGTCTATTGAGGTCCTTGGCCCATCTCTTAAGTGGGTTGTTTGTTTTGATGTTGTGGAGTTTCTTGATCTCTTTGTAGGTTCTGGTTATTAACCCTTTATCTGTTGCATAGTTTGCAAAAACAAAGTCCGAGGCATCACAATACCAGATTTCAGGACATACTACAGGACAGTTATAATCAAAACAGCATGGTACTGGTACAGAAACAGATGGATAGACCAATGGAACAGAACAGAAACACCAGAAATCAATACAAACATCTACAGCCAACTTATATTTGATCAAGGATCTAAAACTAATTGCTGGAGCAAGGACAGTCTATTCAGCAAATGGTGCTGGGAAAACTGGATTTCCACATGCAGAAGCATGAAGGAAGACCCCTACCTTTCACCTTACACAAAATACATTCAACATGGATTAAAGACTTAAATCTATGACCTGACACCATCAAATTATTAGAGAACATGGCGAAACTCTGCAAGATAAAGGTACCGGCAAAGACTTCTTGGAAAAGACCCCGGAAGCACAGGCAGTCAAAGCCAAAATTAACATTTGGGATGGCATCAAATTGGGAAGTTTCTGTACTGCAGAAGAAACAATCAGGAAAGTGAAGAGGCTACCGACAGAATGGGAAAAAAATATTTGCAAACTATGCAACAAATAAATCATGATACACTTTTTAAAAATCTTTATAGTATAGAGAATAGATTGCATGTATATCATAGATAAAATTTTTCATGAAATTTTTGAAGACTTCTTGTTTGGATTACAAAATTTTTGCATTAAAACAAACCTATCCTCTAATCCCATTTTCTGCTAACTTTCTGAAGAACCCTTGTAGAATGCTGAACTGTGATCAGCACAACTGAGACAGACTGGCTTGGCATAGAAGAGAGTACCTAGGAGGCCTCTGTGGAACAACCATTTAGGTGGAGATCCCAAGGGGCAGTCAGTCAAGTGGGCAGAGCCTCAGATGGGAGCAGCCCACAATGTGTGAAAGCAGAGAGCTGCTAACGGCTAACGAGCTGCAGGGTTTGGAGGGGTCATCAAGGGTCCGGGCTTGCAGGTCTGCAAAACCAAACTACAGAGTTTAGAGTTTATCCTGATAATAGAAGACACAATGCAAGGCTTTTGTTTGAAAGGTGGAGAGACAGAGACAGAGATCTTTCATCCATGGGTTCACTCCCCAAATCCCTGAAATAGCCAGTGCTCAGCCAAGCCAACACCAGGAGCCTGGAACTCAAACCAGCTCTCTCATGTGTGTGTAGAGGGGTGGGAGAGGTACAGGGCCGGGGAGGCAGGGGTGGTACGCAAGGACCTGGAGTATTTGAGTTACCATCTGCTACTTTCCAGGGTACACAGCAGAAGGAAGCTGAAACTGGGAATGCACTTGAACCCAGGCACACTAATATGAGCATCCCAAGTGGCATTTTAACTGCTACAGCAAACGCCTACGCCTAGTGTATGTTCTAAGAAGTTCAGCCAGGGGTCGGCGTTGTGGCACTGTAGGCTAAGCCTCCACCTGTGGAGCAGCACAGGTTCCTGTCCTGGCTGCTCTTCTTCAGATTCAGCTCTCTGTTAATGGCCTGGGAAAGCAGCGGAGGATGGCCCAAGTGCTTGGGCCCCTGCGCCCACGCGGGAAACCTGGAAGAAGCTCTTGGCTCCTGGTTTCGGATCAACCCAGATCCGGTGACTGTGGCCATTTGGGGAGTGAATCAGCTGATGGAAGACCTTTCTTTGTCTGTCTCTCTCTCCCCCTCTCTGTCTGTAACTCAACTCTACCTCTCAAATAAATAAATAAATAAAATCTTTAAAAAAAAATGTTCAACCAGTGCACATGACACAGTGCTTAATACACTGCTTGGGAAACCTGCAAACCATCAATCAGTGCCTTGGTTCCAGGCCTGCCGCCACTTAGTACCACTTGAAGGAGGCAATTTGGCAAAGCACTTGGGATGCCTACATACCATGTTGAAGTACCAGTTTGTGTCCCAGCTACTCTGTCTCTGATCCAGATACCTGCTAATGCGCACTCTAGGAGGCTGCAGCTGACAGCTCAAGTACTTGAGTTCCTGCCACCCACAAAGGACACCCAGATGGAGTTTTGGGCTCCTGGCCTTAGCCTGGTCTAGCCCGGGCTGTTGCATGCATTTAGAGTGAATCAATGCATGGAAGATTCCCCCCCCCCATAAAATGTATGAAAATAAATACCTTGAAAATTGTGAAATAAAAAAGTTTACTATGACCACTTTGCTGAGAAAAGAGTCCAGAGGCGGAATGGGAAAGTTGAGAAGTTTGTATAGGATTCCAGGATGGCAACATATTATACCAGTCAAGACAGAGTAGACTCTGCTGTGATAACAACCAACACCAAACTCTCAGTTGTTTGTGAATTAAAAGTTTATTTCTTGCTCATGAAATGCCCACTGCATGTCTGCCTCTGGAGCAGCTGTGTCCCATGCGATTTAGGGGCTGTGATGGTTAATTCTGTGCATCAAGCTCAGATAGCTGGTAAAACATTATTTCTGGAGTGTCTGTGGGGATGCTTCCAGAAGAGGTAGACTGAATGAAGAAGATGCACCTCACCAGTGCAGTGAGCAGCAGCCACTCTGCTGAGGGCAGAACAGAGCAGGAAAGCAGAGGAGGGGAGAATCTGCCCTCCCTTCGGGAGCCGGCTCTCCTGCCCTCGCTCACTGGCTCGCCTGGTTCTAGGGCATTAGGAACTCAACTAGGACCTGCACCAGAAGTTCCTCAGGATCTCTTGCCTTTGAGTTTTGTCTGAATGACACCACCAGACTTCCTGGTTCTCTGGCGTGCACAAGGCAGATCATGGGACCTCTTAGCCTCATCAAAAATCTCTTTCTACACAGAGGCTGAACATCCCTAATCTGAAAATTCATAATCTGAAATGCTCCAAAATCCAGAACCTTTTCAGAGCTGACATGATGCCACAAGTGGAAAATTCCATATGAGGAGGCTTTGTTTCATGTATAAAATCACTTAAAATATTGTATAACATTACTTTTAGGTTATGCGTATAGGGTATAGACATAAATTAATTTTGTACTTAGATTGGGTTCTATACTCAAGGTATCTCATTAGGTAGATGCAAACATTCCAAAGGTCTGAATGCCAAAAACACTTCTGGTTCCAAGCATGGTGGAAAAGGGATACTCAATGTACATGTATATATGTCTTACTGGTTCCATTTCACTGGAGAATCCCAAATAACACAGGAACCCAAATTGCTCCAGTCTAGAGGTACTGTCATTTCAACAATCTGCTACCATAACTGCAGTGACAGAAGAAAGTGCCAGAAATCTTACTCTACCATTAATTGGTTTGTCCCATAGGGAAGATGCCTCATTTGGGCAGAACTAGTCACATACCCCACCTGACTGCAAAGTGAGAATCAGAAATGAGCAATTTTCCTGTGTGCCTGTGGGGAGCAATCCGGACTAGACTAAGTTACTCGAATTAGGACTTATTCTATGCATCTGCTCTCCCACAATATGGCGCTGGGAGAGAAGTAAACAGCTTCTGCACAGCTGCCTCCAGTTCAACCAATTAACTGTAGGACTTGCTCCTGATTGGAGGAGAGCGGCGTGCTCGGCGTGTGGGCAGCCGAGTTGGGATTGGTGGAGAGGACTATATAGGAGGAGAGAAACGGCATGCACCAGGAACATCTATGGGGAACATCTAAGGGAACCCGTGCAGCCCCCGAGAAAGCCGGCCGGCGGTGTGCCGCTCCCCTGCGGAAGTGGGGAATGCGGCCAGGGGGAACTGCCCTTCCACGGAGGTGGAAGGGATAGTAGCCAACCCGGGAAGAACCAGCAGCAAACCCGGGGAGGGCCGAGCAGACGAAAGAACAGCGCAGGGTCCTGTGTCGTTCCTCCACGAAGAGGGGGAGCGACATAATGGTGCCGTGACTCGGATAGGAAACCTGACTCGGATAGAAAACACAGGACGGATAGGAAACCTAGAACGGATAGGAAACTTAGGACGGATATGAAACTTAGGAGGGAAGAAACGGGAAGAAACGGGAAGAATTGGGAAAATACCGGAGAGAGAGACTAGCAAACAGCCTAGGGAAAAGCCGGACGAAAAGGGTGCCGGAAGAAGCTATTGAAAGCCTAGGCATAGACTCGGATACGGACTACGGGGGGAAGCTGGGAGAAATCTCTAAGGTCGAAAGCGAAAGTGAAAGCTAGAACAAACAGGCTCAGTCGCGGACTGTGGGGAGAGGCCAGGAGAAATGAGGGAGGAATATCGTTGGAGGAAAACTTAGGGAAACATACCGGGTAGAGAAAAATGTTAGGGAAATTGAAGCCGCGGGGGGCAGGCCGAGGCGGAAACGAAAGCCACTTTGGGGTTCTCAAGTTAGCCCGGGAATAGGGGGCGAAAAGTTGAAACCAGAAGCTGAGACGCAAGCCAGATTGGGATCCGTCTGATTAGCCCGGGGAGCAAAGGACGGGAAGCCAAATCGTGGGGCGGAGACGTACGCTGGGTTGAATTCGCCAGGCTAGCCCGGGGAACTTAGATTGAATCCTAGTGGCGGAGACGCAAGCTACGCTGTGTTACTCGCGGAAGCCGCCGCGTGCAGAGAGAGCACGGGGCGTGAATAGATAGGGAACGCTGGCGTAGGCCGTGGTTCAGACGCGAAAGGGTTAAGCGTGGAGACCGCGGAGCGCGCGAAACCGAGCCGCGCAAAGCCGGGAAGCTGCGCAGATGAGAGAGGCGCGCGGGCTGAAGCGGCGCAGAGCCGGGAACCCGCCGGCGGGGCGAGGTGCCGGGAAGCTGCGGGGATAAGAGAAACAGAAGTTTGGAAGTGAAGTAAAAGAGAAATGGGAATGCTGGAAGATAGAAGTGAAATGGGAGAGGTAGGAATGCCCGGAGATAGAGAAATAGAGAAAAATAAGGCCTCCCCTCAACATGCCAATTAGAAGGCTTGGATTTGGTCTGCCCGATTAGTGAGGCGATGAGCACCTGGGCGGCTAGCCGCAGGTCACCGAAGACAGGCACGAATTAACATCAGTAAGGCCTCCCCACAAAAAGGCAATGAGAAGGCTTGGATTCGGTTTGCCTGATAGGTTTTGTAAACACCTGCAGGCAGTTCTAGCAGAGCAGAGCATGCGCTGCAGGGCACCGAACACAGGCACGCATCAGCGCCTAAAAACCTCCTCACAACATGGCGAAGAGAGGACCCGGATTCGGTTTGCCTGATAGGACTTGTAAGAGCCTGTGGCAACTCTAGCAAGTAGAGCAGAGTGTGCCGCGGGACACCGAAGACAGGCGCGTATCAACGCTAAAAAATAAAAAGAAAGGGGGATCTGTGGGGAGCAATCCGGACTAGACTAAGTTACTCGAATTAGGACTTATTCTATGCATCTGCTCTCCCACAATATGGCGCTGGGAGAGAAGTAAACAGCTTCTGCACAGCTGCCTCCAGTTCAACCAATTAACTGTAGGACTTGCTCCTGATTGGAGGAGAGCGGCGTGCTCGGCGTGTGGGCAGCCGAGTTGGGATTGGTGGAGAGGACTATATAGGAGGAGAGAAACGGCATGCACCAGGAACATCTATGGGGAACATCTAAGGGAACCCGTGCAGCCCCCGAGAAAGCCGGCCGGCGGTGTGCCGCTCCCCTGCGGAAGTGGGGAATGCGGCCAGGGGGAACTGCCCTTCCACGGAGGTGGAAGGGATAGTAGCCAACCCGGGAAGAACCAGCAGCAAACCCGGGGAGGGCCGAGCAGACGAAAGAACAGCGCAGGGTCCTGTGTCGTTCCTCCATGAAGAGGGGGAGCGACAGTGCCCAGGAGGAGATCTGGAAGGAACTGCACTGGACTGAAGACTGCACCACATCTGTGTCCATCAGCAGGAACACTGGACACATTTGAAATGCCTTCTGGAGGGAAGACTGACAGGTCTTCAAAATAAATTGGATGTGGAAGATAAGGCAGAAGGAGGTGAAAGGTAAAGATACAAACACAAAGGATTCATAATTAATTCTCCAATATTTCTTCAAAGTGCTTCCTTAAGACACTATGTGCAGAGTACAGATGGGCTCACAAAATCCCTCTTAATCCTGATATGATTTTCTCCCCTGCAATGTCCTCCCTGCCTCCCCCCACCCTGTTCTGTCTACCTGCTTCATCTCCTGTGCTATCTGAATGTATTATCACACCTTCCAAGGATTTGTTTATTTCTCATTTGCTGTGTATTTTACTCAGGCAGCACCGTTAATGAAGTGAATTACCAAGCTAGCAGTGCTCTGAATCATGATGGCTTTGCAATATTGAATTGTGAAACTGTGACAAGCAAGCGCCACTTGCATCATGTCTCATCCACCACTCCTTAAACTGCAGAGTATCTTTCTTAATAAAAATTCCAAATAGATTTTCCCAACTAAAAAGCACACAAGACACATGGAAAGCAAATGAGGATATCTGGAGTGAAAGTGGAGATGACAGGATATAGCAGGGTGGGAAAAGGGGGTCTTTGAATCGAGCCTCTACTGTGGCCTCAGCCATTGAGCCTAAGGGTTTCCTTTTTGAAAATCTCTTCCCAATAGAATAGTTATAGGGGTCAAATAGGCTGTGAATAAAAATGCCTGACACACAGCAGTCTCTGATAAACATTCTGTTCTTATTTATTCTCCTACCCACTGCTGACAGGCTTTCCTAGAATCAGTACCAACACAAGGGCCAGAAGCTTCTCACAGCCGAAAGAAGTCACTCAACGGCCAAAGGAACACCCAGGGAAGCCGTGAGTTCTGGTCCCTTTCTGCGCCTTTCCCATCTCCTTCTCATTCAAGGAGTTTTCTTCCTATTCCTCTAAAGTCATTCAAAATCGCTCTGGAAAGAGGACAAGAAGAAACCCTCTGCTCTGCACTGAGAGAGGCAACACCCTGTGGAAAATCCCATTTGAGAAGTGGGCACCCACAGAGGGAGAAGACAGTAGGTGAGGTCCTGCTTGACTCCTGACTTAGACATCTCTCAGACACATCAAAGGTGTCACTAAAAAGCTGATCAAGAGGAAAACAGGAATTCCAAAGGCTACCTGATGGGACAGCAGACCGCCACAAGACACTTGCAGGCTGGCTTGTGACCCCACGAAGGGTCGCCAGGGATCAGGTCACACTGCTCCATTCAGAAGGAGAGCCTGAAATGGTCTAGGAAGCTGGCTGGCTACAGAGGCAGAGCTGTTGGTGGGGACTCATTTTCAGGTAGTGAGTGGAGAGGGAGTGCCCTGAAACTAGATCAAGGTGTGGTCTGAGCAGCTGGGTATAGGGAGGGAAAGTCAACAGGACTCAGGAAAGCTTGCCAGGCAAACTCTAATATCCAAAACCCTGAGCCAGCCTCTTGTGAGTGCAAAATAAGAGTTCTATTTCTGGGGGCCGATGTTGTGCCACAGCGAGTAAAGCCATCTGTGGTGCTGGCAGCCCATATGGGTGCCAGTTTGAGTCCCAGTTGCTCCAATTCCCTCCAGCTCCCAGCTAATATGCCTGGGAATGCAACAGAAGATGGCCCAAGTGCTTGGGCCCCTGCACCCACATGGGAGATCCAGAAGAAGCTCCTGGCTCCTGGCTTTGGCCTGACCCAGCCCAGCCATGGAAGCCATCTACGGAGTGAACCAGTGGATGGAAGATCTCTCTCTCTCTCTCCCTCTCCCTATACCTCTGTAACTTTACTTTCAAACAAATTAAAAAAAAAATTATGTTTATGTCAACTCTGATACTTTCTGAAAATTTAAACTTTATTCCAATTTTCTGGTGAAAGCATTACTTTTTTAAAGTGTATCTATTTTATTTATTGGAAAGTTAGAGTGACAGGGAGACAGATATCTTCGATCTGCTGGTTCATTCCCCAAATGCCAACAACAGTCAGAGGAGGGCCAGGCCAAAGTCAGGAGCCAGTTATGTCTCCTATGTTTGTAGCAGGGGCCCAAGCACTTGAGCCAACATCTGCTGCCTCCCAGATGCATTAGCAAGAAGCTGGATCGGCAATGGGACAGCAGGGACTCAGACTGGCATGCTGATATGGGATGCAGGTGTCCTAAGCAGCGGCTTAGCCCACCACACCCCAACACTTGCTCATGAAAGCACTTCTTTAAAACTTCCGACCAGAATAAGCAGAAGGAGAGAAAAACATCAGTTCATACACAAACCACCATACTCTATATAGCTGAGAGTGCCTTGGAAGAGACCAGTCACAGGAGCAGCGGCCCTCCTCTTAGAGATCTGCTAGAACTTGGTGGACCAAGTCAGTCCTTGAAGCCTCCCAGACCAGTGAGCGGAGATGGTGCTCACTGTTCTGCCAATGCCTCTCTAAGATGGCAGCATGTGCTCACATGACACTGTGCAAGACTGCTTGGCTTCCCATTGGTAATATTTGTTACATCTTGCCCACATTCTCAAATTCCTGTTCCATGACATTCTAGCACATCCACTTTGCAATGTGCAATAGCAGAACAATAAGGCTCTGATAATATAATATAATATAATATAGTATAATATAATAGGTTTCTATTCCTGAACTCTGAGGACTGCAGAGAATAAAAATTACACAGCGGAGCACGTTGGTTCCTGGCAAATCCATGGTATTCAATTTGCCAGGCCTTACAGATACCTTGGCAATTCCGTCAGGTATATCAGTTCCTTCAATGTCTACTCTGCATATTCACAGTTTCTTATTGCTTTCATCCACTCTGCCCTCCCAATTTTTCATTTAATCATGTGTCCTAATTCAGAGAAAAATGATACTGCCAGTTGTCAGCCATCTTCCACTGCAAACAAAGAAGTATCTCCTCTCTCATAAAGGGTAATCTACCTGCCAGCCCTCTCCCATCTCTGGTTGCCTCTGAGACCCAGGCCCATCCCTTTTTCTCTTTCCTGACTCATTATCCTCCCTACCACTACCTATTGCCTTCTTCTCATGCTTAATTCTCTACCACCTCAAAATTGCAAACAAAGTAACTCACTCTGCTACTCTCCCCCATGGATTGCCTGACATCTCTGCTCCAAGGCCTTTCCCAACCCCTCCAACACTTCTGAGCCATGCTCTCCGCTTCTCTGCAGGACACAGCCCACTACTTCCAAAAGTCCATGTAAATGGAATTAAAAGATAAATTAATTTTGGTGCAAAAAAATCCCATGCACAGTTATTTTCATTGTACATATTTCCCAATAATTTTCAAAGAGCCCTTGTATGCTTGGATTTCAACATTTTTCAACAAAATAAACAAATCTTCTAATTATATTTTTCTATGAACTTGTTAAAGTATCCTCATACAAAGCCATTCAGGTTCTGGCCCCCAACAGTGAGTCCATCCCCATCTTTTACAAATAATTTGCAACCATCAAATGGTACAAATGTCTCTTTTTCCATTCCTTGCAGATCTTATATTAAGGATTCTGATGCTTTTATTATTTAATTACAGGATTTATTTGTTTGGTACTGGAAACCAAGCCTTCAGGCACATTTTCATCACTTCATATGTCAGGAGGAAAAAAAATCTTTAATAAGATTAGGAGGAAAAGATACACAAAGACAAATACTTCTACCATCATTGTTATCTATGTGGCTAATGTCCTTTTCAAAAATTCTCTTTATAAGTCATTCTTGAGTTGAAAGCCATTACTTTACAAAACCAAGATTTCAGGGAGAGGAAGAAGCTTAGAGACTACAAGGGCTACTGCTAAATAATAAAAATTAAGACTTTGATGATGAAAAGAATACCTCCTGAAGACATAAGTTTCTCAACCTCTACAAAGTAATGTCAGCGATACTTGGTGAGCCTCTAAAACAGAATTAATGTCACCTTCTGAATATGACATAATTAATAATGCAATCATGTAATCAATCAGTTCCCTGGCCACAGAAAATATCCACAGTATAAGCTGCAGATATAGAGGTGACTAAGAGGTTAAGAACAATCAAATGCTATTCGTGGTGACCATAAAGGGGATATCACTCTATCGTGAGTCTAAACGCAAAGCTTGAAATATAATCATTTTCTTCTCTGTGAAGAACAAATGTGTTAGCAGACAGGGACTACTGACTAAACATGGAAAGCCCCCAAAATGGAAATTTCTCCATGTACTTCTGATATTCCCTCTTCCTAGGGAAGCGGGTCTGAGGCCCTGGAGAGCAACCGGAGCGCCAGCAGCAGCTCCCTGTCACTGGGGTATAAAAGGCTGAACCGCCCCTGGGACCAAAGTCACGGTGACTGCCTGTGCTCCTCAGGCAAACTTCAGATTCTACTGTAGTCCTCTTCCGCAGTGGTCCTGAGGGGGAAAGGCAATCATCCCAGCCCACTGCGCAGTTTGTTTAGTGTCTTTCATTGACAAAGTAATATTCTGGGTTATAAATCATTCTCCTCGGAGCTTGGTTAATGAAAGTCTGCCTTCAAACATCCATTATATCCAGGAACTGACAAAATCAGGTCTTGGTATCTATAAAGATGAGAGGCAGATCCTGGCTGGCCCCTTCGATTAGTTGTCTGTCAGCTATCTGTGCAGCCCATAGCATGTGGGGCTGAGAACAGTAGGTAGGTACTGTTGATAACACAGCAAACAAGACCGCGTGCCCACTCCCTTAAAGCAAACAGTCCGCTGGAGAGGTCAGACAAGGAAACACACAGTTGTCCATCTGTGTTTGTCAAAACAAAACCAGTTATTTTCCATAATCATACTAACCTCAAAAAGCTAGGAATCTGTATTTTAGCAACTATTATTTAATTAAAAATATAGGAATTGCTTTTTAAATAATGACATAAAACCTCACTTTTTAATACATGAATATTGCAGGCAACTTAAATTGTAAAAAAATTCTGCAGATAATCAAGAGTTATGCAGCTTTTCTGTGCCTTTGGTTACCTTAGATGAAGATTTGTTAGCTGGCTCTCTACTGTTAAATCAGTTAAATCATTCATTCTTGCCCTCCACCATTACTGAAAGATAGTTTTCAAAATGCAAAACCACAGATATAAATTGAATAGGTGTCAAAGATTTTATTGGGGGAACCAATTCAAAGACGCATCCAAGGCATTGGCATGTTTGCAGATCAGGAATATTGAAAAGAACATGAAAATGAAGATAAAACCTGTTGGGGAGGGGCAGGAAAGTCAGTCAGATTGCTACCAGACAGGGCATAATTTGCATATGGACAAGAATTATTTTGCACTACCATCAGTTCGCTACAAGTTAGGTTTGTCAAATAGCTCCCAGAGGATCAGACCCAGAAAACTGAGAGAGGTTTTAGATCTGAACAATTCAAAGGCTTACTGGAGCAAAAAATTTTCCCCACACAATTAGCAGTATCACTGCCTATCACCATAACATTAAAGGAAGGACTCACCGTGATGGACCTAACGGTAACCTAGTAGACTTTCGCTTCTGAACTGCAGCCTGCTTCAACCCCACACTTTACCCACAAAGTGAGGTAACAGATGGACTTAGCTTAGCTGTGAGCCCTTTGGAACAGTGAGGAAGCTCTAACTTACCTGAGTAGGTGGAAGTGGGGGTTACCAGAGGGACAAGTCTGATATGGCAATTTATGAAAACTTCGGATCCAGGTGGGTCACAGTACCGTCTTGAGCAGGAAATGGCATCTTTGGCTAAATAGGGGCACAACAGGAGCAGACTGGGAGCAAGTGACAGCACTGAAGCACCCAGGTCTCAGTGCACTGTCCCAGAAGTCTGAGATCCTTAGGAGCTTGACTCAAGCTTAAAAGTGTCTAGGCACAGGGGCATTTGCCTATACTACGAAGTTTCTAAGTGTTTTTCCCTACCTCCAACATATTTCTTTACAAAGCCAAGATTGTTCTGGTATTTATTTAGTACGCTTTGAATTTGAAAGTTGTGGATATACTGAGTATATTTTCTTTTAAATATTTATTTATTTATTTGAGAGACAGAGAGAGAGAGATCGGTCTTCCATCCACTGGCCCACTCCCTAGATAGCCACAATGGCCGGAGCTGAGTCGATCTGAAGCCAGGAGCCAGGAGCTTCTTCTGGGTCTCCCACGTGGGTACAGGGGCCCAAGGACTTGGGCCATCCTCTTCTGCTTTCCCAGGCCATAGCAGAGAGCTGGATCAGAAGTGGAGCAGCCGGAACTCTAACTGATGCTCATATGGGATGCTGGCTCTGCAGGCGGTGGCTCTGCTCGCTACGCCACAGCATGGCCCCCTGAGTATATTTTTAATACCATATTCTTGGGTACAAAACTTATCATATGCCCTTCTGGCTAAGAATGAAGATCATATTTACAACATATATGAGATGGTCATTACCATCTCATGTTTCAGAATGGTATAGAGTAAGTTTACGAACCAGAAATGCAGGGCTGTCTCACAGCCAGAAGCAAGGCATTAGTGGAAAGAGCAGTGAAATGACTTGAAAAGTGTAAGAGTAAAATGAGCTAAGTCACCATGTCAATAATAAGTGTTCTTTTTTCTTTTTCAGACAAAAAGCACAATAAAGGAAATAATATAAGAGGAGATTAATGTTACTGAGAACATTTACGATAATTGCTTTCCTGACTCAAGACACACAGTCCCTTCTCCCAGAGCTCTGCCACAGAGAACACCAAGCAGCCTCTACTATGGCTAAAACCTTGGCTTAAGTTGTGTGCCAGAGTGGACCCAGCAATGCAGCTCTGCAATAGGCGTTGTGCAAGCCCACTGCATGGTAGCAGAAGGATGCTCATCTCTTCTGAGCAAAGCGCCAAGGACAGGCGTTCTGGAAATGGTAGTGTTATGTATCCATACTCGTATTAACTTTGTATCCACAATTGGCAAGTTCTTTCCAACCATCAGTAAATATATGTCTCTGTCAAATAAATACTTCTTCACTAAAACTCAGAGAAGTGAATTTTGACAAAGAACTTTAATGAGAAATTATAGTTTGCTATGCTGACTCAGTTTTCAGAAGCCACATATTCCCCATAACTGTCAAGAATTACAAAATAGGGAGGGTGTTGTGCAGAAAGTTAAGCTGCTGCTTGGGACACCAAAGTCACATGTGAGAATGCCAGTTCAAGTCCTGGCCACTCCACTTCTCATCCGGCTCCCTGCTAAGGCGCCTGGAAAGCAGTGGATGATGGCTCAAGTACTTGGATTCCTGCCACCCTATTTGGAGACCCAGATGGATTTCCTGGCTCCTGGCTTCAGCCTGGCCCAGTCCTAGCTGTTGTGGCTATTTGGGATGTGAACCAGCAGTAACAAGATTCTCTCTCTCTCTCTCTCTCCCCCCTTCTACCCCTTATTTCCCCCCTCCCTCCTCCACAACCCAGTACTCTGCCTTTCAAATAAGTAAGTCTTTAAAAAGAAAAAGTTAATGTTTGACCTAAAAATTTAAGGAAAAAATCCACAATTTTGAAAAGTAAAAAGATTTTACAAATATTTAAATATTTGAACCATAACTAAAGTTCTAAAGCAAGTTTAGTCTTTGAAGAGTGAAGTTTCTCTTATAAACTTACAGTTTATTGCTCAACTTTTATGTCTTCTATATTTCATAATCATTTTCAGGAAATTATTAGGGTCAAAACCTTGGGACTTCCTGTTGAGTTCTAGAAACTTACTGTCAAAAAAAATCAAAACAAAATGAAGCAAGTTTAATAGAGTGAGGCAATCTACTTCTTGGCCATCAGAGAGGGAGAAAGTGAACCACTGACAATAAATGTAAGGCTGAGTGACAACAATGGGATGCTGCCTAGTCAATATGGAGGCCCCAAAGAGATCACAGAATACAAAAACCCAAACCCAGGGGCTGGTGCTGTGGCATAGTGCGTAAAGCCGCCATCTACAGTGCCGGCATCCCATATGGGCGCCAGGTCGAGTCTTGGCTGCTCCACTTCTGATCCAGCTCTCTGCTGTGGCCTGGGAAGGCAGCAGAAGATGGCCCAAGTCCTTGGGCCCCTGCACCTGTGTGGGAGACCCCAGAAGCTCCTGGTTCCTGGCTTCGGATCAGCTCTGGCCATTGCTACCATCTGGGGAATGAACCAGCGGATGGAAGACCTCTTTCTCTCTCTCTCTCTCTCTGCCTCTGCCTCTCTGTAACTCTGCCTTTCAAATAAATAAATCTTTAAAAAAAAAAATCCAGGGTCCAGCATTGTGGCCAGCATTCCATATGAGCACCTGTTGGTGTTCCAGCTCCTCCACTTCCGATCCAGCTCCCTACTAATTGCCTGGAAAAAGCAGCAAAGATCTCCCAATACTTAGACTCCTGACACCCACATGGGAGATCCAGATGAAGTTCCTGGCTCCTGGTCTCAGCCAGACCCAGGTCCAGTCACTGTGGCCATCTGGGGATTGCACCAGAGGACAGAAGATCTCTCTCTCTTTCGATCTCTCTCTCTCTGTAATCTGACTTTCATATTGATTAATTAAAAAAAGGGCCGGCGCCGCGGCTCACTAGGCTAATCCTCCGCCTAGCGGCGCCGGCACACCAGGTTCTAGTCCCGGTCGGGGCACTGGATTCTGTCCCGGTTGCCCCTCTTCCAGGCCAGCTCTCTGCTGTGGCCAGGGAGTGCAGTGGAGGATGGCCCAGGTGCTTGGACCCTGCACCCCATGGGAGACCAGGAAAAGCACCTGGCTCCTGACTCCTGCCATCGGATCAGCGCGGTGCGCCGGCCGCAGCGGCCATTGGAGGGTGAACCAACGGCAAAGGAAGACCTTTCTCTCTGTCTCTCTCTCTCACTGTCTACTCTGCCTGTCAAAAAATAAAAATAAATAAATAAATAAAAAATAAATAATTAAAAAAAAACACAAGAACAGGTAGCCAAATGAGCAGTGAACAAAATCCTAATTTAATAGCTTAACATTCAAACTAGTGGATACTTGCATATCTTCTAATGGTTATTTTGTGTTTATATGTGATGAGATTAATGTTATCAGAATGAATGGCAGAACAAAAAAGGAAATTTCCAGAAATCCAGTCCAAACACTTGTAGGCACCTAAAATACTACATATCAAATGGCAAGAAAAGTATGTTACAATAAAATAAAAATATGAGGGGTATATCTCTAATACCTTTGGCAATTTTACCAATATGAAATGAAACAAAAAGTTCTATCAAAGAAAAATGATGATTTTCAGATTCTGAGATGCAAAGAGGGGAAATACTTGGTTCAGTTTATAAGAAATACATCAGAATCGTTTTTTCCTGTGACCCGTGAATGATAAGACAATGATGAAAAACTATAGACTTGAATTTGTTTAAATAGCAACTTCCAGACTTTGCCCTTGATTCACTATTCTACTGTGTCTGTATCCATCTCTGGCACACTGTCTGCCTTACCAGTTAGTAGACCCCTAATGGATTTGAGCAAATGAATGAATGAGTGACAACTTAACCTGAGCTACTTCGAGACTGTAACTCATTCAGGGAAAAGAAATTTCTGGAGCCAATCAGATTGAAAAATAATATAAGATACTCTAGAAAAAAATTAACAGAAAGAATTAGAATCAAAAGGATCCTCTGATTAACCCTCAGCTAATTATAAATTTAATTAACTAGGAGAACCCAATCTCCATTAATTCTATTTAATTGAGATTTTACTGCATTTAAAATGATGTTATTCGAATGTTCTCATTAATATTTAATGAAAATATAAGTAATTGACTAACCAAATTCACTGTGCTTAGGTAAACTCTAATTAGAGTCAGAAGAGTGTCCAAGAGACTTATCAATCACAAAATGAAGTAATATAATTACAGATGAAATTCAACAAGGAAACAGCACAAAGTAATAATCAGTGAAAAAATGGAATGAAATTACTCGACCGCAGTGTTAGGTTCTGAGACATGCAGTCAATCAAGTGTCATTTCAGGCAACTCAGGCGCAATAAACCTACTCAACAAAATTGAACTCTTGATTACATTAAAGCATATTAGTGTCATATCTGCTTACTCACTGTTTCCCAGATGAGAAAACGCCCTGCTGTTACTTCACTTCCGATTTGGACTAAGTTAAATCGGGGTCCCTTTGTCTGGTTATGGATTTGTGGTTCGGAACGTTCCTCTGTGCATACCATCCCCCATTCTAACTCGGCAGAGCCCACGCGCTTGGGCCTCGGTTGACCCCAAGAACTGGGTTCCGCGATTTCTCAGGTGTCCCTCTAAATCACCTTCCACCTGGAGGAATTTGTTCGTGCTCTTTAAATAATTCTAGTCTTCTGAAAAACTAGACTTTTCAAGTAGGCTCATGGATGGTAATGAGTTCTAATGAACTTTTAACATATCACACTTCACAATGAACAAATCTGCATTTCAAAAATGCCTTTTAGGGATGGTTTATTCTTCCCTCATTTTTTTTAAAAGATTTATTTATTTATTTGAGAAATAGAGTTACAGTGAGAGAGTGAGAGAGAGAGAGAGAGAGAGAGACAGAGAGACAGAGAGAAAGGTCTTCCATCTGATGGTTCACCCCCCAAAATGGCCGCAACAGCCGGAGCTATGCCGATCTGAAACCAGGAGCCAGGAGCCAGGTGCCTCTTCCTGGTCTCCCAGGTGGGTGTAGGGGTCCAAGCACTTGGGCCATCCTCCACTGCCCTCCTGGGTCACAGCAGAGAGCTGGACTGGAAGAGGAGCAACCAGGACTAGAACCCGGCGCCCATATGGGATGCCAGCGCTGCAGGCGGAGGATTAACCTAGTGTACCACAGCGCGGGGCCCTCTGCCCTCACTTTCAATCCTGTTGCCTTGAAGAACAGAAGAGAGCCACAGCTGGTGTTGAGCCCGTCTCTGTGGTGCAGTGGCGCCTTTGGCCTCCCGAGTCCTACCCAAGTCTCAGCCTCCCACTCTGCTCTAGTGGAACAGTTTTGCCTATCTCTGTTTTTCCCTTTGGCACTCTTGGCCACGGTTAGCCATTACAGCAATGACTCATACCTCCAACATTTCGGTTCCCATTACCCTGACCCACACCAGCTCCCCACCCCAGGTGTGACCTCCCTGAGCCTCATTTCAACCCATTCACTGACCAACAAGCCAATCCAGCCCCAATGCCCCTTGACTGGGGCTCAGAGAAACCCAACAAAGGTCCTAATGTAGAGATTCTAAATATTTAAATAGGTCCCAATTTCTGGACACAGAAAGGTTCTTCAAATCAGACCAAGCATCTGGCCACACGGTTGGGTGATAGTGCAACCCAACAAAGCCAGGGGCTGGGGATTAACCTGAGCAAGGACCAATCTGCTGTTCTCCAAAGGCAAGTGCTCTGCTGAAGCTTAGGGGAGCCACTCACTTGTTATGGGTTTGTGACTTGGAATTTTGCTCTGTGCATCGCCATCCCCCTTTCTAACTCAGCAGAGCCCATGCGCTTGATCCATCGAAATGGCTACATCAGGGCATCCTCATTGGGTCTGACCTGAATTTCCCTGAAATATGGGCCTCTAGGAACTTTGTCTGCAAGAATTCTACAGGAATGGGTCAGTAAACCAAGAAACAGAAGTAAGGACGATTTGAGACAGATATACTGGGGACTTCAAAAAGTCTTTGGAAAAGTGGGATTAGAGAAGATGTGAATTTTCTATTAACTTTTTGAAGCCCCCTCATATACACAGTGCTAGCATTCTGTTATATAAGACATCTCTTTTTCAACTATATCTAGGAGTGAATGCATTTTTTAATTCAGGGAACACAGTGCTCAGAATGATTACTTTTATTACAGCTATGTTTTCTCCTTAGGCACTGAAGGCTTCCATCGATTTCAACTACTGATTATCTTTTTTATTTTGATTTTTTGCTTAACTCAATTTCTTGCCTGGTAATAATACATATTTTCTCTACTTCTTTAAATCTCTTTATAGATGCAATTGAATGTAATTTAGAATTTACAAGTCTTATCACATTCTCATTCTGCCTGAGTGATTCTGCATATAAAAAAAACCAGACTATATATTTCTTTTGAATTTCTTTAACTCTCTGCCTAAGATTTATGAAATTAAAATTATGGTATTTAGATACCTTTTCTGTCTAATCATTGCTGGCATGTGGACAACACCAAATAAATCCTTTACCAGCGCAGTGTCCCGTTCTGAAATTTCCCACTGTGTACCAACTGTATTGCCAAGGAGTTAGAGTTGGCCCTGGGCTGAAAATAAGCAGAATCCACAATTTTGGTGCAATTTTTCAAGCAATCGTAAGTGCAGTGGATGTGCTGGTGTTTACATGTTATGATCTTGTTTATAAGCTGATCTAGATGAATGCTTTCAAGGAAATCAGGATATACCAACTTCAACTAATACTACTTAGTTTACCAGGCTGATAACTCATAGTTCACCAAATATTTTCATTTGCTCTTTGGAATAGCGAAGTACTTGTATCACCAGTTTCCGTTAATGAATAAAATGTATTACTGTTAATGTTAACGTGTTCTACTTGTCCAGCTCTTACTCTAGTATTTTCTCTGCAATATTTTCTTAAGTAGCACTCTTTGTTGAGCATAATATTTGGTTATATAATTTACAAAAAATAAAATCACCAATTTCAAGTATATAGTTTCATGCAGCTCAACAAAGTAGGAATGTATGGAATGACCACTTCCATCAACAAATGGGTCATTTCTATCACCCCACAATATTCCCGTCACCATCTGCAGTCAACCTCTCCCATTACCACAAGCATAGACAAAGCCCTATTCTCTTTCCTATCACTATGGCTTTCTCTCTTTTTTAAAAAAAGATTTATTTTACTTATTTGGGCCGGCGCCGCGGTTCACTAGGCTAATCCTCCGCCTTGTGGCGCTGGCACACCAGGTTCTAGTCCCGGTTGGGGCACCGGATTCTGTCCCGGTTGCCCCTCTTCCAGGCCAGCTCTCTGTTGTGGCCAGGGAGGGCAGTGGAGGATGGCCCAAGTCCTTGGGCCCTGCACCCCATGGGAGACCAGGATAAGTACCTGGCTCCTGCCTTCGGATCAGCGCACTGCGCTGGCTGCAGCACGGCGGCCATTGGAGGGTGAACCAACGGCAAAGGAAGACCTTTCTCTCTCTGTCTCTCTCTCTCACTGTCCACTCTGCCTGTCAAAAAAAAAAAAAAAAAGATTTATTTTACTTATTTGAAAGACAGAGTTACAGAGAGAGGTAGAGACAGAGAGAGAGGTCTTCCATCCGTTGGTTCACTCCCCAGATGACCGCAACAGCCACAGCTACGCCGAACCGAAGCCATGAGCCAGGAGCTTCTTCCAGGTCTCCCACATGGGTGCAGGGGCCCAAAGACTTGGCCATCTTCTACTGCTATCCCAGGCCATAGCAGAGAGCTGGATTGGAAGAGGATCAGCCGGGATTGGAACTGGTGCCTATATGGGATCCCAGCAGTTCAGGCCAGGGCATTAACCTGCTGCGCCACAGCACCAGCCCCGGCTTTCTCTTTAGTATCCTATAGAAATTGTACCATATGACACATAATCCTTTGTGTCAGCTTAATTTACCTGCAATAATTATTTTATCTCATTGACAATTCCCCAATCCAATATATGACTCCCACCATCTTCATTTTCTTCCTTTCCTAACTCAACCCTTTGGGAACATTCTTAACTCTCTCACCTCTGTTTCTGTTAGGTTCGACTGGCAAATGTGGAGCTCTGGGTGTTCCCCAGCTCTCTTCTAGCTGCGTCTACCTCTGGGTCAGCCAGATTCTGCTGGGAATCACAGAACCCTCCTGGAGAAGTTCACTGTAAACCTGGCACTAGGAACTTTAAAAGTGCATTCAGTGATATCTGGGAATTCTGTTTCTCCAATAATTCTTATTCTCCTCATTCAAAAACTGTATTTTGGAATGGGCATTTGGCTTAGTGTCAGTTTGTGTTGAACTCTCTGCATCAGTTTGTGACTTCAGCTTCCTGACAATGCAGACCCTGGGAAGCAGCAGTGATGGCTCAAGCAGCTGGATTTCTGCCACCCACGAGAGAGCCCTGGATGGAGTTCTTGGCTCTTGGCTCCTGACTCCAGACCCAGCCCAGTCTTTGCCATTGTGAGAATTTGAGCATTTGGGGAGAGGCTCCACGGGTGACAGCTATCTAACTAGCTCACTCTCTCTCCCCTCAAACAGATAAATAAAATCTTAATCATTATCTCTTCTTCTCTCTCCTTTAACCTCTCATACCTGCCACCTCCATATGCATGCTCAACTGATGAACTCACCTCACCTTTTGTGGAGAAATGGAAGCCTGAAGAAGGTGACACTTCCATACTCCCAAGGCATTGTTCTTGTCTTAGCTCGGGCTACCCATAATAAAGTATCACAGGATGAGTGGCTTCAACCACAGAAGTGGGTTTTCTCACAGTTCTGGAGGCCACAAGTCCAGGCCCAAGGTGCCACCAGGGTTGGGTTCTGGGAGGGTTCTGTTGCTGGCTTGCAGACGGCCTCCTGCCTGAGTCCTCCTGTGGCCTTGCTGTGTGCACTCAGGAAGGAGAGAGCTCTGTGTCTCCTCCTCCTATTACAAGAACACACACCAATCCTACTAGATTAGGGCTCTACCCATATGATCTCACTTTCCCTTAATTATCTCCTAAAAGCCCCATTTCCAAGCCCAAGTGCAGTGGGTGCAGGGGAAGGATTAGGGCTTCAACATTACACAGTAGTGCCCACGTTCTTCATCTCACCGAATGTTATAACAGAAACAGTGCCCATGCTTCCCTGAACTCTAAACCCCAGCTTCCCTCACTTGAAATGGATTCACCTTTAAATGGATTCATTCCTTCTCCTGCATAACAAGAACCACCCTCACCCCCAGCTGGATCACGCTCTCAACACATACACATGCTCCTCTACTCCACACCTTCCTTCACCTCCCAACTCATTCCCCCTCCTCCCTTCAAAACATCAGCTCTCTAAAGCATGATCCAAACTCATTGCCTACCGTTTAACAATTTATTCACCTACCAGAACTCTTAAACCTGGCGAAAACCACTCACCTCCAGCTTATTAACAAGCCCAATGTTCCAAATTCAGTGGACACCTCTATCTTCCAACAAGTTGACCACACTTTTGCCTGAAAACTCTCCCCTTGCTGGATCCATGCATCAGTGACTGGATTCTCTTTATTTTCCTCTGACTCCTCCTCGCTCTCCTTTACTGGCTTCCGCTCCCCTTCCAAACCTCCCAACGTGGAATGCCCCGAAGCTGTCCCTGAATCCTCCTTCCTTCTCTGGCTATTCCAAGTGCTCAGTGAGCTCGTCCAGTTCCTTGGCTTTGATATCACCTCTCCGGTGATGACACTCAAGTGTAACTGTGCAGCAGTGACCTCTCTCTTGGAGGCCCAGCCCCTTTATACAGCCCAAACGCCTACCTGATAACCTATCTAACGGTCCCATCAAGAGACTATCCAAACATAACCCTTGACTTACCTCTCTTCTAGTCCTCCTTTTCTCTGTGGACGACAATGAACTGCTCAAGCCAAAGTCTTATTACCCAATTCCTTCCTCTCGGCTTTATTATGGCTATCAGCAGCTCAGTTTCAAATCCATCTACTTCTCTTTGTCTCTTGCTCTATCACCCCAGTCTAAGGCGCATCAGTTCTCGATTGGATGGTGGCCAGTACCTTCTGATTTCTTTCTAAAATGCTTATTTTCTTGCCCTACTTCTGTGCAGAGGCAGAGTTACAGACAGAGAGAAAGGTCTTCCATCCGCTGGTTCCCTCCCCAAATCAACCAGAGCTGGGCCAATCCGAAGCCAGGAGCCAGGAGCTTCTTCCAGGTCTCCCATGTGGGTGCAGGGGCCCAAACACTTGGGCCATTTTCTACTGCTTTCCCAGGTCATTAGCAGAGAGCAGGATTGGAAGTGGAGCAGCTGGGACGGTGCCGCAGGTGAAGGCTTCACCAATTATGCCACAGTGCTGGCTCCTGACGTAATCTTTTTTTTTTTTTTTTTTTTGACAGGCAGAGTGGATAGTGAGAGAGAGAGACAGAGAGAAAGGTCTTCCTTTTGCCGTTGGTTCACCCTCCAATGGCCACCGCAGCCGGCACGCTGCGGCCGGCGCACCGCACTGATCCGATGGCAGGAGCCAGGTACTTCTCCTGGTCTCCCATGGGGTGCAGAGCCCAAGGACTTGGGCCATCCTCCACTGCACTCCTGGGCCACAGCAGAGAGCTGGCCTGGAAGAGGGGCAACCGGGACAGAATCCAGTGCCCCAACCAGGACTAGCACCCGGTGTTCCGGCGCCGCAAGGCGGAGGATTAGCCTAGTGAGCCGTGGCGCCGGCCCTGATGTAATCTTAAAAACTGAAATAATGTTTTCCCTTCCCTTGCTCAAAACTCTTCAGTGGCTTCACTTATTGTTAGAGTAAAACTCAAAATCCCCTCCAAGGCTTGCTTCCTCCAACATGTGACCTACTGGATCTCTTTTATTATTTTCCCCTTCACTCTCGGCTCCATTCTTTCTGCCTCTCAAGCCTGCCAAGTTCAGTGTCTAAGCACTTGCTGTTCCCTCTGCCCTGAACATCCCTGTTCCTCCTTCAGGTCTTAAATGTCAGCCCCTCTAAGTGAATTTCCTGTCTCTGTCCAAAACAGACCTTCCCACACACCACCCTGGATAGCAGACTTCTATTTCTTTCATCCGTCACAATGAACTCAAGAGGGCAGGGCTTTGTCTGTCATGCCCCCTGCTGACTGTGCAGCACCAGCCGCGCACCTAGCACACAAGGAACGCTCACTGAAAGGATGACATGGATCTCAGACTCCCACCCTCCCCTAGGTTGCCAAAAGGAGCCCGTAACTGCCTTCCCCAGGACCGCCCTCCTTGGTTCCCACCCCCCTGACGCCTAAGGAGAGCTGTCTCAGCCAGACTGTCCTAGGCTCTTTGTATATCACAGTGAGAGAGTTGACAGGGAATTAACAGAGGAAGATCGAATCCGAAAGGCTTAGGAGGAAAAGGACTTGAAGAAATCGGTTATCAGTCGGAAATAATAAACACAGATGTGAGTGAGTAGGTGGGGAGGGAGCATTGAAAAGGGAAAGCAATCTGTGTGGTCCTGGTTCAGGTGAGAGAGCTCTTTCGGTATTTGTCAAATGTGAGCCCTTGGAGTGTGTGGGAGAGAAGAAAAATGGGAAGAGTACATGAGATATAAACAGCAGAGGTGCACATTCTGAGCTGGACCCCTCAGGATGCACGTTAAGGGAAAGAAGGGAGCTCTTGTTTCTTTTCTAGTGTGTGGAGTCGTGCTCCCTGGGGCTGAATGGCATGGGCCAGGACTTCAAGAGGTTCACACATACAAGGAAACTGAGGTTCTGAGTGGTTATGTGGCAATGCCCACAGCCTAGTAGCTGCTAAGGGCCAAGTGAGGATGCAAACCGAGGGCTTCTGCCTACAAGGCCTTGCTTATTCTCCTGTTACTGTTTCACCTGTTTCCTCTCTCTCAGCAAGAAATTAGGTTAGCTGGGCACATGGCCTCCTCCTGTTACCGTCTTCCCTTCTAATCTGTTCATGATAACGTAAGTCAAGCTCACCAGCGTAGGAGTTGCCAAAGCTGGGCTCTGTCCTCCCTTTTTAGTTTCCTATCACCTCTCCTCCGTGATTCCTTCAGGTTCACCAGAGCGAGCAGCCAATCACGCGTGGAAAGAGCGTTTAGTGCATGGCAGATAATCTGTCTCCCTCTGGAGCACTGAATTTACTGAAAGTGATGAGGGACTTCCAACCGGCCCTCCATTGTCTCCAGCTGCCTTTCCCTCTGCTCCGTGCTACGCCTTTCCTGTTTGAAGATCATTGTCCTTGAAACTGGAGCTGGGAGAGAAAGGGGATGAGCAGTTCTGATTTCCCCACAGAAAGGGAACAATATCCAATCTGCCCCAAGCAATGAGCATAGCTCTTTCTTGTTTTGTAGCTATCAAAACACATCAGAGGCTCATTGTATTTCTTAGCCTTTTATCACAATCTCATGCCACACTTTTGCATACTTGTTCAAACCCGTTTGCACACATCCTTCTTAGACACCCGTACCCTTCCTGCACACCCTTACTTTACCCTTCCACCCACCTTTTCTAAAACAGAGCTCAGGCAATTATGCTGGCTTATAAAATGCTTCCCTATTTTTTCATTTCATTAATTTCAGAATTTCATGTTTAAATAGTTTTTGATCTATAGACACCAAGGTCTTTCAAATAGATAAGAATGAGGTTTTTTTTTTAACTTTTATTTAATGAATATAAATTTCCAAAGTACAGAATATGGATTACAATGGCTTTCCCCCCCCACAACGTTCCTCCCACCCGCAACCCTCCCCTTTCCCACTCCCTCTCCCCTTCCATTCACATCAAGATTCATTTTCATTTCTCTTTATATACAGAAGATCAGTTTAGCATACATTAAGTAAAGATTTCAACAGTTTGCTCCCACACAGAAACATAAAGTGGAAAATACTGTTTGAGTACTAGTTATAGCATTAAATCTCAATGTACAGCACACTAAGGACAAAGATCCTACATGAGGAGTAAGTGCACAGTGACTCCTGTTGTTGACTTAACAAATTGACACTCTTGTTTATGGCATCAGTAATCAACCTTTGGCTCTTGTCATGAGCTGCCAAGGCTATGGAAGCCCCCTGAGTTCATTGACTCTGATAATTTCTAGACAAGGCCATGGTCAAAGTGGAAGTTCTTTCCTCCCTTCAGAGAAAGGTACCTCCTTCTTTGATGACCCGTTCTTTCCACTGGGATCTCACTCACGGAGATCTTTCATTTAGGTTTTTGTTTTGTTTTGTTTTGTTTTTTCCAGAGTGGCTTGGCTTTCCATGCCTGAAATACTCTCATGGGCTTTTCAGCCAGATCCGCATGCCTTAAGGGCTGATTCTGAGGCCAGAGTGCTGTTTAGGACATCTTGATCATGATATAGTTAATTTCTAAAATATAACCTCAAAGATGGAAGACTTTGAAATGCCTTCTAAAAGTGCACTCGTATATTATGTGGGCTGTCATGTGAATATTTGCATTGTTTGTGATCACCCCCCAAGTGCTCTATGAGGGTCACACAGGGAATAGATAATGAAGAATACCTCCTGGAGCCAATGTGGGTGCCATAACATCAGTGGTAACACCTGTAAATGATGCTCTGGCACACCTCCCACCACCCACGCCTCCTTGAGCACTGGGACAGCATTCTGCCACCTGCTAGGAGTTTGTCTGCTGATGGTCCACACTGAGACCTTCCCTAGGAATTGTCCCCAGTACAAGGAGGCACTTTCTCTAAGGTCACAATCCCAAGGAGGCAGCAGCATGTTTGCTTTATACAGTTCTTTTCAGCATTTATTATATAATAGGAGTCATTTATTATTATAGTCTAGAATTTATGATTTCATATATACAGATATCTCCCTCTTAAGTCCATTTACATAAAGTAGAACACTTAACAATGTCCCTCCTTCCGCATCTGATCAAGAAAACAACAGCCTTAAAGCCAACAGATGCAACTCATACAGGAAGAGGAAAAATGTGATATTTGAAAGCAAATCACGGCCGGCACCGCAGCACAGTAGGCTAATCCTCTGCCTTGCGGCGCCGGCACACTGGGTTCTAGTCCCAGTCGGGGCGCCGGATTCTGTCCCCGTTGCTCCTCTTCCAGGCCAGCTCTCTGCTGTGGCCCAGGAGTGCAGTGGAGGATGGCCCAAGTGCTTGGGCCCTGCACCCCATGGGAGACCAGGAGAAGCACCTGGCTCCTGCCTTCGGATCAACGTGGTGCGCCAGCCGCAGTGCGCCGGTCGCAGCAGCCATTGGAGGGTGAACCAATGTCAAAGGAAGACCTTTCTCTCTGTCTCTCTCTCTCACTATCCACTCTGCCTGTCAAAAAAAAAAAAAGCAAATCACACTCTAAGAGTGTCAATTTGTTAAGTCAACAACAGGAGTCATTGTGCACTTATTCCCCATGTAGGATCTCCGTCCTTAATGTGTAGTTCAATGTGAATTAATGATATGACTAGTGCTCAAACAGTATTTGGCACTTTGTGCTCTGTGTGGGGACAAACTGATGAAATCTTTACTTAATATATACTAAATTGATCTTCTGTATATAAAGATAATCAAAAATGAATCTTGATGTGAATGGAATGGGAGAGGAAGCAGGAGATGGGAGGGTTGTGGGTGGGAGGGAAGTTATGGGGGGACAAGCCATTGTAATCCATAAACTGTACTTTGGCAATTTATATCTACTAAATAAAAGTTAAAAAAAAAAAGAAAGCAAATCACAAACGTCTTTAGGGGAAATCTTATACTTGAAAAAGACAGCGATTCTAAAACTGTTGTGAAATTCCATTTTTATTTTCCTAATGAATGAATTTATGCTCTTGGTGAGCACTTTGCCTAAAGTACCTCCCCGCATGTAATTAAGAGCTGTTTTATGAGACAGGATTTACCAGTCAGATCCAATTACTGTGAATCAGAAAGACAACATTTTTATATTCTTTTCCGTCCTCCCATTAGACTGATCTTCCCTTTACCCAATGGCAACCATGGCTACTTCAATCATGACCCTGATAATGTACTACCCCATGGCAAACAGAGCCTTAAATCATTTTATTCCTCTCTTACTGCCGTCCCTATACTGAACAGTGAGAATACATGGACATTGTCATGGTTCATGACACATTGATTAATCAGGTAATACATGTTCTAAACACTTAGTGAAATGGACTGTGAAAAAACTATTTTACTGACTCTTACGGGCAACAATTTATCTTCTACTTTAATGACAGTGATGTGTCTGTCTCTTTACAGCCAATGGTACTTAAAAGTTATCTGAAATGCCTGGGTTTCATTGATTCCATCCCATTTAAAGTCAACTGAATTTTGCTAAAATTCTCAAAAATTAAGCGAGAAATATTGAACAATATTAAGCATGCTAAAAGATAAAGAAGCAAATGATGGAAAGTGTAGAACTGGTTTAACAGTATGACAGTATGGACTAGACAGAATGGCGGACAGTGCTAATTCCACTTTGAATATAGCCAACTAGAAAATGAGGAAAATCTCTCAACACAACAGAAAATTAACGTGCATGGGAGCAACTTTTAACAGACTATTGTTGCCATTTAGTCAGCTGCACCAGAGCCAAAGAGACACTCAGGGAGTCCTTGGCAACGAAAAATACGTGCCTAATATTCTATGCAGCCAAATTAGTAAGTAATTAGACAGAATTACTGAAATTGCACCAGAAGAAACAACCTTCTCACAAATTCCAACCATAAAAAACAAATAAATGGAAGTTTGTGAAATTCACTCTCTTTACAACTGCTCATTTTGATTTCCCAAATCCTAATAATTTCCTCAGGGAAATCTTGACTCCCCCAGAGTCGGCTCCCTTGCCACATGTTTTCACAGCACTCTATATTCTTTTCTTGCCCATAACTTAACATTGCTGGGACCCAGTAATGACTGTTTTCCTCTCCCAACTAGACTGCCAGCCCCATGAGGCCAGAGACTTCATGACTGTTCAGTTCCTGGCAGGCCCGGGGCAGTCTGGGACACATTACAGGTGTACCAATTACACGCTTTAAGTGAATGGAGAGCAATCTCATCAGCAGTTTCCATTTTGGAGTCTCTGTCCAGTTGTTCTTTGCATCAGTCTAGACCCTCCTCCTTCCTCTTAGGCCACCACTCTGCTGAGTGCGGAAGCAGCCCTGGAGCAGCGTGACATTTCCAGAAGAGGGGGCACGTTCCTCCCACCCCTTTGCACCACGCATACCAAACAGCTCTCCTATTCCAGTGCCTCCGGGCATCCATGATGGGTCCCGAAATCCACAAGCAATAATCTCCCAGGGAACAGGATGTCTCTGGCTGGAAGCATCTTCAGAACAACACAGTGTATTCCACGAGGCCTTTTGTACATAAGGGATGCAGAAACCACAGGTATTCATTGAGTACATGCCACACACCAGTTCTTAAAAAACTGCCCAAGCTCAAGGACAGAGATACAGTGGATCTTCACTGGGTTCTTCAGCCCAGGGACAGTTATGCTCACGCATTCCAACCTCTTGCTTTGAAACCACATTGTCCTCATTGCCTCTACTTCCTGCTTTCCACTCGTATCCCACTCTTAACAGCTTCCACAGCACCGTGGGCAACGTCCAGTCTGTGGCCACATAAGGCCCATGAAATCATTTGGTTCGGCCCTGCCAAGGCAACCGCAGGCAGGATTCAAAATTCGATAAATCTACAGCAGGCTAATTTTTAAGTTGACCATTTTGTACGGGCCACAAGTGATGTTATAAATATCCAAGTGACCCTTGGCAGTTAAAAGGTTCCACCACCCCTTAGTCTATAGTATTATTCTCAACTTCTGTTTTTGCATTATTTTCACTGTAACTCACACACTATTTTAACCCAGCTTCTGCCCCCAAATGGTATGAATACCTGTGTGTGTGTGCGTGTGTGCATGTGAAGCCTCCCATCTATCTATACACTCAGTTAAAGATTTTGCCCTGATTATCAATTTTTCAAGAAGAAAAATTAGATGTTATGATATGAGAAATTTCAACAGGTCTAATATGAGATTTCTTCTCACTGAATTTATTCATACTTCTTTATCTCCATCTTTTACTTACAGCTTGTATCCACCAACCTCTCTTACTTTTTCTTCTTTCTTCTAGAAGTAGTAATAAAGTATAATATCACCAATGTTACTATAAATGGTGCTTTGAAGAATTTTACTTCACCTCGTCACCAGTTATTTGAGGCTCACAATTGGAATAATAACCTCAGATTGTTATAAAATGAAATGATTTTCATAAATTACAAAAACCAGTGATGTAATATAGAGACACACACACACACACAATCTCCAGTGGCAGGACATGTTTACATGTATAATATAAGCAAGGGTTCTCCAGAAATTTCATGGAAAATAGATATTATGAAAAACTATGCATGGATTTCAAAATGTTCTTCACCTAAACTTACCCTTGAATTTCATTTTCTATGAAATTTTTTAAAGATTTATTGATTTATTTGAAAGTCAGAGTCACAGAAAGAGAGAGAGAGAGAGAGAAGGGAATCTTCTATCCATGCTTCATTCCCTAGATGGTTAACACAGCCAGGGCTGTGCTAAGCCAAACCCAGGGGCTTCTTCCAGATCTCCCACATGGGTGACAGGAGCCCAAGCACTTGGACCATCTTCCCAGGCCATTGGCAGGGAGTTGGATAGGAAGTGGAGCAGCCAGGACTCGAACTGGTGCTGATACAGGATACTGGTGTCACAGCAGGTGTGCAACTTTACCTGCTACGCCACAATGACAGCCCCTCTATGAACTTTTTGAAGTACCCTCACATGGTCATTTAATTTGGGCTCTTCCAACAGCAGACCGTGAGACAAGGATTGGAGCATGGGTAGAATTCCTGGGAGATGATCCCAGGCGAGGTGGAAGGCCAGGGGAGTGAGACACCTGGTGTAGGGACTAACACTATTCGCCTTGGCATCTGGGGGAAACTCCAGGTCCCTCTCCCACTCTGGTTGTACAGATGAGGCTCCTGGCCAGGAAGGCCTCCTTATCCCAGGGACCAAGCACAGATCCTGCCGGTCCCTGAGCAGCAGGCTCCAGCTCCCGGCCAGCCTGTGGAATTATTCAAACAAGAAGATCCCATCCCCCTTCCTCCCCAGAGAACCAAGGGGCATCCCACTCTTGGTACCCCCCAGCCTGCCTCCCGCAGTCCCGGGCTGTTCTCTCTGCTCCTAGCTACAAGGGCTGAGACCAGTAAATTGCCATCGGCCTCATCTACTCAGCACCAGGTGTCCTTGTGTCTGGGCCTCTGCACAACTCTCGGCCGGGGGGACCCTCTCTAATCAGCCGGTGAACAGGAGCCACGAAAACAGACACAGACAAAATCACATGCCAGAAAATATGCACTGTCAAGCTAGTTGCTACCGTGGCTGGGGAAGGGTAGCTAAAGCCCTCTGGAGAGTGATGTGGGCCAGTGAACCCATCTCGAGACACTCGCCCTAGGTGGTAAAGAAGAAAAGCCAACTAACATCACCAGAGACTGAGGGCTACTCCCATGGTCATAATTCTCCCACCTGTTGGGCAAAGTGCCTCAGCCCAAGACAGAAAGCCCGGGAGCCACGAGAAGGTGAGGTCAGCAGGTGCCAATCACCTGACAGCGGGGAATGTAGGCGGAGCCCCGCTGCTACAGTGTGAAAGCATAAATCTGCTCCACCAAAATCCTGTGCTTCCTCACTGTTCCCACAAAACTCAGTAACCCGCCTACAGAAAGATTCTGTCTTTTAGTACACATAAAGTTCTATGCATGAAAAGGGTATATGGGAAGCAGGTGAAGGATGCTCAATGCCATGGGTTGATGGAGAATGGCGTCCACTCATCTCTCCAGCCGGTAGCCTCCAAAGGACGAGGCAGCTCTCAGACTTCAGTGCGTGCGGCATTTATTTGAGGGCTTGGGTCTCCACCACAGTCTCTCATTATATCATGTGGAGTGCGGCCTGAGGATGTGGATTTCTCATCAGTCCCACGCTGACGTTGACGCTGATGCTGACACCGCCAGTCTGGGGACCGCACTTGGCTGTGGGCCAAGGCTTTGCATCCCAAGGTCTTCAAACACAGCACCATGGAGACCTGTGCTGAGTGATAAGGAAGAGACAGAGGGAAAGCAATGCCAGAGCAGGCCTCTTGAACACAGAGGGGAAATCTACAGCTTTGTCTGCGCTGTCTCGTAATTAGAGAAGGCGATGATCAAAGTCAAGGTGACAGTGAAGGTAAAAACAAGTCCAGACACGCACCACATAACCACGTGTCAGGTAGTGATGGACTGTACGTAACAACAGATGGCTCCCTAAGATTACACGGGAGCTGAGACATCCCTATCACATGGTGCTGCTGTGGCTATCATAGGGAACAGTTACGCAGGTGTCGCAGGTCCTGCTGGGGGAAACAAACCCCCCCAACAAGGCCAGTCCCACGAGAGCACAGCACTTTCAATTATGGCCAGCACAGAATATTTGATAATAACTAGCTATGTCATTATCCTATATTTTTACCATTATTTGAGCGTATTCCTTATACTTATTAAAAAAACTAGTTTCCTGTAAACCAGGGTGCCATGTTACCCTAGCAGCAGGTTACACAGCCTCTCCCGATTGCATCCAGAGGCCATGTTGAGTCAGGGGACTGACCCAGACCACGCAGGTCTGTGCAAATGATGACAGCATGTGATGAAATCAGCTCGTAAGGCATTTCTCAGGACCCATCTGCCTTATCAAGTAGCACATAGGCAAACCCGGGATGGCGGCCGGAGGCTGAATGTGAGCTCAGCCAAGGCCCTGTGCGTGCACATTTTCTTCTCCAGGGGCCAAGAGGCAAGAAGACAATGCTGAGGGCTGGAGTCAAGGTCCCTCTGGTGTGGGCAATAACCAGGCGCTTAGCGGTGGATAAGGGGATGCCTTGCATGCATGTCCTTTACTCCGGAAGGTGCAGAACAAGAATCTGTTGGAAGTGGCTGGGACCTTAGTTTCATGGAAAGCCGCACATTCATGGAAAGAGTTCAGCATTGACTAGTGCTTTATCTTTTTGCCTCTGAATGCACGTTTGCAAGATATATACATATTGTTCTACTGGTATGAAGAAAAGAAGATCACTGCATTTATTGCCAAGACAAGGTTTTGACTTCATTTTAAGCCCTATAAACTTTTAGCGTTATCCCTCTCAGTTTCCCTCTCTTACTAGCCGAGTGACTAAATCTCCCTGAATGTCCATTTCTTTAAATGCTATACCATTAAATACTGTAACATGTGTCCCACGGGCTGCCGTGACAATAATGCGAGTAATACACACCAAGCACCTGGCTGAGCCTGTCCCCTTGTAGCCTCCACCAGGCCTCTCTCCACCCTCCCCACACTTGGTCCTCTCCTTGGCTGTCTCTGCAGAGTTACAGGGCGTTGCAAGTCCGATGCTTGCATTCATCCACGGACTTCACGTATCTCCACTTCTTACATGACACTCTGTAAGTGCTGGCGGCACACAAACAATGGCCAGGCCTTGTGTGGCTGAGCTCTCAGTGACCCCAGGGGAAGGTCTCCAGGGTGACAATGAGCTACCCAGAGAAAAAGAGGGAGAAAGGAAGAAGGAGGAGAGGCCATGCAAAGTGCTTCCCAAGGGCCAGGGACACCGAGCTACATCTCCAAGGAAGAGCTGAGGAGTTAGCCAGGAGGAGCGGGGGCAAGCCACGCAGAAGACACAGAGGCCAGAAAGCAGGGTGCATCTGGACAGCCAGAAAAGGGGCCAGGGAGGCAAGAGCAAAGGACAGGCCCCAGGAAGAGGAGCAGCCCCAGGCTGGCCTCACGGGAGTCCAAGGAGAAAACCATTCTGAGATAAGGGAGTGCTGAAATCCAGGGAAGCCCACATATAAGGACCAACTAGTGTTCCTTAGTTTCGCTTCAATAACCTCGGCAAGACGCCTGCCAGGAGAACAGGTGGTGTGGGCAGAAGACAGTGGGGATCAGCTGAGAAATGACTGGAGTGGAACATAAGCCTGCAGCATGGCTGATGCAGTTTTTGTGGTCCCGGCTGAGCCATCACAGCCCTCCCATTGTATGGGGTGGGGACATCAGGATTACCCCAGCAGCTCATCTGGGACGCACAGAGGTGCACTGCTGTTGGTATATGTCCAGTATCCACAGATGTATCTTTACATCCATGCTTCCTATGTAGGGTACAACTCCCATCCTTACAGTTTATGGGCCCTTACCCAACATAGCAGCCAGTTTTTCCGTTTAGGGATACAACAGGTCACTACTCCCAACAACCCCACTACTAGCACCCCAACATACTCCTGGATACTTTTCTTCCTTTTATCTGTACCTCACATTTTATGACTTGGGGCTTCATTTAGCACCTGTACTCTGCCCTGTGGTGTCCCCTCTTCTTCCAAGGTCCTGGGGTTACCCAAAGTGCTGGCTCAATCTGATCCAGGATTCCCCCCTGGTGGCAGAGAGTGGAATGGCAGCGCCAAAGCCATTCACGCACCCCTTTGCCTTCCTCTGTTACACAGGCAGCCAAGTACATGGTTCACTCCTCTAGACTTCCCTGCAGCCAGGCTGGACACATGACAGTGAAGGCCAAAAAGATTAAGACAGAAATCTTTCCAACCATAAAGGCAGAACCCTTCAGCTGTACTCTTGCCTCCTCCTCCCGACCCTAACTCCGACACCAGAGGGCAGCCACTACGAGCAGACATGAGGATAAAAATCACCCATGGAGGAGAGCGGAGCAAAGAACCCACCTGGAACACCTGGGGCACGGACAACAGTGGGGCCTGCACAGCCAGCTCAGGGCTTGTCACTGAGTGAGAAGTATCCACTCTTGGTGCTGTGACCTGTCTCACTCATCGTTGAAGACAATCCCACATGATACTCCAGGGAGCAGCACCAGCCAGGGCCTGGGTAGACAGCCCAGCTGCGTGTGACCCCATGAGGCGGGGGACCCTCTGGCCTCCACCGTTGCAGTTCTGAGTGTATTCAAAGGAGCCTACACCCTGCCGCCTTGCTGCCTCCAGCACACCTTGGTTTCCACTGGGGAGGCTTCTCATCAAACAGCCGTGCCTTCGGCTTTCACTGAGTTCTGGATACTCCTGACTCCTGGACAAAAACCACAGATGCTCACATGAGCCCACCTATGAAAGTAGATGTGTATCCCTCAGTAACAGAAAATTACTGAAGGAGAGGTGGAACGGGGGAGGCAGGAGGGGACAGGAGGAAGAGAAGTTCTGACAGTGGACAGCGCCAAGCACGCATGGTTCTAGGGCCTGGATAAGAAGGGAGGTGTATGTGAGTGGGAGGAGGGGCCGGAACACACAGGACAAATGAGGCCTGATACCACTTGTTTACAGATGCAGATATCAGGGACCCAGCCCCAGGTATTCTGATGTCACAGGTCTGAAGTGGAGTCCAGGAATCTCCATTTTTAATAAGCACCCCAGGTGAAAATTTTAAATTTTAAATTTAAATGTTTTAAACTGAAGGTTTTAAAATGATGAGCTGGTGAGGGGAAGCCTAGACTGGGTCAAGCTAGCTATGGAATTAGGAGCTTCAACAGGACTCAGCCATAAAACGTCTAAACAAGTGGCTCTCAAATTTGTTTGCTATGAACCCTCCCTTTTTTCATTAATAAGATTTAGTACAAATCCCTAATATATGCAACTGATGAAAGGGAAGCACCTCTGAATGAGGCCGAGTGGGTGCCCGGCACCTGTTCCCCTCACCTTGTCACATCCTCAAGAAAGCCTGAGGCTCTTAACATCACAACGAAGTGGCCTCTTGGGTCCATTCTAATGAAGTCAGTGTGACCTTAACAGAATGACAAACAAATTCGGGAAACCCTTTGGGGTCCTCACCCTGGTGGTCTGGCAGATTCCACTCTGAGATGGAAGAGAAAGGACAGAAAGCCAGGGCAGGCACTGTAAGCCGCATTGTTAACCTCTGTGTGAAAGGAATTTCTTCACAGTGCCATTTTAAAGGTATTTTAAGCATGTCACTTCAAGGTGTGACCAGAATCATGACAGACTGATTCTAAAGCAGTCATTTTGGTGAGTGATAAAAACTTAGTTTGAAAGGGGGAAGGGGCGTGATTGCCATATAGATTTACTTGGATTTTTTTAAAGTATAGATTTCCAAGGTTATAGAGAGCAAAGTACAAACCAGACAAAAATCAAGGCAAAGCCCAGGGCCAGCATTGTGGCACACAGCGAGCTAAGCTGCTGACTGCAACACCAAATCCCACATTGGAGCAAGTTTGAGTCTTGGCTACTCCGCTTCCAACCCAGCTCCCTGCTAATGTGCCAGGGATGGAGTTTCAGGCTTTTGACTTGGCCCAGCCATGGCCATTGTGACCATGTAGGGAGTGAACCAGAGGATGGAAGATATCTCTCTCTCTCTTTCTCCATCTCGCTCTCTCTCATATATATATATATATATATATATATATATATATTATATAAATAAGAGGGATACATATTATTTATATATATTTAAATATATAACCCTTTGACTTTCAAATGAATATATATATATAACCCTCTGACTTTCAAATGAATAAATCGATCTTTTTTAAAAAAATGTAGAGCCCTGTAAAAACAGGGAATTCAGAAAGCCAGGGCCAAGGGCCTCTCTGTCCTAGAAACAGCTCTGGGGAAAGACTCCTGGGTTCAGGATTCCCAAGCTACACCTGCATGATGTAGACTCATCACTTCAACATGTCTGTGCTTCTGTTCCTTTAAGTATAAAACAGGAGTTCACAAACACTTAACTCTGTCTCTACTATGCCCCAGGTATTATTCTGAGCATGGCTGTAAGTAAAACAGGCAAAAATCCCTGCTCACATGATCTTACTGCCTAGTGGGAGGAGAGAGACAAGAACAAGTGAACTAACATACGGCTGTGCCACGTGGGGAAAGTGGTATGAAATGCAGAAAGCAGGGAAGGATGAGAAGAGGAGGCAGGACTGAAAGACACGGGTGGGGGACCCAGATGTGCTGCTGAGTCGATGACTTGAACACAGGGCTCAAGGAGGTAAGGGAGCAGGGCAGGTGGATATTTGGGGATGAGGGTTGGAGAGCAGTGGTCCAAGCAGGAGCACAGTCAAGGAAAGGGTACCAAGCACAGCATGTTACAGAACTGACCAGAAGCACTGTGCATCTGGAGCACAGGGTGCTGCAAGGAAACCAGAAAGGGAAGATGCAGGACAGGCCGTAAGCAGGGACCAGATTCTGCAACAACCCATAGGCCAGCAAAAGGACTTGGGCTTTGTCTCGGAGTGAGATGACAAGTCACAAGAGAAGAGTACTGGCTGGTCTCTAGTCACAAAGACCACTACGCAGCTTCTCTGGAGTGGAGACTCAGGAAGGAGGTGATGGTGACAATCCCGGCAGTTTGAGGATTTGGGCCTTTCCTGCTCCACTCATTTGCTATGATGTGATGCACATGAACACAAGTTCCAAGACTCTGCATGCATTTGAGATGGATTACGGTTGCCAGGGTATGACCTTTATGCTACAAACATGCTAGCAGGAAAAAGATACAGCCAACAAATAGGGCTGCACGTTATGAGCTCACAGACAGTGAGAAAGATGCGCTTTTCAAAGAAGTGGCATTAGATTGGCATCATAGTCAGAGTCTGCTTAAGAACCCAAGGGCACAGAGGAGGCAGGTCATGGATAGGTCACATCCCAACTTTCTGGATTCATTACATGACTCAGGAAACCAAAATAAATAGTAGCTTTCCTCAACAAGTCAACAACACATCTCTGCATCAACTTGTCAAATGCACATAACACATCCACATCAAATCGTAAACACACACACGCACACACACACACACACTTGCTTTAATAAGTGTGGAATACAGATGCAAAAAAAAAGTCACAAGAAATCATTACTTCATTTATAAGGTTGTTGCTGTAAGATACAGTTTTCATATTCATCTATTAATAATCAGAGAAATTCAAATTAGGACAAAGACATACCATTTTTACTCATCAATCCAACAAAAATAAGGACATTAAAATACTTAATGTAGGAAAAGGTTGCTGAAACAGAAATTCTTAAATCATGGTGGCAGGAGTCTGGATTGCTCTAATCTTTCCAGAATATAAAATGTCAATATGTATCAAAGCTTTAAAATTGTTAATATCTGCTGACACTGAAGATCCTTCTAAAATCAAGCCTAGAGAAAACAGAGTAAGGTGAAACAGGTATGGGCACAAATATATTCACTGCAAGAGCCCATTCATTTTCCACTCAACAAACACATACTGAGTAACTACCACGTCCCACACACAGTTCTGAGCACTGAGCACTGGGAAGTGAACAAGGAAGGGTAGGAAAAATTAAATTTAAAATCTTTCCCCTTTTGGAGTTTTTATTCTAGAGGATAGGACAGATAATCAATCACATATATAATAGATCATATGTTGATAGGTGTTACAGAAGTAGCACAGGGAGGGTGGACGTTAGTAAATAACAGAAACAGAAACAGAAAAAGAGGATTAGTGAATTGTGGAAGTGCAATGCAAAAGAGTGAGTGCCAGGCAAAGACATGTTTTGTTCACAGGAGCTGACTAGGTGAGGACACTCAGTCCTAGCACTCTGAGCTGTCCAGTACCCCTTTTTTGGAGTACTTGAAAGCTGCAGACTAAACAGAAGCGTTCAAGCCAGGCTGTCTCAAGGTCTCGTGGATCTCTCCAGGCCCCGGAGTCCTCATGGAATCATCTGATCAGAATTATCTGATGCCCTTGCTGCATGCAGATGGTTCAGCAACAGTCACAGAGTCACAGCCTCCAGGAGAGGCCCAGGAATTTGTATGCGTAATTAGTTCCCCTAGGACTCCCCAGCTGACCCCCACTCGAAGCCCAAGGGTAAGCCCTGAGTGACATCACAGGGTGGAAACTCTGAAAGAAGAGAATGGTTTACTCTATTTCTGTGTTTGGTTTTATTTTTGTTTTTAGCTATAAAGTCACCAGTTTGTCTTTTGCTGTCATCATCCTTTATTTTAAATGGCATTTCCAGGAAGAAAAAGACATGTTTAATCAGAGCAAACAGTACCATTTTGAACATTTTTGATAAAAAAACAAAACAGACTAGTAATGCCATGTCATCTAACTTAAAGAAAGAGACATTTTGGTCTTAAATACTAAAATAGTATTAAAAACATCTGGGATATATACTGAATGTGCCCCACCGTATCCCTCATGTTGAAACCTAACTTCAAGGTTATGGACAGTACAGGGAGGTGGGCCTTGGGAGGTCGTTAGATCATGAGAGTAGTCTTCCTGAATGGGATTAGTGCCCTTATCTTTGGACCCCAGAGAGTTCTTCTGCCCTTCGTCTGTCATGTGAGAATATAAGAACTCGGCCTTCTGCAACCTGGCACAGGACCTCACCAGAACCCAGCCATGCTGGCTCCATGGGTTAGGACTCCCAGCATCTGGAATCATTAGAAATACATTCCTGTTGTTGAGAAGCCACCCGGTTAATAGTATCTATGTTACATCCCCCTGAATTAACTAGAACTAACCATTTTTAAAGTAATATAAAATTTTATAAAGCAATAAAAGAGAACACTTTCAGCCTAAGTTCTCATATATATTTCTCTATTTTGGAGGGTCTTAAGTTGAAAATACATACTTTATCTTATCCTCATTAGAAAAACTACAATAATGAACTGAAAGCTGCTGTTTTGAGATAATTACAGATATCTACTTACAAGGTAATTTATTAATACATAGACTATTATACTACATTCTAAAAGTTGAAATGGCCCAACAATTCCCTTTGAAATTAAGACATATGCTAACATGAAAAGTACATACTCATTTAGGCTAAAGTTTTCAAATATATGTCACAATTTCTGGGTAAACATGATAGAATACATACTTTTGTTTATCTCTGCTTCCTCCTGTATTCGCACTAAGCTGATTTAAAAAAAAAATGGGGCTGGCATTGCGGTGTAGCAGGAAAAGCTGCCACTATATGGGCAACAGTTCAAGTCCTAGCTGCTCTACTTCCAATCCAGCTCCCTGTTAATGTGCCTGGGAAAAGCAGTGGAAAATGGCCCAAGTACTTGGGCATCTGCACCTATGCAGGAGACCTGGAAGAAACTCCTGGCTCCTGGCTTCAGTCTGGCTCTGCCATAGCCATTGTGGCCAGCTGGGGAGTGAACCTGCAGATGGAAGACCACCTTCTATCTTTCTCTCTCTCTGTAATTCTGACTTTCAAATAAATAAATAAATATTTTTTTAAAAAGTAGCAAAGATAAAAACATAGAACAGGGAAAAAAGAGAACTCAGAAAATAAGACATTTAAACAATTTTTGGAAGATGGAAAATGGATGGATGAAGATGAAATAATTTAAGGAAACAAAGAAAGTTTAAGCCTATTTGCTCACAGAGGACTATTAGTAAGAAATCAGTGGCTTCTACCACAGAACTTCAGAAAGGCATAGGGATTGGAAGCATGAAGGATCCCAGGGTCTGTATCCCAGGGGATCAGTGAGCACAGCAGGACCCACACCTGCTCTCCAGCTATCCTTTGTCCACCCCAGGACCTATGGTCTCTGGAGAAACGCAACAAGAGACACTGAAAACTTGTATACAGATGGTGCCCAGTTCATGATGGCTTGATTTATGATTTTCTCCACAAGGATGCGACATTCAGAGCATTCAGTAGAAACCATACTCCAGTGTTCAGGTTTGGATCTTTTCTTGGGCTAGTCAGATGTGGCACTCATCCCTGGCAATGGTGGGCAGCAGCAGGGGCCACAGTTCCCCAATCTGACCCCCTATCACAAGGGGAACAGCCAACATCCCACTCTGGGCTGTGGGACTAAGCCAAGCTGCATGGTAGGGTTGATGTTTTCAGTGCATTTCCGACTTACAATATTTTTCATTTATGATGGATTTATCAGGACTTAGCCCCAGCCTAAGTGGAAGAACATCTGTACATGAGAGACAGAGGTTGGCAGGGGTGAGGCAGTGTAGTGAAAACAGGGCTTACGGAAAGTCAAGGTGTAAGTAGCAAAGGGAGACTCTAACCCACCCCCAGTGAGCTCTCTGAATGCTGACAGCCAGGTTCATATCCTCAGGCAGGAGACTGGGATATACTCTGCAGAGAAAATAAACAAACAAAATAAAGTCACATCCAAAAGATTAAAGGTAAGTTCCGTGATGTCAGATAGGTGCCCAGAACCTAGAAGAAAGCCTGGCATGTAGTATTTGAAGAACGCAGTTCCCCAGATACTTGTTGGATGAATACATGAATAAATGTATGGGCCAAGGAATGAATCAGCAATCAGAACGGCACCAAATTTCCCAGTGACAGCACCAGGAGCTGGCTGGCAATTGAGCAGCAGCTTTAAAATCTGAGTTAAAGTGATTTCCACCCCAGCACTCTTGACCTGAAGTCACTTTGTAAAGCGGCAAGGTGGTATACAATGCTTTTGGACATGCAAAGGCTTAAAGAGTTTATCTTCAGTGAATCTTTTCTGCGCAATCTATCCAGAGGATGTGTCCACCAATATGAGATAGCATATGAAAAAAAAGGGGGGGGGCCAGAGTCAGGGAACCAGAGTCTCAATGGGAGAGAGAGAGAGAGTAGGGGAATTCTCGATGATCCTGAAACACATTCTGATGTGACACTGAAGCAGCAGAGAGCAGCCAGCCCTGATGGAGACGGGACAGCGGGAAGGCTCCCACACAAGTGGAACTTGAACTGATGGATTCCTTGTTCGCGGGGCTGTACTGGGTGGGATTTTACAGATCCTTTGGATAATCTGGGGTAAACTTTACGACAGCTATTCACAAAACCAAGCAGACAAAAATGAAGCAGGAAAGGGGCCCAGAGAAGAGAAAGGAGATGTCATGATAGCTTACTACATGGCTCAGCTGTGAGTAATATTTACACACTCACGGGAACCCAGCTGAGCATGGAATTCAACATTGGCATGACTATGTTGAGAGAGTGGGAAGAGGAAAAGAGTGCGGGGGGTGGGGGGGTCTGTCATTCTTTGGATGACGGATGAGATCAAGAATAAAAGGATTAACTCCATTTCTGCCAGCCACCAGCCCTAGTCTGAGCCTTCTATATACTGTTTCCTAGAAAAATAAGCATTTAATGGTGCTATTAGTAGCTACCTAATGTACTACTTACCAATAATTTTCTCTTGACTACAGAACAGAACCCTGCAGCTTACACAGTCAGCCCTCCCCAACCATGAGTCGGACAGCTCCAAATTCAACCAACCACAGATCGGAAATATTTTTAAAAACTGCATCCATTCTGAACAGTTTCCTGCTTGTCATTATTCCCTAAACAATACAATATAACACTGTGTACACAGTACTGACATTGTATTAGGCATTATAAGTAACCTAGGGGTGACTTAATGTGTACGGAAAGAGCTGCATGGATGCTGCTAATACTACTCTGTTTTAAGTAAGATTCTTGAGCGTCTGAGAATTTTAGTATCCAAGGTGGGTCCTAGAATTAGACCCCCATGAGTACTAAGGGATACTGGTATCTCAAACTGTGTGTTTTCAGTATGCACAGGATGTAAATGTTTCTAGATGATACCACAGCATTTGATTCTTACCGAAGCATACACCCTTCATAACCCCAAACACCATGGGCAAGCAGCAATGAGGCAAAATCTGCTTTGCAACTTTGAGACATGACAGGGAGCCCACACTGGCTGACCCAGTCTTCCATGCCGGGTGCTGAGTGTTTGCCATGATCTCATTTACTCTATCCACCTTCTCAAGAGGTAGATGAAAGGTGGGTAAGTTTCCTATGGTCACGTGATGAGAATGGTATTATGCACTGAATGCACGTTTTCCTCCAACATTCTTAGGTTGGAACCCAATCACCCAGGCAACAGTAGTCAGAGACTGGGACCCTTACGAATGAGGTGATGAGGTCATAGGAGCCAGGCCCTCAGGAGTGGGATCAGTGCCCTTTAAAGGAGGCCTGTGGGACCTCATTCAGCTCTTGCACCACATGAGGAAGCAGCAATGCGGCACCATCTGTGGGCAACAGAGCCTTGCCAGACACTGAATCTGCTGGCACCTTGATCATGGACTTGCCAGGCACTACAACTGAGCAAAAACCGCCTGTCATTTGTAAATTACCCAATCTGAGCTATTCTATTATAGCAGCCCAGACTAGACAGTAGACAACAAGTACATTTCCTAATGCCACAAGCAGGGTGTTGTGAATGGAAAGTTTGTGTCCCCCAAAAATCCATATTCCAAAGTCCAGCCCTACAGACATGATGGGACTTGGAGGCAGGGACTTGTGGAAGTAACTTGGTTTAGATTGGATCTTGAAGGCAGGACTCAGATCTGATTGGATTACTGCCCTGGCAAGAAGAGACCCTTTATCTCCCTTTCTTTCTCCCTCTCTGTCTCTTAGCACATGAGCACAAAGTGAGAAGGCCACCACCTGCAAGCTAGGAAGAGAGCCCTTGCTAGAAATCAACGCAGACAGCACCCTGATCTGGGACTTCCAGTCTCTAGCGCTGTGAGGAAATCAGTGTCTGCTGTGTAAGCCCTCAGTGCATGGTGTCTCATGGCAGCCGAGCTGGCTAGGACAGACGATCGGAGGAAAGATGGGTATCTAGGCTCATCTGATTACCCCCTGACCTTTAGGCATTTTCATTCTCCCTGGATAAAAGAATCCACTATACACACACAGCTCTGAGCACTGGACTGTGGCCCTCCAGGACATTCTGTTCAAACCACTAACCCTCAGCTCGCCACTTCCAAACATCGGCCATGAGCAGTCAAAGGAGCCGCACTCGCCTTGGGAAAGTAAATTTCTAGAACTGTGTGAAGCTCTGCAGCCAAGACTGAGGTCATGAGATTCTTTCTATGAAAGTCTGCATGAAAGCTGCCCTCTCTCACTGTACACATAACACACATTTAGGTCACTGGAAGTGCACGGCATTAGGATTCCTCTGAATAAACCACAAAATTAGAGAGCTCACTGATGCTGTCTCCTATCTCCCTGTTCTGACTCAATTATGCCATATGCAGATATCCTAACCCCTAGTGCTCAGAAAGTGATGAGTGTATTTGGAGATAGGGCCTTTTAGGAGGTAATTAAGTTAAAACGAGGTCATTAGGTGGGCTTTAATTCAGTGTGAGTTGTAGCCTTGTAAATAAACAGAGGAAATTTGGACACAGACACAGAGGGAAGGCGATGTGAAGACATAAGGAGCTGCTGCCTACAAGACCAGGAGGCAGGCCTGGGGCAGACCCTGTCCTCCCCATCTTCACAAAGAACCAATCCTACCCACATTTGCTTCTACCCCTCCAGCCTTCAGGGCTTTCAGAAAATCAACTGGTGTGTTGGGGCCGCCCAGCCAGAAGCATTTTGTTGCAGCCGCCTGAGTGAGCAAATGCTCACCACTGCACGGGCCCCCACCCTGCTCAGGCTCCTCTCCAGCCCTCTCCCCAGTTCCATTCAATCGCCCAGACTCAGGGATTCCCCTCACAGGCCCTGAAACTCCCTCCACTGTCAGCATGTTGGCTTCAACCCAAAGCCAGCCTACTTGCTGGCCTTATGACTTCCGCCTTTCAATTCAACCTCCGTGTGGAGGTGGCAGGTGGAAGAAGGTTGTGGGTGCTCACAATAGACTCCACCAGATCAGAAAAAAGATTCTGCGCCCATGGCATCAAGCCACGTGCTCACAGGGCAAGTACCACAGGTTCTCCACCTGTGGTGTCCCAGCGGACCAGGACTGAGCACCTGGGACCCAAGCCTGCAGCTCTTCTAATACTTTAACAGCAGGTATGGCCACCCCAGCTAGACATCAGCCCTGCCTCACAGGAGCCTGAATCATCTCTGCAAATCACAGGATCCTCCTGCCAATCCTCCAGAGAATCCTCCCATAGTTCCCACGATCTGTGAGATGAAGCCCGTTTGTCTTCTTGTTTGTCTACTTTTCCAGGCTCATGCCCACTGCTCTTCAACTGACAACTGAAGGTCCAGCCATCCAGAAAGGTTTTCGACTTCAGAAACCCTCCTTGTTTTCACAGCCCCAAGCCTCATCGCATGGGATGAATGTCTACCTCCCTCTTTGCCTGCTTGTTGAACTTCGACACATGTCTCAAGACTCAACGTGGCTGGTGCCGCGGCTCACTAAACTAATCCTCCGCCTTGCGGCGCCGGAACACCGGGTTCTAGTCCCAGTCGGGGCGCCGGATTCTGTCCCAGTTGCCCCTCTTCCAGGCCAGCTCTCTGCTGTGGCCAGGGAGTGCAGTGGAGGATGGCCGAAGTGCTTGGGCCCTGCACCCCATGGGAGACCAGGAGAAGTACCTGGCTCCTGCCATCGGATCAGCGCAGTGCACCGGCCGCAGCGGTCATTGGAGGGTGAACCAACGGCAAAGGAAGACCTTTCTCTCTGTCTCTCTCTCTCACTGTCCACTCTGCCTGTCAAAAATAAAAATAAAATAAAATAAAATAAAATAAATAAATAAATAGACTCAACGCGGGCACCCTGGCCTGTCCGGTTTCACCTGGGCTGCCCCCTCTGCAGGCTTGCACGTGTTTTTGATGATGGAGCTCACACGGGTGGTCACTCCTTGTGCTGCCTGTCGCTCTCTAGACAGGACACTCCCCGAGAGCGGGGACACACACTTCATCAGGACTATGTCCACAGGTGCTGCCACTCAGGCTGGCCAGAGCAGGGCCTCCAACAATCGCTGCAGGGTAGATGACTGATGCGCTTTGCCACAAACACTGCTGAGTGTAACTCAGCAACTGTCTGCCTAAGGAAAGAAGGGTGTTTTTACCCACATCAGATGAGGTCCCATCTGCATAGCCACTGTCCTGGTAGCCAGGCACTGAGGGAAGAGCCCAGGTGTCCTGCAGCGTAAGTGTCCACTGAATGGATGAATGAAGTCATGAATAACCTTTGTGTGCTGCTGCCAGTGCAGTGCTGAGACAATGAAAATCACCTTGTTGAGTGAGTCAGGGTAGAACTGTTGGGTTACAAACTCGCTCTTTCCTTAGACGACTTGCTCTTAATGAAAGTCACAATGAATGAGGTGGATGTGAGTGTTCCCTGGTCCTTCCTGAAAGGACAGTACAATCCCACACACGGGGCCCACGCACACTGGGAATAAAGGGCGACTCTGTGTCTGCCACACATGCACAAACACGAGTTTAATGAAGCCGGGGAGAGAGACGCTGTCCGAGCTGGCTAACTCCGACGTGGGCAGATAAGGAGTTCTCAGTGCACCTTCCCTGGCCTGGGTTGCGGCTTCACCTGTAACATGCTAGGGCCGTGGTCTGGAGGTGGCCACCGGAAGACTCAATTCAGCCTTGAGGGCTAGGCACCTACGCAGGCTGGGGGGGATCGCCCCCATCGGACTCAGCGAGCACCCTGTGCTGAGGAAGACACTCCAGGGGGTTCTTTCCAAAAGTAGGCTGGAGCATGGATTATGCCCAGGGGACCGCGGGTCCCTGGACAGCCCCCTCGGCTCATGGATTTTTCTATGGTCCCTGTTTCTGCTGCTTCTGATGTCACCATTTGAAGGGATTCCAAGATCTGTGGGATGGTCCCCAGCCTCCCAGGAGGATATGTAGCTCCCCTGCCAGCTCCATCACCCCCACATCTCCTCAAGGCACTCTGTCCCCAGAAGCCTAAGTCATTACTAAGCACTCACCACCTTCCTCCCACCAAGGTCCCCTAAATGCACAGAGAATTCACCCTGCATTTCCCATAGGATGCTCTGAGCCTCACCCCTATTTCTCCTCCTGGATCCAAAGGGCATGAGTAGCACAGCCCAAAGTCAAGGGCCCTATCAGCCAAGTGGCCTGGGACAAGCAGCCAGCCCCTCGGAAGCTTGGTTTTCCTTTCTGTGAAATGGAAACATTGATAGTGCTGCATGATAACACTGCAGTAGAACTAAATGAAATCAGACATTCAAAGCTGCTAGAACCTGGCACATTGGTAAAAGCTCAATAATTGCTAATCCTGTTGGATTCTACTGAACATGAGTATGCGCCCTACACATCACAGGCAACTATGGGTGACTCTTCCTTGCCTTACATAAAGAGCATTTCAAACCTGACTTGAACCACTTAGAGAAAAGGGCCAGGGGAACATAGGAAATTCGAATGCTAACGGAGAACTTTGCACATCCGTCTATGTCTCACCTCAGGATATCACTGATAATTATGTAGATAATCAAAGGGAACTTTAAAAAAATTTGGTGATGTTTAAAAATGCTTAAACCCTCTGCATATCTCAATAATACTACCTTTCTTCCATACCTCAGCTTCCAAGATTTTAAACCTACCACATATCTACTTACACTAATGCGAAGCCTATACATGCCCACACTGACCAAAACCACAGGCAAAAATGTGTGTGTTTTATCACAAAATTTCCTACAGGTAATAAGTTTAAGTGCACTATTAAATGCTATTTACCAACTTTATACACAGTGATGCAACCATCACCACAGCCCAGTTTGAAAGCATTTCCATTACCTCAGACAAGTCCCTGGTAGCCATTTGTAGTCAATCCCAGTTCAAACTCTGAACCTCAACCAATGACTGATCTGCTTTTTATTTCCATGTCCTATTATTTTGGGTCTGGCTTCTTTCACTTAGCATGCTTTTGAGGCTCATCTGTTTGTAGATGTTTCAGTATGCATCAGTCTTTCATTCTTTTTTATCACTGAGTAGTTTTTCATGAATTGATAATGCAACATTGTATTTATCCATTCACCAGCTGATGGGCATTCAGACTGTTCCCATTGTTTCCCTACTATGAATAATACTGATGCAAGTGTTCACATAGAAGACATTCACATGGGCATAGGTTTTTATTTATCTTGGGGAGTTACCTAGAAGTGGAACTTATAGCTTAAATGACAAGTATGTAGGGCTGGCACTGTGGCATAGCAGGTGAAAGCTGACGCCTGCAGCACTGGCATCCCACATGGGTGCCGGTTGGAGTCCTGGCTGCTCCACTTCTGATCCAGCTCTCTGCTATGGCCTGGGAAAGCAGTACATGGCCCAACTCCTTGGGCCCCTGCACCCGTATGGGAGACCCCGAAGAAGCTCCTGGCTTTGGCTTCAGATTGGCTCAGCTCCAGCCACTGCAGCCATTTGGGGAGTGAACCAGCAGATGGAAGCTCGCTCTCTCTCTTTCTCTCTCTTTCTCTCTCTCTCTTTCTGCCTCTGCCTCTCTGTAGCTCTGCCTTTCAAATAAATAAATATTTTCTAAAAATGACAAGTATGTGTTTAATTTTTCAAAAAACTACCAAACTTCCAAAGTGGTTGTGTCTTTGGACCTCCAGTGCAGCCTTTCTCCCAATATGTCTGTCGCCTCTCACACAATCCTAAAAGGCTTGTTCCACCCGAACTCCAATGTGTCGGCGTGAACCATGTGTGAAGCACAGCTGTCACCATGTGGCACACTGAGGCCCATCCCCGATGGGAAATGGTGCATTTGAACCTGAAGAGCACCCAAGTATCTTTACAGCAGTTCCTGCAAAGCATGGGAACACAAGTGTAGGTATTTCTAATTCTATAACACAAACTCAACTTGTTAGAACTCTGTATGGATCTTCCAAGCAGGAAAGAAAGATCTTAAAATAGTCCAACTGCCCTCACTCTTAAATAGGATGATGGCTCTGGCTGCACTTCATTACAGCTATTGAATTGGGGGATTACTACAGGATTCGGATGACAATTCCCATGGCTTTCAGAATAATAAGAAATAATTTCACAAATCCTGGAGCAAAGGGATACTGACTTTCAGCCACCTTTTAAATTAATTATTTCTCAAGTGGAAACCTTTGCCTCAAGGTCTTAAAGCTTCCATAAATTCACACGGAGTTTACAAAATTACTGTGCACTGGCTCTATGCTGTAATTGAGAACTTCTTATGGACAGCACACCCTCCCACTCCGGTACTTCCTTGCCTATGTGAGTGATAAACCTTTCTGTGATCATACCAAATGACTTCTGTCATGAGCTTCAGCATTACAACCTAACCTTGGGAGACAGACTCTCCATGTCATGGTGGAGTCGCTATAAAAGCCACCGTAGAAGGTGTGAAGTAGAATCCTGGCGTTTTGATTTGCATGTCCTTATCAACTAATGATGATAAACATTTTTCTTTATTATTTTTAAAGATTTACTGATTTATTTGAAAGGCAGAGTTACAGAGAGGCAGAGGAAGAGAGAAAAACAGAGAGAGAGAGAGAGAGAGAGAGAGAGAGAGAGGTCTTCCTTTCGCTGGTTCATTCCCCCAGATGGCTGCAATGGCTGGAGTTGTACCAATCCAAAGCCAGGAGCCAGGAGCTTCTTCCGGGTCTCCAACACAGGTGCAGAGGCCCAAGGACTTGGGTCATCTTCTACAGCTTTCCCAGGCCACAGCAGAGAGCTGGATGGGAAGTGGAGCAGCCAGGTCTCAAACCGGCGCCCAAATGGGATGTTGGCAATGCAGGCAGCGGCTTTACCCGCTATGCCACAGCACTGGACCTGCTAAACATTTTTCCATGTGCATATGAGCCATATGTGTATCTTCTTCTGAAGTGCCTATTCAACTTTTTAAACTGGGTTGCCTAGGCCGGCGCCGCGGCTCACTAGGTTAATCCTCCGCCTAGCGGCACCGGCACACCGGGTTCTAGTCCCGGTTGGGGTGCCGGATTCTGTCCCGGTTGCCCCTCTTCCAGGCCAGCTCTCTGCTGTGGCCAGGGAGTGCAGTGGAGGATGGCCCAGGTGCTTGGGCCCTGCACCCCATGGGAGACCAGGAAAAGCACCTGGCTCCTGGCTCCTGCCATCGGATCAGCGCAGTGCGCTGGCCGCAGCGCGCTGGCCGCGGCGGCCATTGGAGGGTGAACCAACGGCAAAGGAAGACCTTTCTCTCTGTCTCTCTCTCTCACTGTCCACTCTGCCTGTCAAAAAAAATAAAAAAATAAAAAAAAATAAACTGGGTTGCCTTTTTGTCATTGACTTGTAACAGTTCTTCATATATGTTGGATACAAGTATCTTATCAGATAAATAATCTATAAATATTTTCTTCTAGCCTGTGGCTTGGCTTTTTATATTCTTAATTGTATATGTTGAAGCACAAGAGTGTTTAATTTTGATAAAATAAAATCAGTTTTTCTTTTTTCTTTTTAAGATTTTATTTCTTTATTTGAGAGGTACAGTTGCAGACAGTGAGAAGGAAAAACAGAGAGAGAGGTCTTCAATCTGCTGGTTCACTCCCCAAATGGCCACAGTGGCCTAAGCTGGGCAGATCTGAAGCCAGGAGCCAGGAGCTTCTTCTGGGTCTCCCATGTGGGTGCAGGGCCATTGGGCTTGGGCCATCTTCTACTGCTTTCCCAGGCCATAGCAGAGAGCTGGATCAGAAGAGCAGCAGCTGCAACACGAACCAGCAACCACATGGGATGCTGGCACTGCAGGTGGAGGATTAACCTACTGCACCACAGTGCTGGCCCCAGTTTTTTTTTTTAAAAAACTCCCTGGAAGGGTTTTCAGGTAGCAGGGCTGAGTGTGTGTGTGTGTGTGTGTGTGTGTCCTCCTCTGGGAATTATTTGGATTTTTTTTTTTTATTTGAAAGAGTTACACAGAGAGAGGAGAGGCGCAGAGAGAGAGAGAGAGAGAGAGAGAGAGAGAAAGGTCTTCCATCTGCTGGTTTACTCCCCAGTTGGCCGCAACAGCTGGAGCTACGCCGATCTGAAGCCAGGAGCCAGGAGCTTCTTCCGGGTCTCCCACATGGGTGCAGGAACCCAAGGCCTTGGGCCATCATCCACTAATTTCCCAGGCCATAGCAGAGAGCTGGATAGGAAGTGGAGCAGCCGGGTCTCAAACTGGTGCCCATATGGGATGCCAGTGCTTCAGGCCAGGGCATTAACCCGCTACGCCACAGTGCCAGCCCCAGCCCCAGCCCCAGTTTTTTTATTGATATTGCATTTGATGTTGTAGCTAAGAACTCTATCTGATCCAAGTCATAAAATTTTTGCTTCCTTTCATAAGTTTTATTTCTTAATTCTATAATCTATGTTGAGATAATATTTTGTATATGGTGTGAGGTCAGAGCAGAAACATACTGCTATGATTGGACTGTGCTCCCCAAATTCTTGTGTTAGAAACTTGACCCCCTAATACAACAGTATGGGGTGGTGGTGCCTAAATTGTGTCAGGAGGGCAGAGCCCTCAAGAATGGTTCAATGTCATTACTGCGGGAGAGAGTAGGTTATTCCAAGGACAGGTTGTTTTAAAATCAATTCTCTCCCTGGTGCTCTCTCTTTCACATGCACTGGCTTGGGCTCCTACTTTCCAGCCATGGAATAATGTAATAGGAGAACACTAGCCCGAGGCCACGCCACGTGCCTGGATTTCCCAGACTCTAAAATCATGAACCCAAAAACCTGTTTTTTATACATAACCATATCTGTGAAATTCTGTTATAGCAGCAGAAAATGGACAAAGACACTTACGCCTTTGCATATGGAGATCCAATCATTCCAGCACCATTTGTTGAAAAAACTATCCTCACTCCACCATCTGGAAGTACCACCTCTCAATTTGCTAATTAATTTAATTAAGTTTCATTTGAAAGACTCTGTCACACTCAATAAAATCACATTTATTAAAAACGTTTCTGAAACTTCCACCTTGGAAATTATCCCCACACAGCAGCTCTACTTTGATTTTTATTGTTTTCATAGTAGAGATGATAAGACAATCTTTTAAATGTGTTACTTCTCATTCTCACAAAAACAAATTCTCAAGGAAATTGGAGAAAATCTTACCCAGTGCTCAAAAACCAAGGTTATTCAGGTTCTTTGGCTTTCTGTAAGAAACCAGCCTATGATTTGCATACATGAGTAATAATTTACCATAAAATCAATTGTTGGAGACCTCCTAGCTTAGCATATGTCATTTTTGTTTAAAAGGACCTTCCCACAGCAGTCCAGCATAACCTTGAATGACACTGAATTTTTGCTTTGGAAATGCATTTTTTTAATCGTTGTTTATCTAAAGCTACATTTCTATAAAAGTTTCCACTGATCTTTGGTTTTTCAAAGTGTTCAAAAACCCACAGAAGCAAGGATGCTAACACTGACTGAAAAGATACATAATCATTAATCCCTAAATTTTTTATTAAAAAATTCTAAGCACAAATATCATGAGATTTTATCTCTGCTTATTCAAATTCCTTAAGTGCATCTGTTTTCCCTTTCAGAAATGATCACAGATAGGAGTTTTCAACCCCACAGGTTTAATTCATCCTCTTCCAAGTACAATATTTTGTTTTATTTGCTCACACACAAGCACACAACTGTTAGCCCAGGTTTGATCATCACTGCTATTTTACCGTGGAGTGCTCCCTATGTGTCTGTCTCACAATGCAACATGGTGGAGTAACACCCTACTACCAAAATCTAACCAAGGCCAAGGCCAGAGGACCCAAATACCCAACATCTGATGCTGTGGATTACAGGATGGTACTTCAAAGAGTCTGAGAAAAAATGGAATTAAAAGATAAGCTTATTTGGGTGCAAAATAAATTTCTGACATCCAGTTGCATAGTTTTTTCATAATAGGCATTTATGTGAACTTTCTGAAGATACTACTGGAGTGAGGATACAGTGATGAAACAGACAGATAAGACATGGACTTCACAAAATGGTAGACTACTGCATGAATGATATTCCCCAGACATAGAAGCCAGAATTAGTTCGGTATCCCCAAAGCAAAAATGGAATGACCTGAATTTCCAAGTCAGAGACACAAAAATATGTCCAAGTATGTCCAGATAGCAAAGCTAGAGGGTTGGCACTGTGGCACAGAGGGGAAAGCCACCATCTGCAATGCTGGCATCCCACATGGGAGTAGGCTGGAGTCCCAGCTGCTCCACTTCCAATCCAGCTCCCTGCTAATGCACCTGGAAAAGCAGTACAAGATGGCCCAAGTCCTCGGGTTCCTGCTACCCATGTGGGAGATCTGGAAGAAGCTCCTGGCTCCTGGCTTCGGCCTGGCCCAGCACCAGCTATTGCAGTCATCTGGAGAGTGAACCAGTGGCTAGAAGTTGTCTCTCCATCTGTCTCTTCCTCTCTTTCTGTAACTCTTAACTTTTCAAGTAAATAAATGAATCTTAATTTAAAAAAAAATAAAACCTGCATGTCTTCCAGCCATTCCAACTAAGCAACCAGTCAAATGCTTTAATTATTTGCAAAATTAATAAAGTCTTTACAACCTCAATTTCTTGCAATGCTACAATTTAAAAACTGTGATAGAGAATCTCACTGTATGAGCAATTTGCAATAACTACCAACAAGAGAACAAGATAATGGGAATGATTTTACAAAAAGTGCAAAAGCACAGGTTGTGCCCTACAAAATTATCTTTAGACATAATTGTGCCCATGGATAGGAATGTTCTCAAGCACTACTGACTGATTACAGCATGTACAAATCATTCAAATTACTTGATGAAAAAAATGTATTTTTTAAATCTAAAAGTGTAGAAAAGATGGACTTCACGGCCCTGGTCAAGCTGACTTCCTGTGTCTCCACATAAATATTATGAAAATAACCATCCTTTCTGTGGCAAGAGTACAGAAAACAAGGCAGCAGGAAACAGGAGCACTTTGTTCAACTTGACCCAAAGCATCAGTGACTCTTTAAAGGGTTTCTCCTTCTGCCCCCAGAATGAGAGCTTGTTGAACCCCTGCACCTTTAAGCCACAGAGCCGCTGAAGACCAGGAACTCCAAACCCAGAATCTCTGTGCCTGGCAGAAGAGGAGACACATTCATTTCCTTTTCTGCTCTTCATATCCCACCTGCTGTGCCCAAGCCTCCCATCTCATTACTTCTGCTGCCCGAAACCATTTGTGCTGCTCTCTCCCCACCCCCAGAAGATCGCTTCGCCCCTCGGCCAACCAGTGGAGGCTTCTCTTCTTTTAAATCCATCCTGGTGTCTGCTGGCCTGAGGAAAATGTCTATTAAGGGGATGGTGAAGCCCTATCCACAGCCAGAAAACACAAAGCAGCTTGATTTAAGTTGAGATGTAACCACCGTCGCTTTGACGTGCATGGTGCGAACAGCGCTGCCTGCCCCGCGTTGCCTCTCAGTTTATAAAAAACAACACCCCAGCCTCTTTGTGAAGGGAAATGAACTCACTGGGTGCGACAGAAAAGAAGATTTTCCCTTCCAGCAAGCGCTGGAATGAGGCAGGCTGTTCATACACCATTTCTGCATGAACTCCTGCCCTCCTCACCCACCTCCCCACAAAGCAAAGGGGAGAGCGAGACATTTCTTGGTGTCCCTCGGGCTCTCCCTGGCTCTGCTGTCCACCTGGCAATGCATTCATGGACACCTGGGAGTGACCCCCACACACACCGAAACAGCTGCCCCAACAGCGGTCCCAGTCCAGGGCCGCCACCAAGGTGATGCAGCGCTGAGAACTGCCAGCCGGGGAAGCCGCCTTCCAATGGAGACAGCAAGGAGGAAAGTGACAGCGGAGCGGAACCAGGGGCCATCCCTCCCGAGCTTCGCAATGAAGACAGAGAATTAGGAGGCGGATAAAGCAGCAGAATGAAAGATGTCAAGCATCATTGCAAAGTTTTTCAGAAACCAGACTCGGGGCAACTGTCAAGCGTTTCAAATTTCAAAACTCAGGGCACAGATTAGCACCACTATTTCTAAAAGCAAGTGGAAAAGCTTGAACTGCCGTTGGAAGGTAAATCCAACAGCCTTCATCTTTTAGGGGGTGGGATGGAGAGGAGAGGAGAAGGGAGGGGAAACCTCCCCGTTTCAGAGTTCTCCAAGCTCAAGCTCACATTCACATTGAATTTTCTGAAGCCTGCAGTTACGATCCCAGCAAGAACATATACACCAAAAACTGTCCAATAAAACACTGTACCAACTTTCAGGATAAGACAGTAGACAGTCAACAGGGCCTGGTTTCCCCTCCTCCAGACTATTTATATTCGTACCAATGTACACAAGTCTACACAAAATGACAAGCACACACTGCTATGGCAACACATCCGCTGTGGCAGCAACGTGTGGCAGGGAGGAAATACTATTTGCAGGAGTGGATAGGGAACTGCGTGGAGGACGGACCGGCAGCTAATGTGAACCTTCACCTCAGAAACAGAGCAGGGTCAGGGAGGATTCTCCTCCCACTGCTGTTCCTGGGAATTGAGAGTCTGCCTCCAGGAGAAAATCAGGTAGCGTCTCCCACACAGGAGAGCACCCGCTTGCATCCTGTGGCAGGAGGGTCCTCTGCATGCTGGCAGGGCAGGTGCCCAGTCCTTGCTCCCTTTCTGCATCCTCCTGAGATTATAGCTGGATTTCATACCCAGTATGTAGTACAACAGGGATGGGATGCAGGGAGCAGGAAGGAGACTCGATCGGTGAGCACGGCCTCATACACGGGGTAGTGGACACCGGGAGTGCCCGGCGAGTCCAGGCCACTCGGGTTTTGTGTGACTTCTGCCCTGCATTATTGCTGGCGGCAGCTGAAGTCCAAAAAGAAGTGAGCTTTCTGATGGGCAGGAGAGCGACAGACAGTTTTCGGGGCTGGTCTCTAAAACTCAAATCAGTAGACTCTATGTTGTGTGTATTTTTTAAAGGTTTGTCTATTCCTTTATATGAAAGGCAGACTGATACAGAAGGAGAGAAAGAGAAAGAGAAAGAGAAAGAGAAAGAGAAAGAGAAAGAGAAAGAAAGAGAGAGAGAGAGAGAGAGAGAGAGAGAGGCTGATTTTCCATCTGCTGGTTCACTCCCCAAATGCTCACAAAAGCCAGGGCCAAGCCAGGCTGAAGTCAAGAGCCAGGAACTGCATCCAGGTCTCCTACAGGGGTGGTGGAGGTCCAAGCACTTGAGTCACCACATGCTGCTTCCCAGGATCATTAGCAGGAAGCAGGATCTGAAGCAGAAAAGCTGAGACTCGAACCAGTACTCCAATATGGAATGTTGGTATCCCAGGCAGAGGCTCAACCCGCAGCACCACCATGCAAGTGCTCTATATTGTACGTCCTGTGCCACAAGTGCTCCGTGGCTCGGGCTTTCATCTGGCATATGCTCTGCCAAGGGGGATCTTTCCGCCCTGGGAGTGGTGCAAGGGGTCCTCAGGCCTCCACTCTGATGAGCACCAAGCCAGTGATAGGAGTCGTCATTTGCGGATACATAAATTCAAAATGAAAAACCAAAAATCGTAAAACTTATGAAAATATTCTATAATGGGAGAAAAGAGTATTGCAGAGAAAAATCATACCATTGAAAAATATTTACAAGAAATGGCAGAAATCTCTAAAACGCTTTTGCTTCATGTTTTCAATAACGTACAAGAAAAACATGAAAGAAGAAATGGAATGTGAGAATTAAAAGTTACTTCAACGCTTTCTGAGATGCAAACTGATATGATAAGGTGCAGGTTGGAAGTAGAAAGAATAAACATGTACTTGATTTACTGTTTTAGATAAGGCAAAACAGGGAAGTGATGTTATCAAAAAATAATTCACCGATGCATAGGACAAATTTGAGAAGCCATCCCACAAGGCAGAGGAAAAGGACAAAGAAAACTGAATTCTAGAAGAGAAATGACGTTACTTACATGGGGAGTAGGTGGTGGGGAGGCGAGATTGACAGCTATGTAGCAGAAAATGAAAATCCACCTCAACAAATACAGCCAGAATGTGTGGAATACATAAAAGAATCAAAGAAATAATACAATCTTTTTTCTGAATTTAAAAATAACTGGACTGGATATTAAAAAAGTTTACAGGGGTGGGCATCCGCCATAGTAACTGTGACACCACTTGGGCTGCCAACATGCCACACCGGAGAGCCTTGGTTTGAGCCCCGGCTCAGCTCCCAATTCCCACTTCCTGCTGATACACATTCTGGGAGACAGCAGGTAACAAGCAGTTGTGTCCTTGCCATCCATTCGGGAAATGCAGACCGCGTTCCCAGATCCTGGCTATGACCTCGTCTAGACCAGGTCCTTGTGGACATCTGGGGAGTGAACCAAATGGTAGAGTAGCTGTGTGTGTGTGTGTATGTGTGTGTCTGTCTGTCAATCTCTCAAATATATTTTTAAAAAAACTTAGACAAAATTAATCAAGAGAACACTGTGTAGACATAGCACCATGAGTTTTTAAAATGTTAAATACAAATTGTCAGGATCCAAAAAAATAATGAAATGCATTACTTTTTAAAAAAAAAATATGTAAAATTGTCTTTGTTTCTTTTCCAGGGCCCTAAATGCTTAATAATAGAAGAACAATGTCTATAGAAGTTTAAAGAACAAAATAAAAAAAAAAAGTGAAGCTATGATCCAACAACTCAGTACTCAAGCATGAAAAGTGAGAATTGGTCATCAAATATCTGAAGTTTCAGAAAGACTGTCATCTATATTCCAAGGTTAAAATATGAGAAGACTTAAGCCAACTGAACAAGAAGGAAATAAGAAACGGGGAGAGGATCATTTAAATGACAAATTTTAAGAACTGAAAAGAGAATCTATATAGTATTTCTCAATTTTAAACCAACACTTGATTGAAATTAAAAAGTACTTTTCAATGGAGAAAGTATATAATAAAATAATAGTAACAATAAAAGCTCACCCTTTTTGCCACACTCCAGAATAAGTTATTGACTGATTAATGTTCAAATTAAATATTTTTAAAAGAGGGGAGTAATATCCACTCTCAGGGTATTACCCATTCAAAAGCAGACTTGATAAAGAAAACAGAAAATGGAAGGGGTAAAAACATCTACAGATTAATTAAGCACAAACATATTTAAATATTAATTTAACTATAAATCCACCGAAATGTATGCTAGGTGCAATTTAGACTTTTGATATTTATAGACCTCTTGTAAGTCAAAAGGAAAATAGAATATTTTGATGAAAAAAGGTGCAATGGTATGAAAAGCCAATTTGGAAAATTAAAAATATAAATGGCCAACAAAAATCTTCTTGAGGATGAAATTAGAAAATAATTTCATGGGGGGCCAACACTGGGCCATAGCACTGACATCCCAAATGGGCACTGGTGAATCCCAGCTGCTATGCTTCCAACTCAGCTCCTGCTAATGTACCCAGGAAGGCATCGGAGGATGGCACAAGTCCTTGGGCTCCTGCATCCACCTGAGAAACCCAGATGAAGCTCCTGGACCCTGGCTTTGTCCTGGTCCAGCCCGGGCCATTGCAGCCATTTGGGGAGTGAACCAGCAGAAGGAAGATCTCTCTCTCTCTCTCTCTCTCTCTCTGTGTGTGTGTGTGCGTGTGTGTGTGTGTGTGTCTCCCTCTCTCTCTACAGTTCTTTCAAATAAATAAATAAATAAATAAATAAATAAATATTTTTTCAAGTTTTTTTGTAAATTCTAATGCACAGAGGCTGGTGCTACGGCACAGTAGGCTAAGCCTCTGCCTACAAGGCCAGCATCACATATGGGCATCAGTTTGAGTCTCAGATGCTCCTCTTCTGATCCAGCTCTCTGCTATGGTCCAGGAAAGCAGTGGAAGATGGTCCAAGTCCTTGAGCCCCTGCACCGACATGAGAAACCCAGAAGCAGCTCCTGGCTCCTGGCTTCCAATCAGCTCAGCTCTGACCATTGTGGCCATTTGGGGAGTGAACCAGCAGATGGAAGACCTTTCCCTCTGTCTCTCCCTCTCTCTGACTGTACCTCCACCTCTCAAATAACAAATAAAACCTAAAAAAAAAACAAAATTGTAATGCATAATATAAAAAATAGTTTGAGTCAATTATTACTTTCAGAGGCTGCTAAAAGGGGTATAAATTGGAACAACTATTATAATAAATTACTGGACAAGTCAGAGCAATGCATTAAAATTTCATTTATTTTTTGATGCAGCTGCTACACTTCTAGGAATTTATCTAAATAATGAGAAATGCATTTAAGGATCTAAAGTCATTCCTATTATAGTTTAAATCAAAATCAAAAATAAGAAAGAACCCAAGTGTACAAAAGGAAAGAAAAATTATAATACATGAGTACATTCAAATGCCATACTCTAAAAATTATGTGCAGAGAATACTAATGGCATGGAGAGAAGTACAGATATTATTTTTTTAAATAAATAAAGTGTTGGGGCTGGTGCTGTGGTGTAGCAGGTAAAGCTGCCTCCTGCAGTGCTGGCATCCCATATGGGCACCGGTTCGAGACCTGGTTGTGCCACTTCCAATACAGCTCTCTGCTATGGCCTGGGAAAGCAGTACAAGATGGCCAAGTCCTTGGGCCCCTGCATCCACATGGGAGACCCAGAAGAAGCTCCTTGCTTCAGATCAGTGCAGCTCCGGCTGTTGCGGCCATATGAGAAGTGAACCAGCAGGTGGAAGACCTCTTTCTCTCTGTCTCTCCTTCTCTCTCTGTGTAACTCTGACTTTCAAATAAAATAAATAAATCTTTTTTAAAAAATAAAATAAAATAGTGTTACTGACATCAAAATACATGTAATAAAATTACTAGGTATACGCATAAGAAATACTGAAAAGGTAACACAAAATGGTATCTTTGGGGTGTTGACATGACAAGTGATTTTCCTTTTCTTTGTGTTCATCTAAAAACATACAATAAAAACCTCTAAAAGGCACTCTCTCCCACCGTGTGAACTGGGACATAATGCAATTGATGTCAGCTCTCTGCCCAGTCAATTCCCAAACAGGGAAAAGTCCCAAGTCCTTCTGCAGGGAGAAAGCATGACTGGAAGTAGAGGGAAATGCTGTTATGGCAAACAGCAGAGCAACCTGTGTATAAAAATGGAGATCTGTCTATAAAAACAAATTCACAGTGCAAATCATCACAATCAGCCAATTTAACAAGCACCAACTAACCCAGACACTCAAAGAACAGCTGCTGTCATCCCGAAAAGTCCAGCCAGCCACAGCTGATAAACACTGTGGTTCATGCTTTGGAATTAAGTCAAATGAGTGGCTGTCATTACAGGGTGCCCACCCATAGCCAGCACAGATAGTTCTCATCAAGAGACCCTAGAATGCCAAATCAGCTGGCTTCGCAGACCTGTATTGGCCATCTCATCAACTTCACAATAATCCAACCCCTCACTTCTAAGCACTGCCTATCTGGCAACTCAGTTGTAACACTATTCCAGTATTTTATTAGATTTCTTTCATAATAAAAAATGAAATTAATATTATTTTAATAAACAGTAAATTAAAAGAAAACAGCCCAATCACTTGGAAATGTAAAAGTAATCTCAATAACTTCAAATAAAAAAATTTAATTTAAATATAATTATAAAAAATTAGAATCTTTTTAAAAAATCTGAACATCTTGTATAAAAATTCAACAAGTCCAAAGCTGCATTCAGAAGAAAATTCATAGTATTAAATATTTTTATTACAAAGGAAAACAACATAAATTAATCAAGTATTCATTTAAAGACATTAAGTGGGGAAAAGGAGTATTTTAAAATACAAACTTGGTAACCAGTGGAGTAACTACGCCTCTCTTAAGGGAGACAAATGCCTCGTCATCTAATTAATGACACACATGAATGGATGAATGAGATCCCTACTGTCCCTACCTACTGTGGCAGGGCAGGGGGGTGTACAAACTAAAGCAACGAACACTGAACCTGGAAATACATCAGAATCGAGAGGTAAATCCAAGAGTTGATTGTCTGAAAAACAAGCAAACCAATTACAGACTTTGACAAAGCTTACTAGAAACATAAAGAATCCATTGTAATAGGGTCATATTTTGAAAATGATTAGCATATTTTCCCTTTTTGACTTCTGAGACATGACCCTCCCCTAGTCCTGTGAAACACCCTTTGTGTGAGGGTGCAGAGATTAAGACTTTTTACTGAAAGAATGAGAAGGGAAAGGATACAGGAATATTCCAATTAAGCAAGCAAAACAGAATTTGCTGCAGCCACAAGAGATTTTCCAAACTCCTCTTATTCTCCTGCTAGCACATGAATGGCCTTACCTGGAAGACACAGCCCCTCAGTGTAACAAGACCCTTTTCTCTGGTTTCCCCAATTTACCACTAATGCTCTGCTTGCTTCAGATCTAGAGGTCTGAATGAGGGCAAAGAAAAGTGAAACAGGGAATGCTGTACCCCTCCAGAGCTGAGAAGAGTGGGAGAAGGAGAGAACAAGGAAGGAGGGAGATTGGGCACAGAGGGAGAAAGGTGGGAGTAACAATAGTGACAGAGAGAACTCTGTCTCTTCCTCCTCCAATTAGGATTCTGGAAACACGTCACCTCTTAGGCTGTCCCACAACTTGAAATCAACCGTCAGTGGGGTCACATCTACTCAGTGGGGCAAGTAGAGGGAAGCCCTGATATATTTAGTTCCCTGAACCAAGCATAGCTCGGGTATGTTTCAATGGAGGCCAGCTAAGAGTGGCTGGGAGCTGGTTACCCAGAGCTGAGTGAGATAGATCTTCATCAGATCCCTGAGAGGTAACATCAGTGGGAGCTCAGGTGAGGCCAAGAGAGCTGGGTGCACCAGCAGGTGCAGTACCTCAGGAAAAGGAATGAACCACAAGCTGCATATCTCCTGACTGGCCGACACCAGAAGGGAAAGGGGCTAAAATCAACCTGGCCATCAGAAGAGCTCCAGGATACCAAGGTCACGAATCCCCCTGGTAATTCCACCACTGCATCATTGCAGCCTCTCCCCCTCACGTCAGTGGATGTCATCTCACAGTGAGAAGACATGATGTCCTGGGAGAGAATAAATGGGGTCACAAAGCGTGGCTCCCGTCGTCACATCAAAGCACACGCACAGGCCACGTTCCAAAACAGCCCAAAGGCGACGAGCGTGCAAGTAAGGATTCCCATAGCCAGGCTTTCATTGCTGACTCCATGTTCTGTTTATCAATGTGACTTCGGGAAATTTACTTAGTCTCCCTGTGCCTCATTCCCTCATCTCTCAAATGAGAATAATATTCTTTAAGGAGTGAGTTTCTAAGTGTAAGGAGCTTAGATCATGCCTGGCCTCTAAGAGTAGTTCCTTAAGTGCTGATTCCTTAGCAGCGTCATCACCAAGATGAGGGGTTCACTGAGGCAGATCAGACCAGCTAGAGAAAAATTTAGAAACTACAATTTCTGCCCACAAGAAAGCAATATGGTGAATTAAAAATGTTATCCATGTTAGGCAAATGATCAAAGTCATAGAGTATTAAGAAGATACTATGTTTGTAAAAAACCTCTGTCTTTCATTATTTTTCAGATTGATTTCAAGAGGATTTTTTTTTTACCAAATACAGTAGTACGGTACGATTTAAAAAAAAAAAAAACAATAAAATGGACCACATTGAGAAAATAACGTAAATTACCTATGTTAGCTCAAAAAGAATGCCAAGTAGAAAAGAAATATATCAGGGGCAGTACTGTGGCACAGCAGGCAAAGCCCCAGCCTGCAGTGCTGGCATCCCATATGGGCACTGGTTTGAGTCCTGACTGCTCCTCTTCTGATCCAGCTCTCTGCTATGGTCCGGGAAAACAGTAGATGGCTCAAGTCCTTGAGCCCCTACACTCATGTGGGGGACCCAGAAGAAGCTCCTGGCTCCTAGCTTCAGATCAACCCAGCTCTGGCCATTGGGGTCATTTGAGAAGTGAACCAGCAGATGGAAGACCCCCCTCTCTCTCTTTCTGCCTCTGCCTCTCTGTAACTCTTTCAAACAAATAAATAAATCTTAAAAAAAAAAAAAAAGAAAAGAAAAAGTATGCCAAAAGAAACTGAAAAATCCATTTTAAAAACTGTCTCAAAAAAGACCTACAGTCGTCAGATCATTTAATGAGAACACTCTTTCAAACTTTCCCAAAAGGGAAACCCCAAGCTGTGTAACAGCAGCAAGACGTAGGAAAAACTGAAATATTCCCAGTTCAAGGAAAAAGCTAGACTACCTATTGCACACAACCCAACATGAAACAAAACTCAAGGCCAATATTTTTCTCAAAAGCCTTTGCTACTCCAGGATTTCTCAGTGCCTCTAATAAACTGAAATTCCAGTGAGGAGCTTGTGGCAGGTGAGGGACTCTTCCAGACACTTCCAGGCCCTTGCTAAGCCATGCCAGACCGTCATGGGAGGAAGCCTCCAGCCACATGGTCAAACTGAGGTAGATCTGGCAGTCAACCATGTACAGAAGTTTGCAAAGGGGAAAAGGGATTGGCAGGAGACAAAAACAGGAGGGGAGACTGTCTATTAGAACTGCAATAATAAGAGCAACACGGAGGCCTAAAGCAGGCATTCTGCTGGTGCAAACAGCTTGATTCAACCCTTGGTAATGCGCCTTACAACGTAAAACGTGCAGCAACTTCTCTCAGTCTGTCTTGGGCAATTACTTTGAAACGGATACAGATTTATGTACCAGGACACGTTTGATAGAATCATTGATAGCAAACAAAACAAAACCAGGGAACAACCTCAACATCTAGAAACGGAATCAGTTACACAGATCATGGCACACTCATAGGATGAATTATGCAACAACCAAAAGCAATGCTTTGGGAAGAAAATGGAAATAACAATCACAGGTCTTTGTTAAGGGGAAACAGGTGAAAGACAAGCTATAAAATACAGTCTCAACTAGATTTTTTTTAAATGTATCTATTCATCCAATAGGACTGCAAGGATATAGACCAGAACCAACCTGAATATGGTCTCTGGCTTGTGGGACTGTGAGTTTTCATACTGATGATTAGAAAATAGTTATTATTATCTTTTGTTTATGTTTCCTTCCTGTTTATCGAACTTTCTGCACTAAGCTGGATCACTTTTGTAATCAGAAAAAGATAAAAAAAAAAAAAACAAATAATTACTGCCCATGAATAACTATTCATAGGAATGCTCAAGAAAATGTTTAACTCCCCGCTCACTAAGGACAAAACACTGAGCGCACACAGAAGAATTCCAATCCTCTGAAGCTGAATTATAACACTGGTGCACTTTACAGCGTACAAAACAAAAAGCAAACCAGCCAAATCCCTCAACACAGACAGCCTGAGCTGCCGCTCTCCCGGGTTTTCAACGCACCACTGCGGAGAAAACACTCCGCGCCCATTTTTTAAGTGCAGCTGCTGTAGCTCCCCTGGTTCCAACAATATCCACATCGGGGAACAGGTTTCACACGGCTGAGGGAAGGCGAAGAGTTCTGCCCTCAGCCACCCACACCCACACTCACACTCGCTCAAAGTCTGGCAGACCACTCAGGGCAGTCGCGCCCCCAGCCCGGCCCGCGACCCCGGGACCCCTGCCCGGCGCCCAGTACCTGTTGGTCGTGCTCGGCACGGGGATTGCCCGGTTACTGAGGGTGCGCAGCGCCGCGAAGGTGCCGTGGGTGGCCTCCCTGCTCTCCTCCATCAACAGCCTGCACAACCAGGGAGAAAACTAAGTTGTTACACCCCACGGGGAGCCACGGGCTGGCGGGCTGGGCGCCTGGCTGGGGCACCCTCGCGCTTCGGGCTCCCGGGACAGGTCCCCGACCCCGCGGTTACAAATCCTCAGGGTGGGCAGGAAGGGAAAGCCAGAATCACAAGGCAGATCACAGGCACCCGACGGGGAGGTCTCGCTCCGCAGCTCTCTCGCCGGCAACGACGCACCCCGCGGCCATCGCACCCCTGGCCGGTTCCTCTCGGCCCCCCGCCGGTCACTGCTCGGTGCCAGGATCGTGTCTCTGCGACTCCACACTCCCACCCCCAGGCCACCACTGGCCGTCGGCTTCTCCCCGAAGTCTGCGTGCACCCCGAGAGAGTCGCTGCGCTGGGGAGCTCAGGGCGCACAGCGGGGCGCACCGGCACAGCGGGGTGAGCGGGACTCGCCGGCTGGCCGCCCGCGAGGGTTACCTGGAGCTGTCAGGAGCGTCGGCCGGGCACCAGAGCAAGCGCAGCAGCAGCAGCAGCAGCAGGCTGGCGAGCAGAGCGAGCGGCGCGCCCCCCGGCCGCATCCTGAGCCACGGGCGCCACTGCCGCCGCCGCCGCTGCTGCCGCCGGGGCGAAGCGCAGCCGGGGCGGCCCCGACTCGCCGCTCCCGCCGCCGCCACCGCCACCGCGGCCGCAGCCACGCACAGCCCCAGTGTTTAAAGGCGGCTGCGAGGGGCGACGACTGCGCTCGGCGAGGCCCGCACGCCCGGGGGGGCGCCCGTAGCCTGGCAGGCACGGTCTTGGCGACGAGCGGGGAAGCGGCGTCCCGGCTGACTGTCGGCTCGCCCCCGGCCCCTGCGCGCGGCTGCCGGATGACAATTCGCCGTGCTCGCCGCCTGTCCTCCCGGAGGCGCTCGGAGCCGCTGCGGGCTCTGGTCGCCACCGCCGCCGCCGCCGCCGCCGCCACTGCTGCCGCCTCCGCTGCTACCGCCGCGCGGGGTCACCTGAAGGTTGGGGCGCGGGAGCGCAACCCCGTGCTGATTGGGCTCCAACTTTTCTGCGCCCTCACCTTTTTAGCGGGGCGCTCGTGTGCCTCCGCGGAAGCTCGGCTAACGCTCTCACTCGCCCCACAACCCGGACCACGTCGCCGCGCGGGAGAGCCAGGGCCGGGAGCAAGAGGAGCAAGGGCCCGCTTTGGAAACTTTGGAAACTCCTAAGCCGCTCGACCCGGCCCTCCCACGCACCGAGGCTGCCGGAGGACTTGGCGTTCGGAGGCTCCGGGAACCGAGTGGGAACAGATTCAGAGCGACAGAGAATCGATACCGGGACCGGGAAGTCATTAATAATGGGCACACGACCACCTGCAGGCCAAATCCTGCCCCTGCCTGGTGTTGTGAATCGTTTTTATGGGAACATCTCTCTGCCCCATTACTTTTGATTATCGGCGACTACCTGACCTGAGGCTGCTTTTGCATGACAAGGGCAGAATCGAGGTAGGCTGACAGGGATCCTGGAGCCCACTATAGGACACTTCCAAGAAAAAAAAAAAAAAAAAAAGTGTGCGCTTGGCTGTGGCGGGAGCCAGGGTCCCTTAGCCTGCGGCTAGCACGAGGCTCTGAGCTCTTCCCTACCGAACCGGAACCGAATTTGGAAGGGGAACGCACAAAAGTTTGAGCCAATCACAGGCAGCCAGATCACCACAGCCATACTCAAATAAGCGGCCCCCTGGCTGTAGATAACCAGGTGAAACCAATGCTTCGCTTTTATGGTCCGCCTGTGGTCAGCAGGCCAGAGCTCCCTGGACCTCCTGCCGGTGCTGCGTGTTGCCTGATGTGTAAATCATTCGTTGCTCAAATAAACTCTGTTAAATTTAATTTGTCTAAAATGCTTTTTGTTTTATTTATTTACTTATTTATTTTTGAAAGGCAGAGCAGAGAGATCTTCCATCCACTGTTTCACTCCCCAAATGCCCTCAACATCCAGGACTGTGTCAGGCCCAAGCCAAGAGCTGGGAATTCAATTTGAATCTCCCATATGGGTAGTGGGAACGGAAGTACTGGAACCATCACCCACTGCCTCCCAGGTGGGCATTAGCAGGAAGCTGCATGGGGATCCAAGTAAGGACTTGACCCCAGAGACACTCGGCTATGGGGTGTGGATGCTATGCCACAACACCCAACCCTAAAGTTTGTCCTCTTATTACCGCTGTGGGGTGAATATTGTGGTCCCTTCAAAATTGACGTCTGAATTCCTAATCCCCGATGGGATGGTATTGAGGAGGAGGATCAGGAGGCTGGAGCCCACATCCCGGGATGAGTAGTGCCCTTATAAGAGACAGGAGGACATTGTGCTTTCTTGTATTTTCTGAGTCTGTATTCTAAACTACCTCAAGTCCTCCCTGGAACAGGCACGTACATATGTTGTCCCCACTAAATGAGGATAAAATAAAAGTATCCCAGAGAAGGTGTGGTTATGCCAAGGGCTCTATGTGGAACTAAATATGTTATCTGTATTGCTTTTATTTTCTTCCTTTAGAGTTTATGCCCATATTCATAAGAAGTTTAATTTGGGGGAGAATTCTGACTTACTAATTTTGAGGTTTCCAAGTATAGCCTCTTAGGAATTAAGTCTGTTAAATATGTCTTCATTGTTTGTAGTCATGTTTCATAGCTTACCACAAAACACTTAACTTCAACCTATAAATTATAAAGTAGCAATTAGATTCTAGCCTGATTTAAAGAGATCAGTCATATATGTTTGAGTCTGTGGATCTGACATGTACATTATGTGCTGTACGTTTACTAGACTTAGAAGTATTCCATGATTATTGATAAACCTCCTGCTACTGGTCCTGATTAGTTTGAATTTTGGAATGTTCTGGGGGCCGGCCAGTGGGGCTTGGAGTCTGTGGGCCCCTGCAGACACAGGTAGAACATCTTTCACAAGCGAACTGTCGGCTGTGGCTGGAAAGCTGTCTCCAGGCCAACCAGCGTCTCCCCCACTAACAGCCTCTTGTGCTGCACGTGTGACCTTGCAGCCTGAAATCACACCTTCAGGGCGGCTGCAGCCTTTCACCCTCAGCTGCCAGGGGAAGGGGCTGAGCCCCTGGGGAGAGTCAGACTGGTTCCAGGAGAGCCAGGCCGTCTTGTGTGACCTTGTAGCCTTAAATCACACCTTCAGGGTGGCTACAATCTTTCACCCAGAGCTAGCAGAGGAGGGGGCTGAGCCCCTAAGGAGACAGTCTCCAGGAGACCCCCCCATCTCCTTGAGCCCCAAGCCAATCAACATACCTATGTGAAACCCCCATCCAATGGGTACCCCCACAGAATGACCCAGTGAAAAAAACAGTAATGCCTTAAAAACCCGGAACACTTCCTCAAAGCCAGTGTCCCGCTCGGGCACTCGGCCTGCTCTCCTCTCTGACCAGACGCTTTCTCCATCGCTTGCCTATCAAATAAAAGTTTCTGCCTCTTTGCAAATTGTTTCCCAGCTTTTTATTTCTATACTAAGCTGAGGAAAAGAACCCAGGAGACTCGCTCTGGCAACCGCCCTCCCCTCCATGACCAGTAGCAGTTCTGTCATGAAATATAATTTTAAACTATTTTGTACATTTAAATATGATACCATGTTGTATACATCTATATTAAAGAATTGTAAATAAAAAATAAGAGAAAGTTTGCTCTCTTTCTCTCCTCCTCCTTCTCCCCCTCCTCCTCTTCCTCATCACTCCTCTGCACTTTGAGGATGCAGGATAAGGGCTGCTATCTGCCAACCAGGAAGACAAACCTCAACACATTTCTATTGCAGCCACCCAGCCTATGAAGTTTTGGGCTGTGGGAGCCATAACTAAGGCACAGACTGCTGGTCTAGATCATACTGGTTAGTATCTCAGTTGCAGTGACTAGTTTCTCATTTATTGTGGGGAGAGTGATTCAATACAATGATATATGTGATATAGTCTGGCTCTCCAATGATTTTTTTAAGATTTATTTATGTATTTGAAAGTCAGAGTTACACAGGGCGGGGTGGTATTCCATCCGCTGGTTCACTCCCCAATTGACCGCAAAGGCCGGAGCTGCGCCTATCCGCAGCCAGGAGCCAGGAGCTTCTTTCCCGTCTTCCCAAACAGGTGCAGGAGCCCAAGGGCTTGGGCCATCTTCTATTGCTTTCCCAGGCCATAGCAGAGAGCTGGATTGGAAGAGAAGCAGCCGGGACTAGAACCAGCGCCCATATGGGATGCCAGTGCTCCAGGCCAGGGTGTTAACCTGCCGCTCCATAGCACTGGCCCCTCCAATGATTTATTTAGAAGTGGGCTTCAGTTATTTCAGCCCTCAGCCATCCTGCCCACGCGTGGCCCATGGCCCAAGTCCTTCCAACCCCAGCAGCCTCCCTAAGTTTAACCCCTGACTTTGAACCCTCGAGGAACATCAGTAAAGCATAAACCACATAGTGGTGATTTGAGGATTTCATCAGACAACTCACTCCACTCTTGCGTAGATTTGAGATTTCTCCAAAAGCAACTCTTGGACTCCGCCACTTTGAAAGCACCTTCATAAAAGTACTTTCAAAAGGGTTTAAGCTTTGAAAAGGCATTAATGAGTTAACTTTCCCAAGTAAACAAAATACTTTTATTTCAATGGGAGGCTCCTAGAGACAAGGTGAGAGCCTTTTGGAAACCAAGTAGTCCAGACAGCCAAATAAGCGATTGTGCCCCATGGTCAGTAACACGTACCAAGCAGAGAAACACAAGGCTGCCTAGTCTTTTGCAGCGCATTCTACCCATTTGGTTGAAAACAAACCGGAGCTTTACACATATTGATCAAGAAAGCACTCAGACTCATGCTACCCTTAAAGAGAAAGAAGGGTAAATAAATAAAAATAATATGGCTGGAAATATCACTTTCTTCTATAGCTCATCATTATTGTTAAAATATATGCTAATAAAGCTCAGCCGGCGCCGTGGCTCAATAGGCTAATCCTCCACCTTGCGGCGCCGGCACACCGGGTTCTAGTCCCGGTTGGGGCGCCGGATTCTGTCCCGGTCGCCCCTCTTCCAGGCCAGCTCTCTGCTATGGCCAGGGAGTGCAGTGGAGGATGGCCCAGGTGCTTGGGCCCTGCACCCCATGGGAGACCAGGAAAAGCACCTGGCTCCTGGCTCCTGCCAGGATCAGCGCGGTGCGCCGGCTGCAGCGGCGGCCATTGGAGGGTGAACCAACGGCAAAAGGAAGACCTTTCTCTCTCTGTCTCTCTCTCTCACTGTCCACTCTGCCTGTCAAAAAAAAAAAAAATATATATATATGCTAATCAAGAAAGAAAAAGTTGCTACTTTTGTGCACAACTGATATTTTTAGAGATTCAGTTGCTCATCAGAATATGATATAATGGGGCTCATATAGGGCTCAAAAAATATAGTAGACAAGTTCTACGTATCTGAAACTTTTAAGTCCTCCTAAATAAGATGTAAGACAATTATCTTGAAAATGGAAGCGTTGTTTGGATTTGAAGGATCTTCTGAATTTTATTTCCCTCAATGCAAAAAACTGTGCAGACAACTCATGCTGAAGATGGGTTTCAGGAAAAGAAAAGGACATTATTGTATCAGCCAGGAAACTGCAATTTCACCTAATTTACTAAAGTTTAATATTTCAGCACAGCTGGGCTCAAGGCAACAGCAGAAGAGTTGGCCTTGCACTAGGTTCCCTGAACACCTTTGCTGCAAATGAAGTTACTTTTTATCAAGCCAGTGGCTATCAGCAGGGGACTCACAAAAGCCCATTTTAATTGGAAAAGCAAGTGTAAATTTGCATTGGGAATTCTGAGCTGAGTGTTAAAATTTCACAGTAAGGAACTTTACCATAAGCTTTGTAATTTAAGACTCAGACTGGTAAGATATGAATTACCTTGCCTACCTTAAGATTTAAGGGACCTGAGAAAAGCATGATTTCTTAAAGATGATCAGCCAAAGCTCCAGGAACTAGAAATTGCATTTGACAACTTATCATTGGCAGGTTGACCAGCAACCCCAAACATCCATGCCAGGTAGTAACTGGATATATTGCTGAGGCCAGAACTGGATCAGGAACCCAGTCTGACGTGCGAAAGCCGCCTCCAAGCCAGAGTACGAGTCTAGGCCACTCACCTAGTGCCCGTAGCATTTGCTTCTCATTAGACCTTTGCTACTCTTTATTCTGTGTGATGAATGCCTTCATTTCCATGAAGCAGTTTGTCGAAAGTGCTTAAAACATATATAAAATAATGTCCAATTGAAACCCTCCCTGAAAGTTGAAGAGGTTTCTAATTTTTTGGTGTACAGTTTTCTACAAGGAAACAAATGACTGTTAATGAAAGAGATGGTTCTGGGAAATACTAGAAATGCATAAGATTGCCATAATTTGAGGTTTTATGAAGGTGAGCCTTAAATACCATGTCTTCTTTATATGTATGTATATATACATACACACTGAATGCACACATGTATTTGAGAACATATGTGACACATATGACACTTGAAAAGGTCATGGAAAATAGAATTAAAAGATAAGTTTAGGGGCCAGCACTGTGGCATAGTAGGCTAAGCCTCCTGCTGCAGCACTGGCATCCCATGTAGGTACCAGTCCGTGTCCAGCTGTTCCTCTTCTGATTCAGCTCTCTACTGTGGCCTGGGAAAGCAGTGGAAGATGGCCCAGAGCGTGGGCCTCTGCACTCACATGGAAAAGCAGATGAAGCTCCTGGTCCCTGGCTCTGGATGGGCCCACCTCTGGCCGTTGCAAACACTTGGGAAGTAAATCAGTGGATGGAAGATTTTCTCTCCATCTCTCTCTCTCTGCCTCAAATAAATAATTACAATCTTATCTTTAAAGAAAAGCTTATTAGGTACAAAATTTTTGCGATCCATACATAGATTTTTTTCATAAAACACACCATTCATGAACTTTTTGATGACCTCTGGCATATACATGTGTATATAAATATATATATGTGTGTGTGTATATATATACAACACACACATATACCACTAGTATTTGTGAGTGAGTATCCTCATTACATGGAAAGGAAGGGATCCTGTAAGAAACAGAAAACTGATGCTCAAAAGAAAATCTTTTCCTTCATTTGGGTGACATTTTTACCTCTCTGCATAGAAAGGATGGTACCTGATGTTTCCTGCTTGATTGGTTTTTGTAATATTAAAGATTTGTGAGGACAGCAGGACAATAGCACATTCATAATATTAAACAACTCCATGGGGAGGAAATTCATCAGAACAGTATAACCAAGGCTATGTATTTTCAATAAATCACAGGAAATAAATAAAAGTAGAAATAACTTGAAGAAATCTATGACCTTGTATAAGGGATATCTCTTCAAATACATCTTATAGATATTTGCCTACTGCTAATTAAATATAGAGAAATGGAAGCAATTCTACATATAAAGGAGTTTTAACTTTCAAGATAGCATAACTAAAATTACAGAACAAAAAATAAGTGTTATCATTCACCTCATAAAATAGATTTTCAATGTATTAAGCATGGAATCTTTCAAAACTCTTCTCTCTGAAATCCACTTAAAAGATCATAAAGAACCAAAGGGAGAAATTGAACTATTTGTCCTGAAACTATAACATGGCCACAGTCCCATTCCACAAACTCCCAAAAATACCCACTAAAAGTGAGGCAATTGGATACGAATGCCAAGTTCAAGACTCATTTCTCCTATTTATGACTTCAGATCTGTGAGAAAGAGGTGGAAATGTTTTCAAGGCCCTACAATATTTGACTTAGAGGAGCAAAGGTAAGGATTTGGTGACAACAAAAATAAGTAGCATTCCGTACAAATGGCCAGGGTTACAGGGCTCAAAGAAAGATGGTAGCCAAGATTTCTGTTTCTAGTGAACACAATTTTCTTGTCAGAGGAATGATGACCTAAAGATAGTGCTAATCTTGGGGAGAGATCTTGCATGTTGTAGCTACTGATGAAAATCAATTGCCCTAAGAAAAAGGAGCACCTATTCTACCTACACTACATAGCAAAGACCTTTGATTCATTGATTTTTACACCAAATTGGCATCTATCAGGGTATCCTGTCTCATTCCAGACTCTGCGATATCAGGCAGAACCCCAGTTGCTTCAACAGATTGAGAAGTGAGGACTAAGCATGCAGAGGTAATGTACCAAAACCTGTTTTATGTCTCTCCCCAACTTCTCTTCGCTACTTCTTTATTCCATAAAACCTAAACTGTAAGCAGAAAAATAGCTAAACAAAAATATTCAGTAGTGAGTTGTTAAAGCAAAAGGAAGCTTCAACACATGCAGAAATGAAAAGGAAGGAATGCCAAAGACGTTTCCATTTCCAATATTCCTGGCAAGTACCAGAAAGAAGAAGACATGATTTCTATCCAAGATGAGTAAGCAGGAAAAAATTATGCAAAATTTTACATAAGATAAATGGAAAGGAATGAAACCAGTAAAATGGCAAATGGAGAATATATATTTGAGTAAGTTTTACTCCAGGAAACAGCAAAATCTGTAACAACAACTACTTCATACTTTCCAGGAAATTAAATATAACATAAGCACTAAAGTAGGAGAATCCAAAGAAGAAATAATAATTGAAATAGGAAATAATATGGCAATAGAACATGATGAAAAGTGAGCTGACAACAATATAAATAAAGCAAACTGTAAAACCATTGGAGAACTCGGATTACCTTAAAAGTCTAAGGAGCAGAACTTATCTTGCAACAATATGATTCACTATAATAAAAATCCAACTGATGACAATCACCAAAGCATACAAAGAAAAATGTATTGATTGAGGAAAAAAGTTGTATATACAAAAGATAAATATTAAATATACATAATAGAGGTATGAGGTGTTCTTTTTGAAAAAACATAAAAATAAAATATTAAAAGCATTTCAGGATATAATACAAGAAAACTTTCCTGAAACAAAGAAATATGAGGGTATTTGAAAGAAAAATTTGGGGTCAGTGTTGTGGCATAGCTGGTAAAGCTGCCACCTGCAATACAGGCATTCCATATGGGCACAGGTTCAAGTCTCAGCTGCTCCACTTCCAATGCAGCTCCCAGCTAATGGCCTGGAAAGCAGCAGCAGATGGCCCAAGTGCTCGGGCAATCCTTCCCCAGACACATTAGCAGGAAGCTGGATTGGAACTGGAGCAGCTGGGACTCAAACTGGTGCCCATATGAGATGCTAGTGCTGCAGGCCGGGGCTTTAACCCACAGAACCACAGCACTGGCCCCTAGTATTTTCATAGTATGAATATTCTATAAACATATTTTGGAAGACCCCACATTTGTGAATCCACAACATTTCATGTTCTTGTTATCTGAACTCATTATACAAACTCATGTTACAGAGCAATTGAATAGAGAACAACTAAATCTATGGCTTAGCCTGTTGCACAAAGACAAAGAATCCTAAAAGCATTCAAACATAGGAAATAGTTAAATTAATCTTACTTCAAACTTCACCTTAGTAACATTAGACCAAAAAGGAATAAAATTGTACCAGAGTTTTTAAGCAGAAAGAATATGATCCCCAAAATTCTATATTCATCCAAGATAGTTTTCATAAATAAAAGCAAATATTGTCATACTTGAAATTTTCAAATATTGTCAGATATTCAAGAACTCAGAATATATGATATTTATATCCCAGAAAAAATTAACTTGAACTATAACCCAACTTTAAACTTGAATCAAAACAAATAATTCACAATGAAGAAGTTTGGTTATAAAAATTTAAATGAGAAAGAAATCATTTATAAGTCAGAAGTGAGTATAAATAGAATTATGAAATGTATTATATTTCTCTAAAAATATTTACATAAATTTAAAACAGTAACTCAATGCAATGAACCTTGGAAAGGAAATTCCATTTATAGTAAATAATGTAAAGAATGAAATTAGAATAATAATTAAGGATGTAGTGAGAGCATACTACCTTCCTCTTCTTTCAAGATTAACACATATGATTAAATTACTCAAAAAATGTGTTAGGCAAGTAAAATAATAATCACTTTACCAAAAAAAAAAAAAAGATAAAAAGGAACAGTGTCTAAATATCTCCCGGGCAGGTGCCGTGGCTCAATAGGCTAATCCTCCGCCTGCGGCACCGGCACACCGGGCTCTGGTCCCAGTTGGGGCGCTGGATTCTGTCCTGGTTGCTCCTCTTCCAGCCCAGCTCTCTGCTGTGGCCCGGGAGTGCAGTGGAGGATGGCCCAAGTCCTTGGGCCCTGCACCCTCATGGGAGACCAGGAGAAGCACGTGGCTCCTGGCTTCGGATCAGCGCAGTGCACCGGCCGTAGCGGCCATTTTGGGGGTGAACCAACGCCAAAGGAAGACCTTTCTCTCTGTCAATCTCTCACTGTCCACTCTGCCTGTAAAAAAAAAAAAAAAAAAAAAAAAAAAAAAAAAAAAAAAAAAAAACAGAATAAATATCTCCCAAAGAAGAAGACAAAAAGAAAGAAAACCCAGACTTCTTTAGCAAAAGATGGAAATACCAATTTAAGTAATATATGGTTCTATTACCCTTAAGAATGTTTTATAAAATGTAATAAAAATTAATGCAAAACTGAGCTTTCAATAAACAAAGAGAAAGTCCCATGTACCAGAACTGAGGAACAAACTGAAAAAAGGGCACTGCGTGTGTGATCTGACACAGCGGCTCACCTGGGACATGTCATCATTCCGAATACCTAGAGTTTGGCCTTAACATCTATGCAGAGAAAAGCAGAAGACTGAGTTCCTAGTAAGACAGAGTTATAGTTGAAATTCCTTCATAAAACTCTGTTGCTGTTCAAAGTAACTAAACATCTGAACTAGAAAAACAAAGATTCACACACCTGCACAAGGGCAATTGTTTGTCTCTACCTGAACTCTAGGAGAAAGAATCTCCTCTAAAAACTCTGCCTTGCTTGGATTTGGGGCCCAATTTTACTACATTCAAATGGTCCTGTAATTAATATAACAATTCTCGGGCCGGTGCCGCGGCTCACTAGGCTAATCCTCCGCCTTGCGGCGCCGGCACACTGGGTTCTAGTCCCGGTCAGGGCGCCGGATTCTGTCCCGGTTGCCCCTCTTCCAGGCCAGCTCTCTGCTGTGGCCCGGGAGTGCAGTGGAGGATGGCTCAGGTGCTTGGGCCCTGCATCCCATGGGAGACCAGGATAAGTACCTGGCTCCTGCCATCGGATCAGCGCAGTGCGCCGGCCGCGGCGGCCATTGGAGAGTGAACCAATGGCAAAAGGAAGACCTTTCTCTCTGTCTCTCTCTCTCACTGTCCACTCTGCCTGTCAAAAAAAAAAAAAAAAAAAAGGAAACTAAAATAAATAAGTTTTAAAATCCTTGTGGGTGTGAAAGAGTGAAAAAATAGCAATGGTAAGAGAAGCAGATTTTGGCCGGCGCCGTGGCTCAATAGGCTAATCCTCCACCTTGCGGCGCCGGCACACCGGGTTCTAGTCCCAATCGGGGCGCCGGATTCTGTCCCGGTTGCCCCTCTTCCAGGCCAGCTCTCTGCTGTGGCCCGGGAGTGCAGTGGAGGATGGCCCAGGTGCTTGGGCCCTGCACCCCATGGGAGACCAGGAAAAGCACCTGGATCCTGGCTCCTGCCATCGGATCAGCGCGGTGCGCCGGCTGCAGCGGCGGCCATTGGAGGGTGAACCAACGGCAAAGGAAGACCTTTCTCTCTGTCTCTCTCTCTCACTGTCCACTCTGCCTGTCAAAAATAAAAAAAAAAAATAAAAAATAAAAAAAAAAAGAGAGAAGCAGATTTTTTTCTATAGACCCAATAGAACTATAAGAATTAAGAACTAGCTATTAGGAGTGGGCATTTGGCCTAGCAGTTAAGACACTATTTGGAATACCCACATCACATATTTCTTGGCTTCAACTAAAAGTTCTGGTTCCGATTTCCAACTTCCTGCCAATGTGGGCCCTGGGAGGCAGCAGGTGATGGCTCAAGTGTTTGGGTTAATGTCACCCATATGGGAGACCTGTATTGCGTTCCCAGCTGCTAGCTCCTGGATCTAGTCCCAGCCCACCCTTAGTCACTGGGAAGGGGAAGTGAACTAGTGGTCGGGAGTTCTCTCTATCTTCCCGTCTCCCTGTCTTTCTCTGTGTGTCTCTCTGTCTCACAGAGAAATAAATAATTTTTAGAAGACAATCAATGGATAGATTAAGCAACAAGATTATTCGTGGCTAAACACAGAATAAATGACCTGAAGTATTATTTCTGAAAAAAATTACACATTAAAATGTAGAGATGGAAAATGTAAAACAGAGACTAAAAGCTCTGTAGAAAGTAACAAAAAGATTCCATTTCTTTTATCTATTGTCATGTAACAAATCAGTCTAACACCTTTGGGTTTTATAACCCATTATTTAAACAGTTTGTGGGCCAGGCATTCAGGCAGCAACTCAGTTGAGTGATCTGGTTTCACATGGTGTGAAATGCAGTCTCTTGCCCTTTGGGGGCTAGAAGAATGGGCTCAGCTGGGACTGTCAACCGCAGGCTACGTGCATTAGCTCTCCAGAGCAGTGATCTTCTGGTAACCAGATTTCTCACATAGAGTGAGAATTTCCAAAAGGCCTGGGCCAAGGCTCCAAAGTGCCAGATGTTTACTGCCACTATGTTCTATTGGCTATCCAAGTCTCTGGGGCTAGCGTGAATTCAGTGAAGAGATCTTGAACTCTTCCTCTAGGATAAATAGCAAATAATTTGTTACTACCTTTGATCTACCACATCCAGTACTTGTATAATAGAAATTCCAGAAGGAGAAAATAAGAAGAATGGAGAAGAAGGAATGTTTGAAGAGATAATATCTGCAAACTTTCCAGAAATAATTACTGATTGGAAACCTCAGATTTAACGTCCTTGAAAGCAGGCATTTGGTACAGCAGTTAGGTTGCTGCTTAGGATACCTGCATCCCACATCAAAGTGCCTGGTTCCAGTCCCAGCTCCTCCACTTCTGATCCAGCTTCCTGCTAATGCACACCTTAGGAGGCAGCAAGAGATGGCTCACATACTTGAGTCCCTGCCACCCATGTGGGAGACCCAGTTGGAGCTTCAGAATCCTGGCGTCAGCCTGGCCCAGCCTGGGCTGTTGTGGGTACTTGGGGAGTGAATTGGCACAGATGGACGACTTCTCTCTCTCTGCATTTCAAATAAACTGAAAATAAATTTGTAAAAAATAAATGATATCAATAAAAACCACAAGTCTCATCCAAGATTAATAAAAATACATCCAAATCTAATAAGATTTGTATTAAGAATGCAGAATTTCAAAGACAAAAATCTCAGAAACAATCAAGGAGGAAAGAAAAACAACTTCCAAAGAAATGATGGACTACCACATATTCTTATCAGAAATGTAGAGCCGTACGTCGACTGGATCCTCAATGTGCCAGGAGAAATAACTGTCATTCCTACATTTTATATCTGGTTAAATCATCATGCAAGGGTAAGGGTAAGCTAAGAGTTTACAAAGACTGGGGCAATCTACCACCCACAGACATTTGTCGGAAAGAAAATAATAAATGGTACACTCCAGGAAAAAAGTAATTGATCTTAGAAGAAAAAAAGTGATCCAAAAGAACAAAGGTCAAGAAGGAAAATGGTAAGCCAGCCCTGACTATTTACAACCAAATAAGAATGACTCACCTGCACAGCCGCGGCAGACCCACTGAAACCAGAGACAGTGATAACAGGAAGGACCACAGGAGCAATCAGAACTGAAGCACACTGAAGTCCTTGCCCTGTTCACCAGGCAGGCAGAAATAGTAGCTACCTTTTTACATTGTTGAGTCAACCATGCACTTTGTAAATGCTAAGATACCCACAAAAATAAAAATATGATGTCCTTAACCTTAAACCAATGGAGGAGAAAAGGAACTAAAGAAAAATTAGTCCATTCAACAGAAGATAAAAAAGCAAAGGAGAAGGAGAATGGATTCAAGACACAAAATATGGTACATATAAATTAAAATATATCAGTTATCAGGGTAAATATAGATAAACTGAACTTACCAGGTAAAAAAAACCTAACAAATCAGATTTTTTTAAAATGACATTGAAAAATAACCATACGTAAAATGATATACAAAGGAAAGTCTAGGCAAAAGAAAGCTAAAACATTATCAGACAAAATAGACACAGAGGTAAAATATATTGTTAGAAATAGAAGTCATTCAATAATAAAAGGTGTAACTCACTAGGTAGAAAGAAAAGCCCTAAATCTGCATGTAACAACCAACAATATAAACTCAAGTTATGCAAAACAAGTTTGATAGACTCAACACCTTTCCTCTCTCTTTCTCTCTCTCTCTCTCTCTCTCTCTCTGACAATAAAACGATTGAACAACACAATCTGAAAGAATGCATTCTCCTCAAACTAATCTGGAACACCTCTGAAAACAGGTCATATTTCTGTCCATGAGGAAAGCTCCAATAAATCCTACATAATTACTATAGAGAGCACATTCTCTAATCACATATCAGGAAAATTATCAACCAATTTTAAAGGATTAACAAATCCATCCCCCCACATAAACACATTCTCAAATAATTTGTAAGTCAAAATGGTTATGTCAATTAAGTTTAAAAAATATTTAGACAAAACTAATCATGAAAAGAGCATAGCAAACTGTAGGCTGTGGAAAGCAAGAAAATGTACTTGTATAGCTTAAATGCATATATTGAAAATTAAAGTCAATAAGTTAAGCTTGTAGCTGATGCCGGGAAAATAAAGCAGAACATACAGAAGAATGGGAACTTTGCTTGCCAAAATGGCTTAGAAAGATACAGAAATTGGGAGGTCAAGGACCTCACCATCCAATTAAACAAGCTATCTCAGTTCACATCCCTCCCACCATTTCCAAAAGCAAAGCTGACACATGCACTTCTGAGAATGTCATTTATTTAAAAATAAATCCCTAGGTAGAGGAGTGAGAAACTGGGGGAAATAAAGCAGAGAAGAGAAAGCAATGCAAACAGATTTCATCGAATTGGACAGTCTGGTGCATAGCAATTGCCTGAGATTCTGTGATGACCTCAGAGAAAGTATCAGAGTATGGTTTGTCTAAGGAAAGGTTAATATTTCTCCATCAGCCCCTGTTGCATGCTGCATTTTCAGGTTGCACAAAAACCAGTGGCAGGTGTCTTGCCATGCTGCCGCATTCCCACATCAGACTTGGATTCACAGGAGCCTGTTTCTCTATTAATAATTTTCTTCTCTTCAGTCTTTTACTCACATCATGCTTGTCTGCTCCAGCACCTTCAAGATCCACGCTCACACAAGCCCCCATGGTTTTTGTCCATGAGTATGCTCTTTCCTCCCGGAGCACAACCTGTATTTCTCACTTCAGCTGTGTTGTGATCCCACCCTGGTTACTGATCTGGAGGCAGTGAGGAAGGAGAGGTAGGTCTTGAAGAGGACATGGTAGTAAAAGGTACCTGCCTGCACTGAGTTCTTAGCAGTGAACCTGGCATGGTGTAGCTACTCTCCCTTATGCGATGAGGGGCAGGAGGGGTGTTTCTGCCTCCCAGAGAGATTAGCACGAGCTGAGGGTTCAAAGTTCTTAGGCTAACCTCCCAAAGGTCCCTGTGACAGCTCCTTTCTAGTCACAACCTTGATGTTTGCTTAGGAGAATTGTTGCGGCTATAGATGCATTCCTTTCTGTAGCTGTGTCTCTAATGAGATTAAATCCCTGGCCGAAATGTTCACCGCTACAAGTGATGATGCCCTCTTGAAATGCTGCCTTAGAGATCTAGCTTTCAAAGCCCACCTCGAATGGGCCTCCACCTAATGACCTAAGCCTGTCATTGCCTTCACTTAAAGTTTCTAAAAAGCCTCGACCAAAACCTGTCAGCCCATGATTTTCTGCGTTCCTATTATCCCCCTACTATTCAAAGCCGTCACCTATCTCTTAGCTAAGTGCTTCATTTCACCTGTATGTCATCCCCATCCATTTCAACAAAGGTCTCAGTAATTGTGAGGCTGAGGGTTGTCACCATACCACCTACCACCAGCAATAGGATCCTTGCAGCTGCCTGGCTGCCAAGTGCTTCCATTCCACAGCCCTATCCTGAGAGTCCACTGCCTAGGGCCACTTCCGGCAGCAACTCTTGACCTGTCCACCACTGCTCCCATCCCCAAGAAAAGCCTGTGGCAAAGGCTGGAGCGTAGGGAGCAGAAATGAGAGGTGGAGAAAGAGAAAGCATGTTCCAACGGGTCCATTCAATGGGAAACTGGAGTCCTGTACCGCTAGGCAGTGCCAGCCGTAGTAGCCATTTGGGGGGTGAACCAACGGAAGGAAGACATTTCTCTCTGTCTCTCTCTCTCACTGTCTATAACTCTACCTGTCAAATAAAAAAAATTACTAAATAAAAAAAAACACAAGCATGAAAATCAACAGCTGATCGTTTGCCTTGTTTCCTAGCTGCCTACTATTCTAACATCTCTTTCCTCTTTTGGCTTTTGTGGGAGAATTCTGTGGTCTGAGTGGGAAGCAAGCCCTCACTATTGAAGTCTTTGGGAGGCAAACTTTTTATTGTCCGACTCTCTGGCAGTAAGCTATTGGAATCTAAACCAGACATTCACCTCCAACAATTAGAATATGGAAGAAGTGATATCAAGAGGCAGGGCTTGGGAAGTGATTCAGCAGGCTTGCTGTGGCATTAGGATCTGTGGTAGACAGGGCCCACTGCAGAATCCTCACAGGATTATTTGTTGCCTGGCCTATATGGATACCTCCAGAACTTTTCCCTTAAATTTAATTTCTACCTACGTCAATTACTCCTGTTTGTCATGGGCTGCCTGCTCCTCTCAGCATTGCCGTAGGATTTCAGCACCACTCTGTGCTCAAGGGACTCCAGCCACACCTCCCCCCCTTCAGCTGAGCTAAGGAGACCTGTTCTCTCTTGCTTCTGGACTTTTGCATATGCTGTATTCTCTCTGCCTGAACCCTCCCCTGTAAGCCCCACCCACCCCCTTCCTTTTTTCCTTAGACTAATGTCCAGTTGTCCTTCAGATCTCAGCTTCAAATCCCCAGAAAGCCTTTCCTGAACACTTTGCAGGTGGACTTCCTTCTCTCTATTGCAAAAGGGCTCTCATCACCTAGCCAGATAGATACCCCTGTGTCTTCTGAGTTTCACAAAAAGGACATTTTTGCAACTTGAGCTGGGAAGATCCTTGGATGGGACCCAGTTTGGGTCATGACCTCATCTTTGTCGTAAGAGGCATAAGGAAGGAGCTGTGATTATCTAGCTCTGGTCACATGCCACTCTGTATGGCCTGGGAGAGAAGGCAGAAAACCTTGACTCCTCTCCCCCTGTCCCCTCATGGAGTCCTTTCCCCAGATAGATCACCCAACATCTAGTTATTTTATTGAGGAAAGGAATTTCCAATTATACATTAGGGGCATAAAAGAGAGAGAACTAAGGGAGGTGCTTTCTGGAGAAAACAGAAAGATAGGACTCTGTAATAAGGACAGAATAGAAGTAGGATGTCTTGAGTTGTCTCACAGTCCAACTTTAGGTCTGGAAGAAAGGATCCTAGGAGGCTGGAGAAGAACAGACAAACCTCTCGAGTGCTCTGTCAGTCCATTCCAGCTCTGTGGTAGTCATAACAATTTTAGCTGCCCAGCACTCTTTTTTTTTTTTTTTTTAATTTGACAGATAGAGATATAGACAGTGAGGGAGAGAGAGACAGAGAGAAAGGTCTTCCTTCCACTGGTTCACTCCCCAGATGGCTGCTACGGGCCGGTGCTGTGCCGATCTGAAGCCAGGAGCCAGGTACTTCTTCCTGGTCTCCCATGCGGGTACAGGAGCCCAAGCACGTGGGCCAAACTGCACTGCCCTCCCTGGCCACAGCAGAGAGCTGGGCTGGAAGAGGAGCAACCGGGACTAGAACCTGGTGTCCATATGGGATGCCAGCGCCGCAGGTGCTGGATGAACCAAGTGAGCCATGGCGCCGGCTCCTAGCACTCTTAAGTGTCAACAAGAGGAAGTAAAAGGCACCTGAGGCTTGACGTGAAAGACACCTGTATTCTCCTTACCCTCTCTGACCATCAGTTTCTTCTCTATTAAAATAAGGAAAAAGCACTATTCTGCATAGTACCTGCCACGAACAAGGTGCAGAACAATGGACACAGTGTAGTTTCCTGTTTTTTAGAAAATGCAGTCAAGTATCACTGTGTGTACACGAAGTGGTCATTGTGGTTTCCTTGGGATAGGAAATGGCAGAGGGGAGTGAGACTGCCCTTTTTTAATTAAATGCTACATATGTATTTTAACTACTCGAATTAACTGCATAAGAAAATCTATCTCACAAAGTTGTTGCACAGAAAATCCATCATATAATGATGTCCCACAAATAGCAGCCCACTTCCCCTTTGCAAGTGGCTACAAACCACTAACCTGGACAGCCTACGAAGCCAGGAAACTTCTGCATGAACTGCACTATTCTATGTGTGAGAATCCACATGTGGGTGTGGATTTGGACCCTGCATGTAGAAATTAATTGATTTCTCACAGAGAGGAACTTTTCAACCAGGTTGGGGCATATGGAGGGTTGATATATCATATCTAATCTAAAATAATTTCACTGAAGTAAATCCCATTGCCTTTATGTTGATTATATTATTTTCCTTAGATTCATTTATTCTTTTTCAGTGTTTTAATAATTTTATACAAAATTCTCCATTCCCATCCTTCCACTGCTCTTTTTGATCTTGCAGTAATAACATGTATGCTGAATTAATATTTTGTGGCCTGTGGCTAGATGAACCCCATGCATCTTTGTTCTCACTGGCCCCTTTGGAATGAAAAAAAAAGTGTGTTCTCTGCATCTTTTTTTTCCTTAACTCCTTCCTTCATGTCTCCAACCACAGCGGAAATCTCATTTTCATTGTGAATTCTCCTGATAAGATAAATGAAGTTGCACATACAATGTAACTAAATTGTTAGAAGGGATAGAAATCGACTTTTGTGATTTATGTTTTGATTGGAGTATACCGTTTCAAATACCTTGACTTAGAAAGATAATATAATAAAGACAAACTTCATTTAAAACAACAAACAAAACAAAAAAGTAAGTGGGAATCAGACAACTGCAACCTATATCCTACTGAGACTGCCATACCTTATTGAAGTAGAAGGGTACTTACCTCAATCTATAAAAGTTTATTTTATTTTTAGTATGTACCAAAATAAAAATTAAACACCAAACTAGTAACTTTGACATTTCCAGTTTTGAGATATAAGATAAAGGTGGTCCAATCCTACCTAAATTTCTGAGTGCTTCTAGAATAAGCCCTCATTTTTACACATTAGGAAAAGCTACCAGTAGTAGGTTTTCTAACTCATTAATCTCACCTGCTAAAGATCTGTCAGTTATTCTCTATATTGAATCCCCATGAGCCTTTTCATCAACCCAATCTTTCAATCCAAAGTATGTTTGTCTACCTGTTCATTTTTCTTCTTCCAAATGGAAGGAAATAGAAGAAAAGTGAAGGAAGGGAGGACAAAGAAGAAACGGGGAAGGAGGAGAAGCAGAGAAGAACTAAGCGTGGGAGAGACAGCAGGTTTCTTTTGAGAAGAAAAATCTGGTGACCTGGAATAACTAGCATCATGTAGAAGACAACATGACTTAGAAAGTACTCTAGGTTAGTGAGAGCAAATGCATAGATATGGTGGTTCTAAGTATGTAACTTATATTGTACAAGGGTATTCCCAAGTAAGGGCCCAGGAACCTATCAAGTGTTTATGTTGTCCTGCTAAATGCTCTCCATGAGTAATTTACCATAAGACATAAAATATTTACTTTTTTCTAAAAAGAGATTCTAAATTATTCAAGCCAGTTCATTTCGCCATTTCTTTCTTCAGGTAATATAGATTTCTTGGATCACTAGCAACATTTTAAAAGAGCAATCCGGAGAACCCAGAAAAGCACGATTCAGTAAAATCAAACACCCACACAGGGGACTTAATTGTTCCAACATCTAAATATGGAAAATTGAATGTCCAAATGGAAAATCAAAGGTAGTCATTTGGGGATTAACAACTAGTATTATTGTGATTAGAAAAGAGCACAAAAATAAAATATCCCTTCTTCTGTGCCCTGTGAGGGTAGAACAAAAGAAACTAGTTTGAAGGCGTTTTTCATCTAAGTCACAGGAACAGCACTAGAGTTTTTATTTACTTCAAAACCATTCTGAGAATTAGGAAAATCCTTGCTGAATAAAATGCTTTATTTCAGAGTCTTCATCTTTTAGTCACTGTCCTTCCCATTCTATCATACCTGGAAATGTAAATGCCATTGCCTCAGAAGAGCCAAACCGGCGATAAGGAGTCCCAGGCTCAATGATTCACATCTGATTCATCGAGCTTGAAGAGAACATTTTCTTATACTCTCACACTCATTGAATCACTTACGATGGCTCCATGCCAAATACATTGAGCACTGCACGGTTCCAACTCACATTATAAAGTAGAATTCTTATTCTCTTAGAGTCTTACATGATGTGTGTGAGTGGTAATTTCACTTTTAAGTTATGAGATAACCATATGTTTACTCAGCCTAATTAATTTTCTCTTGGAAAAATGTTCCTTTAATTATGCTTTGCATATTTGAGCGATTCCCATTTTCCACCTGTGTTCAAAGGCATCTAATTCTAACAGATTGATTATCAAGGTTAGAGAAAGGATATCATTGTATTTCCTTTACTTTGATGATGGAACTTCACATGTTTGACCTAGCTGGCATTTTATATACTATTTTATCACCACATTAACTCTATTAAGACTTTTCAATGATATTCAACATCCTGTACAGATGTAATTAAAATATAGATTTAATCAAATCCGTATTGTAATCGCAATTATAGATCTACAACAGCTCAGATTCTCTTCATGTTTTCTCTAAGAAACTTTGGCCATGTGTCTCAGCCACTTACCTTCACTGCTCCCCTCCCCCCAGGCACTTTTTTGTTTTGCTTTAATAATTTTCCTTTGACTACCATTATGTTCAGTCAAGTGTCCAACGTGCACATAAAACAAAACTTCAAAAAAGTTGTCCAGAGGACTTCAGCCACTCTCACGTTTTGTGTTTGGATTACTGGAATAAGACAAGTGGACCTAGAATCCTTTCCTGTCTTATCCAAACAATACCTTAATTACCCTTCCTCTGCCAGCTGTGAAAGTCCAATCAGTAGGAAGCAAAACAATTTTCTCTAGGCCCAAAGCAAGCTATTAGTAGCTGCGGATCCAGGTATTTCTACTGTCCCCAAGGGTGCCCATCAAATGGTATCCAATGAGTCCACTGAGCTGCAAGGGGATATTTTTTCATTCTTCCTGAGAACACCTAAGTGATATTTCTGATATTGGTTTCATTCCCACTTACAATGACAGATGTCCTAATTATTTTCAAACTATTCTGGAAAATAATTTAAGTCAGTTAAATAATATTGATAGTGTTTCTGGGGTTCATATTTTTTAGTAAAAGTGCCTTGAAAATTAAAAGATGTTTTACTTGGAGTTTTTTTACTAAGTAGGTACAAATTAGAGGAATTTGTCAGTGATAAAGGAATAGAGATATCAGAATAGACCAGTGCCTCCAAAGAAGTGTTTAGAGACTTCATTAAAAAGCAAGAACAGCCAGAGAATTAAACTTTAACACTAAAGATTGCAAAAGCTAAAATTACAGACTCTGGATGAGTTGCCATTTTAAGCACACACCTTTTTATAGAGCCGGTCATCAGGTTTAAGCAGAGCTGAAAAGATGGATATCACCCAACATGGCAAAAGAAGTTTCCTTCACTCGGAAGCAAGCAACACTTGATGGAAAGCAAGGAAAATCACTTACGCCTTTTTCTCATCAGCTCGTTCTTAAATAAAGCACGTATTCAGAATTTGTAATGTTTCAATACAGACACTGGAAAAATATGACTGGTTTTGAGCCCCACCCACAAGTAATACAGTTCTCACATACTTTTTTTTTTCCAGGAATGACCAATTAATCTTATTTAATTGGTCTTTACTTCTCTATATATTGGAGAAACTTGAATTTTTCATTTTTACTTCATTTGTAATAGTCCTTTTAAGTTAAGAAACCACATGAAGTCACAGCTTTTCTGTTTGGGAGTCTCCAGTCTGCAAGAATGGGCATGTTGACTCCAGTTCACACTCTCTCCTCAGTACTCAGCACCAGCCAGTTACTTAAGAAGGTGACAGAAGACATTTGCAGAACGAATGGACAGAGGACAGGAGACGGCATATGTAAAAGATAGATTAGGAGTTCACTTGAAAAACATGCCTTATTTCAATTTTTAATAAATATAAATAAATTTCATATCATCTTGAGATTTGAACACAAGCAAGTGACTTCATGACTTCTAAACGACAAATCTGTGAAATTCACTAGACTGACAAACACACAGAGCATAATACTTTCTTGTGAGAGTTCTCTCAAAGCAGACTAAAATGCCATTTTTACTGGGAGAAAGAGGTAAGTTCTTTTTAAAAATGGCATCACCATTGTGGCAAAAAATATCTTAGCTGAAGAATCTCTGTGAAGGAGATCCCAGTGGAAAGAAAGGGTCATCAAAGAAGGAGGTACCTTTCTCTGAAGGGAGGAGAGAACTTTCAGTTTGACTATGACCTTGTTTAAATACTGACAAAGTCTGTGGTCACAAAAGGCTTCCATAGCCTTGGCAGCTCATGACAAGAGCTTTGGGTGATCACTGACGCCATAACTAAGAGTGTTAATTATTAAATTATCAGCAGAAGTCACTGTGAGCTTACTCCCCATGTAGGACCTCTGTCCTTAATGAGTTGCACTATGAGAATTAACTGCAAAACTTGTTCTCAAACAGTACTTTTTACATTTTTTTTGGTGTGTGTGTGTGTGTGTGTAAACTGTTAAAATTTTTACTTAGTATAGAGTTGGTCTTCTGTATATAAAATTAATTAAAAATGAAGAATGAGATGGGAGAGGGAGTGGGTGGTGGGACGGGAGTGGGGGTGGGAGGGTGGGTATGAGGGGGAACCACTATATTCCTAAAGTTGTATCTATGAAGATTGTATTCTTTAAATAAAAATTTTAAAATAATTTTTTTTAAAAAACGGCATCACCAACCCCTGCAATTTTCTTTCAGGAGCAAGAAAACTTAAAAGTATAAAATAATGACTTGTTGGAGATCCACAGCTAGGAGAAATGGGCCCACCACAGAATACAGAAAGAGAATCTTTCTTACACAGAGAAAAGTATGATCATGAACCCTGAAGAGCAGCCTCCACAGCAGCTCTGCCTTATCCTAACCTGGTATGTGTCATGTAATAATTACATGATCTGTCAGTGACGTGATATGCCATATGTCTCAGGTCTGGGGAGTAGAAGAAAGGCTGAAAACGATTAGAGATGCAGGCATTGCCCCTCAGGTCCCGTCCTCAGTCCTCTCTCCTGTGCTTCTCAGGGAGCACTCTGCACATGGGGACTGGCTCCCTTGCTCCTTCATGGAATGACTCCTAAATCTGACCCCCAACTTTGTCCTCCCTTGAAAACAGAAAATTCATATTTCTGGAAGTCCTCAGGAAACCTCCACCATGACTATTCACTAGCACCTCATTTCAATGCCTAAATTTATCGACTCCTCCCCAAAGCACATCTTCCTCATGGCCTTCCTATTTTGTATGATACTTCCCTCAATTCTCACCTTCAAGCATCCCAAGCTCAATTTCCCAGCTCCATCTTTAATTTCTCCCCCAGTCCTTCTTCCTACATCTGCAGTAGATTTTCATTGTCATCGCCCTCTGTCACAGCATCAAACTAGTCCCTTGACTGCACTTCCTGTTTGGATAGATCCTACATGCTATTACTGAAATATTTCTGTAGAATTGTCATGCATGGGATATGCCAGGCTGCTGTTCCAAAACAAAATCTTCAGTGTCTCTCCATCACCTCTCAGTTGAGACAAAAGCCCATGATGGCCAACACCCCAACTATACCCCTTTCTTATTGTCGGAACTCAGACACCTGGGCTCAGCGTCCTGGGTTTGTCACTTCCTCCCTGAGTAAGCTTGAACTCCAGTGCCACTCCTTAAGGGTCAGTTTCTTCACTTGAAAAGTTTCCTCCTAGGCCTGTGTAAAGATTAAATGCAAGGCACTCAGAACAGCGCCAATGATTTAGTATGAATTCTATCGGTGTTTCTTGTTATGGCCAACCCTATAACTTAAAAATAGGACAACTCACCTTTCCCAAATGTGTTCTCTCTTTTATCATTTCTCAACCCTTGTTCAAATTGGTCCTGCTGCCTTAAATGACCTTTTCACCACTGGAAGTCCACCTATTTTTCAAAATCTACCTCAAAGACAAACTCCTCCCTTGAAACTTTGACTTAAAAGATTTGGGTGTTTTTTCCTGAATTCCAAACACTGCATCTTCCCTGTCTGTTTTTATAAGAAGTGAAATAATACATATTTCAGCACTTCTACAGCTCTATGGAGGATGGTATTGCCATAGAGCTGTTATGTTCTTACATTGACCTTCTTATTGCAGTTACACCTTAGATAATCTTATTATGTTATTTTATCTCATTTGTTTGCAAGTGACTCTGAATTTGAAATTCTTTAATAGCAAAATCAGAAACGATATCACGGCTTTAAGAAGAAATAAATTAGAGCTTTTCAAAAACACACTATTTTAGGATTGAGGAAGATTATTAAGAGGGGCAACTTTAAATATTCTTAGATATTATAGATACATTAAGCACCTCCGAGGTATCTAAAGAAGTAAACATAGCATTATGATAGTATTGTACCAGTTAATATTATATCACAGATGATTTTAAAATTTGGATGACTTTTTTTTTCCTTTGAACTTCCCTCTTTGATGCATTGCAAGATTTTCAAGGTTGACCTCTCATGGAGACAAATTATACCTGGGGAAATTGGTCCAGGTGCAGCCAATTAATTGTGGATTCAGAAACTCCCCTGGTGAAGTGGGACTGAGCCTTCCCTCTGACTTCACTGCTCTTGGCTTCCTTTTCTCAGATGATGGATCCTCACTGTTAATGAGGGGAAAGTACCCCCATGTGATTTGTACTTGGCCTGGGATTTTTTTTTTCTCTATACAAAGATTATACACTCTGCTTAGGAGAAACGAAGCAAAATGAGGAAGAAAGAAGGCATCTGTGGTCTCTGGCTTCCAATTCTCCGTTCTGGGATTGGGATTCATATCCACCTCCCAGTCTCAAGTCATGCCCATACACTATCCCACCCACCCTTGCCCACACTTCTTCAGGGTCAGGATTCCTGGAAGGGCCAATCCATTCTAGTGTTCAGGAGGGAAAGGAAAAGAAAGACTTTCTGTGAGGTTCTGTGTAGGAATCCTCTCTCCTTTCATCTGCTTATTCTCTTTGCTCCCTATTCCAACCTTCATTCCTCCAATCTTTCACTCCCCAATTAAACTTTCTAATATGGTCGATGAATAACCTCTTATCTGTACTTACTCTTTTTTTTTTTTTTTTGACAGGCAGAGTTAGACAGTGAGAGAGAGAGTTATAGACAGTGAGAGAGAGAGTTATAGACAGTGAGAGAGAGACAGAAAGGTCTTCTTTCCATTGGTTCACTCCCCTAATGGCTGCCACGGTCAGCACAGCGCCGATCCGAAGCCAGGAGCCAGGCGCTTCCTCCTGGTCTTCCATGTGGGTGCAGGGCCCAAGCACTTGGGCCATCCTCCACTGCCCTCCTGGGCCACAGCAGAGAGCTGGACTGTAAGAGGAGCAACCAGGACTAGTACCCGGCACCCCAACCAGGACTAGAACCCAGTGTGCCAGCGCCGCAGGTGGAGGATTAGCCAAGTGAGCCACTGCACCAGCCTGTACTTATTCTTATACAAAGTTCATCCTTATGGCTTTTCATAAATGGTATTGGGCTCCAGATATCATTCTTTCTTATGTTAAGTCTTTGCACTGTCTTTGGGACCTGTCTGAATTACTGTGTGCACATTCAGTGCCCTGTTTCTGGCTACTGACCTGTATGCCTTCCCCAGTGGTGCGCACCCAGATTGCCTGCTACTTCCCCTAACAATATTCCCTTGACAATACCCATGAGCGTGCTCCATTGTGGGCAATGTCTGTGAATTCCTTTGAGAAACTTGAAGGAAGAGATGGACACTAAATTGCACACGTCTGCTGTCAGGATGCTCTCCAGGATGGTTGCACCAGGTTATACTCCCATGAGCCATGCGTGAGGATGCCCATCATGCCACATTCTTCTCATTTTGCCACGTTACTCTGTGTGAAATGATATTTCATTGTAATGCCAACTTGTAGTTCTGATGAATAAGGAATTGGAGCAACTCTTTGGTGTTTGTTACCCTGTGGGACTTTCTCTTCTGTAAACTGCCTATTCATATTCTCAGCCCTTTTTCATATTAGGGCTCTTACCTTCTCTTGGATGATTGCAGAAGTTCCCAGTTCCTCTTGTGTTCTTGTGTTCTAGGTTTTGACCCCAGTCGATTTCAGTCATTATCAATAATTCCTCATTATCACTTCTAACTTTGTGCATGGCATCTTTCACTGAATAGAAATTTTTAGTTTGTATTTTATGTATGTGCTTATGAAGATGTAAGAAGCCTTTTCCCACTACCATGTAAGGAGATGTTCTCATTCTACATCTTCTATTATATTTCAGTGAATACTTTCACATTCAAGTCCTCATCTGGAGTCTACTTTTGCATGTGGTATCAGATAGGGACCAGTTTTCATTTTCTTTTTTTAAAAAGATTTATTTATTTATTTGAAAGGCAGAGTTACAGAGAGAGAGGGTGAAGGAGAGACACACACATGGAGAGAGGGAGGGAGGTTGGGAGGGAGAGGGAAGAAGAGAGAGAGAGAGAGAAGAGAGAGAGAGAGAGACAGAGAGACATCTTCCATTGCTAGTTCACTTCCCAAATGGCCTCTATGACCATGGCTGGGCCAGGTTGAAACCAGGAGCCAGGAGCTTTGTCCTGGCCTCCCACATGGGTGGAAGGGGCCCAGAGACTTTGGCCATATTTTGCTGCTTCCCCAGGCACATTAGCAGAGAGCTGAATGGGAAGTGGAACAGCAGACCATGTCCTAACCTGCTGAGCCACAGTGCCCAGGGGCCGGCATCTTTACAATATTAGCATCCCCCACAGAGGCTGAAAGTGTATTTATTGAGAGTCATTTCTATTTCTTTTGTTCAGTTCAAATTTTTCTCAAAAATATTTCATGTTTTCTTTTTATTTCTTAAATACATTGATTTCTTACTGAAATTGTGAATCATGTAATTTTATGTTGCATTTTTAGACAGTTCAAATATTTTTAAAAATCATTGATTTTTGCACATTGATCATGTGTCTAGCAACCTTGTAAAATTTGCTAATTGCTGTATTAGCTTCATTATTGATTTTGTTGGTTTTGTCCCAGATAAATTACACATCTACAGTTATGACAATTTTATCTATCTCAACCAAGAATTATATGCTACTTATTTTTCTTTTCTTGTAGCATATACTAGAATTATTTTTAGCAGTACTGGTCCCAGTGGATATTTTTGGTTTGAAGTATATATTGGCAGAAAAAAGAAAAACACCTTTTTTCACCTTTCCATTTTGTTACAAAACCTTTGAAATTTAACTGGACTTACATCCATCCCGAATTAAAATTACCATTCACACTTTCTCTTGCAGCTAGATATGGTCTCATGACTAAGCTCTAGGTAATAGAATGAGATAGTCAATACAATATGTTCATATTTTGGTTCTGATGGTTGAAATGCAGACACAATGGTGCTAGCTGGAGCAGCCAGCCCGAATCACACATGAGGCCAGGACAGAAGGATGGCCCATCAGCACAATGGAAAGATGCTGAGTCCTGAACTACTGGGGTACTAAAACACACTTGGAGGCCTTGCTAACATTTCTGTTGATATTCTCATGTTTAAATGCTCATATGGCTAGATATAGAAGTTTTGGCTCAAAGTTCATTTCTCTTCATTCAATATTAAACCACTGTTTTCTTATATTCAGTGTTGTTATTGAAAAGTTTGGTTTTTGTTTCTTTGTAGGTGATCTGTTTATTTACAGAGACTTGTTATTCTCTGTCTTTGATGTTTGTATGCTTGAACTTTTTTTTAACATATACTTCCTACTTAGTATGAGCACCTGTTCTGGTCAGGAATTCATCTTTAAGCTCCTCAAAAGAATAAGTATTGTAGGTAGTTTCCCTCAGCGACAATCTACTTGCCCCAGAGGTTTACAGGGAGAAGAGAAGAGAATGCCAGAGTGTGGCTGGGCATTACTCATCTGTCTGTATGAACTCCTCACTCCTGTAAGGCTTTTTCTCTGCTATGATGTTACCCCAAAGTCCCTAACACTGCAAACCTGAACTACACCAGCTGATTTCTGCAAAGAAGAAACAATTGACCCAGGGCCGTGTAAAGAGAGCAAGCGCAGAGCCAGGAAGCTTTCCTCCAGCCAGTGCTCTGTGACTACAGTGTTCTCCTAAAGCTGTCCCTCTTCCTTCCAACCTGCTCCCCCATCCTCACCCCCCCGCCACACACACACAGGAGTTCAGGTTCATGACACTGTTGTGTTAGTTTCTCACGTTCAAGTTTCCTTCTCACATCTAGTTTCTCCAAGGTTGATGGAAAGCCAGCAACCCAGCCTACTGTGCCACCCTCAAGGGAAGCCAGAATAAGATACAGGGATTTTTAAGCAGCTTGATAGAAATCTTGACATCCAACAGTCCATCCCCTCACCTCAACCGTGGCTTCAGTTACCCACGGTTAACAGGAAGAAGGGTGAGTACTGTAAAATAAGATATTCTGAGAAAGAGGGAGAGAGGGCACATTCACATAAGTTTTATTACAGTGCATTGTTGGAACTATTCTTTTTTGGTACTAGATATTGTTGTTAATCTCTTATTGTGCCTAATTATAAATTAATCCTTACTATAGGTATGTATGTATAAGAAAAAAACACAGAATATTTTTTTTTTGGACAGGCAGAGTGGACAGTGAGAGAGAGAGACAGAGAGAAAGGTCTTCCTTTGCCGTTGGTTCACCCTCCAATAGCTGCCACGGCTGGCGCACTGCGGCCAGCGCACTGCGCTGATCCGAAGCCAGGAGCCAGGTGCTTATCCTGGTCTCCTATGGGGTGCAGGGCCCAAGTACTTGGGCCATCTTCCACTGCACTCCTGGCCACAGCAGAGAGCTGGCCTGGAAGAGGGGCAACCGGGACAGAATCCGGCACCCCGACCGGGACTGGAACCTGGTGTGCCGACACCACAAGGCGGAGGATTAGCCTAGTGATCCGCGGCGCCGGCCCTAAAACACAGAATATTTAAGAGTTTGGTATTATCTTTGGTCTCAGGCATCCCCTGCAGGTTTTCATCCCTTTGGGTAAGAGAGGGTGACCATACTAACAGAGATATTTAGGCCTGGAAGGAAGGGAAGGTGCCTTCACTGGAGCCTGGAAGAAGATATATTCATCCATATGGCATCCTCCTGGGTGCTTTGTGCATACTCTATAGATGGCTACGAGTTACTCAAACCATCTAAGAGATGGCCTTTGAGAAAAACCACTACTTGTGGAAGAACAACATTTGGGAATTCCCCAGAGGGCTGCCTACTCAGACATCAGCCTGACTGACCCTGAGGTGAACAGTAAGCAGGGAAGACGGAGGCTGCGTTACACTTGTTTCCTCACCGCTTGCCAGCAAATCTCAGAAGCACGTCCCACTGAAACACAACGAAAATAAGGCTGTCCTGTGTGTCCTGTGTGTGCTGTGTGTCCTGTGTGTGCTGTGCGTCTTTTCCCCGAACTCTGTGGGCCTTGCACATTCTCTAAACAGGGATCGCCACAGGGACTTAGGGAAAGTTGGGATGGAGGCTCTTTTTAACATGTAACAGTGCAGAGTGAAACAGTCAAAGAACTACTAATGCCTGTGAAGCTTGGGGCTGCCGAGTCGACTTGACTTTGACTTTGATTAAGCCCAAGGACCATTTAGAAATCGTAGCCTCTGGGCATTGTCACAGCATAATACCCAAAAGAAACTGTCTAGGACAATGATTAAACTGACGGATATCAGGAATGGGAGTGAAAGTTCTAAAATCTGCCAAGAGAAAGGTGATGGATCTAAGTTTGTTCACTTACCTTTTCCAAAGAAAAAGTCACAATGTCCAGTCTTTATAAACAAGCATGAAGAAATCACAAGTTCAAACCACAGAGGAGCCATTCTAAAGTGCAAACTATGGGAAATATCCACCGAGGATAATACTGTTAGCAATCAAACTGGATTGATCCAGAAATAATACTTCCACACACTACCTTTATTATCTGCTTCTCAGACTTCATTCTCTCCACCACATCATGTCCCTCCGGAGACAGCGTTGCCTATTAGTATTAATTAAATGTGAATGTTAACATGTAGGAAGATTTATAACTTCCTTGGCCTGACAGCTGCGCTGTAGCTCAAAGGCATCAGAGAGGATGAATGGCCCAGTCTGCCACACATGAATTATGATCCACTTCTCCAAATTGGCCAGCATTTTTAAAAGTATTTTGGGGAACTTGCCAAACAAGCCTTTTCCATCCCCCGCTTCCTCACCGCTTTCTAACCACCAGCACCATCATAAACGGACCACATCTATACCAGGCAGTGTGCAAAACCGGGGCCCAGGCTTAAAAGGAGGACAGACAGTGCAGCGTAAAGTAAGTGTTGAGTTATAAAGTTTCAAAGAAAGCGTATTTTGGCCTAGAATTCCCTGTATTTGAACCTTAGCCAATTTAGACAAATAGAACAACACTCGTTTATTTTCACATATAGAGGGTATTTGACTTAGGAAGCTTTGACTTAACGGTTTTTCAATTTTATGATGGTGGGAAGGCAATTTACATTCAGCAGAAAACCTACTTTGAATTTTGAGTTTTGTTCTTTTCCTGAGCTCGCATTGTGCAGTGAGATCCTCGCAGTCAGCCCTGCGATCAGGAGGGAAAACCCAGACTCCACAGTGCTTGCTCAGCTAGCGTCTGCAGCAGTCAATGCTTTTTTGACTTAATGATATTCTCACATGAGGATGAGTTTATCAGGATATAACCCCATTGAAAGTCAAGGAGCATCTGGGGCCTGCCCTGTGGTATCATGGGTAGAGCCTCACCAAGCTTCCAGTTCTCAATAAAATCTGCCCTGTTCCCCCATGGAAAACCTGTAGAAACTTTGTTGAATTAGGTTCTCCCATACTGTGCTGAGCGGTTGCTCAGCTAAGTCTTAACAATAGGCTATGTGGGTGAGATTTGAGGAGTATTCTATAAAAAGAAATATAATATTGTTTTATATTCATTAAAAACACTTAGTACGTACAAAGAATACTATAAATGACAACTTATTTTTCATTTCAGTAAAGGTTTATGGAAAAGAGGCTGATGAAGAGAATTTTTAATTGTTGTAAATAGTAGATGTGTAGGTCTTGGGGTACGTTTATCTATTTGTACCCTTTCTCCTGCCCTGACATACCCTATGCCCCATATCTTGCTGATTATTTTTGTTTTTGTTTTTCTGGAGGGGGTGGTGCAGGGAGAGGGGAAGTGAGTGATGGAATGGCTTAGTCACCCTGTGACATACTAAACACACATGTATACAAATGTGCTTATCAGTATATTGTCTGTAGACACACACAATCACACCTCAGAAGCAAGCTTCATAAAAACAGGGGCTTGCTTACTCCCTGGTGTATTCCCAGCATGTAGAACAAGGTCATATTCACAGTAAATATTTGAGGAAGAAAGGGAGGAAAGATGAAAGGAAGAGAGGGAGGGAGGGAGGAAAAGAGGGAAGAAGAGAAGGAAAAATTAAATGAGGCAACATAGTTTCACAGCAAATGCCTAGACTTAGAGGTTAGAACTAAATTCAAATTCAGGGGCCAGCACTGTGGCATAGCAGGTAAAGTTGCTGCCTGTAGTGCCGGCATCCATATGGGTGCCAGTTTGAGTCCCGGCTGCTCCACTTCCCATCCAGCTCTGCTATGGCCTGGGAAAGCAGTAGAAGATGGCCCAAGACTTTGGGTCCCTGCACCCGCATGGGAGACCCACAAGAAGCTCCTGACTCCTGGCTTCTGATCGGCACAGCTCCAGCTGTTACGGCCATCTGGGTAGTGACCCAGCAGATGAAAGACTCTCTCTCTCTCTCTCTCTCTCTCTCTCTGCCCCTGCCTCTCAAATAAATAAATAAATTCAAATTCATTACTAGTTATATGATCTTAAGCAAAATATAATTCTTTAAACCTCAAGTTTCTGACTAGAAAATGAAGAGAATTTCTATATTGCATAGTTATGAAAATAGGAAGTATATAAAACACCCAAAAATGTCTAGTGTAGTACCTTAGCCATGAGATCCGTGTATAAATAAAAAAAAAAATCAGTAGGTATTCAGAAGAGAATCGTGGCTAAGCCTTGCACTCTAAGGGAATGGGATTTAAGTGAGAAAAAGTCCATCTTTTTAAATCTTTTCAGTTATAAACTACGATTCCTCAGGCAAGTCATAGAGAAGAGAAACTTGGCAGAAGAGCTCAGTTGCTTTGCATACTTAAGTGGCAGGAATGGAAACTTGGGTTTTCTGGAAAGAGCTCAGGAGATACAATTACAGAATAATGGAGGGAAAAAATAAGTTTTACTCTTCCCATCTTGGGTTCATGAGGCTAGTCCCTGAAAACTACATGAAAGCAGACATATTGACAAGAGAAAAGAAGACGGAGGAGAGAAAGGTGCCACAATTGGCATGTCTTAGCACGTGCATCACAAATGCCCAGAGGACCCAGCAGTGACAGCGTCTTAGTGAAAAAACGATGCGTTTGTAGAGAAATGACCAGGCAATGAGAAAGGGGCTTGAGCTTTCAGGGGCAACAAACTACAGGAATGTGAATACACGGGGAAAACTAATAGCAGGAAAGGGCTGTTTCAACAAGGTGCGTCTCCAGGCCTCCAGGGCTGTCTTGCACGCTGGTGAGCCCCTACAGCTGTCTCCAGTCCTGCCCTTCCTGGCAATGAGGGGGACGCCAAGAGATTTGCTTGTGTCTGCTTTTCCTCCATTGCCTTCAATTCAAAATAATCCCTATGCCATACAGGCATACTTTGGGGCCTACTCTGAACCTCTTTAGCAGTGTCTTGAATGGGGAGAAGGAGACAGAAGGGAGGAACACAGTGCTTAGCAAGGTGCTGTGGGCAGGGCCCAGCAGAAAAGCAGGGGAGTGCAGCCAGTGAAAAATTCCCCAGGACAGGAAAGGCCAAGGACCTTCAAGGACATGTTACTGAGTTTTCAGCGCTTATGTGTTCTGTGTCATCGCCTTCCACTATTTTAAACCTTCTGCAGAAGTCAACTGGTACATTTGTCTTATGTTAGTGGAACCCTGGGAAATCAAGATAAGAGCAGTGGAAGCAAGAACAGCTTTCTTAGGTCCTCCAGCTTTGGATGCTAGTGTAACTTTGGTCAAGGGCATGGTTGTGCATTAAAAGGAGGTGGGCCCTGCACACTCCAGACAAACAGCACACCATCTTGCTTTAGTCCATCCTGACCCAAAAGTAGATGGGAACAAACCCATATTTTGCCCACATGACCCTTGAAGGCTACCAAAAAGAGAATCTGCTTGTAATGATCCTGCTAATGAGAAAGTGGTCCCAGTGACAGAGGAAGAGAGAACTGAGGACCACAGCAGGGGGTGTGAGGACCATCTGCTTGAGACATCTGTCACCCCACTGACCGTCAGGGTTGATTCTGCTGCTCCGGCTGTCCAGGTGGGTGTCCCCTTCCTCCCTCACTGTGCCATGTGCATCCCTCCTGAAGCTGTGCTCTTGCTCTCTGTTGAAGAGGATGACCTGCCTTGCTAGAGGAGGTCAAGGGCATATGAGTAGCTTCACTCCCCTGCTAGAACCTCCAAACAAGCTCCCAAGGACCATCTCAGGGTCAGGACAAGGGTGAGAAAGTGAGATACTAACCTCAGTCCAAAACATTTTGTGATCCCAGAGAAACAGTATTTTCATACAATACATTTTTTTTTTTTGAGACACACACACAAACTCACACGGAGAGAGAGGGGTAGAGAGAGAGAGAGAGCAAGAGAGAAACTCCTATTTGCTCATTCACTTCCCAAATGCCCACAACAGTTCGCTGCTGGACCAGCTAGAGAAAGAAACTAGAAACTCAATCCACCTGGTGGCAGCAACCCAGTTATTTCAGCCATCCCCTGCTAAAAGCTGGAAGCTGGAGTCAGGAGCCAGAGCCAGAGCTGGGCATCAATCAAACCCAGGTACTCTGACGTGGGATGTCTGCATCTTAGTCACGAGGCCAAATGCCTGCCCCTTCATATACTAATCTAATAAATCAAAATTAATGCAAAAAATCCATAATGAATAAATATCAAGTTTTTAAATAAAGAGAGGCTCATTATGACTGGCTTTTCTTTTGGCGTCAAGCTCAAATACAGCTCAACATGGCACTGTGACAGATTCTGACTTTATCTAAAACTTTGCTGTTTAGTTCATCATGGATCTTTTTGCATTCATTTTGATACTTTAAAATATCATATTAGGGGCTGTCACAGTGGCATAGCAGATAAAGCCACCACCTGTGATGCCACCATTCCATACAGAAGCCAGTTTGAGTCTGGCTGCTCCACTTCCAGTCCAGTGTTCTGCTAATGCACGTGGGAAAGCTGTGGAAGATGGCCCAAGTACCTGGGTCCCTGTCACCCACACGGGAGATGCAGAGGAAGCTCCCAGCTCCTGGCTTCAGCCTGACCCAGCTTGGGCCACTGCAGCCATTTGGGCAGTGAACCAGTAGATGGAAGACCTTTCTGTTTCTCCCCCTCTCTCTCTGTAACTCTGCCTTTCAAATAAATAAAATAAATATTTTTTTTTTTTTTTTTGACAGGCAGAGTGGATAGTGAGAGAGAGACAGAGAGAGAAAGGTCTTCCTTTGCCGTTGGTTCACCCTCCAATGGCCGCCGCTGCAGCCGGCGCACCGCGCTGATCCTGGCAGGAGCCAGGAGCCAGGTGCTTTTCCTGGTCTCCCATGGGGTGCAGGGCCCAAGCACCTGGGCCATCCTCCACTGCACTCCCTGGCCATAGCAGAGAGCTGGCCTGGAAGAGGGGCAACCGGGACAGAATCCGGCGCCCCAACCGGGACTAGAACCCGGTGTGCCGGCGCCGCAAGGTGGAGGATTAGCCTATTGAGCCACGGCGCCGGCTTAAATAAAATAAATATTTTAAAAATATATATTATCCAGGATTCTGCAGAGAGGAGAAGATACAGATACATATTCTCTCTCTCTCTCTCATAATTTCAAAAACTTCATGGAATGTGGAATTAAAAGACAAGTTTATTTTGGCATAAAAAGTTTTGAAATCCATGCATAGATTTTTTTTTTTTGACAGGCAGAGTGGACAGTGAGAGAGAGAGACAGAGAGAAAGGTCTTCCTTTGCTGTTGGTTCACCCTCCAATGGCCGCCGCGGCCGGCGCTCTGCGGCCGGCGTACCGCGCTGATCCGATGGCAGGAGCCAGGTACTTACCCTGGTCTCCCATGGGGTGCATTTTCCATGATCTTCCTGAAGAATTCTCATATCTCTTATATAGAGAGAGACTTATAAAGTACTGGCCCGCATGATGATAAGGACAGAGAAGTCCCACGATCTGCTATCTGCAAACTAAAGAGCCAGGAAGGCCAGTGGTATAGTCTAAAGGCCTGGAGCAAGTGAGCCAGTGGAGTAGACTCCATTCTGGGTGTGAAGACTGAGAACCAGTAGCACTCAGATTGGAAGACTGATGTTCCAGCTCAGCACCATGCAGGAAGAAGGCCAGTTCCTCCTTCCTCTGCCTTTCTGCTCTACTCAGGCGCTCAATGCATTGGATTGTGGCCATCCATGCTAGGGAGGCCATCTGCCTTACCCCGTCTCATAATTCAAACCCATCTCTTCTGGAAGCAGCCTTACAGACACACCCAGAAACCACGTTTAATCAGCCATGCGGACATTCTGTGGCCCAATCAAATTGACACGTAAAATTAACTATCATAAGTTTTATTGACAGTCATGGCAAATTTTTGGTACCACCTGAAAATTTTCAACAGATGTGAGTGAGGCCCAGGACCACAGGTATTGTGTTGGACGTGTGGACATTATTGCAGTCCAAAGATTTAAAACAACTTTATTGAATATCTACTGAGTATTAGGTAATGGGTTGAGATCTAGGTATTGAATAGTAAACAGGAGAGCCAGGCCTTGCCTTCATGAAGCTTAGCGTCCAGTAAGAGAAACATACAAAAATCAAGATGATAATGAGTCTGAGGGAGGAAATAAAAAGAAACACTGAGGATCTATAGCAAGAGGACTTTACCTGGACAAAAGGTCAAGGAAGGTCTCTGTAGAAATGATATTTCAACTGAGTCCTAAAATACACAGGAGATTGTACCTGTGCTGATGAGGAGGCAGAGACAAGTATTCTCAAAGGAGAGATTAGCACACAGAAAGGCCCAGAAGCAAGAAAGCTTGTGTCAGTATAGGTAGCAAGGAAAGTTGAGCAGTGTGAGGAGTAAAGAATGTTGGGCAGAAGCTACAGAGATAAGCAGGAGTGGGTGGGTGGTGGAGGACTTTGAAAGTCACATTAAGGATTCTAGACTTTACCCACAGAGCAATGAGAAGACTCTAAGGAGTTTCAAGTAAAGAAATGACAAGGTAAGATTTGTACTTTGAAAAATCAAAGATCGGAGATGAAACAGGATGAGGGAGAAAGTATATATTACAATAGACCAAAGAGGAGAGATGGTTGTCAGAACTAGGGTAGTGGTGGGGCACAAGGGCACAAGAGGAAAATTCTAGAGACACTTATAGATAGAGAAATCAGGATGTGATGGCTCATGTAAAAGTGAAGCAGGGTAGAAGAAGGAGTCATATGATACTTGGGCTTCTGGGTTGGTGACTGAGTGGTTGATGCAGTGTTTTCCTGGATGAAAGACATATTAAGCACCAACTGCATATGTAATAGAAGCTGATAACTGAAATGATTTTGTATGCTACTTATCATATTTAGTTAATCCTTAAACAATCATATTCTTTAAGGACAAAGAAAGTCTTAAGAAAATAAATCAATTATCTAATCTGATTGTTACACAATGTGATAAGCAATTCTAAGTTGTCATTAATCATTTTGAACAGAAAAAAGTTATATAAGATGCTGGCAATTGATGTTATACAGTAACAGGCTAACAAAGGGTATAGACTTTATTTTCCATTCATCCAGTTTTGTGTTTCTTGATTTATTATTCATACATTCTGTAAGTTTGAATTCTGCAAGGCTTATCATAGGAAAAAAAGGTCATAATTCTCAGTATTTGTTTAGAAGGTGATTGGAATGATTTATCCCAAAATATTACAAACAGACAAAATGGCATTCCCTCCTGAGATCCTTGAGATTTTCCAAATCCTGTTCAATGATTTTCGCTGGATTTTCAAACAGCCTCATATTTATTGTCTGGGGAGTTTAAGAGGTGGGAAGGACAATGCCATTAGAAGAAAAACAAGTGAAATTTCTCTTCAGGTTGTACATGCTTTAAAATGTCTGCAGCAACACAGTTGCTCCAAAATTACCCATAGGCAAAAAGATTTTTTAAAAGAAAGATTTTTAATCTCCCCCATGTCCCCTCACAAAAATAGATGGAAAAATTGATAGAACAAAAGAGAAATCTCAAGGACAACATGTACAACAAGGGTGGTAAGGTATCCCCAGGAGCAGGAGGAGTGCAAGCACCAAGAACAGTAAGATGGTGTGGAAACAGCTAGGGGAGGAAGCAGAAGACAGACAAGGGACTTGAACCAGCAGCCCGTCAGCTGAATTGCCAACCAGAGCCCACTCCCAAAGGGGAGTCCTCACCCAGTCCTTACCACCAATGTCACAGAAGCAACCCAAACTGGGAACACCTTTGCAAATTCTGGATGCCCTGCAAACTCTCACATTGCTCAGATCAAAATATATTTAATATGATAAACATGTCTGTAATCCTAAAAGCTAAAATTCACCATAGGGAGTATTTGTGCACCAAAATACTCAACTTTTGCCACTTTGATTAAGCAGGACAAATCCTCACCCTAAGGAGATACTGCCAGGGAGTGAAAATCAGGGAGCAGATCAGAGACACTCCAGGCCAATGAAAGAGACACTCCAGGCCAATGCCAGAGCGAAGTGCATGACACAGCAAACGAAATAACATCTCAGAAAGGCTGTGTCCAGAGACCCCTGCTCCATCACAGCCGTGGAGAAGGGAGCCATAGAGCACGTCACCAGGGAATCAGCCCCTCTGAGAGCACAGGAGAGCCACAAGCAATAGCAGCAATGCTAGGTGACCCCATATGAAGTTTTGAAGATAATAAAGGCTAGAGCACACTGGCCTGTAAACAATAAAATCATGCCATAAAGACATGGGCATACAACAACAACAACAACAATCATGACCTACTATTTCCAAATGACCTCAGAGAACTCGAGTAAATGCTCCATGAAAAAAGGCCACACATCAAAATCAAAAAATGAGACATTTGGATAAAAAACTGGTTTGAAAAGTGATCTGAGAAAGTTTAAGAAAGAATTAGAAGTAAAAGAAAATAAATTACCAAAACAAAGCAGGAGGTAAGATGAGCCAGCATGAGGACAAGTAAACATCATAAGAAGAAACAGAACATAGAATGTAAGGAAACATTTTTTCAAATGTTATTTAGACTAGGGCCAGCATTGTACACAGCGGGTAAAGCCACTGCCTGCAGTGTCAGTGTCCCATATGGGCACCGGTTCAAGTCCCAGCTGTTCTACTTCCGATCCAGCTCTCTGCTACAGCCTGGGAAAGCAGTAGAAGATGGCCCAAGTCCTTGGGCCCCTACACCTACATGGGAGACCCAGAAGAAGCTCCTGGCTCCTGGCTCCTGATCGGCGCAGCTCCAGCCATTGCAGCCAATTGGAGAGTGAACCAGAGGATGGAAGACTCTCTCTCTCTTTCTCTCTCTTCCTCTCCTTTTCTCTCTGTGTAACTCCTTCAAACAAAATAAATAAATCTTTAAGAAAAATCTTTAGATTGCAACACAAAATGAATAAGCCACTCATTAGGGAAAAAAACCTTAAGACCAACAATTAGACTTTTCAATAACAATACTTCCGTAAGACAATGGAGCCGCATATTTATACTACAAGTGGTAGAAAATATAGACAAGGATTTTTATATCCAAACAGACATTCAAGTTTTTAATTTTTTGTAATTTTTTTAATTTTTTATTTATTTTTTGACAGGCAGAGTGGACAGTGAGAGAGAGACAGAGAGAAAGGTCTTCCTTTGCCGTTGGGTCACCCTCCAATGGCCGCCACGGCTGGCGCACCACGCTGATCCGCTGGCAGGAGCCAGGTACTTATCCTGGTCTCCCATGGGATGCAGGGCCCAAGCACTTGGGCCATCCTCCACTGCACTCCTGGGCCACAGCAGAGAGCTGGCCTGGAAGAGGGGCAACCGGGACAGAATCCGGCGCCCCGACCGGGACTAGAACCCGGTGTGCCAGCACCACAAAGCAGAGGATTAGCCTAGTGAGTCGTGGCTCCAGCCACAGACTTTCAAGTTTTAAGTCACACACAAACTGTTATGAATGCACAAGAAATTAGGGAGCATTGTTTTCCTTTGCCTTCTAAAGAATCTAGAAAAGACTCAGATAGGGGCCCCGCCTTGTGGCATAGTAGGCTAAGCCTCTGCCTGTGGTGCCAGCATCCCATATGGCCACCGTTCGTGTCCCGGCTGCTCCATTTCTGATCCACCTCTCTGCAATGGCCTGGGTAAGCAGTAGAAGATGGCCCAAGTGCTTGGGCCCCTGTACCCACATGGGAGACCTGGAATAAGTTCCTGGTTCCTCCTGGTTTTGGATGGGCCAAGCTCCAGCCATTGTGGTTATTTGGGGAGTGAACCAGTGGATGGAAGACCTTTCTCTCTGTCTCTTCCTCTGTCTGTGTTTAACTCTCTCAAATAAACAAAATCTTTTCTTAAAAAAAAAAAAAAGACTCAGCTAATCAAATGACTGAAGAATATGGTAGTGAGCACTGAATACGTATATTTACCTGTAAAACTAATACTACTTGTTCTTTATTAAGAGTCACAGGATAAATGATAGTTGTTATATGAAATAGCACAACTATAAAAACTACTATATATTTTTTCTTTAAAAAAGCAATGCCAGGAGCAGGTATTTAGCCTAGGAGTTAAGACACCTGCATCCCACATTGGAGTACCTGAGTTGAATTCTTGGCTCCAGCTCCTGGTTCAATCTTCCTATAAATGCAGATCCTGGGAGGCAGCAGGTGATGGCTCAAATGATTGGGAGACCTAGATTACATTCCAGGCTCCTGGCTCAAGCCCCAGCATAGCCCCATCCATTGCAGGCATTTAGGGAGTGAACAAGTAAATGGGAGTTCTCCCTCTCTCTGTCTTTGTCTCCTTCTACCTCTTAAATAGATAAATGAATTTTAAAGATTTCTTTATTTGTTTGAAAGGCAGAGTTACAGAGAAGGAGATACAGAGAGAGAGAGAGACAGAGACAGAGACAGAGAGACAGACAGAGAATCTTATACCTGCTGGTTCTCCCCCACAGATGTCTGCAATGGCCAGGGCTGAGCCAGGCCAAAAGGAGACAGGAGCTTCTTCTGGGTCTCCCACTTGGGCTCAGGGGTCCAACACTTGGGTCATCTTTCACTGCTTTCCCAAAAGCATTAGCAGGGAGATGGTTTGGAAGTAGAACGGTCAGAACATGGAACCAGCCAGAACATGCTGGCTCTGCAGGCAGCAGCCCAACTAGCCCCGAAATAAAAATTTTAAAAAGCAATCCTTTTAAGTCAAAGCAAAATGAAATGAGTAAGCCCAATTGTTCATTAAGTTGGTGGCATAATCACAGAAGAGGACTTGTTTCCTGTTACTTTAAAATGTGGTAAGCTGGTGACATATCCCTAGGGAGACGTTCTATAAAAGCAAACACTCATAAACTGTTTTTAGTAGTAATATTAGGATTACTATTATTAAACTACTTACATAACACAGAGGAAAAATCAAACAAGGTAGCCTGTGAATGTTCTTAGAAATCAATAATTTTAGCATGAGACAAAAAGATAAAATCAAGGATGTAAATTCAAAATCTATAATCGTACATTGCAGTTGACAATGTAACTATGAACCAACAATATAATTGAAAAATAAATAAATGTATACAAATATGTCTTAATGCTACTCAATAAAAGGGTTCAATAATAATCATCCAAGTAGCAATGAGTTCTCCTCATATGCAGGTTAGAGAATATAAACACTACTTCACATTAAATGACCAAGAGCTTCTTGGATAAATGGCTAATTCCTAGTCCAAGGAGAGAAATGTACAAGATGAGCCTAACATATCTCGTCATGCGAAATAAACCTAGAACATCAAGTCAGAAAGGAATTAAAAACCCATATTGAATAGGCTCCAATCAGCCAAACATGGGACCATTTGAACATCAAAAGAGTGTCCACTACCGTTAATTGAAATGTGTCAAATATGTTTCAGCCCCATTCATCAATAGGGATAGTTAAAAAAAAAAAAACTCTTTGGTCACATACAAAAATTCTATGGAATCTACTCATAATTTGAAAACTGATGAAGATAACATGAAATCAAATCAGTTATCCTGCATGGTGTGTTTGAACTTTACTTCAGGACAATCACTGACGAGGGGAAATTTTGAAAGCGCTCTAGCTAATAAATGAAGAGTGATAGAATTAGAACAGCATAGCATCCTTAATGAAATCCTAGCTGTATATCCAGGCAGAGACCATTAATATCTGTTGATATCACAGAAGCCTACCAGATGCTGTGTGTCTCCTGATAGAAATAAACAATAGCACTTAGGGAGTATCACCACCCAAACTTTGGACTAAAATGATCAAGCCTCTCATTCTCATTACCTAGTTCACAGGTAACTCAGGAGATATGGTAAACCATATGACAGGGGTGTGATTAGAAAAGATCAGAACATGGGAAGCTCAACAAGCAAGTATCTTGGTTTTCTGAAGAAATTATAATGAAAAACCAAAGACGGAGACAGATGAGGAATTTACAGGCTGGCGCTGTGGCGCAGTGGTTTGAAGCCCAGGCCTGAAGCGCCGGCATCCCCTATAGGTGCCAGTTCTAGTCCCGGCTGCTCCTCTTCTGATCCAGCTCTCTGCTATGGCCTGGGAGAGCAGTGGAAGATGGCCCAAGTCCTTGGGCCCTGCACCCACGTGGGAGACCCAGAAGAAGCTCTTGGCTCCTGGCATCAAATCGGTACATCTCTGGCCATTGCGGCCATCTGGGCAGGAAGCAGCGGAAGGAAGACCTTTCTGTCTGTCTCTACCTCTCTCTGTAACTCTGTCTTTCAAATAAATAAAAAAAATTTTTTAAAAGAAATTTACAGACAAAAAGATATCAAAGAGATATACCAACAAATTGCTCTACATGAACCTTATCAGAATCTTAATTCAAACAAAACAACTATTAAAAAATTATGAGGCAATCAGAAACATTGAATAAATGATATTATTAAATTATCACTAATGTTTTTAGGTTAATAATGATGCTCAGGTTATATATTATGAGCGTTCTTATGCTTTAGGGACACATACTAACATGTTCTGGATCAAAGAATATGGTAAGATTTGCTCAATAAAAAATGAGCTTGCTGGGGCTGATGGTGTAGCATAGTGGGCAAAGCCTCCACCTGCAGTGCCAACACCCCTATGGGCGCCAGTTCAAGTCCTGGCTGCTCTACTTCTAATCCAACTCCCTGCTAATGCATCTGAGAAAGCAGTAAAAGATGGCCCAAGTGCTTGGACCATGTGGGAATGTGATAGTACACTTACCTCTATCTTTTTCACTTTAGTACAAATCTAATCACTTAGTAGGCACCATAACTATTCAATGAAAGGCTGAATGAAGGAAGCTAATATGGGAGAACTGGAAGAAGCTTCTGGCTTCTGGCTTCAGATCAGCTCAGCTCTGGTCATTGTGATTATTTGGGGAGTGAACCAGCAGATGAAAGACCTCTCTCTCTCTCTCTCTCTCTCTCACTCTGTCACATTCTCTCTCTCTCTGTGTGTCTCCAACTTTGCCTTTCAAATAAAATAAATAAATCTTTTTAAAAAAATGAGCTTGCCTTAAAGTAATCTAGTCAAGGAGAAGAGTAGACAGACTAAAATTGGCCTCAAGTTGATAATTGTTAAAATTGAATGATGAGCCGGCGCCGTGGCTCACTAGGCTAATCCTCCGCCTTGCGGCGCCGGCACACCAGGTTCTAGTCCCAGTCGGGGCACCAGATTCTGTCCCGGTTGCCCCTCTTCCAGGCCAGCTCTCTGCTGTGGCCCAGGAGTGCAGTGGAGGATGGCCCAAGTGCTTGGGCCCTGCACCCGCATGGGAGACCAGGAGGAAGCACCTGACTCCTGGCTTTGGATAGGCACAGCACCGGCCATGGCGGCCATTTGGGGAGTGAACCTACGGAAGAAAGACCTTTCTCTCTGTCTCTCTCTCACTGTCTATAACTCTCTCTCTCACTGTCTAACTCTGCCTGGCAAAAAATGAAAAAAAAAAATTGAATGATGAAATCTGGTTGTTATTTTTAAAAACTATCCTTTACGCTTTCATATATGCTTGAAGTGTTCCATCAGGAGGAGCTTATAAAACATACATGATCATGCATTTTTTCCATTCCAAATTTATCTCCACCTGTTCATCTATAATGAGCATGTTAGATTAACTGTCCAGGTTACCAAGTCATTTGAAAATGGGCACTAAGTTGAAAGAATAAATCATACTGTAAGTGTGACATTTTTCCCTTGATGTTGTTGTACATCATTTGTCAATGAATTTTAATAAACACTAGGTGGCACAGTGATTGCTTTATACTCAACAGGCAAAAGAGAAAATGGATTATCCCACTGACATGAGTAAGAGTATCTATCAATGCTATGGCATGGTGACATCATTTTTGAAATTATCTCATTTTTAATAAATGAAAATGTATTTTTTCACTGTAAAATTATAGTTCTTATCTGCATTACAAGTTCACTTAGGTATAATTTATTAAAACTATTTACATACTAATTTATATTCTGGCATTTTAAAAATATCTCTCAGCTTATTTTAACATTGTTGCATCCCAGCAGGAAGAAGCTGAAATTGAACTTTGCATTGTTAAACAAAAGGAAGAATTTTGTATTCTGAAAACAGGATTGACTCAAAGTATTCCATATGCTGCAAAAATTAATATGAAGTAGCCTTGAGCTTTTTCTCTATTATCTGCATATTGCTTCTAGTTTCTCATTCTCATGTCATTAATTGGTCCCAAATCTTTTTTTAGCTATCTTAATGTTCCTTTCAGCTAACTTTTTTCTTAACCAAAATAATGTATCATTCTATTTTTACAGTGCATGACTGACTGAGGAAATCACTGGAGTTTTCATTAATGGATTATGATTAAAGTATTCATTTCAAATCCATTATTTTAGACAAGAAATGTAACACCTAGTGAAAGAGCAGAAAGACCAGCAGATTTGCCTGTGTGGGGATGTGCTCAGCTGCGCCATTGGTCTACTCAACTCATTTCTCTGGGTCTCAGCTTCCTTCATTCAGCCTTTCATTGAATAGTTATGGTGCCTGCTAAGTGACCAGATTTGTACTAAAGTGAAAAATATAGAGGTAAGTGTGCTATCACATTCCCACAGTGGTGTTGGAGTTGACACTAGAAAGATGTTTATCCAGTTTACTCCCTGCTGATGTTCCTGCCAAAGCAGCAGAACATGGCCCAAGTACTTGGAACCCTATCCCCAATGTGGGTGACTGGGGTGGAGTTTCTGGCTCCTGGCTTTGGCCTGGCTCAGCCCTGGCCACCAGCAAATGGAAGATCTCTTTCTCTATATCATTTCCCCTCTTTCTGTTTAATAAATAAAATAAGTCTTTTGCCTGTTTAATAAATACAGTAAGTCTTTTAAAAAAATAATAAATAGTAGGATGAAGAGTATGGGACTGGAGTGTTTTGGGCAAAGGATAGGAGTCAGAATACAATGGAGAAGCATGAGACATAGTCACTAAATAGTAGGATTAAACAAAATCTGAACCCATTAGATCCTGCTGGTCTGAAATGCTTGCATAACTTTGTAGCAATTGCTGAAATCAGAGAACCCTAGCTTTTCCATTTGCCCATTGCCATGATCCTTTGCAAAATCTTAGCCTTTCTAAATCTTAGTGTCCTCATCTGTAGAACAGTAAGGAACTCCTACACCAACATTGTTGTGGTGCTTGAATAAGATAAAATATGGAAAGTTTATGTCTGGTACACACTAAACATTCTGTATATAAATGGTAATGCTTGCATTCTGTATATAAATGGTATGTTAACTTGGTACTCTGCCCTACTTGAAGAAACTCCAGCATCTACTGCCTTATTTTGTTCTAACAAAAAAAAAAGTCATAGGAGATATTTATGACAGCATTTATTATTCCTGTTTTACAAATGAGAAACTTGAACTCAAAGAGGTGGCAGAGGATGCACAACTGGTCTCCTAGCTTCCTGTTCAGCCCTCTTCCTCCCAGCACACAGTAGTCGTCTGACTATTTTAGCTTACTTTCAAACAAGGAAGGAATTTTAACACAGTCTGGGGACTTGTACAGATTTGTTTATCTTACAGCTCTAGATTTCAGCTTTTCCTTTGGGTTTTTTCTGTTATCCCAACAGATCGATCTTATACAGAAGTGGTTGCTCTCATGCTAAGCTTTCTTTTTTGAAGGGTTAAAGTTATGAATGCCCTGCCTGTCAATGGCCTGTTAGGATGAAGTCCAGTAAGTGTTTTTAATCATTTTTATGTGCACCAGAATCTCTTCTCTGTCCTTCTTCCATTACTTTGGATTTGTGAGCTAAAGCTTTCTTTACAAGCTATTTCTCAAGAAATCAGTAAAGCTTCTGCTAGAAATTGCTTCAGTTGGATGGCATATCTCCAATCAAAGGTCATCCTCTCTTACACTATGAGCTCATCTTCTCCTGAAAATTTGGTAGTAGGGTCATTCCTAGCCAAATTTTTACCTGAATTGTAGTTAATCAAGAAAAAACTAAAAGCTACCATGACTTTTGTTAAGTGGAGGAAAAGAGGAAGAAGATCAGTAAGGGACCTATTGCAACTATGTTTCCTTGTTTAGAAAATTTCAAACTGACCTCTATACTATTTTTAAACGATTAAATAGAAGTTCTGCGCCTTAGCTGCTATGGTGTGTGAATTCAATGACTTCAACTTAGTTCTCGTTCAGGCAGAATTTTTATTTGATACAGAAGGAGGAACCAGCTTTTTTTTTTTTTTTTTTTTTGATAATCACTCATGTAGGACATTCAATAGACTGGGTCCCATAACTCTGTTAAGGAAATATTTCTTCTGCTATTCACTTAAAGTTGGTTGGATATTGAAGTTGTTTTATAGCTAAAAATGATTATTAAATATTAGATATCCATATTAAATCAATTTTATTGAAGTTGTCACTCTTTTTTTTTTTTTAAGATTTATGTATTTATTTGAAAGGTAGAGTTACAGAGAGGCAGAGGTTGAAAAACAGAGAGAAGTCTTCCATCAGCTGGTTCATTCCTCAGATGTGAGCTAGGCTAGTCTGAAGCCAGGAGCCAGGAGCTTCTTCCAGGTCTCCCACATGGGTGCAGGGGGCCAAGGATTTGGGCCATCTTCTACTGATTTCTCAGGCCATAGCAGAGAGCTGGATTGGAAGAGGAGCAGCTGGGACTCGAACCAGTGTACATATGGGATGCTGGCACTACAGGCAGTGGCTTTTCCCGCTATGCCACAGTGCTGGCCCCAACACTCATGTTTTAATACAAGAAGTTTCCCATCACCCCTGAGAATATTTCCTGATTGTGTTCACCCCAAGCAGATGGGATGAGGTCTAGAATTCACACCTGTGCCTCCACACTGGCTATTTGTGCCATGACTTGGACTTGGGGCTGCATTTCTTGAACGATGCGTTTGTTATCTTACCTCCCTTCAGTACTCATCATAGGTCCCTGCGCATGGTAGCTAGGAACCTAGGAACTGCGAGCAGAACTGAATTCTGCTACCTTGAACTAAAAGTCCTTTTATGTGTTAGAAAGATGATGCTTGGGTTGAAAAGGAAAGGAAATGCATTCCTTTGAAGTCTTTGAAAAAAATTTTAACAATGACACGGTATACTTTAAATTGTGGATCTCAGACTCCTAAGCTTTTAATACAAGCCATAAATTTAGGCATCAAATTGTTCTTGTTACAAAGGGAAAAGAGAAAATGAGGTTTTTGGTTATATGCTAATGATTTGGGTTGCTTTTATTATGGGCAAAATTTGTCTATCAAGAATACTGTATGTTGCATAGTCATTACCACTCAGTACAGGGTTGTAAAGGTCTTGCTTTAAGTATGTTTCCCTGAAATTATACCAGCCCATTTGCTTTGAATAGACATATCTCAAAAATAAGATCTTTGTCTTACAAAAAGATGAAAGTAAGAGGGAATGAATACTGATGCCAGCTATCACACTGGCAAAGCTTCATAGACTAGACACGGTAGCACAGCCCTGGTTTTGTAGGTTGCCTGACTTCTTTTCTTAGACCTTGGAATGATTTCTACAAAAAAGCCAAATTCTTCAGCTAGGATTCCATCATCCATAGGATTCTTTGCTACTAGCCAATCAATTAAACCAGTAAATCCTTTGATATTTTAGACATTATATTTTAGATATTACATTTTTACATTATATTTTAGATATAAGTTAAATATGCACATGGTAAGAATCACATAATATACCTACTAAAAATTCAAAAATGGATTTGCACATTATATATATATATATTTCAAGGAAAATACAAATAATGAAAAAATTATGCACAGATTTCAGAATGTTTTTCATACCCAAATAATCCTTTAATTCCATTTTTCCACAAGCTTTCCAAAATGCATGTGTGTCTGTCTGTGTGCACTTTTTTTGTAAGGAACAGAAAGAGGTCTCATCTGTCCTCACCTCTTGCTGTCCCCTGCTGGGGTGTGCAGGGTGGATCTCTTCCCTCCTGAATCCTTGCTTTTGTCTCTCATCTTCCTCACACGCTCAAAGGCACTTTACTGTCTTCACTTTTCTTAGTTTATCAGAATCTACACAAATGTACCCCTTTTAGTACTAACACCAGAATCAATTGACTAATTTCTTTTGATTTATAAGCAATAACTACCTTCAATCCTATGATTGTCAGTTGCCCTACTTCTTCTAAGGAAGTGGCATGGATTTTGACTCACGGACAATATAAACTTTGTAGGAGGCAGTGTCTTTCTGTTTGCTTTAGCTTGCTGGATGCTTAGAGTCCAGCTCCTAGGCCAATTTAGTAGACTCAAAGGGCCTTACATTCTGCAATTCTTCCTAATATTGTCCTGTTGGCTTTATCTTGCTAATGAAACTTTATTTTCTCTGGCTTTAGTCTTTTTAAAATTAGTATCACATTATATATTGCTATTAAACTCATATCAAGGGGCCAGCACTGTGGCTTAGTGGGTAAAGCCACTGCCTGCAGTGCTGGCATCCCATATGAACGCCCGTTCAAGTCCCGTCTGCTCCACTTCCAATCCAGCTCTGCTATGGCCTGGGAAAGCAGTGGAGGATGGCTTGAGTCCTTGGACTCCTGCACCCACATGGAAAGACATGGAAGAAGCTCCTGGCTCCTGGCTTCGGATCAGCACAGCTCCAGCCATTGCAGCCAACTGGGGAGTGAACCAGTGGACGGAAGACCTCTCTCTCTCTCTCTCTCTCTCTCTCTCTCTCTCTCTCTGCCTCTCCTTCTCTCTGTGTGTAGCTATGACTTTGAAATAAATAAATAAATCTTTTAAAAAGCTCATATCAAAAATCTGTAGAGACTTAAATAAGAGTATAAACATAAGTAATTCCTTCTGTTACAGAATGCAGTTCAGAGTCAGAGCTTTTCCTTTTTAAGGAGGTGTAACTAGGACAAAAGATCAATGTCTCTTTAGAAAATGTATCTGAAGTAAAATAACATCATGCCTAATAATTATCCTTTAGTTATTTGCCTGTAATTTTACCACACAAAAATACACCTATCATCTTGAAATTAATTATCTGTCTTAAATGCAGGTTAGATCACATTCCTTATATAATTTACATGATAGGATTATTATAGAATTTTTCTGTCTTTCACATGGTGAGATCATATTACTTTCCTGCTCAGAAACCTTTGATGGCACTATTACAGAATGAAGTCCAAGTTCATAAGTGTGGTATTCAAAACCTTCACAACATTATCACCATCTCTGAGCTCACCTCCAGTGCATTTGCCTCTCACCCCAACTCATACTCTGTACTTCTGGATAAGCCTTGTCCTTCCCTCCCTATGGTCAACTCTCCTCCCTCCCCTCATTCCCCTCATTACTGCCCTTCATTCTGCCCTAACACTCATCCTTGCCAGGGAGAATCTTTTTTCTTTTTAATTTATTTGGAAGTCAGAGTTACACAGAGAGAGGAAAGGCAGAGAGAGAAAGAGAGAGAGAGAGAGAGAGGTCTTCCATCCACTGGTTCACTCCCCAGATGGCCACAACGGACGGAGCTGCACCAATCAGAAGCCAGGAGCTTCCTCCAGGTCTCCCACTCGGGTGCAGGTCCCAAGGCCTTGGGCCATCTTCTACTGCTTTCCCAGGCCATAGCAGAGCTGGATCGGAAGTAGAGCAGCCAGGTTTCGAACCAGCGCCCATATGGGATGCTGGCGCTGCAGGCCAGGGCGTTAACCCACTGTGCCACAACGCCGGCCCCAACCAGGGTGAATCTTTTAAAAGCCAACTACTAATGAATACCTTCATTAACATTTCATATCATAACAACAAAACAAACTGGTCTTCTAATTTTTTATTAGCATCAAATATTGTTGTTTTACTACTTCTTCCCAAGTTCACCTGAAGAACAGACTCTTTTACCCCAAAATAGTCACCTTTCCATGATTACTGTTTACTCTCTGACATATTTGGAAGTAATATACCTTAGTCATTAATAAGTTTGGCTTTGAAGTTAATTGAACTTGGTTTAGCCCGCCTACTTAAACTAACTTATAGAATAAGATAATAATACTCACATCTTTAAAACATATCCAGGGGCCGGCATTTGTTGTAGTAGTTAAATTACCAGTTAAGATGCCTGCATCCCACATCAGAATGCCTAGATTTAAGTCCTGGCTCAGCTTCCTGCTGATTCACACCCTGGGATGCAGCAGGTGATTGCTAAAGTAGTTGTGTTCCTGCCATCAACATAGGGGGCACAGATTGAGTTTCTGGCCCCTGGAGTTGGCCTGGCCCAGCCCCAGCTGTCAATGGCATTTTGGGACGTGAACCAGTGGATGAGATTCTATTACCTATCTATCTGTCTCTATCTCAGTCTCTTAAATAAGTAAAATAAATAAATATTTTTTTAAATGTGTCCAAAAATTTTTTGACAATACATTCACAAGACTCCCACAAGGGTCTATGTGCTTTCCTCTTAGAACTTTGTGTGTTACTGACTTCATGGTAGAAAATAGAATACAGGAAGAATGATATTTGTTAACTTTTGAGACTTAGGTCAAAAAAAAAAAAAAAAAGCTAAACAGCTTCTGCTTTGTTCACCGAGACATTCACTTTGAGAGCCTTAATTGAACAATGAAGAAGTCCAATCATACTTATGTCATGAGGCCATAAGGAAGCCCAGGTCGCATAAAGAGGCCATGTTTTGTCAAGTGTTCTAATCAGAAGCCTTGGGTGAGGTCCCATCCAATGGCCAGCAACAATGGCCTTCCAGGTGAAGGTAGACACCTCCCGATGCTTCCAGCCCTCAGCTGTCAAGGTCAGACCTGCGAATTGAATGTTCCCAGTTGAGAACCTAGACCTGAGGAGGTGAAGAAAACCCATTTCTGTTTTGCCTGTCAAAATTCCTGAGCTTCAGAAGCAAGAACATAACTAAGTGGTTGTTTTGCTTTGGGCTGCTAATTCTATGAGCAATAATAACCAGCATGTGAATCTGGTACCTAGAGAAGAGTGCTACCATATCAAAAACCGGAAGCCTGAGGTATTGGCCTTGAGACTACCACCTGGCAGCAGCTGAAGGGGTTTCGTGGAGCCTGTTAGTGGAAGCCCAAGAGGGTTAAGAGATACTCTTTGTGAGAGTTTGAAGAAAGGCAAGGAATGTGTTAGAGAGAGAGGAAAGCAAAATCTTATTACCTAGTTGCCATAGTGTCACATGTGCTAATGTGAAAAACTGGGAAATAGACCAAGGAATTTGATGATCTAGCGAAGCAGAATTCCCTGTGAAATATTTAAAACACTACCTGGCTTCTTCTCGCTGCCTATGATAACATGCAAGAGAAGAGAGATGCGCTCAAATGAAAGCTGTTGTATCTATAAGCAAAATTTTGAGGAAACTCAAAGGAGCTAGAAGTTGCTAAGTTCAAAAGTAAAACTGTTTCTCATTCCTGGCATCCCCAAATGGCAAGCATTTTCCAAATTAAGAGGTGGTTGTAGGGGCCCGTGTTGTGGTTCAGTGTGTTAGGCTACCATCTGGGAGTCCAGTGTCCCAAATGATCACTGGTTCAAGTCCTACCGCTCCCCTTCCAATCCAGATGTCTGTTAATGTACCTGGGAAAGTGGCAGAAGATGGCCCAAATACTGTTACCCCTGCCATCCATGTGGGAGAACCAGATGGAGTTCCAGGCTCCAGGTTTCAGCCTGGCCCAGCCCTTGGCCATAGCGGCCATCTGGGGTGTGTGAACCAGCAGATGGAGTCAATCAATCTCTCTCTCCGTTTTCTCCCCCTCCCCTGCCGCCATCATTCTGCCTTTCAAATACATTTTTCTAAAAAAATCCTTAAAAAAAAAAAAAGAAGTGGTTCTAAGGCAAAGATGAAATCTAAAAGGAGAGCTGTAAGAACGTTTGTTAAGTCCTCAGAAAAATCTAGGTCATTGCCTCACAGAACTTCTCAGTTGGACAAAGGACCCCTAAGGAACCAGAGGGCCTATCTCCTAGACCCTTCCACTGAAAGGGCTTCCAGTAATCTTGCCACTAAGAAATTTCTCAGGGATCCCAAAATAAAGAAGGGCTTATCTTGCCTTAAAGAGAGAATTCAAATAAGATTCAGAGAAAATCTCAAAGTTTTTGTTTTTTTGTTTTTTTTTTTGTTTTTTTTGTTTTTTTTTTTGTTTGTTTGTTTGTTTGTTTTGACAGGCAGAGTGGACAGTGAGAGAGAGAGACAGAGAGAAAGGTCTTCCTTTGCTGTTGGTTCACCCTCCAATGACCGCCGCGGCCGGCGCGCTGCGGCCAGCGCACCGCGCTGATCTGAAGCCAGGAGCCAGGTACTTATCCTGGTCTCCCATGGGGTGCAGGGCCCAAGCACCTGAGCCATCCTCCACTGCACTCCCTGGCCACAGCAGAGAGGAGAGCTGGCCTGGAAGAGGGGCAACCGGGACAGAATCCGTTGCCCCAACCGGGACTAGAACCCCGTGTGCCGGCGCCGCTAGGCGGAGGATTAGCCTAGTGAGCCGCGGCGCCGGCCAGAAAAATCTCAAAGTTTTGATCAAAACATGTAGTGAGGGGCCGGCGCTGTGGTGGAGCAGGTAAGGCCACCATCTGCAGTGCCAGCATCCCATATAGGTGCTGGTTAAAGTCTCGGCTGCTCCACTTCTGATCCAGCTCTCTGCTGTGGCCTGGGAAAGCAGTGGAAGACGGCCCAGGTCCTTGGGCCCCTGCACCCATGTGGGAGACCCATAAGAAGCTCCTGGCTCCTGGCTTCAGGTCAGCCCAGCTCCGGCTGTTACAGCCAACTGGAGAGTGAACCAGTGGATGAAGACTTTCTTTCTCTTTCTCTCTCTCTCTCTGCCTCTGCCTCTGCCTCTCTGTAACTCTGCCTTTCAAAAAAAATAAATAAATCTTTCAAAAAAATAAAACATGTAGTGATAGAAACAGTACAACAAGAAGGTAGATGTTTGGGTGGTACCCCCAACTACTACAGGCAGGAAACAGGAGAACTTTACTCAGTTGCATGCGTGGGCTAGTTCACTGGGGAAAGAAGGAATGATTCAAAGAGTGGGGCCAAGAACTCAGAGGGCAGCGCTGAGAACCACAGAGGCAACCTGCCAAAAAGCAGACTTGAGCTCTCATCAGGGATCTGGCAACATGTGCCTGATTGGGCTTCCAGACTGCTCCCGGGCAGTGACTGCTGCGTGCCCCCACTCACTGCCTTTCTGAACCAGAATGCATATAGCAGTTACCCTGTTTCAACCTCACCTTCAGGCAGGTGATACGTTGGGTGTGTGGGAGATCTCTTGTTCCTTTCACTTAATGTCTTTAGATAAAGAATGACCACACATGAAGAGGCTTACTTGAGAAATTGTACTTGAGGTGTTGTCACTACTGGACTTGCTTTTAGAGCCAATAAACTTCAACCTAATGGCATTGCAGATGTCACCAGAGAACCTAGGAAGAAGCAAGTGTGTTTTGCATGAGGACAGACTGGGGCTGCTTTTTCCATGACATTCTTCCCTCAAGAAGTGAGATCCATTTGCATTTAGGACAGATTTGCAATTACTGCTGACCAACAGCATGCATTGGTAATAATGCTCCCAAGACATGCACAGCTATTCATAGAAGTCAATGCAACCTTCTCCTTGTGATCTAAGATACTCACTTTTGGAGGTCCTGAGACCATCATGCTACAAAGAAGCTTTCCACGTGGAGAAACCATGAATTATCTAGCCATGAATTATCAAGTTGTCACAGCTGAGATCTCACATGCAAACCATTTCCCCTGTACTCTAAACTCTTGACCCACAGAAGCTATGAGCATGATTAAAGTCATTTTAGGCTACCAAGTTTTGGAGCTATTTATCATACAGCAATAGTAACTGAATCAATAACTCAAAGGATTATTGTGAAGATTAAATGAGATGTACATAAAGCAATGAGAATAGTGTTTGGCAGAAATAAATGCTCAATGAATGGAACTCATCAGGGACTAACTCTTGTATTTATTTGGCTTTGCTCAAAATATTTAGCATGGCATTGGGGAATGCAAGAGATGTTTGGGGCCAGCGCTGTGGCGCAGTGGGTTAAAGCCCTGTCCTGAAGTGCCAGCATCCCATATGGGCACCAGTTGTAGTCCTGGCTGCTCCACTTCTGATCCAGCTCTCTGCTATGGCCTGGGAAAGCAGTAGAAGATGGCCCAAGTCCTTGGGCCCCTGCACCCACGTGGGAGACCCGGAAGAAGCTCCTGGCTCCTGGCTTCAGATTGGTGCAGCTCCGGCCATTGCAGCCATCTGGGGAATGAACCAGCGCATGGAAGACCTCTCTCTCTGCCTCTCCTCTCTGTAACTCTTTCAAATAAATAAAATAAAACTTTTAAAAAAGAGGGAGAGATGTTTAACAATTATCAGTTGACTTGAAGAGATTACAGACTTGAGGACAGAAAATCTGAGTGTGCCAAGAAATCACAACCTCCTTTTGCTGATCTGAGAAATTTTTTAAATGCTATCAGGAGTTCTCCCTGTTACAGTATAGCAAATTCTAAAATTTATCTCAGGGAGAAATCAGACTACACAATTCATTTAATTCTTGCCTTCTCAGCTAAAAGTCCATGGTAGTAAATTTGTAAGGCTTGGATATGGTGAATAATTATTAATTGGAGAAAGGAGGGATCTTGGCTAGCAGCTGTGGGATAAAAATATTGCAGTGGTCCACATCTGTCCCAACCTGTACTGCCACTCTCAAGTGACGGGTTCTCTCCCCTCACTGACTCTTCCATACCCTCAAGCCCTCTCCACAACCTAGCCTTGTCACTGCCATCCTCTGTGCACTACTGTAACTTGCTACATCTCATCCCACAGAGTCAAACACTGGAAGGACTGTCTGTACATAAAACAGTTAAATATTTTTTCTGGAGGCAAAACTCCACCTAGAATTTTGTGTTATGTGGATCACAGGTAAGAAATGCTTTGAATAGGAATTTTCCTCTCTTGGATCCCCTCCCCCCCCAATGTTGTGATAGGTTTCTGACTTTAATAAATGATGCTTTGCACACACACACAGAGAGAGAGAGAGAGAAATGCTTCGAATCATAAAATTGCATTGGATTAAAACTGCCCCTAACTTTCTCATATACTCTGTGACAGTGGAGGTAAGAGACAATGCAAAGTGACCAAAGAGCCTTCCCAGTTCCTAACCTGGTCAGCTTCCCCTTCTCAGGGGTGAAGCCAGGTGACCACTACAGGCAGCTCCCTGAAAGGAATTGGAAGAGCGTGGGCTCCACCAGGGACAACGCATCCTGATGCTTGAGTCCCTTGTCTGACAAACGGTCTTTACCTCTGTTCCCAGCCAGAAACCCTGCCTAGAATCTTAGTTCTTCTTGTGCTAATGTCCTGCCATTCTGCTGTTAATCAACTGCTTGGGAAGTGTTGCTCCCTCTTAAACTTTTGTGTAGTGGCTGGATGCAACGTGAGCTATAAAAGATACCTCTAACTTTGAGGCTCCCTAATTAGAGCTCCGAAAAGGACTCGTGCCAGGCCCTTCCTCACCGGGGCAGGCCAGTCTCCCCAGCTCCGCTGCCTGCTGCCAGGCTGATGGTAGCCCCCTCAAGAATCTTTTCCACTTTTACACAGAGTTTCCCAGCGGGTGCCCCATTCCGTGGATGACTTGGTTTTTTGTTTTCTTTTTTTCTGGTGAAATAAGTCATGTGGAATGAAATGATAGCAACCCAAGCATTAAAAAAAAAAAAAAAAAAAACCTTGGTTCTTTAGCTAGTTCTCATAGTTCTAATATGACAAATTAAATATGCAAATGCGTTGCTCCCTGAACTGCTCCTTTACAGAAGCAGGAAGAGGTTTCAAAATATCTGTAAATGAGGTCAAAGGGCATAGCTTTCAGTTGTCTGAACAATGCTGAGTAAAAAGCAAATAGTAAATAGGTTCACTTCACTTAATACCAATGATACAGAAAACATTGATTTTAAATGTATTTCTAAAACACTGTCCAAAAATTCTCTTGCATCTAGGGAAAATCTTTTCATAGAGCCAAAAAAAAACAACAAAAAGGGAGAGTGATTAATAAAAAGAAGAAGACACATTCCCATCCGAAGGCTGTCTCATACTTGTTTTTAATTCAAGAAGTCTTCTGTGCAGAGAGGCAGTGAATAAAGGAGAATAAACTGCTCAGATCCACAGTCTTTGTCCCAGTGGGAGGAACTCCGGGCAGTAATGAGACAGAATGTCTGACAGGTCTCCCAAGGGCCAGCCCAATAAGCTGCTTCAGTGGCAGCCCCAGAAGCATGACAGCAAATTTCTTAGATTCCTCACCCATTAAAATTCTGGGGAAAGGAGGCTAAGTTTGCAAATAGCCAATGCCAACTTCTTGTTATAGGTGCCTCTCATAAAATGACAAGAGCGAGCTTACGGGACAAGAGAACCTGGATAGCTACAGTGATGTTTCCAGGAACTCAGGAGACTTGGTAGAAAGATACAACCTTGAAATGTTTACAACTTTTTGCTTTTCAATGATTAATTAGGCTTTTAAGCAAACATGCTGCTATGGCAAGCGCCAAGAGTACTACCAATGCTGTTACATAGGAGAGACCACTGCTCTTGTACCCATTAACCGTGCTATGTCTTGTGGAACATGTGTAAGAGAGGAATATTAAGCAGAAAGGAATGGCAGGGGAAGGTTGAAAACCTCAGGCCAGGGTAGGTCAAACACATGGGAGAGGAAGAGAAACAGGACGTTAAACGCCAGTACAGGTGATTATTACATGCCCTGGTGAACTGTTCCCAAAGATGGCCGCCCACGCGGTCCCCAACCCCTGCGCACGCATGCTACTCCCTCTAGCGGTGGAACCCGCCTTCCACCTCACTGAGTCGCTTTGACGAAATGAAAGCAATGAAGCAACCAGACTTCCCTGGGACTTCTGAGCTGGGGCTTTAAAATGCCTTACTGTTTCCACTTTGATTTTCTTGAAAGCTGGCTACCGCTGCGGAAGGAAGCTCACGCCAGAACAAACCGTGATGTGATGAGCGGCCTCATGAGTAAAGAGAAGAGAAGCCAGCCCCCAGCCAGCCCCTTACCGAGCTGAGGTACCCCCACGTGTTGCCAGTTCTGACAAGATCACTAAAAGGCAGAGACGCTGGGCCAAACTCAGGCCGTGTGGCAGAATCGCAAAGAGCTGACTGCTACAACACAAAAGCTACTGCTTCCCAAGCTTGGTCTCTCCTGCCAGTCTGGGGGGGAATAAAGGAATACGATGGCGGTCTGTTGGAAATTGCAAGTAATCCATAGAGGGGGAGAGCTGCAATGGAAAGTGAAGGCCGCCAACGTTAGTAAGGCAGTTACCAGAACCATTGAAAGGAAATCTGAAAATACTCCTCTGCGAGACCCAAGGAATGAACCAATACGCTCGTGCATGCACAAACCCACGTACACACACATCCACACTGACCGTGCTTCCACAGTACGCTCGTGCATGCACAAACCCACGTACACACACACATCCACACTGACCATGTTTCAAGAGTGCTGGAAGAGGAGTAGTATAATCTTGATCTATTGCAAGAAAATAACTTCTGGAGAAGTCCCAGAAACGTCATGTTGATAAGGCTCACGTGTGAGATCCACGTGCATTCTGGTGTCGCGGAGCTCAGCAGCCGCCCTCTTTGTTCAGTGAGCAGCTAGGCAAGCTGCGAGCCCATCTCAAAGTGGAAGAGAATCCCCCGACAGCAAATCCAAGTCTGACGCATCAGAAGCTTGCCCGTGTTCTCACTTCTGCGAGGCACAACATCCAACCAGCTGGCAAATGACAAACTAATTAATGCGTCAGGTCCCCCAGAAACTGCTCAGACAATAACAACTGTGTTTTGTGAGGTCTTAAATTTCACTCAATAATGAGATGAAATGGAACAACCGAGAAGCCTGCTGTTTCAACACATCTGACAAATGAATTGTTTTCATGACAGAAGTCGTCTAGGTGACAGGAGAGAAACTGTACATTGAGCAGTGTGACTGAAATATTCTGCGTAAACTGAAAGAAAATATTTGGATTGCTGTTCGCACATAATTTTTTTATCTAGGTCAATTTCGTGATAAACCTATGTAATGACTCATATAATTGATGAACATTTTAAAGATTTTATATATTTTAAAATGTAGATTGTTGTCCATGATTTTCAGTTATTCCCACTGTTATATTGTCAAAAGCATGTGTTTAACCGTATTAGTAATTCTTTAAAGATTTCCATAATTTTACTTTTCTTTTACTTTTGTGCACCAGTGACTGAATTTGTTAAGCAGAACTGTATCAAGTAGGTATCATAATTAGATGAAAATGAAGTAATTAGTACTCATTCTTAATTCTTTAGCTTTTTCCATTCTTACTCCGTCTAAATATCCTATTCTAAAGAATCAAAACAGAGCAGGGGGCCGGCGCCTTGGCTCACTTGGTTAATCCTTGCCTGCGGCACCAGCATCCCATATGGGCACCGGGTTCTAGTCCCGCTTGCTCCTCTTCCAGTCCAGCTCTCTGCTGTGGCCCAGGAGGGCAGTGGAGGAGGCCCAAGTGCTTGGGCCCTGCACCCACATGGGATACCAGGAGGAAGCACCTGGCTCCTGACTTCGGATCGGTGCAACGCTGGCCGTAGCAGCCTTTTGGGGAGTGAACCAACGGAAGGAAGACCTTTCTCTCTGTCTCTCTCTCTCTCACTGTCTATAACCCTGTCAAATTAAAAAAAAAAGTTTAAAAAATTAAAAAACAAAGCAAACATTGTGATACTGAACTTTAAGACAATTTAAAAATTATTACAGATAAAACAGTAGGTGACGTTTGACAATTTGTAGTCAGAGACAGAAGAAAAACAATAAAATATTTTTAAACAAAGAAAGAATCTTCAAAACAAGACTTTCCTTTTGTTGTGGAATTATTCATAAAATACTGATAAATATCTAACCTTTATAAAAAGATGCTATCTACAAGGCACTGCAATGTTTATTTAGTCCACATTGTGACTCACATTTTACAGGTGGCAAAAAAAAAAAAAAAAAAAAAAAAAGAGAGATTAAGAAAGTAGACCACAATCTCAACTCACAAGGAATTTGGGACTCCAAAACTTATCCTCATAGTGCCCACACAAGAAGAGAACTTGGGTAGCCCCTGAAACAACAGAGAAGATTTTCTATTTTCTGTTGTACAGCACGATCTGATGGTGTTGCTACTGATTTAGGAACAAGGTATCTCTTCAACTAGATGTTTAAAATAACATATGGAAACCAGATTTATATGAGCAAAAAAAATCTTCAATATGTAATGCTAACATTTCAGCAATTCTTTAACTAGGAAAACAGAAGTCTTAATAGTACGAATTCTTTAATCATCTTAAAGATTTTATTTTATTCTATTTACTTGAAGGTCAGAGTTTCAGATTGAGAGAAAATCAGAAAGAGAGAGAGGGAAGCTTCCATCTGCTCATTCACTCCCTGCATGCTGGCGTCAGAGGTAGTGGCTTAACCCACTACACCACATGAGAATCCCTATTTAATCATTTTATGAACAATAAGTGTTCATTGTACAATATTTTAAAAAAGAAAATTTTAAAGGATAGTAATTCTTGTACCCATAAATATGCTACAAAATTTTTTTTTATTTTTTTTTTTATTTTTTTTTATTTTTATTTTTTATTTTTGACAGGCAGAGTGGACAGTGAGAGAGAGAGACAGAGAGAGAAAGGTCTTCCTTTGCCGTTGGTTCACCCTCCAATGGCCGCCGCTGCAGCCGGCGCACCGTGCTGATCCGATGGCAGGAGCCAGGATCCAGGTGCTTTTCCTGGTCTCCCATGGGGTGCAGGGCCCAAGCACCTGGGCCATCCTCCACTGCACTCCCTGGCCATAGCAGAGAGCTGGCCTGGAAGAGGGGCAACCGGGACAGAATCCGGCGCCCCAACCGGGACTAGAACCCGGTGTGCCGGCGCCGCAAGGTGGAGGATTAGCCTATTGAGCCACGGCGCCGGCTATGCTACAAAATTTTATCAGCTCTTTTAAAAGGAACTAGAGGGATTATACTTGGTACAGTCTCCACTTTGACATAGCTAAGGTATTTTTTTATGCAGTGAGGGTAAGTTCCTTTCCCAGACCCCATGACTACTAAATGGTGAAGAGAAGACAAAAACTTCAGTCTCTTGCTTCTCTATGCACTGTTTGTACACCTGATGCATCCTTTTTACGTTGCTGTAGTAAGAGGATCCTGCCTGCTGAAAGAATGCCTGGAAGTCACTCATCAAAGCAGACGTGCAAACCACACAAAGGATGCTTGCGGCTTACAGACTAGACAAGAATGTGTGACTGTGTGCATTAAAAGAAAATTGAAAACATTTGGGGACAAGCTTTAACTTGAGCCACCTGTCGCTGGTCAAGTGGGTTATCTGAGCCCATCCTCCTGAATGTCACACCTAAGTGATTCAGCATTACTGCAAATGGTTTCAGTTTCTGCATCTGAATTGGACAGTGTAGGGGAAACTTCGAATAAATTTTGAATTATCAGTACCACTTCAGAGGACTAGAAAATGGTTGGCAGTATTTTCAGACAAGAGCTCATACAAAATTATTTACAAAACAAGTCAAGTAGCCTTTTGAGTTCACCGACTTTGATCTTATTCCAACAGGGTCATAGTCAAAGTGGAAGTTCTCTCCTCCCTTCAGAGAAAGATACCTCCTTCTTTGATGGCCCCGTTCTTTCCACTGGGATCTCACTCACAGAGATCTTTCATTTAGGTCTTCGGTTTTGTTTTTGTTTTTGTTTTTGTTTTTCCCCAGAGTGTCTTGGCTTTCCATGCCTAAAATACTCTCATGGGCTCTTCAGCCAGATCCGAATGCCTTAAGGGCTGATTCTGAGGCTAGAGTGCTATTTAGGACATCTGCCATTCTATGAGTCTGCTGTGTATCCCGCTTCCCATGATGGATCGTTCTCTCCCTTTTTGATTCTATCAGTATTAGCAGACACTAGTCTTGTTTGTGCGATCCCTTTGACTCTTAGACCTATCAGTGTGATCAATTGTGAACTGAAATTGATCACTTGGACTAGTGAGATGGCACTGGTACATGCCACCTTGATGGGATTGTATTGGAATCCCCTGGCACGATTCTAACTCCACCATTTGAGGCAAGTCCCATTGAGCATGTCCCAAAATGTACATCTCCTCCCTCTCTTATTCTCACTCTTATATTTAACAGGGATCACTTTTCAGTTAAAATTTAAACACCTAAGAATAAGATTTAAATAAAATTTAAACACCTAAGAATAAGAATAAGAATTGAAGTCAGCGAACTCAAAAGGCTTCCATAGCCTTGGCAACTCATGACTAGAGCCTAGGGAGATTACTGACGCCATAAAAAAGAGTGTCAAATTGTTAAGTCAACAACAGGAGTCACTGTGTACTTACTTTTCATGTGGGATCTGTCCTTAATGTGTTGTCCAATGTGAAATAATGCTATAACTAGTACTGAAACAGTATTTTACACTTTGTATTTCTGTGTGGGTGCAAACTGATGAAATCTTTACTTAATATATACTAAATCAATCTTCTGTAAATAAAGATAATTGAAAATGAATCTTTATGTGAATGGAATGGGAGAAGGAGGGGAGATGGGAGGGGTGCGAGTGGGAGGGAAATTATGGGGCTGGGGGGAAGCCATTGTAATCCATAAACTGTACTTTGGAAATTTATATTTACTAAATAAAAAAAAACACATAAAAAAGTCAAGTATAGTTTAAATCAGATCATCTTCTTCCTTAATCCACCAGCCCAAGTTTGTGTAAATTAATAGAATTAATATAATTATGGTATTCATTTAATGAATATTATTAATACAATGAGTCCCTTTGGGCACATACAAAGTTATACATATTTAAATTTTTTTAAGATTTATTTATTTATTTGACAGAGTTACACAGAGAGAGAAGGAGAGGCAGAGAGAGAGAGAGAGAGAGAGAGAGAAGTCTTCCATCCACTGGTTCACTCCCCAAATGGCTGCAACAGCTGGAGCTGAACCAATCCGAAGCCAGGAGCCAGGAGCTTCTTCTGGGTCTCCTATGTGGGTGCAGAGGCCCAAGGATTTGGGCTATCTTCTACTGTTTTCCCAGGCCATAGCAGAGAACTGGATCAGAAGTGGAGCAGCCGGGATGAGAACCGGAGCCCAAATGGGATGTGGGTGCTTCAGGCCAGGGCTTTAACCCGCTGCGCCACAGCACTGATCCCTACATCTTTAATTTTCAAGTGAGTTACTTAAATGCCCACTTACTCAAAATTGTCCAAGAACTCTGGAAGTTTCTTAAATCTAAAGTGACCAATCTAGCATCCAAACAGGAAGTAGAATGAATATAATCAGTCCCTATTTCATTGCCAATTTTGCATTGCTGCCAGATAGTCTCTTGAAGATCATTGCCATTGTCCAGGTCATCAGACCCCTCTTTCTTGATGGTGTTTCCTGGCACAGCTCTTATAACTACGGTTCTTTCATTTATGTTCACCTGCTCAGGCACTGTTCTCCTACCTCACCCTGGCTGGCAGGGGTGAGAGAGATTTATAGCCTCATCCAAATGTGGAATGTGGCACTGGAATCAACAAGCAAGGTTCAATGTTGACCCACAGCCATGTGTCCAGATATCCTCTTCCTGAAGTGAGTTCCATCTTGCAAATCAGCCAGACATCTATCTGCACCACCTCAGTCCTCAAAGGAGTTCTTAAATCTTGACCTTCCATAACAGAAACAACTAATTATTCTTTTAAGATTTATTTTATTTGTTTGAAAGACGGAGTTACAGAGAGAAGTAGAGACAGAGAGAGAAGCTCTCTGTTGCAGATGGCTGCAATGACCGGTGCTGCACCAATCCAAAGCCAGGAGCTTCTTCCTGGTCTCCCATGTGGGTGCAGGGGCCCAAGGACTTGGGCCATCTTCTACTGCTTTCCCAGGCCACAGCAGAGAGCTGGATCAGAAGAGAAGCAGCCAGGACTAGAACCAGCGCCCATATGGGATGCTGGCACTGGAGGCGGCGGCTTTAACCTGCTGTGCCACAGTGCCAGCCCCAGAAACAACTAATTCTTAAGAATTTGTCCTAGCCTTTTGGCCAGAACCACCATCTTCCAGTAATTTGTCAAGATGATGAACACAAAGGGCAAGAGGTGAGGTACCTGGTACCTGTTCTCCAGGCCTTTCAGAAAACATGGAGTTGTTCCTTTGTCCACATACATGTGCATTTACAAGAAAGGTGGCATTGTAGACATCAAGGGCATGGGTGCTGTTCAAAAAAGAAGGCCTCATAAATGTTACCATGGCCAAACTGGAAGAGTCTGCAATGTTACCCAGCATGCTGTTGGCATTGTTATAAAGAGACAAGTCAAAGGCAAGATTCTTGCCAAGAGAATAAATGTGCGTATTAAACATATTAAGCACTCTAGGAGCCCAAGATAGCTTCTTGATACGTGTGAAGGAAAATGATCAGAAAAAGAAGGAAGCCAAACAGAAGGGTACCTGGGTGCAACTAAAGCGCCAGCCTGCGCCACCCAGAGAGGCCCACTTTGTCAGAACCAGTGGAAAGGAGCCTGAGCTGCTGGAACCCATTCCTTATGAATTCATGGCCTAATAAGTGTAAAATAAATAAATAAATAAAGGACCTCTGGACTGCAAAGATGTGTCATAATTAAAAAAAGAGTTCGTCCAGGCACTTTGCTCATTTAATCCCCAGAGGAACCCTTGTGCTCTAAGTATTATTTTATGCTCCATTTTTCTGATGAAGAACAGAGGGCTAAGTGACCACAGCCAGTAACTGGTGGAAAGAGTGGTATTTGAACCCAGGAAGACTGGCTCCAGCGCCTGTGCTCTTGACCATATGACCCATGAATTCAAAAGGGAGGAGGTTGGAGTTTCTCTGCTTCCTAGAAGTTCCTGAGCCCATATGAGGCTGTCCTTCTCCTTCTGCCACTCACATGATTGCAGAGCAGAGACTTTGCCAAACAAAAGCAGGAACTGTGGATCCATTCCACACAGCAAATAGACACCTATGTTTCAGAGTAGACAGAGGCCACCCAACCAATATGTCCAAGATCAAAGAATAAATACCGCCATCAAAGGTGACTTTGGGTTTCTGCCTGGATAAAAAGTGTCTGGAAACTTTTGCAACCACAGTTCTTACTACGATATTCAGGAAACTAGCATAGGGCAAAAACCCAGGCTCTCCATTTTCATTCTCCATTAATAGAAATCTAGGATTTTCTTCAGTTTTTCGTAACAACCTGAAAGAGTATTAGCAATAACTGACTCTGTGACCAACTGAAATCACCTCCTTTTTTATATCACAACAGTTTGTAAATAACTCAAAAGATCAATTATACTAGTCACGACTTTAAAATTCTGTTCCAAGACTTACTGCAAAGTCTTGTTATATTGCATTGTAGGGACCAACATTGTGGCTTAGCAGGTTAAGCTGCCTGTGACACTAGTATCCCATATGACCCCATTTCCAGGCCTGGCTGCTCCACTTCCAATTCAGCTCACTGCTAATGTGCCTAGGAAGACAGAAGAAGATGGCCCAAGTTCTTGGGCCCTTGTACCCATGTGGGAGACCCAGAAGAAGCTCCTGGCTTCAGCCTGGCTCAGTCCCAGCTGTTGCAGCTTCTTGGACTTGGGGAGTGAACCAGTGCATGGAAGGCTTCTACCTCACTGTCTCCCCCTCTCCTCTGTAATTCTGCCTTTCAAATAAATAAAATCTTTTTTAAAAGAATTACCTATGTATATTTCTAAATTACAAATGCATTTTAATAGTTTGTTAATTATACTCCAATCTATTTGGTGTCCTTGGTAATCCTATCTCTTATTTAATGCTTCTTTAAAACACCACTCTCTGAGCAGGCATTTGACCTAGGGATTAAGTTTTCAGTTAGGACACCCACATCCCATAGTCCCTGGGTTTGAGTCCCAGCTCGCCTCCAGATTCCAGCTTCCTACTGATCCATACCGCAGGGGGCAGTAGGTGATGGCTTAAGTATGGTCTCTGCCACCCACATGGGAAACTTGAGTTTCCTGGCTCATGGCTTCAGTCTGGCCTATCCCCAGCTATTGCAGTCATTTGGTGGTGGAAGGGGGTGGGAATGAACCAGCAGATGAGAGCTTATTCTCTCCATACCCCTTAGATCTTGGTCCCACTCAGTACAGCAGTTCCTGACTTCCACAGTTAAGTCGACTGTAGAACCTCCCAGAGGGTAATTCCAGAACCTGGACTTGGAAAACAAAGCAAAATACAGCTTTCTGTGAGGTAAGAGGAGGAAGCGCACAGACACTGCTTCTGCACTGGACTTCTGGAGAAGACAGGGCCTCAGCCTGGGGCGCCCTGCCTTGCTAAGGTGGCAGGACTAGCCCAAACTGAGCAGAGCGGACTGGCCACCAGCCAGCAGACACCGCTGGGATGTAGTGCGGGCCATGTCTTGCAACTGATTGAGAAGCCATGATGTGCTGAGGCTAGGAGCATGTGCTCTTGACCCAGACCATCTGAATCAGGATTCTGCTTCTGTCACTGGCTGTGGCTTGGCCAAGCTGCGTACCATCTCCATGCCTCAGTTTTCTCGTGTGTAAAATGGGAACAATTATGCTTACTTCATAGGGTTGTCAAGTGTGGATTCAAAGTTATTAATACATGGAGCTAGCATTATGGCACAGTGGCTTAAGCCACCACTTGCACACTGGCACCCAATATCAGAGTCCCAGCTGCTTCACTTCCAATCCAGCTCCCTGCTAATGCTCCTGGAAAAGCAGTGGAAGATGGCCTAAGTACTTGAGCCCCTGCCACCCGTGTAGGAGATACAGATGGAGCTCCTGGCTCCTGACTTTGATCTGGACTTGGCCTGGCCATTGCAGCCATTTGGGGAGTGAACCACTGGATGGAAGATGTGTGTGTGTGTGTGTGTGTGTGTGTGTGTGTCTCCCTCTCTCTAACTCTATCAAATAAATAAAATAAATCTTTGAAACAAAAAAAAAAGTGTTAATGTGGTAAAGTGTCTAGAAAAATGCCTGGCAGGTAGTAAGTACTCCATGAGGGTAATCTGATTGTATTTCATCCTATTGACAGTACAAGGATCAATACTATTGTGTGTGTTTTCCCCCATCATGGGTAGGATATGCAAGGTTGAGTGGGGCAGGTAATGTGTTGCACAGTAAAATGGTGAATTAAGATGGTGTGTACCATGGATTCTCCCTCTGAAGAGGCTGTAGCAGTCAGGGTTATCCAGAGAAGCAGAACCAACAGAATGTATGTGTACATAGAGTGAAAGAGAGAGGTTGATTTTAAGGAATTGGTTTGCAACTATGGGGTTCTGCAAGTCTTCATAGTGCAAAGCGGGCCAGCACTCAGGAATGGGACACAGGAATGAACTGAGTTTGCAGCTGGGGTCTGAGAGTGATGTGGAGGCAGAATTTCCCCAACTCCTTGTCCAGAAAACCACAGGCTTTTTCCTCTTGAAGCCTTCAACACATCAAGTGAGGCTCTCTCACATTAGGAAGGGTGTGTTTGTCAGCCCTGACTGTTGTAAAAAATTGCAATGGACTGGGTGGTTGAAGCAACATTTATTTCTTATGGCTCCAGAGGCTAGAAGTCCAACCGTATGGTGACAGCAGACACAGTGTCTGGTGTGCAGAGCGCTGTGTTCATGTGTCCTCACAGGGTGGAGAGCAGAGAGAAATATCCCATGTCTCTTCCTCTTTTTATAAGGGTTTTAATGCCATTGGCAAGTACACCATCCTCATAATTTAATCACCTCTCCAAAGCCCCACCTCAAAATACCATCTTATTGGGACTTAGGCTTCAATATTTGCTTTTTTAGGGGGACACATTCAGTTCACAGCAGAGGATAATCTACATTACTCAAAGTCTACTGATTTGAATATTAATCACATCTGAAAAATACGTTCATAACAACAACCAAACTTGTGTTGACCCACACAACTGGTTACTACAACCTAATCAAGTTGACTCATAAAATTAACTATCATGGAGGGCACGGGTCACACTGGTTACTTTGGCTCTGGAACAGTCATAGGCAAATGCTACTTTCTTCTCTGCTGAGTCAAAATCCCTCTGCCTATACACCTAATCATGAAGAGGAGCAGAGCCATCTCCCACGCAGGCCATCAGTTCTAATGAGACACACCAAGCTGCTGCAGAGAGTACTCTGAATGCTCCCAAGAGCCAAGGCTCACCAGCCAGGTCACGGCTGTGTTCGTTTTGAGCTTTGAACCCATAACTGCTGAAACTCTACTTTCTCTTGTCTCTGCTGGATGATCAAGAACAGGAATCATTCTCGTAACCACAGACCACAGAGCTAGGGCAGTGCCACCATAATGCAGCAGCCTCTCTCTCCTTGCATCATGTCATTGCAAGCCAGATGACACGCGAGCCCAGGATGCAGTCCCCCACTTAGTCACGATGCTTTCTCCTAATGCATTGCATCTTCAAGGGTGATCAGACATCTTTTCCCCTGAATGCCTATTTGGAGTAGGAGTATTAGGATAGCAGGGGATTCACCAATTATGAAGAAGTGTCTACCTTTTCTTCTAAGATTCCATGGGGATCTTAGCCAAGACCCAATTTCCAGAGTCATACAATGGGATTGAAATAATTTTTACAGTCAATCGGCAAATACCATTTTGTATTTTTTCTTTTTTTGTTTTCCAAATAAACTTTTTATTTAAGAAGTACAAATTTCATAAGTACAATTTTAGGAATACAGCGATTCTTCCCACCATACCCGCCCTCTGACCCCCACTCCCAAAACCTCCTCCCTCTCTCATTCCCAGTCCATTCTCCATTAAGATTCATTTTCAATTACCTTTATACACAGAAGTATACTAAGTAAAGATTTCAACAATTTGCACACACACACAAAACACATACACAAAAAAACTGAGAACAAGTTTTACAGTTAATTGTCATAGTACAACTCATTAAGGACAGAGGTCCTTCATGGGAAGTAAGTGCATAGTGATTCCTGTTGCTAATTTAACAATTAACACTCTGATGTAGGACATCAGTGATCACCGAAGGCTCATGACATGAGCTGCCTTTTGAATCCACAATCTCTGTATTTAGACAAGGCCATAAGCAAAGTAAAGTTCTCTCCTCCCTTCAGAGAAAAGTACATCCTTCTTTGATGGCACGTTCTTTCCACTGCTGTCTTACCCACAGAGATCCTTCATGTAGGACATGCCACAGTGTCTTGGTTTTCCATGCCTGAAATGCTTTTATGGGCTTTTCAGCCAGACCAGAATGCCTTAAGGGCTGATTCTGAGGTAAGAGTGTTATTTAAAGCAATTGTCATCCTATGACTCAGCTGTGTGTACTGCTTCCCATGTTGAAAGATTCTCACCTTTTTAATTCTAACTATTATTATTGCCAGACACTTAATCTTATTTATATGATCCCTTTAACACTTAATCCTATATAATCACTTTAACACTTAATATCACTTTAACACTTAAGATGGCATTTTTTTACCACCCAGCTTAATGGGAATGGTGTACCATGGCAACTTTTTAAACTGTACCCTTAGAAGTACATCTGTAAGAATGTATGCAGAACTATACAGCTTTATAGTTACAAACTTCCTCCTCCCTCTCTTATTCCTACTTTTTTTTACTGATATCAATTTCAATTGACTTTATACACATATGATTAATTCTATATTAAGTAAAGAGTTCAACAAATAGTATGAAGAAGAAAAACAAAACTGTTCCTCGACAGTTGAGACAAGGGCAGTTCAAGTTCTTGCTTCTCAAAGTGTCAATTTCACTTCTACAGATATTCTTTTAAGTGCTCTATTATCACAGATCAAGGAGAACATATGGTATTTGTACCTTTGGGGCTGGCTTATTTCACTAAATATGATGTTTTCCAGATTTATCCATTTTGTTGCAAATGACCGGGCTTCATTTTTTTTTACCACTGTGTAGTAATCCATAGTTACATATTCCATAGTTTCTTTATCCAGCCTTCAGCTGACAGACATTTAGGTTGATTCCATGTCTTAGCTATTGTGAATTGAGCTGCAATAAACATGGGAGTGCAGATAACTCTTTCATTTGCTGATGTAAATTCCCATGGGTAAATTCCCAGGAATGGGATGGGTGGGTCATATGGTAGGTCTATACTCAAATTTCTGAGAGATTTCCATACTTTCTTCCATAGCGATTTTACCAGTTTGCATTCCTACCAACAGTGGATTAGGATACCTTTTTCTGCATATCCCTGCCAGCATTTGTTGTTTGAGGAATTCTCTATGAAAGCCATTCTAACTGGGGTGAGGTGAAATCTCATTGTGGTTTTGATTTGCATTTCCCTGACAGTTAGTGATCCTGAACATTTTTTCGTGTGTCTGTTGGCCATTTGGATTTCCTCTTTTGAAAAATGTCTGTTTAACAGTACTCTGGCCTCAGAATCAGCCCTTAAGGCATTCGGATCTGGCTGAAGAGCCCATGAGAGTATTTTAGGCATGGGAAGCCAAGACACTCTGACAAAAAAAAAAAGACCTAAATGAAAGATCTCTGCGAGTGAGATCCCAGTGGAAAGAACGGGCCATCAAAGAAGGAGGTACCTTTCTCTGAAGGGAGGAGAGAACTTCCACTTTGACTATGGCCTTGTCGAAATAAGATCAAAGTCGGCAATCTCAGGGGGCTTCCATAGCCTTGGAAACTCATGACTAGAGCCTGGGGAGATTGCTGACACCTTAAACAAGAGTGTCAAATTGTTAAGTCAACAACAGGAGTCACTGTGCACCTACTCCTCATGTAAGATCTCTGTCCTTAATGTGTTGTTCAATGTGAATTAATGATATGACTAGTGCTCAAAAAGTATTTTGCACTTTGTGTTCTGTGTGGGGGCAAACTAATGAAATCTTTACTTAATATATACTAAATTGATCTTCTGTATATAAATATAATTGAAAATTAATCTTGATGTGAATGGAATGGGAGAGGGAGAGGGAGATGGGAGGGTTGTGGGTGGGAGGGAAGTTATGGGGGGGGAGCCAATGTAATCCATAAACTGTACTTTGGAAATTTATATCTATTAAATAAAAGTTAAAAAAAAAATGTCTGTTTAAGTCCTTTGCCCATTTCTTAACTGGGTTGTTTGTTTGTTGTTGTGGAGTTTCTTGATCTTTATATGTTCTGGTTATTAATCCTTTATCAGTTGCATAGTTTGCAAATAATTTCATAATTTCTCTCATTCTGTTGGTTGCCTCTTCACTTTCCTAAGTGTTTTCTTTTGCGCTACAGAAGCTCCTCAATTTGAAGTAATCCCATTTGTTAATTTTGACTTTGACTGCCTGTGCCACTGGGGTCTTTTCCAAGAACTCTGCCTGTGCCAATGTTTTGCAGGATTTTCCCAATGTTCTCTAATAATTTCATGGTATCAGGTAATAGATTTAGGTCTTTAATCCATTTTGAATAGATTTTTTTTTGTAAGGTGTAATGTAGGGGTCCTGATTCTATGCCCAGTTTGCTTAGAGCTTCCATCATGAAACAGTGTTGTATTTTATCAAATGCTTTCTCTGCATCTACTGAGATAATCATATGGTTTTTGTTCAACAGTTTGTTAATGTGGTGTATCACATTGATTGATTTGCGAACATTGAACCATCCCTGCATACCAGGGATAAATTTCATTTGTTCTGGGTGGATGATCTTTCTGATGTGTTGTTGGATTAGATTGGCTAGAGTTTTGTTCATCAGGGAAATTGGTCTGTAGTTCTCTATCTCTGTTGTGTCTTTTTTGGGTTTAGGAATTAAGGTAATGCTGGCTCCATAGACAGAATTTGGGAGGATTCTCTCCCTTTCAATTGTTTTTGAATAACGTGGGAAGAACTGGAGTTAGTTATTCTTTGAATGTCTAGCAGAATTTAGCAGTGAAGCCATCCTGTCCAGTGCTCTTCTTTGTTGGGAAGGTCTTAGCATTGATTCAATTTCTGTCTTGGTTATGGGTCTGCTTAGGTTTTCTATGTCTTCATTGCTCAATTTAGGTAGGTTGTATGTGTCCAGGAATCTATTCTTTTCTTCTAGGTTTCCCAGTTTGTTGGCATATGTCTCTTTGTAGTAGTTTCTGATTATTATCCTTATTTCTGTGGTGTCTATTGTTTTCTGTCTGGTTAATTTGTCCATTGCTGAAAGGGGATATTGAAATCCTCCATTAGTATTGTATTTGAGTCTATGTCCCACTTTAGATCCCTTAACATTTCCTTTAAATAGCCAGGTGCCCTGTAATTAGGTGCATGTATGTTTATAATAGTTATATCTTCCTGTTGAATTGATCCCTTAATCATTACATAGTACCCTTCTTTGTCTCCTATAACAGTTTTTGTGTTAAAGTATCTTATTGTATGATATTAGGATGGCTACACCAGCTCTTTTTTGGTTTCTGTTTTCTCCAGAACTCTTCCCTGAGACTCCACTCTTTTTACTTTTTAAATTTTCTTCTCCTGGACTAGAACAGTAAACTCCCTCCCTGCTCTGCCATCTTAATCCAATCTCTGTTTTATATTTTTTCAAGTGAATCCAGATTATAGCCCCAAAGGTTCCCTCTCTCATCTCCTACAAGCAAACTGTGGCAGGGAGCTTCTGGCCTATGGTCATGCTGAGGCCAAGCTTCCCATGAACTGTCCCCATAGTGGGAATACCAGAGCAGGCACCCTTTGGCCAGATATAGAACACCACCAATAGGCAACCTTTGCTTGGCAATTCCATCAGCCTGGTACAGTCTCTTGAAATTTTACTGTAATCTGCTTCTCTTCCTACTAAGCCTTCCCTCTCTCTTATCCTTTCATTCTTCCTACTTTCCCTCCTTCCTCCTTATTTCCCTCTTTGCTTCCTCCTCTCCTTTCATAGGTATCAGACCTGCATCACAGTTTGAAGCTCTCCCACATTCTCTTGGTTCCTCCCCCTTTATCCTTCACAGAAGCATCACCTAACACCACTATTGCACTTTTAATGTCATCTTTGGACCTGCCTTTTAGAGGAACTGAACAGAGAGAACATATTATGTTCCACTGTTTTTGATTTAAGTTTGGAGGATAATTATTTCTGTGCAACTAGGAGAATTATACCTCCTGGTTTACCCAAAACAGCCTCAGTTTATATTTCTTGTCAATTGTAACTTTATTTGAAAGCCAGAGAGACAGAGACAGAGAGAGATCTTCTACCAGGATTGGGCCAGACTAGAACCGGGAGCCAGGAACTCAATCTAGGTCTTTTACATAGATAACAGGAACCCAGCTAGTTGAGCCATCACCTGCTGCCTCCCAGTATGCACATTAGCAGGAAGCTGGAATAGGGAGTAAAGCCAGGACTTGAACCCAGGAATTCCTATATGGGGTGTAGGCACCTCTAGTGACACCTTAACTTCTGTACCAAATGACCACCCCGAGCATAATTTTTAAGAGTCCCTTTCTGAGCTGGCACTGTGGTACAGGGGGTTGGACCACTGCCTGCAGCACTGGACCCCATATGGGTGCTGGTCCATGTTCACACTCTACTTCCAATCCAGCTCCCTGGTAATGAGCCTGGGAAAGCAGCAGAAGATTGCCCAACTGTTTGTGCCCCTGCACCCATGTGCAAGACCCAGAAGTTCCTGGCTCCTGGATTTGACTTGGCTCTGCGTCTGCCATTGCAGTCATTTGGGGAGTGAACAGCAGATGGAAGATCTCTCTGTGTGTTTCTTTCCTCTCTCTGTAACTTTGCCTTTCAAATAAATAAATAAATCTTTATAAAAAGAAAAAACAATCTCATACTTTGAAAGTCTCCCACATTGGTAAACAAGATATATGGTTACCCCAGCTGTAACATATTGAAAGATTCATATAACAAAATGTTCCCTCAGGTGTATTTTGTGCGACACAACTCTTCAAAGGTACTCCTGGAAAAAGGACCACTAGATAAATAAAATGAAAAAAATTCATCTTTCACCTTGTTTTGTTAAAATCCTGGGAAGTTCCTGCAGTAGAAAAGCTTTCAAACTTCGTTGTTACTCAGTGTGTCCCAAGCTTATCTGACCACCACATAACGGTGTTTACCTTGGGTCAATAATAACATCTAGGGGATCACTGCCAAGATGGGATTCTCCCGGCAGCTCTGAGTGTCAGGTGCTCCAGAGGGCAGCAGCTGGTTCACGCAGAGGTGCTGGCTCCATGCATGGAACAACTGGGCCCCAGTCTGTTCTGGCTCCTGATTCGCCTCTGAGTGCAATTCACATTAGCAGCTGTGATCCACAAAGTCATTTTGGCCCCTGGTTAAGTGAAGTCATTTAGATCTAAATGTTGCTTTTAATGGCTTCTAATTTTACCCATAAAATTTTTCAATCATAAAAACCCTCATTTTTAGCACCAAATCACTTGATCTACAGTCACTAAGGTGATTTTGAAAGCCTCTTCCATCTGGCCAGTTCTTGTGCACCTAGCCATTGCCAAGATCACACCATAAATTCAAGTTTTCAATTTGGCTGCTTCCATATTAGTGTACATTTGGCTCACTCTGTCCCCTGGCTAATCGGCCTTATACTACATATATACATGTGTGGCCCCTCCTGCCAGATGTCGGTCCTTTAACGACAAACATTACACTTCACACATCTAGACACTTCCTGTGTTTATGGTTTGAATATATGTGTCCCCCAAAAATTCACATGGTGGAATTTAAACATCAAGGTGGTAGCATTAGAAGGTGAGGTCTTTGGACAGTGACTTTTAGAGAGTGACTAAGTCTACCCTAATAAAAGAGGCTTCAGAGGGCCCAGCATTTGTCCCTTCAAGAGCACAGAGCAACAAGCTTAGACGTAGAGTGAACCCTCACCACACATGGGTTATACTGGCACCATGGTCTGGGGCTTCCCAGCTTCCAGAACTGTGAGAAATGAATTTCTGTTAAAAAGAAAGGAAGAAGGCAGGCACCCCAGCTCACTAGGCTAATCCTCTGCCTGCAGCGCTGGCACCCCGGGTTCTGGTCCCGGTCGGGGCGCCAGATTTTGTCCCGGTTGCTCCTCTTCCAGTCCAGCTCTCTGCTGTGGCCCGGGAAGGCAGTGGAGGATGGCCCAGGTGCTTGGGCCCTGCACCCGCATAAGAGACCAGGAGGAAGCACCTGGCTCCTGGCTTCGGATCGGCGCAGCGCACCGGCCGCAACACGCTGGCAGTACCAGCCACTTGGGGGTAAACCAACGGAAAAAGGAAGACCTTTCTCTCTGTCTCTCTCTCTCTCACAGTCTAACTCTGCCAGTCAAAAAAAAAAAAAAAAAAAAAAAAGGAAAAGAAAGGAAGAGAGAAAGAATGGAGCACTTACTAGCACAAATGAAGATTACAAATCATGGCTTGTTCTTACTAAAAAAAAACCAACTTGACATTTGGTGCAAATAGTGAAATAGTGCTTCTTTTCTGTTGATGTCCCAGAATATCTTACACATTAGAATAAAAACATTTTCAAATGCTCATAGGACAAGGAGCCCAGGGAAACAAGAGAAATAAATAAAGTACAAGGCTCTGCTCTGTTTTCATTAAAGAAATCCTGATTCAATTCATTGAAGCTTTATGTTGTCTTTTGCAATGTACTAAATTAGAGAGTAATTAATTATGAGTTAGACTGAATGCTATATTGGGTACTCTTGTTATGAAGGAAAGAACAAATGCTTAAATAAAACAATTTTTAAGGCCTTAGATAAGGATGTAGTTCTCTTGCTGCTCTATAAATATCAAGACCTTTATTTTTGAAATATGATGCAAAATTCCTTCATTTGAAGAAAACATAATGATACATTATATTATTATTTAATTTTATTACACATCCTAAAGAACAAAATAGTATAAAAAATCTCATATATGCTAAATAGTAATTCCTTAAAGTATAAAATTCAAAACAAAATAAAGTGTTTGAGTTTTTATTATTACCTTCAGTTTTCTGACCATAAAACTTTGGGGAAATTATAGAAAATATAGTATCATTTTTCATATATTTCTAATTAGATATAAAGGAAAATGCCCTAAATAAAATATTGATAATAAAGTTATACAGACTCAACTAAATCCATTTTATTTTTCAGAAAAGTAGAAAGCAAGAAATTGAACTTCTGGTTTAAAATGGTATCTGTCTAGCAATTTCTCAAATAGTTGTCTGAAGCTCCCTTAAACCATGCTATGTGGGGTGGGCATCTAGCACAGCAGGTGAGATGTCATTTAGGATACCTCACGCCCATATCGGAGCGCCTGGTTTGAGTCCCGGCTCCACTCCTGATCCCAGCTTCCTACTAACGCACATCTGGGAGGCAGCAGTGAGGACTGAAGAAGCTGGGTCACTGCCACCACTCAGGAGGTTCACACTGAGTTACCAGCTCCAGGCTTCAACCCTGGCCCAGCCTCAGCCATACCAGGCATTTGGGGAGTAAACCAGAAGATGGGAGATCTTTGTCTCTGTTCCTTACAAATAGGTAAATACAGATTTTTCTCTAATTCTCTGTAACAGAAAAAAAATAAAATAAAATAGAAACCAGTACCACCACAACAATCCAGTAGTGAGGCTAAATTTAACTGAAGTCCATTGGAATCGCAAAGTAATTGAGCCTGACCAGCTGAAGAGAGTAAAAATAAACTCTTTCTTCCTCCCTCAGGGTCATTTTCCAAGTCCAATAACCAAAAACTGAGCCCATTTGAAGTGTAGGCAGCTCCCACTGCCCTGCTGGGGCGTGCTTTTGAGAAACTCAGGATGCTACTGGCCCTCACTCACTTCTACTGCACCCTCTACCCTGGAATCTTTAGTTCCAAAATCCATCTGGAGGCTGCAAGCACCATCAAACTACTGAGCAGAACAGGAGGTGGAGGTGTAGAAGTGTTGCTTTCCAGTCTAAAGAATTAATCCCCTCCAATTTGGTCCAACGGGAAGCCTCTGTATAGCAACGGCCCAGACCACATTTCTCACTGCCCACCGTCTGCTTGACACTGTTCCACCTGGATGTGCTGCTGACATCCTGAGGGCAGGGCCCCAGATCTCCCCCCTTGAGTTGGCTCTCCCTCTAAAGCACCCTCTCCCAGCACAGGCAGTCATCCTCCAGGCTGCCACTCACCCTTACTCCCTCCCTCTCCCCACCCACGTCCAAGCCCATTGGCTCTGTCTCTTACCTGCCCGTGGAAGGCATCGTGGCTCCCACCAGCACACCCCATCCAGCTGCCACCCTTGCTTGCTTCATGAGCAGCAGGAGTGTGACGGTTCATTTTACACACCAGCTTGCCTGGATCACTGGGAGGCCACATACGTGGTCAAACATTGTGGCAGGTGTGCCTGTAAGGCAGTTCCTGGATGAGATTAACCCTTAACTGCACAGACTGACTAACGCAGACTGTCCTCCCTAACATGGGCAGGCCCTGACCACTCAGGTGGAGGCTCCCTCTACAGCAAGGAAGAGAGGATTCCTTCTGCTGGGTGTCTTGGCTGGGACCTCCGTCTTTCCCTGCCATCAGGTTTGAACCCGAGCCTCTACTCTTCTCGGGTCATCAGCCTGCCAGCCTTTGGACTGGATCTTACACCGCTGATTCTCTTGCTTCTAGCTCTCAGGCCTTTGGACTCAGACTGGAACCACAGCATCAGCTCTCCTGGGACTCCAGCTTGCCCAGTGCATATCTTGAGACACGTCAGCCTCCATAACCATGTGAGCCAGTTCCTTATAATGAATCTCTCCCACACCACTGTGTGTGTGTGTGTGTGTGTGTGTTCTCATATATTGACACTCAGGCCCTATTGGTTCTGTTCTTTGGAACACCCAGACTAGCCTCCGATCACCTCAGGGCCACTCCCTCCCTGCTCCCCAAATATTCCATTTTCTATCGTGATCTCAAAATGCACATCCCATCAGGGCACCACCGGGGCAGAAGTCCTTTCCAGGCTTCTGATTCATCTCAGGGAACACCCCAAATCCACAGCAAAGGTCACGTGGGCTGCACAACCAGGCCCCTGCACTTGGCTTTGGCCACCGTAGCCTTCTCTTTGTCCAAATGCCCCAAGCTTTTCCTGCCTCGAAAGTTTTGCACATTCTATTTCTTCTGCCTGAAATGGTTTTTCTTCCACCCAATATGGCGTCAGCTCTAATTCACCTTTTATATGAACTTGGCTTGAGGAAATTTCCACAACTTCCCAAACCTGCAATTCTAGGACAAAAGTCCTGTTGTACATTGCATCTTGCATTTTGTTCTCTGATCACATGTGTTACTAAAGGTTCCTGGTGTAGTGATTTGCTTGATATCTATTTCCACAACTAGCCTGTAATCCCACAACTATTTTAGGGATCTCTCCAATACTTCCAGGAATTTCTCGTGGGAAACCTGGCAATAAATATTCATTACCAATAATGAATGAATATGCTGTTTTCAAGAAATCTGTTTGAGTGAAATAGCACTCATACTAGCAGTATAAATTCAAGAGTAGACAAACAGAGTACTTTTTTGTTAAAAAGAAAATGAAAGTCATATAAGCACTAGGACGTAATTCTAGCCACAATGCCTCTCTTACTAGTGGACTTAATTACTATACATAAATTTTCTTTGTGAGACTGACATGATTTATTTTTAAAACCTGAATTAGCATCTTAATGCATAATAAATATATAATTTCTAATAAGTTGGCTGCACCATAAAAACTATTTAATTTTTTGATCTTAAACCATGGCCAGCAGTAGGACTGAACAGGACAGATACAAGTCCCAGTGGAAGTAGAAAGGAGAGACAGAAATAGGGAAATGTTAGTAGAACTGGTAAAGTGCCACCTGCAAACGCCTCGGGACAGGACAGAGGAGACACCAACACAGGGGAGGGCTGGACTGCCTTATGCAGGTTAGGGGCCCAAATTAGTGAACCGTCACTAAACTTGTACCCAGAGTCCTGGGAAACCTGGGGTTTTAGCTATAAAATGCCTGGAACATTGTGGCTGAACCCATTTTACTCCCATTGCTTTTGAATGACCTCAATGATTGAAGTATTTCCACTTGTAAATGCTAGTTAGGCCAGGCCTCTGCACTTAACTTCCTCCTCCTAGTGTCTCCCATGTAGATGCCATCTCCAGGTTTTATTTTCAGACACAGCTGAAATGATCATTCCTGGACCCATCCCCTGGAGATTTTTATCCGGAGGGCTTGAGGAGGGGCTTGGAATCAGCATTTCAATGAACTCAAGGGGTTTCTGAGGTCGACCATCCTGATGAGGGTGAGAAACACTTGAGAACCTGTCAACAGACCTGTAGCAGCTCTGCTTAAAATGACCACACATGTGCTGTCACAGTATTAGACTGTACATGAAATAGACTTCAAAAAATACATAAAACTCCCAGTGATGGAATCCGTAGCAATCTTGATTTTCTGTTTTTCTTTTCTATATTTCCTGATTTTTATGTTGAGATGCAGGGTTTACAAACAAAAGCATTGTTTTAAAAATAATTAGCATATGGCATTTTTTATTAGTCTATTCATATGTTATTAGTGTATTCATATTCAAGAAGCAAACACAAAGACATACAGTGGAAGCACACTAAAATATTAGGGATAGTAATAGCTTTGGGGGGAGAAACAGATTTTTTTCTTCCTTCACTTTTTAGACTTTATTTTTTGATGGAAGAACATTAACTTTATTTTAAAAATAAACTGTGGGTGTTTTCTATCTAAAGAGTTGTCTCCCTTCTCAGATTGTTTCATAGAGCACTTGACAGTTTTGACAGAAGTAATACAAGTCCCATTACAGTTCCTGGTCAGACACTGAAAGGGAACCGAGGCAAACCACTGAAGGCTGTGAAACCATTCTGATGGAGTTGTGTCCCAGCCCCTCCTTTTGCTTTCTTCTCTCTGGCCCTGGCACAAGTCCTTCTACCACATATTTGCAGGCAATAACCTTTTCCTACTTTTAAATCCCCAGCCACCATCGAAACACACCAAGAATTATCTCCTTCCTGTCTTGAAATTATTCACACTCAAGTGTTAACTCCCAAGAAATTTTCTGTGTCCAGACAACTTGTCCTGATCCCCAACCTACATATATCTTTGCTTCCTTTGGCAGAAATAATGAGAGTCCCCGAACTTCACTCCCACCAATCCCAGCACTCACAGCCTGACCAGCACCTTCACTCCCACCATCCCAGCACTCACAGCCTGACTACACCTTCACTCCCGCCAGTCCCAGCACTCACAGCCTGACTACACCTTCACTCCCACCCATCCCAGCACTCACAGCCTGACTACACCTTCACTCCCGCCAGTCCCAGCACTCACAGCCTGACTACACCTTCACTCCCACCCATCCCAGCACTCACAGCCTGACCAGCACCTTCACTCCCACCCATCCCAGCACTCACAGCCTGACTACACCTTCACTCCCGCCAGTCCCAGCACTCACAGCCTGACTACACCTTCACTCCCACCAATCCCAGCACTCACAGCCTGACTACACCGCTGGTCTTGAGACCCCACTGCGGATGCCATGTTGTCTTTTGTCTCTTCTTCAGTCCATGGTAGTCCCAGACCCCCAGGCCACACCTCACATCCTGCAGTCTGACAATCCTACAGTTCTGCCCATGCCTTCTCTGTCTTTCCCTCCTTCTATCTCCTAAAATTCCTTCCACTCTGCTCTTTGGCACTTCTAGACCATACGCTGGTGCAATTTGCAAACCCTCAAGCTGTCTTTCTCCAGATACAGTCACTGCTGCTACAATGCAATGCAGGTACTATTAAAACAGTCAAAATCATCCTATAAAAACCACAGAAGGTATACAGAAAATAGCACTGAGGCACAACATTCAAGTATGTAGTCTATGACATAGCATAAAAAGTGTATTACTAGAAAACAAAATGGCACTTTTTACCTTAAAAAAGAACTGAAGTGGATCCATAGATGTGGGCCACAAGGAAATCAGTAACAACAAAGTAACTAGGAAATCCTCCAAATAACTGCAAATAGTATAGAACACTTAGCAAACCAAGAGTCAAAGAAGAAATCACAAGGAAAATTAGAAATGAACCAAATAGTAATAACAAAAATGGTATACCAAAATCTGTGGGATACAAGTTAAGTAGTACTTAAAAAGAAGAGTTATACAGCTTTAAATGCACATATTAGAAATTAAAAGTCAGTGATCTAAACTTTCACCTCAAGAAGCTAAAATCAGAACAGCAAAATAAACTGATGGAAACTAAAGAAGAGAAATAGGGCTAGCGTTGGGGTACAGTGGGGTAAGCGATGGCCTGCAGGACTGGCATCCCATATGGATGCCGGTTTGAGTCCCAGCTGCTCACTTCTGACCCAGCTCCCGGCTAATGTGCCATGGAAAGCAACTGAGACTGGCCCAAGTCCCTGGGCCTCTGCCACTCACGTGGGAGACCCAAGAAGAAGCTTCTGGCTCCTGGCTTCAGCCTGGCTAAGCCCCAGTCATTGCAGCCATTTGGGTAGTAAACCAGTGGATGGAAGACCTCCTTCTGTCTCTCCTCTCTTTCTGTAAATCTGCCTTTCAAATAAATAAATAAATCTTTTTTAAAAAGAGAAATAATAGATAAAAGAAGAAATTCATTAAATAAAAAAGACAAATTATAGAGAAAATCAACAAAGCCAAGTTGATTTTTTTCCCCAAAATTTATTTATCTGAAAGGCAGAGCTACAGCGAGGCAGAGGCAGAGAGAAAGAGAGAGAGAAAGGGATCTTCCATCCACTGGTTCACTCCCCAAATGACCACAACAGCCAGAGCTGTGCCAATCCAAAGCCAGGAGCTTCCTCTGGGTCTCCTACATGGGTTCAGGAACCCAAGGACTTGGCCATCTTCCACTGCTTTCCCAGGCCATAGCAGAAAGCTCAATCAGAAGTGGAGCAGCCAGGAGTCGAACTGGTGCCCATATGGGATGCCAGCACTGCAGGCAGTGGCTTTACCTGCTAGGCCATAGCAACAGCCCTGGCAAGTTGATTTTTAAAAAAATATTAAAACCAAAAAACCTGGGGCCATCATTGTGGCACAGCTGGTTAAGCTGCTGCTGTTGATGCCAGCATCCCAAATCAGAGTGCCGGTTAGAGTTCCAGCTGTCCCATTTCCTAACCAGCTCCCTGCTAAAGCACCTGGGAAGGCAGCAAAGATGGCCCAAGTGCTTCCGCCCCTGCTGCCAATGTGGGAGGCCTGGATGGAGCTCCAGGCTCTGGCTTCAGCTTGGCCCATACCCAGTCGTTGCAGCCATTTGGGAGGTGAACCAGTGGGTGGAAGAGCTTTCTCTCTCCCTTCCTCTCCCTGTCTCTGTGTTGCTGTGCCTTCCAAATAAGTACATAATAAATCTTTAAAACCTGTGTGTTTGAAGGAGGCAGTGCTGTGGCATAACGGGTAAAGCCACTTCCAATCCAGCTCTCTGTTAATGCCTTGGGAAAAGCAGTAAAGAATGGCCCACGTGCTTGGGCCCCTGCCACCCATGCGGGAGACCCAGATGGAGTTCCTGTGGGGAGCAAACCGGACTAGACTGTTACTGGAATTAAGACTTATTCTGTGCATCTGCTCTCCCACAATATGGCGCTGGGAGAGAAGTAAACAGCTTCCGCACAGCTGCCTCCAGTTCAACCAATTAACTGTAGGACTTGCTCCTGATTGGAGAGCAGCGTACTCGGCGTGTGGGCAGCCGAGTTGGGATTGGCGGAGGAGGACTATAAAGGAGGAGAGAGACGGCATGCACCAGGAACATCTATGGGGAACATCTAGCTGAAGGAACACCTGTGCAGCCCCCGAGAGAACCGGCCGGCGGTGTGCCGCTCCCCTGCGGAAGTGGGGAATGCGGCCAGGGGGAACTGCCCTTCCACGGAGGTGGAAGGGATAGTAGCCAACCCGGGAAGAACCAGCAGCAAACCCGGGGAGGGCCGAGCAGACGAAAGAACAGCGCAGGGTCCTGTGTCATTCCTCCACGAAGAGGGGGAGTGACATAATGGTGCCGTGACTCGGATAGGAAACTTAGGACGAATATGAAACTTAAGAGGGAAGAAATGACTCGGATTAGGAAACCTAGCTCGGACAGGAAACCTAGGACGGATAGCAAACTTAAGAGGGAAGAAACGGGAAGAAGTGGGAAATTACCGGAGAGACAGACTAGCAAACAGCCTAGGGAAAAGCCGGACGAAAAAGGGTGCCGGAAGAAGCTATTGAAAGCCTAGGCATAGACTCAGATACGGACTACGGGGGGAAGCTGGGAGAAATCTCTAAGGTCGAAAGCGAAAAGTGAAAGCTAGAACAAACAGACTCGGACGCGGACTGTGGGGAGAGGCCAGGAGAAATGAGGGAAGAATATCGTTGGAGGAAAGCTTGGGGAAACATACCGGGTAGAGAAAAATGTTAGGGAAATTGAAGCCGCGGGGGGCAGGCCGAGGCGGAAACGGAAGCCACTTTGGGATTCTCAAGTTAGCCCGGGAATAGGGGGCGAAAAGTTGAAACCAGAAGCTGAGACGTAAGCCAGATTGGGATCCGTCTGATTAGCCCGGGGAGCAAAGGACGGGAAGCCAAACCGTGGGGCGGAGACGTACGCTGGGTTGAATTCGCCAGGCTAGCCCGGGGAACTTAGATTGAATGCTAGTGGCGGACACGTGAGCTACGCTGTGTTACTCGCGGAAGCCGCCGCGTGCAGAGAGAGCACGGGGCGTGAATAGATAGGGAACGGGGCTGGCGTAGGCCGTGGTTCAGACGCGAAAGGGTTAAGCGCTCCGCGCAAAGCCGGGAAGCTGCGCAGATGAGAGAGGCGCGCGGGCTGAAGCGGCGCAGAGCCGGGAACCTGCCGGCAGGGCGAGGCGCCGGGAAGCTGCGGGGATAAGAGAAACAGAAGTTTTAGAAGTAAAGTGAGAGAAATAGGAATGCTGGAAGATAGAAGTAAAATGGGAGAAATAGGAATACCCGGAGATAGAGAAATAGAGAAAAATAAGGCCTCCCCTCAACATGGCAATGAGAAAGCTTGCATTCGGTCTGCCCGATTAGTGAGGCGATGAGCACCTGGGCGGCTAGCAGCTTATGCGCCGCAGGTCACCGAAGACAGGCACGAATTAACATCAGTAAGGCCTCCCCACAAAAAGGCAATGAGAAGGCTTGGATTCGGTTTGCCTGATAGGTCTTGTAAGTCCCCTGCAGGCAGAGCAGAGCATGCGCTGCAGGGCACCGAACACAGGCACGCATCAGCGCCTAAAAACCTCCTCACAACATGGCGAAGAGAGGACCCGGATTCGGTTTTCCTGATTGATAGGACTTGTAAGAGCCTGTGGCAACTCTAGCAAGTAGAGCAGAGTGTGTGCCGCGGGACACCGAAGACAGGCGCGTATCAACGCCAAAAATAAAAAGAAAGGGGGATCTGTGGGGAGCAAACCGGACTAGACTGTTACTGGAATTAAGACTTATTCTGTGCATCTGCTCTCCCACAATATGGCGCTGGGAGAGAAGTAAACAGCTTCCGCACAGCTGCCTCCAGTTCAACCAATTAACTGTAGGACTTGCTCCTGATTGGAGAGCAGCGTACTCGGCGTGTGGGCAGCCGAGTTGGGATTGGCGGAGGAGGACTATAAAGGAGGAGAGAGACGGCATGCACCAGGAACATCTATGGGGAACATCTAGCTGAAGGAACACCTGTGCAGCCCCCGAGAGAACCGGCCGGCGGTGTGCCGCTCCCCTGCGGAAGTGGGGAATGCGGCCAGGGGGAACTGCCCTTCCACGGAGGTGGAAGGGATAGTAGCCAACCCGGGAAGAACCAGCAGCAAACCCGGGGAGGGCCGAGCAGACGAAAGAACAGCGCAGGGTCCTGTGTCATTCCTCCACGAAGAGGGGGAGTGACATAATGGTGCCGTGACTCGGATAGGAAACTTAGGACGAATATGAAACTTAAGAGGGAAGAAATGACTCGGATTAGGAAACCTAGCTCGGACAGGAAACCTAGGACGGATAGCAAACTTAAGAGGGAAGAAACGGGAAGAAGTGGGAAATTACCGGAGAGACAGACTAGCAAACAGCCTAGGGAAAAGCCGGACGAAAAAGGGTGCCGGAAGAAGCTATTGAAAGCCTAGGCATAGACTCAGATACGGACTACGGGGGGAAGCTGGGAGAAATCTCTAAGGTCGAAAGCGAAAAGTGAAAGCTAGAACAAACAGACTCGGACGCGGACTGTGGGGAGAGGCCAGGAGAAATGAGGGAAGAATATCGTTGGAGGAAAGCTTGGGGAAACATACCGGGTAGAGAAAAATGTTAGGGAAATTGAAGCCGCGGGGGGCAGGCCGAGGCGGAAACGGAAGCCACTTTGGGATTCTCAAGTTAGCCCGGGAATAGGGGGCGAAAAGTTGAAACCAGAAGCTGAGACGTAAGCCAGATTGGGATCCGTCTGATTAGCCCGGGGAGCAAAGGACGGGAAGCCAAACCGTGGGGCGGAGACGTACGCTGGGTTGAATTCGCCAGGCTAGCCCGGGGAACTTAGATTGAATGCTAGTGGCGGACACGTGAGCTACGCTGTGTTACTCGCGGAAGCCGCCGCGTGCAGAGAGAGCACGGGGCGTGAATAGATAGGGAACGGGGCTGGCGTAGGCCGTGGTTCAGACGCGAAAGGGTTAAGCGCTCCGCGCAAAGCCGGGAAGCTGCGCAGATGAGAGAGGCGCGCGGGCTGAAGCGGCGCAGAGCCGGGAACCTGCCGGCAGGGCGAGGCGCCGGGAAGCTGCGGGGATAAGAGAAACAGAAGTTTTAGAAGTAAAGTGAGAGAAATAGGAATGCTGGAAGATAGAAGTAAAATGGGAGAAATAGGAATACCCGGAGATAGAGAAATAGAGAAAAATAAGGCCTCCCCTCAACATGGCAATGAGAAAGCTTGCATTCGGTCTGCCCGATTAGTGAGGCGATGAGCACCTGGGCGGCTAGCAGCTTATGCGCCGCAGGTCACCGAAGACAGGCACGAATTAACATCAGTAAGGCCTCCCCACAAAAAGGCAATGAGAAGGCTTGGATTCGGTTTGCCTGATAGGTCTTGTAAGTCCCCTGCAGGCAGAGCAGAGCATGCGCTGCAGGGCACCGAACACAGGCACGCATCAGCGCCTAAAAACCTCCTCACAACATGGCGAAGAGAGGACCCGGATTCGGTTTTCCTGATTGATAGGACTTGTAAGAGCCTGTGGCAACTCTAGCAAGTAGAGCAGAGTGTGTGCCGCGGGACACCGAAGACAGGCGCGTATCAACGCCAAAAATAAAAAGAAAGGGGGATCTGTGGGGAGCAAACCGGACTAGACTGTTACTGGAATTAAGACTTATTCTGTGCATCTGCTCTCCCACAATATGGCGCTGGGAGAGAAGTAAACAGCTTCCGCACAGCTGCCTCCAGTTCAACCAATTAACTGTAGGACTTGCTCCTGATTGGAGAGCAGCGTACTCGGCGTGTGGGCAGCCGAGTTGGGATTGGCGGAGGAGGACTATAAAGGAGGAGAGAGACGGCATGCACCAGGAACATCTATGGGGAACATCTAGCTGAAGGAACACCTGTGCAGCCCCCGAGAGAACCGGCCGGCGGTGTGCCGCTCCCCTGCGGAAGTGGGGAATGCGGCCAGGGGGAACTGCCCTTCCACGGAGGTGGAAGGGATAGTAGCCAACCCGGGAAGAACCAGCAGCAAACCCGGGGAGGGCCGAGCAGACGAAAGAACAGCGCAGGGTCCTGTGTCATTCCTCCACGAAGAGGGGGAGCGACAGTTCCAGGCCCCTGGCTTCAGCTTGACTCAGCCCTGTCTATTGCCAGCATTTGGAGCTTGAACCAGAAGATCCAGTGGATGGGAGATCTCCTACCCTCCTGCTCCCCACCCTCTCACCCCCTCCCAATCCCTCCTGCTGCTCTGTCATCTGCCTTTCAAGTAGGTGAAAAACAATAAACATTTCAAAGGAAAGAGAAGAAAACATCACAACCAATATCAGGAGTGAATAAAAGGTCATCACTCTGGATCCTCTGACATTAAAGTACTAAGGGGACAATACAAAAAACTTAGTACCAATACTTTTGAAAAATTCCCTAGAAATGAGAAAATTCCTTTAAAAACACAATCTTGTAAAAGTAGTACAAGAAGAAATAGAAACTCTCGAGAGTGTATATCTGTTAAAGAAGCTGAAAGCCTAGATTAAAACAATTCCAGGGCCAGAATTCTCTGGTGAATTCTATTAAACTTTTAAGGAAAAAGTAATTACAATAATATATAAACTTTCTCAGTATATAGTGGAAGAGTGTTTCTGTATTTTATAGACTGATAGAACATTGATAAAAGCACATTACAAGAAAACTACAGACTAATATTCTTCACACATAAACACAAAAATCCTTAAGAAAAGATAAGCAAATCTAATTCAGCAATATATAAAAAAGATATTTCAACAAACAAGGGAATTTATTCTAGGAAAGCAAAATTGGTTTAACATTCAAAAACCAAACAATATGCTATGTTTTAAATGTTAACATTTATGTTGTTATTTATTTATTTATTTATTTATTTATTTATTTTTGACAGGCAGAGTGGACAGTGAGAGAGAGAGAGAGACAGAGAGAAAGGTCTTCCTTTGCTGTTGGTTCACCCTCCAATGGCCGCCACGGCTGGCACGCTGTGGCCGGCGCACTGCGCTGATCCGAAGCCAGGAGCCAGGTGCTTCTCCTGGTCTCCCATGGGGTGCAGGGCCCAAGCACCTGGGCCATCCTCCACTGCACTCCCGGGCCACAGCAGAGAGCTGGCCTGGAAGAGGGGCAATGGGGAAAGAATCCAGTGCCCCGACCGGGACTAGAACCCAGTGTGCTGGCGCCGCTAGGTGGAGGATTAGCCTATTGAGCCGCGGCGCCGGCAATTATTTATTTATTAAAGATTTATTTATTTGTTTGAATGGCAGAGTTAGAGAGAGGGAAAGGAGAGACAAATCTTCCATCTGCTGGTTTATTTCCCAAATGGCCACAATGCCAGGGCTGGGCAGGCTGAAGACAGGAGCATGGATTCCATCTGGATCTCCCAAGTGGGTGCAGGGGCCCGAGGATTTGAGCCATCGTCTGCTGCTTGAACAGGTGCATTACCAGGGAGCTGGATTGGAAGTGGAGCCAATCACAACTGGATTTGAACCAATGCCCACACAGTATGCCAGCATTGCAGGCTTAACCTGCTGTACTACAACACCCACCCCTACAAGGTTACAATTTATATAGCATCAAATAATATTGGATAGTTTTTAATACATTGAATAAATACTATGTAAAGACTTCAAAACTCAAAACCATTTCTGATATAAAAGAGTATTTAAAAAAATGGAGAGATATGCCCATACAATGTTCAAGGAGTAGAATCCTCAGTAATACTGAGATTTAATTCTCCCTGAGATGATCTTTTGAGTCAAGATCAAACCAGAAAATACTGGAGAAAGAGTGGAAGTATATAGCTGATGAGAGTGCAAAATCGTATAATCTCTTTGAAGAAACTGTTTGCTATTTCTAATAGACATAGAAGTATTCTATGAACCATGAATTCTATTTCTACTCAAGAAACAAGTAAATGTGCCCCCAAACGGCTTTTTTTTACTGTACTTATTTATTTGCATATTTTATCAATGACTTTGCTTAACATTGCTGATCCACAGTGATCATCAAAAACCAAAGCTCTTAGCCGGCGCCGTGGCTCAATAGGCTAATCCTCCACCTTGCGGCGCCGGCACACCGGGTTCTAGTCCCGGTTGGGGCGCCGGATTCTGTCCCGGTTGCCCCTCTTCCAGGCCAGCTCTCTGCTATGGCCAGGGGGTGCAGTGGAGGATGGCCCAGGTGCTTGGGCCCTGCACCCCATGGGAGACCAGGAAAAGCACCTGGATCCTGGCTCCTGCCATCGGATCAGCGCGGTGCGCCGGCTGCAGCGGCGGCCATTGGAGGGTGATCCAACGGCAAAGGAAGACCTTTCTCTCTCTGTCTCTCTCTCTCCCTGTCCCCTCTGCCTGTCAAAAAATAAAAAAAAATAAAAAAAAAAAACCAAAGCTCTTATAGTCTGTTTTATTATTGATTTCTGTATGGACAATGCGTCCCCTTATTGCCTGTTCCTGGGGCTGATGGCCCCCATTGCCCTGCCACTGATATCCTCCTAAGCATCAGAGGAAACATTGACTCTGCTCTCTCCCATCCTTCAGCCTCTGTGTCTTCTGATAGCTCCACCTCCAACCTCAGCAGGAGACAGCAAGTCAAAGCTATGGCTCAAAGTTTCACCGTCCATGACATTCAGTGCAGTGAATAGGAAGCAGAGTAGTGGGGCTGGCATTGTGGCTCAGTGGGTGAAACCACTACCTGCAACGCTGGCATCCTCCATGGACACCGGTTCAAGTCCCAGCTGCTTCACTTCCTATCCAGCTCCCTGCTAATGGCCTGGGAAAAGCAGCAGATGATGGCCCAAGTGCTTTGGCCACTGAACCCATCAGGGAGACCCAGAGGAAGCTCCTGGCTCCTGGCTTTGGCCTGGCCCAGCCCTGGCCATTACAGCCGTTTGGGGAGTGAATCAATCTTTCTCTTTTCTCTTTCCCTTTCTCTTTCTCTCTCTCTCTCTGTAACTCTGCCTTTCAAATAAATAAATCTTAAAAAAAAAAAAAAAAAGTTGGCCAGCACCATGGCTCACTTGGTTAATCCTCCACCTGCAGCACCAACATCCCATATGGGCGCTGGGTTCTAGTCCCTGTTGCTCCTCTTCCAGTCCAGCTCTCTGCTGTGGCCCGGGAGGGCAGTGGAGGATGGCCCAGGTGCTTGGGCCCCTGTACCTGCATGGGAGACCAGGAGGAAGCATCTGGCTCCTGGCTTCGGATTGGCGCAGTGCTGGCCGTGGCGGCCATTTGGGGAGTTAACCAATGGAAAGACCTTTCTCTCTGTCTCTCTCTCACTGTCTAACTCTATCTATCAAATTAAAAGAAAAGCATTCTGGGATCACAGTGACAAAAGGCAAGGAACTTCAGCTCTGGGTGAGGGTGCAAGAACAATGCTGGAGGAAATCCAAGCCTGTTGCCTTCCAGAATGGGTCTATGTGAAGATCCAGATGGAAAAAGGAGATGAAAATAGTGATATTTTAAATTCTGATTCCAGGAACTGGAGAATTTAGAATGAAAAGAAGAAAACAAGTGTTGAAAAATGCCTTTGTGCAAATAATAACAATTACAGTCATTCATGTGAATTAAGAGCTGGTTTCCTTAATCACCACCATGAAGCACATTGACAACAATCGTGCTGTGGCCTAGCGGGTAAAGCCACCACCTGCAGTGCCGGCATCCCATATGGGCGCCAGTTCGAGTCCCGGCTGCTCTTCTGATCCAGCCCTCTGCTGTGGCCTGGGAGGGCAGTAGAAGATGGCTCAAGTCCCTGGACCCCTGCATATGCATGGGAGACCCAGAAGAAGCTCCTGGCTCCTGGCTTCGGATGAGCACAGTTCTGGTCATTGCAGCCAACTGGGGAGCGAACCAGCGGATGAAAGACCTCTCTCTCTCTTCTCTCTCTCTCTCTTTTTCTTTCCCTCTCCTCTCTCTGTGTAATTCTTTCAAATAAATAAATGAATTAAAAAAAAAACACAACAATCTACATCAGCATATATGTATCAAAGGAACTAAGTTTAATTGGACAAGATGTGCTCTATCACCACGGCAGTAGTTCAAGGAGCCTAACATAGCCTGGCCAACCAGGGGTTAAAAAATTCCATGCAATGTTAGTCCTGTGAACTATTTTTCTGGTAAAATTTGGATGCGAGGAACTGTGGCTTTCCATGGCTGGGAAGTTAAGCACTGTTCTCTGCTTTTGCTTGCAAGCCTCTGTCTGTGGCCACCCATTGTTACCTGCTGCTGGGCTTCCATCTGCTGGGGCGCAGGCTTACTTTGAGAGACAGAATGGAAACTTCCAGTGCTTCAACAAGAAGTGGTTTGGCACTGCTTCATGAGAACTGAAAAAGGAGGCAAAGCAAGGAGCTCTGCCCTCTGCGATGGTTACCTAATTTATCAACTAACTAAGATGATGATCGGCTATCACTTGCTGCACCAACTGTAAGACAATCGGTTCCAGATTACCCAAAAGGCCAGATTAAACTACTCTGTTCCCCAATTTTTGGTTCAGAAAATATGGTTTCCAGGGTGTGCAGGTGTTGTAGTGCAGTGGTTAAGCCGCAACTTGTGACACCTGCATCCCTTATAGGGTTGCCTGGGTTCAAGTCCCAGCCCTACTCCTGATTCCAGCTTCCTGCAGGCAGGCAATGGTTCAAGTTGGTGAGTGCCTGCCACCCTCGTGGCAGACCCTGACTGAGTTCCCAGTTCCAGGCTTTCTCCTGGCCCAGACCCAGCTCCAGCTGTTACAGGCATCTGGGAGTGAACCAGTGGAGGGGTACATGGGACATCTCTCTCTCACTCTCTTTCATTCCCTCTCTCTGCTTCTCTATCTTTCCAAAAAATAAATTTTAAGAAGAAAATGCAGTTTTCATAACTCATGACTGTCCAGCTGCACATAACGTAAATAATGACATCTGAGGCTACAATGAAGTCATGGTACAGTAGCAGTGCCAAGTGCTCTGTAGTACAATTCAATGCCAAGTCTTCTATGTAGAGCAGAACCGGACCCAGAGTCAGGGACACATCCCCAGGCCACCCTGCCAGCTGACTTGATTCAACTGCTGTTTCAGAACGTTTTTCTTTTTTGACGCAAAGAAATGGTTTGGGAAATGATGGATCATTATGACAACAGGACAACATTTCAAATTGTTGCATTTATTTTCCATTGCTCCTGTAACAAATTCCCACAAATGTATGGCTTAACACAAATGTATTATCTCCTATGGCAGAGGTCGGCAATTCAAAACAGGTCACTGGGGCAGCAACCCTCCTGGAGGCCTTACCAGTTCTCAGATGCTGCCTGCACTGCCAGCACACGGTCCCTGCCTCGCTCTGACTTCTGCATCCACTGTTACAAATCCTCAGGTTCTTCTGCCTCCTTCGTCCTGTTCTAAGGACCCCAGTAATGACATCAGGCCCACCTGGGTGACCCAGGAGAATCAGTCCCTGTCAAGATGTCCAATATAACTGTGTTTGCAACATTCTTTTTGCCACAAGTAACACACTGACGGGTTCCAGGATTAGGACATCTTGTGGCAGAGGGGTGTCACTCTGCCTAGCCCAGTGATCATAAAATTCATGCCAAAATAAGAAAGAGCATTCCTGGTATAATGTTAATTGAAGTAGAATTCAAAATTGAAATTATGAGGCACATAAAAATGTTCCCCTAAAATAGAAAATTGGGGTTAAATGTGAGAAAATGCATAAAAATAGCAGGATTATGAGTGCTTCTATTCTCTCATTACGCCTCTGGAGAATATGCTAGCTTTCTCTATGGTATAGTATTTTGCGGAGAAGATTTTTGGTATTTATCAGAACACATAAAGAAAGACAGGAGTTAAAATTGAAAAATATAAAGTATATTTATCACAACAAAAATTAAAATCCCATTTTCTTTCCTAATTTGTAAGAAAATTGGAAATGATGAATGTATGAAAGCTTAGCTTGGTCAGATGGAAGAATAATCATTGCTTCAATTTCACCTTTATGGGTCAATCAAGTTTTAAAATATTAAAATAGAGGGGGGGCCAGCGCTGAGACACAGTGGGTAAAGCCACCATCTGCAGTGCCAGCATCCCATATGGGCACCCATTCAAGTTGAGGCTCTGCATCTAATGCCACTATATGCTATGACCTGGGAAAGCATTGGAAGATGGCCCAAATCCTTGGGTTCCTGCACCTGTGTGGGAAGACCTGGAAGAAGCTCCTGGCTTTAGATGGGTGCAGCTCTGGCTGTTGCGGCCAAATGGGGAGTGACCCAGCAGATAGAAGACCTCTCTCTCTCTCTCTCTTTGCCTCTCTTCTCTCCGTGTTTAACTCTGACTTTCAAATAAATAAATAAGTGTAAAAATATTAAAATAGAAGGAAACGGTAATATTTAAATATATAAAATTGATTCTGCACAATTCTTTAGAAATTGTGTGTGAAAAGCCTAAATTCTATCAAATTTTTTGTCTTTTTTTTTAAGATTTACTTATTTATTTGAAAGTCAGAGTTACACAGAGAGAGAGGAGAGGCAGAGCGAGAGAGGTCTTCCATCTGCTGGTTCACTCCCCAGTTGGCTGCGACAGCCGGAGCTGCACCTATCCAAGGCCAAGAGTTTCTTCCGGGTCTCCCACGCAGGTGCAGGGGCCCAAGGACTTGTGCCATCTTCTACTGCTTTCCCAAGCCATAGCAGAGAGCTGGATCAGAAGTGGAGCAGCTGGGATTCAAACCGGCACCCATATGGGATCATGGCACTTCAGGCAGTGGCTACCTGCTACGCCACTGCATCGGCCCCAGTTGTATCAATTTTAATAACCATTTTCTTGAAATATAATTCATATATCATAAATTGACACTGATAAAGCATACTATCACTGATTTTGAATGTTCCTACATCACTCCAAAAGGAAACCCTATCCCCATTAGTGTTTACCTCCCACTCATTTCTTAGCCCAGCCTCTGACAACCACTATGAATGTACCTGTGTCTATGAATGTACCTCTTCTGAACATTTCACATGAATAGAATCAAGTAATTTGTGATTCCTTGTGCCTAACTTCTCTTGTACAGCAAGATAATTTTAAAGTTCATCCGTGTTGTAGCATAGATCATTTTATCCCATTTGAGAACCCAATATTTCATTTTATGGATATGTCTTTCTTTTATTTATTCATTTATTCACTGATGGACATTTAGGGTATTTCCACTTCTTCCCTGTCATGCAAAATGCCGTGATGAATATTCATACATGAGCTGTTGTGTGCCACAGCTTTCATTGCTCTTGTGTTTATATCTACAAGTGGAATTGTCGGGTCATATGACAGCTTGATGTTTGATGCATGGAGGAACTGCCAAATTGCTTTCCATGGTGGTTGCACCATTTTACTCTTCAACTAAGCAGTGCGTGAGGTTCCCATTTTCAGACATCCTCACCAACGAGCCTTTTGTTGTCCATTTTTAAAATTATAACCAGCCTGCAAGGCACAAACTACCTCACTGTAATTTTGATTTATGTTCCCCAATCATAATAATGTTGTACATCTTATTGGCCAAATGTATATCTTCTTTAGAGAAATATCTGAGTATTCAAATCTTCTGACCATTTTTAAATTGCTGTTCTTTTAATTGTATGGTTCTAAGAATTTATCTTCTATTCTGAATGCAAGTCCCTTATAAGGTATGTGATTTGCAAATATTTCCTAGTTCTGTGGGTTTGTTCTCGATTTTTAAAAGCCAAACACATTCTGTATGTGCTTATTCAAGATTATGCCAAAGCCAGAAAACTGAACTTCTTTGAACTCTTAAATTATTCTCTCCATTTCTTTCTTTCCTGTTTAAAGTCCAATGTTATCATTCAAAATTATTTAACATGTGATTGTCAAAGAAGAATAGTACCTTGTCATTGAATACATAGTGGAACTCTCCTCTATAAAACCCTTGTTCTTTTTATCCTGCACTGAAATTTCCATTTCTGTCTGTGACCAACAACAACAACAAAATGAGTTTTCTAATCAACGCTCTCAGCGTTTGCCTCTTACTAACAGAATGGAAGATGAAGCTCCATCCTGTAGCTCTGGGTAGTTCCCATAAGTTGCTTCTGTCAAAATTCAGGACAAGCAAGCAAGAACTTGCTCTATCTGCTAATGGCTGCTTTTTTTCATCTTTTCTGCCGTCAGTACTTGCTGCTGTGCTTTCCATACATGAAAAATCTCGTTAGGAGCCATAATCCTTAATTGTTCAAGTGATAATCTCTGTCTAGGTTGTCTCAGAATTTTAATAAACCAGAAGTTTATACTAAAGGAAACATTAACCACAATAAACGTCCTGAAATAAAACAGACATTCGTGTTCTAGGCTTGTGATTTCCATGCCTTTTACGTGGTATTTTTTCTTTCTTTCTTTCTTTGGCTTTGCCCATTATTCTTCCATCTTCAGAAATCTCCTGACATACTATCAAATCACATCCCTTATTTTTTTCACTAGCTTTTCCCTTGTGAAGATAACTGTAGCCTGGCCTAAGTTTTTCACTTTGCTTTTAATGCTTTTATATTCTGAGGGTGTTTTAAAACCTAAATTGTTAGCATTTAAGGTCCTGTCCCAACACTCATAGGAGACATTTGGATACAGTGGTTTTCAGAGGAAAATAAACACGGAGAAATGAGAGTTCTATGCATTTGCTGCTGATAATGCTGCAGGAAGTCAAATTATTAATTTTTTATACTTCCCACTCTACCTTCCCTTACTCATTCAATCTCACTCTCCCTTCTCCCTCCTTTCTTATTTTTTTCTTTAATTTTTAAAAATATGTGAAATGCTTAGGTTCAATTTCTTGATTGGTATTAAGGATTTTAAGGAAAATTTTTCTTTTTAGGAGAAAAATTACCTTGAAGGCCCATCTCATTGACTCCATTATCCTTCCTGTCTGCTGAACTCTCATTCATATAAAATTATCTGGAAGTTCAATTGTGGCTTGTGGATCTGATTAGATAAAGCAGTGAAATAAGAAAGTGGATTATTGGGAAATGACACAATGGAATATTATACATCTAGTAACTATTTGTCCAAAGAACATGAACTGATACTTGTGTTCTGTGGGAAAGATGGACACACAATTGTAGACTCAGTGTGATTGCCACTGTATAAATAGAAATATTTCTGAGATTGAAAGGAAGTAGACCAAAGGACTAATGAAGTTGGAGCTGCCCATTGTGTTAGTGCTGTTTGTCAGTAGTTTGCAGGTGCACCGCGAATGCATATTTTATCCATTCTAAGATGCACATTGTAATTGCTCGCAGCCACACAGCACTTGAGACGTGGTTATGATTGTCTGTGGGGGAGCATCAAAACTGCAGTGCAGTGCCAGCAGCTTGGAAGACTGTCCCAGAAGCGAGAGTGACACATTATTTCAGAAATGTTGTATAAACAACACCTCTATTACAGAGGATACCACCATTTGACAAACATAAACCTTGATAATTTAATATCAAAAATCATTTAGAGGAAGGAGCTTTAGTAATAACCTAGCCAATTTCTTTTGCTCATGTTTCTTTGCACATTTGCACAAGACTGATATATAATTTTGTAAATCTCTGCAAAAATAAGCCTAAAGGAGTTTTTATAATTTAATGTATCTTTTTAAAAAGAAAACTTGTAAGTGACAAGAAAGCACTGGGAAATAATACATTTTGAAAGGATACTTTCTTACTTAGTGGTATATAAACTAATGATGCATATAATCTACGGAATCTCCGATTTGGCTTCATGTAACAGACACTCCAAATCACAGTAGTGAAAATGAAACATAAATTTATTTCTCTCCCAGGCAACTATCTGCAGACGAGTGGTCTAGGGCTGGCATGCTGACTGTGTGACAAGGTCACCTAGGGATTCAGGCTCCTTCAGTCTTGTTACTCAACTACTCCTAGGGTGTCTCTCTCATCTGCATGGCTTGCCATCACACCTGTGTTCCAGTGGCAGAGAAAATAAAGGTAAGAGACGGAGTGTGTTCTCTCCCGTCAAGCTATGTCCCAGCAGTCGCACATATCATTTTCCAAACTACGCGTGGGTGTGAACTTAGTTGTATGGACCTCTCCACACCTCCATCCTGCGACCCGCAAGGAAAATGGGGAAATGTGGCCTGTGTTCTAGATTATGGATCAGCAAACATTTTCTTTAAAGGGCCTCGTAGTAAATATTTCAAGCTTTGCAGGCCACTTAGCATCTGCACTGAATATTCTCATTTGTTGTTGTTTGTTTAAAAAGCTACCTCTCACAAATATAAACCATTCTTGGCCCACAGAATATACGGAAACAAACAGGCTGAATTTGGCCCACAGGACACTGCTGACCCCTGTTCCAGAAGGCCATGCAGGCAGCCACACATCTAGAGTCTCAGTACACAGGGGTCTGGGGAAAAGATACACTGACGGATAACTTGCTCTCTCTGTCACAGCATAACTCCATTTTGTGATATTTTTACAAATTTAAGACTATCACTTATTTCATATAGTTGGAACAATGCTGAAAGAAATTTGAAAGAAATATAGAATTTACTGTATGTCGCTCCCCCTCTTCGCAGAGGAGCGACACTGAACCCTGCCTAGGTTTTCTATCCGAGTCACGGCACCATTATGTCGTTCCCCCTCTTCGTGGAGGAACGACACTAAACCCTGCCTAGGCTTCCTATCCGAGTCACGGCACCATTATGTCACTCCCCGTCTTCGTGGAGGAACGACACAGGACCCTGCGCTGTTCTTTCGTCTGCTCGGCCCTCCCCGGGTTTGCTGCTGGTTCTTCCCGGGTTGGCTACCGGCCCTTCCACCTCCGTGGAAGGGCGGTTCCCCCTGCCACATTCCCCACTTCCGCGGGGGAGCGGCACACTGCCGGCCGGCTCTCTCGGGGGCTGCACAGGTGTTCCTTCAGATAGATGTTCCCCGTGCATGTTGTCTCTCTCCTCCTTTATAGTCCTCTTCACCAATCCCAACTCTGCTACCCACACGCCGAGTACGCTGCTCTCCTCCAATCAGGAGCAGGTCCTACAGTTTATTGGTTGAACTGGAGGCAGCTGTGTAGAAGCTGTTTCCTCCTCTCCCAGCGCCATATTGTGGGAGAGCAGATGCATAGAATAAGTCTTAATTCCAGTAACTTAGTCTAGTCCGAGTTGCTCCCAGTTGCTCCCCACAACTGTATATTTTTAAAATCCTAAATTTAAAAAAAAATAGACATGGAAAGAAATCTAGAAGAAAATAAACTGAAACTCTTATATTGACTGTCTTTGGTTGATTTGACTCTGGCTATTTCATGTAATTTATCTGTCTGTCAGAAATTTTATAATTTTATAATGAGCATGTATTTCTATTTAAATAAAAATATTCTTAGAGGACAAAATCATTAATAATTTAACTACCCTTTCACAAACCTATTATTTTTCATCTAATGGGCTTTATGGCTGGGTGATACATTAAAAATAAAATATCTGTTAAAATTTCAGAACTGTGATTTAACATCAATTAGGATGACTACTATGAAAAACAAATAAACCGACAACCAAGAAAATAGTATGTTGGCGAGGACTGCAAAAATTAGAATCCTTGTTCACTGTTGAGAATAACAAAGGTACAGCCACTGATGGAAAAGTATGGAAATTCCTCAAAGACATCATCACAGAATTAACACTGACACAGTCATTTCATCTCTACCAAAAAGTTGAAAGCAAGGACTCAGAGATGTCTGTACATCCAAATTTATGGCAGTATTGTTCACAATAGCTAAAAGGTGGAAGCAACTCAAGTATTCATCGACAAATGAATGAGAAAAATGTGATAAATACATACTCTGTAATATCAGTTCACATTAAAAAGGAAGGAAATTCTGACACGCACCACAACGTGGATGCCTCTGAAGACAGCATGCTAAGTGTAACAAGCCCCACACAAAACAACAAATCCTGCATGATGGCACTTATAGGAGGTCCCTAGAGTAGTTGAATTCATAGAGGCAGAAAGTAGAAAGAATGGTGGTTGTCAAAGAGTGAGGGAAGGGGGCTGGGGAATTAATGATCAATGAGTCAGAGTTTCAGTTTTGCAAGATGAAAAAGTCCTCGAGATGGATGGTGGTGATGGTTTCACAACATATTGCTACTGAACTTAGAAAAGATTACAGTCCAGACCACGCTGTGGTATATTGGGTAAAGCCACTGCCTGCAGTGCTAGCATCCCACATGGGTGCCGGTTCGAGTCCCGGCTGCTCCTCTCCCGATCCAGCTCTCTGCTTTGGCCTGGGAAAGCAGTGGAGTTGGCCCAAGCTCTTCGGCCCCTGCACTTGCACGGGAGAACTGGAAGAAGATCCAAGTTCCTGGCTTCAGATCGGCCCAGCTCCAGCCAATGTGGCCATCTGAGGAGTGACCCAGCAGATGGAAGACCTCTCTCTCTATCTGTGTGTGTGTGTGTGTGTGTGTAACTCTTTCAAATAAATAAATAAATCTTTTTTTTAAAAAAAAAAAAGCTTATATGCAAAAAAAATAAAAATTTTCAAAACCCTGAAGTTAATTCTGGTAAAAAAAATTGTGATTTATGCTTATAACAGGTTAGTAGCAGATAAAAGACAACTCTCTCTTTTGTTTTGTTGAGAAATTAAATGTACTTTCTTATCAACAGTTTGAGGGCAAAGAGTTCAGTAATGATGAAAAGCAACAGACCCACCCTAGGCTTTGTGAGGGAGGTCAAGGTGGGGGACCTTAAGTTTGTCACAGCAACTGGCAAGCACTTGGCACTTGATGGGCAGAGATCAGGAATTCGAGGTGTCTCCTGCAATTTAGGGAGAGTCCTGCCATTCAAGGGTGTGTCTCCCATGACTTGGATGTAGATGAAAACTTGTTGAGAATTACCTACATTTATAGTTTAACTTGTGTATAAATTATTTTTGTGCACATTTATACACTGAATGTTCTAGGACAGCAAGTACTATATTTGAGGGGCAAACAATTTGTTTGCTTTAGAAATTTGCAAAGTATTTCTCACCATTTTAGGAAATCACATCTCTAATAGCAACACCAATGCAACCTACTTGAATCCAGATATCTTTGTATCTGGCACCATCAGGTGAGACTCACAAGAGGGGGCAAGCATTACCTCTTCTAGTACATGCATGCTATTTCAATTATTCTTTTTCTCTCTTTTTGTACTAGGTGGGGAAGCTAAGTTTAAATTGTGAGTGGTTTTAGATAGTGTTGTGCCTGAGTGAGTGCTGACAGAGGAGCGCCACACACTGAAAAGTTTTAGTCCTTTATTGCCGGCAGCCAAGAGTGGGCTCATGCTCCAAAGAACTCTCGACCCCGAGGCCCAAAGCAACAGGGTTTATTTTTATTTTTTTTATTTATTTATTTTTTGACAGGCAGAGTGGATAGTGAGAGAGAGAGACAGAGAGAAAGGTCTTCCTTTTGCTGTTGGTTCACCCTCCAATGGCCGCCACGGCTGGCGCGCTGTGGCTGGCACACCACGCTGATCTGAAGGCAGGAGCCAGGTGCTTCTCCTGGTCTCCCATGGGGCGCAGGGCCCAAGCACTTGGGCCATCCTCCACTGCACTCCCGGGCCACAGCAGAGAGCTGGCCTGGAAGAGGGGCAACCGGGAAAGAATCCAGCGCCCCGACTGGGACTAGAACCCAGTGTGCCAGCGCCGCTAGGTGGAGGATTAGTCTATTGAGCTGCGGCGCCAGCCGCAACAGGGTTTATAAAGGCAAAAACCACAAAATCGGGAGGGGAATATATGGTTGCTAAGATCAAGAGGGAGTACATAGTTACTGGGGTCAAGCTAACCTAAAACCCATGCAAAATTAATATCAATTATAATCTCGACAGTTCCAGTTATAATCTTAACAAACAGCAATTATAATCTTGACATTGATCCAATTATTGGTTTTAATTATATGTAGGACATAGACAAAGCACATTTTTATCATTAGCCCAGGTGCAACCTTTCTACTTTCAAGCTTGAGCGATCATGCTAGGGGGTTTCTGTGCTCTGCCAAGTGTGATGTAGTGGACTGCTATTGTCCGACTGTTTTAGATCATAGTTTCAGACCAGAGTCTCACGGTGGTGGTGGTGGGGGGTGCTTTCCCAGAATGGAGTCTCAGGTGCTCCAATATGGAGTCCCTACTGTCAAGGTGCTACTTCAATAGGATTATGAGTCCCTAATTGAAACCCTCAAAAAAAAAAAAAAAAAAAAAAAAAAGGATAGCTTTGAAAGGTGAGTCCAAGCCTAACTGAGATTAGAAATGGAAAACAGGGGCCAGCGCTGTAGCTATGGCACAGCATCCCATATGGGCACTGGTTCAAGTCCCAGCTACTCCGCTGCTAATCCAGCTCCTTGCTAATGTGCTTGGGAAGGCAATGGAGTATGGCCCACAGGCTTGGGCCCCTGTATCTATGTGCAAGACCCTAATGAAGCTTCTGGCTCCTGGCTTTGACCTGGCCCAGCCTTGGCGTTTGTGACTATTTGATTGGGGGGGGGGGGGTGAGGGAGTGGACCAAACCAATGGATGGAAGATGTCTGTCTCTTTCTCCCTCTAACTCTACCTTTCAAATAAATCTTTTCAATAAATCTTAAAAAAATAAAAAGAAAATGGAAAAACAGGATACCCTTCAGAAGCCTGGAATCTTCTTTGACAAGATATTTACCATGCATTTCCCTAGCTCCTGAATTCTTGCTGTCAGTAAAAAAAAAAAAAAAGAAAAGAAAAAAAGTCCACTAGGGTTAAGAAGAAGAAAGCGGTCTCTGAGAGGAGTTATAGCTTTATAAAGGTAACTATACTAGTCACAATTTCTCAAAGAAACAGAACCAATGGGATATGCACAAGCGTGGAGCCAAGCCCCCAAAGAGCGCCTTGAACGCGGATGCTCAGTACCACCCGGCTCCAGTCCCCTGGCCACTCTCCCTCGGCTTATCTCACTGACTTGAGGAAGTGGTACAGGCACGATGTCAACGACTAGACTCAGGAGATCATTTGCTTCTCCAAAGGGTAAGGGGTTAGTGGCAGTGCTATCTCAGGAAGTTCTGTTTGTGGGCATCCAGATCTGGGCAGGGAACTTCTGGGTCCCAGGCAGTAACTACCACCTGCACTGTATCCCCCAGGCTGACTGGAGACCACTTGGCCATCACACCAGCAGAGCATCTTGTCGATGCTTAGGGGCTGGACTGCTGGCATCCTGCTCACCCAGATCCCAAGGCACACATGGCCTTGTTCCTTCACTCCACTTTTTTCACAGATAACCTGAGCACGAGAGAAGGGATGCCCAAAGGCTGGGTGCCTGCCACTAGAGGCTTGAGGCTCTTTTGTGATTTTGCCAGTCCAGCTCCCTCTTCCTTGCAGCCCCTTTAAAACTCCAAAACTCTTTCATTCAACAGAATGGTAGTCTTGAGAGCTGGAAGTCTACTACCCTCTCATCTATCGTCAGATTCAATGTTCCCTTTCCTACATCCCAAAGCTTTGTCCTCATTATTTTGATATGGAGCTGGGGGCAGGGACCAAGCTTTCCAAAAAAGTGGTCTTCAAAAAGTTCATGGTAAATGCGTATTAGGAAAAAGTTATGTAGGTATTTCAAAATTTTTTTGCACCAAAAATAAGCTTATTTTTTCTTTAAAAGAAGATTCATTTATTTATTTGAAAGTCAGAGTTACATAGAGAGAGGAGAGGCAGAGAAAGGCAGAGAGATCTTCCATCCGCTGGTTCACTCCCAATTGGCCGCTACAGCTGGAGCTGCGCCGATCCGAAGCCAGGAGCCAGGAGCTTCTTCTGGGTCTCCCACACAGGTGCAGGGGCCCAAGGACTTGGGCCATCTTCTACTGCTTTCCCAGGCCATAGCAGAGAGCTGGATCAGAAGTGGAGCAGCCAGGACTAGAACCGGAGCCCATATGGGATGCTGGTGCCTCAGGCCAGGGCATTAACCCGCTGCACCACAGCGCCAGCCCCAAGCTTATTTTTTCATTCCATCTTTCCCAAAACCTTTTACAATAGTTTAAACAGGATTTGATTCCCCAACTCATGCACATATTTAAATCTCAAAGACTTAGATTAAGAGTTGATTGATTAATTAGTGGTCACAGAAGCTTGATCCAATGATGGTGTCTGGAAGGTGGGTCTAGCAGGAGGTCTTTAGGTCACTAGGGGCAGGCCCTGCAAAGGCAGTTCTTGTGAGAGAGATGGTTATGCAAACCGAGTCAGGTCTTCCTGTCTCTCTCTGCTACCTGGATCCTGAGATCCTTCTTATGTACTTGTTCCACCATCCATCACCTTCATCAGACACCAGATTAATGGGACTGCCCAATCTTTAATTTTTTAAGACTTATTTATTTCTTTGAAAGGCAGAGTCACAGAGAGAGAGGGAGAGTCAGACAGAGATAGATCTTCCATCCTCAAATGGGTGCAATGGCCAAGGCCAGACCAAGCCAAAGCCAGGAGCTTCATCCAGGTCTCCCACATGGGTCAAAGCACTTAGGTCATCTTCCACTGCTTTCTCAAGCAATTATCATGGAGCTGGATTGGAAGTGGTGCAGCAGGGACTCAAAGCAGTGCCCATATGGGACGCCAGTGCCATAGGCACAGTTTAATCCACTGTGCCACAGCACCAGCCCTGACTACCCAATCTTTTTTAATAAATCTTCTTTTTTTTAGTTTTTTTTTAAATTTATTTATTTGAGAGGCAGAGTTACAGACAGGGAGAGGGAGAGACAGAGAGAAAGGTCTTCTATCTGCTGGTTCACTCCCCAGATGGCCACAATGGCCAGAGATGAGCTGATCCGAAGCCAGAAGCCAGAAGCTTCTTGCGGGTCTCCCATGCAGGTGCAGGGGCCCAAGGACTTGAGCCATCTTCTACTGCTTTCTCAGGCCACAGCAGAGAGCTGGATTGGAAGAGGAGCAGGTGGTACATGAGCCAGCACCCATATGGGATGACAACATTGGAGGCGGAGGTTTAGCCTACCATGCCCCAGCACCGGCCCCACGGACTGCCCAGTCTTAAACTGTGAACCTCAGAAACTGTGAGCCAAAATAAGTCTTGCTTCCTTCCTTAGTAGCTCTTCTTAGATGTTTGATGTTTGTGACACTGATGAAAAGCTAAGATAACCTTCATATGTAGAAATAGAGAAAGAAAGACTAGATTGATTTTAAAGAACTGGTTCATGCAACTGCAGAGGCTGGCTATCTGGAAACTGCAGGGCAGGCCAGCAGTGCAGAAAACCGATATTGTACCTCAAATTCAAAGTAATCTGGAAGCAGACTGCTTTCTTCTCCCTAGGACCTCAGTCTTTTTCTCTGCACTGGTTTTCCTTAACTAGTTGGATGAGGCCCACCCACATTATGGAGGGTAATCTGCTTTTCACAAAGTCTACTGATTCAAATGTTAATCATATTTATTAACCCGCTTCACATCAATGAGACTAGTGTTTGACTCAGTATGTATGAACCATGCCCTAGCTAAAAGGACACATAAAATTAACCAATAATTAAACAAAAAAATTAAACAATAACCCAACAGAGCTTGCAGCAAAGATGTGAAGGTGAATTGGGTCCCTGCAAGGAGGAATACCTCTCTGATTTGGAACCAGTGTCTAGAGCTCAGTGAGCAAGGGAAAGTGAATTTCTCAAACTTGATTGATAGCCTCGAGTCAGACAAGATTAGAGTAGGAATTGTATTTCCTATTTTCCTTGAGCCAAAAGCAGAATCTCCATCCATCTCATGGTGCTTGGCTGCAGAGGTCAGGTGCATTAAGTAGTAAATGACTCCCAAGAAGGATGCATTCAGTACAGGCACACCTCTTCCTGTTATCTGAGACACAGCCAGTGGGTTTAGTGGGAGAGGATGAAGTTCCAGTCTCCTAGAGATTTCCAATTCCCCAGTAACTAGTTCCTTAGGAAACACGTTGTGCAGAGAGCCAGGCTGAGGATGAAACTCCTTGTTAGAGTCTCAAAAGAGTCATATTTATCCCCGGAGAGGAACGTCAGGAGTGGGAGAAGGCATTGGATAGACATTAAGGACTTCCCTAAAGGAAAGGAATCAGCAGCATGTTAACCATAACACGTAATGTGGTGGAAAAGGGTCTGGGTATTTGGGAGGTTTCTTTCTTAGGAGAACAGTAAAATGGAACCAAAGATATTAATTGAATGTGTGCTATCAGCTGGTCAGCAGGTAATGCACTTCACATACTAGTTCAATTCAATCCTGAATGTCATCCTATTAATATTATTATCATTTAGCCAGTTTGTAGAAAATTGACATTGAATAATTTGGCCAAGGTCACACAAGAAGTAAATGGAGGTTCTGGGACTCAAATGCAGGAAACATGATTTCCAAGTCTGTACTCCTAACACCTACTCTAGGCTTCCTTCTAGGAATACGAAGACGGAGGCTGTTCTAGGGAGACTGTGAGAGAGGGCAGGGTGCTTGATCAGAACCTGAAGGAAGTGGGAGGTAGATAAGCTGTGGCAGGCACCACGGCCATGGAGAGACCAAGGAAAGATAAAGGGGAGGGTTTTAGTAGCTGCCGTAAGGGAAAGATGTATAGAAGCCAGAGGCTTCCATGTGGAATATTTAGGAATTCCTCTGTGTGCAATTTTGGGTTTTATTTGTTTGCTCTGAAATGCCAGTATCCTATATGTGCTGTGGTCTGAGTCCCAGCTGCTCTACTTTGGATCCAGCTCCCTACCACTGCAACCTGGGAAGGCAGTGGAAGATGGCTCAGGTGCTTGGGCCCTGCACCCACATGGGATACCTGGTTGGAGTTCCTGGATCCTGGCTTCTACCTGCCCAGGTATGGCCATTGTGGTCATTTGGGGAGTGAAACAAAATGGAAGATCACTCCCTCTGTGTCTCTCTTTCACTCTCTCTATATAAATAAAATTATTAATTAAATAAATATTTTAACAATAAAGTAAATGTCTATTTACTTATTTTATTTGGTAGAAAGGGAAAGAAAAAGAAAAATCTCCCATCCACTAGTTCACTCCCCAAATACCCGCAGCTACAGGGGCTGGGCCAGGCTGAAGCCAGGAGCTCTGAAATGAATCCCTTCTCCCACAAGGACGGCAGGCGTCCAGTCACTTACACAATCACCTGCTGGTTCCCAGGGTGTATGTTAGTAGAAAGCTGGAATCCTGAGCAGAGTTAGGACTCGAAACAAGACTCAGATATGAGCTGCTGGCAACCAGGCAGAGTCTTAACCACTGTAAGTGCAATTTTGAATGAAACTCCTGCCCACACTCTACAAAAGAAATTTATGAGAAGGACCTACCAGAGAAGCAGACTGGCTACTGCTACTTTTCTATGGCTTCCTGTTTATGAATTATAGGATGGGGACACATGGAGTCACAGTGAGAGTTTCATTGTTATTATCATCTTCGGATTTTTTTTAAGATTACTCTTTCTCCTCTTAGTCTCTCTCAGATGCATCCCTTCCTTCCCAGCCTATCTCGAATTTTCTTTATCTTTCAGTTGCACATTACAAATAAATAAAGTTGTCTCCCTCCTGATTATCCTGCTTAGGAAACACCATTAATCTCAAATGTGGGGGCTGGCGCTATGGCGCAGGTTAATCCTCCGCCTGTGGCGCCAGCATCCCATATGGGCACCTGGCTGCTCCTCTTCCAGTCCAGCTCTCTGCTGTGGCCTGGGAAAGCAGTGGAGGATGGCCCAGGTGCTTGGGCCCCTGCACCTGCATGGGAGACCTGGAAGAGGCTCCTGGTTCCTGGATTCAGATCAGCGCAGCTCTAGCCATTGCAGACATTTGGGGAGTAAACCAGCAGATGGAAGACCTTTCTCTCTGTCTCTCCCTCTCACTGTCTGTAACTCTACCTCTCAAATAAATAAATTAAATCTTTTGAAAAAAAATCTCAAATGTAATATCCACAAGTAATTCTTTGCCTCAAGAACCGTGACTAGCCTGGCATGAATTCTACAGCCTGGATCCAGTTAGCCATGACTTTCAGACATGCTATACACGTCAGTTAATATCTGATAGTCCCATTTTCCACTTCCCATCTTCTGCTCTTCATAACAGCCCAGCCTGATCTTTCTGTGCACTTTCCAAGCCTGCCTTCCATGCACCACTAACCTCCCAATCATGCCTACTCATTTTCCATGTAGTAGAAACCACAAGCTTCACAATGTTGCAAATATAGAACCAGCAATAGCTGGAAATATCCCATATGGCTACAGGATGTGTCCCCACGATGACCTTTAGGTCATTATAATGTCATTGTAATAAAATTACCAAGGGCTGCACTACCACTTCCATGATATACCTGATGCCAGGACACTTCTCATATTTTCAAAAAAGGATAAAGAAATGGGCAGTACTCAAGTCCCACCCCAAACTCTGCCCACTTTGAATATTCAATTGAGCCACAACCCCAGGCCCCACCCCATGCCTCCTGATAGTATAAAAGTGTAGCCTTGGGGCTGGTGCTGTGGCATAGTGGATAAAGCTGCCACCTGCAGTGCTGGCATCCCATGTGGGTGTTCCACTTCCAATCTATCTCTTTGCTATGGCCTGGGAAAGCAATCAAAGATAGTTCAAGTCCTTGGGCCCCGGTACCCACATGAGAGACCCAGAAGAAGCTCCCTGGCTCCTGGCTTTGGATCGGCCCAGCTCCAATTGTTGCGGCCATTTGAGGAGTGAACCAGCAGATGGAAGACCTCTCCCTCTCTCTGCCTCTGCCTCTCTGTAACTCTGCCTTTCAAATGAATAAATAAATATTTTTAAAAAAGGTGGTCTAGAAGTTATTGAGGGATTTTTTTTTTCTTTGGGGTTTTTGTCTTTGGAGTCTTTTGTGTTTTTACTGTTAGTTCATTTTCTCTCTCTTGAGCTTGCCTGTAATTTCCTTTTGCTTTAATAAATCCTGCTTCCACATACATATTTATGCCTCCACTTTGAATTCTTTCATGCATGGAGCGAAGAACCTGTAATAAACCCAGTCAGGGGCCCCACTATCCACAACAAAGGGAACAAGTTTAAAAGAGTCAAATCGAATTCATAGCTACACGGGCAAAGAGAGGACATTGAAATCTCACTTAGCTCTGAGCCAAGAAGGTGATAAAAATGGGGCCTCATGCTTGCTGGGGACTCTTTCATTAAAGAGCAAAGAAGAATGTGGTATTAAGTCAAACACTGTCAGCAGCAGGTTGCTCAGAAATCCAGGTAACTCTCCGAAGAGGGGACCAATTACTAGAGGATCCAGGGAAGGCTGAGCTCTTAAACAGCATGGGATCCATACTGAGTCTATAAGAAAATAATTAGGTCAAAGGCCATGGCCAATACAGAGGACAGAAACCTCCACTACCACAGTAGGACTGTCATATAAGGGGAAGGCAAAAAAGGATACCGAACCAGCTTGCTGTCTGTTGGCAGTTACATGAGGACATGTTTTGCTTCCCTCCCTGTCTCCTGTCCACACCAAGATCACAGTGAGACTTTCCCCATTCCTCCATAATGGCTGAGGCGCCTGCATTTCAATAATACAGAAGTAGAAGCCACAACATGGACATTAGGTCTCATCCTATGAAGCACTTTCAGAACATGCGTATACAGTTGATGTGTGCTGTGCATCAGATTTTAAGAGATTTTCAAAAATGGGATTGTGTCCAAAAGAACAAATTAGATACAAAAATGACTCAAAATCATATCCTAAAGAATACTCAAAGAAACTGATGATCTGTGACTTGAAGGAATAGTTAACTGTCTTTGAACATTTTAGGGGATGTCATGTAGAAGAATCAGATGTACTTTCCATGGTTTCAGAAAAGACGTAAAGAGTAAAAGCTGGAGAGATACAAATCTTAAGAGTGGGGATGGAAGAACTTTCTAACAAAATGGTCCAACCCCAAATGGAAATGCAGAGGCTGACTATTATTCTGCCAGAGCTGTTATAGAGGGAAGCCCAGTAGCAGAGCAAAACTGCACCTAAAGAGTCTTCAAATTAGTTCCACTTCTCTCCCCACTTCTGATTCATCAATTTATATTGAATGATTTCTTATGTCATTTAAATTAAGCTATTAAAATGTCTGTGGATTGGCTAGGCAGTCCCCCTGCTGGTTTTGCTTGGAATCACTTATGTGACTGCCTTCCACTGAAGGACTGTCTGAGCTGGAAGATGCAAGATGGCGCCATGCCCCTGACTGGCAGTTGGTGCTAGCCGTTGGCTGGGGAGCTTCGGCTGTCTGCCACATGGCCGGTTATCCCCCTCTGTGTGAGACTCACACTATCCTATGTTTCAGTGAAGCATTCCAAAAGAATGAAGGCAGAAACCACAAGACCTCTTGAGCCTAGGCTCTAGAGCTCATGCAACATCACTGTGTGGCTCAGACACAAAGGGGTGAAAGGACAGACTCACTTCTCAAAGGGACAAATGGCAAAGCCACATTGCCCGGGGACATATTTATGAGGATGGGTGAAATGGGTAGCTGCTGAATAATCCACACTATTCAAATTCTCCTGCTTCTAACTCTTGCTATTGGCTCTTTATTTTTTTAATCAAGAATCCTATATAAAACAAAGCAAATTCCTTTTTCAAACAACTGCTTTTCAACTGTTTGAAGAGAGCTGCAATAGGAAGTACAAATCTTCTCTTCCTTTCTTCCTTTCACCATTCCTCAGCTTGACTTAATGATTTTGCTCTAGAATTGAGAATAAACAACTCAGACTTATTAAATCAGAAATTTTGCAGAGCAGATACCAGTAGAATCCCTCCAGGGACCGGCACTGAAAGCACAGCGGGTTAAGCCACCATCTGCAACATTGGTATCCCATATGGGTGCCGGTTTGAAACCTGGCTGCTCCACTTCCAATCCAGCTCTCTGTTAATAGCCTGGGAAAATAGTGGAAGATGGTCCAAGTGCTTGGGCCCCTATACCCACATGAGAGACTTGGAAGAAGCTCCTGGCTCCTGGCTTCGGATCAGCATAGCTCCAGCCAATGCGGCCATCTGGGGAGTGAACCAGCAGATGGAAGACCTGTCTCTCTGTAACTCTGACTCTCAAATACATAAATCTTAAAAAAAAAAAAAAATTCCTCCAGCTGATTCTCATCCATGTTGAAATTAAACCACTGATCTGGTTCTCTTTGCTTGACTCTCTACAGTCTTTAAAATTCAACTTTTTAAAAAAGATTTATTTATTTATTTGAGAGGCAGAGTTACAGAGAGGGAGAGACAGAGAAAGATCTTCCATCTGCTGGTTCACTCCCCAAATGGCCACAATGGCTAGAGCTGGGCCAGTCCAAAACCAGGAGCCAGGAGCTTCTTCCAGGTCTCCCACACAGGTGCAGGGGTCCAAGCATTTGGGCCATCTTCCACTGCCCTTCCAGGCCATTAGCAGGGAGCTGGATTGGGAGTGGAGCAGCCAGAACTCAAACCAGCGCCCATATGGGATGCTGGCACCATAGATAGAGGCTTAACCTACCATGCCACAGCACTGGTTCTAAAAAATCCAATTTCTACAACCCATCTGCTTGCTCTAATTGTTGCAGCAGGAGCCATGGCATACTACTACTTACTACCTCCTGCACAAAGCAAAGGTTTCCTATACTTGCTGTAGTGGTTAGCAAGGTTATAAATGGTAGTCCTGCTATTTTGATAGTCAATACTACTCCCTTCCTTTTTATGACTGAAAAGTTTCTTACATACACTGTATTGTCAACCCCATAGTTTGGGTGATGTAAGGACCCTGTTTGGCATAATCAATTAGATTATTCCACCCACCTGTCTACTGCAGTTAACTCATGAGTGGGTGCATGAATCCACCAAATCTAGTGCTGCCTGAAGTTTTTCTGAACAAAGACTTTCTGCACTTCCACTGGTTTTTATGGAGTAGAGATATTGGGTTTGAAGCCTGACTTCTTTTGGCTAAGTTAAAGAATTCGAGACTGTCAATGGCCACTTCATCAGGTCTGAGAATGCAGTCTACCTTGAAGCAGACCTGAAAGGTGGGACTCAGATGGCATTAGTTCAGTGAGGCAAGCCACTCCTGAACCTAATCTACCTCTGAAATTGCTATGTACAAGTAGGGCAAGCAACTGTCATAGTATGCCTGTTACAGAGGCATTGCCCGGGAAGATGAACTTACAGTGCTAAAATTTACAAAGTCCTAGGTAAACTGGAATGAATGGGTCCCTGTAGATGCAAATAATAATAAAATTGATATATCTTGACATTTTATCATTGGGTACATGATGCAAAAGTCACTACAAGAGACTTCTTGTGATGTAATTTTGTCACTAGATACTTGTTCCATTTTATTTCAGCCAAGCCTTTGGGAACATGATGCATTGTAAAGTTAAGTCACAAAGTTCCCATTTTTCTGTTGTAAAATTGTTGCTTGGCTTTTAAACTTACTGAACGACGTAACACATTAATTTAAATCCATTTCTCAAAATGATGAATGAGTAGGAATACATTTAAAGTGTATCATGAACCAATAGTTTTCTGGAAGCATTAGGCAAGCTCAATTCCTTGACAAGTAATGAACTGAGAGGGAACAAAATGAATTTAATACTAATAATTTTAATTTTCATTATGTCTCTCAGAAAGTACTTTCAAAATGTGTGAAGAAAGATTTATGGGGCACATAGAGATAGTAGAAGCTGTATCACTTGTTAATTAAGGGTTAAGAATTTATGGTTCCTATTTTTATTGCTAGTCCCTGTGACTTAACCTCTATCTACATGTGCATCCTTAGATGTTACAAAGGAATAATGTTAATGACCTATTGTGTTTGTTTAAAGTGAAGAAAGAAATAAGAGTCTGTCCTGTAAATCACAAAAGAAACACAAATTACTCTCTGAAAGCAGCCAGCTCGCCTTCCCTCTCCTGCCACCTGAGGTTTATAATACTACCTTGCAAGAGCTTTTGGTACCTTGATAAAAAAATGGCAATGTAACTCAGGAGTGTGAAGCTGCAAAACCCATTAATTTTAAGAGCATGATCCTAATATAGTAGCACAAAATAAACCCTTACCTTTCCATTTCTGTGGCTCAGCTGTCATCTTAGTTTTGGCCATGGCTATTAATTTAGTCTATGACTACTTAAATTCCAGCTGAGCAAAAGGAAATACCGTTCATTAAAATCCATTTCGAAATTCACACAACTGCCAACCACACAAGCTGTCCTGACAATTAAGGAAATGTGAAGTGATGCCCCACACAGAGGAACGGAGTCAACTCAGAAGCTAGGCCAGCAAACCGTTTTCTCCTTACAGCCTCCAAGAAAAGCTTTGGCACAGAACACGACCAGACCATGAACTACAAATAGACGAAGGTTTGTTTGTAGTGTGCCTCTATATATTCACCAAATGAAAGAACTTTTTTCTCTGGACTGCAGTAGATTTTGGATTCTGTCCAGATTCCACACACTGCCAATAACTCTGCTGCAAGTTTTATATGATCGAGAAATCTGGAAAGTCAAGGGTATGATCACAACGTCGGCCATATCAAGGCTACACGGCTTTACTTCTGAATTCCCTTCATTATAATTCAAATAAGCCTCAGGCAGTTATAACTCTACTTTTCAATGCATTCTCATAACTGAACTATAAATTTCCTTGCACTTGAAATCATTCCTTTTTTACTCATGAGGAAATATGGATTCTATGCACAGCTATTTCTGTGTTCATTCAAAAAGTCATTTGTCCCGTGTCTTCCTGAAAAACAACTGTGTTCGGTTTTTTTGTTTTGTTTTTAGATTTATTTTTTATTTCTTTGAAAGGCAGAGGTGGAGAGAGAGAGAATCTTCCAACCACTGATCCACTCCCTAAATGGCAGCAACAACGGGCTGGGCCATGCCAAAGCCAGGAGCCTGGAACTCCTCCATCTGTGTCTCCCAGGTGGGTGGCCAGGGCCCAAACACTTGGGCCATCCTCTGTGGAGTTTCAAATGATGAGCCAAAACATGGACATCCTCAACCGAAAAGTGCCACTAGGTCGCTTCAGCTGGCACTTTTTATTATTTAGTCTAGGGCTCAACTAGTAACATAACCATTAGGAATGTACAGCCAGACTAATCATTGTAAAAGAGTAACAAGCAGGCACAAGCAAGGGAGGTAAGCATCATGTGACACATTTATGGTGGGAAGCCAAAGTTGCTACTAGCAGGCATGTTGCTCCTGGCTCATCTTCTATGTCCTTGGAGTATAACGAGTTTTCCTAAAAGCAGTATCTAATAATAACCCAAACCTTCTGCTTAATGCAGCCACATTTCCATTTAGGAAGATATTCTTTCACAAGTCCTGCTTAGGCAGAAGCAGGAATATAGCCATGTCCAATACACAGGAGGTTATGGCCTCATTGTGAATACAGAGGCGGTATCTACTACAATCCTCCACTGTTTTTCCAGGCACATTAGCAGGGAGCTGGATCGGAAATGAAGCGGCCAGTACTCAAACCAGCACCCATAGAGGATAGCAGCATTGCAGGTACTACTTAACATGTTGCACTAACACAAAAGTTTTTTTTTTTTTTTTTAAGATTTATTTGATTTATTTGAAAGGCAGAGTTACAGAGGAAGGAAGAAACAGAGAGAGAGAGAGAGAGAGAGAGAGAGAGAGAGAGAGAGGTCTTACATCCACTGGTTCACTCCCCAGATTCCTGCAGCTTGGACCATCTTCCGCTGCTTTCCCAGGTGTGTTAGCAGAGAACTAGAAGGGAAGTAGAGCAGCTAGAACGTAAACTGTGTCCACGTGAGATTCTGTTGTAACAGGCAGGGGCCTTACCCACTACGCCACAACACTGGCCCCACAATTGTTTTATTAAACACCCCACTGCTACACTCTCGACAGCATTTTTACATGTCCTTAATTTTAATTCCTGTCTAGACTGTTTGCTCAATAAGTTTCAGGGGAAATGTGAGAACTTGAATTTAGTTCATTGCCATTAATGACGTTTTTTGCAACCTTGTTTAAATCAGATATTAAAAGTCAAATACAAAGTTGTGCTCTGTCAAGTCTGACAATTCAGAAGCTACTTGGAGGGCTGGTATTGTAGCACAGAAGGTTAAGGACCACCTGAGACACAGTCCACATCCCATATTGGTGGACAGGCTCAAGTCCCAGCTGCTCTGCTTCTAATCCAGCTCCCTGCTAATGTGCCTGAGAAGACAATAGAAGATGGCCCTTGCCACTCATGTGGGAGTCCTGGATGGAGTTTCAGGCTCCTGGCTTCATCCTGACCCAGCTCTGGCTGTTGCAGACATTTGGGGAGTGATCTAGAGGATGAAAGAGCTCTTTCTCTCTTTCTGTCTGTCTCTGTCACTCTGCTTTTCAGATAAATAAAATACATGAGGAGGAGAAGTTGGAGGAGAAGGAGAAGCATCTAACTGAAATACAAGAAATCAATACAGAAATGTAGAATCATTATTTCCTTGATAAATGAAATTTATAGGAGGACTTCATTTTGGATGAGGCCCTTTAGTAGGCTGATACCGGAGCCCCCAGTGCCTTAACCCTATAAGGAAAGGAATCTCAAAACACCAATTAGCTTTTTGTTCCGTGTTTCTACTACTTCAGCCCTTTCCTGCTTATCCCACCTCCATGTTCAGCTCACCAGAGCTCTTTTCTGTTTCATAGATGAGATCCTGCCTGATTCATATATCAGTAATAAAAGACAATTAGATCTTTACAGCATGAATGCCAAACAATTTACCAGCTCACTAGCTCTCTCTTAACCCTGCCTTCTCATTTCCCTCTCGCTGCCTTCTTTTGTCCGTTACCCTCACCTCCCTCTAATCCTGCCATAGACACACATGCTCATCTGTTAGCTAAGGGACTGAAATCAACCGAATAACAACACTGCGTGTAAAAATTTAACTCGCTGATTCCTCCTTCCACCATATGCATCATCTTCCCAAGCCTGCAATATCTTTCAACTACCTACTGTGCAGAATTGATGCAAAAACAAACACAGGCTGTAGGAATAAAATCCAAAGCACTACAAAGATCCCACTATATATGAATTTCTGTGGTTTCAAATTATAGGGGGAAACATAGCAAGGAAAAACACAGCTTGTGTACAGCAAAGCACATGTATGCACTGGGGACAGGATAAGGGAAGCCCATAATTATAAGAAATGATAGAGAAATAAGAGAGAAAGGGCAGCAGAAGGGAAATTGCAGAAATAGACAAAAGACAGATATCTCTACCAGATAAACAGATTTCAAAATTATCAAGAAAACAACAAGAATTCTATGACGCAAACAGTGAAAAAAGAGTGCATTTTAGTAATCAGTGTTAAGGCAACTCTGAAGTAACATTTTACATCTATTAAATTAGTTTAAGAAAACATTTTCAAAATACTCGGCAGTATTGAGAAAAATAATTTAACATCACTAGAAATTAGTATAAACCTTTGGAAAAGCAACATGATAAAAAACATATCCAGAGTTATTCAAGCATTCATACTATTGAAGGTAGTAATGCAAGATCAATATTTATTCTAACAAAATAATTCAATAGAAGAAAAAGACTGCTGAAATGTGTTCACTTCAGAATTATTTAAACAGTAATGCAAATGTATAATTATAAGAAACCAATTTAACATAAGAAAACATTATCTAAGTTGCTCACTACAGCCTTATTTATAGAAGGGTAAAAACATGTAGAATCTAATATCTAAAAGGGGGAAATAAGTAAATAATTATGTCAGTTCCATCAAAGGTAATAAAGCTATTTTTAAAAAATAATGTACCTGCTAGACATAAATCTTAAAATTATATATTTTCAAAAAGTAAAAAATTATGCTATTACAAGTATATTAAATTATAGAATGGAATTATAGTTTGTTTATTTCAACTTTTCTTTGATTTTTTTTAACATCTTGTTTCAAATAAAGCTAAGAACTATTTGTATTTAGATGCCTGCCCTCAGGTTCTAAGCCAACACTTTAGAAAGAAAGCAAGTTTACAATATATCTGTTTGTCTTAAGAAATAAAGTTCTGGGGCCAGCGCCGTGGTTCACTTGGTTAGTCCTCTGCCTGTGGCGCCAGCATCCCATATGGGCACCGGTTCTAGTCCCAGTTGCTCCTCTTCCAGTCCAGCTCTCTGCTGTGGCCCGGGAGGGCAGTGGAGGATGGCCTAAGTGCTTGGGCCCTTGCACCTAGATGGGAGACCAGGAGGAAGCACCTGGCTCCTGGCTTCGGATCAGCGCAGTGCACCGGCCGCGGCGGCCATTTGGGGAGTGAACCAACGGAAAGAAGACCTTTCTCTCTGTCTCTCTCACTGTAACTCTACCTGTCAAATAAAAAAAAAAAAAAAAGAAATGAAGTTCTTTGCCAGCAAGTTTCCTCTTCTTACTGGACACTGGCACTCTTTATCATTTGTTATGACCAGTGTCACACATTTGCTGCAGTAGTCAAGTCACTGCTTGGGATGCCTGCATCCCTTATCGCATGGTCCAAGTCTTGGCTCCTCTGCTTCCTATCCAGCTTCCTGCTAAAGTGCACGCTACAGGGCAGCAAGTACTTGAATCCCTGCCACCCATGTAGGAGTCCCTGGTGGAGGTCTGGGCTCCTGGCTTCCGTCTGGCCCAATCCTGGCTATTGTGGCCATTTGAGAAGTGAACCAGCAGAAGGAAGATTGATCTGTGTGTATGTGTGTGCGTTTGTCTGCCTTTCAAATAAATGGAAATAAACAAATGAAAATTGTAACAATTTAAATTTTTTAATTTCAGATATATGACTAAGTTTCTGCCAGTGGAACATCAGAGAAAACCGTTCCCACATTTGGCCCATTAAAAATACCCACATGCAAATCTGCGTGTCTCTTCTGCTGCGCTAATTTGATACAGATGGAGCCACATGCTAGCAATGGCATAGTCACAGAGAGGAGTACAAGGAGCCTGGGGCCCTAGATCACTTCTTTAGAGGTGAGTTGTCTATCCTTATGTTCACTTGCCATGACTTTCAGCTATATTGGCCAGACTAGCTAGTTTTACTTTTATATACCCTGACTATAATTTGAGAATTTCTAATTTAGAAAGGAATTAGAAGGAAACAAGATGGAGCTCAATGAGGAAAAAACTGTGTATCTCCCGTGCAAATAACCCTGATTTGGTTCCTCCTCTTTCAAAGTAAACTCTTCCATTTTCTTATCTGTCATCCTCTTTCTTCCTGTTTAGGCTTCATTTTTCCTCTAAGAAATGATCCATAATTTTGTTTTCAGATTATCCTGTCAATGTTCACCTTAAAATCACTAACCAATACCAATAGGAAGATGAATTATTGATTGACTACTAAATATCAATTACACTAGGTAGACATGGAGGAGCATTTCACAGCCAAAGATCAAACCAAGAAGAAGGAAGTTTTTTGAGAGCTTATTTCTGTGGGATGCACTTGGATGCCAAAATCTAGTTTTTAGGCCTTCTATGCTTCAAAGAGCAAAGAGCTTTAAACGTCAAGGCGGTTACCAAAACATTGGCTCAAGGGCCAGTGCTGTGGCATAGCTGATAAAGCTGCCGCCTACAGTGCTGGCATCCCATATGCGCACCAGTTCGAATCCTGGCTGCTCTACTTTCAGTTCATCTCTCTACTGTGGCCTGGGAAAGCTAGAGCATGGCTCAAGTCTTTGGGCCCCTGCACCCACGTGGGAGACCCGGAAGAAGCTCCTGGTTCCTGGCTTCAAATTTGCCCAGCTCTCGCCATTGCGGCCATTTGGGGAGTGAACCAGCAGATGGAAGACCTCTCTCTCTCTCTCTCTCTCTCTCTGTAACTTTCAGATAAATAAAATATTAAAAAAAAAAAATTGGTTCAGGCCGGTGCCGCGGCTCACTTGGCTAATCCTCTGCCTGCGGCGCCGGCACCCCGGGTTCTAGTCCTGGTTGAGGCACCGGATTCTGTCCCAGTTGTTCCTCTTCCAAACCAGCTCTCTGCTGTGGCCCAGGAAGGCAGTGGAGGACGGCCCAAGTGCTTGGGCCCTGCACCTGCATGGGAAACCAGGAGGAAGCACCTGGCTCCTGGCTTCGGATCGGCGCAGCACACTGGCCGTGGCGGCCATTTGGGGGGTGAACCAATGGAAAAGGAAGACCTTTCTCTCTGTCTCTCTGTCTCTCTCACTGTCTAACTTTGCCTGTCAAAAAAAAAAATTGGTTCAAAGTTTCACATAAAAGACAAAGAAGAATCTTAATTTCTTGCCACCACCTCAAGATTGAATTGTCAGGACATATTCTCTACAGGTGTGGCAATTCTTAGCAGATATGTGTCAGCACTGACTTCCTGATCATGGCCCCCTTCTAGCTGATTTGTCTTCTGCACAGAAATCTGGGGTAGGTTAGATAAGAGACTGCCACCTCTGCACCAAAAGACTTAGGTTGGCTGAATAGATAAAAAACCATGACCCCAGGGGTTGGCTCTGTGGAATAGAAGGTTAAGCCTCTGCCTGTAGGGCCAGCATCCCATATAGATGCCAGTTCGAGTCCCAGCTGCTCCACTTCTGATTCAGCTCCCTGCTAATATGCCTGGGAAAGCAAAAGAGGATGGCCCAAGTTCTTGGGCCCTTGCACCCACATGGGAGACCTGGAAGAACCTCCTGGTTCCTGGCTTTGGCCTGGCCCAGCCTCAGCCATTGCAGCCATTTGGGGAGTGAACCAGTGGATAGAAGATCTCTCTCTCTCCCTCTCTCTCTCTTTCTCTTTTTCTCTCTCTGTGTCTTTCAAATAAATAAATATTTTAAATAAGAAAATAATTACTACCAAAAAAAGCAGACTACACTATACGCTGTCTACAAGAAACTCACTTCACACACAAAAATACACACAGACTGGAAGTGAAGGGTTGGAAAAAGATAAACCAGGCAAATGTAAACCAAAACTGAACAGGGGTAGCTATCCTGATATCAGATACAATGAACTATAAAAAGAGAAAAAGAAGGACATTATATTTTGATAAAAGATTCAATTCAGCAAGAAGACATAATATCATAAATATACATGTACTCAACACAAGACCATACACACACACACACACACACACACAGAGAGAGAGAGAGAGAGAGAGAGAGAATACTATTATATCTAAAGGGAGAGATAGACTCCAATACAATAATAGTGGTGGACTTCAACACTCCACTCTCATCAATGGACAAATCATCCAGACAAAAAAAATCAATAAAGATATATTGGAGTTGAAACATACTATTGAACAAATGGACCTACCAGACATTTCCAGAACATTTCACCCAACAGCTATAGAATACACATTCTTCTCATCAGCACGTGGAACATTTTCTAGGATAGAGCACATATTAGGCCACAAATCAAGTCTAAGCAAATTTAAAAAGATTGAAAGCATGTATCTTCTCAGACCATAAAGGATTAAAACTAGAAATCAACAATAAGAACAATAAAACTCTTATAAATACTTATAATACTCTTATAAATACTTGGAAATTAAACAACATGCTACTGAATGATCAATGAGTCATTGAAGAAATTAAAAGGGAAATAAAAAACTTTCTTGAAATAAATGAAACCAAAAACACAATGTATCAAAACTTGTGGGTTACAGCCAAAGCCTATTAAGAAGGAAGTTTACAACATTAAGTGTTTAGATTTAAAAAAAGAGAAATGTGTCAAATTAAAGATGTAATAATACATCTTGAAGTTTTAGAAAAATAAGAACAAATGAAACCCAAAATCAGCAGGAGGCAAGAATAAGGATCAGAACAAAATAAATGAAATAGAAACTAAACAAAAATACACATCAACAAAACACAAAGTTGGTTTTTTGAGAAGATAAACAAAATAGATAAACCTCTAGCCAGACAGACTAACAAAGAAAAAAAGAAAAAACTCAAATAAAATGAGATTTAAAATGAGACATTACAACTGACACCAGTGAAATATAAAAGATCATAAGAAACTGCTATGAATAACTATATGCTAATAAACTGGAAAACCTTGAAGAAATTCTTGGAACTATATAACTTACCAAGATTAAATCAAGAAGATATAGACAATCTAAATAGACACAAGCAATGAGATTGAAGCAGTAACCAAAAGTCTTCCATTAAGAAAAGTTCAGCTTCACTACTGAATTCTACAAAACATCCAAAGAAGAATTAGCTCCAGTACTCTTCAAACTATTCCAAAATATTGAACAGAATGGAATTTTGCCAAACTCTTTTTATGAGGACAGCATTACTTTGATACCAAAACCAAGAAGACAACACAAAAAGAAAACTACAGGCCTTATATATATCCTTAATGAATATAAATTCAAATATGCTCAACAAAATACTAGCAAATCAAATCCAAAACCACATCAAAATGATCATATATCATGATTAAGTGGTATTTATCCCAGAAATGCAAGGGTGATTCAACATTCACAAATAATAAATATAATAAATCACATCAACAGAATGAAGAACAAAAACCATGATTATCTCAATAGATACAGAGAAAGCATTTGATAAGACTCAATATCCCTTCATGATAAAAACCCTCCACAAATTAGGTATAAAAGGAACGTTCCTCAAAATTATAAAGGCTATATAAGATAAACCAACAACCAATATAGTACTGAATGGGGAAAAGCTGAAAGCATTTCCCCTCAGATGTGGAAAAAGACAAGTATGTCTACTTTCACCACTCTTATTCAATGTAGTACTGGAAGTTTTAGCAATTAGGAAGGAGAAAGAAATAAAGGGTATCAAAATTGGAAAAGAAGAAGTCAACTTATCCACATTTGCAGATGACATGACATTGTACATGAAAATACCTAAATACTCTACCAAAAAGCTGTTAGAATTGATAAGCCAATTCAGTAAAGTTGCAGGTTACAAAACAAATATATGAAAGCCAGTAGCTTTTTTGTATGTTAATGATAAACTTACAGAAAGAGAAATCAAGAAAGAAAACCCATTTACAACAGCCACAAAAAAATCAAATATTTAAGAATAAATTTAACCAAAGAAGTGAAAGATCTCTACAATGAAAATTATCAAATACTGATGAGAGAAATCATCAAGGACACACACAAAAATGGTAAGTTATTTTTTGCCTGTGCATTGGAAGAATCAGTATCATTAAAAAGGTCTATATTACCTAAAGCAATTTACAGATTCAATACAAGCCCTATGAAAATATCAATGGCATTCTTTACAGAGTTAGAAGAAACAATCCTAAAATTCATAAGAAATCACAAAAGACGCTGAAAAGCCAAAAGGGTCCTGAGCAAGAAAAACCAAGCTGGAGGCATAACAGTACCTGATTTCAAAGCATACCACAAAGCTATGGTAATTTAAACAGCTTGGTACTGGCATAAAAACTGATACATCAGTCAGTGCAACAGAATAGAGTCAGAAATTAAGCCACATACATACAGCCAGCTGATTTTTGACAAAAGTGCTCAGACCATACAGTGGAGTAAAGATAACCTCATCAACAAATGGTGCTGGCAAAACTGGATGAATATATACATATATAGAAGAATGAAATTAGATCCATACCTCTCATCATATACAAAAATCAACTGCGAATAGATCAAAGACCTGAATGTAAGACCTGAGACCATGATGTTGCTGGAAGAAAATGTAGGGAAACATTCCAAGATATGGAAAATGGGCAAAGGTCTTCATAGACAGTTCTCAAAAGACAAAATACAAATGGCCAACAAATACATGAAAAAATGCTCAACATCGCTAGCTATTGGAAAATGCAAATCAAAAACACAATGAGATGATTGATAAACCTCACCCCTGTCAGAGTGGCTAAAATCTCAAAACACAGAGAGTAACAAATGCTAGCAAGGATGTGGACAAAGGGGAGCACTTATACACTGTTGATGGGAATGTACATTAGTGCAGCCACAGTGGAAAACAATGTGAAGATGTCTTAGAAAACTAGATGTCTTAAAAAAATAGGCTTGCCATATGATCCAGCAATTCCACTACTGGAGATATTTATATATATCTCCAGTATATATATAAATATATATATATACATTTATATATATATTTATATATATATACATCAGATGAATGGATAAAAAATATGGCATATATACACAATGGAATATTATTCAGCTTTAAAAAAATGAAATTCTACCACTTGTAGTAAAATTCATGCAATTGGAGGACATCATGTTGAATGAAATAAGCCAGAGCCAGAAAGACAAATACTGCATGTTCTCCTTTATATGTGGGAGCTAAACTTTAAAAAGCAAACAAAAAAGAAAGAAAAAAGAAAGTGTCTGTATATATCAGTATTGCTGCAAACATAGTTTTGTAAAACATTGTTTTATTCCTTTGTGAAACCAGTGGTTAAGAATGTCATACTATCATAGTTTTAATGATCTGTGATTACTTTAAAATTTACTGTATATAGGTAAAATGGTCATTTTTCCCTTCATATTGTTTATAGCCATTGTCTGTATTGCCACTGAACTAGGATTTTTTTTTTAAGATTTATTTTATTTATTTTAAAGACAGTTACAGAGAGAGGTAGACTGAGACAGGCCTTCCGTTCTCTGGTTCACTCCCCAAATAGCCACAATGGCCAGAGCTGAGCAGATCCGAAGCCCGGAGCCAGGAGCTTCTTCCAGGTCTCCCAACCGGGTGCAGGGAACAAACACTTGGGCCATCTTCAGCTGCTTTCCCAGGAGCATTAACAGGGAGCTGGATCAGAAGTAGAGCAGCTGGGACTTGAACTGGTGCCCATAGGAGATGCTTGCACTACAGGCCGGGGCCTTAACCTGCTGCGCCACAGCTCTGACCCCTAAACTAGGATATCTTGCTTTTTACTTGTTTAACTTATTTGGTGAAGCATTGTGTCTTTTTGATTTAATTTAATTGTAAAGATGTTATATCAGGGCTGGTGCTGTGGATCAGTGGGTTAAAGCCCCAGTCTGCAGCACCAACATCCCATATGGGCCCTGGTTCTAGTCCTGGCTGCTCCTCTTCCGGTCCAACTCTCTGCTATGGCCTGGGAAAGCAGTAGAAGATGGCCCAAATCCTTGGGCCTCTGCACCTATGTGGGAGACCCAGAAGAACTCCTGGCTCCTGACTTCAGATCAGTGCAGCTCCAGCCATTGCAGCCATCTGGGGAGTGAACCAGCAGATGGAAAACACCTTTCTCTCTCTGCCTCTGCCTCTCTGTAAATCTTCCTTTCAAATAAATAAATAAATTTTTTTTAAAATGTTATCTCAAAAACAAAAAAGCAGAAGAAAGGGAGAAGGAAAGAGGATGGGAAAGAGAGAAGGGGAGGGAGGGAGAGAGGAAGGGAATATCATCATGGTCTTAGAACTGTATCTACTGAATCTGTTAAAAAAGAATTAAGACTTAAAATTAAAATTTTTTAAACTGCAATTTTCAGGCCATCATCAAATAATCAATGCAATTAATTTAATTTAATCAATACTGATGTGTGATCAGAACAAAGGCATTATTTATTCTTAAATTTAACTCATGATATTTGAGAGATTTTATAAGAAACACTGCTATTAAACTGTACCTGAACTAAAAGTAAACTTTAATGTGGCAACATCCACACAGTCTTGACTTCTCCTTCTGTAGGCCACCTTTGTACCATAACATCAGCCTGTTGGAGTGGCCGTCAGACACTGGCTCTGTCTCTCTCTCTCTCTCTCTCTCTCTCTCTCTCTCTTTTGGACAGGCAGAGTGAGACAGAGAAAAAGGTCTTCCTTCTGTTGGCTCACCCCCCAAATGGCTGCTATGGCCGGCATGCTGCGCCAATCCAAAGCCAGGAGCCAGGTGCTTCCTCCTGGTCTCCCATGCGGGTGCAGGGCCCAAGCACTTGGACTGTCCTCCATTGCCTTCCCGGGCCACAGCAGAGAGCTGGACTGGAAGAGGAGCAACAGGACAGAAACCGGTGCCTCAACCAGGACTAGAACCCAGGTTGCCAGCGCCGCAGGTGGAGGATCAGCCTAGTGAGCCGCAGCGCCGGCCCGGCTCTGTGTCTCTTTCTATCTCACAGTCTGGGCTGTGCCCATATTTCCAGTCTAATCCTGCATCACTTCTCAGAAGATGCCTTGAGTATCAAGTATACACAACAACACCAACTTTTTTTTTTTATCTCTGATTGTTTCTGCTTCTATTTTTTTTTCTATTTTTAAAAAGTACCTGATGCTGAGACATTTATAAACATTAGGGATTTATTCACACTGTTCTAGAGGTTTAGAAGTCCAAGATCAAGGCACCAGCAGATTTGGTCTCTGGTGAGGGCCTACTCCCTGCTTCACAGATGGGGCTTCTCATTGTATCCTCACGTGGTGGAAGGGCATAGAAAGGACACACTCATTCTCTTTGCCTTTTTGTAAGGATACAGATCAGCCCCCAAAGGCCCCACCTCAAGAGGGTTTAAGTCTAACATCCTGGGCTTTAAGTTCTAACCTGTGGGTCTGGAGGGACACAGCATTCAGGCCACAGCACTCCTCCACGTCAGTCTTCTTCAGGGAGCAGACGTTTGACCCAGCTGTTAGGATGCCAGTTAGGACGCTCATGAGCCATATCAGAACACCTGGGTTCAGTACTGGCTCCAGTTCCGACTCCAGCGTCTTACTAATACAGATCCTGGAAGGTGGAGGTGATGACCCAAGTAGTTGGGTTCCTGACACCCTATGGGAGACCCAGACTGAAGTCCAGGCTCCCTCCAGTTGTGTTGGAATCAGCAGATGGGAGTGCCCTCTCTCTGTCTCTCACATTAATTAACTGATTATTTGATTGGGACAATAAAACAACCTCTTTGCTCATGCTGCTGTTGCCGCTGCCACGCACAGCCAGCACCTACACGACTCAGCTCCAGCCTGCTCTCCCCAGGAGAGTCTTTCCTGAGTTACTTGCCCCTTGTCTGTGCTCCAAGAGCGCACTCACAAGGCACTCACAGGCATGTACTATCCACATTTTTTAAAAAGATTTATTTATTTATTTATTTGGAAGTCGGAGTTACAGAAAGAGAGCTCTTCCATCTACTGGTTCACTCCCCAGGTGGCCACAACAGCCAGGGCTGGAACAGGCCATGGCCAAGAGCCAGGAACTTTGTCTGGGTCTCTGGCGTGGGTGGCAGGGGCACAAACACTTGGGTCATCCTCTGCTGCTTTTCCCAGGCCTTTAGCAGGGAGCTGGTTCCGAAGTCGAGCAGCCAGGACTCGAACTGGTACCCATATGGGATGCTGGTGCTGCAGGCAGCAGCTCAACCCACTATGCCACAGCAACAGCCCCTACACAAATTTTTAATTTTTGGTTGGCTTGTCTTTTTTTTTTTAAGAGAGTCTAAGATCTTTGAGGGCAGGAATAATCTTTCCTCTTTGCACACCCACAGAATGTTGACACAGGGATAGTTGTTTAATGAAGTTGTTATAGGACTTACTGGGTGAATTCTATAGCTTGGAACTGTTTTGATAAATGATGCCAAGATCACATGTTAACCTGTCCCACATCTCAAAGGTTTTTGGTTTGCAGCATGGTCACTAAGATATGTAGAGATTAGGTTTCTTGGGATTAAGCGCTTTTTTCTGCTAGTTACAACTTATAAACAGTTTACCAGAAATTCCTAACAAGCTGTTTCTTTGTACATATCAGAGACTACTAAGTTACAGACAAGTGTTAGCAATCAGAGCATCTAGTATACACCTCTGGAATTCAACCTTCTGTTTACAGAATTCATCCATCCATTCCTTCATTCAATAAATATTTCAATTCTGTTCTGTGGCAACCTGTTCTAGATATTGGAGATGGAGTGATGAAAGAAAACTAAAGACAAATAGGCCTACTGTCATTAGGAGAATGCTCTACATGGTGGAAGACACAAACTATATAGGTATGTATCTTGCCAAGTGTTCTGAAAAAACTTAACTTGCGGTATAGTGGATATAGAAGGCAATGGAGGGAAGCAGGAGTTGCAGAAGGCCTCTCTGATAAGCAGACACTGAGTAGAAACAAAAGTCAAGGGAAACAAGTGCAAGGCACTAAGGCAGGAGCATGGCTGGTGTTTTCCAGGGACAGCAAGGGATCAAGGGCTGCTGCAGCAAAGCAGCAGAGAAAGATAAGGAAGGAGGTACCTGTGGCAGTGCAGAAGGAGCAGGCTGTGGCGGGCTTGGTCGGCTGTGTCAGTAGAACACTGATTTTTCTCTGAGTGGAATGGAAATTACTGGAAAGAGCTGAGATGAAGAATGGCAAGAGTCCACTTGCATTTTAGAGATAGCTCTGAAGGGCTGAGTAGATTCTAGGGACCTGGGGGTGAACTGAGGAATCCCAGTTAGAAGATAACTGCAATGATATAGAAACAGGAGATAATGGCCAGCCCAGGATGTTATCACTGCAGTGGAGGCAGCTGATACATTCTGGATATATTTTGAAGGTCAAGCCAACAACTGTGGAGTGCAAGATAAAACAATACATCAGCGATGATTGCAAGGTCAGAGGATCGGCAAACTAGATTGTCATTTACTGATTAATGTTTGTCTTTGGAGGAACTATGGATAATGTCATTTTATATTTTTGGTTTCTGTTAGATAATAAGGCCATATTTTTAACTATTATGCATAAGCATTCTAAGGTCATTTGGGGATACCTACATCCCATACCAGAGTGCCTGGTTTCAGTTCTCAGTTCAGCTTCCAATTCCAGCATCCTGCTAGTGTGCACCCTGGGAGGCAACAGATGATGGCTCAAGTATGTGGGTCCCTGCCATCTGCATGGAAAACCTGGCTTGAGTTCCAAGCTTCTGGCTTCAGCTCCTCTGCCATTAAGCATTTGGAGAGTGAGCCAGTGAAGAGACCACACTCTATCTCAAATTAATTTTTTTAAAGTTTCTCTTTTTTTAAATATTAATTTTATTCATTTATTTGAATGGCAGAGTTAGAAAGAGAGGGAGAGAGAGATATCTTCTATCCACTGGTTCACTCCCCAAATGGCTGCAATGGCTGAGGCTGGTTCAGGCCAAAGCCAGGAACCAGGAGGTTCTTCCAGGTCTCCCACGTGGGTGCAGGGGCCCAAGCACTTGGGCCCTCTTCTGCTTTCCCAGGCACATTAGCAGGAAGCTGGATCAGAAATGGAGCAGCTGGGACTCAAACTTCATCTGAGTCTCCCACGTGGGTGCAGGGGCGCTCATATGAGATGCCAGAATTGTAGATGGCAGCTTAACCAGCTTATACCACAATGCTGGGCCCTACCTTAAGAGTTCTGAGAACTATTTTAGAATGTACTTTTTCTCCTCCTTCCATTTCTTCCTGACCACCAAACCCTAAAGCTTCTTGCTCAACAGTGTATCAAGTGTGTCACCTATCTTTACCTTCACATTCCCTCAGGCTCTTAGGACTTCTTGCCTGGAATAACACAGCACCTACATAGTTCTCAGGGTCCCATTTTTGATGCCTCCAGACTTTCACGTGCTGACGAAAGCACAGACTGGACTGTCACAATCACCTACCCAGAATCTCTGATGGTCTTTGTCTTCCTGCTGAATGAAGATCGCACCCCTCCAGAAGACCAGAATTTTAGTCTTGCAAATCATTCCGTGGCCCACCATGTGCCCCTCAATTTTTATTGTATATGATCCTTGCCTCTTTGTTTCAGTGGCTTGCACAATCTGCTCTTGCCAGACCTGCACCAGGCCCGAAGTCACTTCTAACTACACACTGAAATGTCAGCCATCCAGGAGCATCCACCATCCAATGGAACCTTCAAGCCTTACTCTGGAGAACCAATCTTTTCCTCTCCTACATATTCACAACGCTTTGGGTCTTTACTTAAAACTCTGTTAGTCACTTGTGTTTCCTGATCTCTTTTTGGGCAGCAAGTTACTGTACGAGGACATAAACCACATCTTCTCAATACTCAGCAGAGTATATCTATAATAGGTCCTTAATAAATATCTGTAGTAGATTTTACTAGCAAATTGTGTTGCAGTAATTAATAGTGAGTAAAGATTTGCAGGGTTTTTGGTTGGCTATTTTTCCAATTTTATTTTCTTTTATGAGATATTAGCATAATCTGTTTAGAACAAAACTACAAAAACAATGTATTTTAAAGGTCATATTCAGATACTATCCATAAAAATAAGCTTCTCTAGAGTAATATTTAGAAAACATTGTAAAGTAAATTAGATGTTTTGTTCCTCTGAGGCCAAGTATGTTTTCATTTTCCTGTGCAAGTAAAAAAAAATTATTGATTTTTTTGGTTCTCGAAAAAAAAACTCAGCTCTTTCAAACACACTAGGCAAACTGCTTATGTGCTATAGGAACCAGATGTCTAAGGGCATTGAAATAGAAAAATTAGTACTGCATCTCATTACATAAGGATGTCCACAGGGAAAACTGACAAACGTTGTGATTTGGAAACTTGAGGCTAGCTGGTTATGTCCTGCTTCATATCAGGAACACCTCCCCTACTTGCTTCAAGGCTCTATATGAATGTCCTTGGTGTAAATGTCTTTTTCTTATTCCATTATTGCCTCCAAAGCCTCACTTCACTCCTGTGTATTAGAACTGTTGATATAAATATACTTTTCTTCACCAGATTATAAATTCCCTGAGGGTTCTATTCCCTAACATTATTGGGATAAGTGTTTTACCACACCAGATTTTAAGCTCCTACAGGCAGGAGCTGTCCTTTCTTTACATTCGCCACAGCCCTTACCCTAGAGCTTTGCACATAGCATGCACTAATGTAATCTTACATTCATCTTGCCCCTGGACTACTATTTCTTTTGACTTCTTTTTCTTTGCTGAAAGATACAGCTATGGTTTGAATAAAATTTGGTTCCTGAACTCATGCAAGCATTTAAACCCTAAAGCCATGCTTTTACATACTTAGAGGGTAAAAGTTAATCCAGTTATGGTGTTTAGGCAGTAAACCTGGTGGGAAGTCCTCAGGTCTTCAAGAACATATCCTCTGAAGATAGTTCTCACAGAGAGCCTGTTATAAAAGTCACATTGGGCCCAGCCACGCCCTCTCTGCTCCATGGCTCACCTTGTAACCCTTCCTCTGCACACTCCATCATTGCCATCCTCCAGCCTCACCAGATGGCCAAATCAATGGAGCCCACCCGATCTACAACTGCAAACCTCCCAAACTGTGGGCGAAGAGAAACATCTTTCTCTCATAAATAACTTGTCTTAGGTATCTCACAGTATTAACAAAGAGCTGACTGATAGACACTAAAACATCAAGTCATTATCCCTGATTTAGAACCTTGCTTTACTTATAATACAGGTTCAGAAGCCGTAACAGAGATGCGAAGTAATAAACAGTTCAGGTGTAAGCTTCTCAAGATTGACTCCTCCAGTCCACCCTACCTGCATTTCTGTGACTTCTGTGCAGTTCTCCAGGATGTGCAGTGCATAACTGCGGGTCTTGTTCACATCATGGTCTATGGGAATGCTTCCAGAACTGTGCTAACGTAGCATACAACCACAGGGCTATGGGGGCTGTTCCCTGCTTATTTATCCCATTGCTATAGTATTCCTAGGAAGTTCCAAGAACTGTCATGTTCCAAGATGGATCACTGCCACCTCATCCACATTCCAATAAAAGCCTGCTTACTGGAAGCTGTGTCACCTCCACTCACTTCCATTGGCCAGAACTTAGTCGTACAGCCACTCCTAGCTGAAAGGGAGACTGGAAAATCTATTCTCAGGTGCCAAGTTAAAACTGAAGCGTTCAATGACTATAAATGTGGAGAACAGATTTGGGGGACAAACTGCCTCTATTACAGAGCAAAAGGCTACCATTCACTTTGATTTCAGTTTCTGCCATCTTCATTGAAGCTATCACTACCCCCTTTATTTCCGATAACACAATGTGTTTTCAGGCTTGCTTTATCTCTTGCCTGAATTCCTACAATTGTCTTCTAATATGTGTCTGCCTGAAGTCAGGTGACTCCAATCCATGACTGATGTGAAATGCCAGCTAATCTGATCCAGATCCATCCCTAATTTTTCCTACTGTCTCTTAGAAAGTATTTTTTTTTTTGACAGGCAGAGTGGACAGTGAAAGAGAGACAGAGAAAAGGTCAAGAAAGTATTTTTTTTTTTTGGCCAGTCTTCAAATAGTCGTATTGGAAGTCCATGCATTGCCTTCACTTATTGTATTTTAAATCCATGTACTTCTGTGAAAACACTGGCTGCATTTTCTAATACAAAAAAATATTTTAGGGATGATGTAGGAAAAGAGTCGACATAAAATAGCAAAAAGTGCACCATAATAACTGCTGCACTGCAGTCATTTCTGCGTTTCACATGTTTCTTAAATAACTATCTAGTCTGATAACACACAACACAAGTGGCAATTATGAAAACCAACCATTTGTGGTTTTAATGTCTTATTAAGAAGCCAGATCCAGAAGACAAATACCATGTTTTCTCTTATTCGGAGAAGTTAATATACAGAAAGAGTAAAATATTATGTGGATGTCATATAATTGTTAAATAATGTCTCACTTAATCATACCAAGTAAATGACAATATACTCTTCTTTCTCCACGTTATGATCATTATCACAAATGCCTCACTCTGTGATATTAATGTTTTCAAGAAGCAATACTATATATATGTATGTGTATATATAATGTCTACATTTGAAATGAGTGTGGTAAAATATTTAAAATAATTGCAAAATCTAAAAAAAAGATAAATAAACAAAGCCTTAATGAGAACATCTTACTGGCATTGTACCACAATGGGTTAGTCTGCTATTTGTGATGCTCAAATTCCCTATCAGATGCTCATTCTAGTTCTCCTGCTCTGCTTCCATTCCAGCCTCCTGCTAATGTGCCCAAGAAGGCAATAGATGATGGTCCAAGTTCCTGGGTCACTGCCATAAACATGAGAGATCCAGGTGGAGTTCCTGGCTCCTGACTGGCCTGGCCCAACCGCAGCAGTTGGGGGCATTTGGGGAGTAAACCAACAGATTCTCTCTCTCTAACCTTGAAATAAATAAATAAATAAATAAATAAATAAAATCTTTTTAAAAAACCTATTCATAGGTATAGCTGCAGGAGCAGGACATGCATATGTCTGCCAATTCCTATCATTCTGCATATTTGGCCATTATTCCCTTGCTTGGTTCCAGCTGAACTCCTTGCTCCTCCCTGCATACATTCTGTATTTTCCCACATGTGAGTTTTCTCAGACGGCTCCCTCTGCCAATAGTACCTCTCTGCTCATCATTGTATGTCACTATTTTAACTGTTCTTTCAGTCCAACCCCAAAAATATCCCACCCTTCATCATTCACTTCCTAACTCCTAGTCAGTACTATTTTACTTCTATCCATATACTGATTTTTAGGGGAAATATTTAATTTTTAGCTTTTTTTTTTTTTTTGACAGGCAGAGTGGACAGTGAGAGAGAGAAAAAGAGAAAGGTCTTCCTTTTGCCGTTGGTTCACCCTCCAATGGCCGCCGCGGCCGGCGCACCGCGCTGATCTGAAGGCAGGAGCCAGGTGCTTCTCCTGGTCTCCCATGGGGTACAGGGCCCAAGCACTTGGGCCATCCTCCACTGTACTCCCTGGCCACAGCAGAGAGCTGGCCTGGAAGAGGGGCAACCGGGACAGAATCCAGCGCCCCAACCGGGACTAGAACCCGGTGTGCCGGCGCCGCAAGGCGGAGGATTGGCCTAGTGAGCCGCGGTGCTGGCCTAATTTTTAGCATTTCATAGATTCAAATGTGATTTATAGATACAATTATAACATGATGATATTCCCTTCCTCTCTTCCTCCCCCTCTCTCCCTATGTTCCTTCCTTCTCCCTTTCTTTTTTCTTCATATAATTGTATCATTTAAATATAATATACATATGATCAAAGACAAATATATGAAGGACTCAACACAAAGTGTTTTTACATCTGTAACAGGCCTGTGACAGCAGGAAAAGTTTTGGCTCACACAACCTTTACCTCCTGGTGTTACTCCTGGGAATATGTTGTATTACATGTCAAAGAACTGTGCCGATATAATTAAGGTCACTAGTCAGTTGACCTTCAGATAGGGAGATTCTCTTGTATCATTCAACAAGTCCCAGAGTAATCGCATGAGCCCTGAAAAGTAGAACTTTCAGGGTGGGTATTTGGTTAAGACACCATTTAGGACATCCACATCCTATATCTGAGTGCCTGAGTTTGACTCCTGGCTATGCTTCCGACTCCCACATAGATAATAAAGTGCTGTATATTTATTTAAAAAGAAAAGCTAGAGGATGGAACTGGCACTGTGGTAAAGTGGGTTACGCAAAGAGCATTCCATATGGGAGTGCTGGTTCACATCCCAACTGCTCCATTTCAGACCCAGCTCCCTGCTAATGGGTCTGGGAAAGCAGTGGATAATGGCTCAAATACTTGGATCTTTCCACTCATGTGGGAGACCTGGATGGAGTTCCATGCTCTTGGCTTCCACCTGGTCCAGCCTCAGCCATTGCAGATATTTGAGGAGTAAACCAGCAGATGGAAGATACCTCTCTCACTCTGCCTATCTAATTAATTAATTAATCAATTAACCTTTTATATTAAAAAAGAAGAGAGGATCTTTCAATATTTTTACCCTAAGTGATAAAATGATAAACATTAGGGCAGACAGATATTTACCTTGATTTAAACATTAAACAATGTGTGAGTATATGTATATTGAAACATCACATGATACCTAAGATGTGCAATTTTTATGTATCAGTTAACATGTTAAATTTTCTTTAAAAAGAACTTTCTACATCTGCAGGCAAGATAGGCAGTCAGAGAGAGGCAGCAGCACAAGTCAGAGAGACTGGAAGTATAAGGCGATGTATCACTGCTGCTTTGAACGTGCAGGACCCACAGGAGAAGCAATGTGGTAGCCCTGGGGAGCTGAAAGCAACTCCCAGCTGACAGCAAGGAAATAGGAAACTCAGTCCAACAACAGCAAGGAACCAGAGTCTATCAAACCCCAAATGAGCTTGGAATTTTTCCTGAGAGCTTCCAGATAAGAGCTCAGCTCAAATGACATCTTCATTTCAATCTTGTAAGACCCTAAGCAGAAAATGCACCTGGGCTCACTGAGACTTCTGACCACAGAAATGTGATCATCAGTGAGTGCTGTTTTATGCCATTAAGTTTGTGGTAATTTGTTATGCTGCAGGAGAAAAGTAACACATTCACATACTGTACTCCTGGATCTAGATTTGGAGTATCACTTTATGCCTCTTTAGTCAAGAATGCCCCACCAAATGTCACCACCACTTTCCTGATCTTAATCATTCTAAGTTAGTTTTGCCTGTATTTGAGCACTAAGTGGAATCACAAGAAGGCACTTTTGTATTTGGCTTCCTTCACTCAACATTATGTCTACAAGATTCAGCCTTATTACATAGAACATCGTTAATTATTAGTTGTTGTTTGATAAAACTCCATTTATCCATTACTCTTATTGGCTAGTTGGATTACCTCCAATTTGGGGCTGCAATAAAGAATGATGTTATAACCATTCTTGGACATGCACACCAAATATGTTGGGTATATAGCTATGAATGGAACTACTGGGTCTTTGGGTAGGTTTAGAAATGGTTAACAGATATTGTTAGTTTTCCAAATTCACCTTTCCACCAGCGGCAGCAGAAGAGTTTCGGATTTTCTATAAATTCAGTGTATCATTCATCGTTTTATATTCAGCCATTCAGATGTGTTCTAACTCATGGTTTTAGTTTGCATTTCTCTGATGACTTAATGATTTTGTGCACTTTTCACATTCTTGTTGGACATTTGAAAGTACCTGATCTAATCTTTTTTCATTGGTTTACATTTCTTTTACATGAATCCTTTGTTGGATTTACATGTAGATATATATATATATATTCTTCTAGGCTGTGGTCTTTATATTCATTCCCTAAAGAAACTTGCTAATAACCAGAAGTTCCTAATCTTTTTTTAAGATTTATTTATTTGAAACTAGATTTTACCTTTCAAATTGAAGTCTTTGATTCATGACACATTAAATTTGGCATGGTGTGGGATAGGAAACAAGGTTTCTGTTTTCCCTATTAGCTATCTGATTAGTCTAGCACCATTTTTGAGAAGACTATCTTATAAAGGTGGTTATATATCTGGACTCTCTGTTCTGCTCCAGATTGTATTTGTCAGGTTGGCTTTGTGGCATACAGGGTAAAGTGGTTGTCTGCAAACACCAGCATCCCATACGGGCATCAGTGTGAGTTCCAACAGCTCCACTTCCTATCCCGCTCCCTGCTCATGTGCCTAGGAAAGCAGCAGATGGCCCAAGTGCTTGGGCCCCTGCACCCACGTGGGAAACCCAGAAAAAGCCCCTGGCTCCTGGCTTCAGAAAGAACAAGCTCTGCCCATTGTGGCACCTGGGGAGTGAACCAGTGGATGGAAGATATCTGTCTTCCCATCTGTGGGGAGCAACTCGGACTAGACTAAGTTACTGGAATTAAGACTTATTCTATGCATCTGCTCTCCCACAATATGGCGCTGGGAGAGGAGGAAACAGCTTCTACACAGCTGCCTCCACTTCAACCAATAAACAGCAGGACCTGCTCCTGATTGGAGGAGAGCAGCGTACTCGGCGTGTGGGTAGCAGAGTTGGGATTGGTGGAAGAGGACTATAAAGGAGGAGAGAGACAACACGCACCAGGAACATCTAAGGGGAACATCTATCTGAAGGAACACCTGTGCAGCCCCCGAGAGAGCCGGCCGGTGGTGTGCCGCTCCCCTGCGGAAGTGGGGAAAGTGGCAGGGGGAACCGCCCTTCCACGGAGGTGGAAGGGACGGTAGCCAACCCGGGAAGAACCAGCAGCAAACCCGGGGAGGGCCGAGCAGACAAAAGAACAACGCAGGGTCCTGTGTCATTCCTCCACGAAGAGGGGGAGCGACATAATGGTGCTGTGACTCGGATATGAAGCCTAGGCAGGGTTTAGTGTCGTTCCTCCACGAAGAGGGGGAGCAACACCCATCTCCAACTCTGCCTTTCAAATAAATAAATAAATTTAAAAAAAAAGATTGCTTTTATCTATCTGCAACCACACCATGATGTCTTAATGACTGAAGCATAAAACAAGGCTTGATATCTGGTATTGTAAGTCCTCAAAGTTCCAAGATTATGATGACTATTCTATTTTTTAAAGATTTGTTTATTCAAAAGGCAGAGTGACAGAAGAAAGGGGTTGGGGGAAAGAGAGAAAAGTATCTCCCATTCACTTTTTCACTTCCCAGATGGCCACAACAGCCAGGGCTGGGCCAGGCCAAGGCTAGGACCAAGAACTCCATCTGGGTCTCCAAAATGGGTGGCAAGTATTTGGGCCATCACCTACTGATTTCCCAGGCATATTAGTAGGAAACTGAATGGGAAGCAGAGCAGCCAGGACTCAAACCAGCACTGATACATGATATCAGAAGCAGCAATGCAGACCTTATCATGATTTTTCTTGCTCCTATGCATTTCAGAATAAATTTTAAAATCTGCCAATTTATTTTAAAATAAATCTTGCTGAAATTTTAATTGGATTTGCATCGAATCTATGAATCAATTTTTGGAGAAGTATCACCTTAACAGTATTGAGTTGCTCTATCCATGAACATGTTACATTTAGGTTTACTTTAATGGCTCTCTTAGATCTTGTAGTTTCTTTTAAGAACTTTTGCCCATATTTTATTAATCTTATCTCTCCTGAGTTTTGCTCGTATTTTAATTTTTACATGTTGTTTTTGGTTGTGGTTAGTACAGAGAAAACACAATTCACTTTGCATACTGATCTTGTGGTCAGTGAATTTGCCAAATTCTTCTGTTAATGGTAAGAGTTTATCTGTAGATTCTTCTGAATTTCCTGTTTCTATGTATCCATAGGTATCTGTGGATAATGACAGTTCTGTTCCTTCTTCATCCTTAAACCCCCCCCCCCCCCGCCATTTCACTAGTCAGAACTTGCAGAGTCAGGCTGAATTAAACATCTAATAGTGGATATCCTTGTTATTAGAAGGAAAACATTAAATTTAGCATTCTTCAGTATGAGATCTGCTGTAGGTTTCCTGCAGATATTAGGTATTAAATTAAGCAAATGCACTCTTTTCTCAAGTTGCCGGATAGGGCAGCTATTCTTGAGTGCTTTGGGAAGATTAGGTATAATTGGGGCCTCTGTGACCCCATCCTAGCCGTTCTGAGGTTTCTTCAGTGTCCCCCTGTCCTGATCCTCTCTCCAATATCTCTTGCTTTCAGTCCTTAGGATGTGAAATTAAAATGCTTATCTCCATCAGCTATCACAATATTTTTGCTGCTGTTTCCTTTCTTATTTTACCAAAGATTGAAAACTTACAGGGACCATACACTAAGTTGGAATTGATGATAACTAATCTCATGGGAAATAACTTTGGCGTAAGTGGTGCAGCAGTTGTCACTTGAGATGCCCACTTCCCAGAGTACCAGCTGCGATTCTGATTCTAGCTTTCTGCTAATTAATGCAAACCCTAGGAGGCAGCTCCCAGGCTCAAGTAACTGGCTCCCTGTCTCTTCCTGCCTTCCAAAAATTTTTTTTAAATAATGAAAACATAGCTAACAAGAGAGTCATCACCAAGACACAGCAAACATGTAAATTTATGCAGGTCCTAACCTACAGTATTAATAAACTTGACCTGAAAATTCTTCTGATTTTCTTCATGCAATATGTGGCAAGTGTAGCATTAACTATAAGAATCAATCATATCATTTCCTTACAGGCCATAAAGATCTCCTAACATTGGAATCTGAAAAAGATCTTCTCTAATGGCCTTCAAATGGGTAGTGCAGAGGACAATGCCCACAACTCAAATGCAGCAGCAGAATGCCTGCCTGTTTACTGTGGTTTCCCTCAAGAAAAGGGCATAATTCCAAAGCAGGACTCACTTAACACGATTTTTCAACACCCAGATATTCCCAGCTAAGCAGCTGGTTACTGGTGCTCCTGATCCACAGGAGTTGAGGGGAGGGAGGGAGGGAACCCACTTTGGAAAAACGGCCTTAACTTCCTCCAAATAAGCTTTCAATTATCTCGGCTGGGACTGTCTTACACACAGGAGTTGTGCAGCAGTCATTTTAGTTATATTTAACCACTTTTTTTTTTTTTTTTGACAGGCAGAGTGGACAGTGAGAGAGAGAGACAGAGAGAAAGGTCTTCCTCTGCCGTTGGTTCACCCTCCAATGGCTGCGCGGCCGGCGCACCGCGCTGCTCCGAAGGCAGGAGCCAGGTTCTTATCCTGGTCTCCCATGGGGTGCAGGACCCAAGCACTTGGGCCATCCTCCACTGCACTCCCGGGCCACAGCAGAGAGCTGGCCTGGAAGAGGGGCAACCGGGACAGAATCCGGCACCCCGACCGGGACTAGAACCCGGTGGGCCGGCGCCGTAAGGCGGAGGATTAGCCTAGTGAGCTGCGGTGCCGGCCATATTTAACCACTTTCTTACTTCCTGTGATTGACAGAAGAGGATCACAATGATTTCTCTCTCTGTCACAAGTGACCTCATTTCTCTTCTGGGTCTAGGTTCGCCTGGGTCTGCCTCATAGACAAAATGTGGCACAAGTGATGCTGGGCCAGTTTGCAGACTGACCTTTAGGAGGACCGTTTCTTTCTCTTTAGACACAGGCTTTGAAAGGCCAGCTGCCCCGGAGAAGCCCAAGGCATGCAGAAAGGCCAGGGACGGTAGGGCGTGGGGGCTCCCTGAGGCCAGCCAGCACATGTCTGAGTCCTGGTAGATGTCCTGCCCAGCTGAGTCCTCAGGTGAAGGCAGCCTTGGCTGACTTCACACGGAGCAAAACTCCAGCCCACCTGAGCCATGCCAACTGGGCAAGAGGATGGACAGATAGTAAAACGACCGATGTTTTAAGCCACTAAATTGTACGGTGTTGTTTTTTTGAACTCAATGGCATACAATAAAATACTTCTCATTCAAGTTTAAATTCACTGTTTGCAGTCATATTTCTGCCACTGACACACCAAAGAACCTGTTCTGGTAAAATTCAGTTTCACTAATCATTGGCAAATAAGAAGCACCTTCACTTTCCGGTTTTACCGAATTTCCTGCTGCTCTTATTACTGACTTCCTTCTTTAAAAAAAACAAAATAAATCTATAATACTTTCATATGGCTCAAAACTCAAAAAGCTTAAAATGGTATCAGTCGCCTCTCCATTTTTCCCTACACCCAGCCAGTGTCATTCCCACTCCTGCCCCAGTGGGTTAAAACTATATTTCCTTAGATATCTTTCTGAAGTTTCTATTCATATATATGATTATTCTTGTTTCTGTGCACTTCAATAGAATTTTTAAATCTGTCAATTTACTTTTAAAAAATCTTCCTGAAATTTTAATCAGATTTGCATTGAATCAATTATTTATATATATATAAAATGTCTATATCCTGCATATCAGGTATACCCACAAAGTGTATACATTTATTTACATATATTTACATTAGTCTATTTTATATGCATATATGAATACATAGGCTGTTTTCCCCTTATCATTTTTTCCCCTTATCATTTTTCAAACAAAAAAAAAGTACCTTATACACAAAATTCTCTCCCAGCTTTTATTCCTCTGTTTACCATATGCCTTGGGAACTTTTCTCTGTATTCAAATTTAAAACCACATTTCTTTAAAACAAATTTTACCATATTGCTAGTTCTGGATTAAAATGCAGTATGAAAAGTAAATGTGTTCCAAAACATTAAATAGAAAGGTAAAACAACTGGGTCCCAGCATTGTGGCACTGCGGGTTAAATAAGCCGCCACCTGCGACCCGAGCAACCTCATGGCCGCCATTAGAGTCCTAGCTGCTCCACTTCCGATCCAGCTCCTTGCTTGATCATGGGCCCCGGGAGAGCAGCAGCAGATGGCCACCCACATGCAAGCCTCCAGATGGATCAGAAGAGGAGAAGCTGAGGGGCTGGTGCTGTGACACAGCGGGTTAATGCCCTGGCCTGAAATGCTGGCATCCCATATGGGCGCTGGCTCTAGTCCCGGCTGCTCCACTTCCGATCCAGCTCTCTGCTACGGCCTGGAAAAGCAGTAGAGGATGGCCCAAGTCCCTGGGCCCCTGCACCCAAATGGGAGACCCAAAAGAAGCTCCTGGCTTTGGATCAGCACAGCTCTGGCTGTTGCAGCCATCTGGGGAGTGAACCATGGGATGGAAGACCTTTCTCTCTCTCTCTCTCTCTAACTCTTTCAAATAAATAGAATAAATCTTTAAAAAAAAAAAAAAAAAAAAAAAAGAAGAAGAAGAAGAAGAGCAGCCGAGACTAGAACCAGCTCCATAAATGAATCTAAAAAAATTAGTGTACTTTAGGGGTGGGCACTGTGGCCTAATAAGCTAAGCCTCAGCTTGTAGTGCTGGCATGGATTCAAGTTCTGGCTGCTGTACTTCCAATCTCAATTTCAATATAAATTAGAAAAAACTGAAAGTTTTAAAGTGTGAGAATATGAGGAAATGTGCTCCCATTCATTGATGCTTGGGATTAAGTAGATCGTTTTTGAGCACAACTTAGCAGCACCTTCTGGAATTTGAAATGTTGTGTTCCATTTAACTTAACAGTGATACACATAGGCATCTATTAACTGTATTTTTTTTAAATATATATTTATTTAAAAGGTAGAGTTAGAGAGAGAGTGATCTTCCATCTGCTGGTTCACTCTCTGAATGTCCGCAATGACTAGAGGTGAGCCTACCTGAAGCCAGGAGCCGGAGCTTCCTGAGTCTTCCATGTGGGTTCATGGGCCCAAGGACTTGGTCCATCTTCTACTGCTATATCAGGCCTTAGCAGAGAGCTGAATAGGAAGAGGAGCAGCTGGGACTTGAACCAGCATCCACATGGGATGCCAGCACTACAGGCAGCAGCTTTACCCACTATGCCATAGTGCCGGCCCCTAAGTCTATTTTTGTATGAAAGTACAAAAACAGTAGGTGGGCCCCCTGCTTTCCCAAGATTGATCCTTCATTGGTAAAATGTTTTTTATAATGCTCTATGCTTCATTCCACTGTTACTTTTTATTTATGTAAACATAATTCTTTTTTTAATATATATTTATTTGAAAGAGAGTAAAAAAAAGAGAGAGACCTACCATCTGCTGGTTCACTCCTCAAATGACCACAATGGCCAGGGCTGGGCTAGGCTGAAGCCAGGAGCCAGGAGCTTGTTCCGGGATTCCCAAATGGGTTCAAGGGCCCAAGAACTTGGGCCATCTTCTGATGCTTTCCCAGGCCATTAGCAGGGAGCTGGACAGGAAGCAGAGCAGCCAGGGCTCAAACTGGCACCCATATAAGAATACCAGCACTGCTGAAGGTGGCTTAACCCACTGCGACACAGTGCTGGCCCCCCACTGTTACTTTTAAATGAGATAAAATACATGGCCTTGCACATAAATTCCACTAAGGTGATGAACAGTATGCTAACAATGCTACTGTAACAACCATTTGATTATGACATGGTTTTATTTGTGCACCTATAAATAAAATCACTAACAAAAATGTCCAACGATGGAGACATTTCTATTATGTAATAGCTTGTATATATAGACATACACACATGAATCTCCAAGACACTGTGAGAACAAAACTGTGCAGTCAAAAAATATATAGATTTCTTTATTCAACAATCCATGGGTGTGGTGTGTGTGTGCATATTTAAAGAGAAGAGAAATAATGAATGTTTTAGAAGACACAAAATTGTTAGAAATGCCCTAAGTATAGATGCAAAGGGAAGAACTGAAGAAGAACTTACACCATTTTTTATCCTGCATTATTCTTTCAGTACTGTATTAATTTTGTCCTTTCCGATCAGCCACTAGAAGTTGAGATGCCCCCATTCAAATCAGTGAACTTGACTCCTGCGATACCACCATTTGACTTCAGTGAATTCTAATCAATTTTATCATCTGATAGAATATCATTTATTATCTCAGTTGTGCATAACACGGATGAAAAGATTACATTTATTTTTTTTATAGGGACTTAGACGATGAGATCAAGATTTCTGAAAAATTGCCTTACTGCTAATCATGGCAGAATAATCAAACATTCCTGAACAAAGCTATCTTACCATATTCTGATAAAGGAACCCATCTGAGAAACCTGTAAATGTTGCGCAGTCTTCAATTCATACAATACATACAAATTAATAATATATAGAGTCAACAGATCCCTGAGAAGGTCTACTGTTGCAGTTAGCAAGTCACACATCCCAGCCCTGTGTCAGTGGATCAAACCCCACGCTTCTTCCCCACCAGTCCTGCTGAGGTGGGGGACTGGGCTGGTGGAAAATCTCTCACCAGTTTTCCCCTCACCTGAAAAACTCAGTCAAAATCCATGACCAGCTCCAACAGGAGAACAACCCAGAGGGTGCGTGCTCCTTTCCCGTGTCCTATTACTAAATGAAACCGTGGCCTTCCACTTTGGGTTTCGTTAAGGAAAATCATTAAACACGGGCAATCTTTCCCATTGATAAACACAGAAGAAATATGGGGAAGGAGAACTCTTTCAAAACTTCTCTGCAAATGAAATTTTGCCCAAGAACAAAGAAAATTTCTTGACTTTAGAAATTTCACCTGGTACAACAGTTGTAACAAAATCGAAAGCAAAATGTCATTCATAATTAACTGGAATTTATTGGATATTTACATCTGCCAAGCTGTGTGCTACATTTATAGATGTTATCTCATTTGCTTGTTAGACAACGTTCATCCCATTCTGCAGATGAGGACATTGAGGCTTAAAAAAGGTAAATATTTTCCCCTCAAATCTGGTGCAGGTTTCACTCCTGAGCCCCAATTCTTAACCATGACATATGTCACCATCCTCCATCAGTGAATGTGGCTGACAAGACCATTTCTAAATTCCTGTCATCAGAATCTAATAACCGAATTTTTTTAAGATTTTAATTCCCATAAAAAGATACAATAATTCTTAATGCTCTAAGTTCTGTTTCTACATAAACTATTTCATGAAGGCTTACTTTGGAATTAAAAACACAACACCAGATTTTGGAACAAATGCTTATGCATACAAGTTACCAACGAAGCTGTAGCTTTGAAGAAAAAAACAAACAAACAATATTTGATATTCAAAAATCTATACTCTCTGACCTCAGAAATGCTGTCATTTTCCCCTCTTAAGTACATTTAGTATCAATTAATCTTGCCATCTCTTCAGTTCCTAAGATTAATTTCTGTCATAAGGGTTTTAGAGAAGTTCAGTTAAAGTTTAACTCAATAAAACCAGCCTTTGAACACACTAATTTAGCCACAAACCTATTTTAGTCAACTTACGATTAAATTAAAAATCATTCAGGCAGATTATAATTACCTTCTGTCAGGCATATTTCTCAAAAATGGCAGCATATGTTTCCCCAATCTTGAATATATTCCTAAGACGCAGGCTGTGTGCCGGGAAGAAAAGGCAGCCCTACAAGTCTGATTCGATTAACACCACCACTATGCAGGATTCTTTTAACACAGTTTCTGACTGCAATGATGTCCATTATTTCGTGTTATTAAGCTGAATATAAAAAAAATCCTCACTAGATTTCATACTGTGATGTCTCGTGGTCTCTGCCACTTGGGTGAATGGACAGACAGCACTGCATGGCTCTAACAGATGCTAGAAGAGCAGACACGAAGCATCTTACTACTTCAAACTTGGTAAACACCGAGCTTTTCATTTTGAGAACTGTGAAGTCCGTGTTCATTTTGACAAGCAGTCATGGGGGCTGGGTACATTCTATTAGGGACACTGGCATTTGGCATTTTTAAGTCCTCCCCTGCGCTGCCCCCACTGCTGGCCCCTCCTGTTTCTCTACTGCAGTGTTTCTCAAAGGCTGCTGGGACACCCAACCGGCCCGTGCCAGAACTGCCTAGCGCTTTGCTGAATCTGAAGAGTTCCTGGCCCACAACCACTGATGCAAATCTCTAAAGAAGGGACTCTGCGATCTTCAGGTTCCAAAAAGTCCATGGTATGAAAACCATTTGTCACAGATGATTTTTTAAATTCTAATTTTTTATTGGAAAGGCAGAGAAAGAAGAGAGATAGCCCATCTGCTGGTTCACTCCCCAAATGCCTGACAATAGTCAGGGCTGGGCCAGCGGAAGCCAGGATCCCGGAACTCAATTTGGGCACCCCACGTAGGTAGCAGGGACCTGGGTATTTGAGCCCTCACCTGCTGCCTTCCAAGGTGTGCACTAGCAGGAAGCGGGGTCAGAAGCTGAGCAGCCAAGACTTGAAACAGGCACTCCAACATGGGGCAGGAGAGTTTAAAACAGCAGCTTAACCACTGAGCCACAAGGCCCTCCCCTGAAAACTATTTTTCTACAGTTGTTATCCTCAAAGTTAAGCCATAAAGTGTTAAGTAGATTTAAGAATAAATTTTAATTTTTACATTGTCCAAGCTGTATTTTAGAATATGGCAGTAAGGCACTATCACAAATCAAGGAATAAAATGTATTTTCACAGCAATCTCAATCTTGCACTATGGATAATTTTAGCAGAGCAGAATAACATGGTAAGAGTATATAGCAAAGTAGAACAGAATGCTGTAGTTAAAAGAACTTCTAAGGAAAATCAAAGTATATTCACAGAATTTTATAAAGTATAATCTAGACACATTTATCAATATAAAAGCTGAGTTGGGGGCTGGTGCTGTGGCGCAGCAGGTTAACGCCCTGGCCTGAGGCACTGGCATCCCATATGGGCACCGGTTTGAGTCCCGGCTGCTCCACTTCAGATCCAGCTCTCTGCTGTAGCCTGGGAAAGCAATGGAAGATGGCCCAAGTCCTTGGACCCCTGCACCTGTGTGGGAGACCAGAGGAGGTTCCTGGCTTCTAGCTTCGGATCAGCGCAGCTCTGGCCAATTGGAGAGTGAACCATCAGATGGAAGACCTCTCCCTCTCTCTGCCTCACTCTTTCAAATAAATCTTTTTTTAAAAAAGCTGAGTTAATAATATGCCTGGAAAGTGCATTACATATGCAGAATTTAATACTTTTTAAGAACCTACAAAGAAATCAATCTTCATGTGTGAGAGCACACACTATTAATCTGGTAAAAAGATCCCAATGCCTCATTTCACAAACTCCTATGAATTAGAACAAAAGGCCATCTATTGCTAAAATACCTGTATGCTATTTTGCAATCAAAACATTAAAAAACAAAACCCCTAAAACATCAAAGTTAGTATTACCAGAAAATAGAAAAAATCAATTATTCCTGCCCAAAGGTACACAAGTTAAATGAAATCTAATCATGAGGAACCATCAAACTAGCTCAGATTCAGGGACTTTGCATAAAACAGCTCTCTTGTACTGTTGAAAATTGTGAGTTGAGAAAGTGAAGAAAAACCAAAGAATGGCTCTAGACTAAACAGATGACAACTAAATGTAATTCCTGAACCTGGAATGGCTCTTGACCCAGAACACACAAGTGTACTTGCAAAAGTTCGCAGAGAGGCTGGTGCTGTGGCACAGAGGGTTCAGCTGCTGCCTGAGATGCCAACATCCCCTAATGGGAGCTGCCGCTCCACTTCTGATCTGCCTCCCTGCCAATGCACCCGGAAAGGCCGTGGTAGATGGTCTGAACGCTCAGGACCCTGCCACCCACACTGGGGGCTCAGATGGAGTTCCAGCTCCTGGCTTCAGCCTGGCCCAGGCCTGGCCATTGCAGCCATCTCCAGAGAGAACCACCAGCTGGAGTAAGGTTTAAGGACTAGAGAAAGATACTGTATCAGTATTGGTCTCCTAACTTTGATCACCTTAATTTTCCTAATTTTGACAATGTAAGAATGTCCTTCTCCTTGGGAAATACACACTGAAAAAATTAAGGTGAAAGTTTTCAGCTATACTCAAATGGTTCACAGATATTATGAAGAGGGAGAACACCACAACAAGTGTGGCAAAATCTTGCTAAGTGGAGAATTCAAACGAAAGCTTTAGAGAATCTCCACTACTGCAACTTTCCTGTAAGTGAATTTTTTTCAAAATAATAAATAACATTTCTTAATGCTACACAACAAGGAGGCTGTTTGGTGGTACACTTAAGATGCTACTGGGGAGGCCGGCACTGCGGCAACATAGCGGGTAAAGCTGCCATCTGCAGTGCTGGCATTCCATATGGGCGCTGGTTGAGTCCTGGTTGCTCCACTTCCAATTCAGCTCTATCCTATGGCCTGGGAAGGCAGTAGAAGATGGCCCAAATCTTTGGGCCTGGCTTCGGATCAGCACAGCTCCAGCCACTACGGCCAACTGAGGAGTGAACCAGCAGATGGAAGATCTCTCTCTCTCTGCCTCTTCTCTCTCTGTGTTAACTCTGACTTTCCAGTAAATAAATAATTCTTTAAAAAATGCTACTGGGCCACCTGCGTCCTATATCCAAGTGTCTGGCTTCGAGATCCAGCTCTGCTCCTGATTCCAGCTTCTGCTAAGGTGCGCCATGAAAGGCAGCAAGAGATGGCTCCAGTACTTGGGTCCCAGCTGTCCACGTGAGAAGCCCAATGTGAATCTGAGGATTCTGACTTTGGCTTGGCCCAGCCCTGTGTTGTGGGCATTTGGGGAGTGAACCTGTGGGTGGAAGATCTTTCTCTGTCCCTCTCTCTCATCCTGCCTTACAAATAAATAAAAATCTGTTAAAAAATAAAGTTACAACAGAAACACTAAAATAAAAATCTAAAATTTTTAGAATATATTTTAAGCTTCATAGACTAACTACTCATGTCTATTTTTATATTGTTATATAAAATACAAAAATACTGTTATATTTTAAATTTTGTATATAAAATGCCTTCACACTAGAAATACAAAACTTTTTTATTCCATCAATTCTATGTATAATCCACATCTGTATGAAACGAAAGCATATTTGGCGTATTCATTTGAAAAATCGTTTACATTGCTTTTTAGTTATTTTTTTCTTCAATGATCCCTTAATGATTGTTTTATCAATCTTATAACCCATAACTGATTTTGAGTTTCAAGTAGTTTCAAACCAGGGTATTATATATTTATTGGTGATCTGATAAACTTGTACACTTAGAACAAAGAAATCCAACCCATTACATTACAAATGCACTGTACTGTAAACAAGGTGTAGAGGAAATATGGCCACAACCAGAGACAAAGAGAAGTAGACTCCTCCTCCCAACACAGACCTTGAAAAGTGGCTGTTTGCAATTAACTAGTGAAGCACCTGCCCGCTGTTTTCTTGTCTAGGGAGGGAAGAAGTTCTGCTTCCGTAAACTCCAGTCATAAATCTGTCCTAATAAATCTGCCCCTGGTATCTCTTTTACAAACATGCCGGGTCCACTGACTATGGGAGTGTGGTCCTAAGTCATGTAGGCTGCAGTTTAAACCCACCAATACTCTAACAGCTAAGGTATGATGCTGATGAACCTATAAATATTGTAGGAAATTTGGGATTGTTGCTCAGTTCTCGGGAAATGATTCCAGCTGAGCCCGCTGGCGTAATAAACTGCTTCGATCCTTCACTATCTCTGGTGTCTGTTTGAACAAAGGGAGTCTTCCCACCTCAGATTTCTGTAACACAGGTAATCATTTTGCAATGTGACTTCCTAATCAATCTAAACTAGCAACTGGGCCAGAGATCTACCTGGGAGGAGGGACAGAGACAAGAGGAAGACGTTAATTCCCCATGACAGTGCCTGGCACGCTGTAGGCGCAAAATAAGCATTTCTGGGGGAAAAAAAGGAGTACTGCAAAATTCTGTATCACTTGCAACAGACCATGCACAGCAGCACAAAAATCAGGATACTTGGGGCCGGTGCTGTGGCTTAGTGGGTAAAGCTACCACCTGCAGTGCCAGCATCCCATATGGGCACCAGTTCGAGACCCGGCTGCTTCACTTCTGATCTGGCTCTCTGCTATGGCCTGGGAAAGCAGAAGAAGATGGCCCAAGTCCTTGGACCCCTGCACCCACATGGGTGACTCGGAAGAAGCTCCTGGCTTCGGATCAGCGCAACTCCAGCCACTGCAGCAATCTGGGGAGTCAACCAGTGGATGAAGACTTCTCCCTCCCTCTTTTCCTCTGTCTGCCTCTCCTTCTCTCTGTGTGTAACTGTGACTTTTTTTTTTTTTTTTTTTTTTTGACTGACAGAGTTAGACAGTGAGAGAGAAAGACAGAGAGAAAGGTCTTCCTTCCATTGGTTCAACCCCCAAATGGCCACTGCAGCTGGCGCACCGCGCTGATCCGAAGCCAGGAGCCAGGTGCTTCTTCATGGCCTCCCATGCGGGTGCGGGGCCCAAGCACTTGGGCCATCCTCCACTGCCTTCCCGGGCCACAGCAGAGAGCTGGACTAGAAGAAGAGCAACCAGGACTAGAATCTGGCGCCTATGTGGGATGCTGGCACCGCAGGCGGAGGATTAACCAAGTGAGCCATAGCGCTGGCCCCATAACTGTGACTTTCAAGTAAAATAAATACATCCTGAAAAAAAAAAATCAGGATACTTGAACATCTAAAGATTAAAAATAACACACCCGAAAACCTACAGTAGGCAAGTAACAAAGGCTTTTGGTAAAAATTATATTCTCATGTTTATTTTTACATTTTTTAAAAGTTGTAGCTTAAGAGGGATGTTGCTGCATTGATTTGAAGTTAAAACTTAGAAGACATTTCTACGCATCCATAGTGCATAATATATCAAGTTATAAAGCTAAGAAAAACTGGAAATGACCAGAATTTTAAGGAATGCCACCAAATACAACTGCATTTTGCTGTTACCAAGTTTTCATGGTAGATGTTTTTCAAATGCAAACATCTACAGGATTGAAGTAGAGTCCCATTTTGGTCAAGTTCTGATTTGTACGCTGAAGCTAACAGTGACTTAGGGAGAAATTCCAGAAGTAGTCACAGGAAACAAATGCAAAGCCATTTCAAATACTTTTTAAAACTGAACTACCATTCCACACTTTATTTTCTATGCAAATGACAGTTGGAAATTGGTAAAATCTAGAAGATATTGACGATAAACTAAGGTTTAGACATAATTTGAGTATATTAATAATATGGTTCACCAGAGTTTAATGTTTTCATTTTTATTAAAGTTAATGACAATTCCTACTTTTAAGACATTCCACAATTTGAAGAGGAAAACAGTATTATCGCTGTTTGAAGGGAGTACAAGATGAATTAATGCAAATTTTAGAAATATTATTTAAAACAGTTCTTGCCAGACAGGCATTTAATAAAAATAAGTATGTCAATTTATTATACTATATCACCAACCTGCCTGAAAATCTCTTCCATATAAAAATTCAAGATGAAATGATCAAGTGATGATATAAGAGCAGAATGAACATTAGCACTTTGAGAATTAGTAATCTAATACATATTGCTCATTAAAAGTTAGCTGAAAACATTAAATATAACAAAATAAATAGCACCTTTAAAAAACCAAGTCATTTAAAATGAAAGTTTTGCATAAAAATATTTTGCACTACAAATCTCTACATGAGAAAAATCAGTAAAGGAAATGATAATGCAGAACTCAAGCAATTTTAAGAAGTGTAATGTTACATGTTAATTGTAAATGTAAACAATACAGAACAGTTAAAGCCAGAACTACACCTAGGTATCCATATGGTGGGCAAAAAAATTCCTGTTCTTTTAAAAGCCACATATTTAATACTCTCTCTAAACAAGGGTCAATACATCAGCACACTTTGATAGAGGAGGGAACATTTTTAAAGGACCTACTTAGGAATTAAAGCAGGATTAAGGTATCATCAGTGTAACTTTTTATTAAAGATGAGGACAGGAGCTTTATTATAAGACTTTTTTGCTACTCAATGGAATTCAGAATAAAATAAGTCTGTTTCAGATCTTACCCTAAAACTTCCAGATTCCTAAGAACCACAAAGGATTATTTGTAACATGATCTTTGTAATTCCACAGTATACAGCAGCCTTTCTCCATCAGAGTTCTAAGCACAACATAATGATTTGATGTCATTTTATTATTCTTTTTTCTCAGTGGGGCAAAGTATATACACTTGTATTTTTTTTCTAACCTCTTAAAAATCTTTGTAGTTAGAAAAGTCCTGAAATGGTTAATTCAAAAAAAATAAATACACTTAATGGTATTAAAGAATTCCAATGGCCTGAAAATATTTTCAAAAAATATTTTCCGAATGTGACAGCTACTTGAATATTGTTGGTGCTACTTTACATCGGAAGTCTGTAACAAATTATGTTCCAAATTCCAAGATCATTATTAATCATAAATGCTGCCTTATAACCTGAAAAAATAAGATTGTGAGCTGAAAAATACCAATACATTAATCAATGATTATAATTTTATACTTACTTTCATTTCTAAATACCACATAAATATCACTGGCAGGTGTCCTAATGTTAAATCACTAAACTAATTTCTAAATATTGATTCCAAAAGCTTTGAACCTGCGTTGCACAAAAATCTAGTAAAAGGAACAAGTTTTTTCCCCAGGTAACTCTCTCAATTACTCATCAACGCCCGCTTAGGAGCTGATAGTATCTGCATAGTTCTTGTAAAAAAATAAACCTGGCACAGTATGAAGACAAATATCAGCAAACACCATGTGTCTCAAGTTATATTTTAAGAAACAATACAATCCACAATATTTCATGAAGTTGTTTATTCTTGTTATGGAAACTTGGACTCAAGTAATCCTGGTTATTCTGGAAAAAGCACCTTGTTTGTAGGGATCTTTAATCATCCTTTTCTACAATCACCTCTCCATGAAGCACCTTTCTTCTTTGTCGTAACATATGAAAGTAGAGTTGTGGAAACACTTTATCAAAGAAAAGAAAACAAAGAATGACAAACTTACATGTGAAACCTGCTTAATGTTACAGACCTTGGCTACCTGCCTAGTACACACAGATCAGAGGAAGGCGGAAGAGTACTATGGGAGGCCCACACCCCTCATGCTTAAGTATTTTAATACCATGTACTGTTGAGTTTTTAAGCATAAATACCTTGATAAATACACCTTCAAAATGACCTTGGAAGTCATGTTTGAATTAGAATTCTTCAACTCCTTATAATATCGTGCCAAAACATTCCAGTAAAGCAAAGCTGGCTCACAGGGCCTTTCTCTCTGCTCTATTGGCTGTCTCCTGTACCAGGAGGGGTCTCACATCCAAGCTTCCTCCACACCTTGGCTAAGCTGTGATCTCAGGGTGCAAACCCAGGTGAGACAGTGAGCACACGGACAAAAGCCTATACAGACCCAGATGTGCACACGGGGCAGCAGGTGCCATGACCGCCAGTTTCCAGAATGGGACCTAGGAGAAGGTGGGGTACTGGATGGAGGGGTAAGCAGTGAAGGGGCACAGCAGGGCCCTCTCAACAGCGCCCAGCTCACAGTCTTCATGGCTGAGTCTAAGGGGAGTTAGTCTTTTATATACAAATACCTAAATGGATAAGGTCAGCTGGACAAATGGTAATCTGTCCAATCAGATGCACAGAATATATTAAACCAAACCAAAGCTTTAAAGCTCAGTATAAATGCTAGTGAGTCAACAAATTAACTGTATTCAATACAAATGTAAAACTGTCTGAAAATGATACAAAGAGTAACCAAATCAATAAACCTAATCACAAAACCAGCTTTGAGTGTCTTGCTTACACAATTCTGGATAAAAAGTTTTTAGAATGCAACTCCAACGGAGCAAAAATGCACATAAAAGGTGTTCTCTCTCTTTTTTTTATTTAGGTACTTCTCATCTTGATAAATGTAGCCATTATGTTACATCTGGTGGACTAAATATGTTCAGATCATGTACACTTAAAGCTAACTGACCAAGTATTGCAAATACTTCTTTAAAATCTGAGTTTAATAGAATGTGTGAGCTTGAGCACTAATCCCGGCTTGATTTACCAGGTGGGTGATTTTTAAGCAATTCACTTAATCTCCCTCATCCGGAATGCTCTCACTGGCAAGTAAGAAATGTCACATCCTCTAAGTACTAACATATGTAAAGAGTACTTTTAAATAGCAAGGAAATTGATAAGCCAAGCGCAGTTAGTTGATACAACTTTTGCTATGGATGTCCGGGTAGAGATCCATCTTCCTGGCTGGAGGACACTCGGGCAAGTGGGCCTCTCAGAACCCTTCAGCCTGCTGACCTGGGAAGCTGTTACTGGCACAGGCCTGAGTCTAACACAGCCAAAGGCTACCAGTTTGCAGCTGAAGCGTTGGGAACCTGGGTTTCTGTGCAGATGCTTCAGTGGTCACGAGAAGAGGGAAAACCCGAGGCCTTATGTGTATATGACAGACACCTAACGTGCCCAGCTCTTCTCAAGGCCTGCTACCATTCATTAGGTGCTGAGAAAGGCAAGGAGCGTGAACAGTGCATTAACCCCCTAAGCACTCCTGACGTGGCTCAGGTGGAACACTTGACACAGACTCCTGCTTAATTGACAGAGATAAGGGGGAAAACACGCTCTGACTATTAAGTCAATTTTGGTTTCTGAAACGCTTTAAAGTTGGAGACCTCAAGGGGCTGGCCCAGTTTTATGCTCACTTCCATTCAATGAAACATTTCACACTGCGTCAATGCAGACTTCAAATTCTATAAACTTTCTCCTTTCCTTTTTCTCTCTACTAACATCGGTCTCTCACTTTATCAAGAAGGGAAAGGCCGGCGCCGCAGCTCACTAGGCTAATCCTCCGCCTTGCGGCGCCAGCACACCGGGTTCTAGTCCCGGTCGGGGCGCCAGATTCTGTCCTGGTTGCCCCTCTTCCAGGCCAGCTCTCTGCTGTGGCCAGGGAGTGCAGTGGAGGATGGCCCAAGTCCTTGGGCCCTGCACCCCATGGGAGACCAGGAAAAGTACCTGGCTCCTGCCATCGGATCAGCGCGGTGCACCAGCTGCAGCGCGCCTGCCGCGGTGGCCATTGGAGGGTGAACCAACGGCAAAGGAAGACCTTTCTCACTGTCTCTCTCTCTCTCACTGTCCACTCTGCCTGTCTAAAAAAAAAAAAAAAAAAAAAAAAGAAGGGAAAATAATTTTATTAAGAAGGGTCACATTTCATGACGGTGACTACCAAAATTTGACCTAAAAATCTATCACTACTCAATGCTTTCATGAAGTGACTAAAACCTCCCTAATTCACAGCAACCACTGAGAGATGATGAGAAATTAGGGAGGAGTCTGAATTATTCAAAGTATCTTTCAAAAAGCAGCATTATTACTTTCAAGTATATAGAGTAATACAAACAGAACTAAATAGAACTCCTGGATGATCTGTCCAAGTCTGTTCTTCACAAATAGAAATGGTCTGAAATTTTCCTGAATAGAATTCTAAATGCTTGTGAATCATTCCTTGATGCATGTTTTAAAAAGCTAATCATACTAAGCATACTTTTAAATGACTTTGAAAAAACAATCATTTGTATATCAATTCACTTACCTTTTTTCTCATCATCAGTAAGGTCTCTGACTCACTACCCCTTTGATTATCACAAGTAATGAATAAATTTGGGATTGAATATATAAGGTTTAACATATTTGTAAGCAAGTTATTTCTTATTATCTTTCCTTGCTCACTGGTAGCTATCAAAAACCCTCACATCATATGCTAAAACAAACTACTAACAGAAATATATACTTACGTGGTATATATGAAGCCATGGTTATAAGAAGAAAGTAGTAGTAGTCAAAAGAGACATTGTATTTGTTAGGAAGTCGTATTGAAAACATCCCCGATTTCTTCACATACGGCAAGGCAGCATATATTGTAAGAAGTTCACCAGCAACTCCAACAGGATATAAGATGATAAAAAAATTATATCTAGAGAAAGAAAAACCTCAGAGAATTATTTTTCTAGAAAAACTACTCGATTTTATCTCATGGTTGTTTTGTTACTTCTGGTATTTAAACTTGAAAATTTTTCTTTCTGTACATACTTATTACAACCTCACAAAACGTTAATTTTTCTACTTTAATCACCTGCTTGCTAATTATCACCCTTTCTTCTACAGCAGTTTCCATTTCAAAAGGCAAGGTCTTCATAAAACAAAAAAGTCAACTTACTTTACAGTATTGAAATAGAAGTACACTTAGAAATTTTTAAAAATGTATATGCAGTTTTTTAAACTATGAGTACTGGGGCCTGCACTGTGGCACACCAGGTTAAAGCCCCAGCCTGAAGCGCCAAAATTCATATGAGCACCAGTTCGCAACCGGCTGCTCCTCTTCTGATCCAGCTCTCTGCTATGGCCTGGGAAAGCAGTGGAAGATGGTCCAAGTGCTTGGGCCCCTGCACCCATGTAGGAGACATGGAAGAAGCTCCTGGCTCCTGGTTTCAGATCAGCCCAGCTCTAGCTGATGTGGCCATTTGTGGAGTGAACCAGTGGATTCTCTCTGTCTTTCCCTCTCTCTGTCTGTAATTCTACCTCTCAAATAAATAAATAAATCTTTATTTTTTAAAAAAAAAACAGTTAAGATCCTGATTTTAATTCTAAATATGCTAATTATCAAAGTGGCAAACTTTGTACAGTTACTAAAAAGTAAAATACATAATTACTATTGCAGAAAACTGATCATACTTCCTAAAGCATCAGTAACTACTAATGTGTAGATTGTCTAAAATTGCTTTCATAACAAAGTAAGTTACCTCCTGAATTCTCCCACTCAAGGAATAGCTAGCAAGCTTAAAACAGAACTGAGAAAGTTATATTCAAGCTGCCCAGTCACTATCTGTCCAATTGCGTTGTGGCAAGGACTCCAAACCAAGGTGGATTAGGCATCATTTATGCCTCTGGGAGGAAGAGCCTGTGTTTTACTGTCTCCAACAGGAAGGGCTCAAAGATCTAAGACAATGACACCCCTCCAGTGAGGAAAATCAGTTCTTACCAAGTCAACCATTACATAACAGCACAGAAGATTACGGTCACAATTTTGATAGAAAAGACATCAAGTGAATCTGTACTTCATTTAATTGTTTTGTTGGCATTAAGAAATATCTAAAAGGGGCCAGCATTGTGGCTCAGCAGCAGCCACAGCACAGGTATCCCATACTGGAGCACAGGCTGGAGTCCTGGCTGCTCTTCTGGTCCAGTTCCCTGCTAATACACCCAGGAAAGCAGCAGAGGACAGCTTAAGTTCTCGAGCCCCTTCCACCTATGCAGAAAACCCAGATGGAGTTCCAGGCTCCTGGCTTAGGCCTGGCCCAGCCCCAGCTGTTCGCAGGGCTGTGCATTGGTGGATGGAAGATCTCTCTCTCTCTCTCTCTCTCTCTCACTCTTGCCTTTCAAATTAACAAATCTTAAACAAATAAACAAATACCAAGAAATATCTATTCAAAAAATGAAATAAATTTATGAGTTCTGAAAAAGCTTGGATAAAACTTAAAAATCTCCTGACTCCCGCAGGCCATGACTACAGGAAGGTAAGAGATGGTAGTATCTGCCTAAATAGATTAACTGTTATAGAAAGAACGATTCCTTTACTGTGCACTTATAGCCTCGCTGTGCTTGCCTTGAATGCACCTACTTTCTTGCAAGTCGTGTGTAGTTGTATATATCAATTAAATAGTGCTCCTATCTCAATTTTTGAAGTCAAATAACTGAACCTTTATATTCCCTTCCCAAATAAAACATCCAAAGAGACTAAGTTGTTTTTTCTACTGTTGTTTTACTTTACTAGCTTTCACATGATTTTTCTGGTACCATCGTTCTTAAACAGAAAAAAAAAAAATCACTCATAGAATAAAGTAGGTTAAAGCCTTAAAGACAGTGACAGTTTCTAATGTGAAGGAACAAACTATGTGATTTATCTGACTTTATCTGCACCTTAAAATGATTTCATGTCACTAAATGTCTAAGTTCTAAGGGCAGTAATGCGAGATTTAACTATTTATAGACCACATTCAACAAAAGATACAGCATTTTCTTGAAGATTCTCAATTGCCACCTAAAATTTTTTCAAGGGAATGAATATTTTAAATTAAAATGGAAATCAATAAGACAAAGATAATTCAATATACAATTATCTGTTCTTTGGCCTTTTCCAGGAACACTTTTAACACACAAATAGAATAAAAAGTATATTGAAACCAGTAGGGCAAACTGTTTATAAGAAGCCATTCCAAAAGGGAAATTTCCTTTGAGAGTAACAGTTTTAATACTTGAATATAACTCTTATTTTAGGTTACTTAACAAGGTTGGCAAATATATTTAGATTTCTGAGATTCTTAAGATTTTTACACATGAGATCTAATTATTCATGATTTAAATTAACTGACATGATAATATTCTAACATGCACTGCAAAGTAAAGATCTGATAATATCTTGTTTAACACTGAAGCAGTACACAAATGTTCTTTAAACCAGCCATTTAAACATGCAATGGCAGAGTTCTGAACTTTCTCAGAAATTCAGGACATGCAAACACATTCCAAAATGCAGACAGACAAAGCATGAAAGACTAATGAGCTTGGACTATGGAAAATGTGCAGTGTGCATTCAAACAAATTATGCAAGTACGGCCCAGGAAAGGTGATTATATGATGAATTAGTACTTTTGAAGGTACTGCAAGTTCAGAAGACTGTCCTGAAAAATCACACCGACACACACTCCAGGATTAGTGTACAGACAAGCCCATGCAGCAGAAGTGAGCATGTTCTCACCGACAGTAGGAATAATGCCAACCAAACACAGAAATGGTAGCAAAACTTGCTATGAAAGATGATATATGCAGAGCTCAGTTTACAATTAGCAAGTATTTTATTATATGCAAAGAAGTAAGCCACAATTGTATCACAAATATCTATAAAAGAACTAGAAATATTTAAATAGTCTGAAAGAACAAATAATATTAACAATATTTATCCTTATGTTCAGATTATAGTAATTTTAAAGTTTTTTTCCTGTTCTAAGTTTATTTATAAATCCTAGTTTATTATATTTAACAATGTTTAATAAATGAGTTATAAAAAGGAAATTACCACTTAAGAAAAATATTAGGCTTTTAACTCAACTAGCTCAGGATCATCCTCAAATTAAGAAATGCCAAAGTACTAAAAAATAAACAGAAATACAGAGCATTTTGTATCTCAAAGCATTCTTTGTAGTATTAGAAGACAACATGATGTACATTCTAGCAATAGAGAACTGGTTCAGTCACACTGAGGAATGCTGTGCACCATGAAAGAGTTAGACTAAGATGTACTGAGTAAAAAGAACAAAGAGCCCCAAAGATATAAATAAAAAGCAAATGTATTGATGTGTTAAAAACTCACATCTGTGTTTTTTTGTAATATAAAAAAGTCTAGATGGATAAACTCCAAACTGTTTCCTCCATGGGAAGAGAGTGGGTTGGTAGGAGTACAAACAGGAACATTCTACCTGTATTCCATACACTTCTATACTGTTTGAACTTCTTACAAGGAAAATATATTACCTGCTCATCCTGCAGTGGCCTCTACCTGACACAGCCATCTATCTATTAGGTTGTTTTCTGTCTTTATCTTGAGAGGACGCATGATTTTGTTCATGCCTGCATCTCAGGTGTTCAGTAAGTACACACTATTTGCCATTATTATTATTATTATTGCTACTATAAATATAAAATAGAGAACAGAATGAACAAATCTATACTAGTTCATGATTTCTTCTCCAAAGAGCAGTTCTGTATTTATAACTTTGTAAAGTATCAGTTGTTCAGAGAATCCAAATTTCAAAAAGAAAAGGGTATCTTTTGCTTTAAAAACTGTTGCTTTAGAATAGATATATTTGGGAGCCATCACTGTGGCGTAGCAGGTGAAGCCGTTGCCTACAGCACCAGCATCCCATATGGGTGCCAGTTCTAGTCCCGGCTGCTCCACTTCCAATCCAGCTCTCTGCTGTGGCCTGGAAAGGCACTGAAAGATGGCCCAAGTCTTTGGGTCCCTGCACCCACGTGGGAAACCCAGAGGAAGCTCTTGGCTTCAGATGGGCCCAGCTCTGGCCATTGCAGCCATCTGGGGTGTAGGGAGCAACTTGGACTATACTGTTACTAGAATTAAGACTTATTCTATGCATCTGCTCTCCCACAATGTGGCGCTGGGAGAGGAGCGTACAGCTTCTACCCAGCTGCCTCTCACCAACTTGACAAGCTGCAAGAGCCGCTCCTGATTGGAGGAGAGCGGCGCGCTCGGCGTGTGGGTAGCAGAGCACGGATTGGTGGAGAGGACTATATAGGAGGAGAGAGACGGCATGGTGGTATGGGTTGGTTGGAGAGTGCGTTGGAGAGTTCGCGGGGAAGTTCGTTACTTCGTTCTTTCTCATTTCTCTCTACTCATTCTTGCTTTGGGAGTTTACTGTTTACTTATTCTTACTTTACTATAGAAAGGACTTGTAAAAAAAGGGAACAACAAGCGTCTGGTCTGGTGCGGAGGAGTGAAACAGTGGATGAAAGACCTACCTCCCTCTCTCTCTCTTTCTGCCTCTCTATATCTCGGCCTTTCAAATAAATAAATAAATATTTTAAAAATAGATATATTTGGAACTACTGAAATATAAATTTTGTCTAGATTCCAAATAACGCAATTTCAAGTAACTGTGCTTTTATGAAGGTCTGCGTTTGCTACCTAAAGTAAAAAAAAAAAAATTATATTTATAAAAAAAAAAAATTGCAAGTGTTAGATTGAACAGCAATTTAAAGCAACTGGATAAAATATCATAGTTTGATAGTTTATTTACATAATTTCAAAAATGCACAATGTGCTTTCGATGGATGACCTAGTGTCTGAGTTCCTTTTCTGAGTCAAGATCCTGATTTCAGCTTCTTGCTGATGCAGACTGGGAGACAGTAGTGATGGTTCAAGTAATTGGGTTCCTGCCACCCACATGGGATACCTGGATGCATTCCTGGCTCCCAGCTTTGGTCCTGGCCCAGCCCAAGTAATGGAAGCATTTGAGGACTGAACCAGCAGAAGAGAATTCTCTGTCCGTCTATCTCTCTAACTGCCTCTCATAGAAATACTATTTTAAAAGTGGATGTTTGGGCCAGCGCTGTGGCTCATTTGGTTAATCCTCTGCCTGCAGTGCCAGCATCCCATATGGGCACCAGGTTCTAGTCCCAGTTGCTCCTCTTCCAGGCTAGCTCTCTGCTGTGGCCCAGGAGGGCAGTGGAAGATGGTCCAGGTGCTTGGGCCCCTGCACCGCATGGGAGACCAGGAGGAAGCACCTGGCCCCAGGCTTCAGCTCAGCACAGTGCCGGCCGTGGTGGCCATTTGGGGGGTAAACCAACAGAAGGAAGACCTTTCTCTCTGTCTCTCTCTCTTTCTCACTGTCTATAACTCTGTAACTCTACCTGTCCAAAAAAAAAAAAAAAAAAAAAAGTGGATGTTCAATTCTGAGGTTAAGGATAGTCATATAACTTGTCTTATATTGGTTTCACTCCAAACATACATTAATGTGATTCATCTCTAATCATTACAGTAAGATTTTGGAATATAAATTATAACACTGCTAATATCCAAAACAAAACAGCATTCTGACATCATGAGACTTAAACACAAATTTTAATTGGGTGTTAGCTCAGCACACAAAATAAGCATGCACAAGACAGTGAGAAACTAAACTGCAAGACATTGCCACCTGGCCCATTTAATGAAGTATGGCAAGTGGTCGAGAAGACTGAATGTGTAGAAGGAATAGCGAGTGATCTCTGTCACAGTCCACGAGACCAGAAAAAGCACCACACTCTCCTCATTCTGGATCTGCAGAATTACAGAAAAATCCACAGTGTCCTTCAACCACGGTGTCCTTGAACTTAGGTTTCAATGAAGATATTTCTTTCTAATGATTTGTTATCTTTTATTACAATGGAATGTTCAGGTTAGACAAATGCAATAAAGAAAACAATGCTGTCACTATTACATAGTTATAGCCATGAAACTTAAGTATGTCCTATATACAAAAACAGTCAAATTCAGATTGGTTTTCTTCACTCCACCATCCCAGGACATCCTCACGTCCTCTAATGAGAACCTGGAATCTGACTCTTCTACCTGTGTTAGTCACTGACTCATACCTATTCTATCCCTAACACTCACACCGACTCCTGCTGCTCACTCATCTCTGTCCCAGTACCACTAATTTAATTCAGGCACTGATCTCGCATCCAGACTATTCTAATGGCCTCTTAAATAATCTTTCCCCTCTATATATTCTTCATGGATGAAAGTTTCCTCTTAAAAATAAAATAGATACAAGAAAGAAAAAACCCACGAAACACACTGGAATCAGTTTCACTGGTTCCCCCACCATGCAACAGGATGAAATGATGAACTCTTTGACACCTGAGCGAAACAGTCAAGGTTCGCTACAACCGGAGCCCAGGCAGCTCTCTCATTTACAACCGCTCATCCCTTCTATCGACTTCTCTGGTGATGCTAAGCTTTGTGTGGCTTCCAGAACCTCTGAATTTCATGTCTTCACACGTGCTGATCCCCTCTAGTAAGAATGCTACTTCCTCATGGCTTCCCACAGAAAACCCTCTATCTTTCAAGATTCTGCTACAACATCACACCCTGTGGAAAGCTTTTCCCAAAGCTCCCACTCTCCCTGAGCAGTTACCTCCCTGCTCACCTCCCTTCTCTATCCCACTTGCCAGTTTGCACCAGGATTTGTCTGGCTAGCTGCTGTGCAGCAGATAATGCTCCTCCCTTGGGAAGCCTTCCATCACTTCTGAGGATCAGACGGAGTCCGTCGCTATCCTGCAACGTACACTGCTTGCTTCAAAGCACTTGATGCTAACAGAATTTACTAAGTATTTGTATAACTACCCCATTACAGGCTCCACAAGGTGGGAGTCCTGTTTCTACTGTAAGGAGTCACACCCCCAACACAGACAGTGCAAGCCCAGAACGTGTGCAGTTAACATGCTATAAGGTTCAATGTTTGTCTGACTGCCCCCACTTTCCCATAGCCAGGACTTTTGACAGCTGCAACTGCCTGTTTCTTTTCTAAGTCCAGAACTCAGCACAGAGCTAAGTGTACAGAATGAATCCAAGCAATGTTGGTTGGAGGTGGTGTTGGTTGCAACCGTTAAGATGCCCTTGTGATCTATAGAAACAGTTTGTTACTGACTTGACCCAGAAAACCCCATAAAATCATGCAAATCAAGAGATTCAGATCTTCACATCCACTTTGGAAACACTCAAGAAACTGTCCAGGCCATCAGGGGTAGGCATATCCAAAAAGCCACCAATTATCTGAAAGACGCTACATTAAAGAAGCAATGTGGGGCTGGCGCTGTGGCGTAGCGGGAAGAGCAGCCACCTGCAGTGCCGGCATCCCATACGGTTGCTGGTTCGAGTCCCTGGCTGCTCCACTTCTGATCCAGCTTTCTGCTATGGCCTGGGAAAGCAGCCCTTGGGCCCCTGCAGCTACATGGGAGACCTAGAAGCCCCTGGTTCCTGACTTCAGATAAGCTAAGCTCTGGCCATTATGGCCATTTGGGGAGTGAACCAGCAGATGGAAGACCTTTATCTCTGTCTCTCCCTCCCACTGTCTGTAATTCTACCTCTCAAATAAATAAATGAAATCTAAAAAAAAAAAAGGAAAGAAAGAAAGAAAAGACACCCCCTGAAACACCTGCATCCCGTATCTGAGTGCCTAAGTTTAAGTCCCGGCTCTGCTTCTGAGCATAGCTCTCTGCTGTGTACACCCTGGGAGGCCGTAGGTGATGGCTCACGTGCTTGAGTTCAAGCCACCCACGTGGGAGACCTGGATTGAGTTCCCAGTTCTGGGCTTCAGTCAAGCCCAGTTGACTGTTGCAGGCATTTGGGAGGTGAACCAGTGAATAAATGATCTGGCTTTCTGCCTTTTAAAGAAAAATGAGAGTAAGTAAAAATTTAAATAGATAAGAGTGTTGGCTGAATTAATTACAGAGTGGGATACAGGTCCCAAAGGGTATCTATTGTCTGAGGAAAACAAACAGTGGCCGGCGCCACAGCTCACTAGGCTAATCCTCCACCTTGCGGCACTGGCACACTGGGTTCTAGTCCCGGTCGGGGCGCCGGATTCTGTCCCGTTTGCCCCTCTTCCAGGCCAGCTCTCTGCTGTGGCCCGCGAAGGCAGTGGAGGATGGCCCAAGTGCTTGGACCCTGCACCCCATGGGAGACCAGGAGAAGTACCTGGCTCCTGCCATCAGATCAGCGCGGTGCGCCAGCTGCAGCGCACCGGCCATTGGAGGGAGAACCAACGGCAAAGGAAGACCTTTCTCTCTGTCTCTCTCTCACCGTCCACTCTGCCTGTCAAAAAATAAAAAAATAAAAATAAAAAAGAAAAGAAAAATAGAAAGTCAACCAAAAAGAAAGAAAGAAAGAAAGAAAGAAACAAAGAAAGAAACAAAGAAAGAAACAAAGAAAGAGTAACATTAAGGCAGAGATCCCTGGGAGAATAAAAAGATCAAATGGATGCTGTTTCCTTGGCACCTGCCACTCTCTACACTCCCTAGCTTCTTTCTTTTATCTTTTTAGATTTATTTATTTATTTGAAAGTCAGAGTTACACAGAGAGAGCAGAGAGGCAGAGAGAGAAAGAAGTCTTCCATCCACTGGTTCACTCTCCAATTGGCTGCAACAGCCACAGCTGTGCTGATCCAAAGCCAGAAGCCAGGAACTTCATCCAGGTCTCCCTCACGGGTGCAGGGGCCTAAAGACTTGGGCCACCTTCTACTGCTTTCCCAGGACATAGCAGAGAGCTGGATCCGAAGTGGAGCATCTGGGACTCGAACCAATGCCCACATGGGATGACAGCGCTGCAGGCAGTGGATTTACCTGCCACGCCACAGCAATGGCCCTTTTAGCTTTTCTAATGCTGGCCGCACTGTCTTTATGTTTCTTTATCTTCATTCTCAAGAATCCTTGTGGTCCTGGCCCAGTTATTACACTCACTCACTGCCTGAGATAGTCTCTTTTACTCTGTCAATGCTGTGCTCCCGCTTTTAAACTACAAAGCAACTGTACTGAACACACAGTCTGGCTCTCCATGTGGCATGTGCTGGCTTCTCTCCAGTAGGGACCAGGTGGATCAAGTGGGCTGGGTGAAAGACAGGAATCAAGATGGCTAACTGTAGAGTGCTAGAGAGGTCAGCAGGTCAGTGATCTGTTCCCGGGCAGGAAGGAGCCCAGGGCAGCTACTAGGAAACTGACAAGAGGCTAGTGTCAGTCCCAGAGCACACAGGAGACAAGCAGGCATCAGAGGTGTATGAAGGAGGCCCAACCTGTCCTCAGGTGGATGGGGACTGGGAAGGCTGTCTGGGAGGTCAGTGAGTAGAACTGGAAATGCCTATCATGGGCGTAAGCAGCGCCAATCTTCTGATAGTCAGCATGGCGTTCCCTGTGCCTCAAAGGTTTAAGCTATTCATCAGCTGTCATTAGGTCTGTCTCTCATCATGCTTCAATCAACAGTTTATTCTTTTCCAATTTTGTTAATCCTTTTAAAAATCATTTTTAAGTAACCAATTACAATTGTGCATATTAACACTGCGAAACCTGTTGATCTGAAACACGGATGCAATCACTGAATAGCTACGTCAGCTAATTACCACGCAGCACCTCACACACTTATCATTTATTTGTGGTGAGAACACTCAACAGCTACCGTCTCAGCACACAATACACTGTTATTAACAACAGCTCTGTTGTTGTACAATGGACTCTTGAACTTACCTTCTGCCATCCAATAGTGTTCTTAAGCATATTCCCCTAACTGAAATTCTGTGTCCTTTAACTCCCTTCCAACTTCTCATTTTATCTTTCCCATTTGTTCTCCAGAACTACATTTAGTTTTTATGTCCAATGCTACAATACTCAATGCTAAATGAGGAAAAATAAACTGTTTAGACTGACAACTTCAATTATATACTCAAATAGAGTAACTCTAATAGAAAATTTTATAGAAAAGAAAGTTTCCAGTTAATTATGTCAGAATATGAATATTAATTTTAAAAACCAGTCAACATGAGGAGAGTATATTGTGGCTACAAAATGACAGTACTTGGCTTTGCTTGTTATTTCTGTCATTGTACTAAAGCACTACGTCAAAGAACAATGACACATTCAAACCCAACTCCTTTTTAACTGAAGCTAAATCTGTAAAAGATAATATTTGCATTCCTACGAAGGAGAGCCTCTCCTGCAGGCTCAGGTGGACGATGCTTCTGCAGCACTTACCGGTTTTATACTGTGAGTAATGAGCCACACCATGAAGATTCTTGAACTCACTTGGACCCCAGTCACAAGCACAGAAGTAGGTACGATTCCTTAAGGAGAAAAACAAGTCAGCTATTGCCCTAAAGGCGATTTATAACAAAAATTAAAATTAAAGCAACACTCACCAATTAAACAGTGGACTATCTGTAAGCAAATAAAAAAATCACAAATCAATAATATGAAGCATAAAATAAATCCCTGTTAGCATTGGTATTTAACAAATCTATAGGAGGTATGTAATTAGTGAAATAAGATTGGTTTCACTCAACAAAAAATTTTAAGATAAATATTACAATATAGAAAAACATGATTAAAAAACTTACCTCAAGCAAGGCAAAAGTCTGGAAAAACTTAAGTGTCTTCTGGATACTTTTATATAAACCTCTGTGTGTTCCTTTTTCCATATAAAAACGTACCATGGCAATTGCCAGAACCAACCACCTACAGAAAATGAAAACATTTTATAAAGGTCTATGAAATTAATACCACCAATCCATACATTATAGCAGCACCACTCACAACAGCTTAAAAGGTGGCAGCAACCCGAGTGTCCCTCAATGACTGAATGTGGATAAGCGGAGTGTGTATGTATTAAATGCTGGGACGCTTTTCAGCATTAGGAAGGAAGGAAATTATCACACAGGCTACAACATGGATGAACCTTGAAGGCACAACGCTCAGTGAAACAGGCCACGCACAAGAAGACAAATACTGCACGATTTCTGTTCTATGAGGTCCCGAGAGCAGTCACGTTCATAGACACAGACAGCAGAATGGTGGTTACAGGGGGCTGGGTGCAGAAGGCACGATGGGGAGCTGGTGTTTAATGGGTACAGACCTTAACACAAGGAATATGAAGAGATATTTAAGAGGGATAAGGAGCACAAGTGGATAATTCATTTCAGTTTTGCAAGATGAAAAGTTAGAGAGATGTGCAGGAGTGATGGCTGCACATGAGAAAGTGCTCAGTGACACAGAACTTAAACAAAGAAACAAATGGAAACAGCACATATTTCACCAAGATCTCAAAGACACTGATTCCTGAAAACAAAGGCCACAATTTGTATGGTACTATTTATGCTTTTACTATGCTTTTAGTTCATTATTCTACTTTTTCAAAGTCCACAGGAAAAAATGACAAGTTGTATTTTTACGTTGAATCTCAAGAGAGGAACAGAATATGAGACACCTACTCCATACAAAACAACGTCCATTGCATTTCTGGCTTCAGCAAAAAACACCTGACAAAATGAAGAATTAGTTTTATGTATCCCAGTCAAGTTTATCATAAAGCACTGACAACTATAAAAGAATATCTTGAGGTTAAAGAGCCATCAAGCTATATGTGTATGGATAAATATGAACAATTACATACACCTATAAGTAAATTCATTAAAGAGAATCACCAATTTATACTGACATAAGTTTCACTAAATAAAAACAACTGCCGTATCACAGAAGGGATTAACAAAGATGATGGGACATGAGCCAGTCCCTCACTTTTTAACCTACATTTGTATATTACATATGGATTCCGTTCCCTGAGTTACGGGGACTTACAGTATAAGCTAACACTGTGGCTACCAGCTTTCTCACTCTACATTTCATTCTTCCTAGTCACTGACAGGAGGTAATTTTTTTCCAGTTTCCCTTGCAATTACAAAGGCACATTTAAGAAACTGGCCTCAGCTTTGAAGAAAAAAACCCATGGAAGTAAGTGCCCACCTCAGCCTTTCAGATTAGTGGTCTCCCAAGTCTCCAGCCTAACAGATTTACGAATAATAAAATATGCAGTTTTAACTTTTTAACTAAACAACACTCATCCAATGGGCAAACAGCTTTAAAGGATCCTACAAAGAAATCAGTGATTGCCTATGGTGAAAATCCAAGTTTAATAGAACAATACGAATGGTGAAATGCCACTTCTCTTTAGCACGGAACAAGATACAAGCAACGATTCTCTTATCAGATATGACAAGAAGGCAGGCAAATGTCTGAAATACAAAGATTTGTGAAATGTAGAAATATTGGTAAAAAGAAGTATCTTTCCGGTATGGTTTCTATATTGTAGATACCATTATAAATGCATTACACACTAACTTTTGATAGTCACGATAATCCTATGAAAGGAACTACTATGACCCTTGTTTACTGCTGGCCCTGTTCTGGCTCGAAATATATTCTGTGTCCTGAAACATCAGCTAATCAGAACAGCTCATATTTAAATTACAAATGCATTATAAAACTATATGGAGAGCCTATGTTCAAATATTTTATCCAATAGTTTGCTATCAAAAAAGTGTGAGGGTCACTCTTACAGATGCGACAGTCGTCAGGCAGACAGTAAAGCCACTCACCCCCAAGTCTCAGAGTAAGTTACTGGCTGGGCCTGAAGCAGAACCCGAGACCTCCACATCCCCAGTCCTGTTCTCCTTCCATTATACCGCAAGTCCACTGGATTCAACTGCTAGTTTCATCTCGTGAAAACCAACACTGAATTCAGGGCTGGGCTAACTGGAGGGTGCTAATCTGAATCATGGTGTAGGTACTTTCCAGGATTAAAATGTGATTTCATTCTTCTCAATTCCAAGTCCCCATACTTCTAATATTCACGTTTTCCAGGCACTTGTCTGTGTTTAAGCAAACCCAAATCAAACATCTACAAAAGATAAATCTGAGAAGCAACTATTAACTTTCCAAGGAATTCATCAAAGGATTCATCTAGAAACTCCATGCATTAAATTACAAATTGTACTGCTGTTCCATAGGTGGCAGTATTGCACCAACTAGTTTAGTAGTATAATACCAATCACTAACTGTTCAAAATAAATCAACACACTCTGAGGTTCAAAAAAGATCATCAAACCATCTATTCCTTTATTTTTCAATAAAGGTGGCCAGAAATATATTGCAACTAATCAGAGCTCACTTCCCAAGTCCACCACTACTAGGGGTACACATAATCAAAGTTTCCCTAAAGTGCTTACATTTCACTAACTTTGGATATCCTTCACTGCTAAGTTTAGTAACTGGAATAAAACTCCAAAAGCAACTGGAATTTCTACAGTTAGGAATTTTTTTCTGGAATGTCATGCTTTGTTTTTCACAATATGCCAGGGCTATTGATCACATGAATACAAACAGATATCCTAATTCTTTGATGAACCAGGCTCTCATCCGGGAAACAAACAAAATATGTGTTTAGTATGTTAGAAGACTTCTTGCTTGCTTAATTCATTTATTTACTCATTCATCCTCAGGTTCAACGTGTTTTGCTAAGCCAGGTACAGAGCTAAGATGCTGTGGAATTAGAGATAAATAGGACATAGTTTCTGCCTCAGTAAGTGAGGACAACAAAGCTGTGCTAAAACAAGACACTAGACGCCATAATTTACTAAACACCAGGGACTTCTCTCTCCATTATGTCTCCAGCGCCCACGACAAGCCTTACGGAGGGAAGATCTCCATCTTCCAGCTGCCTTCAGGGCTTCCTTTTCTCCTAACATTTCTTGGAGTCGACCAGTCCCTTGAAGCTTATTTACCTCTACACCTCTCTTTTTCTGTTCATGTAACATGCTTCATAAACTTTTGAGAGATTTCAAACGTATACAAAGATACAGAGAGGGGCAGGCACTGTGGCACAGCAGGTTAACGCCCTGGCCTGAAGCGCCAGCATCCCATATGGGAAGCTCTCTGCTGTGGCCTGGGAAAGCAGTGGAGGATGACCCAAGTCCTTGGGTCCCTGCACCGCATGGGAGACCTGGAAGAAGCTCCTCCTTCTTTCCCTCTCTGTTTTTGTTTCTGGCAATCTGTCTGAAGACACTAGGTAGCTTTTCCTGCAAAGCTATCCACAATCTGAATTTTGTTAAGTAGATAATGACATATCATTTATTACACATGTCCTCTGTACTGCCTGTAAGTTGGTAGTTAATTCTTGAGGCTCGACCAAATTCACATTTTATTTTCTGGTAAGGCTAATTCATGAGTTGTGTTGAATACTTCCATTCTGAGATGCTAGCAGTCATTGATGAACATTGCCTGGATCCATCATTTCAATAGCTATAGAAAAATAATGATATCCCAATGGTCACTTCATCTCTAAACCTTCAAAGTAACCATTTTGATCTCTGACTCATACAGTCATTACTTTCCACATTGTTCACTGCCACCTCTAATCTACCTTTCCTAGATTAAACATATACTATCACTTAGTAACCAACTTGAGTATTTTAACTGCCTGTACACAGGCACTCATTGTCAATAAATAAGGCTTTTTTCTTAACTGTTGTATGGGGCTGCTATAGATTTAAGCTGTGGCTTGGGATGCCTAATCCCAGGTCAGAACTCCTGGGTAGAGTCCTGCTTCTGATCCAGCTTCCTGCTAATGCACCTGGGAAGCAGTGGATGATGACCCAAGTACCTGGGGTCCTTCCACCCATGTGGGAGACCCAGGCTGAGTTCTGGGCTCCTGGTTTCAGTCTGCCCAGTCCCCTGGCTGTTACAAACATTCGCAGAGTGAACCAGTGGGTGTAAGATATCTCTCCTTCTCTGTTACTCTACCTTTCAAATAAATATACGTATCTTTAAAAGAAAAAGGAGAGTTTGATCAACTTGACTTCATGAAGATTAAGACCACCTTAATCACTATATTCCTAAAGCTGTACTTATAAAATGCAAGAAGTTTGTATTCCTTAAGTAAAAGGTTTCTTTGTGAAAACAATAAAAAAAAAAAAAAGACCACCCGAGCAACACTGTTAAAGACAGTAAAGCCAAACCACAACTGGGAGAAAGTATTTGCAAATCACTTATCTGGTGAAGGACCTGTATCCAATCTGTAAAAAGAACTCTTAAAACTCAATAACAGGAAATTAAACAACCCGTTCAAAGAAAAAACTGGGCAAAGGATTTGAAGACATTGCAGTCAAGAAAATACACAAGCAGCAGGTGAGCACATGTTAAAAAATAGTGTCTTTAGGCCGGCGCCGCAGCTCACTAGGCTAATCCTCCACCTTGCAGCGCCGGCACACCAGGTTCGAGTCCCGGTCAGGGTGCCGGATTCTGTCCCGGTTGCCCCTCTTCCAGGCCAGCTCTCTGCTGTGGCCAGGGAGTGCAGTGGAGGATGGCCCAAGTGCTTGGGCCCTGCACTCCATGGGAGACCAGGAGAAGCACCTGGCTCCTGCCATCGGATCAGCGCGGTGCGCCGGCCGCGGCAGCCATTGGAGGATAAACCAACGGCAAAGGAAGACCTTCCTCTCTGTCTCACTGTCCACTCTGCCTGTCAAAAAAAATAAAATAAATTAAAAAAAAAAGTGTCTTTAGTCACGGGGAAAATGAAAATTAAAATCACAATCAGGTAACACAATACACAGGCTACAATGACTGGCCACACCAAGTGCTGGCAAGGATACATAGTGACTCCAAGTTTCATTCATGGTCAGCAGGAAGGTAAAATGGTACAACCACTTTGGAGAGCAGCTTAGCAGTTTCTAAGAAACTAAACATAGGACTATTACATGACCCAGCCACTTTACTCATAGATATTTAGAAAGGAAAAAATGAAAGCACGTGTCAGTATGCAGACTTGCACATGAATGTTCCTAACTTGACTTGTAAGAGCCAAATCTGCAAAGAACTCAAATGTCCATCACAGGCCAATGGTTAAGTAAATTGTGGTAGGCTAGTATATCTCTCTTCAGCAATAAAATATATCCTACAGGTATCAAAAGACATGGCGATTAACATTTTGGGAAACAAATCTTGGGTTTACTGCTCTATTAAGTCACACAATACACAGTGTGAAAATATATTCAACAGTTTCACTTTCATGGGCCAGCGCTGTGGCATAGCAGATGAAGCCAGCATCTCATATGGGCATTGGTTCGAGTCCCGGCTGCTCCACTTCCAATCCAGCTCTCTGCTGTGTCCTGGGAAAGCAGCAGCAGATGGCCCAAGTCCTTGGGCCCCTGCACCCACATGGGAGACCCGGAAGAAGCTCCTGGCTCCAGGCTTCGGATGGGCGCAGCTCTGGCCGTTGCAACCATCTGGGGAGTGAACCAGCAGATGGAAGACCTCTCTCTCTACCTCTCCTTATCTCTGTGTAACTCTTTCAAGTAAATAAATAAATCTTTCAAAAAAATAGTTTCACCTGCTGCATAAAGTGCAATTTTACATTAACTATTCAACATGGGAATTACCATTCTCAAATGCCCCCTGTGCATCAGGCACCCCGCCAAGAACTTCATATTATCTCTTTATTCCTTGTAATGAACCTGCAAAGTAGCTGTTTTGTTCCAATTTCATTGATGAAAAAACCTAAGGCAGAAAGATTAGACTACTGATCCCAGGCTACCTGGGTACAAAATACTGAGACAACCTTTAATCAGCACCTTCTTATCCTACTCACAGATTACAATGCAAGCTTGTTAGCAAGACATCTGAAGCTCCATGCGCTAGCTAGCCTGAGCTACCTGTCCACCTCCATTTTCCACTCCGTGTTTCAGGCCCTTTCCTGCTGCCTCAATGGACATCTAGCAATGTCCCATCCTGGCACCCTCACTCGCACTGTTTCCTCATCTTTGTCTACCTACCCTTAAAGCTCACTCTGACCGCTATGATCTCCTTCACAAACCTTCCTCTGATCCCTCCTATACGCCTGCCCTGACACCTCTGTTGAGCATTCTTGTACTGCATTTCTATATAAATATCCCAGGTTACACTTCTTCAAAGAGGGGTCTAAGACACTTAGTTTATGTCCCTCACATGACATAGGATGACGCACTTACACATGTGGGCTCGAGTTGATAAGCAAAATGAGAGAGAAAGAAAAATGCTCACTACCCTAACCAAGAACCTGCTATTAGTTAGTTCCCTAAAAATTCTGAGACCGTGGCTGGCGCCATGGTTCGCTTGGTTAATCCTCCACCTATGGCGCCAGCATTCCATATGGGCGCCGAGTTCTAGTCCCAGTTGCTCCTCTTCCAGTCCAGCTCTCTGCTGTGGATCGGGAGTGCAGCAGAGGATGGCCCAGGGGTTTGGGTTCCTGCAACCGAATGGGAGACCAGGAGGAAGCACCTGGCTCCTGGCTTTGGATCGGCATAGCTCCGGCCGCAGCGGCCATTTGGGGGGTGAACCAACGAACGGAAGGAAGACCTTTCTCTCTGTCTCTCTCTCTCACTGTCTAACTATATATGTCAAATAAAAAAAAAATTCAGAGATCCTTTAAAGGTGTTAATTCTACTACTAGGACTTCAACAACAAATAAAAGCAAATAGCGACATTATTTAATCCATTATTATACATTAACTCTATACACTCTTATGTATAATTATGGAAACTATATAGAAATACTTGACAGTTAAATGAAAATAGAAAACAGGAAGAATACAACAGAGCAGGTATTATAACCATCCTTTAAAGTATGTATTCACTCATTCAATAAGTATTTATTGAATGCTTCAAGGAGTTTACACCCTAATGGGGATGACAGACAATAAGCAATGGCAAATTAGTAAAATACACAAAAGTAAAATACACATGAAGATTTCATTATAACTTGAAGACAGTTAAATATGCATATGAAAGATGATAAAAAATGAGTGGCTATGCTAGGTTTACAGAATTAGGTCCCTTTTCACATTTATGTAATTATATTTATGGTAATTCTTAAGTACTATTTTATTGTCTTCAAAATTACAAAAAAAAAAAAAACTCTAAAGTTCTGCTAAGAGAAATAAACAACTGAGTTAAATGAGTAAACAGAACCTTAGCTAATCCTCTGCTTCCCACCCCCATGAAATGTGTGTCTTTGTCTCAGTTTCAACACTATGGTTTTCCCAACCTTATTTACTTCTGCTCTCCAACACCATCCTTCAATTCAATAAAGAAACCGTACCAGGCTAGCAGGTCATGTCTATTTCTAGAATGTATCTCATTTAAAATGTCCACTGCGTGGGTCCAACACTGTGGCGCAGTGGTTAAAGCTGCTGCCTGCAGTGCCAATGTCCCATATGGGTGCTGGTTCAAGTCTTGCGGCTCTTCTTTTAATCCAGCCCACTGCTTATGGCCTGGGAAAGCAGTTGAAGATGACCCAAGTGCTTGGGCCCCTGCATCCCTGTGGGAGACCAGGAAGAAGCTCCTGGCTCCGGGCTTCAGATCTGTTTAGCTCTGGCCATTGTGGCTATTTGAGGAGTGCATGAGTAGATGGAATACCTCTCTCTCTCCCCCCTCTCTCTGTAACTCTGCCACTCAAATAAATTTTAAAAATTTTTTTAAAAAAGGAGAAATCACTTAATTCTGCTCAGGTGAGGGAGAACACCTAGTGAAGTTCAAAGAGGCTGACTGATTAGACAGAAGTCTTGGGAGAAATGAGGACACTACACCAGAAGTGAACAGGCTGTGCAAAGATGGGGGGAGCCATGAAAACGTGGTGTTTCTGAAAATGTGTCAGAGATGTCACATGCAAGAAAATCAGAAAGGACAAGCAGGGAGCATACTGCAAACACTCCCGAGTGACACCCCAAGTCCCTTAGATTAGGGTGGAAGTGACTGAGAGTCGCCAAAGACTCAACACTGGAATTAGGCGCTGATTTTCATTTTTGAAATGGTAACCTGGCTTTAGAAATGGAGAGTGGACTTGGAAAAAAAGAGACAGCTAAACCAGTTAACACATGGCAAGTGTGCCAGAAATGTTGACGGGAGGAGACTACCACCGAGAGGTCCTGCATCTCCTACTGTCATCTAAAGGCAGCAGCACGTGAGATTATAAAATTAAGGCAGGCGGGAAAATGAAAAGTAGCACAGCCCTGGAGTCAAAGTAAGGGAGTCGGAATCCACAGATGACACTGGCTGGCTGGGATCTGCAGCTAGGGACTTCATCGCTCTGTGCCTCAGTTTCCCAATCTATGCTAACACCACGTACCCCTCACAGGACTAGAGAGGACTAAAAACGCGGTAACTAAAATAACCAGCACGGTTCATTTTACCACGTGTGGTATTCAGCACCGCGCGCTAAGCACCTAACAGATACTCAATACCACCCTCGGCAACTTAAACTCTTGTCCATCAGCTTCTTATAAACACTGAAAAACAGTTTTAACTTTCCCCTCCGCATACTTCATAATACTTCGTGTGATAATGGGAAAACTGCCGTTTTAAAAGCCAGTGCGATTTAGAAAGGAAAAATCATTTTCCCAGCAGGTTCTGATACGCAGTTGACACAGAACTCACTTCGACAGCTCACTGAAGAGCTAAAGTCACTGTGTAACGTTAGTCAGGATACACGTTCGGGGTATCAGTCAGGGAGCATGAGGCCCTAAAGATGCTGGACACGGCGGCCAGGCTCCCATAAGGTAGGGTCCCAGCTGAGAAACTCTGGGACCTACTGTGATTTAAAAAAAAAATAAAAAGTCACGGTGAAACAGAGTTCAGAAAACTCTGCCCGCACGAGGAAGTGCCCAGGAAACGGATCTGGGCCACCGGCCGGACAGCTCCGCGCTCGGGGGGTTGGCCGGACCCGGGCGCTTCTTGCACAGCAGCCGGAGGCGGCGGCACCGGGGGCGGCCGCGCCGCAGTCGCCTCCCCCGCGGGTCGGCCCCGCATTCCTGCCCGGGTCTATACTTAACCTCCGGCCCGCGCCCCGCGGCCGCCGCGCCACGCCGTGCACCGTATTAGGCAATGCCCAGCGAGCCGAGCCCCGGCCCCCCCGCCCCGCTCCGCTCCATTCAACCCGGCGGCCGCGGCCGTGGCGGCGCCCGCGCCCCTCCCCCACGCCGGCCGCCCGCGCCCCGGCGCCGCGCCGCGACCACCCGCGAACCGCCGCGCGCGCCCGCGCCCGGCCCGCTCGCCCCCCGCGCCCAGCCCCGCCCGCCGGCCAGCCCGGCCCCCGCCCCGAGCCCCTCAGGTCCCCGGCGCGGAAGCTAGCGGAGGCCTGGGAGCCGGGGGCGAGGGAGACGGCGGGGGCGCACGTACCCCGCGGTCATGGCGATGTTGTAAAAGGTGAGCCAGACGGTGGCCAGCAAGCCGCGCCGCCGCCTCTTGCCGGCGGCCTCCTTCTCCTCGCTGGCCTCCGAGGCGCCGCCGTTGGTGCCGTCCTCCTCGCTGGACACCATGGTGGCCACGCACCCGAGGGCCGTGGACGAGAGGGGCAGGGGAGTGGGAGGGGGCCCTGCCGCGCGCGCCGCCGCCTCGGTCAGCCGCCCCATGTGCCGCGTGCAGGGGGACTCAGCGCCGCCAGCCGGGCCGCCGCGAGGGGGAGGAGCGGGCGCCCCCGGCCGCCGCCCGCCGCCCGCCCCGCCCCTGCCCCCGCCTCTCGGGAGCGCGCGCGCGCCGGGGGCCGGGGCGGCCGGCCTGGACACGGGGGGCTCTGGGCCGCGGGAGCCGCTGCTGAGGCGTTGTAGGCGGCTCGGTGGAAAAATCTCCCCGCGTGCTAGCAGCAGGGGGACGTGTTCCTAGAGAGACGCGCAGACGGCAGGTGCCCTGGGAAGTGCGCCTTGGCGAGTGCGGCTGCCCGGGGCCAGGCGCGGGGAAAGTGCTTTTGTGGGTGCGGGAGCCGGTGGCGGGACCCTCCGCCGAACACTTTGCGGAGCGGAGGCGAGCGGCCACGTCGCGCCGTGTGCTCTTTGGCGGGGCGGGGAGAATGCGAGCGTGTCGCGCGCGCCTGCACTGCTGCAGAAGACGCTGCCCTGGTGGCACGGATTTCAGTTCCGCGCCGACGTGTCGTCGGGAAGCTGGCGGGGACGAGGCCGGGGCCAGGCGGCGGGGAAGAGCCGTTCCAAGCCCTGGGGCCAGCGAGAGCGCCGTGTGGCCCGCGGGGAAGCGAGCCCCTCCGAGCCCCGTATCCCGTTCCTCCCTGAGTCCACGCGTTTTCCAAACGGCGCTTCCCTGAGTTAGGCTCTGGAGTCGGGTTACTGAAATCCAATCCCCAGATCCCTGACTCCGCCCATCTTATTAGCGGAGGGAACTAGTTTCTTCAGGAAGAATTTTGTCTTTGAGCCACAGTGGAGGGCCGTGGGAAGATTTAAGTGACTGTATCCATGAAAAAAGTGCGAACAGGCCTGGAACCGTCCCACCGCCACCTCCCTTTACTTCATCCCGAAAGAGAAATTCTGCGCCGGTCGGTGGAAGTCCCCTGCTTGTTAGGCGGCTCTCCTGGCCCCCGAGCCCAGCCACGGGCAGCCAGGATCCCGTTCAGGAGCTCCTCGGGTGTGGAGTGGACGCCAGCGACTGAGCGCACCGAAGGGGAGGAACCGGGACCCCGTGCGCCCGGGTCTTAGCTCTGGGAGCTTCGTCCCGGAGGCCCCGCCGGCGTTCTCGGGGGTTTTAGAAGGCCTTCAGCAAGAAGTTCCTGTGGGGAAAGAGCGAGATAGGAGGCAGGTGTAGTAGCTGGAGGGTGCTCAGCCTTACCGGAAACTATGAACTCATCTAAAAAGGCACTGAAGTAGAAAAGGAAGAAATAAAATTACTTGCAAATGACAACACTGCATAATTTTAAAAGACTGGTAATCATGAGGAAGCCTAAAGAAAAAGCTACTGGAAACTAGTGGCAATGTAATGAAAATCTGTATTTTTTTTTCTGTATGCTAGCAAAGAACTGGAAAATGAAATATAAAATAACTGTATGGCTGTACTATGGTCATCAGCATCCAAAACAAAGTATACACAAAACATAAATTACATACAGATATATATATATAAAACCAAGAACTGTACGCTGAAAATTATAAATCGTTGCTTAAAATAAAAATCACTGTTGAGAGAAATGAAAAATATAGATAATCCATGTTCTTGAAATGGAAGACATCTCTGTTAAATGACATTTGTCCCCAAATCCTAACAGGACTTTTTTTTTTTATTTGACCACTTAATGGCTAAGATTTAGATGGAAATGCATAGAAAGAACAAAGTTGGAGCACATGCACACCTGATTTTAAAACTTACTCTAAAACTACAGTTTTCCGTACAAGGTAGTAGGCATCAGAAAGGCCTACTGGTCCACAAAACAAAATGAGTCCTCATATGCATTCATGTGTATACAGTCCATTTCTAAAAAGAAGCTAAAGTAATTCAGTGTGAAATGCAATCTTTTCACTAAATGGAGCAATTGAATATTCTTGTAAGAAATGAATCTTGGCCCTTACCTTACAACAGAGACAAGTAACTTGAAATAGATCAGGCCCCTAAATAGAAAAGCTGAAGCTCTAATACTTGTACAAGAAAACGCAGCAAAATCTTTGTGACCTTGGGGAAGGTGATTTCTTAGGTACAAAAAAGTACTAAGAAAAGGCAGATTCAGCATCAAAATGTAAAAGTCTGTTCTTCCAAAAACATTTAAAGAGTGGAAGTATTCACAATATGTGTGTCTGAAAAGACCTTGCATACCTGATATATAAAGAATCCTTGCAACTCAATAAAAACAGCCTGATTTTTTAAGTGAGCAAAGATCTGAATAGATACTTTACAAAGAAGCTAACAGAGGTAGTCATTTAGCAATGCAAATTAATCCCACAGTGAGATATACTATACTACACTTACCACTGCTAAAGTGGTTAATAATTTTAAACCTTGGCAAAGATGTGAAGCAACTGGCATTCTCACAGAAAGTTAAAGAGAACAGTACTTTGGAAAATAATTTGGCAATTTCTTACAAACACGTACTTGCCAATAGATCCAGAAATTCCATTCTTATTTAAGGACAAGAAATGAAAATATATTTCACACAAAGACTTGGACACAAATATTCATAGCAGTTTTAGTCATAGTAATCCCAAACTAAAAATATCCCATATATCCATCAACACAGAAGAGACCAATTGTATTGTATTGTATTGGTATAATGGGATATTGCTCAACAATAAAAAGGAATAAACCACTATATAAGCAGCATGAATGAATCTCAAACTGTATGGTGCCTGAAAGAAGGCAGACTTAAAAAAAAAAAAAGTAGTACATGATTACTGTTATATGAAACTCTAGAAAAAGAAAATTAAGCTAGAGTGAACAAAATAAAAATAATGTTGCCTGGGGCTGGAGATGTTTTTGAATAGAAGAGATACTTTTTAAAACTTATTTACTTTTATCTTCTTGAAAGTTTGAGAAACAGGAAGATCTTCCATCTGCTGGTTCATTCACCAAATGCCTGCAATAGCCAGAAATGGGCCAGGCTGAAGCCAGGAGCCAGGAAATCCATCTGTGTCTCCCATGTGTATGACTGGGACCCAAATGCTTGAGCCATCATCTGCTGCCTCCCAGGGTGCATTAGCAGGATGGTAGATTGGAAGCAGAAGAGCCAAGACTCAAACCAGCACTCTGAAATGGGATGTAGGCATTGCAAGCCATGGCTTAAAACACAGGAATGTTTTTGATATAATGCAAATGTTTAATGAGTTGATTACAGAGGTATATATATTTGTCAAGCCAGAACAGATAGGGGCTGGCATTGTGGCACATCTTATCCAGTTCCTTGCTAATGTGCCTGGGAACGCAGCAGAAGATGGCCCAAATCCATGGGCTCCTGATACCCATGTGAGAGACTCAGATGCAGATCCACAGTCTTGGGTTTGACTTGATCCAGTTCCGGCCATTGTAACTTTTTGGAGAATATGCAGCAGACAGAGGATATCTGTTCCTTTCTCTGATGCTGTGCATTTCAAATAAATATTTTTAAAAGTCTGAACACAGGGCCAGCACTGTGACGGAGTGGGCTAAGCCTCTGCCTGTGGCACTGGCATCCCATTTGGGCACCTGTTCATGTCCAGGCTGCTCCTCTTCTGATCCAGCCCTCTGCTATGGCCTGGGAAAGCAACAGAAGATGGCCCAAGTGCTTGGGCCCCTGTACTTACGTGAGAGACGCGGAGGAAGCTCCTAGCTTCTGGCTTCAGATCAGCCCAGCTCCGGCCTTTGCCACCATTTGGGGAGTGAATCAGCAGATGGAAGATCTCTCTATCTACCTCTGTCTCTCTATAACTCTGCATTTTAAATAAATTTTAAAAAATAAATATTTTTTAAAAAAGGATACAACTCAGGATCAAATAGAAGAAATGCATAGAGCAAGAAATGGAGAAAGGAATGTGGGGCTCCAATGCTGTAGTGAATTATTAAAATTTTCTGTTGCCTGGGCATCCATTTTGAATATGTTGGACTTTCTCATACCAGAGCTAGGGTTTAGTCACTCTTAACAGAGTTCCTAGTTACTCTGCCTCCCTCCTTTTCCCCAAGGTGGCCAATCCAGATATTGGCCTTATACAACTACCTCCTGGTGACCAACTCCCTAAGGGATAACTGGATACAGCCTACTCGAGTTGCCCCATTGACCCCAAGGTCCCACCATAAATGGGTGGCTATGACCACCTCTTAGTCACATCACAGCGCGACTCCACAGAACTCTCATCTGCCTGTTCTGTACCACCAATCAAAACTTCGAAGGGAAACCTGCTTGGATAACATGCTCAACCCAATAAAGGCTTTGGAGACTGGTCTCTCAATCTCTCTTTCTCTCTCATCATTTTTCTTGGTTAAGCACCATGTCAGATGTCTCACTGCTTCCTGTTGGCCCTGTGAGGCATTCCATCTGCTTCTCTGGGATCTGTAAGCCATAAACTGATTCTGTGATTTCATGTTTGTTGAGTGGCCTCCTCTGTGTCTCACTTGACCAACACGACAGAAGCAAGCTTGTTCCCCAGCCAGGGCTCTCCTTGAGAATCTCTATCTTGGTAGGAATACACTGGACAGGAGTCAGACAAGAGCTCCAAGGGGGTCTGCCCATAAACAAGCTTCTTGTGAGCAGAGCACCTGGTCATGAGCTGGACACTAAGCCTCAGGCCATCACCAGGATAAGGAATGTGTGAAAGGCATATTGTTTATTTATTTTTTATTATTTTTTATTTTTTGACAGGTAGAGTGGACAGTGAGAGAGAGAGACAGAGAGAAAGGTCTTCCTTTTGCCGTTGGTTCACCCTCCAATGGCTGCCGCGGCCGGCGCACCGCGCTGATCCGATGGCAGGAGCCAGGTACTTATCCTGGTCTCCCATGGGGTGCAGGGCCCAAGCACTTGGGCCATCCTCCACTGCACTCCCGGGCCACAGCAGAGAGCTGGCCTGGAAGAGGGGCAACTGGGACAGAATCCAGCACCCCGACTGGGACTAGAACAGGTGTGCCGGCGCCACAAGGCGGAGGATTAGCCTAGTGAGCCGCGGCGCCGGCCCGTGAAAGGCACATTGTAAATATCCACAAGGAATTTCTTTGAGCCCAGTCAGGGCCACTCTTGTGGGAAAGACTTCAAATCCAAATTAGAAAAAAAGAAAAACATGACACAATACATCCTTCCCCAGGTATGCCAGCCTCTCAGCACCTTCACACATGGTCACTCTGGTGGTTCTCCAAAACCTATCCTTGGGGGTATTGTGGAGGCTTCCTGATGTAGGTGTAGCTGATTAAATCAATGCCCGCTGGTGGTCAACTAGGGCTTCAGTCCCTCTCCCATCTCCAGAAAGTTCCAGCCCTCTAATCACAAGGTGTTTCTCCTGGCAACCAGTTTGCGTCCTAAGGCTATCCCAGAGCTCCCAGCGACCAGTCATCACAGTAGCATACAGAAAAGACATTTACTACTACAGATATTCCAAGGATTCGAGGAGCTTCATGCCAGGAAAGGATGGGAGGGAGACAGAGACCAAATATATGTAATAGGTTACTGGGTACGTTACTCAGTAGTGTTTTACATCAGTAGCAGGACAAGAAAGCTTAAAAGTAAGACCTGAAAGGAACAAAATGTTTTCAAGAAATCCAACTGTATACCACAACAAAGTTCAAGAATATAGGAAAAGAAAAATATCAGCACTCAAAAAGATAAAATATGCAATGTCTGACATCCAATTTAAAAAATTACTCAACAATCTACAAGAAATATCCTTTAAATATAAAAACATATTATGGTATATAAAGATTACCATGCTAACACAAATCAAAAGAAAGCTAGAGTAGCTGTATTAATGTCAGACAAAGTAGATTTCAGAGCAATGAATATTATCAAATACACAAAATAATTTTATAATGAGAAGGAGGGTCAGGTAAACAGGAGATATAGCAATCCTATACATTATTGTATATAATCATGGAGATTGAAAGTACACAAAACAGCGCTGGCATCCCATATGGGTGCCGGTTCTAGTCCCGGCTGCTCTTCTTCTAATCCAGCTCTCTGCTGTGGCCCAGGAAAGCAGTAGAAGATGGCCCAAGTCCTTGGGCCACTGCACTGACGTGGGAGACCTAGAAGAAGCACCTGGCTCCTGGCTTCAGATCGGCGCAGCTCCAGCCGTTGCAGCCATTTGGGGACTGAACCAACGGACAGACCTTTCTTTCTGTCTCTCCCTCTCACTGTCTATAACTCTACCTCTCAAATAAATAAAGTGTATTTTTTGACAGGCAGAGTGGACAGTGAGAAAGAGAGAGAGAGAGAAAGGTCTTCCTTTTGCCGTTGGTTCACCCCGCAATGGCTGCTGCAGCCGGCGCGCTGTGGCCGGCGCACCGCGCTGATCCGATGGCAGGAGCCAGGTACTTTTCCTGGTCTTCCATGGGATGCAGGGCCCAAGCACTTGGGCCATCTTCCACTGCCTTCCCGTGCCACAGCAGAGAGCCAGCCTGGAAGAGGGGCAACCGGGACAGAATCTGGCGTCCCGACCAGGACTAGAACCTGGTGTGCCGGCGCCGCTAGGCGGAGGATTAGCCTATTGAGCAGCGGCGCCAGCCAAATAAAATATTTTTTAAAAAGTACACAAAACAAAAACTGATGGAACTTCACTAGAAAATTGACAATTCTATCATGATCTCTGGAAATTTCTACTGCTCTATCTTAATATAAGTTGGAAAAATAGAAAATCAGTATGGCTGTAGAAGCCTTGAATAATGCTACCAACCATTTAAATGAAGTTGACACAACAGTATATCCAATGAAACCCAAAGATATTATTTTTGGCCGGCGCCGCAGCTCAATAGGTTAATCCTCTGCCTGTGGCTCTGGCACTCTGGGTTCTAGTCCCGGTCAGGGTACCGGATTCTGTCCCGGTTGCTCCTCTTCCAGTCCAGCTCTCTGCTGTGGCCCGAGAGTGCAGTGGAGGATGGCCCAAGTCCTTGTGCCCTGCACCTGCATGGGAGACCAGGAGAAGCACCTGGCTCCTGGCTTCGGATCAGCGCGGTGCACTGGCCACAGCGCACTGGCCGCAGTGGCCATTGGGGGGTGAACCAACGGGAAAAGGAAGACCTTTCTCTCTGTCTGTCTCTCTCTCACTGTCCACTCTGCCTGTCAAAAAAAAAAAAAAAAAAAACACATTATTTTCAAGTGCATATAATGTATTTATCAAGACAAATCATGTTTTGTGCCATAAAACAAATCCCATAAATTTAAAAGGATTCAAATCATAAAAACTATGCTTAACTATTAAGTTAAATTAAAAACTATATAATGGGGTTGGTGGTTAGCCTCTTGGTTAAGACACTGTTTGAGATGCTCATGTCCCACATTAGAGTACTAGGTTCAATTCCCAGCTCTGGTTTCTAGCTCCAGCTTCCTGCTAATGTGGTGGACCCTAAGAGGCAGTGGTGATAGCTCAAGTAATTGGGTCCTTTCACCCACTTGGGAGATCTGAATTGAGTTCCTAGTTCCTGGCCTGGGCCCAGATCCTGCTATTGCAGGCACTGAGGGAAAGAACTAATGGATGGGATCTCTCTCTCTCTCTCCCCCTCTCCCTCTCCCTCTCCCTCTGCTTCTCTCTCTGTCTCTCAAACAAATGAATAAAAATAATTAACATCAGGATATTTGAAAATCCCCAAGTATTTGGAAATAAACCAATATAATTTTAAAAATGCAGGCGTCAAAGGAGACATAAAATGAAAATTAAAAGTATTTTAAATTGAAAGAAAATGAAAAGTAGTGTATCAAGACTTGTAAGAAGCAGTTAGCCGGCGCTGCGGCTTACTAGGCTAATCCTCCGCCTAGCGGTGCTAGCACACCGGGTTATAGTCCTGGTCAGGGCACCGGATTCTGTCCCGGTTGCCCCTTTTCCAGGCCAGCTCTCTGCTGTGGCCCGGGAAGGCAGTGGAGGATGGCCCAAGTGCTTGGGTCCTGCACCCCATGGGAGACCAGGATAAGCACCTGGCCCCTGCCATCGGATCAGCGCGGTGCGCCGGCAGCAGCGTGCTGGCCAAGGCGGCCATTGGGGGGTGAACCAACGGGAAAAGGAAGACCTTTATCTCTCTCTCTCTCTCTCTCTCTCTCTCTCACTGTCCACTCTGCCTGTCAAAAATAAATAAATAAATTAATTAATTAATTAAAAATTAAAAAAAGAAGCAGTTAAAGTGTATTCAGAAAGATATTTATAGTAAGAAGAAAGGTCTCAGATCAAGGATATCAGCTTTCATCTTTAAAAAAAACAAACAAACAACGAAAAAAAAAAAACCAAGAAAAAGTAGCAAATGAAACCCAAAGTAAGCAGAAGAGAGGAAACAAACAAATCCAAATGGAAGCCAGTGAAAAAGAAACCATGAAAACTTAACAAAAATAAATGAAACTAAGTGCTAATTTTATGGATGTGTGTGTGTGTGCGTATATATATTTGGAAGGCTGAAAGACCTGGAGCGACAGAGACACAGAGCGAGATCTTCCATCCACTGGTTCACTTTCCAAATGGCTGCAATGGCCAGGGCTGGGCCAGGCTGAAGCCAGGAGCCAGGAGTCATCCAGGAAGTCCATCCAGGTCTCCCATGTGGTGGCAGGGAGCCAAGTAATTGAGGCACCTGCTGCTGTCTTCCCAGGCACATTAGCGAGGAGTTAGCTAGGAAACAGAGGAGCAGGCACTTGAGCCACTGCTCTGATACAGGATGCCAGGTTGCAAATGACAGCTTAACCCTGTTTCACAGCACTGGCTGCTAAAACTACTTTTTGGAGATCAATAAAATCAGTCAATTTATAGCCAAATTTATGAAGAACAAAAGCAGAAGAGTCACAAATTATCAATCTCAGAAGATAGGTGGCATCACCACAGATGCTACAAATATTAAAAGGATAAGAAAATATCACAACCAACATTATACCTTAGAATGAGCAACATAGAGAAAGTGGCAGATTCCTCCACAGGCATAAACTACCAGTGCTTAACCTGAATAGCTTTATTTCTATTAAACAAATGGAACTTCTCATTGCAAACTTGGACAGTTTCACTTAAGATTTTAAAAAATGTGTACAAGGAAACGTTTTGGAAGGGGTGGATGAAGATGATGCTCTGTCTTCATAATTTTGATTATGGTGATGGCTCCATGGATACATATGTAAATGTTTATCAAATTATACATTTTAGATATGTGCATATATTATATGTGAACTATAATAAAGCTGTTAAAAATTATCAGAAATAAAATCTTATGAAAAGTGTAAGAAAGTGTAAGATGATTACTTAAAGGTAAATGAGAGATGGTATGTATTTCAAGACAGCAAAAAGAAATGAAGGAAGGAAGGAAGGAAGGAAGGAAGGAAGGGAGGAAGGAAGAAGAGGGGAGGGAGGAAGAATTGAAAAGCACAGATTGAATCCATTTTCTGGTAGCCTTATCCCGCCCACCTCCGTTTTCCCCCAGTCTCTCCTCAAAGATATTCTGGATACAGGTGCTTCTTCTAGCATGGCTTACCATCTTTTTTTGAGGAGGTTGAATCTATATATATAAAGCCAGGGCCCATAAACAGCCCTTTCACAACTAACAATAGCTTTGTAAGAAGTGTAAATTCCCCCAATTTATTAGAGCTCAAGTTGTGACTTCTATTGCTGCCATTTTTCCTATTGTAAAGATCATATCTTTTTTCTTTCTGAGCAGCTAATGGATGCCACAAACTGAGGAACTGGATTAGCTTACCAGCTGGTCTGGGTTTATGGCAGTCCCCCTGACTTGGTCCATAGCTAGTGCATCTTGAAAGATCTTTACAAAGACCTCACCAAAGAATCTGCTTCTCCCCAGCATTTACCATTCAAAGACTTTTCAAAACAGAAGTCTCCGGTTTTGAACGTTATTCAGTATAGCAGAGTGAAAAATGCATATGTTTAACCTCAGGAGATTTACAAGAAAAAATGGCATGTTCATTCTGAAGTTCCCAGACTGTATCTGTGTTGATATAGAAAATTTTCCCCAAAGTGAATTTAAAATGCTCTTCTTTTTTATATTGGAATTATTTTTATAATAGCCTTTGTATATGTTTCATTTTGTTTTCATTATCAAATTTGTAAGATGTAAAATAATTCTTCAGGAATGAAATTCTTATTTATAATAATACGCAGGTCAGGAAGATTTTACTGCGAAGTCTTGACTTTCAATGAGGAGACTAGAATGAAATTTGTGTGATTGATTTTGTTCTAAAGGAAATTCTAGATGAGCTCTAAAAGGACTTCACTGTATATCAGTTTTCACATGAATACAAAACAAGGAGAGTGGGTTAAATGAGTTTCAATATTCTTTCCAAACCACAGTGCTCAACTTACTAGTTTCTAGATGACTATCTCTGTGTTTACAGCTTTCTCACTCTTCATATTGCATTTCTCATTCCCTTCTTCATATTTGCTCTTAATTGTGCTTTCATTACCATTCCTGCTACATTTCACAAAAAAACTACTCAACTTTCTTTCTCATATGCATTCCTCTTATGATACATAGAAAAAGAGAACCTAGTTAAAAATTTAAGTTTTTCTTCTAAATTAATGGCACCGCTTCTTGTTAGTGATAACATCGCTTATATACTGTTGAGGTAACCATACTTCATGCTTAGTCAATTTCTATCATGATATATGAAGAACATAAATGTTACGCATCACTAATATCATTAATATTGTCATTTACACCATCACAAATACAAATCATTAACACTATCTGATTTCAACATTTGTTATAATCTATGATAACCAAGATACATGGTATTGGCATGAAGACAAATCTATGAATGGAACAGAATATATATTGAATTATTGGATAGCTAATTTAAACCAAAAAGATTTTTATTTGTGGGGCAGAGAAAGGTGAGAGAGAGAGAGAAAGAGTGAGAGCACACTCCCAGCTGCTGGCTCACTCCCTAAATGCCTGCATTGGCTGGGGCTGGGCCAGACTGAAGCTGGAACCTAGAAACTTAACGTAGGCGTCCCACATTCAGTGGCAGAAGCCCAATTAGTTGGGCCATCACCACTGCCACCCCACCCTCACTCCCAGGATCTGCAGTAGCAGGAAGCTGGAGTCAGGACCCAATCATAAAGTTGAGATATGAGACATGGGCTTCTTCTTCTTCTTCTTTTTTAAGATTTATTTGAAAGTCAGAGTTACACAAAGAAAGGAGAGGCAGAAAAAGAGAGAGATCTTCCATCCACTGGTTCACGCCCCAATTGGCTGCAACGGCCCGGAGCTGCGCCAATCCGAAGCCAGGAGCCAGGAGCTTCTTCTGGGTCTCCTATGTGGGTGCAGGGGCCCAAGGACTTGGGCCATCTTCTACTGCTTTCCCAGGCAACAGCAGGAGAGCTTCCCATATGGGATGCCAGTGCTTCAGGCCAGGGCGTTAACTCGCTGTGCCGCAGCAGACCCCATGAGACACGAGCTTCTTAAATGGTATCTAAATGCCAGCCCCTGGACAATTGATTTTTTAGTAAACAATCGTACTTTTTTTTTTTTTAGATTTATTTTTGTTTATTTGATAAATTACAGAATTACAGAGAGGGAGAAAGCTGGGAAGGACGAAAGATACTTCTTTATTCCGGTTTTTTTTGTTTTTTGGTTTTTTTTGGATTTTATTTATTTAAATTGGAAGTGAAGTAGCCATGAGTGGAACTGGTACCTGTATGGGATGCTGGTGCTGAAGGATGCTCTTAACCCACCATGCCACAATACTATCCCTGACAATTCTTTTTCTTTAAAAAATATTTTATTTATTTATTTGCAAGATAGAGTTACAGGCAGAAAGAGGGGGAGATAGAGAGAAAGGTCTTTCATCTGCTGGTTCATTCCCAAATGGACAAAATGGCCAGAGCTGGGCCAATCTGAAGCCAGGAGTTAGGAGCTTCCTCCAGGTCTCTCAAGTAAGTACAGAGGCCAAAGGACTTAGCCATCTTCTACTGCTTTCCCAGGCCATAGCAGAGAGCTGGATCAGAAGAGGAGCAGCCAGGACATGAACCAGTGCCCATATGGGATACAGGCACTATAGGCGGAGACTTACCAACCACACCACGGTGCCAGCCTGACAATTCATTTTTGATAAAAGTACAAAGGCAAGCCATCACAGACAGGATAGATTTTCAACAAATGGTGCTGGAACACCTGTAATATCTTGAATATCTGTAAGGGGAAATCTGAAGCTCATACCGTATAAGAAAATAAGCTGCAAATGAATCATAGAACTAACTGCAGAACCTCAAACTATTGAATTTCCAAAAGAAAACAGGACAAAATCTTTGTGACCTTGAATTAAGCAATGACTTCTTAGACATAACACTAAAAACATAATTTATCCAGGAAAAAACCTGATAAATAGAACTTCATCAAAATTGATAACTTCTTTTTGAAAGACATTATTAAGAAAATAAAAAAAAACCTGCAAACTGAGAGAAAATATTTTCAAATCATATATGTGATAAAGGACTTGCATCCAAATATATATATATATATACAGTATTCTTTACACTTATAATAAAGAAATTGATCCACTTAAAAATGGGCAACAGATGTGAATATCAAGTATATATAACTGACAAATAATCACGTGGGAAAACAGTATCATTAGTCATTAGCAGAAGAAAATTTGAAATCACAATGAGATAGCACATTTATTATTCATTCGAAGGCTGACAATACCAAGTGCTGGACTGGATGTGGAGCAACTGAAACTCTCATAAACAGCTGATGGGAAAGTAAAATGGTGCAACCACTTTAGAAAGCAGTTTGACAGGTTCTTTAAAAGTTAGACATAACTCTCACCATGTTACTCAGGCTTTCTTCACTAAAATATTTACTTATGGCATATCTCCATATAAACACATGTACACAAATGTCCATAGATGCTATATTTGTAACTGCAAAAAAATCCAATGTTTATCAACAGGTGAACGGATGGATAAACAAACTATGACATATCCATACAATGGAATGCTTTTAGCAATAAAGGAGAATAAACTATTAATACACATGTAGCCGCACATGGATGAGTCTCTAATTCAGGACCAGCTATATAGTTTTTGTGGCCCTATGCAAAGTGAAGATGTGGGTCCCCTTGTTCAAACATTATTAAGAATTGCAGGGGCAGGCATTTCATGGAACCATAAGACACAGCCTGGGAAGCCCACATCCAGTATAAGAGTGCCAGGATCTGAATTGTGACTCTGCTCCTTATCCAGCTTCCTAATAATGCACCCTGGGGGCAGCAGGTAACAGCTCAGGTATTTGGGTAACTGCCACCCACATGGGAGACCAGGATTGAGTTCTGGGTTCTTGGTTTTGGCTTGGCCCAGCTCCAGCTATTGTGGGCATTTGCAGAGTGAACCAGTGGATGGAAGATGTGCCTGTCTCAATTGCTCTCTTTCTTTCTTCCTCCCTTCCTCCCTCCCTGCCTCCCTTTCAAATAAATGAAAATAAGCACAAGTTTATTAAAAAGCATTTCACAAATGTGACTACAGAATGTTAAGCACCAAGGCTCTGTGGGACATGCAGGTCACCCGCCCATGAAGCTGGGCCTGCTCAACATGAGTATCCTGAAAGTGAAAGAAGCCAAAGACAGAGAGTGGGTAAAACCTGAGTCAGTCTCTATATACTTCTTGACAAATGCTAATTGATTTGTTGGACACAAAGAAGCTTAGTGGTTGCTTCAGGATGGTGTGGAGTGGGGCAGGGCTGGGAGGGAGACTACAAAGGGACGGGAGAGAATTGTTTGAGGTGGTGTTATGTTCACAATCTTGATTGTGGTGAAGGTTTCATGAAGAATATGTTAATCAAAACTCACCACCGCCTTTTCAAATAGAGTGATTCTCAGTAATGTATCTGTTCTCTTTCTCCTAATACTTTGAAGTCTTCACCAATTTGCACAGCATGGCCCTGTGTTCGTGTCACACCTTACCCTGTATTATACTCTTGGAATCTGTCTCCTGAACTCATACTCACCTCTCAAGTATTCAAAAGTGATTTCTTCATGAAGCCTGTTCTGAGATGTGTGTGTTCCCTATGGCGTCTTAACTGCTGCACCAAAAGCCTGCACCTACATTTTATCCATCTGTAATATGGTATATATTCCTAGAATATTGAATTTTTTTAAAAAAACATTATATTTTACATTGTAGAAAGATAACCATTGTGAAAATGAGGTAAATCTCCTGTTAGAATCCATGCTTTAAAGTAATAGTTGGGGGACCGGCACTGTGGCATAGTAGATAAAGCCACCACCTGCAATGCCAGCATCCATATGGGCGCCAGACAGTTCAAGTCCCAGCTGCTCCACTTCTGATCCAACTCTATGCTATGGCCTGGGAAAGCAGTAGAAGATGACCCAAGTGCTTGGACCCCTGTACTCATGTATGAGACCTGAAGGAAACTTCTGGCTCCTGGCTTCAGATTGGCGGGGCTCCAGCCATTGCAGCCAATTGAGGAGTGAATCAGCAGATGGAACACCTCTCTCACTCTCTCTCGCTCTCGCTTTCTCCCTCGCTGCCTCTCCTTCTCTCTCTCTCTAACTTTGACTTTCAAATAAATAAATAAGTCTTTAAAAAAAGAAAGCAATAGTTGGGGGCCGGCACTGCAGTGTAGTGGGTAAAGCCACCGCCTGCAGTGCTGGCATGCAATATGGGCACTGGTTCAAGTCCCAGCTGCTCCACTTCTGATCCAGCTCTCTGCTTTGGCCTGGGAAAGCAATGGAGGATGGCCCAAGTCCTTGGGCCCCTGTACCCATGTGGGAGACCCAGAAGAAGCTCCTGGCTCCTGGCTCCTGGCTTCAGACCAGCACAGCTCTGGCCATTGTGGCCAACTAGGGAGTGAGTCAGCGGATAGAAGACCTCTCTCTCTCTTTCTACCTCTCCTTCTCTCTGTGTGTAACTCTGCCTTTTAAATAAATAAATAAATAAATAAATCTTTTTTTTAAATAAATAGTTGGAGGTTAAACTATTAACTGCAAAACATAAGTGAACTATGTCACAATATCTTGCTTTATGTAAAACATGAATAATATATTTTATACTTTAAAATATTATTCTTAGCATTTCAAAATTAACTTTAGTAATCTATACATGAAGAAATGCATTCATTTTATGCATTCAGACTTTTTTTTAAATGATTTTATTTTATTATTTATTTGAGAGGTAGATTTACAGACAGAGGGAAAGACAGAGAGAAAGGTCTTCCATCCACTGGTTCACCCCCAAAATGGCTGAATGGCTGGAGCTGAGCTGATCGGAAGCCAGGAGCCAGGAGCTTCTTCCGGGTCTCCCACGTGGGTGCAGTGGCCCAAGCACTTAGACCATTTTCTACTGCTTTCCCAGGCCATGGCAGAGAGCTGGATCAGAAGAGGAGCAGCCGGGACTGGAACTGGCACCCATATGGGATGCTGGTGCTGCAAGCAGGGGCTTTAACCTGCTGCGCCACCGTGCCAGCTCCAAGTTGTATCCATTTTTAGAAAAAGTTTATGAGAGGGAGAGAAGCGTGAGAGAGAGAGAGAGAGAGAGCGCTCCCACATGATTGCTCGCACCCCAAATTCCCACAATGGCTAAGGCTGGGCTGGAGCCAAAGCTGGGAGCCAAGAATACAATCCAGGTCTCCCACATGTGTAGCAGAAACCCAATTTCTTGATCTATCAATGCTGCCTCCCCAGGATCTCCATTGGTAGGAAGCTCAAGGAAGGAGCTAGAGCTGAGAACGAAAACTGGGTAATCCCATGTAGGACACAAGTGTCTGAACTGCTAAGCTAAGTATTCGCACTGAGTTGTATCCTTTTTAATAAATGGGTCAATGTAAGTAAAATGTTCCCCTGAATTCTGTGAGCTATTGTAGAAAATGATTAAATTCAGGAGCGGTTTGTGGGAACCTTGAGTTTATAGCCAGTCAGACAGATGTACAGGTAACAGCCTGGACTTGGCACTTGGTGTCTGAAGTGGGGGTAGTCTTGTGGGAGTGAGCCCTTACTCTGTGGATCTGATGCTATTTCCTTGTAGATAGTGTCAGAACAGTTAAATTGTAAGACGGTCTTCATCCTTGTTTTACCCTTGCTATCGCAGAATAACACACATTGAGAGATTTGTAAAGAAAAGATTGATTTCTCACAGTTCTGGAGGCCAGGAAGTTCCATATCAAGGTGCCGGTGTCTGGTGAAGGCAGATGCGTCATCACACAGGGGAAGAAAGAGCACATGGCACAACAAGAGGGCAGGAGCTTAAACAAGCAGAAGCTGAATTTGCTTTTTTGACAAGCCACTCCTGCAACAACTAACCCACTCTCAAAATTAACGGCCTCAGTCCATCATGAGGGTGGAGCCCTCATGACTTAAACACCTTGGAATACCAAAATTCTGTTACATTGACAATTAAATTGCAACATGAGCTTTGGAAAGGGCACTCCAGCTGCTCAGACCATAGCAGACACCCACATGATACCGACAGAGACCTGCAGAACTGCTCAGCATGGAAAACCACACGTGTGAATATAGAAAGTGTGTGTTTCTGCTCTACATCCTCTGAAATATAACAGCTTGTTGCTCCTGTCTGATAGGAACAAGTGCTATTTTTGGCCTGTGTGTGCTCAAAATAGTTTCCTCTAATCTGCCTGTCCCCAGATTTGAGTACTTTTCTCACAAGTACAAGCTGATCAGTACTCAGCTGGATCCTCAGGAGGGATTCTCTGTAGACGACCAGGGTTCTCTCTGCGTGTTGCCCTAGTACTCTGCCCTGTGAACCCTAAAAGCTTCGAACCACCAGTGATACCAGCTCCATCTCCTCATCCCGAGGAGATTGATTCTCAGCACCACAGCCTGAAAGATCAATCCAGGCGGTAAGCTGGGCCAATTATACAACTCATTTCATTTGTGTCTCATTTCGGTTGTTCCTAAACTCACTCCAGGTTTTTCAGTTGGTCCACACAGGAGGATAAAGCCAGTCTCTAGGGGCTGACACTGTGGTGTAGGGAGTAAAGCCACCACCTGCAGTGTCAGCATCCCATATGGGCACCTGTTTAAGTCCCAGCTGCTCCACTTCCAATCCAGCTCCCTGCTAATGTGCCTGGGAAAGAAGCAGAAGATAGTTCAGGTGCTTGGGTCCCTGCACCCATGTGGGAGACCCAGGAAACTCCTGGCTCCTGGCTTTGGATGGGCCCAGCTCCAACTGTTGCTGGCATTTGGGGAGTGAACCAGTGGATGGAAGATCTCGCTTGCACATTCTTTCTGTGTAACTCTGCTTTTCAAATAAATAAATAGGGGCTGGTGCTGTGGTGCAGAGAGTTAACGCCCTGGCCTGAAGTGCCGGCATCCCATATGAGCGCCGGTTCCAGTCCCGGTTGCTCCTCTTCCAATCTAGCTCTCTGCTATGGCCTAGGAAAGCAGTGGAAGATGGCCCAAGTCCTTGGGCCCCTGCACGTTGTGGGAGATCCGGAAAGAAGCTCCTGGCTCTTGGCTTCAGGTTGGCGCAGCTCCGGCCATTGCGGCCAATTGGGCAGTGAACCACTGGATGGAAGATCTCTCTCTCTCTCTCTCTCTCTCTCTCTGCCTCTCCTCTTTCTGTGTAACTCTGACTTTCAAATAAAATAAGCAAATTAATTTAAAAATAATAAATAAATTAATCTTTTTTAAAAGCGATTATTTTGTCTATCTTGTTCAAAGACAAAGTTTTTATCATTATATATAGTATTTTTAGCAGTAAGACTCTCCATATGGAGTGAAATGGACATTTTGAGATTCGATAATTGTTTACAGCCCTTGTCTCTTCCATTGAGGAATAGTGTTTTTTTTTCTTCATACTTCTTGTTGAACTCTTTTACTTAGTGTAAGGTTAACTATATGACCATTAAGTAAACTGAAAATAGATCTTTATAAAAATTAAGAGTGGGGTGTGAATCTATGGCCATACCATCCTGAACATGCCTGATCTCGTCTGATCTCAGAAGAGTGGGGATGTGAGAAGGAGGTCCTTCTCAGGTTGGCACATGGGTGTGAGGGAGGGTGGGGGATGAAGTATCACTATGTTCCTAACTGTATATATGAAATACATGAAACTTGAATAACTTAAATTAAAAAAAATTTTAAAAAGACTACCCCAAGTGATTTTAGTGAATAGTAGTGGTGAAAATGGGAATTTATCTATTGTATATATGGAAACAGTATATTTTCTTTCATCATTAATACAGTATTTGTGAGTTTCTTGAAGATGCCCTTTAATTGGTTGAGAAAAGTATCTTCTATTTTTAGTTTTTTTCTGTGAACAGAGAAAGAGGGAGCACGAGGTGTTCCATCCACTGGTTCACTCCCCAGATGCTGCAGTGGTTGGAGCTGAACTGATCTGAAGCCAAAAGTCAGGAACCAGGACCTTCTGCTGGGCCTCCCACATGGGTTCAGGGGCCCATGTACTTGGGCCATCCTCCACTGCTTTTCCAGGCTATTAGCAGGGAGATGGATAGGAAGCGGAGCAGTCAGGACTCACACCAGTGCCCATATGGGATGCTGGTGTTGCAGGTAGGTGCTTAACCTACTTCAGCACAGTACTGGGGGTAATGCTTTTTAAAAATCCAGACTGGTAATCTCCACCTTTTAACTGGAGTGTTTAGACCTTTTGTATTTGATGTAATGATTAGCTTTGGATTTAAAATCATCATATTATTATTTGTCCTGTTCTTTTTTCTTTTTCTCATTTACTACCTTCTTTTAAATTATTTGAATTTTTAACACTTTCACAGCCTTTCTGGTGGTGACCTCCATAAGAGAACATGCATCTAGCAAAAGATCTCCTCTCTCTGTCTCCAGAAGAGAAGAGGAAACTCAAATAGGGCCTGCCTCCCAACCCGTTTTTACTTCACAGATGTGAAATGCCCAGGCTGCAATAAAATCGCAATGGTCTTTAGCCTTGTACAAGTTCTGTGTGTTGACTACTCCAGTATCCTCTGCTGGCCTACTGGAGGAAAAGCAAGGCTTATAGAAGGATCTTCCTTGATGTCAGGAGCTGGTAATCAATCCAGGACTCCCCCATAGGAAACAAAACCTAATTACTTGAGCATTACCACTCTTCTCAGGGTGTATATCAGCAGGAAGCTGGAGTCAGGAGCCAGAGCTGGGTATCAAACCCAGATACTCTGACATGGGATACTGGCATTTTAACAGTTAGATAAAACACCTGCCCCCCAGAGTGTTTCTGCAGACTGATTTTTCTACTTGTTATTAGTCACATTTCCAGTAATTTTTAAAAATTGGAATCTAGCCATTATAGAGTCTTTTTAATTTTTTAATAAGATTTATTTATTTATTTTGAAAGAATTAAAGTAAGAGGGAGAGACAGTGAAAAAAACAGATCATCCAACCACTGGTTCATTCTCCAAATGGCTGCAACTGCCAGGGCTGGGCCAGGCAGATGCCAGGAGCCTGTAGCTTCTTCCTCATGTGGGTGAGAGGCCTAAGCACTGTGGCATCTTCCACTACTTTTCCCAGGAGCATTAGCAGGGAGCTGGATCTGAAGGGGAACAGCCAGGACAGAAACGGGTGCCCATATGGGATGCCGGCTTCACAGGCAGCTCTACCCACTGCACCACAACACTGACCCTGTTTTTGTTTGTTTGTTTAATATTTATTTTTTTAGAAAGAGTTACAGAGAGGGAAAGAGAGAGACACAGAAAGAAAGATCTTCCATCTGGTGGTTCACTTCCCAGATGACTGTAACTGCAGCCTTTAGCAGGGAGTGGGGAGGTATTTCAGAAGTGGAGCAGGGGCTGGTGCTGTGGCGTAGTGGGTAAAGCCGCCACCTGAAGTGCCAGCATCCCATTTGGGCACTGGTTTGAGACCCGGCTGCTCCATTTCTGATCCAGCTCTCTGCTATGGCCTGGGAAAGCAGTAGAAGATGGCCCAAGGCCTTGGGCCCCTCCACCTGTGTAGAAGACCCAGAAGAAGCTCCTGGCTCCTTCCTTCCTATCGGCGCATCTTCGACCATTACAGCCAATTGGGGAGTAAACCAGTGGATGGAAGACCTCTCTCTCTCTCTGCCTCTCCTCTTTCTGTGTAACTCTGACTTTCAAATAAATAAATAAATCTTAAAAAAAAGTGGAGCATCCGGGATCTGAACTGGTGCACATATAGGATGTTGGCATTGCAGGTGGTAGCTTTACCTGCTATGTCACAACAGTGGCCCACTTTGTGTGTGTGTGTGTGTGTGTGTGTTTAAACTATTTTATTTGAAAGGCAGAGAGAGAAGCAGAAAGATAGAGACCTTATCTTTGCTGGTTCATTCCCCAAATGCCTGCAACAGCTGGGGCTAGGGCAGGCTAAAGTCAGGAGCCAGGAACTCAATATGGATCTCCTACATGGGTAGCAGGGATCCAAGAACTTGACCCTTCACCTGCTGCCTGGGGAGGGGTATACATTAGCAGGAAGCTGAATGGGAAGCAGAACCAGGACTCTGACATGAAAAGTGGATGTCTCCTGTGCCAAACGCTTATTCCATTATACCCTTATTTGTTACCCAGCTTGATCCTTACTAGAGTTACTTTTCACAATTTTGTAGAGCAAACACAGAGTAGCATTCTCTCTCAGGCTGTTCCCCACTACTAAGACATTACCATTAGTGTACTCAAGTGGGTCTCCAACCCTCTGGCTTTGACAACTGAGATGACTCCCAAACTAGTCTGAACTTTTGTTTTGATTCCTCAGTAATTGTTCTTTCCCTCAAGATTGTTTACCTAGACTTGCAGAGCTTCACCCTATGATTAGATTAGCATGAAGCTAGAGTCTCAAGATTTCTGTAGCTCTTCTCTGCATTGCATCTTCCTAATAGTCTCTTTAAATTCTAGTCTCTCTGTCTCCCCAAACTTGTATGATCTTTTCAAATATTAAGACATTTTGATTCTTTTTGGGTTTCTCTTCACTGTGTCACAGGCCAGAAACTGATTCCAGGCAGAAAGCTGTGGTAACCATAGAACTCAATGTACGTTTCCTTTCTCTTTGGGAGCACAGTCCACTGCTGACTGTTGTCTCATGTTTGAAATAAGTCATTTACCATATTTTGTCCAGTGTTCTATCTGCTTATAGTGAAATGATAAGTCTGGATCCCGGTACTCCCTCGTGGCCAGTAATAGAAGCATGCCATTTTAATCATAACCTATTTTATTTCTTTACTGCATTTAACAAAATATTTATGAAACATCTACTGTGAAGAGTCCAGACATATAGAATCATTCACAACTAATGTTTTTCCAACAAACCTAGTTTTACTGTAGATTTCAAATAGGGCCCCCACATTCTTTGACACTCCCTCCACTTTATTTTCTCTCCCTTAAGTATAGACCTGTGACTACATTTCCAACAGAATTTGAGGGAGATGATGCTGTGCTCATTTCCCAGAGCAGGTCTTAAGGAAGTGGCAGATGACTCTTCTTGCCTTTCAGAATGCTGTCTTATGCCCCTCTAATATGTTGGAGGGACCAAGCAGATTTATGGGAGGACCCATGCGGTTGTTATGGCTGCCAGCCCCATTGACCCAGCCAACTGTCAGTATCAATTGCCAGATACATAACAGAGTAAATTCTCAAATCATTGTAGCCCAAGCTGTAGAGTCACTCAAGCCTTAGAGCCACCCCTGCTCATGTTCTGTGGAAGACAGGCAAGTTGGCGCTGCTTAGCTTTGTCCAAATTTCTGATATGTTAAGCAAAAGAAATGATTGCTTGGCCGGCGCCGTGGCTCACTAGGCTAATCCTCCGCCTAGCGGCGCCGGCACACCAGGTTCTAGTCCCGGTCGGGGCGCCGGATTCTGTCCCAGTTGCCCCTCTTCCAGGCCAGCCCTCTGCTGTGGCCAGGGAGTGCAGTGGAGGATGGCCCAGGTGCTTGGGCCCTGCACCCCATGGGAGACCAGGAAAAGCACCTGGCTCCTGGCTCCTGCCATCGGATCAGCGCGGTGCGCCGGCCGCAGCGCGCCGGCCGCGGCGGCCATTGGAGGGTGAACCAACGGCAAAGGAAGACCTTTGTCTCTCTCTCTCACTGTCCACTCTACCTGTCCAAAAAAAAAAAAAAAAGAAATGATTGCTGTTGCTTTAAGACACGAAATTTGGGGTGCTTTTTATGTAGTAATAGCTACCTGGAACAAACATCACATTATTAAAAATAGATTTAATATTTATTATTTACCTAATACCGGTCACATACTGAGTCAGGAAATCTGAGTGGAAGTTTAGAGAAGGTCTAGGATCTAAATAGAATAAAGGCCAAGAAAGCAAAAAGAATTGCTTGTTTGAAGATACAAAAAGTATGGAAACATTTGAGCAATTGCGGTAGTTCAGAAAGACTAAATTAGAGGGCATGAGGAAAAAACTATGAAAAGACAAGGTATTCGGGTACCAGTTCTTAAAGGATGCAACACCAGGCCGGCACCGTACCTCAATAGGCTAATCCTCCACCTGCGGCGCCAGCACCCCGGGTTCTAGTCCCTGTTGGGGCGCCAGATTCTGTCCTGGTTGCTCCTCTTCCAGTCCAGCTCTCTGCTGTGGCCCGGGAAGGCAGTGGAGGATGGCGCAAGTCCTTGGGCCCTGCACCCGCATGGGAGACCAAGAGAAGCACCTGGTTCCTGGCTTCGGATCGGCACAGCATGCCAGCCATAGTGCGCTGGCTGCAGCGGCCATTGAGGGGTGAACCAACGGAAAAGGAAGACCTTTCTCTGTCTCTCTCTCTCAGTGTCCACTCTGCCTGTCAAAAAAAAAAAAAAAAAAAAAAAAGGATGCAACACCAAAGAATTAGCGTTTAATTCTGAAGGCAGGATACTACTCTGCACACTTGTAATCAGGTAATTAATTATTTAATGACTTCCCCACAAGCTGTATTCAAAAAAAAAAACTAGGTTAAATCACTTAGAGTTTTTATTCCTATGATATTTCTATCAACTAGAATGGTACCTTGCATACACATGGAGTTAATATATATTGAGTAGCTGGGTGACCGAAGAACCATCTAAAAATCTCAAGGGCATAACATAATCAGATTGGTATGTGAGAAAAATCCTTCTGGCAGTAGTGTGGGGAATGATTGGAGATAGATAGCTGTATTAGTCGGCATGGGCTGCCAAAACAAAATAACACAGGATGAGTGACTTAAATAACAGAGCATTTCTCACACTTCTGGAAGTTGAAAATCAGATCAGGGTGCCAGGATGGTCAGCATCTACTGAGAGTTTTTTTTTTTTTTTTTGCCTTCTCATGGTGTTCTTGCATGACTCAGAAAGGGAGAAAGAACAAATAACATGGTGTTCTTTCTATAAGGACACTGATTCTATTAAGAGGACCCTTGCCTCATGGTCTCATCTTAATCTAATTAATCCCCAAAGACCTCCCCACCAAATGTCATCACTTTGGGGATTAGTCAATATAGAAAGAGGAATTCAGTTAATTCTACAGAAGTAGGGATGGATAAAACAGATAGGAGGCAAATGTAATACAGCAGTCCCCACTTAACTGGAGGGGATACATTTCAAGCTCCTCAGCAGATGGCTAAAATTGTACATAGCCTGCCTATGTACATATCCCTGTCTATATCATATATTTTAGTACATATCCTCATATACTCCTATGATGAAGTTTATTTTTTAAAAGATTTATTTATTTATTTGGCCGGCACCGCGGCTCACTAGGCTAATCCTCCGCCTAGCAGCGCCGGCACACTGGGTTCTAGTCCTGGTCGGGGCACCGGATTCTGTCCCGGTTGCCCCTCTTCCAGGCAAGTTCTCTGCTGTGGCCAGGGTGTGCAGTGGAGGATGGCCCAAGTGCTTGGGCCCTGCACCCCATGGGAGACCAGGAGAAGCACCTGGCTCTTGCCATCGGATCAGCGCAGTGCGCCGGCCGCAGCGCGCAGGCCACGGCGGCCATTGGAGGGTGAACCAACGGCAAAGGAAGACCTTTCTCTCTGTCTCTCTCTCTCACTGTCCACTCTGCCTGTCAAAAAAAAAAAAAAATGTATTTATTTATTTGAAAGGCAGAATTACAGAGAGGCAGAGGCAGAGAGAGAAGTCTTCCATCCACTGGTTCAATCCCCAAAGGGCTGCAACAGCTGGAGCTGGGCCCATTTGAAGCCAGGAGTCAGCAGCTTCTTCCAGGTCTCCCACATGGGTGCAGGGGCCCAAGGACTTGGGCCATCTTCCACTGCTTTCTCTGGCCATGGCAGGAGCTGGATCGGAAATGGAGCAGCCGGGACTTGAACTGGCACCCATGTGGTATGCTGGCACTGCAAGTAGCAGGTTTACCTGCTATGCCACAGTACTGGCCCCAATAAAATTTAATTTATAAGTTAGTCACAGTATGAGATAAGCAACAATAATAAAACAGTAACTGCAACAGTATGCTGTAATAAAAGTTATGTGAATGTGGTCAATTTGATAGCTGAGAAAGCTCCTAAGTGACTAATTGGCAGTGTATATGCTCCAGAGAGATGATTCACTTCCTGGGCAGGACAGAGCGAGATTTTGTCATGAGACACAGAATGCTGTGCACTTTATTTTTTTTTTTTTTTTTTTTTTTTTTTTTTTTTTTTTTTTTTTTTTTTTTTTTTTTTTTTTTTTTTTTTGACAGGCAGAGTGGACAGTGAGAGAGAGAGACAGAGAGAGAAAGGTCTTCCTTTGCCGCTGGTTCACCCTCCAATGGCCGCCGCTGCAGCCGGCGCACCGCGCTGATCCTGGCAGGAGCCAGGAGCCAGGTGCTTTTCCTGGTCTCCCATGGAGTGCAGGGCCCAAGCACCTGGGCCATCCTCCACTGCACTCCCTGGCCATAGCAGAGAGCTGGCCTGGAAGAGGGGCAACCGGGACAGAATCCGGCGCCCCAACCGGGACTAGAACCCGGTGTGCCGGCGCCGCAAGGTGGAGGATTAGCCTATCGAGCCACGGCGCCGGCTCGCTGTGCACTTTAATACTTATGAATTGTTTATTCCTGAAACTTTCCATTTGATGTTTATGGACAAGTTTATTACAAGTGACTGATACTGCAGAAAGCCAACCCAAGATAAGGGGGCACTGGTATTATTCACCTAAGTGAGAAGGAAAGTATGAACTAAAGTAATGACAATGAAGCTTGGCAAGAAGGGCTAAATTTAAGAAATATTAATCAGTCCTATGTTGGGGAGAATTACTAAACTGTTAGCAACTTACCAGAGATACTTATTTTCCTGAACTTTAAAATCACAGATTTTTCTGAAGGAACACTACTTCCATGTTAGTATGTTTGTTTCTCTTAAATTTTTACTGATTTTAATTTTATATGAAAGACAGAGAAATACAGATGGGGAGAGATCTTCCACCCGCTGGTTCACATCTGCAACAGCTGGTGCTAGAGCAGGCTGAAGTCAGGAGCTAGGAGCTCAGTCCGGGTCTCCCATGTCGGGGGAAATGGTTCTAGTGCCTGCTGCCTCCTAGGCCTGCATTAGCAGGAAACTGGACTTGGTCCCAGGTACTCAGAAAGGAAGGTGGATCTCCCAACCTGCAACTTATGAACATTGTGTCTTTTTGGGACTGGCTTATTTCACTAAGTATAATGGTTTCCAGTTGCATCCATTTGTTGTGAAAAACAGGATTTCATTCTTTTTTATGGCTAACATTCCATATTGAATATATATATATAAAATATTTTGTTTATCCAGTCATTGGTTGATGGACATCTGGGTTGATTCTAAATCTTAATTATTGCAAATTGAGCTGTAATAAACATGGGGGTACAGATAACTCTTTCATATGCTGATTTCATTTCCTTTGGGTAAATTCCAAGGAGTAGGATGGCTCATAAGGTAAACACATAATATTACAGACACATTTCAGTGAGAAGTTGATATCTAGTCTCTCAAATGTTTTAAAAACTATGGTAGTGGCTATAGTTAGAGTCATGGCTGCTCCACTTCTGATCCATCTCCTTGCTAACACTCCTGGGAAAGCAGTGGAAGATGGCTCAAATGTGGAAGTACCTGCCAAACACATGAGAGATCTGGATGAAGCTCCTGGCTCCTGGTTTAAGCCTGTCCCAGTTCAGGCCTTTGTGGCCATCTGGGGAGTGAACCAGTGATGGAAGGTCTCTCTCTCTCTCTCTCTCTCTCTCTCTCTGCATTTCTTTCTTTAACTTGGCCTTTCAAATAAAACAAACAAACTACAGTAATACTAAAAGTGAAAATCTTATAATTTCATTGTCTTAAAGGCATGGTAAGTTGATCTCAAAATACAAATCCAGGGACTGGTGCTATGGAAAAGTAGGTTAATCCTCCACCTGTGGCAATGGCATCCCATATGGGCGCCGGTTCTAGTCCTGGTTGTTCCACTTCTGATCCAGCTCTCTACTGTGGTCTAGGAAAGCAGAAGATGGCCTAAGTCCTTGGGCCCCTGCACCAGAGTGGGAGACCAGGAAGAAGCTCCTGGCTCCTAGCTTTGGATTGGTGCACCTCTGGCTGTTTTGGCCAATTGGAGAGTGAACCAGCGGATGGAAGACCGTTCTCTCTCTCTCTCTCTGCTAATTCTACCTCTCAGATAAATAAATAAAATCTTAAAAAAACATTTTTTTCATATTTGGTCTTTGTTGTTATATGTAAAATTATTAATTTTCTAAAATGTTTTTTATAGCATATAAATTGCAAAGACTGCCAATGGTTAAAGTATTTTAGGTCAGAATATGTAGAAAATACTATCAATTCTAATATGTTATTTCCAGTGTTTACATATTGATAATCAAAGCTTGAACAATTTGTTCACCAGTTTTTTACTGGCAACAGAATATTACCCAGTCTCATTACTTGGACACAAAGCATGTCTCAATGCATTTTCTTTAACATCTGACTTTGATACAGGGTAATCATGATAATGGACCCAAGACACTGCCTAGAACTTGAGGTGGACAAGTTGTCACCTGATTCTGTCAGACCAGTAGTAAAAAATACGTTTTTGAGAGAGAAGGTCCTGCTTCCCTTATCAATATGTTTTGGAATAATTTGATGTCCATCATAATGACACAAAAGCAAGGTTTTGGTATTGACCCCTCAAAATGTTAATTATATGGAGTACTAATTTTACATTGTTGTGTTTTAACTTTTTTCTGCTATTGAAAGAAATGTATGGGGGCCGGAGCCATGACTCACTCGGTTAATCCTCCGCCTGCAGAGCCAGCATCCCACATGGGCGCCTGGTTCTAGTCTCGGTTGCTCCTCTTCCAGTCCAGCTCTCTGCTGTGGCCTAGTAGGGCAGTGGAGGATGGCCCAAGTGTTTGGGCCCTGTACCCGCACCAGGAGGGAGCACCTGGCTCCTGGCTTCCCATTGGCGCAGTGTCTGCTGTGGTGGCCATCTGGGGGGTGAACCAACGGAAAGAAGACCTTTCTCTCTGACTCTCTCTCTCACTGTCTAACTCTGTCAAAAAAAATAAAAAAGTATGCTCATCTCAGATGTGTCTGGAAAATATAAAATGCATAAAAAAATCAGTGAAAGTCTAACCATTCAGGGACAATCACAATATTCTCATGTTTTTTGTCTTTTATGATTGTGGCTATTTGTTACTTTACATGTTTTTGTACCTAAAATTCATGTTTTCAGATGCCTATATAAATATACCAATTTTTAGGTTCACTGTCAAAGGTTGCCTAGTTTTTACATAACATCTACTGTAATTTATTCAACCAATACTAACTATGATTACGTATCCTTTTTTACTTACTACTTTTAGGCCACTTACATTTGACCATCACTGCCTTATTATTGTTTTGTATAGATGATTTCCTCTAGGAAGAGTCTACCAATTTACACTTCAAACAACAATATGAGTGTACAAATCCCACATCCCTGATTCTTTTTCATCTTTTTGTCTAAATGACATAAAAGCATTATCTGGTATTTTAATTGCATTTTTGACGTTCAGAAGTGAGACTTCATTTGGATTGATTTTCATAAGCACCCTATGATTTTAAATCTCACTGAACCTCGATATTGGTTCCAACGCCACATCTGTAAGTGTTGTTAATTTGGGTATAATTTAGGTCATTCTGATGCACATACAAGGTGCGTTTACTAAATGTCCTCCAAAATCTGTAGCAGATATTCCTCAAAATTTCCACATGGCAGAGGATACTTCTCCTTTGCTAAATAAACTTAATCAACAATGTAATTAAAGCAACCTTTTAAGCCGCTAGGAATCACTAATTCCTGGTTACATTTTTCAGATTTTTTTTGGTTTTGTTTTTTCCCCCTTCTCAGTTTAGGAGCCGTCTTGGGCTGTGACATTCATTTCCTAATCCACAGCAGCTCAGGGACTCGATTAACGCCCCTCTAGAAAAGGGTTCCAGAGAGACTCGGGAGCCCGGCTCCCAGCGACTCCGGGAAGGTGCCAGCGTTACCTCAGCCTCTCCTAGGAGCCGCGCGCCCTGACACTCCCCTCTAGGGATTCGAGCCAGTCCATTCAGCTCACGGGACTTCAAGCAAGTTCCTGGCACCTCAGCGAATTGAACTGATACACTTTGTAAAAAGAAGAGGACCTAGAGGAATTTCCATGTCCTGTCAGAGCGACTACAAGGGTATTAACAACAGACAAGACGGAGAAAAAAGGGGGCTCGATCGACCCAAGCGCGACCCCTTTTTCTCGTTAGTCTCTGATACACAACGGGGTTGTTAGTCGTCTTCGGCGTGCCTGGAGGACCCCATCCCCCGGAGACTCTTGGCCAAGGGAAAAGCAGAAAACACAGGCACTAATCCTAGTCCCATATGCAGTGAATCCAAAGAGGAGTCAAGTGGAGGGAACTCTTGGCTGAGTGTGGGACGGCGGAGCAGGTTCTGCGTCGTTTCTGGTCAGGCGGTACGGAGGGCCCCTAGATTCCCGACTCGCTCCGCGCGGGGACCTAGTCGGCTGCTTAGCTGTTGCCGCCGCCGCCGCCGCCGCCGCCAGCGCCGCCGCCGCTGCTGTTGCCGCGGTTGCTGGGGGTGGATGAGCTCCGGAGCGGGTGGGGAACTGGTAGAGTCGCTGTTGCTGTTTTTGCCTGAAGGGTGTTTCTTCCCTCGTCGCACCCTGACTCCTGTGGTGGTGAGGCGGAGTCTCCGCGCTCACCTCGGCACGTAGTGGAAGATGCCTCTCTTTGCCACCAATCCCTTCGACCAGGATGTTGGTGAGTGTTTGTGCCGCGGCCAGTCCATTCCCCCACTGGACTGCAAGCCCACTGTGCCTGCCGTTGTGCACATTCGGGACCCCCCGGCCGGGGCCAAGCTCTTCCCCTTTCCCAGGGCTGGGAGAAGGTTAAGGGCTTGGCACATTCTCTTCGAGAGAAATGGTACTCAAGGAGTCTGTGAAATGGGCCTGGAGCTAGCACTGGGTTTCCAGAGAACTGCCTAAGGGGGTGGTGTAAAGGGCCTCAGAGGAGCAGCTGGTGTGGCATCTGGTGCTGGAAGAAGAGCGGGAGCTGAGGCGGGTGTCAGCTAGAGGAGGGTGGTAAGCCCTGTGACAGAAGTGTCCCCCTGGACCACTGTTGAGCGCCTGGAGCCAGCCGAGTGTTTTCTGTCAGGTTCCTCTCTTTTGTAACGGTTACTGGAGGCGCGAGCTCCGGTGAAGCCTTTCCAACGTGTCGGGACAGATGAAGATGTGATACCTGGCAGTGGCTGAAGCCAAGTCGAGGATCTGAGACTTTGGGATGTTTTTCGTTGACGAGGTCTCTCAGCACTTTGAAGAAGTGTGGAGGAAGACCTTGAATCAGGACAGGGTTTGAAATGCTGAGTTTTTTGTTTTCTGTAGTATTTACTGGTCATATTGGGTCAAGTAATTAGTTTGTGTGTGTGTGTGTGTGTGTGCCCTGACCTGAAGGTAGTAATTGTGGGAAATTGAGTTTTGAGGTTATTTGAATATTCTTTGGAACTTCCTTGGCACACAAATATGGAATGAAAACAGGCCAAATACCATATCCAAATCCCTTAAGGCATAATTTCATGCTTATTGTAATAAAGAAATATAAGGGTAACCCAAATATAAAGACCGTCTGATGGAGTTGCTTTTTGGCTCTCTATTTTAATTTTGAAAGATGGATGCTGAATTTTGCTTTTTAATTTTTAGAGTACGTTATTGGAGCTGGAAGGTTTAAAACTAGGAAAGGGTTTAATCCTATCTCTGCCACTTCCTAGCTCACAGTGAAATCATAGACAAGGTAAATTCTTTGAGTTTCAATGTCCTTATGTTGAAAAATGGGAAAACACATCATTCTGTTCTGTAAATCCATGAAATACTGTGTGTAGAGTCTCCTGTGGTGGCATTGTGTAGCAGGTACTTAATACTAGCTTTTTGTCCGAGTTTAAATGTATGTACTGAATCTTCGCAGTGCATGGAACGTCAGAGATAATACTTATATACTGATAATACTTATATACTGATAATACTTAATAATAAATTGGAAAATTATACTTAATGTAGTAAGCACTTAACACATACTCTTTATGGGACAGAGTACTCAGTGAACAACACCTGGTTGCTGAGCTCAGGCAGTTTTATAATTTGCTACATCAGGGCAAATGCTTAAGATGAAAACTTAAGTTCTTAATATTTCTTTGGTTTCCAGCATCTTTATCTAGTTGTCATGGCCCTATATAATCTAGCTACCAGTTATCCATAAACATTTGAATTTTCCTGGCTTTCTAAATACACATTTGGGTTGGCTTCAGATAATGTCCACCCTGCCTGTCAAAAAAAAGAAAAAAAAAAGCCAGTTCATTATTGGATTAAAACTAGGGTTTCTCAGTAGCAACACTGTTGTTTTGGACCATATAAACATCTTTGTGGGAGTCTGTCCTGTGCCTGGTAGAATGTATAGTTTCAACCCTGGCCTCTGCTCACTAGCTATTAGTGACACGGAGCCCAGATTATTTAAATGACAACATTTAAATGGGCTTATTTAAATGTTGATATTTAAATAATCTCCAGACATTGCTAAATGTCACCTGAGGAGTCAAAATAGCCCCTAGTTGAGAATCTCTACTTAGTCTATTGTAACTTCTGCCTTTTTTCAAATGCTTGAAATGATAAGTATGATCTGTATTTTGCTCCTTCATTATTTTAATAGTTGCTGCGTATTAGGTGTTGAATAAATGTTGTTGGGTTTGAGAATGTGTTAGTTGAGCCTTCTAGAGTATAAGGGCATTGTTTTGACCCAGAAAAACTTACTTTTTTTTTTTTTTTAAGATTTATTTATTTGAAGGTCAGTTACACAGGAAGAGGAGAGGCAGAGAGAGAGAGAGAGAGAGAGAGATCTTCCATCTGCTGGTTTACTCCCCAGTTGGCCATAATGGCCGGAGCTGCACCGATCTGAAGCCAGGAGCTTTCTCCTGGTCTTCCCACGCAGGTGCAGAGGCCCAAAGCTTTGGACCATCTTCTGCTGCTTTCTCAGGCCACAGCAGAGAGCTGGACCGGAAGTAGAGCAGCCGGGACTTGAACTGGCACCCATATAGGACACCAGCACTGCAGGTGGCAACTTTACCCACTACACCATGGTGCCGGCCCCAAAAACATTTTTTTAATGTCTTTCTATTAGTGATGTTAACCTTTTTTTTTTTTTTTTTTAAGATTTATTTATTTTACTTGAAAATCAGAGTTACACAGAGAAGGAGAGGCAGAGAGAGAGAGACAGAGAGAGGTCCTCCATCTTCTGGTTCACTCCCCAATTGGCCACAACGGTTGAAGCTGTGCCAATCCAAAGCCAGGAGCCTCTCCTGCATCTCTCACGTAGGTGCAGGGGCTCAAGGACTTGGACCATCTTCCACTGCCTTCCCAGGCCGTATGAGAGAGCTGAATCGGAAGTGGAGCAGCCGGGTCTCAAACCGGCGCCCATATGGCACTGCAGACGGTGGCCCTACCCGCTAAGCCACAGTGCCAGCCCACCAAAAACTTAGTTTTTAAAGTTTGTCAGGTTTTTAGTATTTGTTTCAGGCCTCTTCACATGATTCATGTATTGAAATATCATGGAAGGTTTATTTATGAGGGCCCTTCAGAGACTCCAAGTAAATAATCCTTGGACAGCGTCCAGTAAACTCTCATGTTGAATTTTTACTGGTATGGCATATAGAATACAATATGTAGAATACATTTAAAAATAATTCTTGTCATTCTGTCCATCTTTGAGTATGTCAGTGATACTAAAGTGTTTCTACTACTTCATTTAATACAGTTACTAATCACTTATGTTTGAATGCATTTTTACTTCTTCAAAATTACCTTCAGTTTTGTTCATACATTGAAGCTGAGTCAGAAATTCACTGATTTATGTAGTATATTTCTTATAAAACAATGAGGTTCTGGCAATAGCTTTTCTTTTGCAAAAATGTCTAAACATGTTGTTAGCTCTATGAAGATAAAGATTTTTGTTTTATGTGTTCAGTATTGAATTCCTAACATGCAGACAAGTATCTGTCACTAATAAACATTCAGTAAACATTTACTGTGTAAATGAATCTCATTTTGGTCATTAGATTTCTTTTAGATTCAGCTCTTGAGTTATACTTTATTCCATCATGGTTTTATTTCAGAGTCTCCATTATTTCCACTTTGCTAATTTTTTTTTTTTTTATTTTTTGCCAGGCAGAGTTAGACAGTGAGAAAGAGAGACACAGAGAGAGTTATAGACAGTGAGAGAGAGACAGAGAGAAAGGTCTTCCTTTCGTTGGTTCACTCCCCAAATGGCCACCACGGCTGGCACTGCACCGATGCAAAGCCAGGAGCCAGGTGCTTCTTCCTGGTCTCTCATGCAGGTGCAGGGCCCAAGCACTTGAGCCAAACTGCACTGCCCTCCCGGGCCACAGCAGAGAGCTGGACTGGAAGAGGAGCAACCAGGACAGAATCCAGCGCCCCAACCGGGACTAGAACCCGGGGCGCTGGCACCGCAGACTGAGGATTAGCCAAGTGAGCCATGGCACCGGCCCTCACTTTGCTAAATTCTTAGTCCTTTTCCTTGATGATCTCTTAAGCATTCCTCTTTGATTGATATTATTCATGACTTTTCAGGACACCAAACTTTTTCTGATTTTCTACTTACCTCTTCTCTAGTTTTCTCCTTCTTGCAGCGTCCAAATGCTATACAACCTTTTCTTTTAGCTTTTTTTCTCCTTGGGGAATCTTACGGGGCAACTTAATTTAGTATTTAGAATTCAGACATTGTATTCACACTGCTTGAGTTCAAATCTAATTTTTGCTGTTTCTCAGCAACATAACTTTAGACTGGTTGCTTTCAGATACCGTGTGCCTCAGTTTCCTCATTGTTAGTATGGCATATATGGATAATAGCACTTTTTTTTTAATGGGCCCAATGTCAAAGACAGTTGACTCAGGATCTATTGAACCTAGGGTCTTTTTTTTTTTTTTTTTTTGCTAATGATTTTATTTATTTAATTGAGAGGTAGAGTTACAGTGAGAGGGAGAGACAGAAAGAAAGGTCTTCCTTCCACTGGTTCACTTCTCAGTTGGCCGCAATGGCCAGAGCTGATCCGAAGCCAGGAACCAGGAGTTTCTTCTGGATCTCCCACATGGGTACAGGGGACCAAGGACTTGAGCTATCTTCTACTGCTTTCACAGGCCATAGTAGAGAGCTGGATTGGAAGTAGAGCATCTCAGACTAGAACTAGCATCCATATGGGATGTGGGCGCCACAGGCAGAGGATTAAACCTACTGTGCTACAGCGCTAGCCCTATAATAACACTTCTTGACTCTGTTAAGAGAATTCAATACGTATGTATAAAGCACTTAGAAAAACTTGTGTGCTTTCTGTTTATAAAGTAAGATTTAAAAAAACCTCTCACCTAATTTTTTTTTAACTTTAAATGCTGTGTGTATTCTGCTAATTCCCAAATTTATGTCCTTGCTACCCCACATTGCCAGCCCCCAGTCCTTATCTTAAAACTTGGACATGTTTTAGTCATTCTTATTTAAATCAATATCATTAACCACAGCCAGGTTAATCTCCAAGAATGTTAATATCACATTATTCTCCTGAAGTATGATTTGATAGACAGACCTTGACTTTGGTCTTAGATGTAGTATTCACTGTTAGTAAATGGACAAAACATATAGTTGGACAGGTATAGAACTCGTTGACCAAGTTCCCTGTTCACCTTTTAAATAGGGATAAAAGTGTCTATGGAATTACTATGAGAATTACTTGTAAAAACACTTGGTATTCCAACTTTCTTCAGGACTTGAATATGATTTAAATATCTCTGATTCAACGTGTTCAAAACTATATTGAAACTTTTCCCCTCAATTATACTTTTCTTTGTTGATGACTAGTACCTCAGTTTACTTAGTCATACAGGTCAAGATCTTGAGAGCCATTCTAGATTTCTGTAATTGAGCTCTTTACATTCTTTTGTTTGTTTGTTTGTTTGTTTGTTTAAAGATTTATTTATTTATTTGAAGTTGGAGTTACATGTAGAGAAGGAGACGGGAGAGAGGGAGGTCTTCCAACCGCTGCTTCACTCCCTAATTGGCTGCAGCGGCTGGAGCTGAACCAATCCAAAGCCAGGAGCCAGGAGCTTCTTCTGGGCCTCCCATGCAGATGCAGGGGCCCAGGGACTTGGACCATTTTCTTCTGCTTTCCCAGGCCGTAACAGAGCTGATTTGGGAGTGGAGCAGCCAGGACTTGAACCTGCACCTATATGAGATGCCAGCACTGCAGGGGGCAGCTTTACCTGCCAGAGTGCTGGCAGGCCCTGCTCTTTACATTCTAAACAACAAGTATTTACTACCATCTGTATGCCAGGCACATTGAATGTGCCATTCAAGGATTCTGTTGTTGCTGTAGTTTGTATGCTTTACCTTCCTAATAGTCCTTGAACCCATTCCTCTTTTCATGCAAGTGCCATCATTTTCCAGGAGGCTGACAGTGATACTTTAAAAATGTGGCTCCTATCAGGAAAATATTTTAGTGAATCTAAAGGCCTCACAGTAATTTAAACTCCAAGTGGCATGTAAGACCTCTTAGTATTTGGTTCCTTGTCTCTTCATCTTTTCCTTTCATTTCTTTCCTAAAGGTATTTTTCACTCCTTGATTAATTTCCACTGCTGTGCTTTTTAGGTGTGGATCCTCTGGACTGACAGATCCTTCTCTTTGTTAGTCCTCATTAGCTTTGTTTTGGGAATATGATTCATGTAAAGTACTTAGAACCTGACTTACAGTAAGCAGTGGACACATTTCAGCTCCTTTTATAATACCATTAGAAAGAGATGTGGGGACTCTTCTTTTTTTCTTTTTTAAAGATTTGTTTATTTATTTGAAAGGGAGAGTTACAGAGAGGCAGAGAGAGAGAGAAAGAAAAAAGTCTTCCATCCATTGGTTCACTCCCCAAATGGCAGCAACGGCCTGAGCTGGGCTGATCCGAAGCCAGGAGCTAGGAGCTTCTTCCAAGTCTCCCACGTGGGTTCAGGGGCCCAAGCACTTGGACCATCTTCCACTGCTTTCCCAGGCTATAGCAAAGAGCTGGATCGAAAGTGGAACAGCTGGGGTGGGAATTGGTGCCCATATGGAATGCTGGCACAGCAGGCAGTGGCTTTACCCTCTACGCCACAGCGCCGGCCCAATTTGATGACTATTCTAAGGGGTTTCTCAGTTAATGTCCAGACTTATTTAGGAGAGAATGTTAAATGAATAATATTTACTGGATTAAGACATTATACTCTGATTCCTTGGTTCCTATTTTACCTCTCGTAGAAGCTCTTCGTTATAATACTTGTAGGTTATCATTTCTATTTTGTGCTCTCTGAGATGCTTCCATGCTGTTCTTTGACATCTTTTCTGGTTAGCAGATTTTAAGATTGCTTTTCTTTGTAGAAACACTTTCCTGTAGTTAGGAGAGTCAGGGACATTAGGAGAGTCAGTAAACATTTTTGAAGAATTGATTCTTATCACAAAAAAGATGAGGGATTATTTCTTTCACACTTGTTTTCTCCGTCGGCCATTTTTGAAGAGCTATTATATCTCCAAGTAGACTGAATGGAAGTCCTTTCCTCACAGCCTAAATATGATGGGCAGTCTCTTGTTAGCATTTCTCTTCTCCCCAAATCCTTCGCAGGTATATTTTGAGAAAACCAAAAGTACCTGCTTATCAAAAAAAAAAAAAAAAGAGAGAGAGAAAGAAATTCCAACTTACTGAGACTGCTGAAATTCAAATAAGGCTGTATGTGTGATTTTTCTGGATTTTGTTGTGCAGATTTCTCAATCTCCTTTATTTTAGTATTAGTGTAAAGATAATCTGATAATATAAAGTGAGATCACTATGAAGTTTTGAATTCTTTAGAGTCAAGTCTATATTTTTGTCTTTCCCCTTTCCCACACAGCCTTGGTTTTTCTTAGGAAATAGTTTTGACTTTATTTGCTGTTAATAAAACCATGCTGAACTGCAACTAACAGCTTGTATTCTCCTAGTTTAAAAATATTTGTTTCTTTTGGAACCGAAGATTATACTACTGATCTTGTTGATTGTGAGCACTGATAAATGGGGAGAAAAATTTTACAGTTCTGAAATGAGTGCATTTCTGATTTTATGTATAGTAGTTTGAGTCAGACACTAATGCTCTTTGTGTATAGGAATATAAGCAAAGTAGTTCATGATTGTTTAACATATCTGCTAATGACTATATCATACATTCCTGGGTATGTCATTAATTCAGGAAATGTTAGGATACTTAGGATAATGGGAAATTTGTATTTGATTAGACATAAGCCTACCAGAATTAGGTACTAACTTTTTCATAAGTTAAGATTTAATATGCTCAGCTATTATGGTAGATCTTAAGATTTAAGAGTGTTTTATTTTTAAAATGTGCCTGTAGGGGGGGCCAATATTGTATACTGGTTCCAGTCCTGGCTACTCTATTTCCAATCCAGTTTCCTGATAAAGTGCCTGGGAACACAGCAGAAAATGGCCCCTGCCACCCATGTGTGAGGCCAGGATGGAGTTCCTGGTTTCTGGCTTCTGTCTGGCCTAGGCCTGGCTATTGCAGCCATTTGGGGAGTGAACTAGTAGATGAAAGGTATCTCTGCCTCTTTTTTTTCCCCTCTCTCTCCCTCTCTCTGTCACTTCAAATAAATAAATAAGGGAATAAAAATTTTTTAAAAATGCCTGTAGATACATATTTGTTTTTTTAGAAAGCTTGCTTGACTGTCAGTAAGAATGATAAATTAATTATTAAAATGCATTACCAGATCAAAGTAATAACTGATTTCCCTGTTCTAAGATGAAATAGATGTTCATGGGATATTGTTGAGGATGACTCAGTCTTTGTGGGTTTCAGAGGGGTTGAAGACCTATGTGGCAGGGCTCTGGGACACAGAAGCTTTGCATCTGGGATCTTGCAGACCGAGACCTATGTATCTTTGTTGACTGATTTTTGCCATTAGTCCTTTAGCAATGCTATAAAATACAGTGCTTTTCAGCCCTGTGAGATGTTATGGTGAATTAGTGAATCTGAGGCAGTGGTGGGAACCCCCAAATTTGTAGCCAGTTGATCAGAAATGCTTGGGATAGCCTGAGAATCCAGAGCTTGTGCCTGGTGTTTGAAGTGAGGAGAGACTTAGGGAGAACGGTGCCCTCAACCTGTGGAGTCTGTATTACTTTCTGTAGTTAGCATCAGAAATATCCCAACCCTTTGTGTAGTTAGAATTGCATTGAGGGGCTGGCGCCATGGCTCACTTGGTTAATCCTCCGCGCGGCACTGGCATCCCATATGGGCGCTGGATTCTGTCCTGGTTGCTCCTCTTCTAGTCCAGCTCTCTGCTGTGGCATGGGAGGGCAATGGAGGATGGCTTGGGCCCCTACACCCGCATGAGAGACCGGGAGGAAGCAACTGGCTCCTGGCTTTGGATTGGTGTAGCTCCGGCCGTAGTGGCTGTTTGGGGGGTGAACCAATGAAAGGAAGACCTTTCTCTCTCACTGTTTCACTGTCTAACTCTGTCAAAAAAAAAAAAAAAAAGAAAAAAAAAAGAAAAAGAATTGCATTGAAGGAGGTTTCTACATTTAAAAATAAAACTTGCAAATCATTGAAGTAGATGTTACTTACATTTAATATCTGTGTGTTTCTGTAACTCTAAGGATCATCCTGTAGATCCATGATTAATCTTTTTTTTTTTTTAATTTATTTGACAAAGTTATAGACAGAGAGAGAGAGAGAGAGAGAGGTCTTCCTTCTGTTGGTTCACTCCCCAAATGGCCGCCACAGCCAGCGCTGTGCCGATCCGAAGCCAGGAGCCAGCTGCCTCTTCTTGGTCTCCCATGCGGGTACAGGAGCCCAAATACTTGGGCCATCCTCCACTGGCCTCCCAGGCCACAGCAGAGAGCTGGACTGGAAGAGGAGCAACCGGGACTAGAACCCAGCGCCCATATGGGATGCTGGCACTGCAGGCGAGTGAGCCACGGTGCTGGCCCCCATCCATGATTAATCTTAGCATTTGTTGAGCACTTAGGCCAGGAGGTTGGATATTGAAAGAACTTATTTTCAAGAGGTGTTTTTTTTTTTCCCCTTCTTTATTTCTTTTATTTGAAAGGCATAGTTTCAGAGAGGGAAGGGCAGAGGCAGAGAGAGATCGATCGATAGATCAGTCTTCATCCACTGGTTCACTACCCAAATGGCCACATGGCCAGGGCTGGGCCAGACTGAAGCCAGGAGCTTCATCTGGGTCTCCTACATGGGTACAGGGACCCAGCCTCTTGGGACGTGTTCTGCTGCTTTCCAAGGCACATTAGCAGAGAGCTGGATCGGAAATGGAGCAGCAGGGACTAGAACTGGTGCCCATGTGGAATGGCAGCACTGTGGGTGGCAGCTTGACCCAGTGTGTCAAAGCGTCAGCCCTGAGGGACTTATATTATGGAAACTTGAACAGTGACAGGTAGATTTGAGTCAGTTGTCTTAGCATAACCCCCTAATTCCCAGAACATAATTGAACAGCATTTTCACATTGCCTTTTTGAGTAATCATTTAATTACTTGGGTTGTGTTAGTGTTTTCATTATGCTTTCTTCTTCCTCTTCTTTTAAACCATTATTACATATTGGCAGTATATTTCTCCAGAAAGCCCAGTTCTGAGTAGATTTTTTTCTTTGCTTAAAATTCTTGGCTCTGGTATTTCTTGAATTGGTCGAACACCTCATCTGGTGTTTTAGATTGTGTGTGGTTCTTTCTTATTATTCTGGCCTTCTATAAAGTCTGAATTTAAGCCAGCCTAGATTCTTTTTTGTTTTTATAACTTCACTCTTGATTCAATTGAGTAGAAAAAAAAAAAAAAGAGTTGATTAGTCTGTTCACAGTTTCTGAAGCTGTCAAGAAGCTTTCCTGATTGACCTCTCCTCAGGTTATTTCAACTTGCCTTGAACTTTACATTCTTTTCTATCATATTTAGGCCTCTGTCTGTTGGTTCTGATTCTTTTTTAGACAGTAAGCCACTTCAGATAGACCTTGGCAAAGACTAGATCCTCATTCCATTTTGTTGAATATGTATTCAAATTTTATTATTTACTGCAAATAAATCATCTTACCAGCATAGAGGTGCTGTGGATCAATTCAAGCTTGGGAATTATAAAAGAATTTTATTTGGCACCGTAGGATTTTCAATTCGGGAGGCACAGATTAAATTAGCTCTTGAATGAGTGTTCTGAAGGAGATATGGAAAGTTGGAGCTTATGTAGGCATATTATGCTGAGTTCTTGTAAGGCAGTAACAATTTCTTTGTGGAAAACTTCAGTTGGAGTTGCAAAAGACATGACAGGGACTATGTGACAGAAGATAAAGAAGATTAAACCAAATGGAAATGCCCAACATAAAAAAAGAATTCAGTAACCTACTGGTATATATATATATACTGGTATATAGGTCTCTGGGCAAATATGATTATCTGGTCCATCTAGATATTGGAATGAAAGGGTGAAGGTAAACAAAAGTTCACATTCCAGGTAGCGCCTAAGAAATGCCTAAGTCGTGTTTTCTTAATGATCTTCCAACTCTGGTTTGAAAAGCTCTCTGTCTAGGTGCTGCCTTCATAGTAATTTTCTTTTTCTTTTCACAATGGAAAAGGGAGGTGATCCCTTATGTGCCCATTGTAAAGGACTATGGCTGACATCCTGTAAGAGGTCTTTTTCTTTTTTTTGCGGTATGAATGGCCTTTATTGGTTGCCATGCAAAAGGGAACAGAGCACGGGATATGACAGTTCTTGCTCCTGGGGAAGGCCTCCGCAGACTTGCTCACTGCCCTCGGAAAGCAATAAGAGGTCTTAATAATGTGATAGGAAGGTGTGATGGGAGGGGAAACCTATTACAGTTCTTCTTCTTTGTTTTTTTTTTTTTTTTTTTTTTTAAGATTTTGTTTATTTATTTGAGAGGTAGAGTTACAGAGGAGAGAGAGAGAGAGAGAGAAAGAGAAGGAGAGAAAGATCTTCCTTCCACGGTTCACTCCCCATGTGGCCACAATGGCTAGAGCTGCTCTGATCCTAAGCCAGGAGCTTCTTCTGGGTCTCGTACACGGATGCAGGGGCCGATGGATCTGGGCTATCCTCTCCTGCTCTCCCAGACCACAGCAGAGAGCTAGACCAGAAGTGGAGCAATCAGGACTTGAACTTGGGCCCATATGGGATGCCGGCATTGCAGGCCGGGACTTAAACCCACTGCACCATGGCACCAGCCTAACTTTTTTTTTTTTTTTTTTTTAAGATTTATTTATTTATTTGAAAGTCAGAATTACACAGAGAGAGGAAAGGCAGAGAGAGAGGTCATCCATCCTCTGGCTCACTCCCCAATTGGCCGCAACGGCCGGATCTGCGCCGATCTGAAGCCAGGAGACTGGAGCTTTCTCCGGATCGCCCACGCGGGCGCAGGGGCCCAAGGAGTTGGGCCATCTTCCACTGCTATCCCAGGCCATAGCAGAGAGCTGGATCAGAAGTGGAGCAGTTGGGCCTCGAACCAGCACCCATAAGGGATGCCGGCGCTTCAGGCCAGGGCATTAAACCACTGCGCCACAGTGCCGGCCACACTTTTTTTTTTAAATAATGAAAAGTTACCAGCTTATTTTTTATGGCAAGTAAAAAAAATTAAAAACAAGTGTGAATGGGGAAAATAATCATGATGGATAAACTCTTTCCTGTAAAGATGAACATGAAATCATATTAACCTGATTTGTGATTAGGGCTTGGTTATAATATAGTTCAGTGTGATTTAAATGTGAGTATATATATTTTAAAGATTTAAGAATAATCTTTCTGCAATTCCTTTTATAATCTACAGAGAAAGCAACCAGTGAAATGAATACTGCTGAGGACTGGGGACTCATTTTGGATATTTGTGATAAAGTTGGTCAGTCTCGCACTGGGTGAGTATTCAGTTTTGAAAGACTTTGATCCATCTTTTCATAAACATGAAGAAAAGGACTAGGAGGTAAATCATATTATAATTTAATTTAAAAAGAATACTTTCAATGGCAAGATTTGAGGACTCATCTTACTGAGGTTATTCCTTATAGCCAATTAGGATAACATGCCTGCTTTAAAAAAAAATCCTCTTACATATATTCTTTTTGAAATATAACTTTCCCACTGATTTTTTTGGGACAGGCAGAGTGGACAGTGAGAGAGAGAGACAGAGAGAAAGGTCTTCCTTTTTGCCGTTGGTTCACCCTCCAATGGCCGGTGCGGCCAGCGCGCTGCGGCCGGCGCACCGCGCTGATCTGATGGCAGGAGCCAGGTGCTTTTCCTGGTCTCCCATGGGGTGCAGGGCCCAAGCACTTGGGCCATCCTCCACTGCACTCCCTGGCCACAGCAGAGAGCTGGCCTGGAAGAGGGGCAACCGGGACAGAATCTGGTGCCCCGACCAGGACTAGAACCCGGTGTGCCGGCGCCGCAAGGCAGAGGATTAGCCTAGTGAGCCCCGGCACCGGCCCCTGTTCATTTCTTATACCCACTTGCCATGTCACCATTGTATTCATATTACTCTTCTGCTACCATGCTAGATCCAAAGTCCTTAGTCCTCTGAAGCATTTAATTTCCTTTTACTTCTTTCCTATATTCCATCCATTTCGACTCAGTTGAGTTATCTCTGCTTTTCTACCTTAGTTTAATGCTTTTGGTTGTATTTTTCCAGTGTGGAATGTTTTCCTCTTCTTTCCTATTCTGTGTCTCATATCCCTCCGTATTCAATTTAGATAGAATTTCTCACACAGACCCTTTGCTTATCCCTGTTACTGACAATAACGTGGTCTTCTGAATTCTTAAAGTGCTTTATCAAAACCGTTCTAATACTTTTGTCCTGTATTTTAGTAATTTTTATCTAATGAACTTAGATTTGTAGAATGAAAAATCCATATATTTTTATTGTGCAAAAGAAAGAAATCAATAGCTCAGTGGTTGAAAGCATGGACTGTGGGATTAGACTGTCTAGGTTCAGATCCTGCCTGTGATTTGTCGTATTGGGTAAGAGACTTAACCTTTCTGGGCCTTACTTTTCCAGTTTACCACTTAAGAATAAAAATAGGATTTTCCTCATAGGAGGATTATTGTGACTGTGGGGTTAGTTAATATATAACGTAACATGGTTAAATGGTGGAACTCTGCTCACTTTTGATTGAAGTCATATTTTGTGACAATTTGTTGAAGATTGGATATCCTACTTCTTTTTTTTTTTTGACAGGCAGAGTTAGACAGTGAGAGAGAGACAGAGAGAAAGGTCTTCCTTCCGTTGGTTCACACCCCTAATGGTTGCTACAGCTGGCGCACATCGCCGATCCGAAGCCAGGAACCAGGAGCTTTCTCCTGGTCTCCCATGCGGGTGCAGGGACCCAAGCACTTGGGCCATCTTCCACTGCCTTCCTGGGCCACAGCAGAGAGCTGGACTAAAAGAGGAGCAACCGGGACAGAATCCAGCGCCCCAACCGGGACTAGAACCCGGAGTACCGGCGCCACCAGCGGGGGATTAGCCTAGTGAGCCTCAGCGCCGGCCTCACCTCCTCTTATTACTGGAAATGGTGTATATATTTTTTTCTAGTTATAAAAACAAATTTGCAACCCATTGAAATTCTGTATGAGGTATAATGAAGGTATAAAGTTCAATTTTGTTTTTCTTCATGTTAACGTTATAGCAGAAAAAATTTTCAGGTTTTTTTTTTTTTTTTCTGATTTTAAATTGTTAATTTTGAGAGGCAGAGCGATTGAGAGAAAGACAGAGACAGATAGGGTTTTTGAAATCCACTGATTCAATCCCCAGTTCCCCACAATTGGCATTTATTCTCCATTTTCTTTAAATCTTCACAAGTTAATCTCCAAATATTTGTGTAAATGGAGCAGTTTTTTATAGCTATTCTTAATAGAGTTGTTTGAAAAGGATTAAATGATAATTGAGATACCATTCTAATATCACTGAGGCTTTTTTTAAAATGTCACACCCTCATTAATTGTTCATGTATGTGATTTTTATTTAAGAATGTTCCTTTGTATACATACCAGTTGTGTTTCACTTTTCTTGCTATACCTTGATAGTCTCGTTATGACTTTTCATGGGCTCGGGTCTCTTTTGCTTTCATGGACCCCTTTCTTAAATATTTGAGAACTATGCTGTTAAAAAGGAAACTATATTAATATTGCATATTAAAACATTTTCTTTGATTTACAAGTTCATTTTTTAATTATTTTAAAGGAAATGAAAATGATTGCCTCTAAAAAAATTCTGGGAACTGTAGGCACTTGTACCTACATGCATAATAGTAAGCATTACAGAATTGGATTATATAGTCCCAGAACAGCTTAGTCATAGAAAATTGTTAAGATTCTTTTTAGGTGAACAGTTAACTGTGGTATTCTGTGGTGACATTTCTATTTGTTTTTGAATTTATTTTGTTGTGATATATATGTATAAAATAAAACACCATTTTAACATTTTACTTTTTCAAAGCATATTTTGTCCTCGTTGACAGTAATTATCATAGGAATGCTTTTTAAAAAATATTTTCATCTACTTTAAAGGCAGAGTGAGAGAGAGAGAGGGGGAGAGAGAGAGAGAGATCCATCTTCTATCTGCTGAATCACTCTCCAAATGCCCACAATAGTCAGGGCTGGGCCAGGCCAAAGCCAGGAGCCCAGAACTCCTTCTGGGTCTCCTGCACAGGGGACAGGGGCTCAAGCACTTGAGCCAACATCTGTTACCTCCTAGGAAGCTTCATCAGAGGTAGAGTAGCCAGGACTGGAACTGGCACTCAGATATGGGATGTGAGCATTGTGAGTTGCAGTGTAACCACCTCAGGACAACCCCTGCCTCATTATCATTTTAATAAAGTATGTGGTTCAGTGGCATTAACATTGTTGTGCAGGGTATCATCACTATCTCCAGAACTTTTTCATCATCCCAGACTGAAACAGTTACTCATTCTATGCCCAGCCCTTTTTTTTTTGTAACTTGTTTATAATTTTTTACACTATTTTATACTTAGTGTGTATGAAAAAGTGGTGGATATCTGGTTTATACTGCCTAGGAACACAGATGTTTAGATACTTGTTGCTCATGGTAATATAAGAATTCTGCACAAAGTTATAGGTTGTCAGTGAAGTATCCCCGGTGCGCTTTAGGGAAGACCCCAAGACTTGTAATTTGGGTGACAGGGGAAAGAGGATTTGAGTTTTCCTGAGACAAATTCTGATAGAGTAGTTTGAAGTGGAAGGAAGTTACAGATTGGAATGTTGTTCATAAGATGATTGGTCTATTAGGCAACAATCTAGATTTTTAAAAAAATTTTTACTATTTGGTGTTAGTCTGAAGTTTTGTAAGATGTGGAGATCTGTGTAAGATCTAATTTGGGAATGGTGGAGGGACTTTAGGAAAGACATTTCCCTTATAGTAATTTTGTCTCTTTTTAGTCAAAATAATTTGTAATCATTATATATAATGGAATTATTTAGTGCAAAGATAAAATAATTCATGTTATTTTGGTCCTTTTTTCCCCTCCCCCCTTTTTATGAAACCATCTCTCTAGAATTGTCTTAGTTGGAAGAATCTTCTCAGATTTTAAGAGAGGAGAAAAAGGTACCACCATTATGAAGTTTTGTTTGGTTAGAACAGTGATCCAGAAACAGACTCCCAGTGATGTGAAAAATTCTTCATTATTCCTGTTTTAAAAAACTTTTTGAGGCCTGCACTATGGAGCAGCAGGTTAAAGCCCTGGCCTGCTGCACTGCTATCCCACGTAGGCTCTGGTTTGAGTCCTGGCTGCCCTCTTCTGATTCAGCTCTCTGCTAATGTGCCAGGTAAAGCAGCGGAGGATGGCCCAAGTCCTTGGGCCCCTGCAGCTGCATGGGATACCCAGAGGAAGCTCCTGGCTCCTGGCTTCAGGCTGGTCCAGCCCTGGTTGTTGTGGCCATTTGGGGAGAGAACCAGGAGATGGAAGACCTCTCTAATTTCACCTTTCAAATAAATAAAATAAATTTAAAAAACTTCTTTTTTATTATTATTTAAGCCACACATATGTATAAATCATACATATATGTATGTATGTATTTTATCGAATGAAAAATATATGAAGTTTTTTTTTTTTTTTAATTTGACAGGAAGAGTTGTAGACAGTGAGAGAGAGAGACAGAGAAAAAGGTCTTCCTTCCGTTGGTTTACTCCCCAAATGGCCACTATGGCCGGAGCTACGCCAATCTGAAGCCAGGAGCCAGTTGCTTCCTCCCGGTCTCCCATGCGGGTGCAGGGGCCCAAGCACTTGGGCCATCCTCCATTGCCCTCCTAGGCCACAGCGGTGAGCTGGACTGGAAGAGGAGCAACAGGGACTAGAACCTGCTGCCCATATGGGATGCCGGCGCTGCAGGCAGAGGATTAACCAAGTGACCCACAGTGCCAGCCCCGAAGTTTGTGTTTTAAAAATACTATATATTCAGCCGGCGCCGTGGCTCAATAGGCTAATCCTCCGCCTGTGGGACCGGCACACCGGGTTCTAGTCCCGGTCGGGGCGCCGGATTCTGTCCCAGTTGCCCCTCTTCCAGGCCAGCTCTCTGCTGTGGCCAGGGAGTGCAGTGGAGGATGGCCCAAGTGCTTGGGCCCTGCACCCCATGGGAGACCAGGAGAAGCACCTGGCTCCTGCCATCGGATCAGCGCGGTGCGCTGGCCGCAGCGTGCCGGCCGCGGTGGTCATTGGAGGGTGAACCAACGGCAAAAAAAAAGGAAGACCTTTCTCTCTGTCTCTCTCTCTCACTGTCCACTCTGCCTGTCAAAAAAAAAAAAAAAACAAACAAACAAAAAAAAAAACAAAAAAAAAAACACCAAAAAAAAAAAAAAAACCTTTAAAATCCGTTCTGTATCCTATCTGTGATTTAAGAAAAAAGAAGCCACAGCTAGGTAAAAATGCTGCCTTTGTTTTTTTACTCTCTTAAGAACTGGTACAACATCCAGATTTATTCATAAAAAGATGGTTTTTGTGGATGAACAGAGTTTTGGCTAAGATGCCCATATATCCAGTTTGCCGTGGTAAATTAGTTTATATCTGCTATTTTTGTGTTATGTCATTTAGCATCCCCTTTTACTCTGAAAAGGGTACCTGCATTGATATATACACACAATATTTGTAGTTTCCCTTCACTTCTTAGTAAAGGGACAACAGCCATATCATACTTTAAATTCACTTACAAGTCCTAAACCTTTTAAAAAAATAGTGTTTTAACCACATTTTGCATTCAATTTTAAGGTTTTATAAATACATATAGTTGTGTGGAATGTATAACATTTCAGTTTGGCTTGTAGAAATACTAAAAAAAAGGGGCTGGCACTGTGGCATAGTCAGTTAAATATCTACCTGTGGTGCCTGCATCCCATGTGGGCACTGTTTCAAGTCCTGGTTGTTCCACTTCTGATCCAGCTCCTTGGTGATGGCCTGGAGAGCAGAAGATAGCCCAGGTGCTTGGGCCCCTGCATCCACGTGGGAGACCAGAAAGATTCTCTGGGCTCCTGGCTTTGAATTGGCCCAGTTCCAGCCGTTGTGGCCATTTGGGGAGTAAATCAGTGGATGGACAACCTCTCTCTCTCTCCCTCTCTCTCTCTCTATAGCTATGCCTCTCAAATAAATAAAATCAGTCTTTAAAAAAAAATTCAAATACTTAATGGAAAAAAAAACACATGGAGCAGAAGAGGAGATATTTAATATGGACCTGAGATTGTTGGGGCTCAGTTATATTGTTGAATAGTGCCAGCTTTATGTACAACTGTAAAGGGGTTTTTAGCCTGTCATCATCTTTAACCATATTTCTGTGTTAGCAAACTTAAAATGTTCATCAGCGCTTATAAATATTCTGATGGACTTTGAAGCTTCATATCTTTTTTTTTTTTAAAGATTTATTTTATTTATTTGAAAGAGTTACAGAGAGAGGTGAGACACACACACTCACAGAGAGAGAGAGAGAGAGAGGTAGAGAGGTAGAGAGGTAGAGAGGTCTTCCATCCACTGATTCACTCCCCAAATGGCCGCAGTGACTGAAGCTGAGCCTGTCAGAAGCCAGGAGCTTCCTCCCGTTCTCCCATGTGGGTGTAGGCGCTCTAGCACTTGGGCCATCCTCCACTGCTTTTCTAGGCAGGGAGCTGGATTGGAAGTGTAGCAGTCAGGATTTGAACTGAAATGCATATGGAATGCTGATGCTGTACACTGGGGCTTTAAGTGCTGCGCCACAGCGCTGGTGGAAGGTATGTTGGCTTTGGCTAAAATGGTATGGTAAAGCAGTGATACAATATAGAAATGCATAAAAAGAAAACAGTAAATACTTCAAAGCCCCTTTCCCAATACCTTTTCCAAAAATCATCAGTTTAGATTTCTTACCTTAAAAAATTTGGTGTACACATCAAATGAGAAATTTTATTTAAAGATTTGGTGGTAAAATGTTTAGGGGATTACTTTCTAAAATGTTCATTGGGTGGAATCGTCTTTGGATCCTTTTTTTAAATGATTTTCATATTAGTTTTCAGATAATTCTTTTGTGTGTGGACTAAGTGCTTTGAAATGATAGATTTGTGGTTTTATTTGCTAGCACGTCTTTACTACTGGGAAAATTAGCAATGGGTCAAAGATTCCGTTTCCTAAAATAAATCAAATTGTATAGAAAGGCAAAATCTAAGTAATAGTGTTAGAGTACATTATATCTCCCATCCAGGTACTAACCAGGCTGGACCCTGCTTAGCTTCTGAGATCAGACAAGATAGGGCGCGTTCAGGGTGGTATGGCCGTAGAGGAGTACATTATTTCTTTATACTGCTGTCTGAAATTGTTAATGTCATATGAAATCAATAGGGTAGAAGAAAAACATTTTAGAATAAAAAAGCTGGATAGCTGATATACATAGTAGACATTCAGTAAATAGTACTTCTTGTTTTTTTCCCCCCTTTTCCCCATGCTATTTAGGTGAAAACTTCTCAACAGGCAATTAAATATCTTTAAAATTAGGAATCTTATCTTTTATCCTAACTTTTTCCTATGATTATTTTAAAAACATTTTTGTATTGACTATAGGGTTTAGTAAATACATTCTCAATTTGCAAACAAATTTTATGTAGAGATAATTATTCTTTTTTTTTTTTTTTTTTTTTTTTTTGACAGGCAGAGTTAGAGAGAGAGAGAGAGAAAGGTCTTCCTTCCGTTGGTTCACCCCCCCAAATGGTCACTATGGCCAGCGCGCTGTGCTGATCTGAAGCCAGGAGCCAGGCACTTCCTCCTGGTCTCCCATGCGGGTGCAGGGCCCAAGCACCTGGGCCATCCTCCACTGCCTTCCCGGGCCACAGCAGAGAGCTGGACTGGAAAAGGATCAACCGGGACAGAATCCAGCGCCCCGACTGGAACTAGAACCCAGGGTGCCGGCGCCACAGGCGGAGGATTAGCCAAATGAGCCGCAGCATCGGCCAAGAGATAATTATTCTTACCAGCCATGTTTTCCAGGCCTCATTGGCATTCCAAATGCTGGATAAATATTTTTCTTTTATATATAAATATGCATATAAAATCTACTAGTTTAAATTATATAGGTCAGTGGTTTTTAGTATATTCAGATGTGTTGAGGCAGGTGTTGTGGTACAGCAGGTTAGGTTAACATGTAGAATGCCCCACATTCCTTATTTGAGTGCCTAAGATCGAATCCGGCCTCCAGTTCCAATACAGCTTCCTGTTAAGGTGCATCCCCAGAGGCAGCAGATGATAACTTAAATACCTTGGGTCCCTGTCACCCACATGGGACACCTGGATGTAGTTTCTGGCTCCTGGATGTTGTGGGCATTTAGGGAGGGAACCAGTAGACAGAAGATCAATCAGTCTTTTCTCTCTTTCTGCCTTTCAAATAAATATAAGCTTTTTAAAAATTATTTTGTGCAACTATCACCACTGTCTCTTTCTAGAACATTAATCACCCCCTAAAACTCCTTGTACTTACTAGCAGACACTCCCATTCTCACTTTCCTTTATATCCTCAGCAACTGATGTTTTACTTTTTCTCTTTGGACCTGCCTGTTCTAAAGATTTCATATAAATAGTTACGCAGTATGTGTTTTTTTGTTTTGGTGACCAGCTTTTATTATATTCCCAAGGTTCTTCTGTGTTCTAGTTTGTCTTAGTACATTTATTTATTTATTTATTTGACAGGCAGAGTTAGACAGTGAGAGAGAGACAGAGAGAAAGGTCTTCCTTTTGTCGTTGGTTCACTCCCTAAGTGGCCACTACGGCTGGGGCGTTGCGGCCGGCATGCTGTGCCGATCTGAAGCCAGGAGCCAGGTGCTTCCTCTTGGTCTCCTGTGCGGGTGCAGGGCCCAACCACTTGGGCCATCCTCCACTGCCCTCCTGGGCCACAGCAGAGAGCTGGACTGGAAGAGGAGCAACCGGGAAAGAATCCGGCGCCCCAACTGGGACTAGACCCCGGGGTGCCGGCGCCGCAGGCGGAAGATTAGCCAAGTGAGCCACGCGCCGGCCTGTAACCTTTTTTTTTTTTTTTAAAGATTTATTTATTTGAAATTCAGAGTTACACAGAGGAGAGGCAGAGAGAGGGAGAGAGAGAGAGAAAGGGGGACGGAGGGTGAGAGGGAGGGGGAGAGAGGTCTTCCATCCGATGGTTCACTCCCCTGATGGCTGTGCCAATCCGAAGCCAGGAGCCAGGAGCTTCTTCTGGGTCTCCCATGTGGGTCCAGGGGCCGAAGCTGGGGCTTTAACCCGCTGCATCACAGCCCCGGCCCCTTGTCTTAGTACTTTATTATTATTATTATTATTATTTTGACAGGCAGAGTTAGTGAGAGAGAGAGAGAGACAGAGAGAAAGGTCTTCCTTTTCCGTTGGTTCCCCCCACAAATGGCCACTATGGCCAGCGCGCTGCACCAAACCGAAGCCAGGAGCCAGGTACTTCCTCCTGGTCTTCCATGCCGGTGCAGGGCCCAAGCAGTTGGGCCATCTACCACTGCCTTCTCGGGCCACAGCAGAGAGCTGGACTGGAAGAGGAGCAACTGGGACAAAATCCGGCCCCCCAACTGGGACTGGAACCGGGGGTGCCGGCGCAGCAGGCGGAAGATTAGCCAAGTGAGCCGCGGCACTGGTCTTCTTCATTATTTTTATTCTGATAAAATATATCTGATAGAATATACCATTTTAACCATTTTTATGGTCCAAATTCAGTAGCATTCAGTACATTCATGATGTTGTGCAACCAACACACCACTGTCCATTTTCAGAACTTTCTCATCATCTCAAACAGGAACTTTGCACCTGTTAAAGAATAATTCTCCATCTTCCCTCCTAGCTACTAGTTACTTCTTTCATCCTTTCTGTGAAATTTGCCTATTGTAGGTACTTCATATAAATGGAATATTAATATTTGGTCTTTTGTGCCTGGCTTATTTACTTAGCATAATGTTTTCAAGGTTATCCATATTGTTGCATGTCTCCAAATTTCTTTAAGGTTGAATAATAATTCATTTTATTTATATACTATATTTTATATATACATTCTTCTGGTAATGGACATTTGGTTTTGGTAATGCTGCTCTGAACATGGGTATATACATGTCAGAGGCACTGCTGATTTATAAAATAGTGTTATTTTAACTTTTGGGGAACTGCCAGACTTTTCCATAGTGTCTGTATTATTTTGTATTCCTAATAGCAAGAAAAAAAAATTTTTGTGCCAAAATAAGCTCGTGCTAAACTTGTTATAACATGTCTGAACAGGATTTGGTTTGAAACACTTTAGGAGGATCAGACCTCAGTTGTTTGTTGTGTTTTTTTTTTTCCTTAATATTTATTTTTATGTACTTGAAAGACAGAGGAAAAGGAGAGACATGTTCTGTCTACTGGTTCACTCCTCAGATGGCTGCAGTGGCCAGGGCTGTGCCAAGCCAAAGCCAGAAGCCCAGAATTTCCATCAGGACCTCCCACATGGATGGCCGGGACCCAAATTCTTGGTCCATCTTCTGCCATTTTCCCAGGCACATTAGCAGGGAGATGGATTAGAAATGGAGTGCTGGGACTTGAACAGGTGCTCTGGTGGGATGCCATAGCTTAAGGTGTTCTGCCACAACACTGGCCCTGGTATCAGTTTGAAAAGAGGCCCTATTAAAGCAACATGGACTCTATTGAAATTAAATGCAGAACAAATTCATGGTGAAACTTGGTGGAAGAATGGAGAAGTCATTAGTGCTTTATGAAAAGGTTATGGGGATGGCTGGCCCTGTGGTGTAGCAGTTAAAGCCACCGCCTGCAGTGCCGGTATCCCACATGGGCACTAGTTTGAGTCCTGGCTGCTCCACTTGCAATCCAGCTCCCTGCTGATGTGCCTGGGAAAGCAGCAGAAGAAAGCCTATGTTCTTGGGCCCCTGCACCCATGTGGATGACCCAGAAGAAGCTCCTGGCAGCTCAGCTCCATTGCAGCCACTTGGGGAGTGAACCAGTGGTTGGAAGATCTCCCTTCTCCCTTCTCCCTTCTCTCTCTTGTTTCTCTTCTCTCTTCCTCTCTAACTCTGCCTGTCAAATAAATAAATAAATGTTTAAAAAAAAAAAGGGATGAGATGATATTGAATAGGAAGCCCACAGGGCAGACCATCTATATCAGTTTATAAGGAAAAAATGAATTTTGTTTTTGCCCTAATTGAGTAGGACTAGCATGTAACGGAAGAAACAATAGCCAACACCATAAATAGCTCAGTTAGTTCAACTAAAACAGTTCTGACAGAAAAATTAAAGTGAACTAAATGATAATGGTGCTTGATGAATGCCAGAACTTTTGTACCCAGATCAGCTTCAGACGAGAGCGGTGCTTTCAATGCAAATATTAAACAAGTGGAATTAAGATCTTGAAGCGGCTGGCGCCGCGGCTCACTTGGCTAATCCTCTGCCTGCAGCACCGGCACCCCAGGTTCTAGTCCCAGTCGGGGCGCTGGATTCTGTCCCAGTTGCTCCTCTTCCAGTCCAGCTCTCTGCTGTGGCCCAGGAGTGCAGTGGAGGATGGCCCAAGTGGTTGGGCCCTGCACCAGCATGGTAGACCAGGAGGAAGCACCTGGCTCCTGGCTTTGGATCAGTGCAGTGTGCCGGCTGTAGTGGCCATTTGGGGGTGAACCAATGGAAAAGGAAGACCTTTCTCACTCTCTCTCTCTCTCTCTCTCTCACTAACCCTGCCTGTCAAAAAAAAAAAAAAAAAAAGATCTTGAATCATTTCTTCAAAGAATTTTAATAGGAAATGGAACATGGCTTTGCCTGTCCCATTCTGAACACTGAGTACAATTAGAGCAGTGACTACCAGGAGGTGGAAGTGATGCTGTCAGAGTAAAAGTGGACTGGTCCAGAACAGGGTTTATGGGCGAAAGTTTTGCGGGAATGCTCGAGATATTTTGCTTGTTGACTTTCTGATGGTCCAAAGAATCTAACATCCTAACATCTGGTTGTTAGGAGAGTGTTTTAAGAAAGCTGAAGTTTTAACAGCAAAACACTGAGAAAAGCTTCCTGGAGATTCCTTCTGTACCACAACAATGTTCCTGCCAATTCCTCTTGTTAATTAAGGGCTGTTCTGTAAAAGTTTCCAATAGGAAATCACCAGACATCCATGTTATAGTTTTGATATGTCTAATTCTGACTTATTTTTGTGTCTCAATCTTTTTTTTTTGACGGGCAGAGTAGACAGAGAGAGACCGAGACCTTCCGTTGGTTCACCCCCCCCAAATGGCCACTTTGGCTGGTGCACTGCACTGATCCAAAGCCAGGAGCCAGGCACTTCCTCCTGGTCTCTCATGCGGGTACAGGGCCCAAGCACCTGGGCCATCCTCCACTGCCCTCCCGGGCCACAGCAGAGAGCTGGACTGGAAGAGGAGCAACCGGGACAGAATCCGGTGCCCTGACCATGACTACAACCCGGGGTGCCGGCACTGCAGGAGGATTAGCCTAGTGAGCCATGGCGCCGGCCTGTGTCCCAGTCTTAACAAGTCTTTAAAGTACACTCATTTTCCTTTGGTTAATTATGTATAAAAAATATATATATAAAGACTGCATTGACACGGTTAAATTTGCAGGATCCTCAGTTCTTTATGGAAGGCCTGAATGACTGATACCTCATACGAAAGTGTACTGAACTCAATGGGGGTATATTATGAGAAATAGTTTTTTTAATTTTTATCTTTTAATTCCATTTTCTGTAGACTGACATTTCCTCATATGATTTTTGAATATTTCTTGACTTTTCATTGTTGATGGTGTCCCTTACACAAGTTTTTAATTTTGCTGATATTTAATTTATATATATTTTTTGTAAAGAATTGATGTTAATTCTTCTTGAAACTAGTCTTAGAATTTTTTTTCTTTTTACAGATTTATTTTATTTGAAAGGCATAGTTAAAAAGAGAGAGAGAGAAGGAGGAGGATGGAGGGAAGGAGGGAGGGAGGGAGGAAGGAGGAGGTGGGGGAGAGAGACAGTGCTGGTTCACTCCCCGAATGACTGCAATGGCCAGGGCTGGACCAGACTGAAGCCAGGAGTCTCCTCTGGGTCTCCTATGTGGGTGCAGGGGCCCAAGCACTTGGGCCATCTTCCGCTGCCTTCCCAAGCCATTAGCAGAGAGCTGGATCAGAAGTGGAGCAGCCAGCAGTAATATGGGATGCCAGTGTTATAGCAGGTGGCTTTACCTGCTATGTCACAACACTGGCCTGGGGATTTTCTTTTTGGCGAGTTTGTTTATTAGTAGTTCAGTCTTTTTACTTGGTAGAAAGGCCTATTCAGATTTCTTGTTTACTCTTGAGCCTTTTCTGTAGTTTGTGTCTTTGTAGGGATATATACATTTTATCTTGTTCGTAGTGATTTTATTTCAGCAAAGTTGGAAATAATGTTTCTTCTTTCTTTCCTGATTTTAATTATTTGACTCATCTTACCTTCATGGTCAGTATAATTAAAAATTTGTCAATTTGGTTGATGTTTAAAAAACTTTTGATTATGTTCATTTTTCTCTATTTCCTATTATCTATTTCATTTATTTCCTCTCTTTATTGTTTCTTTCCCTCTGTTTGCTTTTGATTTAGTTTGTTTCCCTCCCCCCCCCCCTCACCTTTTTTCTAGTTAATTAAGGTAAATATTTAGGTTATCGGGACCAGCATTGTGGCATAGTGGGTTAAGCCACTGCCTGCAGTTCTGGCATCTCATGGGTGCTGGTTTCAGTCCTAGCTGCTCAACTTGAAATCCAGCTCCTTGCTAATGAGCCTGAGAAGGCAACAGAAGATGTCCTAAGTATTTGGGCCTCTGTGCCTGTGTGGGAGACCCTGAAGAAGCTCCAGACTTCGGCCTGGCCAAGCCCTGAAAGTTTTGGCTATTTGGGGAGTGAACCAGTGGATGAAAGACCTCTCTCTTTCTGTCTTCCTCTCTCTCTGTAACTCTGGCTTTCAAAAAAAAGAAGAAAATTAAGTTATTGATCCAAATTGTCCTTTAGCAATTTTTGATTGTACAAATACACATAACAAAATTTCTTTTTGTAGGCTTATTTATTTATTTGAAAGGCAAAGTTACAGAGAGGGAGGCATACACACACACACACACATATACATTTTCCATCTACTGGTTCACTCTCCAAATAACTGCAATACCAGGGCTGAACCATGCTGAAGCAAGGAGCCTGTAACTGCATCTGGGTTTCCCACATGGGTGGCTAGGGCCGAAGCACTTGGGCCATCTTTCGTTGCTTTTTTAGGCACATTGACAGGGAGTTGGATCCAAAGTGGAGCAGAACTAGAACTGACACCCATATGGAATGCCACTGGCATTGTAGGTAGCAGCTTTGCCCACTGTGCCACAATGCTAGCCCAGTGTTTTTCTGAAATTTTTTTTAAATTTTGAAAATTTTAAACTATACAGTGTGCAGTTTTTCAAACTTGTCATTAATAAAAATTGAAGTTCTGTACTTTACCATAGTCTCCCTTTTGTATGGCAGTCTGCTGCCTATTACAGTTAAGGGGGTGGGGGAAAGCTAAATGTATAATTAATTAATATTTTTTATCTTTTAGACCTAAAGATTGTCTTCGGTCTATTATGAGGAGGGTGAATCATAAAGATCCTCATGTTGCTATGCAAGCTTTGACTGTAAGTTATTTCGTTTTTAACAGTACCACAAAATTAGCTGCCGACATTGAGCCCTTTTAACTTGTGATTTTGTGTTTTTAGCTTCTAGGAGCATGTGTGTCAAACTGTGGCAAAATTTTTCATTTAGAAGTGTGCTCAAGAGATTTCGCTAGTGAAGTAAGCAATGTGTTAAATAAGGTAAGGAGCATTATTTCCATAAATTAAGGCAGTCTTTCTTCATATGTTTTGTTGTTGAATTCTTTACATTTTTAATCGCAAGAGACTGTTCTGTGTTTTTTTAAACGCCTTTTTAGGTTATGTCTGTCCAGTGTGTAAGTAAATGTTATGTTTTTGCTGAAGAGACTACAAATCCACATAACTTTAAGAGTTGGGTTTTTGTTTTTTTTTTTTTTTTTTTTTTTTTTTTTAGATTTATTTATTTATTTGAAAGAGTTACACAGAGAGAGAAGGAGAGGCAGACAGAGAGGTCGAGAGAGAGAGGTCTTCCATCCTCCAGTTCACTCCCCAGTTGGCTGCAATAGCCGGAGCTGTGCCGATCCGAAGCTTGTTCCTGGTCTCCCACACGGGTGCAGGGGGCCAAGTACTTGGGTCATCTTCCATTGCTTTCCCAGGCCATAGCAGAGAGCTGGATCGGAAGTGGAGCAGCCGGGACTAGAACCAGCATCCATATGGGATGCTGGTGCTTCAGGCCAGGGTGTTAACCCACTGCACCACAGCACCGGCCCCAAGAGTTGGTTTTTTTTAAGCCCTGTTATATAACTATTTCCCCCCATCATTCCTTTCATCTGATTAGAAAACATGTATATTTCCAAATCTAAATAATACCAACCTACTTTAGGCACAGTTTTTATTGCCATTTTTGTAGCCACACACAAGTATTTTCCTAACATAGAATCCTTTAGAAATTCTTCCAAAAGTATATGACAATCCTAAGTTTCATCTGAAACATGAATAAGGCCATTGCATGGCCATCACAGGATGTTAATATTTTACTTCTGTTTTCTTTAGCTGAACTTGTACCTGGAGTTGCTTCAAAATAATGGCAGGGGAATTTCCTGTCCAAAATTGCCCAAACCTTCCTGAAATGGGGCTGGTTGTGATTCCAAAGAATCAAACGCTAAATGCCAGGGTGATCAGTCAAAGGGGAACTTACTTGAGGCTATGGTGTCCTCATGATAGACAATGAGATGAGAGATGTTCCATCTGGGTATGTCTGTAATGAATGGTCAGGTTTTTTTATTGAGTAATATGAAGGTTTAAGGATTTTGGTTCAGGGTTGGGGCCAGTTTCTAGGTTTTTAGCAACATATTTGATCTCTTAGTGTTTCAGGCCACAATTTTAACTTTTGTCAATACCTGAACATGTTGAAGCCCATGTAACTTGATTAGGGCAAAGAAAAACTGGTGAGGTGAACTGAGGGACTTTACAGTCGCCTACTTACTTGATAATGGAATAAAGGAAGTATACCGTTTGTTTTCTCCTTCCAATTTTTTTATTGGTTTTGCCAAAAACAAAATGTCTTTGTCTTCCTGATATACAACGGTTGCTTAGTTGCAGGGTGCTCTGTGAAGTCTTGTTTTGCTGATCTAGCAAATGCTAAAACATATTTAATATTTTAACTTTGAAACGATACATATAAAATGACTCTATGTTTTTTCATTGTGTAAAAGTAGCAGTTTATTTCCAGCAACCAACTATTTTAGTATTTCACATGTGTAGCCTAGGAGTTCTTTGTAATTGAAAAGAATCTATAACTCTATAATCTTTCTATTTAAAATGTCTATATTATATCATCAGCCATGAAATTTCTCTTTCTCATTAATTTTTTGTTCTGTTTCTTAGGGTCATCCAAAAGTATGTGAAAAATTAAAGGCTCTTATGGTTGAATGGACAGATGAATTTAAGAATGATCCGCAGCTTAGCCTGATATCAGCAATGATTAAGAACCTTAAAGAACAAGGAGTTACGTTCCCAGCTATTGGCTCTCAGGTATTTTATAAAGTTGTGTGTGTTACAGTTTGTTTCTCTAAAATAGCTATGTTTACTTATGTTTTTTTCTCCATCCCCACATAGATTTTAGTACTTCAGAGTAAAATTATTATTATTTTTTGACAGGCAGAGTTAGACAGTGAGAGAGAGAGACAGAGAGAAAGGTCTTCCCTTTCCGCTGGTTCACCCCCCAAATGGCTGCCATGGCCAGCGTGCTGCGGCAGGCTCTCTGCGCCGATCGGAAGCCAGCAGCCAGGCGCCCCCTCCCGGTCTCCCATGCGGGTGCAGGGCCCAAGCACCCGGGCCATCCTCCACTGCCCTCCTGGGCCACAGCAGAGAGCTGGCCTGGAAGAGGGGCAACCGGGACAGAATCCGGTGCCCTGACCAGGACTAGAACCCAGGGTGCCGGCACCGCAGGCGGAGAATTAGCCTAGTGAGCTACGGTGCCGGCCTATTAGTAGTAGTAGTAGTAGTCATACAAGAAAAACATCATAGTGGAATATTAAAATGCTCCAACTTATAATCTCTACTTCCTCAATATTTCTCTTCTCCAACTGAATTGATTTAGCATTTTATAATTTTTTTATAGTTTTTTTTAATAGGTTTTTTTTTTTACCTTTAAAAACTTTATCTACTTGAGAGACACAAGGAAGGAGCTACTATTGTGCTGGTTCACTCCTCAAATGCCTCAGTGACCTTTATTCAGGGGCCAAAGCCAAGATCTCTATCTAGATCCCCCATCTAGGTGTCAGGGACCCAATTCCTTGAACCATCACTACTGCCTTCCAGAGTCCTCATTAGCGAAAGCTGGAGTCAGGAGCAGAGCCAAGCATTGAACCCAGGCTCTCTGGTATGGCAAGTGGGTGTCTTAACCGCTAGATCAAATGCTTTCCCCATAATACAGTTTTTTTTTTTTTTAATAGATTTATTTATTTACTAGAAAGAGTTACACAGAGAGAGGAGAGGCAGAGAGAGAGAGAGAGAGAAAGAGGGGTCTTTCATCCGCTGGTTCACTCTCCAGTTGACCACAACGGCCGGAGCTGTGCTGATCCGAAGCCAGGAGCTTCTTCCGGTCTCCCATGTGGGTGCAGGGGCCCAAGGACTTGGGCCATCTTCTACTGCTTTCTCAGGCCACAGCAGAGAGCTGGATCAGAAGTGGAACAGCCGGAACTCGAACTGGTGCCCATATGGGATGCCGGCATTGCAGGCAGCAGCTTTACCCACTGTGCCACAGTGTTGGCCCCCATAATACAGTTTTAATAATATAGACAGATTTGCTTTATTGTATCAGGTAACACTGACAATCTAAATGCTCTGAATGCTTTAGTTTTATCTACAGAGAATGACAGCTCAAATATCACAATGTATCTTTAAGATTTAACGATGGAAATCAAGTTCTTTTCATTGTAAAATTCATGAATAACTTAAAAATGAGATAAAAGAGCCAAATGGATAGACATATATGAAACACTTCTCTTAGAGAGCTGATCAATAAATAAGTCTTCTTCACTCCCCTGCAGACATGATTGAAAGGCCCAACTTTTTCTATCACAAAACGAAAAAGATTATGTAAAAGGATCAATCTCTAATTCATGTCATATGGAAAAAAAATCAGTGGATACCTTTTTTTTAAAGAAATTTATTTATTTATTTGAAAGAGTTACAGAGAGGGAGTGGAGAGACAGAGACAGAGATTTGATTCTCTGGTTCATTCCCCATGATCACACGTATCAGTGCTTGGCCAGGCTGAAGCCAGGAACCAGGAGCTTCTTCTGGGTGTCCCATGAAGGTAGAAAGGGCCCAAGCACTTGGGCCATCTTCTGCTGCTTTTCTCAGGATATTGGCAGGGAGCTGGATGGGAAGTGGAGCAGCTGGGACACGAACCAGTGACCATTTTGGATGCCAGCATTTCAAACAGTGTCTTTAACTGCTGTAGCACAATGCTGACCCCAATGGATATCTTTTTTATTCACTTTGACTTCTGGGTAATGGTCCTTTAGGATGCCTCACTAATCAAGGTGACTCAAAATGTGTGGTAGTTGTCTTTTCCCACCATGTGTATTGGAATAGATTATAATGAGTGGTATAAAGTCATGGACAAAAACCTCTAGGTTGTGGAAACTTAATTTAGACTTATGAGCACTTCAGAGAGTCTTGCAGATTAGCTGTCCTCCAAACTTATCTGAACTTTCTTCCCAAAGCATTTTCACTTAACTAAGGACTCTTGAGAAGATCCAGAAGACACCCAGAGAAAATGCAGCAAGAAATATTGTTCTTCTTACTTGAAAATGGTTTATTGATAGCTGGCTTTTCCTGTGTAGATTGATTTCTAGAATCTGTGTAATTAAGAAATAATTGTATTCAGAATATTCCAAGATGTTGTAAATTTCTTGATAACAGAAACAATGTTTGCTTATCAAAAGTGGACTACTTGCAGAGAACCTAAGAGTATGGTTAGTGGAATTGTATTTTCTATACATGTTCTAGAACTTGTTACTCAAAATGTGGTTTATTGAATGGTATCACCTGCATTACCTGGAAGCTTGTTGGCAGTGTAGCCTCTCAGCTACCACTCAGACATACAGAATCCTTATCTCCATTTTAGTAAGATATGTTGATATTTGAGAGGCACTGCTCTGAAGTTTTTCTTTTTCTTTTATTTTATTTTTATTTTTTGACAGGCAGGGTGGACAGTGAGAGAGAGAGACAGAGAGAAAGGTCTTCCTTTGCCGTTGGTTCACCCTCCAGTGGCCGCCGCGGCCTGCGCGCTGTGGCTGGTGCACTGCGCTGATCCGATGGCAGGAGCCAGGTACATCTCCTGGTCTCCCATGGGGTGCAGGGCCCAAGGACTTGGGCCATCCTCCACTGCACTCCCGGGCCACAGCAGAGAGCTGGCCTGGAAGAGGGGCAACCGGGACAGAATCCGGCGCCCTGACTGGGACTAGAACCCAGTGTGCCGGCACCGCGAGGCAGAGGATTAGCCTAGTGAGCCGCGGTGCTGGCCTGAAGTTTTTCAGTGCACATAAAAATAACATTTCATTGCACAAAGAGGCTTACTCTTAGAAGGAAGGATAATTAATAATATGTAGCATTATGTGGTTAATCTAGAATCTTAGATAGCTTAGGAACAACTTGAGGGATATTCTGTTCCCGTCCTCTAATTTTACAAATGAGGAAACTGACATGGTTAAGTAACTTACCCAGGGCCACAGCTAGCAGTTTACAGAACTGGAACTAGAAAACAGGCACGGTGACACTGAATTCAGTATTCTTTCCACTACCCAGTCTTGCTTCCCTTTGATACAGAAGTTGTTGGATATGTGTCTGTCCAGATTGATTTCAAAAAGGGCAAGAGTGGAGGGAACATTGGCAAGACCATTGATGGTTAGAGAAATGGAGTTATTCTCTTGTTCAAAAGATTTAGGACATATAAAAGTAAGAGTAAAGTTATTTTGTTCTAGATAATGTAAAAGAAATAAAATTCTGTTTGCTGTGTCAGCTACAGTAAATACATAAAATGTATATAGAATATAATGAGGTAGGATTTTTTTAGTGACTTACGAAAAGCTTTAGAAATCATGTATATAAAGAGCTTCATGTTTAATGAAAAAATGTCATCTATGTTCAGTTACAGTATTCCCTGTTGATTTTTTTTCAAATATTTATTTATTTATTTGAAAGGCAGATTTATAGAGAGGCAGAGAGAGAGAGAGAGAGAGAGGTCTTCCATCTGCTGATTCACTCCCCAGATGGCTACAACAGCTGGAGCTGGGCCCATCCAAAGCCAGGAGCCAGAAGCTTCTTCTGGGTCTCCAAAGCGGGTGCAGGGGCCCAACCACTTGGGCCATCTTCCACTGCTTTCCCAGGCCATAGCAGAGAGCTGGATAGGAAGTGAAGCAGCCAGGACTTGAACCAGTGCTTATATGGGATGCCAGCACTGCAGATGGTGGCTTTACCCACTATGCCACAGCGTCGGCGCCTTCCTCTAGATTTTATAACCGCTTAGTTATTTAAGTCATCAGTACATTTTCACCAGACTAGTCTTGTCAGAGCATACTTAAGAACTCCCAGAAAATATGAAGATTTTTCTAAGTAAATTTTTTTTCATTCAAGTACAGAGGAAAATAAGGTAAAAAATAATAAAGTCATACTTTGGTTACCAGCTCATGCCAGTGCAATTCTGTTTGACTAGTTAGTAAGACATATATAATTTACTTAGGACCTGAAGATAGAAAGGGACTTTGAAAAGTGTGTAATTCAAGAATGTAGGGCTTTCTTCTGTACTTCCTACTCAACGGATGGACTTCCTTAACGTCACAAAAGATTAGTGTAGCTATAATGTGAAATTTACAAAACTGGCAACAAAAGATTGATACAAATAAAGTGTCTCTTCAGTACTTTGAATTTTTGGAAGTGTTTTATAATTAAAACATTATCTAAAGAAGATTACAACTAGGGATGGTTCAGAATTGAGGGTACCTAAGCTTGTAGAGAGTGAACTCCACAAATACCCTTCATTTCATTTCATTTCATTTCATTTCATTTCATTTCATTTCATTTCATTTCATTTCGTCATTTCATTTCATTTCATTTCATTTCATTTTTCTCCCCTTCCCCTTCCTTTTGCCCTTCCCCTTCCCCTTCTCCATCCCCTTCCCGTCTCCCTCCCTCCCTCCTTTCCTTCCTTCCCTTTTTCATCCACTTGAAAGGCAGAATTACAGATAGGCGGGGGGGGGGGGGGTCCTTCATCCGCTGGTTCATTCCCCAGATGGCCTTAACGGCCGGAGCTGTGCTGATCTGGAGCCAGGAGCTTCTTCTAGGTCTCCCACGTGGGTACAGGGGCCCAAGGACTGGGCCATCTTCTACGGCTTTCCCAGGCCATAGCAGAGAGCTGGATCAGAAGTCAAGCAGCCAGGTCTCGAACCGGCGCCCTTATGGGATGCTGGTGCTTTAGGCCAGGGCGTTAATCCACTGCGCCACAGTGCTGGCCCCTGAGTTGTCTACTCTTAAGTGTCCAGTTGTCCTCAGTCTGTTTCCCCCAATTCTTACTCTTCTCCCTTTCAAGGTAGAAGTTGCTCCAGTTTGGATTTCTTTCTTCTTCAGAAGTTTGTGATGAGTTGATGAGAAGGGTCTTGAGATTTCTTGGATTAGATATGGTAGGAGAATTTGAGAACAACTCTCAACTATTGTGTTCCTTTTCTTGTGTTAGGCTGCAGAACAAGCAAAAGCAAGCCCAGCTCTGGTAGCCAAGGATCCTGGTACTGTGGCAAACAAAAAGGAAGAAGAAGATTTAGCAAAAGGTGCGTTTTTAAGTTCTTGGTGGGAAGAAGTCTCTGAATATTTTTCCCTCAGGTATTTCATGAAAAAAAAGAAAAAAACAACTAAAACTTGACATTCACAGCTGAAGTCCACTGTCTTCCTCTCCTCAGTTTCATTTCTTTGCTGTCCTCATCAGAGTCAACTGTTAATCTTGTGTGTCTTTTTGCTATTTTTATATTTTTACCATACTGTATTTCTGCAATCAAGTACTTTGTGTACAAAAAATGCATTTTTCATAAATAGTACATTAAAACAGATATTGTCAGGGTGATGGAGAGTGAGGGAAAGAATGAGAGATTTCCAATTACTGATTGATTTATCAAATGCCCTCAACAGCCAGGGCTGGGCCAGACAGAAGCCTGAAACTCCTCCCAGATCTCCCACATGTGTGGTATGGGCCCAAGTACTTTTTTTTTTTTTTTTTTTTATGACAGGCAGAGTGGACAGTGAGAGAGAGAGAGAGACAGAGAGAAAGGTCTTCCTTTTGCCGTTGGTTCACCCTCCAATGGCCGCCGCGGCTGGCGCGCTGTGGCTGGCGCACTGTGCTGATCCGAAGGCAGGAGCCAGGTGCTTCTCCTGGTCTTCCATGCGGGTGCAGGGCCCAAGGACTTGGGCCATCCTCCACTGAACTCCCGGGCCATAGCAGAGAGCTGGCCTGGAAGAGGGGCAACCGGGACAGAATCCGGCGCCCTGACTGGGACTAGAACCTGGTGTGCCGGCACCGCAAGGCGGAGAATTAGCCTAGTGAGCCACAGTGCCGGCTCAATAGTATACTCTTAAGTACTATCTGCAGCTCTTTTAATGAAACATTATTTGTGAGATCTATTCATGATGAAACATATAAATGAAGTTCATTTGTTAACTGCTGTATGGTATTCCAATATGTTAATATACTATACTATTTATCTCTTCTTACTGATCTACTGATCAATATTTGGTTTTGTTTCTGACTTTTTCATTATAATAAATGATGCTGCAGTGAGTATCCTTGTATGTGTTCCTTTGTGTGTATGTATATGTGTGTCACTTTATTATATGTACCTTAAAGCAGTGCTGTTGGATCATGGGATTGGTTCATTTTCAGCTTTACTAAATGGTTCAATGACTTTTTTAAAAAATATTTTTATTTATTTATTTGAAAGGAGAGGAAGAGAGAGAGAGAGAGGGAGGGAGGGAGGGAGGGAGGAAGGGAGGAAGGGAGGTCTTCCATCCACTGGTTGACTCCCCAGATGGCCGCAAAGGCCAGAGCTGCACCGATGTGAAGCCAGGAGCCAGGAGCTTCTTCTGGGTCTCCCATGTGGGTACAGGGGCCCAAGGACCTGGGCCATCCTCTACTGCTTTCCCAGGCCATAGCAGAGAACTGGATCGGAAGTGGAGCAGCCGGGTCTCGAACTAGTGCCCATGTGGGATGCCAGCACTTCAGGCCAGGGCGTTAACCCGCTGTGCCACAGCGCTGGCCCCTCAGTGACTTTCTTTTCAGCAGCGTATGAATACTTGTTTTATTACTATTTTTGTGTGTGTGTCTTTTTTCAGAGTGTGTTTCTTTTTTTTTAAAGATTTTATTTATTTGACAGGTAGAGTTACAGACAGTGAGAGAGAGACAGAGAGGTCTTCCTTCCGTTGGTTCACTCCCCAAATGGCCACAATGGCTGGAGCTGTGCCAATCCGAAGCTAGGAGCCAGGTGCTTCTTCCTGGTCTCCCATGCAGGTGCAGGGCCCAAGCACTTGGGCCATCTTTTACTACTTTTCCAGGCCACAGCAGAGAGCTGGACTGGAAGAGGAGCAGCTGGGACTAGAACCAGCGCCCATATGGGATGCTGGCACCACAGGTGGAGGATTAACTTACTGCACCATGGCACCGGCCCCCTATTAATACTTCTTAAACTGCTGATAACACTTCGTATTGTCTTTAATTTTTATAAATCTGATAAATGTGAAATGGTGTCCAATTTTTATTTTATTTCCTTGATTGCTAGTGAGGTTGAGTTCTTTGTTATTATAGTCCTTGGCTATCTGATTTCCTCTGAGGTAAATTATCTTTCTTTTCCTTTGTTTTTGAATTATGATATATGGAGGCCTTTATTTTAGATATTAATCTGTTGTCTATTATATCTGTTGTATGTTTCTATTCCTGGTATTTGGCTTGTATTTTAATTTTGGTAATAGTTGTTTTATTAACTATAAATTTTAAATTTTGATTTTTTTGTTTTCTGTTACAATTTTTAAAAAGTATTTATTTACTTGAAAGTCCGAGTTAACACAGAGATAGAAGGAGAGGCACAGAGAGAGAGAGAGAGAGAGAGAGAGAGAGAGAGGTCTTCCATCTGCTGGTTCACTCCTCAATTGGCCTCAATGGCTGGAGCTGTGCTGATCTGAAGCCAGGAACATCTTCTGGGTCTCCACGCAGGTGCAGGGCCCAAGGACTTGGGCCATCCTCTTCTTCTTTCCCAGACCACAGCAGAGAGTTGGATTGGAAGTGGAGCAGCTGGGACTCGAACCAGCACCCATATGAGATGCTGGCATTGCAGGTCGAGGCCTTACCTGCTACGCTACAGCATTGGCCCCTATTACGATTTTTAATTTGTGCCTTTTTAAAGAAAATTTTTCTTACCTCAGACTCCTAAAATATATTTTCCTATATTGTGTTCTAATACCTTTAAAGTTATATTTTCATATTGCCTTTTTTTTTCTTTTTTTTTTGACAGGCAGAGTGGACAGTGAGAGAGAGAGAGAGACAGAGAGAAAGGTCTTCCTTTTGCCGTTGGTTCACCCTCCAATGGCCGCCGCGGCCGGCGCGCTGCGGGCCGGCGCACCGCGCTGATCCGATGGCAGGAGCCAGGAGCCAGGTGCTTTTCCTGGTCTCCCATGGGGTGCAGGGCCCAAGCACCTGGGCCATCCTCCACTGCACTCCCTGGCCACAGCAGAGAGCTGGCCTGGAAGAGGGGCAACCGGGACAGAATCCGGCGCCCCAACCGGGACTAGAACCCGGTGTGCCGGCGCCACTAGGCGGAGGATTAGCCTAGTGAGCCGCGGCGCCGGCCCATATTGCCTATTAAAAGAAGTAGTTATGGGTTCTCTTGAAAGCAAGGTAGTCAATGCTTTAAGATTATGTTGCAGAGCCCATGTGATCCACGATAATCTTAGGTCTGCACTAGGGGACTGGTGTGGAGATAGAGGAGATGCATTTGAGTTCTAATTTGGACGATTTTTTGGTGAGTCTTCAGACTGAGTATGTAACAATTATATTTGGAGCAATAAAATCCGGGTTCTTATACTGCCCTTGATTTAGTAAGTCTGCAGTGAAATTTGATATACTTGGCTTCCTGGGTGGTTTTATTTATCATTGTGGGAGTTTAAGCTGTAGGAATATTTTATAAAGGAGAAAGAAAATATAAATTTTCTGCAGCTGGATCTAATGAAAGGGCCTAAGGGGTTATATCTGATTATACTTAGAATAATTTAAATTGTAGCTCTTTGGTAAAAATAAGAGTAATCATGCTGTTCAATTTCTTCATTAGTTTATTTAAACTTCAGTTGTGAGTGAATGAATAAAATTGACTAAATGATTTGTGTTTGGTAGATCAGTATTTGTCCTAGTTTTCAAATGCAATATTGAAGAAAGAGTACTTTTACCTTTTGTACTTCTTTGGATTGTTGGATATATTAACATTTTGGTTCTTTTTAAACTCATTGCTTTCCAGCCATTGAGTTGTCATTGAAGGAACAAAGGCAGCAGTCCACCACTCTTTCCACCTTGTATCCGAGCACATCCAGTCTCTTAACTAACCACCAACATGAAGGCCGAAAGGTCCGTGCTATATATGACTTTGAAGCTGCTGAAGATAATGAACTTACTTTTAAAGCTGGAGAAATTATTACAGTTCTTGATGACAGGTAATGGTTATATTAAATTAAGCATTCATATGAAAATATATAGCATATTACTCCTGTGTTTCACATTATTTCTGTTGAATGCAGTTACCAAATATGATAAAATATATTGACCCAGATTATTTTCTCTGCATGACTGTTGAATGACTTGCTTGTGTAATATTCAGTGAATTCTTATTTCATCATTGAATTTTTTTCTTGCTTATTGTTTAAATGGTTTTTATTTGCTTTGGAGAACTTAATTTTTTTTTTTTTTTTTTTTTTTTTTTAATAGGCAGAGTTAGTGAGAGAGAGAGAGAGACAGAGAGAAAGGTCTTCTTTTTTCTGTTGCTTCACCCCCCAGGGTGGCTGCCACGGCCGGTGCATTGCGGCTGGCGCGCTGCGCCGATCCAAAGCCAGGAGGAGCCAGGTGCTTTCTTCTGGTCTCCCATGCAAGTGCAGGGCCCAAGGACCTGGGCCATCCTCCACTGCACTGGGCCACAGCAGAGAGCTGTATTGGAAGAGGAGCAACTGGGACAGAATCTGGCGCCCTGACCTTGACTAGAACTCTGGGTGTCAGCACCGCAGGCAGAGGATTAGCCTAGTGAGCCGCGGTGCTGGCCATGTTTAATTTTTATTTTTTATGCCATCTAATGATATAGAATATAAGAAAAATTTAACATTTTAGAAAATACATTGAATATGTGTATTTATGTATGAAGTTTGTAAGAAATATATAATCAGTTGAATTTCTTTATGCAGAACAGTAGTCTGTGTGCAATATACTTATTGTACATTGAATTACATATATTATTGTAGGGGAGTGATAATGCATCAGTTTTTTTCACTATCACTTTATGGTGTTTTATTTGACAGTGAATTGCTACTGATAATGTACAAATATTTGAAAATAATATTTAAAAATAAAGTTATTCCTATAAGATTACTTTTACTGATTGTCTTAGCCCATTTGGGCTGTAGCAGCAAACTGCCATAGACTGGGTGTCTTATAAACAACAGAAATTTATTTCTTATAGTTCTGGAGGCTAAGAAATCTTAAGATCAAGGTGCTCACAAATTTGATGTCTAATGAAGGTCTTACTCCTAGTTCATAGATGGCTGTCTTTTCCTTGTATCCTCACATGGCAAAAATGGCAAATGAATTCTCTGGGTCTCTTTCATAAGGTCACTAATCCCACTCGTAAGGGCTGTGTTCTCATGGCCTAATCATCTCACCATGGCATATCCTTCCAAATCCTTTACTTCCTGATGCTTTGCAGTTAGGATTTCAAAATACAGATTTTGAAGGGACACAAAAATTATACAAGAGCACTTACATTTTAATATGTTTTATTTGAGTTAGAAAAAAATGTAGTAAAGTTTGAACTGGAAATTGCACAAAATCTTGGTCATTCATTCTTTCAAAAATTGAGTACTTGCCATCTTTCTATATAGTAGCACAAGGGATATAGTGGTAAACATGAATATACAATAGGGAGTGTTCTGCTTGTAAACTTTCTGTGCTATGAGAGCAGTGGAGAGCAGTGTCTTCTTTCTTACGTGTTTACTGTTGGGAGAAAAAATTGCTAAGGAGTGGAAATTTAGGTAAGGAGTCTACCTTTATTTTTTTTTTTAAGTTTTTTTTTTTTTTTTTTTATTTGAAAGTCAGAGTTACACACAGAGAGGAAAAGAGGCAGAGAGAGAGAGAAAGAGAGAGAGGTCTTCCATCTGATCTGATGGTTCACTCTCCAGATGGTCACAATGGCCAGAGCTGTTTCGATCCAAAGCCAGGAGCCTCCTCCTGGTCTCCCACATGGGTGCAGGGGCCCAAGGAGTTGGGCCATTTTCCTCTGCTTTCCCAGACCATAGCAGAGAGCTGGATCGGAAGAGGAGCAGCTAGGATCAAACCAGTGCCCATATGGTGGGTGCCAGCACTGCAGGTGGTGGCTTCATCTGCTATGCCACAGTGCCGGCTCCAGGAGTCTACCTTTAAATCTCTATTATAAAGGTTTCTTATGCTGGAGACCACAAACCACCTGAACTTGACAATTTTTAAACTTTGCATATCTTTTTTTGGCAGAGAATTTACAACTTTATTACATTCTCAAATCATCCACTGGCTCTCCAAAAAGATTATGTGTTAAGTAAATTCTCTGTGACCCTATTTCTCATTTTTTTTTTTAAAGATTTATTTATTTCTTTGAAAGAGTTACACAGAGAGTTGAGAGGCAGAGAGGAAGAGAGAGAGAGAGAGAGAGGTATTCCATCCGATGGTTCACTCCCCAGATGGCTGCAATGGCTGGAGCTGTGCCGATTGGAAGCCAGGAGCTTCTTTTGGGTCTCCCATGCGGGTGCAGGGGCCTAAGCACTTGGGCCATCCTCCACTGCTTTCCCAGCCCACAGCAGAGAGCGGGATTGGAAGTGGAGCAGCCGGGTCTTGAACCGGCACCCATATGGGATGCCAGCACTTCAGGCCAGGGCATTAACCCACTGTGCCACAGCGCTGGCCCCTGTATTTCTCATTTGTAATAATGATGCATTCATTGACACCTTCACTGCATTGTTGTTTCAGATATAGTAGTAATATAAGCTAAATGCTTTAAAAATAAAGACTTCAAAGAAATAAAAATCTTTATTGCAGTAAAGCATTTTTTTTTTATTGTAGTGATCCCAATTGGTGGAAAGGTGAAACCCATCAAGGCGTAGGGTTATTCCCATCTAATTTTGTGACTGCAGATCTCACTGCTGAGCCAGAAATGAGTAAGTATTTTCCATGATGTCAATGCATGATAACCCATAATCCTCATCTTAGTGACTCTGAAATGGTTGTACCTCTCAGATGTTTATTAGAAACATGCAGCTCTCCATGCCACTCTGGCTGGAGGTCTCTGACTATAATAAATCTTGCTTTTAAATATCAGCAAAACAAAACAAAACAAAATCATACAGCGCTTAAACAGTAAAATTATTTACTAGAAATGATCTGCATCAAGATTATCTTTAGACAGACTATGGAGTTTATCATATATATTTATGTAGATATGTAGATGCCATTATGAAAACACAAATCAATTAAGAAGTGTTATAGAATTTATACATTATGTATTTCTTTTGTCAGTGTGACAACTTCAGTGTAACCTTATAGAAGATTCTTCCTATTAAAAGGTAGGGATCATTTCCTTAGTGTCTAACCCAGATTTGGAAACAGTGTCCTCTAAGCAACATAATAGCTTTCTTGAGTTCCTATGTTAGATATTAAGATGGAGCCATATTACCTAATGTTTAGCTAATCACATAAATGATTTTTTTGTTTGATTCCAAACCTTTGCTGACTGAAGGAGAGGGTAAACATTTGACACAGTGATGAAGACAGTTGCACTCCGTATTGGATTGCGTTTTTGAGTCCCGGCTCTGTTTCTGATTCTAGCTTCCTGCTAATCAGTACCCAGCTCAAATAGTTGGGTTCCTGCTGCCCACATGGAAGACCTAGATTGAACTCTGAGCTATGGGCTCTGGCTTCTGCCTGGCCCAGATCCAATGTTGTAGACATTTGGAGAGTACACCATCAGATGGGAGATCTCTGTCTTTTCCAAATAAAATGAAAAACGTATTTTAAAAGCTAGAAACTGGGAATATTACTAGCAGGTATAATAATTGCAATAGTCTGTTAAACTATTAGAAAACAGTTCACTCTGAATGTATTTTTTTTTTAAGATTTATTTATTTGAAAGGCAGAGGAGTGACAGAGAAGTATTTTCATCCACTTGGTTCACTTCCCAAATGGCCGCAAAAGCTGAGCCTGGGGAAGGCCGGAAGCCTGGAGCCAGGAATTCCATATAGATCTCTCATGTGGGTGACAGTGGCCTATGTACTTGGGCCATCTTTTGCTGCCTTCCCAGGTACATTAACAGGGAGCAAGGTCAGAAGCAGAGCATCCAGGACTAGAACCAGTACTTGACCATGGGATGCCACCATTGCCAGTGGTGCTTAACCCACTGTGCCACAATGCCAGCCCTGCTTATATTTCTATTAATACTGTACTCTATCAGTCTTCAAAATGCTAAGGTTTGAATCATCAATAAAAGTGTGTTATAATCTCTATTTAAGAAAAAAAAAGTTCAAGTCTAGAAAGACTATTGGTAATTGAAATATGTAGAGGTTTTGGAGAGTTTTTATATAGCTTTTTTTAACTGCTGTTACCTGTTAGAATATTTCATCTCATCTTTCTCTAATGCTGATGGGAAAAAGTTACAAAGCCATATAATGCTTAAGTATTTTTTAGTTTTTACGAATTGTAAGGAGAGATCTTTGTCTTAGTCATCTTTTTTATTTCCAAAAACATGTAATACTGAATATTTCCTGTAATAAATACTACATAAAATATTTATAGGAGACGTGATAGATAAATATGCATGTTAACAGTAAAAAGATACTTCTTTTTCAAGGGAAAGCTTTAAAAACAAACCAGAAATTACAGATCTTTAATTAAATGATGCCTTCTCATAGTTATTGCCAGGTTATCTTGATCTTGTCACTCTTATAGACACATTTCTGATATCCATTCTTTCTATGAAGTTCTTTTCCTTCTCTCTCCCCTCTCCTCCTCCCCTCCCCTCCTCTCCCCTTCCCTCCCCTTTCATTTATTTGAAAGTTAGAGTTATGAGCAGAGGAGAAGGAGAGTGAGATCTCTCATCTGCTGGTTCATTTCCCAAATGGATGCTAAAATTGGGGCTGAGCAAGGCTGAAGCCAGGAACCTGGAACTCCATCTGGAGTTCCCATGTGGCTGATATGGGTTCAAGCACTCAGGCCATCTTCTGCTGCTTTCTCAGGCACGTTAGTAGGGAGCTAGATCAGAAGTGGAGCAGCCAGGACTCAAGCTGGCACCTACATGAGATGCTGGCATTGCAAGTGGTGGCTTAACTCGCTACAACACAGTGCTGGCCACATGTTCTTTTTCTGTTAGTACTCAGAAACACAGAACTTTGTTCAGATGGCATTGCATAGTGTGTCAGCTTTTTAATAACCTTAGGGCAGTTGTAGTGGTATGGGGTTCTTTTTTGTTTGTTTTGGGGCTTTATTTTTGTCCTGAATCAGTTGTCAGGAAGGATGGAATTTGCTTGGATTTCTCTTCATGATAAGATCGAACATCTAATTTAGAACATGTAGCCATTTCGTCATTTTTTCATCATAGGTCAATGAAGCTTCACTAAGTTTTTTTTGCATATTTTTCAAGTTCATAGAAAATTTAAATTAAATAAATAAATAAATAAAACTTGTTTATTTTAGTGCACAAACATTTTGAAGTCTATGTGTGGCTTTTTCATACTACACTTTTTTCATGAACTTTTAAAAGACCCTTTGTTTCAGTCTGGAAAATCTAAAAGGGAATTAGGAACATCAGACCTTATGTAATGGGTTTATACTTGTAGTTTTTTTTTTTTTTTTTTTTAAGATTTATTTTATTTATTTGAATGACAGAGTTACAGAGAGAGGTAGAGACAGAGAGAGAGGTGTTTCATCCACTGGTTGATTCCCCAGATGGTCACAACAGCCGGAGCTGTGCCGATCTGAAGCCAGGAACCAGGAGCTTCTTCCAGGTCTCCCATGTGGGTGCAGGGGCACAAGGACTTGGGCCATCTTATACTACTTTCCAGGACGTTGCAGAGAGCTGGAATCAGAAGAGGAGCAGCCAGGACTAGAACCAGTGTCCATATGGGATGCCAGTGCTTCAGGCCAGGGCTTTAACCCACTGCACCACAGCGCTGGCTATACTTGTAGTTCTCATGCTTGGAACAGACATGCTAGGATGATCTTTGTAAGCGTCATTTTTTTTGAGAAACTAGAAACCCTCTTCATTTAATGTGTCAACTAGAAAAATCTACTCTACTTAGCTAGTTTTGTTTTGGAGATACCATATTGGGATAATACTTTTATCATGTACATGAATACTTCAAAAATTATCCAGAACATGGAATTAAAAGAGGTATTTTGGTGTTAAGATTTTAAAATCCATGTCTAATTTTTTCATGATACATATCGTTTATGAAGTTTTTGAAGATCCCTCTGAATGGATTTCAAAAAATTTTTACATCAAAACAAACATCATTAATTCTGTTTTCATGAACTTTTAAAAGTGCCCTTATGTGTGTATATAAAATAATTATTACATATACATGGTAATGGTATTCCTGTGAGAGAAAGGGCTGCAAGTTATGTATGTAAGCTGCTAGAATGTGAATTCTGCCTTATGTTCTCTTTTTTTTTTTTTTTTTTGCTTTTTTTTTTTTTTTTTTTTTGACAGGCAGAGTGGACAGAAAGAGAGGGACAGAGAGAAAGGGACAGAGAGAAAGGTCTTCTTTTTGCCGTTGGTTCACCCTCCAATGGCCGCCGCGGCCGGCGCGCTGCGGCCGGCGCACCGCGCTGATCCGATGGCAGGAGCCAGGAGCCAGGTGCTTTTCCTGGTCTCCCATGGGGTGCAGGGCCCAAGCACCTGGGCCATCCTCCACTGCACTCCCGGGCCACAGCAGAGGGCTGGCCTGGAAGAGGGGCAACCGGGACAGAATCCGGCGCCCCAACCGGGACTAGAACCCGGTGTGCCGGCGCCGCTAGGTGGAGGATTAGCCTAGTGAGCCGCGGCGCCGGCCTTATGTTCTCTTAAAGGCAAGAATATTAATCCAACTTTTGATTGTTAATAGCTCAAGATAGGAAAAGCAAAAGTGCTTGTAGTATATGTGTCTTTTCCTTCATGGGAAAATGAATCAGCTGAAACTTTTTGGTATTTAGAAGTTTGCTTTATAATGACTTGAATTAGATTAATATATTCCTTATGTTGGGAATTAAATTGTTTCTGTTTTGCTTGGAAGTTCACAACACAAAATATATAAATCATATTACTTGTCCTAAGGCCTTAATTTTGCCCATCTTCCTTTCCATCTCAGTTCTTAATATTTTTATGGATTCTGGTTGATCACGTTATTATAGGGTGAAAAATATTGAAAGGAAGTTCATTAGTTTAGCGCTGTATATGCCTCTCAGTATTATTTGGAGATTGTCATATTAATAATCTTATATTTACTAATTCATGTTATATTAAATAGTTCCTGAAGATTACTTTAGAGAGCAACAGAATTATGTGCTTCAGGTCAGTGATTTGCTGATCCCTTAATTACCATTTTTAAATTTCAAACTATAACTAGAAAGTATAGGTTGATATTCTAGAAAATTTGGATCCCTGCCAAGGCAACTTGCAAAATTACTTCATTGGCCTGTATTTTCTCTTGCCTGCCTTGTAGACATGCAAGAGCATCTATGACTGATTTGTTAATTCATTATGCTGAGATGTGTAGTTTTTCTATCAAAAATGTTTTTACTTTAAAAAGGAGTTGTAATTTTAAAAGAAGATTTATTTTAAATAGCAGAATTCACTTATGCCATTATAAAATTTTTTTCACTAATTTAATACCTCTGATATGTAGTAGATGATTGATGAATCCTTTTAGTGAAATATTGTATGGAAAATGTACAATCTTTATGAGAAGACATTGAGAAATGTTAACAGTTTCATAAAATAAAGTTTTGTCTTTGTTGACTAAATCTGCAACCCAGTTTTTAAATTGAGTCTCAGCTTGATGGGAATGTAAAAGAAATTCAAATTTTCTCTTGGAACTTAAAATGCTTTATAATAGGTTTTTAAGTTTATTATATGGAGAAGATAATTCTTACAATATTTTACAGTTAAAACAGAGAAGAAGACGGTACAATTTAGTGATGACGTTCAGGTAGAGACAATAGAGCCAGAGCCGGAACCAGCCTTTATTGATGAAGTAAGTGATTTCATGGCAATAGGTAACATTGGTAATTTGTATTGAAGTACTTTTGTCTTCTTTTAAAAGAAATTGATTACTTGGGTACTCTTGATTTTTTTCATGTAAAAATTCAAACAGTACAGATAAAGCAGATTGTTTGTGACACTTCCTTTGCAGACCAATACCCTGTCAGTACCTCATTTTTAATTCCTGCTTAATATTTTATGGAATAAGTTTATGGTGATTTTTAAAATTATTCTATTGTTGGACGCTTCAGCTTGTTTCGTTTCTGTTGTTAAAAACAGCATTGTAGTGAGACTTTTTCTTTTATCTTCCTTTTTTTAACATTTGTTTTTGTATTTCTTTAGATAGATATCTGGGAGTCAGACAGCCAAGTTGAAGGATTTGTGTGTTTCTGTATTAATAGATACTGCCAACTTGTACATCACAATGCAATTCTATACTTCTTTTGATAATCATGAGGGTACCTATTTTCTATGTACTCAGCATATTAAAGCTGTTGCCCATGGGAAGCAGGACACACAGCAGACATATAGAATGACAAATACCTTAAACAGCACTCTGGCCTCAGAATCAGCCCGTAAGGCATTCGGATCTGGCTAAAAGGCCCAGGAGAGCATTTTAGGCATGGAAAGCCAAGACACTGTGGCAAAAATGACCTAAGTGAAAGATCTCTGTGAGTAAGATCCCAGTGGAAAGAAGGGGCCATCAAAGAAGGAGGTACCTTTCTCTGAAGGGAGGAGAGAACTTCCACTTTGATTATGGCCTTGTCTAAATAAGGTCAGAGTTGGTGAACTCAAGGGGCTTCCATAGCTTTGGCATCTAATGATAAGAGCCTAGGGTGATCACTGACATCATAAATAAGAGTGTCAATTGTTAAATCAACAACAGGAGTCACTGTGCACTTGCTCCCCATGTCCTTAATGTGTTGTATTATGAGAATTAATGGTAAAACTAATCTTCAAACAGTACTTTATACTTTGTGTGTGTGTGTGGGTGCAAACTGTTGAAATCATTACTCAGTATAGAGTTGATCTTCTGTATATAAAGGTAATTAAAAATGCATCTTAATGAAGAATGGGATGGGAGAGGGAGTAAGAGGTAGGATGGTTTATAAATAAATAAGTAAATGGGGGTGAGAGGCAGGTATGGGTAGAAGAATCACTATAATCCAAAAGTTGTACTTCTGAAATTTATATTTATTAAATAAAAGCCTTCTATAAAAAAAAAAGCTATTGGCACATTACTGAGGAAAGAACACTTCATTGACTATCTCTTGAATGAATAAAACAAGTTACTCTTTGTAAAAATTAAACTACCATTTAGTTACTTCTGTACAAATCATTTTATAAAAGCATTGCTAAGATATTGAGTATCATTGGAGATAATTCATATCCCTTCTTGGCTTTAACACAGCCCGACATTTGGAAGAATTATGCTAACTTCACGTTAAATGTCTTCATATGTCATTGTCATATGTGCAACAACAACATATAGATTGAATGATTATGTTTGAAAATATGGGTTCAACTTGATCATAATTCAAATCACAGTTTTTTGGAGCCAGATGGTGGAACCTAAACTCAGGATTTAAATTTGATATTTTCTTGATTCAAGTTAATTCCTCGTGTTTGCTTACGATTTATAAAAGTCTCTGCTGTTATTACATACAAGGAAAGTGAAGATTAAAACTGGTTACCTTTATTTATTTTTAAGCAAGTTTGTGGCTGTCTTTTTCTGCTAAAATTAATATTATAGTTTTCTTTGAATAACAATATTAAGTTATAACTGTTAAGTTAATGGAACTAGCAAGGCCATACAGGATTTTCCTAGTGTCACATTGTATAGATCAATCTAAAGATTGGCAAACTGTCACCTGTAGGCTCATTTGCTTGGTTTGTAAATACAGTTGTTGTTTAAAGATTTATTTATTTATTTATTTATTTGAAAGAATTGGAAAGATCTTCCATCTACTGTTTCACTGCCTAAATGTCTGCAGTGGCTGGAGGTGGGCCAGGCTGAAGCCAGGAACTTCTGGGTCTCTCACGTTGGTGCAGGGGCCCAAGCTCTCAGGCACAAGCTTTTGTGCCATCCTGCATTACCTTCTCAGGCATGTGCCAGCAGGGGAGTTGTGTTGGAAATGGAGCAGTTGGGGGAACCAGTGCCCATTTGGGTTGCTGGAGCTGAAGACAGTGACTTAACCCACTATACCAAATTCCCAGCCCCTGTAATGCAATAAATACAGTTTATTGGAACACAGCCACATTTGTTTACATGTTTTCTGATTGAATAGCAGCAACATAGATCTTGTAGCGCACAAAGCCTAAAATGGCTGTTTGGCTCTCAGTAAGTTTGCTTGATCTGGTGTGGATCATTTTAAGAGAATTTTTTCAGATTTTCATTTTTCTGTGTGTGTTCTTTCCTAAAATTAATTTGCCTGAGAACCCTCCCTGCCACCATTTGACATTTCCTTTTTCTCCTCCCTTTTTTATAATCCCCATCTCCCACTTTATAGAAGAAAGGTTTACCTCTTGTCCATATTGGCTCTCACTATGGTACATTGCCCCAGAATATAAAAGTTTCCTTGGACAATTCCAATAATATATTGATGTTGGTATTGAAAAAGTGACAACTGTACTGATTAATAAAGTTGATGGTTTCATATAGATATACATATTTAAAGATTTATTTATTTATTTGAAAGGCAGAGAGTTACAGAGAGGGAGGGAGGGGGAGAGAGAGAGAGGTCTTCCATTCATTGGTTCATTCCCCAGATGACCACAACGGCTGGAGCTTCAGTGATCCGAGGCCAGGAGCCAGGATCATCTTCCGAATCTCCCATGCAGGTGCAGAGGCCCAAGTTGGGCCTTCCTCTACTGCCTTCCCAGGCCATAGCAGAGAGCTGGATTGGAAGTGGAGCAGCTGGGACCCGAACCGGCGCCCATATGGGATGCCAGCACTGCAGGCAGAGGCTTTACCTGCTACACCAGAACGTTAGCCCCAAGATGGTTTCATATATTTTCCTATCAAAAATGGGAGGACTAAAATGAATTGTCAGCTAGCAGGTGACAGTATTTTTTTATGAAAGACCATTGTGATGCCTAACCTAAAACTCAGAATATATTCAAAGATTCTATATAAGCCAGTTTTATTATCACCTTCAAGTATAAAAACAATAAGTAGGAATAGATGCTGAAGCATTGCTTATTTTTCAGAACTTGAAATTTAGTTCTGTTGTTTTGATCCATTATATAACATTAATCATTAGCTCACAAGGATGAATTTATTTAACACTTAGATCATTATCATCAGTGCATATACATATTTTTGTTTCAAAGAGATTTGATATGACCATCAACAGAAGATGTTTTTTCTTTCTTTCTTTCTTTCTTTCTTTCTTTCTTTTTTTTTTTTTTTTTTTTTTTTGGGACAGGCAGAGTTAGAGAGAGATACAGAGAGAAAGGTCTTCCTTTTCCGTTGGTTCACCCCCCAAATGGCTGCGATGGCTGGCGCATTGTGGCCTGGCGCACTGCGCCAATCCAAAGCCAGGAGCCAGGTGCTTCTCCTGGTCTCCCATGTGGTTGCAGGGCCCAAGGATTTGGGTCATCCTCCACTGCCTTCCCGGGCCACAGCAGAGAGCTGGCCTGGAAGAGGAGCAACTGGGACAGAATCCGGCACCCCAACTGGTCTAGAACCCGGGTTGCTGGTGCCACAGGCGGATGATTAGCCAAATGAGCCGTGGCGCCGGCCCGAAGATTTTTTTTTTTAAAGATTTTATTTATTTTAGAGGTAGAGTTATAGGGAGGGACAGAGAGAAAGGTCTTTCATCTGCTGGTTCACTCCCCAAACGACCACAACTACTGGAGCTGGGCTGATCCATTGCCAGGAGTCAGGAGCTTCAAGCACCTGGGCCATCTTCCACTGCTTTCCCAGGCCATAAGCAGAGAGCTGGATCAGAAGAGGAGCAGCCAGGACACAAACTGGCACCCATACGCAATGCAGATGCTATAGGTGGAGTCAACCTACTAAGCCACAGCATAGTACCAGTGCCCACATAGGGATGCCAGCATTGCAGGTGATGGACTTAACCCACTGCACCATAACGCTGGACCCTGGATATATTTTTATTGTATTTTTTATTTTATGCTGTCAGTTTTAAAATACAGAAGTCTTTTACTTGGGAAAAGTTTTTCGTATACTTGTGTCATCACTAAAATATTTAATTTATTTCCCAAACTCCTTTACTTCACAAAACAGCTTTTTGTTTTTGTTTTTGTTACACATAATTACTTTGGTTAGAGTTTAGTCTTTGAATTGTTTCCCCCATGTACCAATGTATAATACCAATCCTAGAAAAACCAGTTGCAGAGAGAGATTTGTAACTATTTTAGTAGCATCTTTAGTATATTTACTTTGGTTTTTAAAAATGTATATAAATATGTGTGTCCTTATGTAATGGGTATATTTATGTTATGATTGTTTCATTAGTTTCATTGCTCCATATACGAAGATTCTGGAATAGATTCGAGGCATTGATTTAAGATGCTTTCCAGCCTTTCCCAAATGGGATAGAGAAACCATGAGTCTTCCTCTTCCATAATATGACAATCTGAAATGCTGGCAGAAAGTAAACATAGAATAGATCCTTAGAGCCCTGCTTAGAAGAACAGCTGTATTATATCTGAGCTCTGCCTTACTGAAGCAGCTGCTGGATTCACTGTGAGGGAGAAGTAGTAATGACTAAGCTGTTAGTCATTCATTGCCATTTTGAAAGGGATGTTACACCTGTTGCTTGACTAAGCTACAGCTGCTCTAAAACAAAGTGAAATCCTTTAGCATGACATGAGATTGAAGAACTCACGTGTTATTTCTTTAAATGTGGCTCTGTAATCTCTATGAGTAGTTTTAGAATACATAGAACTTTTAAGATTTTGACTTTACATGATATTAGAGAGGACACATGGGATGCTAAAAACATCAGAGGAAAATTAAAGTCTTCATAACTATGAATTGTACAAGTTCTATCCATTTAACAAAGTGAGATCATAATGTTGGATGTAGTTGCTTTTTATAGTAACTACTTATTTCTTGTAGGATAAAATGGATCAGTTGCTACAGATGTTGCAAAGTACAGATCCCAGTGATGATCAGCCAGATCTTCCAGAGCTGCTTCATCTGGAAGGTAAACCTGATTTTCCTTTTACCTTGCAAGTAAAGAATAATTAGAAGTTAAATTAGTGTTCTCTTAACAAGATCCTTTTTGAGAATGATACTGAAAATATAACTTTTCTCATTTTTTCTTGGGTCAGTCTCACTTTCATATGTTGTTTAAACCCTGGGTGGAGTTTGAATTCTTACACATAAATTAGTCTACTCAACACTTTAGACTTTTATAAAGTGAAATTTTCTTTAAATTTTGAAATCAGTGTTTTAGATTAATTAGCACTATTGTGCTTTAATACAATTTTGGGTTCTGTGTTATGATTTTTCTTACTATAGGTTAGATCTTTTATTCTGTAAGTTATATGACTATCAGAAGTTCACTTTTGTTATGCTTTCTTATATTTCTTCAATCTTCTTATCTTAGCAATGTGTCACCAGATGGGACCTCTCATTGATGAAAAGCTAGAAGATATTGATAGGTAAAACATGTTATATCTATATTTTATATATTCTTACCTGAAGCTATCTCTATAAACTGGAAAGTGAGTTACATGTGCCTTTCAAAAGAGAAATTCCAAAGGAACCAATTCACATGCTCTTATTTTTCATCTAGATTGGAAAATTAGACTTTTTTCTTTTTTTTTCTTAAGTGAGGATTTAATTGACTTTTTACCATGTTAGTTTTTTGTTTGTTTGTTTGTTTGACAGGCAGAGTGGACAGTGAGAGAGAGAGAGACAGAGAGAAAGGTCTTCCTTTACTGTTGGTTTACCCTCCAGTGGCTGCCGAGGCCGGCGCGCTGTGGCTGGCACACCGCGCTGATCCGATGGCAGGAGCCAGGTACTTATCCTGGTCTCCTTCCATGGGGTGCAGGGCCCAAGGACTTGGGCCATCCTCCACTGCACTCCTGGACACAGCAGAGAGCTGGCCTGGAAGAGGGGCAACCGGGACAGAATCCGGAGCCCCGACCGGGACTAGAACCCGGTGTGCCGGCGCCGCAAGATGGAGGATTAGCCTAGTGAGCCGCGGCGCCAGCCACCATGTTAGTTTTTTAAAAATGAGGCTTAACTAGTGATACTTGCTTTGCTAAAGTGACATTATCATGGCCCATAAATCGCCCATCTGTTAATAGCTAGGGAAACTTAGGTATTGCAGGGTATAATCAAGTACAGTGAGCTGGAATTCTCCCAGCATAGTACCTAAATCTTGAACAGTTTGGGTTGCTTTAGAGCTAAAATACAGGATATTTCTGTCACAGGTTAAATTTTTAATAATATTTGTCAGTTCTACTTTTTGTTATTTTGATTTTCATTATTTAGAACATAGGAGTTAAGTAACAACTTTGTTTCATATTATCATTTAATATTTTAGAAAACATTCAGAACTCTCAGAACTTAATGTTAAAGTGATGGAGGCACTTTCATTGTATACCAAGTTAATGAATGAAGATCCGATGTATTCTATGTATGCAAAATTACAGAATCAGCAGTATTATATGCAGTCATCTGGTGTTTCTGCTTCTCAGGTAAGCTTTTAAAAACTTAAGTGTATTTTAAATTCTAAAATGTATTTGAAATAGATTTGTTTTTGTAAATGTCAAGCATTCTTTTTTAATAGAAAACGTTTATTTAATAAATATAAATTTCAGAAGTACAACTTTTGGATTATAGCGTTTCTTCCCCCCATAAGCACCCTCCCACCCACAAACTATCCCATCTCCTATTCCCTCTCCCATCCCATTCTTCATTAAGATGCATTTTTAATTACCTTTATATACAGAAGATCAACTCTATACTGAGTAATGATTTCAACAGTTTGCACCCACACACACACACAAAGTATAAAGTACTGTTTGAAGATTAGTTTTACCATTAATTCTCATAATACAACACATTAAGGACATGGGGAGCAAGTGCACAGTGACTCCTGTTGTTGATTTAACAATTGACACTCTTATTTATGATGTCAGTGATCACCCTAGGCTCTTATCATTAGATGCCAAAGCTATGGAAGCCCCTTGAGTTCACCAACTCTGACCTTATTTAGACAAGGCCATAATCAAAGTGGAAGTTCTCTCCTCCCTTCAGAGAAAGGTACCTCCTTCTTTGATGGCCCCTTCTTTCCACTGGGATCTTACTCACAGAGATCTTTCACTTAGGTCATTTTTGCCACAGTGTCTTGGCTTTCCATGCCTAAAATGCTCTCCTGGGCCTTTCAGCCAGATCCGAAATTTGGAGGTTCCTCAGAAACCTGAATATAGCCCTACTACACGACCCAGCCATCCTACTCCTCGGAATTTACCCAAGGGAAATTAAATTGGCAAATAAAAGAGCTATCTGCACCTCAATGTTTATTGCAGCTCAATTCACAATAGCTAAGATATGGAATCAAGCTAAATGCCCATCAATAGAAGACTGGATAAAGAAATTATGGGATATGTACTCTGTAGAATACTATGCAGCAGTAAAAAACAATGAAAGCCGGTCATTTGCAACAAAATGGAGGAATCTGGAAAACATCGTGCTGAGTGAAATAAGCCAGTCCCAAAGGGACAAATATCATATGTTCTCCCTGATCTGTGACAACTGAGTACCTAAAAGGAAACCTGTAGAAGTGAAACTGACACCATGAGAAGCAATGATTGATCAGCCCTTGTCCTGACTGTTGAGGAACAACTTACTATTTTATTCTTTTTAGTATTTCTTTTTCTACTTAATACCATTGGTTGAACTCATTAATTAACACAGAATTATTCTTAGGTGTTTAAACCCAACTGAAAATTGATCCCTGTAAAGAGTGGGAATAAGAGAGGGAGGAGATGTATAGTTGGGCACATGTTCCCTCGGACTTAACCCTAAGGGTAAAGCTAAAAACTTGCCATGGGACTTCAAATCCCATTAAGTTGGCAGGAACCAATGCCACCTTGCTAGTTAAAGTGATCCGTGTAAATGTCAAATGTTCTGAAACTAATGTGTAGAAAAGTTTAGAAAAAATTTTTAACTTGATGAATACAATGTAAAATATGCTAAATATACCAATACTTTTTTTTTTTTTTTTTACAGTTTTTGTATAAGGATGGACTTAACAATATAATCACCCGTCAGGCTTTAAAACAAAAAAAGCAGATGTGGTCTACAGCTTTTGATTGTATAGTGAGCCACTTGTGCTGAATATTCTTTTTTTTTTTTTTTTAAGATTTATTTATTTATATATTTATTTATTCAAAAGCCAGAGTTACAGAGAGGCAGAGACAGAGAAAGAGGTCTTCTATCTGCTGGTTCATTCACTCCCCAAATGTCTGCAGTGGCCGGAACTGGGCTGATCTGAAGCTAGGAGCCAGGAACTACTTTCAGGTCTCCCATGCAGTTGCAGAGGCTCAAGGCTTTGGGTCATCGTCTACTGCTTTCCCAGGCTGTATTGGAGAGCTGGATTGGAAGTGGAACAACTGGGATTTGAACGGTGCCCATACAGTATTCTGGCGCTGCAGGTGGCAGCTTTACCAGATATGCCACAGCACCAGCCCTGCTGAGTATGCTTAACACATACAGTATATGATAGATTATGGTGATGGTTCCATGGAAATATACATATCTCCAAAGTTGCCAAGTTGTATACACTAAATATATATCACCTTTTTTATGTCAGTCTGTCTCGGTAGTTTTTGAAAAAATACAAAATGTGGTACTTTCAGAGCTAGAAAGTCTTAAATTTATTGAAGTTCTAATTTAGTGGGGAAAAAAGAAATGGAAAAGCTGTTATAAACCAATGAAATGTATATTTTGAATAAACTGCTTTAATCTGGAATTTTTCCCTCTGTTTCATATGAGAGCATGTGTGATGCAGCATAGGGACCTTTTCCTTCTTTTCACACCAAACAGCTTGTTTTAAGAATAACTTTCCCATAAACTCAGCAAGTTCCAAGCATAAGGAATAATTAGCCAGGTACCCCATTTTATCTGTGTAGAGTAAACAAACTTTTTCAGATTCATCTTCTTGCATGATTATTTCCCCTGAAATGAAGGAGCCAGCAACCTCAAGATAAACAGCCATGCTGGAGAAACCTGGGGCTAGATAATACCTTTCTAAAGGGATCCTGAACATCAGTTTGAGTTAGGTTTAGTTTGCAAAAAACAATGAAGTAAAGGGATCCTGAACATCAGTTTGAGTTAGGTTTAGTTTGCAAAAAACAATGAAGTACAGTTGTGAGAACTTCTGTGGCCTTGTTTATAATGGAGACCTTTTGGATTCTGATATATGGTGAATCTTTTATGATTCATGGAAGTACCAAGTGAATATTGTTTTTGTCTTTTGGTGGTTGCTTTACTGTCTTAACGTAGGGTAGCATTCCTACTACATAGACGATGGAAGTTCTGTTTTCAGACATATGAAATGGAAGAATCTAATGAACACTGTAAAAAAGAACATTATATGTTTAAGACTTTGGATATTTAAGGTGGGTGGGCATTTGGCTTAGCAGTTAAGATGCTGCTTGAGATGCCCACTTCCCATACCCATAATGGAGTACCTGGGTTCAAATTCCATCCCTGCTCCCAGTTCCAGTTTCCAACTGATGTACACCTTGGGAGGCAGCAGGTGATGGCTCAAGTACTTGAGTCCCTGCTACCCACATGAGAGATCTGTTTGGAGTTTCCAGCTCATAGCGTTAACCTGGCCAGCCTCAGGTGCAGACATTTGAGGAGAAATGAACTAGGAGATGGGAGGTAATTCATATTTTGTATTTCTCTTTTTTTCAAGTACAATAAGTACATTTTAAAAAAGACTTCCGTCTCAGATTTAAAAAAATACATTTTTTCGATGCAGGAGTAGAAAGACAGACCCAGCCTATTGCCTGTTTTTTTCTAAATAAATTTTTACTGTAATGCAGCTACCATCAATCAATCATATCTGCATTGTCTGTGGCTGCTTTCTGTACTGGCAAAGTTGAGTAGTTGTGACAGAGAAGATATAACTCCTAAAGCCTATTAAATATATCTGGCCCTTTACAAAGAAAAAAAATTTATTGATCCTTGATTTAGAAAGCTTGACCTATATTCAATAAATTCTGATTTAGAAAATGTAAATTACAGATACAATACAACAGTAAAGTCAAATATACTTCCTCATTATCTTTTGAAAACTTTTAAAGTGTTAATGTGGAAAATATTAAATACATTCAGTAAAAAGAAAGGTTATATTAGTATAATGTTTTAGGGTAAGTTGCTTTAATGCTTTTGTATGGAGATAAATGAATTTAAAACAATCATCAACTGGTAGTTTCATGGAAAAGCTTTTTATATATGCTTATGGGCAGAATTAACTTTTATAAAAATTACAGAGAAGCAATTTATTTTGAAGATTTTATTTATTTATTTATTTGAAAGATTTACACAGAGAAGGAGAGGCAGAGAGAGACAGTGAGAGAGAGGTCTTCCATCAGCTGGCTTACTCCCCAGTTGGCTGCAACAGCTGGAGCTGCACTGATACGAAGCCAGGAGCTTCTTCCTGATCTCCCATGCTGGTGCAGGGGCCCAAGGACTTGGGCCATCTTTCACTGCTTTCTCAGCCCATAGCAGAGAGCTGGATTGGAAGTGGAGCAGGTGGGACTGAACTGGTGCCCATATGAGATGCCGGCACCGCAGGCAGTGGCTTTACCTGCTATGCCACAGCGCCGGCCCCAGAGAAGCAGTTTTTGTCCTTGTAACTGAATGCCTCTAAAAAGAAAGATTGGTTTGCCTGTTGAAATTTTGGAATCGAGTATGTTTCTCATTGATTGTTGCAGGTATATCCAGGGCCTCCACAGAGTGGTGCTTACCTGGTTGCAGGGAATGCACAGATGAGCCATCTTCAGAGCTACAGCCTTCCCCCCGAGCAACTGTCTTCTCTCAGCCAGGGAGCGGTTCCACCATCTGCAAACCCAGCCCTTCCTGGTCAGCAGACCCACGCTGCTTACCCGAAGTAATTTGATTATTAATTATTGTTTGGAGTTAATTCTGATGAAACTCTTTAAGTTCTCCAGTCATTTGTAACCATAGATCTGGAAGAGAAAAATCTGGGGTAGATGTTGTCACTGTTGCCACATGGTCAGCCTCAGTAGTAATGATTACTGAGTTATACAGGGTTATATGGGGTGTTATAAAACCAGCCCCAAGCCTGTCCTCTGTTTTACTGAATCACTCCTATCTTTTGGTAGTAGTTCTGTATTTCTTATACTCCTAAACGTTTTATTTGTTTTTATTTAAGTCAATGATATTATTTGAAAATATCTTTAATGAAACTTAAGTTTGGTAGCTAAACTATGATTTTCCCACAAATTTGATATAAACTCTGAATTTTGTTATTGTTTTGTTAGAGTATATACACTGGGCTATCTGTTTAATGCAAATACTTCCTTATTTTTACCTATATTCAAATTTAATTTGTATTACAGTAAGGTACAACATTGAAAGAGGAGGTACGTGAAGCTGTCTGCCCTGAGATTCAGGAGGCACATAGCTGAGTATGAGAGGACAGACACTAGTTATTTTTGGTATTTACTTATAATGGTCTCTAATGTGTAGTTAAATGATAATTGATTATATAAATGTCTTTTCTGCTTTAATGGGAATCTAAGCTTAAGTCTTTACTTTAGAGTGAATAAAAGGTAGATTTTAATAAGAGTTCACCAGCTATTTTTTTTGTTTGTTTTGAAGATTTATTTATTTGAGAGGTAGAATTAGAGCAGAGGGAATGATCTTCTCTCTGCTGGTTACTCTGCAAATGGTTGCAGTATCTAGAGCTGGGCTGACCTGAAGCCAGGAGCCAGGAGCTTCCTCTGTGTCTCCTATACAGGTGCAGGGCCCAGGCAGTTGGGCCATCTTCTATTGTTTTCCCAGGCCATAGCAGAAAGCTGGATTGGGAGAAGAGCAGCAGGGACACAAACTGGTGCCCATGGGAAGCTGGCACTGCAGACGAAGGCTTAGCCTGCTACGCTACAATGCTGCCCCCAGCATGTATTTTAGAAGTCATGATATTCTTTTTTTTTTTTCTTTCTAAAGATTTATTTATTTATTTGAAAGTCAGAGTTACACAGAGAAGAAAAGGGAGAGAGAGAGGTTTTCCATCCACTGGTTCATTCTCCAATTGGCCGCAAAGGCCGGAGCTATACCGATCCAAAGCCAGGAGCCAGGAGCTTCTTCTGGGTCTCCCACATAGGTTCAGGGGCCCAAGGACTTGGGCCATCTTCCATTGTTTTCCCAGGTCATAGCGGAGAGCTGGATCAGAAGTGGCCCAGCCGGGACTCAAATTGGCGCCCATATGGGTTGCCCGCATTACAGGCTGCGGCTTTACTGGCTACACCATAGCGCTGGTCCCAGAAGTCATGATATTCTGATTCACAACACGAGTTTGTAGGTGGCACAGTTTCTAGGAACCTTTCCATCAGTGGCCCACAAATGCTCCTGTCTATCTCCACTATTATTGTTCATCCTCAAAGAATTACATGTTCTAGATGGTTGGGGTTTTTTCAAGCATTATTCTGTTGTCACATGGAATATTCTGAGGTGACCTTAAGAAGCAGAGTAATAGGGAGGCTTAGTAACATTTATGGGATATTGAGTATGTGCCAGGCTCTGTGGTATATGCTTTGCATGTATTAACTCATTTAGTCCTCAAATAACCCATGAAGTAGGAAGATAACACTTCAAGGTACTTCAAAAAGTTTGTGGAAAGTTGAATAAAAATATAAGTTTACTTTGGTACAAAAAATTTGTAATTCATGCATAGTTTTTTCATTATATACATTTTTCATCATATGCTTAGATCAAAATTTTTTTTGTGCCAAAATTTATTTTTTAATTTCATTTGTGATGAACTTGTTGAAGTACTCTCTTACTATCTCTGTTTTATAGATGGTAAAACTGAGATCTGGAGAGAAGTATAAAGTCCTCCTCCTTTAGCCAAGATTCAAACCTAGGCATTCTGGTTCCAGTTCTTAGCACAGTCTGTAACATTATTATAGCAGTACACTGGCCAATACTGATGCAAGTAACAGCATGAAATTTGACTATGTTTAATACAAGTTTAAATCTCAAAATGCAACCCATATAGAATAGTAACGGACGATGCCATAGAGCATAGTGCCTGTCACATATTAAATAAATGTTATCAATTACTGTAATAATTCTCACTTATACTTTATTTTTTAAATAAGATTTATTTATTTATTTGAAAGGCAGAGCTACAGAGAGGGAGAAGCAGAGGCAGAGAGAGAGAAATCTTCCATCCACTGGTTCACTCCCCAAATGGCTGCAATAGCCAGGACTGGGCCAGGCCTAAGCCAGGAGCTTTATTCTGGTCTCCCACGTGGGTGCAGGAGGCTAACCACTTGGGCCATCTTCTACTGCCTTCCCAGCACATTGGCAGGGAGCTTGATCAGAAGTGGAGCAGCAAGGACTCCAGTCAGTGCTCGTATGAGATGTGGGTGCTACAGGCGGCAGTTCAACCCGCTGCATTACAGGCTAGCCCATATACTTTATTCTTTATCTCAGTTTGCAGTTTCAGCATCCACCCAGTTGCTTGGGAGGGACAGAACCCTGTCTTCACTCATTATTTCTTTCCTTTATCTCTACTCTGCATTATCTTCCTACCATGACACCCAACGTGCAATTATTTACTAATCTCCTAAATAACTCTTCCCCATTGATATTGTACTGTACAGTTAAGCACTCATCATTTCTTGCCTAATACATGTTGTCTCCTGGTTTCTAATCTTGTCCCTATGAATTAATCTATGCTGTTGCCAATAAGGCTCCTGTGGGCTTTCTCATTATCCTTCAGATAGGACCCAAGCTCCTTAACATGCTATTTAGGGCCATTCATTATTCAGTCCTTATCAGTATCTCCAAGTATCTCTCTAGCTACTCCCACCACATACTTTAAGTGACATACTTTTAGTTATAGTGTACTGTTGGCAGTTCCCAACACGGACCATGCCTTTTATACCTCCCACTTTTGCTCATGCTGTCAATGCCATGTCATATTACACTAGCGTATTGTTGTTCATGATAGAACATCTTTCTTTATTTATATATATATATATATTTTAATTTATTTGACAGAGTTATAGACAGTGAGAGAGAGACAGAGAGAAAGGTCTTCCTTCCGTTGGTTCACTCCCAAATGGCCACCACGGCCTGTGCTGTGCCGATCCGAAGCCAGCCAGGTGCTTCTTGCTGTTCTCCCATGCCGGTGTAGGGGACCAAGCACTTGGGCCATCCTCCACTGCCCTCCCAGGCCACAGTAGAGAGCTGGACTGGAAGAGGAGCAACAGGGACTAGAACCTGCGCCCCAACCGGGACTAGAACCCGGCATCCATTTGGGATGCCAGTGCCACAGGCAAAGGATCAACCAAGTGAGCTATGGTGCCAACCCTGATAGAATATTTCTTACTGTCTTGTCTCTCAGCTTAGAACAACATAGTGTGAGTGTATTTCTTTATAAAACTTCCTTAAACCCTGAGGCTCCTCAAGCACCTAGTATTTATCTTTATTTGTTATTAATTTATGCTATAATAAATTGTATGTATTTTTATATGTTTGCCCGTACTGGTCAGTAAGCTTCTTGAAACCAAGAAACTAAATCCTACTTGTATGTCATGTGATTAGCATAGTGTCTGGCCTATACTAAATAGTCAGTAAATATCAGTTTTGGAAGTAAACTGAAATCATAGACAAAGAAGTACATAAGCTTTGGTGGTCTTATAACACTGTCGCTTTCCACTTATTTATTGCCTTATAAACTCCTATCACTACAGATAACTTTTGGAGACTACATCAGTTCCCACCTTCTTTCCCAGTTAACAATAAGATGGTCCAGGGATGTCAGAGGTCTGAAAAAGTGTTAACTGTAAAACCAAAATTAGGTGTAAAAGGGTAAGAAATAGGCTTCCGGCTGAGGAGGAACTAAATTGCACTAAAAAAACCTGCCTATCAAAAATAACAGAAATCTTCCTTGACCTTGATTGTAACCAGTACAAATACGCAGTACATTTCTGGCAGATCTTTGTTCCTTCCCTTTTCCTTATCTTGCATTTGCTATGCCAGCAGTTTCCTCATTTTCCCATTTAAGCACAACTTTGTTTCTGTATATTTATAAACATCCATATGTGTGATAAATATGTGGAGAGAGAATATTTATGTATGGATTCTTAAATTGCTCCAAAGCTTTTGTGAATTCCTTGCAAGAAATGTGAAGCTACATATGAAATTGTCATTACCAACACTTAAAGGTTTGTTTATCAAATATTTCTTGAGTTCCTATCTGATATAAAACTGCTTCACAGTGTGCTGTACAGGTGAAAGACACCCAATTTCAGCTTTCAGGATATTATCGTTTAGTGAAGACACAGACAAGTAAAAAATCAGTTACCAGAGAGTATGTAGTGAAAAGAGTGCATGCAGGTGCTCTAATAGCACACAGGAGGATCGAGCAGTGCTGGAGTAATCAAACAGTGCTGGAGAGATGTGAAAGCAAGAAGGGCATCTTAGTGAAAATTAAACCAAGAACTAGAGAAAAGCAGGTATGAGCCAGGCCAAGAGAGCTAAATATTTCCAGGGCGTTCTCTAAAAAAGTATGTGTTGAAATGAACATGTGTTCCTTGAGAGGCGATGTTAAGGTATACTGTGTCAGTGGCATCAGGTCACACACCGTGATTTCACAAATGATGATTTGTCACACACCATGATTTCACAAATGGATGTAGATAGAGATCCGAATGGATGTCTGTACACATGGTTGATAAATATGGTGAGGTATAAGGAAGGCCTCGTCGGCGCCGCGGCTCACTAGCTAATCCTCCACGCCTTGCGGCGCCGGCACACCAGGTTCTAGTCCTGGTCAGGGCTCCGGATTCTGTCCCGGTTGCCCCTCTTCCAGGCCAGCTCTCTGCTGTGGCCTGGGAGTGCAGTGGAGGATGGCCCAGGTACCTGGGCCCTGCACCCCATGGGAGACCAGGATAAGTACCTGGCTCCTGCCATCGGATCAGCGCGGTGCGTCGGCCGCAGCAACCATTGGAGGGTGAACCAACGGCAAAGGAAGACCTTTCTCTCTCTCTCTCTCACTGTCCACTCTGCCTGTCAAAAAATAAAAAAATAAAATAAGGAAGGCCCCTTTTCTTTTTTCAGGGAAATAGAGTTGAGGTATCAGGCTTTCGTCGTCACTAGTCTCAGCATTGTTCCTTATCATGGGTATGGGTATTTCCCTGTTGGCAGCTCCTGTGGCTCTCAATTCTCCTAATCCATTTGACAGTTCATCATTTCTTCCTTTTTTTGGAAATACTTTGTTCACGTCACAGAATTATAAATTTTCTTTTCCTTCTTGATCTCCTTTGCCTAGTGCCTCTTTATCCCTTCCTGACTTTAAAATCTAGGGCTCGGTATATTGACCGCTTATTTCTGTTTGCAGTCACTCTCTAGGGATCTCATATAGCCACATGAATTTGGACACCATGTGCCTATATATGCTGATGACTCTCAAATGTATATTTCTATTCCTAACTTCCTCCCTGGATTTGCCTCTACTTGAATAGCTGACTACCTATGCATTGTCTTTTCTTGGTTACATCCTATACATCTAAAATCTTTCTCTGTTTGATCTTCACCCCCATCCCATTCTCCATCTGCTGTGAAGTCTTATCAATAGTCTTCTCCATTTACATGAATGGCCTCTCTCCCGGTTATTTATTTATTTATTTATTTTAAACATTTATTTATTTATTTGTAGGGCAGAGTTACAGAGGGAGAGAAGGAAAGACAGAGAGATCTTCTATTCCCTGGTTCATTCCCCAAATGGCCAGACCAATGCCAGGAGTCAGGAGCTCCTTCTGGGTGTCCCACATGGATGCAGGGGCCCAGGGACTTGGGCTGTCTTCCATTGCTTTCTCAGGCGCATTAGCAGAGAGCTGGATTGGAAGTGGAACAGCCAGGGCAGTAACCAGTGTTCATATGGGATGCCAGCACTGTAAACCCTGTCTTAAGCGGCTGCCACAGTTCAGCCCCTACCAGTTATTTTAACCAGTTGTTTGGTTTTAAAACCTTTGGCATTCTTGTCTGGTTTGTTCAGTAGCAAATTTTGATGGCACTGTCTTCAAACTGTATCTAGAATCTGACCCTCCTCTCCCAGCTCCGTGGCTGTGGCCAGCTTTCAGCTGTCACCAAGATTATAATAGCCTCATCTTTGCTATGTCTATATTTCAGAGTGAGCCTGTTGATATCTGAATCGAATCACATCATCCTTCTGCTCAAAACCAACCAATGTCTTTCCTCTCATTCACAGGCTAAGCCAGAATCCTTACGGCCTTCTAAGGCACTCTATTCTAAGGCCTCCTTTCCCACCTTAATTCAGCCACTTTATCTTTTGCCAATGTCCCCCTTGCTCATCCTGCTGCAGCCTTTGTGGCCCCTTTGCTGTTCCTTGTTTGTGCTTAGCATTGTCTCTCCTCAGTTTCTTTGTCTTGTCCTGAAATGTGCTTATGCTAGATCATCAGTATGGCTCTTTCCCTCACCTATATCATGTCTTTGCTTAAACATTGCCATATCTGAGGGGCTGGAGCTGTGGTTCACTTGGTTAATACTCCACCTGTGGTGCCGGCATCCCATATGGGCACCGGGTTCTAGTCCCAGTTGCTCCTCTTCCAGTCCAACTCTCTGCCGTGGCCTGGGAGGGCAGTGGAGGATGGCCCAAGTGCTTGGGCCCTGCACCTGCATGGGAGACCAGGAGAAGCACCTGGCTTCTGGCTTCGGATCGGCACAGCACAGGCCGTGGTGGCCATTTGGGGGTGAACCAGCAGAAGGAAGACCTTTCTCTCTGTCTCTCTCTGTGTCTAACTGCCTGTCAAATAAAAAAAAAAATTGCCATATCTAAGATGCTTTCTTCTCCATTCTAACCCACACAAGCTAGAATCCTTTGTCCCAGATAATCTTGGTTTTCCCTGCTGTGTCTTGTGTTTCCTATTAACAATTATGACCAACTCATACTAAAATATAAGCTCTATTATGATGACTTATTTTTCTTTATAATATCCCTGAAATTCAATTTTATACATTGTAGATAGTCAACAAAAATTAATTGCATGAATTTAATATGTAAATGAATATTTAGTAGTTAGCTTTCTTGTTAATCTCTAGATGGCTATATATTACTTATCTAATTGAGTATTTTTCTCTTTCTACAGCACAATGGTTAGTTCTGTTCAAGGAAGTACGTATCCCAGCCAGGCTTCGGTATATAGTCCTCCTCCTGCTGCTGCCACTGCTGCTGATGTCACTATGTACCAGAATGCAGGAACTAATTTGTCCCAGGTGCCAAACTATAATTTAACATCATCAACACTGCCTCAGCCAGGAGGCAGCCAGCAGCCACCTCAGCCACAACAACCATATTCTCAGAAGGCTCTGCTATAGGACCTGGTATTCCTCTTTGTGGGAGATATCTGCTAAATGCCGCAGACAATATTAGGAGAGTGATTAATATCTTAAGGTTTGTTTGTCCTCAACTCATAGGAATCTATCTTGATCAGCAAGTTAAAATATTCAAGAAGGTAGGACTCTCTCCAGTTTGCACTGACTTTTTCGAGGTTCTCCTCCCCCTCCCAAGCCCCCAGAGGAATGAAACTACTTACAACATTTAATTCCTTTTATAATACAAAGAATTGATACACGATTATTTGTCTCGTAAAATTACCTGGTCTGCAAAAGGTCAAACTTATAAAAACTGTCTTGGGAAATGTCATGTACATCTATTAATATGTTAACTTCATTAGTGCCCATTTGAATCACAGTGGTGATCATGTGAATATATTTAACACTGTTAAATTAATTTGCATTGCTATTTTATTTTAATCATGAACAACTACCATGTTTCATAATGTATTGTGTACATTTTAAATAATTACACTATCCTTTTAAACTGCAAGAGAACAAAGTTGTAGCATATTTACTGAAGACATTATATTGTCCAGATTTCAGGTTCACATTAAGTGGAACCTTCCTTTTACTAATTGTGAGCTAAACAGATGTATATTATGTCTTTCTGTAGCCTCTGCATACCGCTAGCTGTCATCACACCAGTGTACAGTAGCTAAATTTTTGGTATAGTTCTAGCAAATGATAATGTTCCCTTTTAAAGTTTCACATTTTGGCATGATATTTCAGGTTTGTGGGACCATGAGACAAAATTAAGTAGGATGATATTCTTTATATCCTATTTTAAAAGAAATAATGTTGATTTACATTTTCCTAGTTGAAAATAGTAATTAGGTTTCTATGCTGTATACTGTGTTTTTTTGGTGGCAGTTACACCAAAGATAGAGGCAATGGGTAGAAATTTTTAAACTGGAAAGAAAACATGAATTACACTACATTTGTAAAATCACTTGTAATTATTTAGGATATAAGTAAATTCGATTCATTTGTCTTAGCCCACTGCTAGTCTCTTAAAAATGTCTTTAACATATTGTATCTTCATTAAAATGGATATAAGTAGATGTTTCAAAGTAATTTATATTCATGAGTTTGCTTAACAGTTTATTTATTGTTATTTTTCAAACTGGATTTTTGGGCTGCTCTCTGTCTCTCTTTAAAATTATAGTGGAGTTTTTGGTTTCCTAGTTGGGTGTAGGTTTCAATGAATGCTTTTTTTTTATTCCATATGAAAAATAGTTTTCACTGACATTTTAATCTTAATTATTTATAATTTCTCTAATAATGGTAGGTTATAATTGAACACTATCATTTAAGTAGATGAAAATTTGAGTTGAAAAACCATATCTGATGAATTGATTTAACAGGATTCATACTATAAATGAGAATGTGATTTGTATTTTCTAAGACTGTTGTCAGCAAGTAGCTTGTTTCCTTTTGGACAGATGGCTCCATCTTTGACAAATGCTCTTCCTGGTGTCTCATTTCATAGGTTCAGATTAAGGCACTGCCTTCAACTTAAGAGTTTCACTCTAGTATTGTGTTTTTCTGAATTTAGAAAAATATGTTGCCCTGAAATAGCAATTTTAACATTTGAATTCAAATATCACACTTCAAATATTTTTGGTAAATTATTTTTGATAAACATTGTCAAACAGATTATTATCTTTGTTCCAGTTTGAATATTATGGTTTAACTGATATACTTTCTCCAAGTCATACTCTTTTTCTTTGTCTTTTGATAAACTTCTGTTTACCACTATCATTTCCCCTTTTTAATATCCATCATTCTGTAAAATCAGTGACCTCTTTTCTAATATGCATTTGCCCTATAAAAGCCAAAGAATGGTAAAGTGAAAAAACTAGTTATTATGAAGCATGTATTTTTCTTTACTTGTTAGAGGACTAGGCCTATAAAGATTGAGATGATTAGACTTAATACTGACACTTATTAGTTTGTGCCTTTTACTTACTAAGAATGAAAACAGTAGATGGAAAGTTTTCTGTAAAAATGAAGCCATTTCTTTTCCATCTTTCAAAGACGTGGCAAGAATGGAAATGGGAAAAGGACCTGTTAGGATCACAAGTGTTTCAAGTGTTTTGTTCTGAAATCGTGTGCTGCACTTACGAGAAATTTTTCATTAGTAGCTGTCCTTACTTTGAAGGAGTATATTTCTTTTATTATTTTCTTTTTATAAAATGAACTAAGTATAATGTAAACTTCTGTGAAGCAAATTTTTCTCAGTTTTTTTTTTTTTTTATCTTACCATGTTTGAAATGTGTTTCCATAAAACAGTGACAATTGAATGGAGAAAATTCAATCCATTTACTGTTTAGCATTTGTAGCCTATAGATGTCAAGACCTTTTGATTGTGATAATACATCAGTGTTCTAAACCTACCAGGAGTGACTTGTAATATGTACTTAGTGTGATTTTTACAGTCTTTGCTGGTTCTGTGGTCTTCCTTCAATGTACCCATCCCCCCTACTCAGCTAGGGACCTTATGTGCAGAGGGATTCCCTTCTACATATTAAATATTTCTGTAACTTTGTATTTAAAATGCTTAATAGACCAGTATTATTCTCTTCTGTTAACTACAGCTTTAATACATGACATATGTATAATTGAGCTTGAAAATATCTTTTTTTTTTTCAGAGCTTCAGTTATATGTAAGAGAAATGACTTCCCTACATGATAAACTGCACAACCATGAAAATTATCAGAATTATTTTCAAATATAAGGTTTATTGGTATAATAGGTCAGATTTTCATCTGTTTAATACACATTAAAAGATCACAATTTTCATTTTCCTCCTGTTACCTTGGTTTATTTATCAGTTGTACTGATATTTATAGTTTACTATTATATCACTTTAAAAATACTTGGTAACAAGACTATAAACTTTTCACTTTTGTATCATTTTCATCTTCTGATTTTTTCTTCTTTTGCTTTTGTTTTTGGTTTACTAGTAGCATTTAGAATAAAGTATATAGGAGAAATGTAACTAAATAGTTTCTCAAAAGCCTTATATTTAGCTGTCTTATTTTGTGGAGATGATAGGATACTGATAAAGTAAGTGGCCCCTTAAATTAAATTAAGTATCCAGTGTTAATAAGCAGTACTTTTCCTAAAATCTTTTTGTGTCATAAATTTTCAGACCTGCAGAAAGATTAATACACTTAAATACTCTTCATCTGGACTTACCAGTCATTAACAGTTTGCTACATTTGTGTTAATTCCTTTCATATATTCATGAGCATGTATATGTGTCTATACACACACACACACACACACACACACACACACACACACACTGGTGCCCATATGTCTATGTATACATACACATACCCTAAAGACTTATTTATTTGAAAAGCAGAGCATCAGGGTGAGAGAAATCTTCCATCCATCAGTTTGCTCCCTGAAAATGACCTCAACAGCTAGGATTGGGCCAGCTGAAACCAAAAGCCAGAAACTGCATCTGGGTCTCCCACAAAGGTGGCAGGGGTCCAAGCCCTAGGGTCTTCATTGACTGCCTTCCCAGACACATTATCAGGAAGCTGGATCAGAAGCAGAGCAGCCAGGACTTGAACTCGCATGCTGATGTGGGATGCCAGCATTGCATGTTGCAAGCAGCAGCTTAACCCACTGTGCCACCGTATTGGTCCCACATTATACTTTATTGTATGTATAGACAAGTTACAGGCATTGTAAACTGTGCTCCTAAGTGCTTCATCATGCATCTTGTAAGGATAAGGGCAATCTCATACATAAGGTAAACAATTATCACATCTAAGAAAATTAGCAATAAATGTGTAGTACAGTGTGATCAGACATATCCTAAACTGATTATATCTGACTCTTTTTTAAATCCAAGATCCATTCCAGAAATATATGCTGCCTTTTTATTGTTAATGTGGATTATTATTCTTGGTATATTTCCCTCCATGGTATTGACTTTTTAAAGACCAATACCAGTTGTTTCATAGTGTCCTGCATTCTGTATTTATTTCTGTGTTTCTTTATGGTATTATTTAACTTTTCTCATTATAGTGACTTTATTATCAGTTATCCCTACAAGAACCATAGTCAGACCCATATGATTATGATTAAAAATAATGAAACTAAATGTTTCATTATTATAGGCTTCTATAATGTAGTGTACATATAAATTGACATTGTTAACTTAAAGTGTCTATTATACTCTGTATAATAGACTATATAACTGAGACCATTGATGCTACCATATAACTCAGTGGTTTTGTGTTCTTTTTCAATTGTATTTGAGTAACTGAAGAAAATTTATTAAAAAAAAAAAAACAACAAAAATAACCCTACAGGATCCCTTTTTATTTCCCACATTCAAACTAAAGTTGCCTTTTTCTCAATTTGTTCACCTACCCAATCCACTCTAGATGACTTTTAGGTAATTTTAGAAATATAGTCAGCAAGTAAAAGGCTGTATTTTTGATGCATAAATTTTGGCATATTCTAAAAGATTTTTCAGTACCACATTAAGTTACTGAAGTCATTGAAGTTGTGAAATTCTTCTCTTTGTGAAAGTTCTAAATTTTACTTGTTTTCTTCAAATTGATTACCAAATTGGGTGCTGGATGCATATATAACCACAGTCAAGTCTGAAATGCATGCATGTTACAGTAATGTATACTACCAGGTTATTAAATAGCTGATGTACACAGACACATAAAGAGATAAAAGACAAAAATCCAAGTTATTATTTTGGAATTCGTTTCTTTTTCTTCAGAGAAAAGGTTTCAATACAGTTATATTTGACATGTAATTAAAAAATATAATAAGACAGAGAAAAGACATAGCTGATTCTGACCAGGAAAAGTTAGCAGAAAAAAAAAAAAGCAGAGGAAGTGTATTCCCAGGGAAGAGCTGGAGGGACGTTTGCAGTGGAAATTCTACAGAAATTCTACGTGGAGCACCATGGAGCACAGCGAGGAAAGTGGAGATGTACAGTGACGCGTGCAAGTGGGGACATCACACATGAATCCCACGGCCAGGGGCTGGTGGAGACAGCAGGTTCTGAGAGCAGGTTGCCACCAGACTGTAGCAGTGTATGCTACTGGTGGTGTTGTGGAAGATCCTTGTGGACTACACTGACTTTGAGTCTGGGCTGGAGCTCTAGTTGGGGGCAGAGTACCCACCTAATCCAGCAAAGAAAAAGCACATTTCTTTTACCCCATCCCTGCATAAGGGCACCTGGCAACTGTGGGGAGAAGGTGCCATCTTGACATCGGTAGAGGCTGCAGTGCCTCTCCTGCACAAGCAGGGGATGTTACTAGAGGGAAGAATCTGCATTTTCTGCTGGCTTTGAGTCTGGCTGGGGTTAGTTGATAGGGGACTGGGCACCTACTTAGGAGGTGTGCCCATCCTCTCAATCTATCACAGGCTCTGGGGCTCAAACTGGCTAAGTGGAACACCCATAGGCATCTGGTTCTGGAAACAACAGCTCTGTGGACAGAAAGGCTCATGGGATGGTGAGGGGATCCTATGTACCCTGTGATAGTGGTAGCTTTGCGTGCTGTGACTATGGGAATCCTGTTGACTACCCAATGGAATGCAGGGTGTAGCTGGGTCTCTGGGCAATCACTGTGTCTGGTGTCAGAGGATCAGAGCTCCCTGCTGTGAGGAGTGGGTCATTGCAGAGGGTTCAATGCTCATACTGAAGACTGTACAGATCCTTTGTGTGGGTCATGTGCCAGCATGGATGAGGGTTATATCCACTATAGGCTAACCCTGGGCATGGATCACCTTGAAAGGGAGGAGGTGAGGTGGTGATTACACCAACAGGTGTGATCATACTCTCTTCCCTGCTGTCAATAAATGAGATCTACCACACCTAACTTGGAGTCTCCCCCGACACTTGAACACTGACCAGAGCTCTCTGGCCACACTCACTACACACACACCTCTGGGTATTCTATGAAGGAAAAGACACTCCACTAAATCACAGAGGTGTAATTCAAAGATAAAACCCATCAGTGGAGAAAACCAAAAAAATGTTTCCATGAAAGTCTAAAAATCAAAAATACAATAAACAAGAACAAGGAATACAACATGACTTCCCCCAAAGGAAACCAAAAACATTTCAATATTAGAATATGAAGGTGAAGAAATTGATGAAATGCCTGAAAAAGGATTCAAACGAATGATCGTAGGATTATTCAGAAGCAAATTCACAAGTTAAATCCATACGTGACTTAGGTGATAAATATTCACAGATATTTTGAAGAAAAATCAAACTAAAATATTAGATATGAAGAATTCAATATGTCAAATGAAAAATAGAGTGAAAAGCCTTAACAGACTTGGTGAAGCAGAAGAATGAATATCTCAGCTAAAAGACAAGTTTTTGGAAATATTTTAGGCCTCCTCCCCCCAAAAAATGAAATTAAAAATTATAGATTTATGGGGTGCTATCAAAAGACCCAACATAAGGGTCTTAGTTCCTGATGGTGTGGAAAGAATGAACTAGAAGGCCTATTCAGTGAAATAATAATAGAAAACTTCCCAAATTCAGAGAAAGGGACATCCAAGTACAGGAAGCACACAGAACCCCAAATAGACATGACCAGAAAATATCTTTACCACAGCATATTGTAGTCAAACTTTCAAGAGTACAACATGGGGCCGGCTGTGGTGTAGCAGGTAAAGCTGCTGCCTGCAGAGTTGGCATCCCATATGGGCGCTGGTTCAAGTCCCACTCCTGATCCAGCTCTCTGCTATGGCCTGAGAAAGCAGCGGAAGGCCCAAGTCCCTGGGCCCCTGCACCCATGTGAGAAACCCGGAAGAAGCTCCTGGCTCCTGGCTCCAGATCAACACAGCTCCAGCTGTTGCAGCCATTTGGGGAGTAAACCAGCAAATGGAAGACAACTTTCTCTCTGCCTCTAATTCTGCCTTTCAAATAAGTAATAAATATCTAAAATAAATAAATAAATGTGTTACTGTAGCCAAGTCGTTCCCTCTTTAAAAAAAAAAAAAAAGTACAACAAAGAAAAGATTCTAAGTATGTAGGAGAGAAATGCCATATTACCTTCAAAGCATCTCCAGTTACACTCACAGCTCACTTATCAGAAACTCTTCAAGCTAGGAGAGAATGGAGAGTATAAGTCTTGAGAGAAAAAAAAACACTCAATCCAAAATACTGTACACTGTAAAGCTCTCATTTATAAATGAAGGCAAAATAAAGACTTTGTCTCTACTAGTCCAGCCTTACAAATGGTGCTAAAGGATGTGCTACACACAGAAACGATAGTAATCATAAAGAATGTGAAGGCAGAAAAATTAGTAAAACTGCAAAGTAAATCCAAAGCAAACAATTGGAATATTTATGGAAAAATGGCTGGGCCAAGTCATTACTTATCAATAGTAGTCTTGAATGTGAATGGTCTAAATTCTCCAAGTAAAAGATGGACTTGCTGAATGGGTTAAGAAACAAGACCTATCTATGTGCTGCTTACAAGAAACACCTCACCGACAAAGATATTCTCAGACTGAAAGTGAAGGCATGGAAAAAGATACTCTATGCTAATGGAAAGCACAAACAAGCAGGTGTAGCCTCCTAATATCAGACAAGATAGACTTAACAAATTCATTATGTAATGATTAGAGGATCAATTCAATACGAGAATGTGACTGATAAATGTATATGCACCCAATACCAGGGTGCCTGCCTGTTTAAAATAAATGTTAATGGATATAAAGGGAAATACAATACAGTAGTAATGGGGGACTTCAGCTCCACAGTTTCGTCAATGAACAGATCAACTAGACAGGAAGTCAACAAAGAAACAACAGAGCTAATTGACACTATTCAACCAAAAGAACTTAACTGATATCTACAGAATGTTTTATCCTACAGTTGCAGAATCCACATTCTTTTTATGAGTGCATGGAACATTCTCAAGGATAGACCATATGCTAGGCCATAAAGCAAGTCTGAGCAAATTCGAAAAAATTGAAATCATGTCTTTTCTGACTACAATGGAATGAAGCTGGAAATTAACAATGTAAGAATCTTTAGAAAATATACAAATACATGGAGACTGAGTAACAGTCTCTTAAATGAATGGTGGGTCATAGAAGAAATAAAAAAATTACTAGGAACAAAAGATGTAGTGGATATTGTGTTCACAGTGAGGCCATAGCCTCCTGAATATTGGGCATGTCTGTGGTCCTGCTTCTATCTAAACGGGCCTTGTGAAGGCATATCTCCCTAAATGGAATGCAGCTGCAGTAAACAGAAGGTTTGGGTTATTATTAGATACTGCTTTTAGGAAAACTCCTTATCAAACTCCAAGGACACAGATGTTGAGCTCATGACCGCCAGTAGCAACTTAAACTTTTGCTTCCCACTATAAATGTGTCACACAGCGCTTACCTCCCTTGCTTGTGCCTGCTTGTTATTTAACGATTAGTCCGGCTATACATTCCTAATGGTTATGTTACTAGTTGAACCCTAGACTAAATAATAAATAGTGCCGACTGCAGCTGTCTGACAGCACTCTGGGTGAAGATGTCTGTTTTGGCTCATTTGAAACTCTACAGAATGAACCTGATAATACAATGTATCAAAACTTATGGGATATAGAAAAACTGTTAAGAGGGAGGTTAATAGCAATTAGTGCCTATATCAAGAAATTGGAGAGGCATCAAATGAGCTATCAATTCATTTCAAGGACCTAGAAAAACAACCAAACCCCAAATTAGAAGGAAAGAAATAATTAGAGATGTAATAAAATTTAAACAGAATATATGAAAGATCACTGAAATGAAGAGCTGTGTTTTTTGAAAAATAAAATTGATACACTATTGGCCCAACTAACCAATAATGAAGGATGAGACCCAAATCAATATCAGAAATGAAAAAGGAGATGTAACAACAGATATTGCAGAAGAATCATCAGGAAGCTGTATGCCAATAAATTGGAAAATCCAAATGAAATGGATATATTCCAGGACACATACAATCTACCAAAATTGAGTCATGAACACAGAAAACTAAGACAGACCAATAACCAAGGTGGATATTTAAGCAGTAAAAATGATCACCCCCCCCCCCCAAAAAAAAAAAGGTCCGGACCAGGTGGGTTCACTGCTAAATTCTACCAGACTTTAAGCAATTACTGATTCCAGTTCTCAAACTATTCAAAACAGCTGAATCAGAGGGAGTCCTCCCAGTCTCCTTGTATGAGGCCATCATACCTTAATTCCTAAACCAGAAAAAGATATAAGAAATGAAGAGAACTATAGACCAATATCACTGATGAACATACATGCAAAAATCCTCTAGAAAATATTAGCCAATTGAATCCAATAAAACATCAGAAAGATCATACATCTGGACAACATGGGATTTATCCTTGGTATGCAGGAGTGGTTCAACATATGCAAATCACTAAATGTGACACATCACATTAACAAACTGAAGAATAAAAACTATATGGTTATTTCAGTAGATCCAGAAAAGTAATAAAATACAGCATCCCTTCATGATGAAAACCTTAAGCAAATTGGGAGCTCAATTTTAAATCTTACTTAATTTGAACTAATTTAAAATTGAAATACAGAAACAAAGACTATTTCCCCCCTTAAACATAGTGTCATGGTTTTGCCCACAATAGCCATTGCATCACATAAAGTACTACTGTAGTGTGTGTATTTTTTTTTTAACTTTCCTAATGCGACTACTAAAAAGTTGAACATTTTGTTTGTTTGGACAGTACTGACATGGCTTTCCAGGACCTGATTGTAATCCTAAAGAACGTGTCTAACCTGCTGTGGCAGATTCTAGGGGAATCCGATGATTGTGTCTTCATGAATTTCATGCCCTTTTTAATTTCATTGAAGTGTGTGGAATTTTTGCCAACGACCAATAAGATGACTAGGGATGTCACACCTATATTTGTGTTATGTCACATAAGACTCCATCGAGCCAGCAGGCTGAACTTGGAAGCAGTCCCTTACCAAGTTGAGCCTCCAGATAGGAATATAGCCCTGGCCAGCATATTGACCAGCTAAGCCATGTCCAGACTGCTGACCCTCAAAAACTGAGGTTATAAATGTACGCTGTTTGAAGTCACTAAATGTATAATTTGTTATATAGCAATAGAGAACATGGGCTGGGAAGGGGAGAGGGTGGAGGCGGAGTGGGGCAGTGGCATACAGAACCATGCAACTCTCAGGATAAATCTGGTGACGTTTAGCGAATGTAATTTGAATGTCCAGCCCCTTCAATCAGCTGTTCCATTGGTTCTGAGTGGTGTACCTGCCCTTGTTTTGGTTTCATGTTCGCAGAGTAGTTTGGTGATGACTGCTTGTTTCCCATGTAGGTCCACTTCAGGGAGAGGAAGTTCAGGTCCATCTGATTTTTAAAAAATTTTTATTTATTTATTTATTGACAGGCAGAGTGGACAGTGAGAGAGAGAGACAGAGAGAAAGGTCTTCCTTTGCCATTTGTTCACCCTCCAATGGCCGGCGCAGCCAGCGCGCTGCAACCGGCGCACTGCGCTGATCTGATGGCAGGAGACAGGTACTTCTCCTGGTCTCCCATGGGGTGCAGGGCCCAAGCACTTGGGCCATCCTCCACTGCACTCCCAGGCCACAGCAGAGAGCTGGCCTGGAAGAGGGGCAACCGGGACAGAATCCAGTGCTCTGACCGGGACTAGAACCTGATATGCCGGTGCCGCAAAGTGGAGGATTAGCCTAGCGAGCCGCGGCGCCGGCAGGTCCATCTGATTTTCAAAGGTAAATTCTGGTTGTGGAATTTATTTAATTGGCTGGGTGCAGGGCCATGGGGGTATGGTTGAAGTTGCCTTTAATCCTGCTGCTCAGAATCTTTTTTTCTTGAGGTTTTAATTAAATACTGTGTGAGATGAAGTGAACAGATTTGGGTCAGCCTCGGTGAGATCACTGGCAGGTATTTTCATGGGGAAATTTGGCAAAAACTGAATGGTGTAGACATTCTTAGATGGTTCTCCATAGTTTGTTCATGTTTCTGCATAACTTGTAAGCAGAGATGCTGCTTTTTCTAGACTACCTTCTTAAGGATGTTTGTATAACAGCCTTGGAAAGCAGAGAGATGTCCTCTGGAACAAGGAGCAGATTTGCTTATAGCCTTGAAAGAATCAGTGCCTCGGCTGGCGCTGCAGCTCACTAGGCTAATCCTCCACCTTGCAGCACCAGCACACCGGTTCTAGTCCCGGTCGGGGCGGGGTCATGCTGAGTGAAATAAGCCAGTCCCAAAGGGACAAATACCATATGTTCGCCTTGATCGGTGACAACTGACTGAACACCAGAAAGGAAACCTGTTGAAGTGAAATGGACACTATGAGAAACGGTGACTTGATCAGCATAGCCCTGACTATTAATGAACAACTTAATACATTATCCCTCTTAGTAGTTTTTTTGTCTGTTCTACTTAATATGACTGGTTTAATTCTGTAATTAATACACAGTTATTCTTAAGTGTTGAAATTTAACTGAAATGTGATCCCTGTTAAACATAAGAGTAGGAATAAGAGAGGGAAGAGATGTACAATTTGGGACATGCTCAAGCCCCAAATGGTAGAGTTAGAAACATACCAGGGGACTCCAATTTAATCCCATCAAGGTGGCATGTACCAATGCCATCTCACCAGTCCAAGTGATCAATTTCCAGTTCACAATTGATCATAAAGAAAGGACTGAGAGTCAAAGGAAGCACATAAACAAGTCTAGTACCTGCTAATACTAACTGATAGAATAAATAAAGGGGAGAGTGATCCAACATGGGAAGCGAGATACTCAGCAGACTCATAGAATGGTGGATGTCCTAAACAGCACTCTGGCCTCAGAATCAGCCCTAAAGGCATTCCGATCTGGCTGAAAAGCCCATGAGAGTATTTCAGGCATGGAAAGCCAAGACACTCTGGCAAAAAAAAAAAAACAAAAAACAAAACAACAACAACAAAAAAACACCTAAATGAAAGATCTCTGTGAGTGAGATCCCAGTGGAAAGAACAACACCTAAATGAAAGATCTCTGTGAGTGAGATCCCAGTGGAAAGAACAGGTCTTCAAAGAAGGAGGTACCTTTCTCTGAAGGGTGGAGAGAACCTCCACTTTGACTATGACCTTGTCTAAACAAGATAAGAGTCGGTGAACTCAAAAGGCTTCCATAGCCTTGGAAACTCATGACTGGTGCATAGGGAGATTACTGATGCCATAAACAGGAGTGTCAATTGGTAAAGTCAACAACAGGAGTCACTGTGCACTTACTCCTCATGTAGGATCTCTGTCCTCAATGTGCTGTACATTGAGACTTAATGCTATAATGAGTACTCAAACAGTATATTTCGCTTTGTGTTTCTATGGGGGTGCAAACTTGAAATCTTTACTTAATGTATACTAAACTGATCTTCTGTTAAAAAAAAAAAAGAAATTATCAATTCCCAACTTGACTCTCACTGGGATTAAACATGACAATAGGTCTGATCTGATTTCATCAGCATTTAAAAAATCATCTATTATTTTTCACTTTATATTTCTGTGTGGGAGCAAACTGTTGAAATCTTTACTTAATGTATGCTAAACTGATCTTCTGTATATAAAGAGAATCGAAAATGAATCTTGATGTGAATGGAAGGGGAGAGGGAGTGGGAAAGGGGAGGGATGCGGGTGGGAGAGACGATATGGGGGGAAAGCCATTGTAATCCATTAGCCGTACTTCGGAAATTTATATTCATTAAATAAAAGTTAAAAAATAAATAAATAAATAAAATTAAATAAAAAATATTAAATAATAAAAAAAATGAATCAGTGCCTCCATGCAGAGCAAAGAAAGGCTAGGCAAGGCAGATTTCTTGTTATAAAAGAGTTCGGTTCCCTAAGCTTGGGGTTCCTCTTTTGTTCTGAAACTCACTGCATGTGCAAGGTTCCCTGCCTTAAATCTCGTGGCCTTGGAGAACCGGCAGAAGAAAATGCTGAAGCCACTTCTGTGAGTTATACAATCCTGAAAATGCTACTGCCGTGAGTAGTATAGTCCTTTGTCTTGGAATATTGCCTTTTGTGTCTTCTGTCGGCATTCAGAACTATGACCCTGTGGCAGGCTTACAAGTAGGGTGAAATCTCATAGGTCTTTACAGTTGTGTTGGACAATTGTAATAGTCAAGAAGTTATTTATTGTGAATCAGAATTTAATCCACTCATGGCTAAACCTTTTCCAGTATTGATTTGGGTACCCATGTGTTTTTATAAATTCCTGATGTATATCAGGAAGGGGTGGGGATTTGTTTTATTCGATAAAATTCCACTTCTTTCTGAAGTACGCTGTATCGATGACCAGATGATCTTCTTGAATGAGGTTATCTGAAATGATCATAACTTCTATGATGGCTTATGGCTTTTTCCTTTTCTGTGCCTCAGTTTTACCATCATCATGAGATAATTATATCTCTTAAGGTCCCTTCCAGCTGTGGCACCTCCAGTGATATAAAACATAATGTCTCTTTAGTTTGATATATCAGCAAGCACATACATTCTCCTTACTGTGGGATGTGCACCTGTCTTAGTGCTTTTCTAACAAGTCATTTAAACTAGGGTGATATAAGTGTCCCTATGGGTGAGGAGGAATGTGGTACAGTGTCGCTCCCCCTCTTCACGGAGGAACGACACAGGACCCTGCGCTGTTCTTTTGTCTGCTCGGCCCTCCCCGGGTTTGCTGCTGGTTCTTCCCGGGTTGGCTACCGACCCTTCCACCTCCGTGGAAGGGCGGTTCCCCCTGCCACTTTCCCCACTTCCACGGGGGAGCGGCACACCGCCGGCCGGCTCTCTCGGGGGCTGCTCAGATGTTCCTTCAGATAGATGTTCCTGGTGCATGTTGTCTCTCTCCTCCTTTATAGTCCTCCTCCACCAATCCCAACTCTGCTACCCACATGCCGAGTATGCTGCTCTCCTCCAATCAGGAGCAGGTCCTGCTGTTTATTGGTTGAACTGGAGGCAGCTGTGTAGAAGCTGTTTCCTCCTCTCCCAGCGCCATATTGTGGGAGAGCAGATGTATAGAATAAGTCTTAATTCCAGTAACAGTCTAGTCCGAGTTGCTCCCCACAGCACAGAGTTATCCCAAGGTCATCCAGCTAAAAGGTGGCATAGCTAAGGCTCAAAGCTAGGTAAAATGTGTTCCCATAATCACCATACTCTGCTGCCTCCCATCTTGTCATAAAGTGTTTATTCAGTCTTGTGTGCAAAGAACAAGCTTGGAAAGCTGGAAGCCATAGCGAAGCATGAGGCTGCTTTCTAGAATCTTGGCACTAAAAAGATTTTTGTATTTTTTGTATGCATTGTGTGTATGTCTGAAGGATTCCAAGGTAAGAATTTGGATGTGGAAATACGTTATTGGAAAAGTATATATTAAGTGTTTGGTCCCAGGTATTGGGTTTTTTGTTGTTTTGTTTTTGTTGTTATTGTTGTTTTTGTTTTTGAGAGACAGCTCCCATCCACTGGTTCACTCCCCAAATGCTCACAATCAACAGAATTAAGCTTAGTGTGAAGCTGGGAGCATGGGTGGCAGGAACCCAATTATTTGAGTTATCACTTGCTGCCTCCCAGAGTCTGCATTAGCAGGAAGCTGGAGCCAAAATCCAGGTGCTTCAGTGTGGGACATGGGTGCCTTCCCGGCTAGACAAAACTCCATATCTGGTTTGAGGCTTTTAACTGGCTTATTTAGGATTGTTTAAAGAAACCTTAGGATTCTAATCTGACAGTGATAAACCAGGTCAAACTCTTGCAGGCAACTATGGAAACATAATTGGCCCAAATGCTTGCCTATTTGGTACTCAGAATTAATAATTGTGTATAGAGATTAAAGCAGTTATGTTGCAACATTTTTCTTTAAAAAGTTTCTTGTAAACACAAATCCCCTTATGTAGGTTAATATGAGTTTCTTTAGGATAATAATGGAATCTTTTCTTCTCTGTACCTGCCATTGCACCAAAGACAAAATTCTTTCATAGTATTCAGTTAATAAGTGTTGAATGAGGAGCCAGCGCTGTGACACAGCGGATTAAAACCCTGGCCTGAAGTGCCAGCATCCTATATGGGTGCCAGTTTGAGTCCTGGCTTCTCCTTTTCCGATTCAGCTCTCTGCTGTGGCCTGGGAAAGCAGTAGAAGATGGCCCAAGTCCTTGGGCCCCTGCACCCATGTGGAGACCCGGAAGAAACTCCTGGCTCCTGGCTTCAGATCAACTCGGCTCTGGCTGTTGCGGCCATCTGGGGAGTGAACCAGCGGATGGAAGACCTCTCTATCTGTACCTCTCTCTGTAACTCTTGTCTTTCAAATAAATAAAATAAATCTTTTTAAAAAAAGTTAAAAAAAAAAGTGTTGAATGAATGATCAATTTCGTTTTACAGAATTCAGGATGAATCTCCAAAGGGCTGGATAGCCAGGACCCTCAAGGAAGTTCAGCTGAACAAGATTTCATGAAAGAATTACTAAAGACTAAAGGAACAGACAAGGAGTATTGATGCACCCCACTGTCACCACACCCAGGCCAATAGGGGCAAGAGGTGAGTGCATGGATTTCAGTGATAGCTGAACTGTGGAGAAGGGACAGACTCACAGAGCATTAAGTAGTGCAGTGGGCAGGAAGGATGGACAAAGGGGATGAATGTCCCAGTTTTCTGCTGTTCTCTAGTCTCCCTCAGTTCCTTCATTGGCTGAACCCAATTGGAATACAGAAGGTGGGGGGGGGGTGGCTTCCAAAGGGCAAGATGACAAATGGAGACAAGATGGTGTGCCAGGGAGATTTTTTATTGAGCCATGCATTGTCATTTAATGCAACTTGATTTTTCCACCTGAAGAATGCTAATATTAAAATATTAAATTTTTGCTCTAGCAGTTATATACATTATTTTGTGAAAAGCCAAGCATGTTCTGGTTATTTTTCTAACTGATTATTTAATATTTATGTTGCTAAGAATTTATGTAAAATACTGAATTTAAATTATCAGTAGGTGGTGCTGCTGAGATTGAATCTTGAAAAATCTAAAATAGACATTTAACTGAAGGTTAACTAGGGTTCATGCAGGTGGTTTGGGAAAGGACGTAATGTTACAAGACAGTCAATTTCTGATTTTTTGCCTTTCCATGACTTTGGAAAGCTCTGACACTATAGAATTTTGATTTATTTGATATGTGGATTCTTCTTGATTGGCCCAACTATCATAGGATCAGCAACTGCTGTATCTTGGAAGAATCTGAAGGATGAGCAAACTGTTCATAATTTTCTGATATGTTATACTACTGTTAGCTGTTGACCTCATGTTTAATTTACTGTTAGAGACTCAAGCAATGAATCATGTGTGTCTTTTTTTAAATAATAATTTGAATTTTCTGGAGAAGATAATTTATATACAAGCAACTTCAGAGCTTTATTTTCTAGCAGCATCAGAAATGACTCCCTGAAGTACCATTTTCTTATCAAACCTCAAGAACTAGAGAGTACTACAGACTTTTATCAATAGAAACAATTCCATAAAAATTATGCAGCTATAAAATGTCTAGCCTGGCATAATTCTAAAGATGCTAAAATCTTCTATTCCCCACACTGTATCATAGTTGTTAGAATACAGATTCCCAGTCTGTCTGCAAGGAGATTGTGATTTAATTGATCTGGGATAGGACTAGAAAGCTGTAGTTTATCAAGTGCCCCAAGTCATCCTTCGGTCTCACTAGTTTGGACAACAGTGATTCTATAATTTCCGTTAAGTCTATATGTTCTTCAAAATAAAGACTATTAAAATATTCTGGTCAGGATTCCATATATTATATGATAGAACCTCCTCCTTTTGAAGTAAGTCACCTTACTCATTTGGTCTAAGGCTTCACTAACATTCTGAGATCACAGTCCCCTTTGAAAAGCTGAATAAAGATGTGGAACTTCCAATGCTCCTGCCTGAAGTTTTACACATAATTGCAGGTGCTTCAGAGACACTTAGAACTCATTTATGTAGCCTGTCTTTTGAACACCTGTCCTATAGAGTCAGTCTAAATTTCCCTAGCCTAATATCAAGATTTTCTGTTATCTTGCTCCACCCTACCAATGGAGCCTCTTAATATTGTCATTATAGCTAGGAGCTGTGAAGATGGATAAATTTTACAGATGATATTCCTGAACATATGAAAAAATTAGCAAAGGAACCTATATGATTACCTATAAGTCTACATGTTCTTCAAAACACTTTTTTATTAAGAAAATATTCTTTTTTTAAAAGGTTTGTTTATTAGTTTGAGAGGGAGAGTTGCAGAAGGAGGGCGAGAGAGAGCTCTCATCCACTGGTTCACTCCCCAAATGGCTGCAATGGCTGGAGCTGGGCTGATCTGAAGCCAGGAGCCAGGAGCTTCTTTAAGGTGTCCCAAGTGGGTGCAGGGGCCATCCTCTGCTGCTTTCCCAGGCTATTAGTTGGGAGCTGGATCAGAAGTAGAGCAGCCACATGGGATGCCACTGCTGCAGGTGGTGGCTTAACCTGCTATGCCACAGCGCTGGCCCCCTTTAGAAAATATTCTAGCAGGATCCCATGTGTTACAATCATTGGCATCTTCCAGGAAAGATGATAAAGGAGACTGTTGATTAATGTGTTCCTTTCTTCTATCCCCAGGGACACAGCCTCTTGTATGTAGAGTGTGATTTGGGGCCCTGTCATAGCACCACAACTCATTCTTACAGCACAGTGCTGAGTCCAGGTGTTCATCTCAGGCTTGGCCAGAGTCTTGCCAAAACATTTTTCAGCATCAGCAAATCTAGATCCTACTAATAATTATATTTGTCGGGTCATTCAACATCCTTAATTATTGAGGCTAATGGATTTATTTCCAGTCCAAATCAATCCATCAATAGTCTGATACTGGCCCTGTTTTACAAGTTCAAAGTCGTGTTATCATAATGGAGGAGAGGCATTTAGATTAATGCCTTGCCAGATTCTAAGTAACTATTAAAAATAGAAACTAAAGCATATCTGTGGTAGTAATTTAAACCACGTGTTTTGCTTCTGTATTTAATTATGATTAGCTAGCTGTTTACATGTAATTGGTTTGTCTACAATTAAATAACACAGGACTGAAAAATTTGCTCCAATGAATGGTGACTTTTTGAAAACATAAATGTAAACAGTTATAAAATATAACCCCAATTCTTTGTATGTATTCCTCATTTCTTTAATTCTGATTGTCTCAATTTAACAATAACAGAATTGAAGATGGAATTTAGCAGGTGAGTCCTAGTGGGATCTAATGATGAATAACTGGACAGAAAAGTTAGCACAGCAAGTCTGACTGCTTTCTTTTGAAAGACCTATTACCAGGTTTCCCTTAGCTGCTGTCTGGGAACCTGGATTTGGGGAATGTTACCACTGTTCCCAGAACTGACAAAAGTAGCTTGCTATGCCTAAATGATTTGCCCAACTTACAAGGTTTATGCTGAACCCTTGTTTTCCTTCTGGGAGTCTAGGCAAAGAGTACCTACAGAATCCGTGCCCAGTGAAAACCCCAGGCACTGAGTCTCCAGTGAGCTTTCCTGCTGGCAACATTTCATGTGTTGTCATTGCTTGTTACTCGAGGACTAATCATGTCCATTACCCATGTGACTCAATTGGGAGAAGGCCCTTGGATTGTGCCTCCTTTCTCCTGAACTTCATCCTGTACGCCTTCTCTCACCACTAAGTTTGCTTCAAGTACAATATTCTGAGTCCTGTGAGTCCTCATGACAAATTGTTGAAACTGGTAGTCTTCGGATCTTTCCAAGATATTGTCAATGTGTTGTATTTAATTCATTTATTTACAAATGAATAAGGGAAATAAAACACTCAAGTTTGAAACTATAGTACAAGATTAGAATTTAATAGTTTAAGAAATCATAAGGACTAATATTGTTTCCAGCTAGGCTGGACATGTTTTGTAGCAACTTTAATAGTTTTTTTTTTTTTTATTAGGACGCTGAAGAGAGTCTAGGGACAGGCATTTGGCTAGCAGTTAAGACGCTGCTTAGGATGCTCACTTGCCATGTGCCTGGGTTTGGGTCCTGGGCCAAGCTTCCTGATAAGGCACACTGTGAGAGGCACCAGGTGATGGCAAATTGGTGGGTCCCTGCTGTCTATGTGACAAGGAAGGTTCCCTCTGTTTTAACCCTATGAGGTTAAAGCTGAGAAGCCACTGGGGGAGGGGGGCTTTTGATGAGGTGAAGCCTTTGACTTGCCTCATTGAATGTTTATAAAGCTCAATTGGCCATATTTACAGAATATAAGATACAATATTTTTTGTTTTTAAAGATTTACTTATTTATTTGAAAGTCAGAGTTACACAGAGAAAGAGAGGCTGAGAGAGAGAAAGACAGAGAGAGAGAGACAGAGACAGAGAGAGAGGTCTTCCATCTGCTGGATCACTCCCCAGTTGGTCGCAATGGCCAGAGCTGTGCTGATCTGAAGCCAGGATCCAGGAGCTTCTTCCAGGTCTCCCACGTGGGTGCAGGGGCCCAAGGACTTGGGCCATCTTCCAGTGCTTTCCCAGACCATAGCAGAGAGCTGGATCGGAAGTGGAGCAGCCGGGACTTGAACCGGCGTCCATTTGGGATGCCAGCACAGTAGGCGGCAGCTTAACCCCGCTACACCACAGTGCCGGCCCTAAGATACAATCTTATATTGCTTAACTATGGGGATACCTTTTAAGAAAGTTATCTTTAGGTGACTTGTCCTTGTGTGAATGTCACAGCACATACTTAAACCTCAGTAGTATAGCCTAGTATGCAGACAGGCTGTGTGGGGTAGCCTACTGCTCCCAGGCTATGGATAGCATAGTACCGTCCTGAATATTGTAGGCACCTGTAGCACAATGATACGTATTTGTGTATCTGAACAGGTTTGTGTACACCAGCATCACCACAGACCCATGAGTAATGTCTTGTACCACTGCTGTGATGTCACTAGGCGATAGGAATGTTGCAGCACCATTGTAATCACATGGGACCACTGTGAGCTATGTAGTTCATTGTTGACTGAAACAGCCTGATGTGGTGCTTGGCTGGATATTGTCTTCCACAAGACTCGTACCTTTATAGCCTGAATTTTTTAAAATGGGGAACTTAGGTTAGAAGATTCCAGTCCCACAATATCAACTCAAATCTTCACAGAACAAACCGAATCTGCACCACCCAGTGGAGTTAGAGAGCACTGCATACAGGCAAACCACTTGAATTTCAACTATTTTATCCATGTTGACCAAATTAAGTGAATAATTATTATTCTCGCTTATTTTGTGAGAATATGGGCAGCATTACTACCTGGTTTCAAGTTATTTTAAGTAATCAAAACTTGAAGAGCTGCAACTGTATTAAGTCTTCAGCAGTGAGGCTTTGGGAAATTTAGGAGAAAACATCTGTGTAAATTTTGGGATAAGTTTATGCAAATTGTTTACAGATGTACTACATTTAAATAAGTCTTATTTGCTTAAACTTGTTACTCTGAAATACTGAAAGGATAACTCAAATTGTGGAAGTCTTGAAAAATAAAATTGTAGAATCATAGAATGTAGTAACTTCCTTTTTTCTTTAAGATTGTTTCTCCAGTTCTAAGATCCTATTTACACAATTTGTGTGCTGTTGTAAGACCTGAGTAATTATAGTAGAAAAACATTTCAAGGAGCACAATGATTCTTAATAATTTAAAAAATTCTCTACCTTTTGTTAGAATACAGTTACCAGTTTTATAAAAGAGTTGCAAAAGGGAATATGCTATTGTCGTTGGTCTTACAAATTTGCTCTTACAAATATTTAATAGCCTGAAAGTTGAAATTTTACTTTGTCTTACATTATAAACTTTGGTAAAAGGGCATATATCACATGGTAACATAATCTTACTAAATTCTTTCCAAGTGATTTATTTGCTAACACACACTTTTGAGGATTAGCAACTCTTTGGAAATTACAACTAATCAGTAATTAGGCCCAGAGGTAGACTTTCACCTGTTCCGTAGGCTGTCTGTGCAGCGTGATCCTGACGGCAGCTTCATTACCACCAGCGCTTGCCTTTTTGCACATCAACGCCAAATGATCACAGGAAACAAACCACGGATATGCCAGGACATTCCTGGCAGTTTTCACATTTTGCTTCCCAGACTGTATACTGAAAACAATGAACAAACCTTGAGATTAAAAATGATCTTACTAACAATTTCAGAGACTTTCAGTTTTTGACTTCCTGCCTGCAGGAAGGAAATGACAGTTGGAAGTGTGGAGAACAGGTGTTCCCTTGGACAGAATGATATCTTCTGCTTACTAAAATAAAAAACACTGCATCAACACTCCTACATGGAAGTGAATTCTAACCACAAGACTCAGTTTTTCCACCACAGATCCAGCTTCAGAAAACCAATCTGTTTTCTACCAGGAAGTTGTTGAACCCAGCAATAAATAGGAGTCTGAGATACAAGATTCTTCACAGCCCAAGTCAAGGGTCTGAGGCTTGGAGATGTCGCTTTCCCTGTCCTCCCAGTTACTGGCAGCACAGTGGCATGGCAGATTCGTCAGGGGACTTAGAAGGGAAAGAATCAGGACTGGAGTAAACAGGTCCCAGCTGAAGAGCAGGTGATTTTTAAAGCTTTTCTCACCTCCCTCTGTCTTTGTCTCCCAGTGAGGGTCTGGATTATTTCCTCATGGTAGCTTAGTTTTGGCCTAATGACATTCTTTTGCTTTGCTAGACCAGCTGGTTGCTCTATTATTCATGAAGGAACGTGTCCTGCCTTCCATTCTGTTGATAGGTGGTTGGTACCTGAGAAAGGCTAAAGCTTAAAATAATTAAAGGCTCTGTCTTGGACCAGAAAAACCTTAGACAGTCCTCTACAGCCTCTTCTGGTAATGGTTCAAATCCTTTATACAGTATGCACTTTTGAGGATGCACGGATTCAGGAAGATATTGTAGCACTAGCATTTGTAAAGTCTTTGTTGGTGCTTAGAAAGGATCATAGTCTTTTCCTAACATGCATCATGAAATGAATAATCCTGCAAACCATAGGGACCATGTCTTTTCTTTCTCATTTGGAGATCCTACAGAGTCATGGCATGGCAGAAGGAGATGTGGTAGCTTTAATTGGGCCTAAGCAAGGGAATTAAGGTATGTGGGCTCAATGACTATATAGATTATATTGGCACAGATTGTACACGATTTCTCCTTCTGAAATATCTGTGTAAAAGCCAGCATTTCCTTGCAGTTAAAGAGGAATTAGCTATTGTTGAAGGCCTGCACATTTCCCCTACCGCTTACCAATCCTCCTACAGTTCATTCTTTCCAAATACATATTAAGGGCCTGCTACATGCTGAGAAATATTGTACCCTGCCTCCAAGGAGCTTATGATTTTGTGGAGGGCCCTGTGTGTAAAGAAATGATATAGGGAGGTAAGTGCTACCCAGAAGTATTCAAATAGTGTTTAGCACAAAGGAGAAAATGTTCACTTTCCCTTGGAGAAGGAGGGTAGGAAAGGCTGCACAGAGGAGAAAGCTCTTAACATGGATGATGGAGGGTGGTGATCATACTTTCTAGCCCTGTCCTGAGTGGGAAAGATGGCTCAACCCCCCCCCCCCCAACAATTACTCAAGACTGTCCCCTGTCTTCTGCTTGCATTTTTGCTGTTTTTGCCTCTAGCACTACCACTAACACGATAAGTGGAAGTGAAATTTGTTTATTCGGCTTATGCTTAAGGAAAAAAGAGGGAAAACAAATCAGTGCAGGAAAGGGTAAAAAAAAATTAGACCACAAAAGTTTTATTAAATTGGAATTACTTTTAAAATGTCTCATAGTCTCAAATTGTTCTCTAAATTGTATGCTTGTGAAATACTCAACTATGGCAATATTAATATAAAATGAAAACTCTTTCTACCCCATCTGGTCCTTCCTCCAGAGATCACACTATGAATATCTTGTTGAGTCTGTTTTTGGATTCTTAGATGTGCATTTAAGTCCATAGCTATAGTTTTTTTTCAAATAAAAATGTATGATACCAATCATATTCTTTGACATAGCATCTGCAACCCACTTTCCACCTCCTCTCCTCTCCAACTGCTCACTACACCATGAATATTCTGGAACTATTTTCCAAATGAAATGTCATTGCAATATATAGAGAAGATTGATGTAGCTATTTATAAATATTGATTTGGGTCCACAGTACAGGCCCAAGCTCACCTTTGAGAAGGCTTCTCTGATTAACTTTTTGGTTTTTTATTTTTACATGTTTTTTTCTGAGTGAAATTTGACCCCTGCTCATAAACATGCTTTTGTGTTTCACTAAAAATCTTCTTGTTGCAAAGAACAAAGACCCCTGATTGTAAGGAAACATGTGAGGCACATATAGAAACTTCTTTCTTGGGATGCTTCTCCTCCCTATTGATCTGTTCAGTCTTCTCACTCTTCAGGCTAGCTTCGTCATTCCACTAATTCCTGCAGTTCTTCCGTAGACAGCTTATAGTGGATCATTCACTCACTCATTCATCAGTAGTGCTGAGTATTCATAGCATGTCTGGGTGGTTCTGTCCAATACAGTTTGGCTTGCTCTAATTCTGACTCAAAACTGTGACCTCCTTAACTTTACCTACCTTATCCCCCTGTGTTTCTGAATTCAAATTCCCAAGGTTGAGAATAAGAATTGTCCAGTTCGTGCCATTCCACACATAATCTGCTTGACATTCCATAGTCCAGTTCCAGTTCATCTTGGCAGAAGGAGGTTGGAGGACTTTGGGCAGGGTGGCCCTTTACAGGCCTAACCTGCCTAGAACGTTCCATGAATGGACTTGGGTCTTACCTGTCTGCATTTCTGCCCTCTCCCTAATCAGAAGGACTGTCATGATGTGCACACAGTCACTGTCCAATGGACAATGTTAACACAATTATTTCTTCACATGGAGCTGGAATCATTGTGAGCAGAAGGTGAGAATCACAGCCTCCCTGCTGCTCAAACATAAACCATTCCGTGTGCCGAAGAGCCGCAGGTCATTGTCACAGGAATGCTGCTGTTCTTGGTTTTATCTTTGGAGGTAAAAATGAAGAGAGAGAAACCAGAAGGAAACCACAGATGAGAAATACAAAGCTAGAGCTGGTTTAAGTCCCTATAAAGGGAAATAAAATTGAGCAATGAAATTACAGACCTGTGTAAGACACTTATTTTTCCATGGATTCATACTGTTTTTAGTTAGTAATTCTCTACAAAGTTCAGATTTTAATTCCTATTAGTACATAAAGTATATTCAACATAGCACTGATGACTCCAGACAGAGGATTAGGCAGTTAAAATGTAATTTGTATCTAGTATCAATTAAATAAAAAGTTTTATTAGGGACGATCTAGACAATCGAAGTCAATTATATGTGATATTAGAAATAGTTGACAACAGAACCAATGCTCAAATGGTGTCTTCCTCTCCCTTACATATTCTTTTCTCCACTCATTCTTCTAAGTCTCCTCTCATTTGAGAGGACTTCTGCCAAACTTTAGTATATTTAAAATTTGAGCTCATGTAGAGTAGCTGGATATAGTTGAGGAGTCACCTGACACATTGCTGTGCAGTGGGAAGGCAGACTGTATTAATCCTGAGCTGCTAGCAGAATGTTCGAAGGCATCCTACAAGTCAGACAGTGCAGGGGAGAAAGAGATGCCAGCTCTTAGAGGGTCGTGGGCTCAAGATCTGTTGGTGCAATGTCCTCCTCATCACTCCTGCTCCATTAGTGTTAGCTGAGGCTCTCACCTCTTGCCCAGGCTCTGCTGAATCTTCGCTGGCTTCCCTGTCTCCAGGTGGTGCTATTTCTGTCCTTTACATCTGTACTAACTCCTTTTCCAAGTCATCCAGTGACTCCTGTGTTCAGAACCCATTGCTTTTTCACTGCCTGCCATATACATACATACCTAGATCCTTAATGGGGCACTTATATTTAATAATAAACCCTAACTGATTTCTTTGTTTTTAAAGATTTATTTATTTATATTTGAAAGTCAGAGTTACACAGAGAAAGAAGGAGAGGCAGAGGCAGAGAGAGAGAGGTCTTCCATCCACTGGTTCACTCCCCAATTGGCCACAACGGTCACAGCTGTGCCAACCCGAAGCCAGGAACCAGGAGCTTCTTCCAGGTCTCCCACACCGGTGCAGGGGTCCAAGGACTTGGGCCATCTTCTACCGCTTTCCTAGGCCATAGCAGAGAGCTGGATTGGAAGTGGAGCAGCCAGGACTCGAACCAGCACCCACATTGGATGCTGGCACTGCAGGCAGCAGCTTTACCTGCTACACCACAGCACCAGCCCCAACCCCAACTGATTTCTAACATTGCCTTCCCCTGTTCTGTGGGACCACACCAGACTGATTAACCATTGCAGCCTCCTTGCCTCTTTTGTTTTCTGGCTGAAATGTCACCTTTCCCCCAAATCCCACATCTACCTTGATCTTCCCCTTCCCACAGCCCTAAGATGAAGTTCCCCTGTGTGTTGACATATCCTTTAGTTAATACTCTGACCTTTGTTCTGTTTTTGTTGTTCATGAATTTTTTCCGCCATTGGACTGTGAGCATTTTCAGGACAGGGACTCCTGTCATTCACTCATCTTCACACTGTAACACCTAGTGAGGTCCTGCTTATAGGTGTTCAGATTTGGTTTCTCAAAAATTTATTTATTTTTGTTTGAAAGGCAGGGGAGGGGGAGGGATAGAGAGAGAGAGAGAAATACCTTCCATCCTCTAGTTTGTTCCCCAAATGCCTGTAACAAACATGGCTGGGCTGGGCCAAAACCAGGAACTGAGAACTCAATCCACTTCTCTGATTTGGGTGGCAGGGACTCAGGTACTTGAGCCATCACCTGCTATCTCCCAGAGTGCACATTAGCAGGAAGCTAGAATCAGAAGCAGAGCCAAGACTCAAACTGAGGCCTTCTGATATGGGATACAGGCATCTTAACTGCTGAGCTAGACACTCCCAAATTTGGCTTTTTTTATTTTTTTTTATTTTTTAATTTGAAAGTCAGACTTAGAGAGGGTGAGTGTGCTTCCATTTGCTGGTTCACTGAAATGGCTGGGGGCTGGCTCAGGCTGAAACCAGGAGATTTATCCACTGTCCCACATTCGTGGCAGGGGCCATCTTCTGCTGCTTTCTCAGGTGCATTAGCAGGGAGCTGGATCAGAAGTGGAGCAGCTGGGACTTGAACCAGCACCCAGATGGATGTCAGCATCACTGGCAGTGGCTTGACCCACTATGCCACAACACCAGCCCCCATCCCCAACTTTTCTTTGGAAGGAAGGATATTTATGGTCATAATTGTCTTAAATATTTGTTATGCTTTTGACTACATATAGATAGTTCTTAAAGTGTTAGTCCTGGGCCGGTGCTGTGGCTCAATAGGCTAATCCTCTGCCTGTGGCGCCGGCACCCTGGGTTCTAGTCCCGGTCGGGGCGCCGATTCTGTCCTAGTTGCTCCTCTTCCTGTCCAGCTCTCTGCCATGTCCTGGGAGTGCAGTGGAGGATGGCCCAAGTCCTTGGGCCCTGCACCCACATGGGAGACCAGGAGAAGCACCTGGCTCCTGGCTTTGGATCAGCGCGGTGCACCAGCCCCAGCAGCCATTGGGGGGGTGAACCAACGGAAAAAGAAGACCTTTCTCTCTGTCTCTCTTTCTCACTGTCCACTCTGCCTTTCAAAAAAAAAAAAGTGTTAGTCCTGGAGCCCATGCTGTGGCTCAGCAGGTTAATGCCCTGGCTTGAAGCGCTGGCATCCTATATGGGCACCAGTTCTAGTTCCGGCTGCTCCTCTTCTGATCCAGCTCTCTGCTGTGGCTTAGGAAAGCAGTGGAAGATAGCCCAAGTGCTTGGGCCCCTGCACCCGCGTGGGAGACCTGGAAGAAGCTCCTGGCTTCTGGCTTCGGATTGGCACAGTTCCGGCTGTTGTAGCCAGTTGGAGAGTGAACCATTGGATGGAAGACCTCTCTCTCTTTCTCTGTCTCTCTTCTCTCTGTGTAACTCTGACTTTCAAGTAAATAAATAAATCTTAAAAAAAATAAAGTGTTTGTCCTGATCATTGGTTTCTAATATTGCCATTTTAGTTTCCTGACCAATAAAATAAAAACAATATTCATCTATGTTTTATAGCAATTATTATACAATTATGATTAAGTAAATTATCAGGAAGAATCCTTGGTGGGAAGTTAACAAAGTGAATTCAAACTCCTTTTTCACGTACTTTGAAGAGTAGGGTATAGTTTTCTAAGATGAAGGTTCAGAGTTTGAGTATCTCTTTTTGCCTGAATTCACTAAAACATGAAAATAGGGAATTGGATTACATCCACGCCTCCCCTTCCACTCAAAGGTTGTATTATTCAAATGGTTCTACCTAACAGGGCTTAAATATTATTTAAATGACTTTGTGCTAAAGGCTTAAATATTATATAAATAGTTTTATGCTAACAATAGCAAGAAAGACTACATTTAAAAATTTTATTTTTACCAATGCTCCAAGAAGTGCTTTAAAGTTCATTTGGCTTCTAATTATAGATGTACAAATACATTGAATGATCATTTTCACAATGGCCCTGTTTCTTTAAGAGACCACAGTTGTTAAGTTGGAAGTTCATTGAACCATACGAGGGTCAATAAAAGGATAAAGTCACTGGTTAGTGATTCGAGGACAAGGAACTTGATCATAGCTCAGTATCTGGTGTCCATATGCTGCTCACAACCAAAGGGGAAGCGCTGGGACCTTGTCAGCTCACGTTTCCTCAGGATGGCTTCTGGAAGACTAATCAAGCTCGTGATTTTCGAGCTTCTGGAGTTTGCTGCTTTCTCCATTCCCACGCTCGTGATTATGGAGCAGTTTGCCACTGCCTACCAGAGGACCAGGAATGCGTCTGAGAAAACACATTACTGGCTGATTGTTTCCTGCTCTATCGCCTATGTCGCTGTAGTGAGTCTTTTGATTTGGGTTCCCGTAAAAGTTCTCTTACACAAGAAACGTCATCTTTACAAAAAAATTAAGGGATGGTAAGTAGAAGAATGCTTTAGTAGCGAGTCCCTGTGATGCTTTCATAGTTGTTTGCTAATGTTCTCTCTTTAAGGATGTAAGCATGGCATATACATGGTATAAAGTGTGAGATTAAGAATGAAGTTACATCACTGTTTCTGTAAGTGCACTGACCTAGTATCTTCTGTACATTTTCTTTTTTTACATTTTCCTTTTTGCTGAGTGATAATGACAAATTACGAATATTAATTAGACTGGTGTTAGCATGAGTCCATGATGCCCTAAATAGACAATGTTGGACCTGATTCCTCCTTACACTAAGTCCCATGAAGGTATCATAGTTAGCTTACATCAGTCATCAGAAATAATGCAGGTTTTTGTGTAAAACTGAATGTAATATCTGTTTTTTAAGTGTTTGCTTTTCGTTTTGTAGGTCTAAGGCATACTTTGACCATTAACCATTTCAGATATTTTATCTTATTTTTTTCCATTTCAGATATTATAAACAGCTTGTTCATTTACTTAGATTTTTATTAAGAATACTATGTTGTTAAATTCTATTGCCCTTATGGTGAGAAAGTACTTTGATAAGAATACAGAAATAGTTTAAATGAATTGAGATTTAATGTTGATTTAACTAGTGGTTTAGCTAATGATTATACTGATCCATACAAAAGTATTGAGAACAAATAATCTCTGATACATTTGTATCAGAATGATACATTTTCCTTTTAGATCTTCAGATCTAATTCTTACTCATCTAGGATTTCTTTGTTTTTCTTGATGAGTTAAATTTTCCTTCTTACTGCTCTTTTGTTTTAACATGAAAAACAGAACACATTTGCAAAGTGAGAACCACCCCTTTTAAGTAAGGGCAGAAATGTAAAAATAATAGACATAGCATCATGTCTAGAAAGACAGCTAGGAGGACGCTGGAGGCTGAGCTAAAGTGTGGAGTTCTTTAGGTGCTGGCACTGCACCTGACCCCCGTGAACCTTGATGGGCTACCTTCAGTTCCCAGAGGGCAGGGCTCTTATGGCACTTTCAGAAATAATCCACTTCTTGTTGGCACTTCTCTTCATCAGTGGGGTCTAGGACCTGAACCCCAGGGTCACCTGAGGGATAGCTTGAAGCTGGGTTCAGCCCTCCTCTTATTACCCCCAACCCCTCTTGGAGTTGCTTTGACTACCCATGACTCATGGCTGGGTGGGGAATTTTGAAGGAAGGAATGGAAGAAGATCCAAATGACAATAGGAGTGAACAGTGTTTTTGCTTTTATTTTTGCTTGGTTTTGTTTGTTTTTTATGTTGGCTCAGATCCCTAGGACTCTAGATTCTGAATGTCATTCAGGGAGTTCATCTTCCCATGATTTTTTTTATATGCCGTAGATTATGTAAAAATAGTTTTATATCTGAATTTCATTTCATTCTGTACCACCTCATATAAGAACTGATGTGAGGAAGTATGTATTTATTTCATGAGGCTTATTGTGAATTTTATCATTATTCTTTAAAATTTTGCTTATTTATTTTCACTTCATTTGAAAACCAGAGAAAGAGAAAGAGACACACAGACAGAGGAGATCTTCCATCTGCTGGTTAACTCCCCCAAATGCCCACAACAGCCATGGCTGGTCCAGGCTGAAGCCACGATCCAGGAACTCAATTCAGGTCTCCCATGTGAATGGTAGGGACCCAAGTACTGAAGCCATCATCTGCTGCCTCCTAAGGTGTGCCTTAACAGGAAGTTACGTGAGAAGCCAGGACTTGAACCACATACAGTGATATCGAATGTGAATATCCCAAGTGGTATCTTATCTGCTATGCCAAATGCTCCCCCCTCCCCAAGTTTATCATTATTGGTTCCAAAGGGAACCTGAGGGTTAGGGAAATTAAAACAACTTTCCCAAAGTCAGTCAACTAGTGAGTGAAAGAGCCAGATCTCGAACCTAAGTCTAGCTGATTCCATAACTGGCACCTCTAATTGCTATCCTAAATTACCTCTTGGAGGACACAGTTCCAATCTTCTAGGGCAACTGAGATTAAGGCAGAAAGTCGTTCATTTTTACTCTCCAGTGCAAGTGGTTTTCTACTTGCCTCTGGTGTCTGTTCAGATTGGGTTTTGTACATCCAGTCTGGATATTCCCCTGTGCTAAAGTAACTTGGGTTGTCACAATAATTACGGTTTCCAGTGATTTCTTTCTTTAGTTTCTGTTTGTGGGTGTGGCTGGCCACAAGTTTTTAAAATAGTTTTAGATAAAAGGTTATCTATAATTTTAGTGAAACTATTAAACTACTTCCTTATAGGTAACCTTTCACTGGCCTGGAAGAGAAGAAACGGCTACTAAGTACTACTCTGGGAACTTTACACTCTCCATACAGTTAAATGTAAACTTTATGACAATCCAGTGAGGTGTCTTTGATAGTGTTCTCATTTTATAGATGAGAAGAAACTGAAACTTTCCATTTCAGTGACTTAACACAGTGATTACCTGTGTCAAGTGAAAAAGCCAGGGAGTGGTAGAGCTGGCATTTTTGAGCCCAGATGTATTCAGTTCTGTGCTATCTCCTTAAACTCATGTAACTTTTCCTTTATTCTTTCTGACTTGAATGCCGATTGTGCTTCAGGAAAAAATGCAACTCAGTAAAATACATTTGCCCCCCTATGTGTATTTGGATTCTGTGCTTAATTCCCAGAGATGTGTATCTGGATATTAAAATAGACTCAAGTGACAATAAAAAGTATCACATTTTCATGGCTAAAGATCATGATACAAAAGTAATTGCTACTATACAAAGTAGAGTTTGAAAGTACAAATTATCTTTCCAGAATAATTAATTATGTGAAGTTTTGTAGTTTCCTAGCATTCAAAGATTAAACATTCTAAAAATCTATTTATATTCATTCATTTTTATTTATTTATTTATTTATTTATTTTAAAGAGTTATTTATTTATTTGAAAGGCAGAGTTATAGAGAAGCAGAAGCAGAGGCAGAGAGAGAGAGAGAGAGAGAGAGAGGTCTTACATCTGCTGGTTCATTCCCCCAGATGTCTGCAATGGTGGAAGCTGAGCCAATCCGAAGCCAGGAGCCAGAGCTTCTTCTGGGTCTCCTATGCGCGTGGAGGGGCCCAAGGACTTGGGCCGTCTCCTACTACTTTCCTAAGCCACAGAAGAGAGCTGGATCAGAAGTTGGAGCAGCCAGAACTCGAACTGGCACCCATGTGGGATACTGGTGCTGCATGCTGTAGCTTAACCTACTACACCATAGTGCTGGCCCCAATTGCATTATTTTTAACATCAGCAAGGACATTTGAGGGAATCAACCAGCAGATGAAAGATCTCCTCTGTTTCTCCGTGTGTCTCTTTCTCTTTCTCTGGTTTCCATGTGAAGTGAAAATAACTAAGCAAAATTTTAAAGAATAGTGATAAAGTTACAATAAGCTACAGCACCGGCCCCTGTTCGTTCTATTTGAAAGGTCAAGAGACAGATAGAAATGCATCATCCACTAGCTACTTCACTCCTCAAATGCCCATCACATCCAGAGCTTGGCCAGGCCAAAGTGGGAAGCCCATGCCTCCCATATAGTGGCAGGGACCCAACCACCCAAGTCATCACCTGCTACTTCCAGAGTGCACCCTACCAGGAAGCTGGAATTGGAAGTGGAATCAGAATTGAAACCCAGGCACGTTGATGTGGGATACAGGTATTCCCAAGTGCATCTTAACCAATGTGCCAAGCCCCTACTCCTAAATGTTGAAGAAACTGTTCTAGAGTTCTAGAACCTCCCTGAAAGCCCACGTTGGCATCATCAGTGCAATGAAGCTGGACTTCCAGAGAGAATGAGTGCTGAGCTAGTAATGGCTGTGCCCTGGGAATAAAACTTAGAAAAAAGACCTGGATTCATATCCCAGCTGTGACATTGGCTGTAGGATCTTGTGTGAGTTATTTATGTTTTTGAGCTTTGGTTTTTTCATGGACAAAATAGGAACAACCTATTTCTTCCTTGGAGTGTTGTTTTAAGAAACTGCATAATATCATGCATATAAAGTTCCTAGCATAGCACCTGGCTCATAGGAAGCACTCAGTGGATATTAATGTTATTACCCTGGACTGAATTAACTTTTTACTTAAAACATGATCTTCTGTAATCCTAGAATGATTCTCAGAAGTGGCAGAAATGATAAAGCTAGAGAAAATTGCATACTCAAATTGATATTCCTCAAGTTTGAGAATATTTTTAGATCTCTTATCTTTTGAGAATAAACAATATACTGATATTCACATAAAGTGTTTTTGCATTTGCACAATGTTTTTATGTTTCACTTTCTTACTTGACATGCATGCCATGTTGTGAAGTTGGTCAAGAGACATTCCCATTTTTATAAGGGAGAAAACAAATTTAATAGGACTCAAGACATAACTAAATCAATGACTGAGCCTGAACTCTAATCCAGTGCTCTTTCTCTTACTTTGTTAAACACTTCCTCAATTCTTTTTCATTTTTTTTTAAGATTACTTGTAATATTTCATAATGGAGTAGGGAGATGGTGGGAGGAATGAAGAGAATCTATTTATAAAAACACCGAACTGTATGAGTATATTCCAGTAAGTAAGCAAAAGCCTTTCCTGGAATATCCGTTGAATGTGTGAACTCACTTAGCTTCAAGGCTATAGCCTGAAACAAGCCAAGCTCCATTGAGAACACTGTGGGGCAGAATAGTTTTGCAGGGTTTGTGGGAATTCCCATGCTGTCTTTAGACCTAGAGGTATATTTCAGAAATATTCCTGAGTCCTTCAGAGTACCATTACCTCAGACTATGACATGTCAGGAATTCTGGGCAGTGCCAAGTTTGAAAGACCTCGACGTTTTGTGATCCGTTTTACCTTGCTGAACTCCTTGCCATATTGTGAGATTTTGCTATTGATCTATTTTAGTTATTAGTAGCTTTACTCGTGGTAAAACAAGAGCAGATATTATTGAACAACTACTTTATGTCAGGCATAATTCTAAACACAATGTATTGTTTTAGTTAGTTTCCTGACCCTAATGTATAAGAACAATTGTAGTACACATCATACAATGGGAAAACTGAGGTGCAAGTGTAAAAAGACCACCCAGTCCAGAAGTTGAGCCAAGACTACCCCTTACTCTTCCACAGTAGCACACACATGTAATGCACACCACCAAAAACATCTGTACGCTATACACAGACTGGCTAACCTGAAAGAAATGAACCCATTCTCTTCTGCCCCTGAGAGATCACTGGTAAAATACCATTTAACATTGGTGATTAGCTTTTTCCCAGCGCACTCCCGTTTCTCAGTGGGTCTGCCATCCTCTCAAGACCCAGTGTCAATCGTTTTGTCACACTTGACTGCATGCCATCTGTTCCTTGCCTCACCATGCCCAGTAGTTAATCTACATAGTATTCCTTTGCTCTTCTCTCCCCCACTACATGCAATAACTCACCATATTCCATGAATTCTTCATTTCTCTTGCGTCAGTTTCTTGTGTTCCATGACCTTTTACTCATTTTTACACGGCTGCTGTACACTTGAGTTTGTAGCATGGGTTCCCAAATTTGATACATTCAGACCCAGTGTCAGACCATTTTCCTGATTATTTCTGTTCAAGAAAACTTGAGGAGCATTTTCTAAACTAACACTCTGACAACCATCACCTGCTGCTGTCCTTGTTTCTTTTCTCCCCCTCAGTTCCTAACTGTCCTTGTCCATAAGGTAATACAGTCATGCACCACTTAACCATGAGAAGTTCTGAGAACTGGGCTGTTAGGTAATTTCATTGTTGTGTGGACATGATAGAGTCTACTTACGCAAACCTGGATGATACAGCTCAATCATTCAACGTCACCTCTTGGGTCAATCAAGAGATGCTGGGAACACAAGATGTGTGAGTATGAGGCTGTTGCTGGTATAACAGGGCTGTATTAGTCTGCTTTTCATTACTTTACCTTGAGAAGAACTTTTTTGGGGGAAAGAAAAAGGTTTATTGAGGCTCACAGTTGGAGGTTACAGTATTGAGCAAGCCCACAGTCTCATGTCTGACGGAGGCTGGTGATGGTGGGAGCGGATGCACAATCACATGGTAGGACAGGAAGCAGAGAGAGAGAACCTAGGCTGAACTCCAATTCAAATAATCATACCTCTCAAGAACCACTGTCCCAGGCATTCCCCCAGGGTCCTAAAAACTCCCACAGGCCATACCTCACACAGCATCATTAGGCCATATTTACCTGTAATCCATCAGATATTAACATTAAGACATCAGAGTTTAAGACACTCTGTTCAACCCGTAACAATGGCATATTGTTTTGTAGGGCTCTTTGAAAAAGTAAAAGGAGTACAGGCTTAAAGAATGATTAAAGCATATAATTCATTAAAGACAAATCAGTAACATTGTCATTGATTGTATTTATCAAGCATAATGTATTATATATAATTGCATATGCCATACTTTTCTATGGCTGGCAGCTCAGCAGCTCCCTTGATTTGTTTACAACAGCATCATTCCAGATACGTGAACACAACATGTTGCTTTGAAGATGTGATGCTACTACAATGTCACTAGGTGACAGGAATTTCTCAGCTGCATTATAATCTTAAGGGAGCCCTATGGTATATGTAGTCTGTCATTGAAACAGCACATGCTTGTACTCTTCTTGAAAGAAATTCCTGAACATCAGCTCCACCCTTAAAAAATCTGCTGTTCCCCTGGTTCATAGAACCAAATATTGACTGTGTTCCATGGAATACTAAAGCAGGAAGAACTATTAGAGTTCACCTGCTACACCATTTGGCACAGTGCACAATCTACCTCTGATTTTAACCTAAGTCCCTCTTTTCTATGGGTGTTTCTTAGTCTGATTATTCATCTTATTTCCTTATGTTTGCCTAAAACCTGCCACCATGTAGCTTCCTTCCCTATCCACTCTGTAGACTTTACCTCCTCTGCCCTCGCTTTATATGTGAGTGAATTTGGCCATGGCCAGAAGCTCTCTGCCCACTGCTTCCCAGTTTCCCCCACTACTGCTCTTTGAGTGCTCTAACTGACTACCATCATATAAACTGTCACCGATATGATGATTCCCAAAATTGTGTCTCCAGGGGTGAATTCTATGAGCTTACTGAGGTGTGTTAAACTTCTCAAACATTTGAAGGTAGCGGCATCGCTGTCATCTCAACCATGAGCTAAGTTTTTCTTTTCTCCAATATACAGAGTTCCACCAGTCATTCTTGTCCCATGATTTCTAGCTCTTCTGCTCTTACAGCGTTCTCCTTCTTATGCTTCCTGACTTTTTAATGCTGGGTACAATCTCACAGATCCCTCATGTCCTTTTGGTGCAGTTATGACTTCAAATGTTGATTTAACGCTATTGACTTCAGTTGTAACTGTGTTGCCTGTTTGATAACTGAGAATGTAATTAAATGAGTGAAAAACTTGCTCTAAGGCAGGGTTCCCTCTACCTGCACTTGGGCAACTCTCAGAAACTTGTAAGTGCTTTAAAGCCAGACTACATCTTCTGAGTCTTTCCATTCTTAGAACAGGATGTAGAACATACATTTTACAACAGTTTAGATAAATGGGTGAGTGAATGAATGAATACTTGAACTATTCTTAGGCTGAATTCATTAATTTACTCTTACCCCTTTTAAATAGCACTATATTGATTTTAAATCATCTTTCTAATCAGTTGGAATCCTGGTTGTGTCATTCCAAAGGCTAACAATCCCATTTGATTTTGTGTCATCTACAAATGAGAAGACATATCTCCCTCATCTCCTCTAGAGGTACTGCTAAATATCTTTGGTGGGACGATTTTAATGGAGACCCTCGAGGTTAATAGTCATCCATTACTCTTATCAAAGGGTTTGCTTAAGTAGCTATAAATCTACCTCTTCAAATTTCTTTTTAGTTCTCACTCCCCATTCACTCAATTCTTTATTTTTAAAATTTTATTTAATACATACAAATTTCATGTATTTCATGTATACAGATTTAGGAACATAGTGATACTTCCCACCCTACCCTCCCCCCTGCCATGCTCCCAGCATTCCTCCTCTTTCCTCTCCTAATCCCTTTATTAATATTTACAATGATCTACTTTCAGTTTACTTTATACTCAAAGATTACTTTATACTCATAATTATTAACCCTACACTAAGTAAAGAGTAAGAAAAAATAAATTAAAAAATAAATAGTAAGAAAAAAACACTATTCAGGGGTGTAAACAATCATTGAAGCACAAAATGTCAATTTCAATCCTATACATAGCTTTTTTGGTACTCTGTTCTTTACCACAGATCAGGGAAAACATATGGTATTTGTCTTTTTGGGTCTTATTTCACTAAATATGATAGTTTCCAGTTGCATCCATTTTGTTGCAAGAGACAGTATTTTATTCTTTCCATGACTGAGTAGTATTCTATAGTGTATACATACTATAATTTCTTTATCCAGTCGTCAGTTCATGGACATCTGGGTTCATTCCAGATCTTAGCTATTGTGAATTGAACTACGATAAACAGGAGTACAGATAACGATTTCGTATATGGATTTCATTTCCCTTGGTAAATTCCCAAGAGTGGGATTGCTGGGTCATATATATATCTATTTTCAGCTTTCTGAGGAATCTCCACACTGTCTTCCACAATGGCAGCACTAGTTTATATTCCCATCACCAGTGGATTAGGGTACCTTTCTCCCTACATCTTCATGAGCATTTATTCTTTGTTGGTTTATGTATGAGAGCCATTCTAACTGAGGTGAAATGAAACCTCATTGTGGCTTTTATTTGCATTCCCTTGATGGCTAGTCATCCTGAGCATTTTATCATGTGTCTGTTGGCCATTTGATTTTCCTCTTTTGAAAAATGCCTGTTCAAGTCCTTTGCCCATTTCTTAACTGGATTGTTTGTTTGGATGTTGTTGAGTTACTTGAGCTCTTTATAGATCTGGATATCAATCCTTTATCAGTTTCATAGCTTGCAAATATTTTCTCCCATTTTGTTGGTTGTCTCTTCACCTTCCTGAGTATTTCCTTTGCAGTGCAGAAGCTTCCCAGTTTGATATAATTCCATTTGTCTGTTTTTGCTTTGATTGCCTGTGTTTCTGGGGTCTTTTCCAAGAAGTCTTTGCCTACGCCATTGTCTTGCAGTTTCCCCAATGTTCTCTAATAATTTGATGGTATAGATAGAGGTCATAGATTTAGATCCTTCACCCAATTTGAATTGATTTTTGTATAAGATATAAGGTAGTTGTCTTGTTTCATTTCTGCAAACAGAGATCAGTTTTTCCAGTACCATTAATTGAAGAGACTGTCCTTTTTTCCAAGGACTGATTTTAGTTTCTTTGTCAAATATTAGTTTATTGTAAAGGTGTGGATTGATTTCTGGAGTTTCCAGTCTGTTTCATTGGTCTGTCTGTCTTTTTGTGCCAGTATCATGCTGTTTTAATTGTAAGTACCCTGGGCCGGCGCCAATGCTCAATAGGCTAATCCTCCACCTGCGGCACCAGCGCACTGGGTTCTAGTCCCAGTTGGGGTGCCGGATTCTGTCCCTGTTGCCCCTCTTCCAGTCCAGCTCTCTGCTATGGCCTGGGAGTGCAGTGGAGGATGGCCCAAGTCCTTGGGCCCTGCACCCCATGGGAGACCAGGAGAAGCTCCTGGCTCCTGGCTTCGGATCAGCGTGATGCGCTGACCACAGCATGCTGGCCGCGGTGGCCATTGGAGGGTGAACCAACGACAAAAGGAAGACCTTTCTCTCTGTCTCTCTCTCTCACTGTCCACTCTGCCTGTCAAAAAAAAAAAAATTATAAGTACCCTGTAGTATGTCTTGAAATCTGCTATTGGGATGCCTCCAGCTTGTGTGTGTGTGTGTGTCTGTGTAAGATTGCCTTAGCTATTCAGGCTCTCTTGTGTTTTTATATGAATTTTAGCATCATTTTTTCTAGATCTGAGAAAAATGTCATTGATATTTTGAATGGGATCACACTGAATCTGTAAATTTCTTTTGGGAGTATGGACATTTTTATGATGTTCTTTTTTATTGAATACCCAGATGTGTGTCAAGGGTGTGGTCTGGGAGCTCTGCTCAGTGCCCCAGGGTGGGGCAAGTATTCAGGGTCACACCCAAGTTGGGTGTGGTCGATCTCCTCTGTTGTCAGCAGGGAAGAGAGTATGATCACCCCTTTTGGTATAATCACACCGTCACTTCTCTTTCAAGGTGATCAGTGCCCGGGGTTAGCACACAGTGGGTGTAACACGCCCCTGCACTGCCCCTGAACCACACAGCAGATCTCTGCAGTCCTTGTGTGGTCATGGATCCTGCTACAGTGACCCACCCCAGTTATCGGGGAGCGCTGAGCCTTTGGTGCTGCACACAGTGATTTCCTGGGGACACAGCTACACCCCGTGCCCTGTTGTGCAGTCACAGAGCTCCCGTGGTCTTAGCACACAAGGCTTCCACAGTCACAGGGTGCAGAGGATCCACTCTGCCCTGCTAGCCTGTCCCTTCCAGGGAAAGGTAGAGGCATCCCCAGAGCCAGCTACTGTAGTTTTAAAATCATAAATGTAAAAATTTATTCGATCACTCAAGTGACAGTGTGGACATACATAGAGTTTAGAAGAGTTAAAGCAATCATCCCCACTTTTTCTTAAAACGTGATATTCCTACAGCTCCATTAGGGAAGGATGGCCTGTGTATTTAATTACCAAATTTAACTGAGCTAACACAGAGTCATTATTTTGAAGCATTCTTTGTGTCATTTTATTTATTTCCACAAGTCCTTTATTAGTCCAGATAAGAGAGTCATCAGTATTAAATACTGACAGCAGAGAGGTGACCTTTTGATTCATCTTTCCTTGCCCAGCTGCCCTACCCCATCAGCCCACCCCAGGACCTTGCACTGCAGGTTTTCAATGAGGGAGGTTTATGGACTTAGATTCATTAAGAGAACATTGTGTTTGGGGGTAGTCACAAAAAGTGTCGCAAGAAAAATTTGATTTGATCTGAGTTGGAAAGATGGGAGTGTGAAGATATTCCGGAGGGAGGAGATGAGTATGCATCAGGAGTTCTTGTAGGAATACGCATTTTCTTTAACAGGTGGGAGGAGACCAACGTATTTAGAAAGGAGCGAGTAGGTATGGGCTGGGTAGTATTGCAGAGTGACCAAGAGTGTGAATTTTGGGGTTAGAAAGACCAGGATTAGAAGTCATCTTTCACCTTGTAGTGGGACCTTGGAAAAACTAATTAAACTTTCAATATCTCTTTTATCATCTATAAAAGAGGGGTGATATTTCACCCAGAGGGTTCTCATGGGACTAGAGTGATATTTGTAACCTGCTTTCCTCCAGCAGCTGGCATGCAGTATGAGCTCACTAAGTTGTTGTGGAGAGGAGAAAGCGAGAATGTTCTTATGCACTGGAGAGTTAAGGCCGGATGGTTCGAGCCTGGAAAGCCAGGCAGGGGAACTTTGACTCATGGGTTAGGTAAAAGAGCATCTTTATTTGTTTCTGGGCAGAGTCATTTCCCAAATTATTATTTGACCTGTCCTGCCCATCATGCTTCCTCTGTGAGTAATCTCAGGGTCAGAATTTTTGCTCCACAGGCAGTAATGTTTAACCCATTGTGACTGAGCTCACTTTTTTCCTCATTGACCCCTCCCCATCCCCACCCAAGGGAGTCCTTTTCATTGCCAGTTTATTACAGAAGCACATAGAGGTCCAACAGCAGCACCTTAAGCCAGGCTTTTGTCTGATAATTGCGTCAGTGCTGAGATGGGAACTCTGCAGCAACTTCAACCCATATTTCTGGTTGGCGTTGCTTTCGGGGAGGCTCTGTGCAGTGGTTCCACCCCTGCAACAGGTCTCTGGACACACGGGATGTCCAAGGCAGATCTCTGTCCACATGGCTGCTGCCTGAGGCTGCGTGCTAGTGTCTGCAGCTTTCCTCAGGGTCTCATGTTGCTGGTACCTCTACCCTTCTGGGATCTCCGCTGTGGCTTCACTCCCACAGCTTTCCCGGGCATCACCCAGTCCCGCAGCACAGCTCTGTCTGGCCTCTCTGTTTCCAGTCAAATCCCGATGGAAGCCAACATGACTCGTACATTCTGCACACCTGCAGCACTAGCACGTGGACGGTACCAAAGTCACCCACCAGCAAGAGCCACGCATGGACCCATTTGTACCAGTACTGAAGCGAACCTGGAGCACTTCGACAGCAAGCCAGACCCTAGAGCTGACCTTAGGGTCCCATGAGCAAATTCTGTTCTCCAGGTCTCTGGGCCTATGATGGGAGGGACAACATTTTGGCCTTTTTTTTCCTGTTGTTTTGCTGATTGGCACATGGCTCCCTTTTACTGCACCAATCTCCTTAGCAATTGATTTATTTACCTCACTTTTGTGTCCCAAACAAGCTTTTCCTTCCTTCTTTCTCTGACTAGGCTGCAAATATTTCAAACTGTTCTGCTGTGTTCCTTTCTGCTCTTGATTCTCACTGTAAAAGTGACTAAAAGCAGCTGATGATATCTGTGTTGTTGCTGTTTTGGAATCTTCTCCATCAAAGAATCTAGCCCACCAGCTGTAAGTTCGGCCTTCCACAAAGTCTCAGGACAGGGACACGTACAGCTGGTTTATTTGCCACCAGGTATCAAAGGGGACTTTAGTCCAATTTCTGATAGAGTCTTCATTTCCATCTGAGATCTCATCAACAAGATCTTTACTGTCCATGTTCCTTTCAGCATTCTGGTCTTCAAGGCCCTTAGCAGAATCCCCCATGATGCTCTGCTTACAGCTTTCTCAACTTTCTCCAGCCTGCTCCTTCGAACTTTGAGCCTCTGCCAGTTAATCACTTCCAGTGCTGCCTCCACGCTTTCAGTAATGATTCCATTCCTTGGAACTCTTTTTCTGTATTAGCTTCTCATGACTACAATACGGTACCTAAGATAAGCTGCTTATGAAGGAAAGAGGTCTATCTTGGCTCACAGTTTTGGAGGATCACAGTCAGGATCGGTTAGGCTACCTGGTGGAGCCAGAGGATAGGACAGGAATGGCAGAGGGTGTGTGGTGGAACAGTCATGTGGCAAGCCAGGAAGCAGAAAGAATGGTTAGGCCCAACTTACCTCTTGTAACTAACCCTCTTACAAGAACCATCTTCCAAGGACATACCCCTAATGACCTAAGAAGCTCCAACTAGGCCCACCTTCTAGACACCATAATTGGATTAAGATTCCATGTTCTTAGTGCCATCAACTTAATGACTTGAGATTTAACCATTTATATGAGCTCAGGACCTTGTCCTATTCAAACCATACCCGTCATTCTTCCCTTTTTGTGGATAAGGTATTTGAAGCCAAATAACACTATCAGCCAGTTTCCTCCTAGACCTCCAGAAGTTAGCATCCCTTTTTCATTTCTTCCCATCTCTTTCACCTTCCGTCCAAGCCAGCAGTATTTCTACTACAATGGTTGATTGGGTTCACAAGCCACAACTTTGTTGTTTTCTTGTGAACATGCAATCACATTGTAGTGCTCCATTCACAAAACCCTTTTCATTCTTCAAAACTGAAGCTCTGGGTACATTAAATAATTAACCCTTCAGTTTACCCTTCCCTCTGCTCTCCTGTCCCCCACCCCAACTCTCAGCACTGGAAATTTGTAAAAGCAGTGTAGTGATAGCTGTGTTTTACATTTGAAAAACATGATTCCAGTAAAAAAAAAAAAAGGAGCAGCTTGATAGGCAAGAATAAAAGCACTAATAGAAGCTATTTAGGAAATGTTTTAGATGAAAGATGATAATAAAGAGATTTGAAATTGGTTTCAGCAGTATATCAGACAGGATTGAAAGATGGAGTTGAACATGTATGGAGCAGGATGCGGATTCTCTTTAGACATTGCTTCTGCCATCCAAGTGGTGATGTCGGGTTGTTGGGTGTACAAGCCCAGAAATCAGGAAGAGGGCCAGCATATATTTGAGGGTCATGGGCAGGTGGGTGGTATTTAATGTCATAGGACTGGATGAAGAAGAGATCAGGTATAATCCCTGGGGTGCTTTCATCTTTTAGAGGTCACCTAGAGTAGAAAAGGATTCTGTCATGGTTTAGCCAATCTTTATTTGAGCTAAATGCTGCAGAAACTTGTATCTGAGCTCCAACAAAGAGGCAAAGCGACCAAGTTGAAGTCCCATCCAAGCTGGTTTTAGCTAAGTAACATTAGATCTGGCTGTGAGAGAGAGGCAATTTTACCTGCTAAATTATGTTTTCACCTAGAATATCTAAGATGAGCCAGGGATGAGAGAGACATAAGAGGATCAAAGAGAAATTGTTAATCCTTTTGAAGCATCCAACATTTCTTGCACTTAGAAACACATAATCATATAAATGTAACTAATATATATTAACTAAGAAAAATGGGGGTAAATATTTCATTACAGATAAACTTTGAGTGTCTTTTGTCTTCCTTTAAGTAAATAATACCAGACGTACATTGTAGCTTTTTTCTGTCACAAGATAAAATAGTATCCGTACCATATCTCCATAACTATTTGATCATGTTAAGTTTAAGAAGTAGTTCCAAAAACAACTTTTAAAAGGTATGTCATTTTTCTATGTAATTTTTTGGTTCAAGTAAAAAATATCTAAATGATTTTAGTTTAAGTTATCTTTAAATATTCAATAGTTTATCATCTCTAAATGTATTCTTGGAAATCAATTTTGCAACATAGGATATACATAACTTGAGATGGTCATGCTATTCTTTCCCAATTGGTTACCATAGCCTGACCTTTTGGGTAAGATTCCAATTAATGAATTATGCAGCTGTCCAGCATCATTTGACTTGCTCTTTGATGATTTAGAAGTCAGTGGTTTGCTCATTATTCGGATTATTTGGAAATCTCTCACCCCTTTGTTCAGGAAAAGCAATGTGGTTTTTGCACGAGTTCCTCTTTGCCGTACTCAAACATTTGGGAAATGGAAATAGGAAAGCAGTAGCTTCTCAGAAAAAAACCGTAGATGAATGGAACAGGAACTGCAAAATTAGCAAAATGTTAACAGGAAGTGTTGATCTTGTACATTATTGCTTTTGCTTATTTTTTCTCCTTTGCTAGGAGACCTGTTATGATGATGTGTGTAGTACTCACCACACTTCCCAGCTTCATCTTTTCTATAGCAGTAACTGAGGTATGGTATTTTGATTTCTTCTGCTACAAGATTTTGAGATTTTTGAGTTTTCTGCTATCATAAGTTTGTAGAGCTCAACAAATTTAAAATTAATTTACTCAAGTCTTCTTCTAAATTACAAAACCCAAGGGTACTTCAAAAAGTTTGCAGGGGCCGGCACCAAGGCTCACTAGCCTAATCCTCCACCTGCGGCGCCAGCACACTGGGTTCTAGTCCTGGTCGGGGCGCCGGATTCTGTCCCTGTTGCCCCTCTTCCAGGCCAGCTCTGCTGTGGCCCGGGAGGACAGTGGAGGATGGCCCAAGTGCTTGGGCCCTGTATTCGCATGGGAGACCAGGAGAAGCACCTGGCTCCTGGCTTTGGATCAGCGTGGTGCGCTGGCCACAGCACGCTGGCCGCAGCGGCCATTGAGGGGTGAACCAACGGAAAAGGAAGACCTTTCTCTCTGTCTCTCTCTCTCACTGTCCACTCTCCTGTCGAAAACCCAAAAAAACAAAAAACCACTGTTACCCATATGATTGTGGAAGAAAGTGTAACACCCAATTTTTAAAAAATTACTTTTTATATTTGTGTGTGAGATGGGATATTATTTCAAAATAATTAAGAAGTGAGGAATTTGAAAATTGATGTACATTTATTTCTTCTACCAACCTGATGTTTTTCATAATTGCTCTCAGTTCTAAATGGGAAATAAAAAATTCCAATTGAACAGCCATTTGCAGTCTAGCATCTTTTATATAAATTCACAAGTAATTTACACATGATATTTATTTGAAAATAATATTGAGTTTATGTTTTGACTAAACACCACTTCCAAAGGCTCAAATGGTCATCCATAAGCAGGAACAGTATAAGCAAAATTTTCAGGCTGTGAGAATTTTATTATCCAAGAAGGTCAAAGAAGAATGCCCTACTAATCTTATTAGTTTGCAAGGTACTGTGAAAAGTATAATTTTCACTTCTATAAAGTACAAAATTGAAGTTATTTTGTGATATTTCATTTATATGTTGAGCAAACATTCATTAAGTGCATATTACAGGTCAGGCTCTGTGTTAGGTACTATGTCCAGAGCAGTCAGGAAATATGGCAGTCTCTGCCCTTCAGTGATTATATACTCACAGAGGAGAGGAAAATAGATAAGCAATTAGAGTATCTTAACTGTTGTGAAAGAGGTGCATAGTGCATAATGTACGATGTGGGAAATTACACGGTTGTTAGAATATGTCCTCATTTAGGATAATTAAGATAATACATGAATGCGTAGGATAACTTTGGAAACCATAGGGTTGTACTTTGTATCAAAGAAGCTGCAACATTTCAATCTAGATTTATGATTTAAACCTCCCTCCTCCCCCAAAGACCTTGTAAAACACTTGAGGAGTTCCCAAGAGCTTTAGAAGTTCAGTTTACAGGAGCCAGAGTTGTGGCATAGTGAGTAAAAGCTGATACCTGTGATGCTGGCATTCCATATGGACGCCAGTTTGAGTCCCAGCTGCTCCACTTCCAATGCAACTCTCTGCTATGGCCTGAGAAAGCAGCAAAAGATGGTCCAGGTGCTTGGGCCCCTGCAGCCATGTGGGAGACCTGGAAGAAGCTCTTGGCTCCTGGCCTTGGCCTGGCACAGTCTTGGCTGTTGTGGCCATTTGGGGAGTGAACTAGCGGTTGCAGGATTCTCTCTCTCTTTCTCTCTCTCTCTCTCTCTGTATGTGTGTGTGTGTGTGTGTGTTTTCCTTTCTCTTTGTGTAACCCTGACTTTCAAATAAACAAATAAAAAAAATAAATTGAATTTATAACCTTTCAAGGAAAGTCAGTATTGTAACATGATGGTATATCTGGAATTTGGTCACCTTTTTGATTCTTTTCTATGATGTCTCATCCTTTGCTACATGTCTTTCTATTATTTTTTTAAATTTAATTTTTCACTTAAGTGTGGAACAGCAAAGTACCTGACATGGAAATAGAAATGTACAACATCAATGGAGAACCACAAGCAGACCCTGTGTAAACACTGCTCAGATTAAGATGGTAAAGTTGGCCAGCCCCATCTACCCACACGCCTTCCTTGCTAGCATTCCCTTTCCCTCCTCCCCAGGGGTAACTTCTGTCTTGACTTCTACTACTGCAGATTGGTTTGCCTGTTTTTGAAATTTTCATAAGGCAAAATTATAGATAACATATATGTACATATGGTATATAATGTCTATGTAAGATATATATATTTTTTAAAAATGTATTTATTTGAGAGATAGAGTTACAGACAGAGAGAGAGACAGAGAGAAAGGTCTTCCATCCACTGGTTCACTCCTCAAGTGGCCACAATCGCTGGAGCTGGGATGATCTGAAGCCAGGAGCCCGGAGCTTCTTCTGGGTGTCCCACATGGGTGCAGGGGCCCAAGCACTTGGTCCATCTTCTGCTGATTTACCAGACCATAGCGGGGAGCTGGATCAGAAGAGGAGCAACAGAAATACAAACTGGCACCCATAGGGGATGTGGACTCAGCAAGGGAGAGTCTTAGCCTACTCCACCACAGTGCCAGCCCCCAAGATATATATTTTATGTCTCATTTCTTTTATTTAAAAGTATGGTTGAGAGGGTAATTCATTTTGTATATAGCTATAGGTCATCCATTTTCATTGCTGTAGAGAATTTCATTTCATGAAGATACTACAATTTATTTATCAGTTCCACTGTTTGATGGCCATTTTGGTTGTTTCCAGTTTGAGCTATTTCAAAGAATGCTGCTGTGAACATACCTGGACATGTGTCTTGTGACATAGACGCAAGCATTTCAGTTGGTTAAATACCCAGGAGTGGAACTGACCGGTCATAAACAATTCAAATGTTTAGTTGTAACAGATAATGCCAAGCAGTTCCCAAGGAGTCTTACTGATTTCTATAGTACAGAATCTATTAGGAGAGAATGAGCATTCCCGTTGCTCCACGTGCTCACCAGCACTGGCACCATACATTTTTTCTTCTGTCAGCTGTTTTGGTGGGTTACGTTCTTGAGTCTCATAGCACTTTTAATTTGCATTTCCCCGGAATTTAGTGGGGTTGTGCATCTTTTCATCTTGTCCATGTTTCTGTTATGTTGCTTATCTTAAAATTGATTTTGGGGGCCAGCGCTGTGGCATAGCCACTGCCTGCAGTACCAACATCCCATATGGGTGCTGGTTTGAGTCCCGGCTGCTCCACTTCTGATCCAGCTCCTGGAAGAAGCTCCTGGCTCCTGGCTCCTGGCTCCTGGCTCCTGGCTCCTGGCTTCGGATCGGCCCAATGCCAGTTGTTGCAGCCATCTGGGGAATAAACCTGTGGATGAAAGACCCCTTTTTCTCTTTCTCTCTGCCTCTGCCTCTAACTCTGCCTTTCAAATAAAATAAATCTTTTTTAAAAATTGATTTGGAAGAGTTATTTAAATATTCACATTTATAGGCCCTTTGTTGATTACAGGTATTTCAAATATTTTCACATTCTGTGACCAACCTCCATCCTTTTAAATGGTATATTTTGATGTGCAGAAGTTCTTAATTCAAAAGTAATGTATCAGTAGCAGTTCTGGGCAGTTTTTTGAAAAGATTTTGTCACACTATGAATCTGAACCTCAAAGTCCTAAAGGTATTCCTCTGTATAATGCTGGGAGACTATATTGTCTTTTTGTTCACTTTTATTTAAAAATTCACCTGGAACTGATTTTTGTATGTGTTGTGCAATTTGTAGTCAGGTTTTACTATTTTATTTCCCTAAAAAACATTTAGTGGATTAAGCATCATTTATCAAAAAGTCTGTCCTTCCCACATTTCTCTACAGTTGTAAATCAGATGTGCATGCAGTGGACTGTATCTGGCCTTTCTGTTCTGTCTCATTGTCCAGTTATCTATTCCTGATCTAACATCACACTGTCTTGGTTCATGTAGATTTATAATAGTTCTGTTTATCCTGAAGAGTAAATCTGTCTTGCTCTTTTTCTTTGAGATTTTCATGCCCTTTGTATTTCCATATAAATTTTAGAATCAGCTTTTTTTTACCACAACAGTTGGAGTATTGATTTAAATTGCATTGAATGGTATAAGTATTTTTTTAAAGATTTATTTATTTACTTGAAAGTCAGAGTTACACAGAGAGAGAAGGAGAGGCAGAGAGACAGAGAGAGAGGTCTTCCATCTGCTGGTTCGCTCCCCAGTTGGCTGCAACAGCAGGAGATGTGCCAATCTGAAGCCAGGAGCCAGGAGCTTCTCCCCGGTCTCCCACGTGGGTGCAGGGGCCCAAGGACCTAGACCATCTTCCACTGCTTTTCCAGGCCTCAGCAGAGAGCTGGATTGGAAGTGGAGCAGCTGGGTCTCGAACTGGCACCCATATGGGATGCTGGTGCTGCAGGTGGCCACTTTACCCACTATGCCACAGTGCAGGCCCTGAATGGTATAAGTTTTTTAAATCTTATTTTCTAACTCTTTGTTGTTGGTATTTGGAAATAATATATCCATTTAGGGGATCATTTTCCATACACAATTTTGTGATCTATGAATAATGACATTTTTTCTTTATTTCCAATTCTTATGTTGCTTATTTCTTTCTCTTGCCTTATTATGCTGGTGAAAATTTCCAGTGTTGAATAGAAATAATTATGGTGGTATCTTCGCTTTGTTTTTCACCTCAGGGGAAAAACATTTTTTTCCTTACAGTTTATTTTATTTATTTGAAAGGCTGAATTAGAGAGACAGAGAAAGAGAGAGAGAAGCAGAGAGAGAGAGAGAGAGAGAGAGAGAGATCTTTCATCTGCTGGTTCACTCCCCAAATGTCTGCAGTAGTCAGGGCTGAGTCAGACCTAAGCCAGGAGCCAGGAGCTACTTTCAGGACTCCCGTGAAGGTGCAGAGGCCCAAGCACTTGGGCTTTCCCAGGTGTATTGGCAGGGACCTGAATGGGGAAGTGGATTAGCCAGGACTTGAACCAGCACCCATATGGGATGCTGGCGTAGGCAGTGGCTTTACCTGTTATACTGCAGTGCCAGCTCCCAGGGAGAAAACTTTCTAAGATTTCACCATTAACATTAATATAATGCTTGTCAAAGGTATTTTATAGATACTTTAAGATAATATTCATCCCCTTACCTCTTTGAGGCTGTACTCTCGGAGGTTCTGCTTAGAGTTGGAAGGAATTACCCATTCCACTGTTACTAAGAGCCTACTATATTTCCATATGTCTTTACCAAGATTGATCTTTAATTGAATAAAGAGTTCCATTGATGTGAATCCTTATTACAGCCTTAGAAATGGTTCAGAACCTTGTGGAGCTTAAACCTGAAAACCAAGCTTCTAATTTTTTAATACATGTATTTTATATAATGTATGTATACATTATACATTATTTTTATATAATGTATGTATTTTACATAATGTATGTATATAATTAATTTAGTGCTGCTTTCAGACTACCGAAGGAATTTTGAACAAAGCACCGTAATTTAATGTTTCTTTTCTTTCTTTCTTTTTTAAAAAAAAAAAAAAAAACACAGGTTCAGAAGACCATTAATACTACCGTTGATGTATTACCAGATACCTTGCCTGACCTGCCAGTATCTCTGGTTATTTCATCCTTGATCATCACTGATATTATTGAAAAACTCAGGTTTCATCCTATTAGAGGGTATCAAAAGAGTAAGTATGCTTTCAATTATAAATGTTTTTTCAAGTTTTATATGCATTTCATCTTTCTGCTACCCTCTTGTCTGACTTCATATGAGGGTGTTTCAAAATGTCCCCAGAGGGGCTGGCACTGTGACATAGGGGGTGAAACTGCCACCTGCAGTGCTGGCACCCCATTTGGGTACCAGGTTCGATTCTCAACTTCTTCACTTCCTATCCAGCCCCCTGCTAATGCACCTGGGAAGGCTGTGGAATATGGCCCAGGCACTTGGCCCTGCACACACATGGGAGATCTAGAGGTGGCTCTTAGATCCTGGATCCTGGCTTTAGCCTGGCACAGGTCTGGCTGTTGTGGCCATTTGGGGGAGAGAATGCAGTAGGTGAAGGATATCTCTCTCTCTCTCTCTCTCTCTCTCTCTCTCTCTCTCTCTCTAACTCTGCCTTTCAAATAAATAAATAAATAAATAAATCTTTAAAAAAAATCTATTTATTTATTTGAGAGAGAGGTCTTCCATCCACTGATTCACTCCCCACATGACTACAATAACTAAAGCTGAACTGACCTGAATCTAGGAGCCAGGAGCTTCCTCTGGGTCTCCCACATGGGCACAGGGGCCCAAGCACCCAGGCCATCCTCCGCTGCCTTCCCAGGTCACAAGCAAAGAGCTGGAGCAGAAGAGGAGCATCTGGGGTGGGAGCCAGATCCTATGTGGGATGCCAGAGCTACAGGTAGAGGCCCAACCTACTATACCACAGTGCCTGCCCCATAGATAAATCTTTTTTTAAAAAGTTCCTGGAAAACTGAATTAACAGTAAGTTATTTTTGTGCAAAGTTTTTTGGAAATGAATGTTTTTTTTTAAAAAATAATATGTATTTTCCATGAACTTTTTGCAATCCCTTTGCATTTATACCTTTCAAGGCTGTCATTACTGATAGAAGATTGCTAATGAAGATAACTAAGCATAATTCTATTTAAACCTACTTTGATAGCTGGACAGTTATTTATTCTTTGCATTTTGGTAGTACTGATACAATAAAGTTAACAAATGTCTGGTACCCAAAATTTTAATGTTTAAAGTAAGTTATTATAAAGGTTTCTGTTTTTCTAGGAACTTTCTTAGCACTATAAGTTTGGATGAGTAGAGTTCAATTTGGATGCCTTTGCTACAGGAACTAATAGGAATATGACTACTGCAGTTCTGTTTTAGAGGACTATATGCTTTTAATGTGGATTATAAAAAAGTCAAAGCTCACACTAATAAAATTAAGATGTGCTCACTGAAGTGAGCAGTTGCAATTAAATATTGGTTGGCCTTTGAAAAAAATATTTTGTTAATTAAATATTTTATTTCTTCAGTCATAAATTCCTCCACCTGATGTCTAATTTCACGTGACAGTATCTGTGTCTGACTTGTAGTATTTGCGTGTTGCAGTTATTGTGTGGCTAGCATTTTTGTAGTGTTGTACATTTGAAATGGATAGGTTTTGCAGGATGACTTCCTGGTGGGACGGATGGCGTAAAGGCTATGAGTTACAAGAGAATGCTCAGAGTGGCAGGGATACCTCCTAGAGCCATTTATGAGTCATATACCACCACCCTTCCAGTCACTTTTGTTCCTCAAATTAAAAGCAAAACCAAGCTGGAGGCCACCATGAAATCTGAGACTCTGAGTCTCTCATTTTGCACTTTGCCCTTGGGTGGGACGTGGACACAACATAGGTGTCAAGTAGATGAGATGGCAGCCAGGAGCCATCTGTGAGGCAGGTACACACCCAAGTTGCACGTGCGCTCCAGAACCAAGTGTGCTTATCTACAACCTAGGGGCTTTGAAAATCTCTGAACTCTTTGCTGCATCTCTAGACACCCTGAGATTGCAAGTCTATCTTGAAGTTGCCTGATTTTGATGACTTTGTTTTTCATGTTAATACTTTCTGTCCAGGTGAAGGGTTCTATTTTTTCAAAAAATGCACAGTATAATTTAGGGAGTAAGCCAATGGCATCTTATTTTGATAATGATGTGTTAGATTAAAAAATTTTAAAGGTATTTATTTATCTGAGAGACAGAGAGACTGACAGAATACTCCCACCTGCTGGTTCACTTCCCAAATGCCTACAATAGCTGGGGCTGGGCTAGGGCCACGGCCAGCAGCTGGGAACTCAATCCCGTTTCCCATGTGGGTGACAAGAACCTAATTACTTGAGAAATCACTGCTGCCTCTCAGGATCTTCATTAGTCAAAAGCCAGAGTCAGAAATCAAACAAGACTCTCCAAAGTGAGATGTGCATGTCATGACCACTAGGCTAAATAATGAGTCCAAGTGAATTTTTAAAGGGAAATTTTCTCTGTATCCAGCAGTGATGACAATGAGATTCAAAAAGAAGATCCCCAAGAAGTCAGTCTTGGGGAGAAGACCCTAAAACGTCTTGTAAAACTGCTTCTGCCCAGACATAGTAAGGTTAATGTTTGGCTTACTAGCTCCACTATTTAATGTATATCACATTTTTAAAAAACTGGCGTTCTTTTTAAACACCTTTGAAAATATTAATGATGTGTGCATTTAATTTTTGTGTAAAGTTTGTACTGAAATAGCTTCCTGCATTTTTAAAAAATGTATTATTTATTTGTTTGAGAGGTAGAATTACAGACAGAGAGAGGGACAGAGATAAAGGTCTTCCATCTGCTGGCTCACTCCCCAAATGGCTGCAATGATCAGAATTGTGCTGATCCAAAGCCAGGAGCCAGGAGCTTCATCCAGGTCCCCCATGCGGGTGCAGGGGCCCAAGCACTTGGGTTATCTACTGCTTTCCCAGGCCATAGCAGAGAGCTGGAACAGAAGAGGAGCAGCCAGGACTCGAACCAACACCCATATGGGATACTGGCACTGCAGGCGGAGGCTTAGCCCACTATGCCACAGCGCCGGCTCCCCAGTATTTATTTTAACATGCACATTAATCAAACTAATTATGTGGATTTTGAATCCATTGGAATATTTTCATTTGTTTGCTGGAAGTTAAACTAATACATAAAATACATTGACTTATTAATACATAAATCTGAACCTGAGAAAGTATGGTTTCACTACATGTGAATCGGGGACAAAGTGGATGAAAATAAGGTTTAGAATACTTTGGCTCCCTTTAGAAGATGTGAGGAAAGTGCATATATTCTCTGTCTTTTCCACATAGCTTGAAATGCATACATGAGTATCTGTTAGCTTGTAGCAGCTTTGGCTTTCTATTAGGTGAGACTTAGGTGATGTATAGTGCTTGGTTTAGGGACCCTCTTGTATCATCCTAACCATCCTCAATTCTAAGCTATGAAATTTTGATATTTGTGGAGCATTTCCTTTTCCAAATGTTTAAATAAAAATTTAATCTGTATATAAAATATGCTTCTGCTGAAAGCAGTCTTCACTGAACCAAGAAATCCTTTCTACTCACTTCCTATCACCAATGGAAATACCTCAGTGTCTAGTGATCACCATGGCACAATTTCTAAGTGCATTGTCTCACACAGATTGAGCCTCTCCTGGGAATATTTTTCTGGTACATAGATTTCAGAGTCAAGGAATTCTCAGATGCACGTGGTATCTAATAATGTCAACTACTAATCATGGAAACAAATACCAAGAAGACAATGGATAGCTTGAATATCCCCCATTCTTATTGATCTGTGGGTACAAATAAAGTTCATTTTACATTTTCATCTGAATTTTGCTGTCTGAGTCTGGACATATTTAGTCCAGGCTGTTGAATATCCCATTGCTCCTTCTCTGTTCCTAGTTTTGTTCCTACGTACAATTTGTCATTCTGTTTCCCACCATTTCTGCTGGATCCTCTGCTTTAAACAACTGCTGGTGCCCTGGGATATGGACTGATGCATTGCATTGCTTTAGACTGATTATCTTTCTTTCGCTGGTTGGACTATTGACTTCCTGGCACCAAGTTCTACTTTTCTAGAGCTATCCTGGTTAGAGTCCTGGAATAGCTATTTTTGTTTGGAAACAGCCTTTTGTCACCAGAATGTAATTGTATCAACAAAACAGCTAAACTTCAGTGATGTCAGTAATGGCCATTCTAGTTCACTACTAGACACCACCATTCTCCCTCCTATCTATAGACCTCATGGCTGGGTCTGGTAGAGATGTATTCTTTCTTTTTTTCTAAAATTAAAAAGAGTTTATTAATTGGCTTGAGAGGCGGATTGAGAGTGATCCCATCTGCTGATTTAGTCCCTGAAAGCCTACAATGACCCCAGGTTGGGACCAAAGCCAGGAGCTAAGAACTCAATCCAAGTCTTCCCACATGGTTGAAAGGAACCCAGTTACTTGAGCCTTCTTTTCAGGTGGTTTTTTTTCCATAGAGTCTCATAACCTGTCCTTACATCAGTCTTAGCTATATTGTCCAAACCTTGATCCCAGGCACCATTAGATTTCCTTCCCTGCCACCATCTAGATTCCTCAGCCTCCATATAAACAGTGGCTGCAGTCAGACCTGTGATGCTGTCCACTGTTGTGGGGGAATTTTCTTTCCTAGCTATGGAACTCCCTTGAATAACAGAAAGCTGCTTCCAAAAGTTCTCAGGAAACCAGAGTTAAAAGAGAAGTTTATTTGGGGGGAAATTTTTTTTGAAATACGTATATACCAGTGCCCTTCAAAAAGTTCTGTTTCATCAAAAATGTGTATTATGAAAAGCTCTACATGGATTCTATTTTACATGGACTTTCTGTAGTGTTGTCATATTTGTAGCTTAGCTTAGACACCACTTGTTGCAAAGTGGTAGGATGGAAGACAATAGTCAAGTACTGTGGGGCCAAAGATGAAGGACACTTAGTTTTATTAAAGGTAGTAGAAGTCAGAAATGACTAAAAAGGGGACCAGGGCTTTGCAGGAGTTTGCAGGGAGATGTGGTAGTGGAAGCTTTCTTATTTTGAAGAATGGCTGGGCTCAAGGAAATCAAGTGTGCATGTCATGAATGGGTGTGCTTAGGAAATAAAAATGACTTCAGTTGGATTTTACACCCTGAATAAACAAACCTGTTGCTGGAATTGAAGTTGCCTTCTTAAAACCAACACTACTTGTTTATCAAATCGTCACTTTGGAAATCTACAAAGTTGTATGGAGAGCTACTATGAAAATTTGCACGGAGTGTGTGTGTATGAGGTGAGGGTTGTTGCAGAGGGAGGGAGGTTGAATTGGAGTCTCCAGATGCCCCACTTCCTACTTCAATCAGACCAATTCAATTTTTCTTTTTTTAGGAATTAATATTTTATGTCAGATTCCATTTGGAAAAAAAAGGTTCTATTAAGTTTGCTAAACCATTTCCTGCATTTCATGCAGAGTTTCAGGCTGTATGTATTTCTAGGGCAGAACCATACTGAGGGACCAACATGATCTTTCCAGGCCCAGCTCCCCGGGACTCCCAACTTTGTACCTCCTAGAGGCAAAGGGAGCCCCACTAAGAGCTCATGGCTGCTGCTGCACTAAGCTGATTCAGATTTTCAGATAGAACAGCCCCATCCTGGTAGGATTTGAGGCCCAACACCTACAAAAAACATACTACTTTTAAAACATGCTATTTTGAAGCATTTTATATCTAGTTTTTAAATTTTTCTTAAAGGATACATCCATTGATAAAGGTTGTATAACAGAGATAAGCAAAAATGTATATCAACTATAATCTTACAAACCAGAAATTTCTATAACTGATGGCATCTTGATGAACATTCTTCAATTAAGAAAGCCTATTTCTTAATTTTTCCCACTTTACAGTGTATGGTGGGTATCATTCTTGTAAGTACATCTGTTTCCACAGTGCTATTTCTTTTTTTTTTTTTAAGATATATTTATTTATTTGAAAGGCAGAGTTACAGAGAGGTAGAGGCTGAGAGAGAGAGAGAGAGAGTGAGTCTTCCATCTGCTGGTTCATTCCCCCAGATGGCCACAATGGCTGGAGCTGAGCCAATCCAAAGCCAGGAGCCAGGAGCTTCTTCCGGTTCTCCCATGCAGGTGCAAGGGCCCTAGGACTTGGGCCATCTTCTATTGCTTTCCCAGGCCATAGCAGAGAGCTGGATCAGAAGTGGAGCAGCCAGGGCTCAAACGGTGTGCATATGGGATGCTGGCACTGCAGACAGCGGCATCACTCACTGCACCACAGTGCTGGCCCCCACAGTGCTGTTTCTGTTGGTCAAGTCATAATCCATGATATCAGTGAAGCATAATATATTTCTTGAATCCTCTGAAGTTGAACAACTATATTTGTTCTAGTTTTAAACAATTATAAACTCTTATAATATGAAACTTATGACTCTTGTTCTGCAGTAAAAAGGACTGAGCAGGAAAAGACAAGGATATGGTTAGAATGAGTAAGGTGATGTGTGTTTGAGTTGGATAGGGGTGATGAGCTATGATCACAGCACACCTGTATGTGCGGGGCAGAATCCTGTGCCGAGTGTGAGTCAGAAATCACTCAGTGGGATGACTGGCCAGACAGGACCTGGGGACAGAGAGAGTTAATTGCTGCTGGACAAGAGCTGAGTGATATCAGGATCATGACTGCACAGTGTCCTCAGAAGACCTGGCACATCTGCTCATGCCCAGACTCCTTGGCAACAGCACTGCCAGAAGAAAGTGACTATTATGGGGTGGCTGCACATGCCAGGAAACATAGAATGTGTCATAAGGGGATTGTATAAATGGTGCAGTGTCATTAAAGTGAGTTGGTTACTCTAGGGCTATCTCAATCGCAGTCACAGATGGCTGGCTGGAGGTGAGGTTAACAGGCTGTTTGGGTGGAAAAGCTCAGTGCTCTGCAAAGGAGATGGTTTCCACTGTCACGTCAGTGAGAGATGCCAGGCATGATGCTGGCAGGGTAAGGTTTTCAAATAAATCTGCTCACAAGGGCCCTGGTCCAATTCCTTCTGTGTAGTCTCTTTAATCCCCAGAGACTTGGGCCAAGTGCCACTGGGACCTCAGCAGCATACATGATAGTTTTCTTAGGTTAAACGCATAGATGTGGAATTTCTGGCTTAAAATCTATGCAAGATTTTATGTTTTTTCCCCCTCTGTGTTGTTAAATTGCTCTCTCTAAAGAATGCCCTAATTGACCTTCTAAATGACAGCTGAAGAAATTATCTGTTTCTCCTCAACCTTTTAACACTGGATAATTTATTCCACTTTATCTTTGCCCATTTCATAAACAGAATTATATGTTGCTACTATTAAAATTTTCTTTTTAAAAGAAGTTCATGTGTTTGACACTTCCTCATAGGCTTATTGCCTATTTGTTTATTTGTATATCTATCTCCTTGATGTGTCTGCTGTTGGTATGTCCATTTTCTTTTTACTACTGATTCATGAGTTCTATATATTTTAAGAATGTTAAGCTTTGCCTGTCATAGATGAAGCATATATTTCAAAGTTATCAGTTGCCTTTAATATTACTAGGTATTCTTATTATTTAGAAAATTTAACTTTGGACATATTTTAATATTTATGTTTCAGTCTTTGGCATTATGCTTAAAAACTCTGTTTTCACTATAAGTGAACATTATTTACCAATTATTTTCTTTAAAATATGTACTTCAATGTTTAATGAGAAAAGTAGGGTTCTCTTTGGGGTACACCTTTGTTAATTTATATGAAACAAATTAGAAACGATCATTTCCTTGATCTGATGAAAATTGTAAACTCTGCCTCTGTTGTATTTCTGTCCATTTACTCTATTATTTTCATAATACAAAAAGCACTCAATAAAGTCTTTTAAAAATGTCAATGCCAGGGGCTAGTGCTGTGGCATAGCTGGTAAGGCTGCAGCATCCCACATGGACTCCGGTTCATGTCCCAGCTGCTCCACTTTCAATCCAGCTCCCTGCGGATGAACTGGGAAAGCAGCAGAAGATGGCCAAAGTACTTGAGTTCCTGCACTCATGTGGGAGACCTGGAAGAAGCTGTGGGCTCCTAGCTTCAACCAGGCACAGCCCCAGCCAGTGCTGCCATATGGGGAGTGAATCAGTGAATGGGAAATCTGTCTGTCTATCCCTTATCGTTGTAACTCTGACTTCCAAATAAGTAAATAAATCTCTTAAAATGGTCAATGCCAAACATAGGCACCCCTGATGAATTGAACTGAGATCCTTGGGGCTGGAATTGGGCTACAAGATGATTTTTAGAAAGAAAACCTCATTGATGATTCTTATTTATTTCTTTAATTAAGAGGAGCAGTTCTCACCCTTGGCTGTACATTAGCATCAACAAGAAGGCTTTAAAAATGTTTGATATTGGGACTGGCATTGTAGCGCAGCAGGCGAAGCCACTGCCTGTGGGAGAGGCATTCCATATCACCATGGGAGAGGCCGAAATGGAGTCCTGGCTCCTGGTTTTGGTCTGACCCAGCCCTGGTTGCTGCAGCCATTTGGAGAGTAAACCAACAGATGGAAGTGCGTGTTCTCTCTTTGTTTCTCTTTCTCTCTCTCTGTTTTTCTCTCTCTCTTTCTCTTTCTGTAACTGTGCCTTTCAAATGAATAAAAATAATTTTTTTAAAGTTTCGGAATGAGACCCAGGTTCTAGTAACCAGGTGATTGACAGTTGTGGAAACAATACCGGTGGATAGGGAGAAAGCAAGCAGGCAGTTTGCACTTGATACTGCCACATTTCTTTTTGAAATAGGAAGCACATTTTCTGCTGAGAACAATGGAGTTAGATGGAAGGGAGTAACTAGAACAGAACGGGGAAGGTCTGGGGTCACTGCTGTAGAGAGGAATGAAGGGGGCTAGAGACAGACACACAGAGGTTGGCACAATGCTGAGGGTGCAGTGAAGAGTGGAGTGGGAGTTTGCTCTGTGACCAATCAAGAGCCTGATTTTTTTCCACGATTCTCAGGCATTGACTACGGAAGAGGTGGGACCACGGGACTGGTCAGGCATGGGGTTTGCAGAGCAGGAATGGAAGGAGGAAAAGGCTCTGTGCCTTTCTGAGTCATTTCTTCTTGTTGCTGACTTAGCAAAACATGATTTCTTAAATGAATGGCAATTATGACTCTTACTGAATCTATTTCCAGGGAACCAGGCACCACTCACTGACATATTTTCAGTGAGAACCACCAGAAGAGTCTTTATTTAAAGATTTATTTATTTATTTGAAAGGCAGAGTTATAGAGAGGTGGAGGCAGAGAGAGAGAGAGAGAGAGAGAGAGCGTGCTCTTTTATCCACTGGTTCACTCTCCAAATGGCTGCAACAGCCAGAGCTGGGTTGATCCAAAGCCAGGAACCAGGAGCTTCTTCCAGGTCTCCCATGTGGGTGCAGGGACCCAAGGACTTGGGCCATCTTCTACTGCTCTCCCAGGCCATAGCAGAGAGCTGGATTGGAAGTGGAGCAGCGAGGTCTCAAACAAGCACCCATGTGGGGTGCTGGCACTGCAGGGGGCGGCTTTACCCAATATACCACAGCACCGGCCCTCAAAAGAGTCTTTTAAAAATATGTGGAGCCTGCATTGTGGTGTATTGGGTTAAACCCCTGCTTGTAATACCTGGGATCCTGTACCAGCCTGTTCAATCCTGGCTGCTCTGTTTCTGATCTGCTTCCCTGTTAACATGCCTGGGAAAACAACAGAAAGTGACCTCCAAGTGCTTGGGCCTTGTGGAAAACCTGGATGGAGCTCCTGGCTTTGGTTTCTGCCTGGCTGTTGTAGCCATTTGGGAAGTGAACCAGTGATGCAAGATCTTTCCTCCCATGCCCACTCTTTTTTTAAAAGAATACATATTAATGAGCTATCCCTGTTGATCAACAGATAGGGAGGCAGAATCTGGCATCTGTGCTGTTTTAAAGCTACTCAAACAAAACAAAAACATCCTGATAGACAACGCCTGAGTAGAGGAAGTATTAAGAGCTGTGACAAATGTCAAGGTGAAAGCTCTGAAGATAAATCCAAATGCCTACAGGAATTTGCTCTCTAGTTTTCTTTGAAATGTAGCTCATCACACCCTAACCAAATAGAATGTAAGAAATGGCACAGTGGTGAAAAGGAAGAAAAAGAGAGCACTGCTTTTTTTTCCTGAATAACATGAATGGCATTTTTGAGTTCCTCTTTGTTTCTTTTTAAGAAATAGCTTATTATACAATCTGAGCCCAGTATGTGAGCTGGTTTCCATAATGCGTTATTTTGCAATGTGTTGAGGGATGAGGATGAGGAACACTGTGTTCAGGGCCATGCCAAGAAGGGAGTCTATTTCCTTTCATACCAGCCCCCCTGGTTATTTAGAAGAGGGAAGTTTCAGGAACGTGTATCAGTTCTAGGACTTCTTTTTTTCCCTTCTCAAAAAGTAAATGGCCATTCCCAGCCTGGGATGAGACAAGGGTAGAACGTGTGATTCATGCCTCCTGATGGAGCACCAGCTGTCAGGACTTGATCCGTGTGGCTTGAGCCACAAGTGGATGAGGAATGAGGTCCATGGCAACGGGCATGGGACCTCGGGGCCTCTCACCATCTTGAAAGAAGACTTGTTTTTGACTAGGACTGCTTTATATGCTTCTAACAATTTCATCCCCAACTGTTGGTTTTTTCTTAGATGGGCAACAAGTTGTGAGCAATTTTAGTATCTAAAATGAAACACCTTGAGAATTGCAGGATGTATTTGAAATAAACATTGCAGGAGAAGTGACCAGAATTAGGGAACATGAAGAATTAAGCATGTGCAACTCTGGAATACTAAGTTTTATTTCTCATATCATTACGAACAAAGCAACTCTTATGGCTTGAGTTTAACATGAAAGGAACAGGTCACTGGTTTTCAGAACTTTAAATTTTCTTGTGTTGGATGTGGGAGAGCTGATTGCCTGCAAAATGTGCAGACATTCATGGTTACTTTTTGCTTATATTGATAGTGGGGTTCTGTCTAGGGGAACGTGGATTTTCTCACACTCTGCTTCCACTGCTATTTTGGAGTTCAACTCCTCCTACGGGGAAGGGTTCCAAAGGCTGCTTCTAATGAGCTCATCCAGTCTTCTTGGAATCACACCTCTGTCCTTTTCTTCCCCTGCCTGGTGACCTGGGAAGCTTCTGAAATGCTTTGAACCACTGCTACTGCTGTTGATGTCATCTCTCTGTCGACCCAAGTCCTGCCAGACTATGCAAGTGCCTTACCAGGCTGGCAGGCTCTGCCAGGCCTGGTGCCATGTCACAGCTTCCCTTACTGTTGAGCTCTGCAGGTCCCCAGGCTGCGCTGCCAGACGCTCTTCACGTCTTCCAGGGCTTGTTAGTGGAATTACTTCTCAAGGCCTTGCTTAAAGGGCTCTCTTTAGGACCAGGGCCAGAGGGCAATGAGTGGTAGGTGCTGAGCAGGACTGCAGAGTCCTCCTATCTACCTGCTGATTCTGAGGGACTGTTACTGGTCCAGGGTTCACGCTTTGGCTCACTCACCTCAATGCAAGATTCCCTCCTCCCCCCAGGTTGCTTATTCCTCCCTCATGCTACGAGAACCCAGATAAATCTTCCTCCTATCTTTTATTCAGTGCATCTTTATGGTGGTTGATTCCATTCCAGTAATAGGTGCTCCAATAGGAGCTGGGGGTACAAGGGTGAGTAACATAGGCAGAGCCCTCCTTTGCTGGAGCTCATGGTCTAGCGGGCATAAAAAGACTTGAATGCACCGCACAGCACGTACGTGTCGTTGGAGCTGAAGCGGGTGCTCTAGAGGCCGTGAATCAGGCTCCTCCCTGTCTGGGTCCGTTTTGATCACTCAGCTTGGACTCAGATTAGACTTCCTCGTTCCTGTCTGTGTCCAAGCACCTAGTACTCCTGCGTATTTGTAATTACGAAGGACACACTGGTAGAGACATCTCAAACTGCTTCAGAGTGTACAATTATTTATGTTCATGGTGAGATAATTACATGTTTTCAACTTTTTACCTTACTGTTTATGCTTCATATAAATATTTTCAAGGTTATTTTATATAGATTATAAAATAAAAATTTCAAGGAGACCAATAAGAATAAGAGAACATGAAGAATTTAGCATGTATTGCTTTATATATTATGCATTTCTAGTCAAAAATATCTAGAACTACATGATATGTATAATTTGGTGTTTTTCTACTTGTGAATTTATAAAATATATAAATACAGTGTGTGTGTGTGTGTGTGTGTGTGTAGAATATAAATTAACTCACAGCCTAAACAGCTGTCAACTATAATGAGAGGCCAGAATATCCTAAATGAAAATCTGAAGATTAGGAAATTTAGATTAGAAAGTTTTCTCATTCTTTAAAATATAGCATATTTTTAAATTGATAAACTTATCAGTTGTTAGCTCTTCTTGTCCAGTGCTAGATGAATTTAGACTAAAGTAATGGTTAAGGGGAAACTGTTCTTTAAACCACTTAAGCTTTTATTTGGGTCCTCAGATGAAAAAGAATTCTTAAAAAATTTGGCTTTGTGGGGCCGGTGCCATGGTGCACTAGGCTAATCCTCCGCCTGTGGTGCCGGCACCCCGGATTCTAGTCCCGGTCGGGGAGCCGGATTCTGTGCCGGTTGCTCTCCTTCCAGTCCAGCTCTCTGCTGTGGCCCAGGAGTGCAGTGGAGGATGGCCCAAGTGCTTGGGCCCTGCACTGCACGGGAGACCGGGAGGAGGCGCCTGGCTCCTGGCTTCGGATCGGCGTAGCTCTGGCCGTAGCGGCCATTTGGGGAGTGAACCAACGGAAGGAAGATCTTTCTCTCTGTCTCTCTCTCTCACTATCTATAACTCTACCTGTCAAATAAATAAATTAAAAAATATATTTATAACTAAAAAAAATTTTGCTTTGCCTAAAATTTAGAAAGGATACATTCATTGAAGGTTAGATTTATGCAAGATGTGGCAGGGAACTAAAGTTGGATCTTAGGACTTCTGAATTTGGTGGATAACAGTATAACTCCATTTGTAAAGAAGGTTATCTCAGCTGAGGATTTATGCTCACTGTGCCAGAACTGATGGCTGAATATCTGGCTAAATTCATTATTATTGTTTAGTGAAAATGCACATCCAGTCTAAGCAGGTAGTACTATGCCGGTTAGCGTTGAATCAACTGCTTCTCCAAGGTGGGGTAGAGGGAAGTCCTAGTTTTGAGCAGCTGCCAGTTTCTATGGTATAAATCCCCCTGCCTTGACCAATGTTGGCTCCCAGAGTGCATCACTGGACACTGATTGTGGAGTTGGGAAGACACCATGTGAGCTCTTGCTAGCTGGGGTAAAGCTGTGTCCTGCTCTACAGGTTGTTTTCTCTAGGGTAGCATTTTTCTTTGTGATGTGAACTGGCAAATCTAAGAACTAAACTCAGGATCTTAAGGCTCTGACGTGTAACACTATTTCTCAAACTTTTTGACTTCTTCAGACTGAAGGGGCACCAGGTAGCTAAAGTGTAACAGGCTGCCATCAGTCTTACTAGTTACTACATTCTGGCATTTTCTATTGTTTCCAATTAAGTTAAGACAATAAATTGTTTAGCTATTGCTATGTTTATTATTTACTGTGCTCCAATATTTTCTATCCTCTTCCAATGAAGACAATAGTTGTTTAGCTATTGCCTTATTTACCGGATGACTTTTCTGTGTGTCAGACACTGTTTTTACATGCTTTATGGATATTGATTTATTCCTATATTATAACCACCTGGGAGGTAAGTTCCGTGATTCATTATTTATTAATTGTCAGTATTACAAGTCCTCTTGATCTCAGCGAGGGACAGTGTCAAAATAACAATGATCATGGTTTACCTTTAGGGTACATGCTCATTTATTGCTTCTTCCCCTTCTTGTTCTTTAAAAGTATTAGTGACTAAAAGTGCTTTGTGTGCTTAATCTGTCTTAAACATTATTTTAATGGAAACATGAATTTTCTTCTCTGGATTTTTTTTCTAGTGTTATCCTGAATCGTTATTAGCTTTCTCTAGAAAATAGTTATTAGCTTTCTCTAGAACTTTTTCCCCTCAGGAAAATTAGATTTGGGGATGTTAACCACGAGCAGTCATACTGTTAATCTGAGTCGTTCTTCATCTCCGGGTTTCTATGAACTGAGTAACAATCTCATCTAACATCAGCCGCCTTTTCGCTAAGCTCTCCGTGTTGCCTCTGACTCCAGTGCCTTTCATTCTCCGGTCAGTGGGTCTTTCTATTCACAGACTTTCTGTGGGGTTCGGAATCATGTGCCTGATTTTTATCCTGACCTACAAGGCTCTGTCTGACTTGTCTTTGCCACAGACAGTATGGTAAAATTGTTTAGAGTTGGGGGTTCAAGTTCTGGTCTCTCTACTTGAGAGCTGTGTAATTTTGAAAACAATTCTTAATCTCTCTATGCCTCAGGTAACTAACGCATCATTAAAATGGGAAAATAATAGTATCTACATCATTGGGTTTTCTTTCTTTCTTTTTTTTTTTTTTTTTTTTTTGACAGGCAAGAGTGGACAGTGAGAGAGAGAGAGAGAAAGGTCTTCCTTTGCCGTTGGTTCACCCTCCAATGGCCGCCGCAGCTGGCGTGCTGCGGCCGGCGCACCGCGCTGATCCGATGGCAGGAGCCAGGTACTCCTCCTGGTCTCCCATGGGGTGCAGGGCCCAAGCACTTGGGCCATCCTCCACTGCACTCCCTGGCCACAGCAGAGGGCTGGCCTGGAAGAGGGGCGACCGGGACAGAACTGGCGCCCCAACCGGGACTAGAACCCGGTGTGCCGGCGCCGCAAGGTGGAGGATTAGCCTAGTGAGCCGCGGCGCCGGCCATCATTGGGTTTTCACAAGTGAGTTAATCCATATAAAGGACTTAGAAAAATGTCTCGCATCTAGACAGTACATAACTCCCATCTTTTTCCTTTTCCTCTCTACCTCCCATCCTCTCCAGAGCTCTTCTTCCTTCAGCACATGACAGCTGAAGGACCCATGCTGTTCTGCCTGGTGAGATTTTTTTTTTTTTTCTGCATCCAGTTGATTCCTACTTATTCTTCCCACTTCTCAGATCAGTCTTCCTGAACTAGGCTGTCTAGTTTGGATCCCTGTCCCAGTCTCTAGTCATAGAATTTCCTTTCCTTTTTTTTTTTTTTTTTAAGATTGATTGATTTATTTGAAAGGCAGAGTTACAGAGAGGCAGAGGCCGAGTGAGAGAGAGAGAGAGAGAGAGGTCTTCCATCCACTGGTTTACACCCCAGATGGCTGCAATGGCTGGAGCTGAGCCAATCCGAAGCCAGGAGCCAGGAGCTTCTTCCAGGAATCCCACGTGGGTGCAGGGACCCAACATCTTCCACTGCCTTCCCAGGCCATCAGCAGAGAGCTGGATCAGAAGTGGAGCAGCCGAGTCTCGAACCAGTGCCCATAAGGGATGCCGGTACTGCAGGCGGTGGCTTTACCTGTTGTGCCACAGCACCGGCCCTGAGTTTACTTTCCTTGCCAACATTTATTAATCTATATTTTTTGGTGTGATTACAGTAGACACAGTCAGGGAGGGGAGGCCTTTCTCCATACCACAAGGGGCCTTCAAAAAGTTCATGGAAAATGCCTAGCATAGAAAAGTTATGCATGGACTTCAAAATTTCTTTGCACCAAAATAAGCTTTCAATTCAATTTTCTCACAGACATTTGGAAGTGCCCTCGTATATGCTACACCATCTGCTGGTGTCTAGTCGAGGGCGGGTACAGCACTCATGTGTGTGTTTGTCACTGCAGTGGGAAGCCTGGTGTGTTTTTGTTATCTATCATTATCTATTAACCATGCTGCAGACTTGTTTTTAGATTCCTTTTCTTGTGGTTCCTCTTTTCTTTTCTCCTCTCCTTTTATTTTCATAACGTATGGCTTCCATATTCTCTTTGCAAAAGGAGTACATGCTCACTTCAGAAACTGCTCTCTGCTGATTTGATGTGCCACATCTTATTTTTCACCCTGTTCCAAAAACTTCTGGGGAAGAGCTGGCGTGGTGGTGGTACAGAGGGTTAAGCTGCTGCCTGCAATTGCAGTTGCTCAACTTCTGATCCAGCTCCCTGCCAATGTGCCTGGAGGGGCAGCAGAGGATGGCCCAAGTGTTCCAGCCCCTGCCACCCACATGGGGGACCTGGATGGAGTTCCCTGGTCCGGGCTTCGGCCTGGCCCACCCCCAGCTGTTGCAAATATTTGGGGGGAGTGAACCAGTAGATAGAAGATCTTTTTCTGTCATTTTGCCTTTCAGACAAATAAAATCTTTTTCAAAAAAAATTGGGGGAACAAGTGACAGAAATAAATCAGTGTCAATAAATAATGTTAAAGAGGTAGGAGTTGCCTCATTGAACATCAGTCTGTTGTTGAAATTACATTTCCTTCATTATCTAGTTTGCATAGTGAGGACAAAAGCTTGTTTCGGCGACTGACATCAGATGTGGGAGCCACATAGAATGGCTGCTACTTTTCCTTCTTACAAGGGATGTGAACCTCTCTGGAAGTGAGTGCATCACTCTATGCTTACATTTTTAATAGGGTTTTGCAAAAATAAATATTGTAGTACCCAAATTGAATAAATCTCAACTAACTGGGACAAGGAAAAGAATTCCAGCTGTAGGTGGAAATTTTTAAAAGTACAAAATTTGGTGGCTGGTGTTGTGGTGCAGTGGGTTAAGCTGTCACTGGCATGTTGGTAGCCCATACTGGCGTGCCAGTTCGAGTCCCAGCTGGGGTACTTCCTTCCAGCTCCTTGCTAATGTTCCTGAGAAGGCAGCAAGGAGGATGGCCAGACCCTGCCAGCCATGCGGGAGACCAGGATAAAGTTCCTGGCTCTTGCCTTGGACCTGGCCAGGAATTGGCTGTTGGAGCTGTTTGAGGAATGAACTAGTGGATGGAAGATCTTTCTCTCTGGCTCTCTCTTCCTCTCTCTTTCTCTGTTGCTGTGCCTTTCAAATAAATGAATTCATTTTTTTTTCAAGAACTTATTTGGAGAGGGTGCTAATCTTGAAGCCAAAGGGAGTCAACTCGTACACATGACCATTGACACTGCTCAGAGACTCATGGCTGGGTCCAGGTCCACTTGAAAGCCCAAAGATCTCTTGGCTGCTTCAACCCTCCCCTGCCCTTAGGGAGGCCAACAGAACTTTCCTGTTAGTACTTCTGGTGCTCTTCACTTGAAAAACAGGACACCAGAGTCTCCATACCCCCAAATCTAAACCAGTCCCCATCAAGCTGCGGAGCGATAGGAAGTTCCCAGGCCTCCTTTCACCCAGTGTTATGTGGATTGGGGCCTTAGTATCTCATCGGAACCAAACTGTAGCAAAAAATTCATTGTTTCTACCAAGAGCTCTTATCCTCAGATATCAACTCTCATTGACTGTTTAAAAAATGTGAATGTGTCACTGCTTAGATTGCTACTTCCTGCCTTTGAAATAATGCTGAATTTGCATTCATCTTTCACAAGCCCAGATTATACACTGTGTTCTTAACGCTGACAAAGGCATTTGGATTTTCCTTCCAACAGCTTTATCTGTTAAGAGAGTTGAAGGAGTGTTTTCTAGGACATGACATCCTCTAAGCAACATTTTCTGTACTGACTTTTCTTACTAAAAAGAGCGATGCAACTGACCATTTCAGGTTAAAAAATATGAATTCTTGTAGTCAAAAATAAAAGGCAACTAATAGATAGTTTTCTCTCTTATGTGAGTACTGTTTTTTAAAGTGATAGTCACTCAGGCTGCTGTGACTTGCACAGTTGGTCAAGTGCCTATAGCGGTCGTGGATTTTAGCATTTGCTTATAAATGATTCATAATGGAAGTAAGTTCATCAAGAATTTAGATTATCTTTTTAGTTTTTAAAAATAGTCAACCCACACTTAAAATTGTAAAGTAAGTCTCCAGCTGTGTGAAAGAAAACTGAGGGTTGTTGTGTCTTTTATAAACCCTCCTACTTGTAGTAATCAAGCATTTTAATAGTCATTCATCATAACATTTATTTTAAAATGTTTTCACTTTCAGCTCAATGCAGTACAACAAATTCTTGTTGACGTTGAATCTTTAACCTTTAGAGCTATTCCATTTAATGACTGCCTTGCGATTGTGTCCTATCAGTAATGGGGCAGCTCAGCATGTTCACTGAGTAGACTTTGTCAAGGTCTGATAAATTGTTGGCAACAAAATAGTGTTTAGGTGGACAGCTATTTGAAAAAGAATGTGGTATACACCTTTCATGTCTGAAAACAATGCCATCAACATTAGCTGTAGATTTTAAGATGTGAAGACCTGTCCATAAATTCTAACCGTGACACCCACCTGTACACAGCGAGGGGCACACACACGCCGAGATGGTGACAACTCAGATTCCCTACTCATTCAGTTACTGGTGTGCTGACAGCCTCAGTCTCATGGCCACAGAAGAGACACTTTCCACTAAACACTTCAAACCCTTTGGGGAAGAACAGCTTTAAAATCTTGAATTCAGTGTGTTACTCTTCCCCGTGAATCTCTAGTGGTCAAACAGAGTCCCTCCTAGCACCCAGCTCCATGGTGGAGAATTGTGCACTTCTGCTTGATCTAATAAAATGAAAGGCTTGGACTGGTGAACTTTATGATAGCTCTGTGTTTTGTAATTAGCACATGATGTATTGCCTCTGGACAGGTAATACCAACCATCACATTAAGAGTTTGTCAATTGGAGTCACACAGATCTGGGTGGGAATTCCAATTCTGTCCATTGCTAACTGTGTTTTTGCATTCAGGCCTTATTTAACCTTTTGCATCCCAGTTTTCATATTTGGAAGTTGGAATAGTAATCCTGTCTCTCAGCTTTGTTCTTAGGATCAAAAGAGATAATGTGTGAAAGTAGCAATTTGCTCAGTAGCAAATAATGACTCTTGCTATAAAATGGTACACGTGGCTTAGAATGCATATCTAGGAAAACACCAAGACACCAGGCTCCTTCTCCATTTCTGTATTTTTCGAGTATGCTCTTACCTTGAACTTCGATATTTAAAATGGATTCTAATAAAAGAACTAGAATTTTATTTGTAAATCAAATTTTAGATTTTAAATTTCAATAAAACTAATATTTTTAAATTTTAGAAATTATAAATATTAAACTATAAAATTGATATATGATTGTAATGTATAATTTATATAGTATGTTCATGTAAAAATTAAGCTAAATCAATCTGTTGCAGGTAACGAAGATAAACACATCCACACATCCTCTTTGCAACAAGTAAGAACTGTGACGGAACAAGTGAGGCAAAATGGAGAGAACGCTGCCTCTCCCGGCGCAGCCAGCCCCTCTGAGACGTGGCAGCCCCCAGGGGCACTGACACACAGTGCCGTCCCCATGTTCGCTGGGCCCCAGGAGCCTTTCTTTGGCTCCGGAATCCTGAAGACAATGTCCCGGCGAGATGTCCGGGCCGAGATATTCCTCTGGAGCTTTCTGCTGTGGTCTGACACAATAGAGATGGTGCGAGTGGCCGGTCACCCTAACGTGTACAAGACAAACTGGCTGTATCCAGTCTACTTATTCAGTTTCATTTCTCTCCTTCGCATTATATTCACCCCCCAAAATCCTCTTCTCAGTTGTCTGGGCATCCTGCTGCAGGATTTACCCTTTGTGTTTGTCAGGCTCAGTTTGATCATTGCCCTGGGGACAATCACACCTGTCCTCGGCCTTTGTAAAAACGTGCTGGTGACTCTCTCTTATGTTTACTTCAATTTCTTAACCAGATTCAGGGCTTTCTCTAACTTTGAGTTGTCTCCATTTTAAAAAGAAGACTCCTGTTTTTAAAAAGATGAGACCTCTTCCTATGAGTAAACGCACATTACAGCAGTGGCTTTTTTTTTTTTCTCCTTTTTTGGCAGAGCCTAAATTTTTGCACTACAGAAGAAACGAAGAACAGATTGTACAGAGTAACCTGTTTTTAATTACTGTAGATATCAATTGTTAATGTATACAGTTGGTGCTAAAGTTCAACAAAGTTGTATTCTTAGAAGTTGGTGCCCATACATCTCTTTCTGAAAATGTTAGTAGTTTCAGTTACATCTTCAAAAAACTCATGGAAAATGCATATTATGAAAAAACTATACGTGGATTTCCAGAATTTTATACCAAAATAAACTTATCTTTAAATCCATTTTTCTGCAAAATTTTAAGTACCCTTATATACAACGTTTTTTCCAATAACACTCCTTCATAAAGCCTTTTTTAAAATTGAGAACATATTTTCCCACTACATGAGCCCAAGAATGAGATTTTTACCATTTATGCAAATTATGGAACATTACATGAATTAATCAGATTTTAGGAAATACACCTGAAGTTATTGAATAATTTTTTTAAGATTATGCTTTTTTTTTTTTTTTTTGACAGGCAGAGTGGACAGTGAGAGAGAGAGACAGAGAGAAAGGTCTTCCTTTTGCCGTTGGTTCACCCTCCAATGGCCGCCGCGGCTGGCGTGCTGCAGCTGGCGCACTGCGCTGATCCGAAGGCAGGAGCCAGGTACTTATCCTGGTCTCCCCATGGGGTGCAGGGCCCAAGGACTTGGGCCATCCTCCACCGCACTCCCTGGCCACAGCAGAGAGCTGGCCTGGAAGAGGGGCAACCGGGACAGAATCCGGCGCCCTAACCGGGACTAGAACCCGGTGTGCCGGCACCGCTAGGTGGAGGATTAGCCTATTGAGCCGCGGCGCCAGCCTAAAATTATGCTTTTTTAAATCTGAAAATTATACCTTAGAGTCTCTTTCAAACACAGAATTATAGTCCTTATCCCGCTCCTTCAGGTGACTTTTATTTAGCTGATTTCCCCATGAGAAACAATTCACTTGAACAGGTGTTTCACTCAGGTGAAGGTGTAATTTAGCTGTTGAACTGGAACTGCAATACTAACATGAATTGTGTTTACTGTAATGAAGGCAAGGTACATCAGTGATCTCTAGATAAAGTTTTATAATGGGAAGCCATAAATTGAAGATGTAGATTTCAAAGTGTAATATTATTTTATTTGTGGAATTTGATACCATCATAAAAATGATTGAGTGCATGCACTATCTAAAATTAGAAGTTCAACGTATGAATATAATGGCAATTGCACCAGTGTCTTATGTGATGCTCTGTCGTGACTATCTTCATGGTTTGAAATAATCACATGCAAAATCATGGCACTTGCCTTCACTATGTGGGGATACTCCAAAATTCAGGGCAGAGGTGCTCCCTCTCACGTGACTTTTCAGACGCTGGACAGATTTGTAGGAGGCCTAGGAGCGCAGTGTAATGATTTGTGTAGCCAGTCTCTTTCATGACCTGGATGGATGACAGACCTGGTATGTTCCCTGCTCTCCACTAAATCCCCGAGTCTCTCACCCCTGCTACCTTCAGGTTTTTATAATCTCGTAAAGGAAGGTCTGTCATTGTTCAACCTTGCCTGCTGGTTTTATGCCCTGTGACACGTTCCTGGACTGCTGTGGCCTCCATTTTCATATTAAAGATGAATATACACCTGAAACCACTTTAGTAGGCATGAAAGTGTGAGGACTGCTCCCAGCATGCTGTCTGGCAAACAAGAATATCTGTATAAATGCTAAGTGTTTTCTTGGTGCCCATCCCCAGTAAACAACTAAATACATTGCTGCTTTGTTCTGTTTTATTCTTTCTCTGTGTCCCTGCTTACCTTTTGGGAAAAATTTAAACCTCGAATTTCTGAAAAGTCTTATGTGAAATCTGACCAGAGACTACAACTTTTTATCAAGTGGTAGAATGTTGAGAAGTGAATATGCAGCATAAAACGGATGTAAGCGTTTGCTCATCAGACGTTGGAGAGTCACCCTATGAACTCCAGTTGTGACACTGGATGAAGACTTTCATTGTATGTTTACTCTTCTGTATTCCTCACTAATCTTATTCCTTAAAGGAAGGTCTGAGGATATTTTCTTTAATAATGCATCTTTTACTGTCAATAAAAACCTGTAATCAAGTGATTAATTTAAAATATTCCTACATATAGAAATATTTTACATAAATATATATTTATTTTATATTGGAATTTATAGAGAAATGGTGCTTAGGTAAACTCAGAGGTATTACTTGAGTATTACTTGAGTTTAGGATTTGTTTTGTTTCTAATATTTAAATATGAATATGCCCAATATTTTGAGTAGTAATGCAAAACATGACATGTAGGAAGAAAATTATTGGATAGCTAATTTATTTATAAACATGTGTTTATAAAGTTCAACTCTGTTATTTAACAGATATTACAGAAAATTATGCTGACAAAACATTGATCTACACTGTGTGATTAAAATTACATTATTAAAATTATATGGCAATTATCATAGCTTCTCATTGTTGTTGGTACTAAGACTCATATAACTTTTTTTTGTTCTGATAAAAATGTTACTTTTCTGCTGTATGAAATTGTACATGCCAAAATGTCATGATCTATAATACACTGTATGATGTTTTATTCCAAGTAATATTTGGAGTGCAACTGATAGTTATGTCTTCATTTAGCATTACACTCAAAGTTAGTTATAGTTGAAAGACATTTTTAAAATAACCTGTGATCTGACTACTTGCTGTTTATAAAAATTCTTTACAGACTTTTATGCCTTTTCTTTCTCAAGGTTAAATAAAAAGGTTTATTGTGTGAATGTTGCAGTCTTGTTTTTCTTGTAAGAGCCTCATTGCACTGAATAATATTAGGACATGGAAAAGGAAAAGAAATGAAGTATTTTGTTGAACGCCTGCTATGTGCAGGGAGCTGTGCTAGTTTTTGTAGACTTGGGAACAAAACGTTACTTAGAACAGCCCTTGTCTCGACTGTTGAGGAATACTTTTTTTTCCATGCAAATTGTTGAACTCTTTACTTAGTATAGAGTTGATCTTTTGTGTAAAGTTAATTGAAAATGAATCTTAATGGAGAATGGGACTGGGAGTGGGAGATGGAGGAGGAGGAGGGGTGGGAGTGTGGGTTGGAGGGCAGGTATGGGGGGAGAATCACTATATACCTAAAGCTGTGCTTATGAAATGCATGGTGTATATTCCTTAAATAAAAGGTTTCTTTGGGGAAAATGTTACTTAGTTAATATATGAAGATTTTCTTAATCATAGGCATTAAGAGCTATACCAAATTAAATTTACAAAAAAGAACAGATTGGGGCCAGCGCTGTGGATTCGGATTGGCACAATTCCAGATGTTGCGGCCAATTGGGGAGTGAACCAGTAGATGGAAGATGACTCTCTCTCTCTCTCTCTCTTTGTGTGTGTGTGTGTAACTCTGACTTTCGAATAAATAAATAAATCTTAAATAAAAAGATTATAAGGAGTATTTAACTATGGCATTTAGGGTGACTGTGTCCCACATGAGAATGCCTGGGTTTGCTTCCTGGCTCTGGCCACTGGATTCCAGATTGCTGCTAATGCAGACCCTGGGAGGCAGGGGTGATGGCTCAAGTAATTGGATTTCTGCCACCCATTTGGGAGACCTGGATTGTATTTCTAGCTGCCAGATTTGACCCTGGGTCAGCTTGGCTGTTGTGGGTAAACTGGAGAGTGATCCAGCTCACGGGTGTGCTCTCTACTCTCCCTCATAAATAAAGATTTAAAAACGCTTTCTAAAAAAGGAGCAATACACCACGTAGAGGCTGGCGAGTTAACTGGATTCAGCACCTGGTTCTAACTCCCGATTCCAGCTCCCTGCTAATGTGGGCCCTGGGAGTCCACACAATGTGGGAGGCAGGAATGATGGCTGAAGTAATTGAGCTCATGCCACCCACATGAAAGACGGGGATTGAGTTCCTGGCTGCTGGCTTCAGCCCCAGCCCGTTAGGGGTTGAGGGCATTTAGAGAGCGAACCAGTGGATGGGAGCCTTTCTCTTTCTCTCTTTGTCTCTCAAATAAATACATAAATAAATAACAAAAATTTTTTTAAAGAAGTTGTAGTGTGTAAAAAGATCTCTTAATACACTATAGAGAGGATATAGTAAATTGTAAAAGGAAAAAAACAACCTGTTAAATATGTAATGCATTCTACAGCTGAGATCCAATACCCAGATATATGTTTAAGTGCAAATTTCCATCCTAATTGCCACATTGTCTCCATCCCACTGACCAAAATAAAGAAATGAGTAATGCTGAAATATACATATATGTATATATATCAATGAGATATCTATATATCGTTGAAGCCATTGTATTTTACAAAATGGTTTTTACGTGTTACTTATTTCTATGACCAGGTCAGTGTTTGGCTGTGATGTTTGCTGCCTTACGGGAGAATGTGTTTGCCCAGTTTTCAGTTTCCTGGGTGCTTGCCTGTCATCCAGCCTCTGGGCTCTTTAGTAACCTGCTCCTAACACAGCAGCAGCGAGTCAAGGTGAGAAAATAGAGAAGGAGGGACTCAAGTACACCTGCACACACTGAAAGGTCAAGAAACAAAGCCACCTGTCTTAGAAAGGCATTGTAAATCCTTACCGAAAAGAAAGAATAAGAAAGGAAAGAAGAGGAAGGGTGAGAAGTACCACTATGCTCCTAAATCTGTGTATATGAAATACATGAAATTTGTTTAACTTATATAAATAAAACATTAAAAAATCCCAGAAATCCTTACCAAAGGCATAATAAATTCACAAACTCCAAACCATATTCTTCCACGTATTTATCAAGACTGCCATGTGTGATTGTTGTAGCCCGGGGAAGAGCATGCCAGCAGGTTGAACAATGTATCTGTGGCTAATAGTTTAACAGGGGCTGGTGTTGTGGAGCAGCAGGTTAATGCCGGCATCCCATTATCAGAGTGCCGCTTCTGATCCAGCTCCCTGCTAATGCGCCTGGGAAAGCAGTGGAAGATGGCCTAGTGCTTGGGACTCTGCCACCCACGTGGAAGACCTGGATGGATCTCCTCCAGGCTCCTGGCTTCGACCTGACCCAGTTCCAGTCATTGTGGCCATCTGGGGAGTGAACCAGCAGATGGAAAAATCTCTCTCTTCTTCTTTATCACTCTGCTTTTCAAATCAATAATGTCTTTTTTTATAAAATGGTTTTATTAGCACTAACAATTTATTAACAATTGGCTATATTTATTCCAAATTTTATTTTTGAGCATTTCCTTAATTCACTCCTTCAACACATTTGAATACCTGTTACAGACTGGACATAGTTTTTTTATTTTAATTTATTTTATTTATTTATTTGACATGCAGAGTGGACAGTGAGAGAAAGAGACAGAGAGAAATGTCTTCCTTTTGCCATTGGTTCACCCTCCAATGGCCGCCACGGCTGGCGTGCTGCGGCTGGCGCACCGCACTGATCCGATGGCAGGAGCCAGGTACTTATCCTGGTCTCCCTTGGGATGCAGGGCCCAAGCACTTGGGCCATCCTCCACTGCACTCCCTGGCCACAGCAGAGAGCTGGCCTGGAAGAGGGGCAACCGGGACAGAATCTGGTGCCCCGACCGGGACTAGAACCCGGTGTGCCGGCACCGCAAGGCGGAGGATTAGCCTAGTGAGCCGTGGCGCCGGCCTGGACATAGTTTTTAAAAGTAATCGACACAGAAAAAATTTCTTGATAAAACTGGAAAAACTACTTTAAGAAGTAGTTTAGGGGTAAAGCTGCTGCCTGCAGTGCCGGCATCCCATATGAGCGCCGGTTCAAGACCTGGCTGCTCCTCTTCCAATCCAGCTCTCTGCTATGGCCTGGGAAAGCAGTAGAAGATGGTCCAAGTCCTTGGGCCCCTGCACTCATGTGGGAGGCCTGGAGGAAGCTCTTGGCTCCTGGCTTTGGATCAGCTCAGCTCCGGCCATTGAGGCCAATTGGGGAGTGAACCAGTGAATGGAAGACCTCTCTCTCTCTCTGCCTTTCTATAATTCCACCTTTCAAATAAATAAATCTTTAAAAAAAGTAGTTTAAACTTAAATGAATTATAATTTGATTTTATATGAAGGTAATACTTGCCATGCGAGCTTGCCTTTATATATACACAAACTTTAATTTTCTAGAATATATATCATAATTTCCATGAAGTTGGAATGTTAGTGGATTTTTCAGGAATGACTTCTTTATCTACGAAATCCTTTGTTTTTCTTTTTAAAGATGCCATTTAAATGCCCCCACAGAATAAGTGTTCCAGAATATATGAATGAATAAACACAAAATTTTCATCCCAAATTAGGAATTAGGTAACACTATGTATTTGAAGAACAAGCCCAGTATTTTTGTGTCTTGCTTTCCATGTTTAAGTGAAGATCACTTCCAGAGTATACTCATAAATACAGTTTTTTAAAGGATTTATTTATTTCTTTGAGAGGCAGAGTTATACAGAGGCAGAGGCAAGAGAGGGTCCTCCATCTGTTGGTTCACTCCCCAAAAGGCCACAAAGGTCAGAGCTGAGCCGATCCAAAGCCAAGAGCCTGGAGCTTCTTCCAGATCTCCCACATGGGTGAAGGGGCCCAAGGTCTTGGGCCATCTTCCACTGCCATAGCAGAGAGCTGGATTGGAAATGGATCAGCCAGGACTTGAACCAGCACCCATGTAAGATGCTGGCACTGCAGGCAGCAGCTTCACTTGCTATGCCACAGTGCCAGCCCCCATAAATACAGTTTTTACTTTTTAAGAAAAAATTCTAAATTTATTTGAGGAGAGAGAGGTAGAAGGAAAGAGACAGTGAGAGAGACCAAGCTCCCATCTACTTGTTCATTCCCCAGATTCTTGTAATAGCAAGAGCTAGGGCAGGGCCAGACCATGTGTTTTTAAACTAAGGTGTTGGGGCTGGTGCTGTGGCTCATTTGGTTAATCCTCTGCCTGCGGCGCCGGCATCCCATATGGGCGCCGGTTCTAGTCCCGGTTGCTCCTCTTCCAGTCCAGCTCTCTGCTGTGGCCCAGGAGGGCGGTGGAGGATGGCCCAAGTGCTTGGGCCCCTGTACCTGCATGGGAGACCAGTAGGAAGCACCTGGCTCCTGGCTTCGAATCGGCACAGCACCGGCCGTAGCGGCCATTTAGGGAGTGAACCAGAGGAGGGAAGACCTCTCTCTCTGTCTCTCTCTCACTGTCTACAACTCTACCTGTCAAATAAAAATAAATAAATAAACTAAGGTATGTGTCCTGAGTTTTGTTTGTTTGCTTTAGATACAATGCTACTGCATACTTACTAGACTACAGTACAGTGTAAACAAAATTTATAAGCACTGGGAAACCGAAAGAATGGTGTGACTCCAGTTATTGTGATATTCACTGTATTGCAGTGGTCTGGAACAGAATCAGCAATATCTCTGAGGTCTGCCTGACAGATTGCCACAGGATTTGTTAAAGCAGTTTCCTTGAAACTGTTTCACAGCAAGTCAGACACTACGTTCATCTTCTGCAGAACTGAGTGAGTGTAAGATGGCTAATGTTTGAGAAAGTCTAGGAGGAAATGAAATAGTTCAGCAATTGTCTTGCCAGTCAGAAAGGAGGATTTCCTTCATTTTAGCTTGAAGGAAGGACGAGTTAAAAGTTAGCATCAATAGCTAACAAAAAATCAGAACGAAACTTAGTAGAAGAATATAAAGAGGAAGGCAAGAGTTGGGTTTTTAGCAATTGTGGTAAAATAAACATAAGTCCTACCATTGTGACCATTTCTAATGGTACAAATATGGCTTTAAGTATATTTAAAATGTGAACTATCACCACCTCCTATTTCTCCAGAACTTATCATCCAAAACAGAAATTTTGTGCCCATTGGATAAATCTGTCTTCTCCCCCATCCTCACCTGCCTATTCCCAGATGAGCTGTTCTCTCTGTCTCTATGAAGCTGCCTATTCTATGTATCTCATACAGATGGAATCACATGATATTCACCCTCTTGTGTCTAGCTTATTCCACTCACCATAATTTTTAAAGGTTGTATAAGCTGTAGTAGGTATCGTAATTCTCTTTTATGACTGTGATGTCGCATTCCAATGTGGTGTGCATGGACCACCTTCTGCTTATGCAGCATCTGCTGATAGACACCTGAGTTGCCTCTGCCTTTTGGCTGAATTAAGTAAATAATACTTCTATGACCACTGGTGTACAAATATCTCTGTGAGCCCCTGTTTTCAATTCTTTTGGGCATATACCTAGAAGTGGGATTGCTGGGTCATGTCCTAATTCTTTGTTTAACTCTGTGAGCTTCTGCCATACTGACCGAACTCTTCTCTACAGTGGTTTGCCATTCAACATTCCTACCAGCAATGCTCAAGAATTTGTTCCTCGGGGCTGGAGCTATGGTGTAGCAGGTAAAGCCACCACTTGCAGTGCCAGAATCCCATATGGGCATGGGTCTGAGAACCAGCTGTTCCCCTTTCGCTCTAGCTCCCTGCTCATGTGCCTGGGAAAGCAGTGCAAAATGGCCCAAGAGCCATTTTGTGTGAGAGACCTGGAAGAAGCTCCTGGCTTAAGCCTGGCCTAGCCTTGACCATTGAGACCATTTGGGGAGTGAACTAGCACATGGATGATCTCTCTCTCTCCCTCCCTCCTTCCCCCTCCTTCTCTGTAACTCTGACTTTCAAATAAATAAATAAACCTTAAAAAAAAAGTTTGTTTCTCCACATCTGCCCCAACATTTGTTATTTTCTTTCTTTTTTTTTTTTTTTTTTTTTGTTAACAGCCGTCCTGTTGAGTTTTCAGGGGTATCTCATTGTATTTAGATTCATGTTTCCCTAATGATCAATGTGTTGAGTATCCTTACAAGTACATATGGATAATTTCTCTATCGTCTTTGGAGAAAGGTCTTTTCAGGTCCACTGACCGTTTTTAAATTTGTTACGGTATTGTTGTTGTTGAATTGTAGTTCTTCACTAATCTGTTATCAGAGACATGTCTTGGAAATATTTTCTCCTATCCTATGGATTCTCTTCACTCTCTTGATAACATCCTTGGATACAAAAGTTTTTAGTTTTGATCAAATCAAGTTTATCTTTTATTTGTCTTTTATTGCTTGTGCTTTTGACGTCATAGCCAAGAAATCATTGTCAAATCTCAAAGTCCAGATTTTTACTGATGTTTTCTTTTAAGAGACTTCAGCTTTTCTTAGGTTTATGTCTTTGATCTATTTGGATTAACTTTTATGTGTGGTCAGAGGGTAGCCTGCTTCTTCTGCATGTGGAGATCCAGGTTTCTCAGCACCATTTGTTGACAATGCTTTTATTTCCTCATTGAATGGTCTTAGCATTTTGTTAAAAATCAATTGGCCACATACATGAGGATTTATTTGGAGACTCTCTTCTATTCTGTTGGCCTATACCATCCAATACCAGTACCATATTGTTTAGATTGCTATGCTCTAGTTTTGTAGTAAGTTTCAGAGTTAGGAAGAATTCTAAATTAGGAAGAATCCTCCAGCTTTGTTCTTGTCCAAGACTTCTGGCTATGCAGAGCTCCTTAAGATGCCATAGGAATTTTAGGATGAGATTATCTCTTCCTGCAAAGCAGATCACTGGGATTTTGGTATGGATTGCATGAATCTGTGGATAATTGGGAATATTGTCATTTTACCAATATTAAATATTCAATCTCATGAACCTGGAATATACTTCTTTTTATTTTTCAAAGATTTATTTATTCAAAAGTCAGAGTTACATGGGGGGGGGACAGAGACAGAGAGGGAATCTTCTGTCTGCTGGTTCACTCCCCAGATGGCTGTGATAGTCAAGATTGGGCCGGTCTGAAGCCAGGAGCCTAGAACTCCATCCAGGTCTCGCACATGGATGGGAAGGGCCTGAGCACTCGGGCTATCTTCCTCTGCTTTCCCAGGTTCGTTAGCAGGGAGCTAGAGCAGAAGTGGAACAGCTGGGACTTCAATCAGTGCTTATATGGGATGCCAGCATCACATGTGGTGTCCTAACCTGCTGCACTACCCACCCTGGACTTTTTATCTTAATTTGCTTTTCAGATTATTCATTATTGGTGTATATAAATGCAACAGAATTTTGTGTTTTTATTTTATATCCATTGACTTTGTTGAATTTATTAGCTCTAAGAGTTTTTTTTTTTTAATGGAAACTTGAAGAGTTTCTACGTATAAAATGATACCATTTATGAGCAGAGAACATTTTAGTTTATCCTTTCCAACCTGGATGTTTTTGTTTTCTTGCCCACTGCTCTAGCTAGCACCTCCAGCCTGTTGAACAGCAGCAGTGAAAGCAATTGAAAGCACCACTCGGCCTTCAGAACACACAGCCCTGATATTTGGAGAACAAAGTCCTTATTGTCCATCCTGGCTCCAGCAGGTTGCACCAGGCATATGGCAAAAGCCACCTTCCGAGCTGCCTAACACAGGAATGATCAAGGGAGGATGGTTGCTCCTACTCTCTGTGAAAAGTGGAAACCCGGGCAGCAGCCTCTTTATCAAGCTGTCTCCTGCACGCTTCACATTTCTGAGTAGACTGCAGAGTTACTCAAGACAGTTCCTGCCAGTTCAATGGTTGTTTAGGTGGAAGGATGGAGTCCAGCATCTTTCATGACGTTACTTCTCCCAAAGTAGGATTTCTTTCTTGCCTTGATCAAGGTCTGACAATTCTTGGTTTCAAAAAGGTCAAGGTGGTGGGTAAATTCTTGTGGGCCAGTTGGCTTCACTTTCTTCAAAAGCCACAAATTTTACTATTGAATTTAATTTTTAAAAGATTTATTTATTTGAAAGTCAGAGTTACACAGAGAGAGGAGAGGCAGAGAGAGACAGAGAGAGAGAGAGAGAGGTCTTCCATCTGATGGTTCACTTCCTTAATTGTTGACCACAGCCGGGGCTGCGCCGATCCACAGCCAGGAGCCAGGCCATAGCAGAGAACTGGATCGGAAGTCAAGCAGCCGGGTCTTGAACCAGTGCCCATATGGGATGCTGGTGCTTCAGGCCAGGGTGTTAACCCCCTGTGCCACAGTGCTGGCCCCTGAGTCTGATTTTTAATTACACATCTGTGATACAACACAACTGTGTAATTTTAAAAAAAAAACTCTGAATATGAGTGTAGACATAATTCAATTGACTTCTACTTGCTTCTGAAATAATATAAATACAAATTTGGCAGGAATTTTTTTGAAATGTATATGATATATTTACATTTAAAAGCCACAAGTGACTCATTTAAAATATTTTCAGTGATAAATCAGTGAAACAATGTTTTAAGAATAAAACATTTTCATCAATTTTCCCCTTTTGACAGAATAACCTTAAATTTAGAGTGTTAAAAATCAATAATAGAACTATATTAGATTTTTTTAGGAAGCAAAGTGTCCAACTTTATTGCAAAGATGTTAAGTCCAGCTTTGTATTTGAAGATAAATGATTCATTTAAAATTGCAAAAAAATACAATGTTTCAATCAGCTACTTTTTGCTGTCTTAACATTTCCCACATTCCAGTATGGGTCAGCTGTCCAATCATTATCTATTTCAAAATGTTAACTCATGTGTCATTTGAAAAAAAGCTAAATAGATGAGGGGATTAATTAATATTTTGTTTAATGAAAGGTCTTTTTTTTCATTTTAAGAAAAATTTCCACTCGCCGTGAAATTAATCTACATCTTTTGACCAAACAGCCTGATTTTCTTCTTCCCGAGAGAGGACCCTTCCACACTTGAAGAGGCCACCACGGGTAAGGCTGGATAGCAAGGCTTTATTGCAACTCCTTTACCACTATTTTTTTTCTGTTGTCTAGAGAACTTTCTGGAAAGGGCTTCTAGAACTTTCTCTCTCCTGGCCTTAATGAAGTCTCTCTTAGGTTCAGCCTCTCTTGCTTTTCTTCTAGCGAGAGGAAGAAAGCTCAGTGTGAACGGTTTCTTTAGAAGCTCTAAAAACAAAAACAAAAACATTGCCCATGAAGACTGAGGACATGGGCCTCAACCCTTAAGCACCAGGGCTCTGCCATAAAACTGATTTTTAGTGTCGCCTTCCTGTCCCTTTAGAGTGGGTGTCCTTTGCCAAGGGCCCCCTGAGGGGTTGCTTCCCGGGGGAACTCAGTTTTCTGGCGCAGGTAGTAGCCTGCAGTTTGGTCTCCACCCAGTGCCAACTGAGGTCTGAGGAGGCCAGGAAGCCCTCAGCTCTTTCACTTCTCCCCTTTGCTGCAGACAGGGCGGGCCTCCCTGCCCTTCACCATGGCCTTCTCTCCTCCCTGCCCCGCCCCTCACCCCCGCCCCGTCACCCCTCTCCTCCACGTGTCCCTTTCTCCCCTTGCTCTGTGTCTGCCCTTCTCACAAGTTAGCTTACGAAGCAAAGTTGTAACTTTGAATTCCTGTTTTTCCAACCACCCTCATGTGACAGGATATCTCCTTATTGGAGGTTTTCCCTAAATTCAGGAGCCCTTTAAAAGGGAGAGCTTCCTCTCCACTTCTTTCCACGGGGCAGCTCTGAGAGCATGGACTAGGTGGCGGGAGCTCGGGGGCCCTCACTTGTGCGTTGCTTTTCCTCTCCCTCCTCTCCACCAGCGGCAGAAAAGACAGCGGGGCCATGAAGCCGTCCCTACTCTTGGCTTTTGTCTCTGTCATTCCGGCTGCTGTTCAGCTGTTGGGTAAGTGTGCTGGGAGGTGGGGCTCCCTGCCCTGGGCGCCCTGGCGCACCTTTTCCTTTGGGGTGGATGTTGATGGAGTGTTCTCTGCACCTGCCTGAGGTGGCCAGCCCAGCTCCCTGCGCCTCTAGTGAAACCCGCTGACTCAAGCAGGCCCCCGGGCCCTGGAGCTGCAGCTGGAGGTGGGAGGCTGCCCGGCGCTGGGCTCCCCAGAACTTCTGTCTCCCGTGGTTCCTGCCCACATTTTATTTGTTCAGGAATTTCCTGCTCTGTGGTTCCCTCGTTCTAGTTTTCAGTCCAGCCTCTGAGTGGCCGAGAGGAGGGCAGCATGGTGCCCCTCATCCTAGCGGTAAGGATGAGATCACAGGTCAGCTCCCAAAAGGGACTGCATGCCACCTGCGCACCCCTGTTTTCTGTGAACCCTTTAAACCCTTCATAATTTTTGTTGCTGGCAAGCTCATCTTTATCAGTGTTTTGACTGTTCAAATTGCTGCACAAGCAGATCTATTCCTCTTGTTTTGTTTACTTTTTTCTGGGAACTGGTAATTACTCATTAGGAATAGATTCAGAGCTTTTCAAATTCTCGAAGACCTTAGTGAGTCTGTCTTTTCTACTCCTGTAGACTCAACCTGCTTAAGCTTCAGGATGAGTGCCTGGAAGGATTTCATTCCCAGTCCTATGTGGAGAGCTTATAGAAGGAGTCCACGTTTGATTTGTGGCTCCCAATCCTCATTCCTTTATATCAAATCAACAGTTATGAGCTGAGCGCCGTGTGCTCCAGGCCGTGCAGGTGGGACTGGACGCTTCCTGATGGGAGGCTGCTGGACAACAGACAAGGGTCAATCGTGTGCCCACTAGGGAGCGGTGATTATCAAAATACGAACAAAGGCGGTACGCTTTACTCTGCCACTTTCGAGCTGTGACCTTGGGCGAGCCACTTCATTTCTTTGTGCTATAAAGTGAGGGAGAATAATATTAGTTGTGCTGATGCGCCAGTGAGTTAGTGTGGAAGACATTCAGAACAGCCGATGGCCCATAGGAAAAGCTTCCCAGGTATTAGCTACAGGAGACTTCAAAGAGCCTGTGGAAAAAGGGAATCAAAAAGTCACCTGTGTTTTCCCTGAACTCGCTGAAGACCACTTGTATGAAACGTTGTGCGATTTTTCCTCAATAGTCATTAACTGTCCCCTAAAGCAGTGAATTAAGGATTTAAAAGAGAAGTTTCCCAGGAAACAATGCTTAGATTGTTGCCAGGAGATATTTTACTCTGACGATAAAGCGGTTCTTTGAATGAGTAAGGGGTGAGGGGTGGAGGTTTGGCCCTGCAGTTGACACATACCTATTCCACATCTGAGTGCTTGGGTTGGAATCCAAGCCCCATTCGAGTAGCTGGGTCCCTGTCCCACTAGTGAGAGATCAAACTTGGCTTCCCACTGCCAGCTTTGGTCCCAAGCTGCCTGTTGTGGACATCTGGGGAGTTAGCCAATGGATGGGAGATTGCTCTCTCTGTCTCCCTGTCTCTTAAATAATAAATAAGCCAACAAATCAAAGATGCAGGGTGCTGAAAGGGGAGCTGTTAAACTTGGGCTTGTGAAGACCGCTGAGATAGGGTGTGGCCTTCTCACGGCCTCTTTTGCAAGATGTTTGTCTTGGGAAAGAGTTGCTAAAATATTCTTCATGGCACAAAGGGGAAAACTAAGACAAGCAAAACTCTTCTGTGGATTGTGTCAACCCAAGTAGACCATTCTACTTGGGGGGGGGGGGGGACTTAAAGGGAAGTAGGTGACATGCATCCAATCCAATCAAGATCTTATTACTCAACATTTAATCCGTATTAACATATTGGACTATTTTCATGTTTATTTTTTTAAATGAATTCTTCAAAACCTTACAGCGCATCTCACTTCACACCAGCCTTTTTTAAAGTGTACAACATCACTTGGTTGCCCTATTGGGCAGCTCAGCTACAGTCCTTTATTCGCTCTAAACTGACTCAGTGATGCTGAGCAGTGTTTCTCAGTTCGTGTAGGACGTCCCCTGCTGGAGCGCAGGATGTCTGTCTCTGACTGATGTCTTCCTCCGGAGGGCAGATACTGGCAGAGGAGGGAGGTGCTGGGGATGTGCTTGCTGGGAGAATTGGAAACAAACAAAACGAAGCAAGGGGCCCTTTCCAGATTATTTTTCCAGAGCCTACAATTCCTATTTTACCTTTTGTGGCTCCCAGTAGCATCGAGGGAGTCTCTCCCCTTGTTTATTCTTCTTGCCCTGCTGTCTCTTAGGCATTTGGCCCCGGTGTTTAGGCCTCCATGGGGTTCTCTCTCTCTCTCTCTCTCTCTCTTTTTTTTTTTTTTTTTTTTTGACAGGCAGAGTTAGACAGAGAGACAGAGAGAAAGGTCTTCCTTCCGTTGGTTCACCCCTGAAATGGCCGCTACGGCTGGCGCACCGCACTGATCCGAAGGCAGGAGCCAGGTACTTACCCTGGTCTCCCATGGGGTGCAGGGCCCAAGTACTCGGGCCATCCTCCACTGCACTCCCAGGCCACAGCAGAGAACTGGACTGGAAGAGGAGCAACCGGGACAGAACCAGCACCCCAACTGGGACTAGAACCCAGTGTGCCAGCACCGCAGGCGGAGGATTAGCTTATTGAGCCGCAGTGCCGGCCCTCCATGGAGTTCTAATCACAGCAGTCACAGGGAGAGCAGCTCAGGCACAGAAGTGGGACCCCAGCAGAGGAGTGCAGCTTAGAAATGAAAGGATGTGGCTCCTGGGCAGAAGTATGTTGGCAACCTTAAAACTTTGTTTGCAGAAAGAAAGAAGCACTGATTTGATTTGTGGTGCTCTGATTTCTGGGGGTGGGGGGTAATCCCATCATGGTTGATTGCAAACTACCAGTGTGATGCAACTGGAGGCAGAGTTGGGAAGGATGACAAAAACCAGACTCTCAGTGGTGAGTGCCACTGCCACAGGGCAGCACTGAGCCTTGCTGGGCTCTCAGGATAAAGCAGAATAAGGGGCTCCATGGCATGACGGAGCCTAGATCAACTGCTACGAGTGAAAACGAGGGGAAGTCTTGACGTAAGAGAGAGCCTTTGGCACCATAGGGCATTAAAGCAGAAAGGAACTTGGAGATGACCAAGTTTTGAGGTCATCATTTTATAAAGGAAGCAATAGGCTCAGAAAGGCTAAAGGGCCAGAATGCGGTTATCTAGCAGGTAGAGGCAACCTTGGACATCACGCTGCTCTCAATTTTCCATCCCGATTGAATTTCTCGCTGTAAATCGAAGACTAACACATGCAAATTAGGTAACTCCGGCTGTGTCATGTTGGGAGCTCACAATGGGCTGGAAGCAGTCAGAATGTGGTTCACATTCACGTTGGTGTCATGCTAAATCCTATAATCCTGATCCACTTCCTATTTCAATTTCCTCATCTAAATGCTAAGGAAAGGAATTTTGTTATGTAATTGTCATAGTGATGATTCTGATAATTGTTCTTGAAAACTTTGATCCAGTAAAAGCATGTCTTACATTACTTTTTAAGTTATATTTACTTATTGCAAGGGGGGTGGGAGAGCGAGCAAGAGCACTTCCATGTGCTGGTTCACTCTCCCAATGGTTGCAACATCCTGAGCCAGCCCAAAGTCAGGAGCCAGGAATTCCATCCCAGTGTTCAATGTGGGTAGCAGGAACCCAACGTTAGCTGTTATCTGATGCCTCCCAGGCAGGAAGCTGGATCCGAAGCAGAGGCTAGGTTTTCCAACACGGGATGTGGGTGTTCCAAACAGTGGCTTAGCCCTCTGTGCCACAACACTCACTCCTAAATGTTCTTTTTTTTTTTTTTTTAAGAGATATATTTATTTGAAAGTCAAAGTTAGGGATATATATAGAGAGAAATATCTTCCATCCACTGTTCACTCCCCAGATGGCTGCAATGGCTAGGGCTTGGTCAGGCTGAAGCCAGGAGCCAAGGGCTTCATCTGGGTCTCCCACATGGATACAGGGACCTAAACACTTGGGCCATTTTTCCCTGCTTTTCCCAGGCCATGAGCAGGGAGCTGGATCAGAAGTAGAACAGACAGGACAAAAGCCAGTGCTCATATGGGATGTCAGTGTCACAGGCGATGGCTTTACCTGCTACACCGCAATGCTACCTCCTGTTATTAATGTCTTACAGTGCCTTAATTTATAAATTTAGCTTTATCATAGGTATGTGTGTAGAGAAAAGGCATAGGTAGGATTCCTTCTATTTATGGTGTAGTGTTCACCTGGAGGCTCTGACTCGACCTCCTATGAATAGGGGATGGGAGGACTATGTTACTGTGCATAAGTGACTGGAGCAGGAATGAAGATCTTGGGGGGCCATGGCTTCCCAGCAAGCAGGTGGGTGGGTGTCGCTGTATGAGAGAACTGAGGCTCCAAGGATTAAGTGGGCTGCAGAAGCCAGCAAGCGAGGAAGGCCCAGGGCTACCTCTTGACCATGATCTCACTCTGAGGCTAGGCACCATGTATCAGCCAGAGTGTGCTGGTCAGGAAAGGTTTCAGGGAACAGTAACAATGGACTTCAAAAAGGCTGTGTAAGATGATGTTTTGAGACAAGTTTATTTTGGTGTAAAAACATTTTTGGAATCTATGAAAATGAAAAGGCTTCCAAAAGCTCAGAAATGTATATTCTGGGCCAGGGGGGTGGGCTATATACATGGATTACAAATTTCTTTAACACGAAAATTAACTTATCTTTTAATTCCACTTTCCCACAACTTTTTGAAATATCCTGTATATTTAAAGAAGGACCTAGGTCCCTTCATTTATATCACTTGTCAGAATTTTTATTTCAAGCGGAGGAAGGGAGGGAGTTAATATCTGTGAAGTGTTAGCCACCTGCAGAGGGACCTGCTGGGTGCTTTACATAAATGACCCATTAAGGACTTCACAAAAAGTCCAGTGGAGGTAGAGGGCTTTCTAGAGATGAGGAAATTGAGGCGAGGATGTTTAATTTAAGTCCGATAAAACAGCCTTAAATGGTAGAAGTGGGATTTGACCGCAAGTCTGGCAACCCCAAAGAGCATCCCGCTCTTCACCATGCCCACCGTGACCTCCAGGGCTGAAAGTGCCTGGTCTCTGTATTCTGTTCCTCAGTCCCTCTGTGTGGCTGCTGCACATGCTGCACAGCCTGATCCCTCTGGTCTCATCTTGTCCTGAACTGTTTCACACTGTATTCAGGATGGAGTCTTCCAGGTTCATAACAGTAAGACATATATCGAGTAATGTCCATGTCAGGAGCTATGTTAAGTACTATAGTTAAATCATCTCACTTAATTCTTACAACAATGATTAGGTCCAACTATTTCCCTGTTTGGTTGCAGATGAGGGGATGGAAGTACAGTGTCGTTTTGAAGGTGATCAAGGTCATCCGATAGCCAGTAAGCTGTGGATTCTGCCTACGTGGTGACCAAACAGTAGGGCTCTGATGATGTTGTGATAGTGTTGACATGATACTTGATTTCAGTGATCAGTTAGCATGGTTCTTTATGAAGAAAGATCGGTGCATGGTCATTCTTGCTGCCAGGTGTTTATTTGTTTGCCTTGAAGTTGAGGCGTAGGTTGAAGATGTATGAGCAAGTGGAGAAGCTGGTGAATGGAGAAACTGGCGAGTGGAGAAGCAGGAAGGGTGGGATCCAGGGCACAGGGAGTGAGGTCAGCAGGAGCAGGAAGGCCTCTCACACCCAGATGAGACCGAATTGCCTAGAGGAGGGGTGGACATTCATACATTTAGGAGGTAGGAGGGTGACTGGAAGAATTTCATGTTCCCCATCTTTTCCTTAAAGTCAGACTGTTTTGCCCCCAAAAGGCCACATGCAGCAATTTAAATTAGTAGGTTCTCTGAATATTTGGTGAATGAATGAAAGAGTGAAGTGAAAAATAAAGTAATTCTCAATGTTTCCTAGATTTCCCCGCCAGCACCCAGCACAGCTGGTTGCATGTTCTAAGTGTACAACAAATACTTTTCACTTCTTTTCAGTTCTGGTGGTGGTGGTGATAGGGGTACAATGTAGGTTTTCCATTTCTCCTGCTATGGCTGATGAATAATCAGTGTTTCTTAGTCTGGGCTCTCCCAGCAGCTGGCTTGTGACAGCTGCGCTCTGATTTGAGTCATGTAGGGTGTTTTTTTTTTTTTTTTTTGGCAATCCCAGGAAACACCGGCAGGGGTGTGGGGAAGTGAGACAGGAAGACGGGGGTGCACTGCCAAGCCAGTAACCGCTGTGAGCTACAGGAGCCCAGTGCTGCAGGAAAGCTCTGAGCGATGGTGTGGGATGTGTGCTTAGGGTCCCCCCAACAGAGGCACCAGGCTTCAGCGGTTTATCAGTTCCCACCCATCACTGGGACGGGCTCCTCCGAAGGGGGTTTATTAACTCTCTGACCTGTCTGGTCTGTGCCGTGTACAGGCATAAGGGGCTCTCATGGTGAGGATGAAACCCCAGGCTCAAGGATGTGGTGCTGGCATTTGGGAACAAGGCCTGTAAGCACTGAAATGTCAAAGGCCGAGGAGGAATAAGTCAGGTCTGACTGATGCTGCTACAGAATCCTCACACATCTGCCTCTGCTCCAGCTTCTTCTTCTTTTTTTCCTCAAGATTTATTTATTTATTTGAAGGGCAAAGGGAAAGAGAGAGAGAGAGAAACTTTCATCTGCTGGTTCATTCCATCTGGGTCTCCCATGTGGGTGGTTGGGGCCCAAGCACTTGGATCATCTTCAGCTGCCTTACCAGGTGCATTTGCAGGGAGCTGGATCGGAAGTGGAGCAGCCGGGACTTGAACCAGCACCCATATGGGATGCCCACATGGCAGCTTAGCTCACTGCACCACAATGCCAGCCTTGAGCTTCTTGTCTTCATATACATTTACAGTGGGCAAAATATATAAGAAAATGTAACATAACATAGTTATATTCCTAAATAGTCACCTTTAATAAGCTAATTTTCTTTGCTAGTAGGTTTAGAAGTTTAATTTTTTTTTTTTTTTTTTTTTTTTTTTTTTTTTTTTTTGACAGGCAGAGTGGACAGTGAGAGAGACAGAGAGAGAAAGGTCTTCCTTTTGCCGCTGGTTCACCCTCCAATGGCCGCCGCTGCAGCCGGCGCACCGCGCTGATCCTGGCAGGAGCCAGGAGCCAGGTGCTTTTCCTGGTCTCCCATGGGGTGCAGGGCCCAAGCACTTGGGCCATCCTCCACTGCACTCCCTGGCCATAGCAGAGAGCTGGCCTGGAAGAGGGGCAACCGGGACAGAATCCGGCGCCCCAACCGGGACTAGAACCCGGTGTGCCGGCGCCGCAAGGTGGAGGATTAGCCTATTGAGCCACGGCGCCGGCTTAGAAGTTTAATTATATATTTAACATTAGGGAGTATTTTTTTTTTTTTTAGCTTTGTTCAAAACTTTATTTTCTGTAACTGTGAAAGTGCAATTAAAGGACGATATTTGGGACAGAATTCTTAAAGATACGTGAAGAAGGTTACTGAGTGGTACATAACTTGGCAAACCTGCAGCAGCAGGTTTTATATAAGGAACAGATCACCCATAAACAGCTCACTCACAACATCAGAGTGCCCAGTCTTGGCTTCCTTCTCTTCAGCTTCATCTTCATTATCAGTAATTTTATTCATGTTTTAGAATTTAGTTCAAATTGAAGGTATAATCAGAGGATAGCACTACTCCTAATCTAGGTAATACTAGTGAGCACAAATACAGTGTCTTCAATGGCAAACACCCAAGTTTCAGTATTATGCCAAACTTATTAAAGAACATGATACTAGCATTTTTACAATGATAGAATAATAAAAATCATTAGGGCAATTTATCAGGTTTATCATGCACATCAAGAGAAAGTGTGTAAATGTAGGGAACAGAGTGTAAATTGTTGAGTATTGTCAGGGAGAAGTGAGAAAATTAAGACAAACCATGCTGGGTAAAAATACATAGGAACAAAAAGATTTCAGCAGGCAATGGTAAGCAGAGAAGCACCACATGGAAGTATGGAATCATTGTTTAATCAATGGATGCCCTATTCTGTGTTCACAGCTGGGAGGTAGAAATACACTTGGAGATGCAGAGGTCCCTTATCCTCTTCATGATGACTTTTATGCAATCAAGACAGTTTTCTCAGTCATTCTCACATGGAAGCAAGGGTCTTTATGCCATGACCTCAGTTGTGGGCTCTTTCAATTATGCTTCCTCCACTGCTGGACTTAAGTATCCTGTAAGTGGAACAGATTTTCTTCTCCAGGAGAGCAGCTGTCTGCTTGATGCTGATGTTTGCTCCATCTCACACATATCCACGAATCCAGCAAGGCTTGCAGCATCAGTTTGAACCTCACTATGGATTCTGACCCAGCACTGCATACATTATCTTCTCTACTTCCTCTCCAGTCAGTGTACACTTGAGTCCATTTCTCAGGAAGATGAGGAGAGGGAGACATCCCTTAGGTTGCAGGGACCCAGTCTCAGAGCTGTTGACTCCAGACACAAAGGGGAGCCATTGACTCCCCGCAAGGTAGCTAACGTGACAGCTCCGATGTCTTCTCAAAATCCCTTCGTGGTTGCCAAAAATGTTACCGGAGAAATTGCAGGGTTCTTGTCTTTGCGCAAGAAAAGAATTCAGGCATGAGACAGAGAGTAGTGGGAGGTAAAATAGCAAGGTTTATTAGGGAAGGGACATCCGTAAGGACGGATGGGCACCTCTCCAGACAGGACCTGAGAGAATGCCCAGTCGCTCGGACTGGGGTGGGAGGGAGCGAGGTTACATGTTGAGAGGAGAGATTACACCTTGCCAGACTGGACAGGTGGCTCAGCAGAGAGGCAGAGGGCTGAGCGCCAGGAAGTAATTTTAAAATGTTAAAATGTGCCTAAAAGAAAATTCATGCCAGTGTTATTGGATGGTTAGTCTTCTGTTACTCTCAACCCGACCTACTGAGGAGAAAGTTATTGCATTTTTCTCAAATGTAATTTTGCCCTTTTATTTCTGCTCTTGAACTAACGTAGCACCATGAGTGCTACGGTGCCTAGGGAACTTCTCTCTTCGGTTTGTCTTTGGGTTGTCACTAGCATAGTGCCTGGCACATAGTAGAGTTCACCAATTATTTGCTAAAAAAGAAATGTAAGATCAGTAAGATAAAGTGAAGGTGGAGGGAGAATCAATTCTGTACAAAAATTTCTGCTGTGTAAATATTAAAAAGAAAGCAAAGCCCAAGAAAACAAAACCCACACATCTAATCCCATAGGTGAAATTACCAAGAAATGAATATAACTCTTCAGCTGCCCTCATTTTCTCAGCCTTGAAATACTTCTATTACAATAATATAATTAGTAGAGACAAAAAATACAGTGTTTATAAATATATCACATTTGGTGTGACTAGTAGTGACAAAAATGCCACAAGCTGTCTTTTGGTCAAGGTCTTCAACAGGCTGTCAGAGGAAGTGCAGTGTTTTCAGATACATTTCACAGAGACAAAGCTACATGCTGACAACTTGGAGAGGAGAGAAAGGCATGAAGGCATCAACAGAAAGTGATCATTCTCCGTTTCCTTGTATTGTCAGCAAAGGCAATATCAAACTTACACTGCTTCCTGACGTCTAAAGACAAATAAAGGAAATAAGAAGAGCTGTGTGTATTGCAATAGAAGCTTTTCATTTCCATGTACTCTTCCCGTCAATTTAAATATTTTTTACTAATTGCTCTTTGGTGGATATCAGCTTTCAGGGGAAAAACTAATTTTAAATAGATGCATTATCATAATTCTATTACTAAACAATGATGACTTTGGGTAATTCATCAAGCTGCTTCCAGTTTAATGAATACTCTTGGAATCATTCAATTTGTATCGGTGAGAGACTACGATAGTGAGACAGAATAAGCAGTTTCCTCTTCTCGCGGAGTATGCATGCCCATAGACGGATACTGATAACACATAAGTAAACAAATCATGATTTAAGATGGTTATGGACCATCTATAGAAAATAGAAAAGTAAAATTAGGATGGTCAGCTCAGTAAGGAGTTGACATTTGAGCTGGAACCTTAACAAGCATGCTCAGAAGAGAGAATTCAAAAATGGGGAATCACACAAGTAGAAATGAGGTCGGAGTGTTTGAGGAACAGAAAGGTGGCATGTTTGGAAGACGGTGAGTGAGAGAGAGAGTAGGGTGAGACCACAAGGGTAGCTGGGCTGGGTCATGCCCTCTCGGGTTAGCTGTGATGCAGGGGCTGGAGTTGTGTGTATGTGTTGTTTTCCTGGGAATAGTGGTACCACTCTTGAAAGGTTTCAGCTGTTGGAGAGCTAGAAAGAAAACCTCCTTCCAACCCAGAAACCTTTTTCACAAAAGTAGAAGAGAAAGAAAAAATTTTATAGTTGTGTAAGCATTCAACCAAATGGGATGCTCATCACAGGCAAACCGCTAAGGAGACTGTGAAAACAGAAAGAAACCTTTGCTCTCTCACGTAGCTCAGGGGATACTACCCATTACTCTGGGTAGGTTTGCAATTTGGAGTCTAGTGACAAGCCAAGCCCATCTTCTGGGAAACTGAGAGATTTGTCAATGTTTTCCTTGGTGGTGGCATTCCAAAGACAGCAAGACCATGGGGGCAGTGGAGCTGGTGACAGGAGAAGGCTGTGTTGGGGTGCTCCAGAGAAAGAGAATCAATGTGTGTAGGGAAGTTGGGTTGAGAAGAGGGAACAGAATTATTTAAGGACAATTATGAAGGCTGGCAAGCCCAAAATCTTCAGGGCTAGGCTGGAAATTCAGAAAAGAGTTGATTTGCAGTTGAGTCAGGGTAGTCTAGAGGAAGAATTTTTCTTCAGAATTCACCTGATTGGAGGAGGTCCATCTACATCGTGTAGAGTGTTCTGTTTTACTGCTGATTGAAATGATAATCCCATTTGAAACAACACAAAATAAAGCTACACAACAACACTCAGACTGGTATTAGACCAAATATCTGGGTACCATAACGCAACCAATTGACACATAAAATTAACCGTTGTAGTAGATTTTTTTATAGAGCTATTCATTACCTCCCACTCTTTCCCAGGAAAATGTGGAAGTCCTGAGAATCCAGGACAACTCTCAGTAACAAGAACAGGTCGAACATGGGAAGGAGTTGAACTAGGTGAGAGGAGATTCAGTCAGGCACTGTGTGTTTAGGTGACAACAGAAGCAAGTAGTCTGGATCCAGGCTTTACTGAGTCCTAATTCCCAGAAATGACACCACACAGATGATTAACTCAGCTGAGGAAATCAGGCAGAAGTTCAAGATAGCGTAGAGTTAGGAACCCAGGAAGGATAGATGCGGGAAGTCTGAAACACTTAGCAAGAGCAGATGGAGGAGCTCACTAGGAAAAAATATCCTTCTGTGGCAAAGATTCAGTATGAACTTCAGAACTGATCTCAGAGTGGAGGTGGTGCTCACCTCCCTGGCACTGAGAACCATAAACGGCACATGGTACGTGAGAGTTCTTTGTAAACTGTGGAGGACATGACCAGTGCCGCTGTTCTTTGGGAGTGTTCCACTGGGATGATTGGAGTACAAAGAAAGAGCTCCCTCAGATATCTGCAATCCTACCAGTAGAAAGAATTGAAGAAAACGTTGCAAGAAGTGCTTACTTTATTTTCGTCTTGCAAAATTATAAGATAGCCAATTCCTTTCATTTGTGTATTTTTTGAAAAAAAAATAGAAAAAATTTTATATGGACTTAGTTTTGATATATGGGGGAAAACCTTACCAGATCCAGATCCTCTCACACCCCCTTTTGTGCAAGAGGAAGTTTGGATTTGCCAGCTAGCAGCTCGGTACTCTAAGTATGAGCCATCCATACGCATTTGCTTAACTCACCAGTCCCAAATTACAACTATAGAACACATTCTTATTTAAGTTTTTCTCGTAAGATATTAACCCCAATGACATACAACTTGTCATTTAATTATCTTTTGTTGTGAATGTCACAAATTATTGAACATTAAAACGCATCTTTGTATCTTTCTGCTTATATAAAGGTTACACTGAGTATGCCAAGGAAATGAAAGTTAACACAATACAACTGACACTAACTTGTCTAAATGCTACATCTAAGCTGGGTATATATTGTTAAGAGGGAAAAATAAAATAAAGTAAAACCAAAAACTTTGAGTTGGCCTAACCTGGGATACCCCAAAAACACTTAATTTAAAAAATACACAAGACAAGAACTGAAGATAAAATTATTTAAACTAGAAACAATTTTTTTTGGCCTACTGTTTAGATAACAGTTAAGAAGGCTGCTTCCTTTCTCTCTGTCTCTCTCTCTCTCACTGCCTAACTCTGCCAGTCAAATAAATAAATAAATAAATAAAGGCTGCTTCCCCTATCAGAGTACAGAGTGTTTGAGTCTCAGCTCTGATAATGATTCCAGCTTTCTGCTAATGCCCACCCTGGGAGGCAGCAGATAATGGCCCACATAGTTGGGTCCCTGCCACCCACATGGGAGACCGGAATTGAGTTCCAGGCTCTTAGATTCAGCCCCAGCCCAGCACTGGTCATTGTAGGCATTTGGGGATGGGGCTCTTTATGCCTCTGTCTCTAAAGAAAACAAAACAAAACAAAAAAACCCCTAGTGTTATTATTAGGATACTTATATCTAGATTTCATCTACCTATCTGAAGGAGGGTCAGGGTGTGTCACACTTAAAAATCCTATTCTAGGAAGGGCCATATTATGAAATGTGTATTATGAAAAAACTATGCATGGATCTTTTTTGGCACTAAAATGAACTTAAGATTTCCACTTTCCACAAACTTTTGGAAGTATGCTTACATGTATTTCATTTATATTATTGCATTCAATTATCCAAATTTTCTTTGCCCAGATTGATGTTATATTCGCTTCTATCGTCTATCTGCCTTTTACATTAACTCCACTATGATCCATGAGCATTGTTTTTAAGTGGCCCTTTTTTTAAGGTTCCTCCTAAAGATTAAAATAGCTTGAAGGGGCCGGTGCCGCGCCTCACTAGGCTAATCCTCCACCTAGCGGCGCCAGCACACCGGGTTCTAGTCCTGGTCGGGGCGCCGGATTCTGTCCCGGTTGCCCCTCTTTCAGGCCAGCTCTCTGCTGTGGCCAGGGAGTGCAGTGGAGGATGGCCCAAGTTCTTGGGCCCTGCACCCCATGGGAGACCAGGATAAGTACCTGGCTCCTGCCATCGGATCAGTGCAGTGCACCGGCCGCAGCGCGCTGGCCGCGGAGGCCATTGGAGGGTGAACCAACGGCAAAAAAAGGAAGACCTTTCTCTCTGTCTCTCTCTCTCACTGTCCACTCTGCCTGTCAAAAAAAAAAAAAAAAAATAGCTTGAAGGATGATTGCTGACTGCCCAGGTGCTACCTGTATCAGGGTCTCAGGCCAGCCCCTCTCTCCAACTTTAGGGATCTCTAGAAGGGAGCTGAGTGGGCCCAGACAGAGTCACCTTCATCTCTTTTCCTGTAATTATACATCTTTGGGGAAACAGAAAGGTTGGGAACTTTTGACCTAAAATGTTGTCTTTCTTTCTTTTTTTTTTTTCTAACAGACACGAGGCAATTTTTAATTTATAATGAAGATCACAAGCGCTGTGTGGAAGCCATCAGTTCCAGTGCCGTCCAAACTGCAGTTTGCAATCCGGATGCTGAATCACAGAGATTCCGATGGGTGTCTGAGTTCCATGTCATGAGTGTTGCATTTAAATTATGCTTGGGGGTGCCTTCCAAAACCGACTGGGTTTCTGTCACTCTATATAATTGTGACTCAAAAAGTGAATTTCAAAAATGGGAATGCAAAAATGACACACTTTTTGGAATCAAGGGTGAAGATTTATTTTTTAACTATGGCAACAGACAAGAAAAGAATATTATGCTGTACAAGGGATCTGGTTTGTGGAGCAGGTGGAAGATCTATGGAACCACAGATGATCTATGCTCCAGGGGTTATGAAGGTAAGCTGGGAATTTGTTACCCCTGCGTCATATTGTTCTCATTTTCTTAGTTGTAAACTAACTCAGTAAAATAAGCCTGTTTGTGTTTGGTTTGTACTAGAAATACTAACTGATCACTTACTTTTGTTTTTGAATTATTCTATGTTCTGAGACAACGTGGTGGTGAATACATGTGGTTGAAAGGTCCTGAATGTTACTTTAGTGATTTGTAATTAATGGGCAGACATTCCTTTTAAATTTCTCTAAGCTTTTTTAGAAGTATGAGTTGCAATTTTTAGAAAGTAATTTCACTGTCAGTCTTTGGCCCAAAGCCTCCTATTTATTATTATAACATTGTAGTGATAAACAAATTTGATCAGACTTTTCTTTACCTTTGGATTAAGTTATCCCTGGATGAATGGTTCTGGGAACAATATTCTTAGCATATTCAGATTGACTAAAATGAAATTTTGGCACATTCCTTGACAATTTGGGTTTCTAAATATTTCTGATTTTTTTTTGTCTCCCTATGAGTATTTAGAGGGTATAGTAACCAAATGATTAGGAAGTCTGAGGAGTCAACCTATAAGTTAACAGTCAGCAGATTTAGTTAGCTATCTTAGACAGTGGTAGTAACAGTAGGATAGGTCATTATTTTATTTGTTGTTGGTCCTTGAGTTCTTGAAGATGAAATAAAACGAGATTATTTAGTCTTGTACAAATTTCATCCTCTGGGGGCTCTCTGAGAAAGAAGTAATAAAAAGAACTTGAAGACTTTTATAAAGGCTGGTCTCTTGCATCATCTGGTGTTATAACCCATTTCAGATTTTGGATACTTGGTTACTGTGAAGTGTTATCTAAAACAACCTCAAGGTCAGAGGAAGAGCCTGCCTTTGGGGATATAAGATTGCCTGTTTCCAAAATTGCTGTTACTAGGGCTGCTACTATTGGCTGGATCTAGTTTATCATAGCTAGAGAGAGCATACGAATTCATGTTAAAAGGTAATTTGCCAGTTTTCCACTTTCCATCAGTAAAAGGGGTCAAGAAAAGTAGGGATTGAAGGAAAGTGAGAGGAGAGCTAAGAAGTGAGTAATCTGAAGGCATTTATTGAACATAATGTCGGGTTGGAAGTGATATGAGAGGTAGCTTCAGTAACACAATCTTCCAGGAGAAACTCAATAGAAAATGATAGGGAGGACAAGAGTGAATCCAACTTGAATAAAATTCTACAATTGTGCTAATTGAGGAATTCAACCTGAGAAGGATTGATGCTGTGACTTTGGACTTGCTTTATTTTAGAATACCATGCTGTAGCTCTCTCCCTCTCACTTTGTTTCTTCCTATTTGCTTTGAGACAATATGCACAGGATTTAGGATAGTGGTCCTCAAACTTCATTATGTTCAAGGATCATTTGGAAACCTTGTTAAAAATGCAGATCCCAACTCCCCTTCCCACCCAGATATTGAATTAGCATATGAAGAGAGGGATCCAGGAATCTCTTGAGGTCTGTTTATGAAAACCTGAGAGATTCTGGTGCAGATGGTACATTAACCACATTTTACATACTCTCCAGTGATGTCTTCACACTTAATATCCTTCAAGAGGGTCTAGTCACTCAGAGTGATCTTAAATTCCATGGACTTGATAATGCATTAGAACTGAAGACCATTTATGGGGGACAGGAGATGGCTGAGGCTAAGGATTATTTTAGAATAATAGAATCAAAATTGTAAACTTGAATGGATTTAAATATTGTCTGGAAGTTTGGACCATAAGAGGAAGAATAAATTGACCACAGCTACATGGTTATCCTAAGAAGTGGCTGGGGTGGAACTTGGTTTTACTGGCCTCGTCAGTGCCTGGTAATAGAATGGCTCAGAAATTACCAGGTAAATACAGTTAGTCAAAAATGTCCATTTCTGATTGGCATCTATCAATCTAGCCCAGAAAATTTCTGGCCAACTTAATGAATAGTGCAACTAGCCCTGAGGTGGCCTTAATGGGTTTTCTTCACAGGAAGGAAGAAGTGTCCAAGCTAATAAGAGTGATAGTTATTTCTGCTTCCAGCACATTCCTTGTACAATGTGTGATTTGGAAGCCTTGTCCTGTAATTTAGTGGAGCTAGAGCTGTAGGAACACTTTAAGGTTATTAATAACTAGCCAACTGACAAAAAAAGTGGTAGTTAAAAGTGAACCTAGTCTGCAAGGGGGATGGATAAGCAAATGAGTAGAGGGAAAGGACAGCGAATAAGAAATTTGCATTTATTATGCTGTTAATGAGTGCTGTATGATTTGCAAACTATTTATCTCTATAATTAAATGTCTTTTAAGAACTTTTTGAAAAAAATATTTATTTTATTTATTTGAAAGAGTTACAGAGAGAGGCAGAGACAGAGAGAGGTCTTCCATCCGCTGGTTCACTCCCTGATGGCCACAATGGCCAGAGCTGAGCCCATCTGAAGCCAGGAGCTAGGAGCTTCTTCCGGGTCTTCCACGTGGGTGCAGGGACCCAAGGACTCGGGCCATTTTCTATTGCTTTCCCAGGCCATAGCAGAGAGCTGGATTGGAAGAGGAGTAGTTGGGTCTCGAATCAGCACCCATATGGGATGCCAGTGCTTCAGGCCTGGGCTTTAACCCGCTGTGCCACAGCACTGGCCCCTTTTAAGAACTTTTAATTCATAGAATGCATGAAATATAATTAAGAAAAGTCCTTCCTTATATAGATAAGAACGTGACCACTTATGGCAAAAGGACAAATAGTGTAAAAAGGTTATAATCTTCCAACCCTACAAAGGCAGGGTTGAGCATACAGAAGCATTTAACTATGCAGGTTAGCCTTGTTGTCAATGGAGATGCGTCTGAAAATCTGTAAAAGGTTATAATCTTCCAACCCTACAAAGGCAGGGTTGAGCATACAGAAGCATTTAACTATGCAGGTTAGCCTTGTTGTCAATGGAGATGCGTCTGAAAATCTGTAATCCTTTTGGATGAAGTCAAATTATAATCAAGAATGATTCTATATTTACTTCAATGTTCCTTTCTAGTTGAATCCACACCTTCCCACCTGATGTGTTTGAATTCAGCTTTTAAAAGGACAGAAATTGATTGTTGATGGCATCTAATGGTTTTGAATGGTTTCTTTGAATGATGTGGATCAGAGAACTATGCCAAAATCCCTATGTGTCCTCTGTAGTCATTGTTGAGAGACTAAGGGGGGGACAGAACTGATGGGAAGTGGTTGGAGAGGATTTAAGTATTGATTTTGTATTTGGGCTATGCAGCTTTATGGTTATTTTCATGTAAAGATTCAATAATTCTGTGATTCCAACCAAGAAGGAGGATGGCCTGACTCTGTTTCAGACAAAATGCTGACTGCTATTGCCTAAGAGGATGAAGAGAAGTCCATCCCCAAAGAGCAGAAATAACTAGAGCTATTCCTAAGTGCCAACTGCTGAAAATACTCAGCAAAAGGCAAGAGGAGGAGGAAAAAGTGGGAGAAAGAAAAGGAATCTCCTGGGTGGGAACAGCAGGCGTGATCAGAGGAGTAAGAGATTCCTTCAGTGTGTTTCCCGTTGGAAAGGCAATGTTCAGAAGTGTCACTCACATTCGAATTGCAAATCCTTATGTTTCTCTAGCCATGTATACCCTACTGGGCAACGCAAATGGAGCAACCTGTGCATTTCCATTCAAGTTTCAAAACAAGTGGTACGCGGATTGCACAAGTGCAGGGCGCTCAGATGGATGGCTCTGGTGTGGAACAACCACAGACTACGATGCTGATAAGCTCTTTGGATTCTGTCCAGTGAAATGTAAGTGACTGCTTTCATTGAGGAAAGTTTGGCAGGCTCAGGATGACTGCACAATAAGACCTTGCATGGATCTACAGCATTTTTTCCCAGAGTGATTTCACCTTTATTATTTTATTATATCCCACCACAGCCCCTTACTGTTATCATGGTCCCAATTTTAGGGTGAAGAAAATAATCCATAGTGACTGAAGACCAGCATATAGATCCTCTGACTCTGAGTACTGGACACTTAAAAGTTTATTAATTCATTTGAAAGGCAGACACACACACACACACACACACACACACACAGAAAGGGGGAGAGAGAGAGAGACAGAGAGAAAGAGACGGGGGTGGGGAGAGATCTCATCCAATGGTTCATTCCCCAAATGCCTGCTCAGTGGAGGTGGAGGTAAGGCAAAACTTGGAGCTAGGAATGCAATTCAGGACTCCCACACGGGTGGGAGGAACTCGATTACTTGAGCCATCACTGCTATTGCCCAGGGTCAGCAAGAGTAGGAAGCTTGCATCAGGAGCCAGAGCCAGGTATTAAACACAGGCATTCAAATGTGGGTTGTGAGCTACACCAAAGGCCGGCCCTTCAGCCTAGAGCTTTCTGTGTGGATTTGAATCTTGCTAAGAACACCAGACTACATGCCAATGACCCACTATTCCTTGCAATTAGCAGTTATTTTCTGAAACTGTAGGACAAAGTACACTGTATATGATACACTATCTATTCAACATTGGCAGTAGGTGAACTATTTCTCTATATCCCAGGTGCTTTACTTTTTTTTTTAAAGATGTATTTATTTTATTTGAAAATCAGAGTTACACAGAGAGAAAAGGAGAGGCAGAGAGAGAGAGAGAGAGGTCTTCCATATGCTGGTTCACTCCCCAGTTGGCCGCAACGGCTGGAGCTGTGCCGATCTGGAGCCAGGAGCTTCTTCCTGGTCTTCCATGCGGGTGCAGGGGCCCAAGGACTTAGGCCATCTTCTACTGCTTTCCCAGGCCATACAGAGAGCTGGATCAGAAGTGGAGCAGCTGGGTCTCGAACCAGCGCCCATATGGGATGCTGCACTGCAGGTGGTGGCTTTACCTGTTAAGCCACAGTGATGGCCCCGCAAATGCTTTACTTTTGTCAACCATAGACCATAGATAAAAAACAATATGCATGATGCCACAAAGATGGGTCAGATGGAGAAAGAGATGTGAGGGGCTCCTGCATTTAATTTTGTATGAATGTAATGAAAAGGCTCTTTGTGTTGAAAATGATAGTAATTAATACCCTTTTAAAGTTTACCTTAGGAAGAATGTTATTTAGTTTAACACAGCTACAAATCAATGCAGTGGGTAATTTATAAGCTTGAAGCAGGTTTAAAATGAAAGTTTAAATTTTATTGCAATCATGTCAAATAAATGGTGCTGTGTTATTTCAGCAGAAAGGCATCAGAACAGATGAAGTCCTGGTGTTCTTTCCATGCTTAAGAATCTGTAAAGAGAGGCCAGCATTGTTGTACAGCAGGTTAAGCCACCACTTGCAATGCCAGCATCCCCTATGAATGCCGGTTTGAGTCCCTGCTTCTCTGTTTCAAATACAGCTCCATGCTAATGCCTGGGAGAGCAGTGGACGATGGGCCAAGTACTTGTGCCCCTGCCATCTATGTGGGAGTCCCAGATGGACTTCCAGGCTATTGGCTTGGCCTGGCCCAGCCCTGGCTGTTGCAGCCATTTGGGGAGTAAACCAGTGAGTAGAATATCTTTCTCTCCGTCTCTCCCTCTCTCTAACTCTGCCTTTCAAATAAATAAAAATAAATCTTTTTAAAAAGGCTCTGTAAAGAGTCAGCGGGTTTTAGGTGGGAGGCGGAGCTGGAGCCCAGGAAGAGGGACAAGGAAGAGGTCTTTGATTCACCTTCCTCATCCCTACACATGCTCTTTCTGTTTCTGGCTCCCCACCTCATCCCAGACTTCTTACCCCTTGCTCCCTCCTGCTCCTTCAGACTGTATCAGCGCAGCTTCTGTTCCCTGGCACCACCCGGAGCTCTCTGTCCTGCTCCCCTGCGAAAGGGCAGGAAGAGGGGAAGCATCTGAGGAAGTCTGGATGGTGTGAGACTGCCTGCACTATGAGAGCATCACTCACAATGAAATTTTCGTGACCACAAATCTGCGTCTAAGCCTTATTATAAAGTAACACAAATTCCAAATATTATCTTCATCTGTCAAATTAAAGCCAGCTTCTAGGCATGTAGTTGTTTGTCTTTTTTGATTTATAATCCCTAAGCATCCCACTGAAGAGAAATTATTTGATTTCTCAGCCCTGCACATGACTGTACACATCTTCTGCATCTGGCCCCTTTGTGCTGGGAGAAGGCCCCCAAAACTCACAGGTTTCACGTTCATAGGGACACTGCTTGTCTGGTCTTGGATGGGGTCTATGTATTTGCCTCTGTTATATCAACCTTTAGAGATCTGATTTCCATAGAGTTTTATAGATGTCTCATTTTTGTATGAGAAGTCTTTGTCTGCAAGAATTGAGATTTTTTCTGAAGATAAAACATTCGCTTTGCAGTGATCCAGGAGTGTCTTTCTACTTCATTTAGAAAAAATCATGTTTTCTAAACCTGCTATTCTGGAATGTATAGGAGTATGTATTTCATGGGTTTGACTATAGCAACCTCTACTTCACTGAGGCTGACAAATGAGTATTTGGATACATATGTGATTTAATGAATGAAATGTGAGAGCAAATGGAGTCACCCAGTCATACACACAAAATGCTCACAGCCTTGGATATGTGTTAGAAAAATACCCTATGATCAATGGAATAGTTTCTTAGTCCTGTTCTGTTAATTTATATCGTCACAGCTAAATTTTGTATTTTTTCCTATTATGAAAAGTAAAACATTGCTTTATTTCAGTATGCATTAAAATTTTAAAGCACATTTGATTCATTTCATGCTTTCCTTAAAGGGATTTGAAAATTTCCATTCTATTGTATTTTCTAGTCCTTCCAAAAGAGTATTTTATTTTATATTAACTTTAAAATAGCAGGTTCAATACAGGAAAGTGAGGAACCAGTTATTGACCTAGTGACACTTAATGTAAGCTGTTCATTGTCCTTTACATTGTTTATTGCAATGTTTTCCTTCTATTTAGACATTCATTTTCAAGTAACATGAGAACAGGAAAAGGAAAAGACCCTGTTGTCTCAGTTCTCCAGAGCTTGCAACTTTAGCTTTCAACATTGGTTGTGCTGGTTGATTGTGGGAATGTGAACTCTTTGGAGGAGATGATGTATAGTCAGCAAACCTATACATTCACTGAGAAATAAGTGTTAATTCCTGGGTTTGAAATGCAAAATATTCTTTCCTTTAAATGAAGAGAAGAGCCAATTATATTTCCTGCTTTGGTCATTTTCCTTTCCTTTCCTCTGTGCCTGGGCAGGAAATACTCCTTGATTTTAGTATTCACTTTTTTTGTTTACTGTATTATAAACAAAGCCGCCAAATACCTAAAAATTTTTGTTTAAAATGCCTCCATCATGTAATAAACCCAAAGTAATTCTCATTTGGATGATCTCACTTACATGGCCATTAAACTTGAAAGGCCTTGGGTAATTATAATTTAGCATTATGTGTTCAGCTTTATTTTTATATAAACATATAAGGGTGTTGCAGTTAAAATATCTTTCTACGCTGGTGTCACATTTTGAGTAACTTTCTTTCTCTTCCATGTGCCAGGGGACCACAGGTTTCATATCCTAAGGATGTGGGATGTGTATGCCTAAGAGGTCACGGTGGTTTCCCATCAGACACAAGCCACAGTTAGGTACATGGGTAAAATTCACCACAATGCAGGCTGTAGGTTTATGGGAACTGCCCAATTTCATACCAAGTTGAGTACTTCTCAGAAAATTTGAGAAGTTATATAATCTCTTTTTCTCTTATAAATAAATCAAGAGTATTCCTTCACATGGCTTGTAAGTAGAAATTGTTATTCAAAAGAGAAAAAAGGATATTTTCACAACACGAAACATGCAAACATTTTTATTTGTTCACTAGCTTCCCAAACATCTTATATGTAAGAGGCTGAATGTAATATTTATCTGTATATTTGTTACTGAACTTTCATAGAGTAGATCTGACTTTACAGAGTATGTTGGAAATCATACTGTTGCAAAGGAAAAAAATTATCTCAGATAATTATCTCTTTACTCTGAGGGAAGGAAAACTAACAATCAACCAGTACTGTTGCTAAAAGCTTTCCTTATACTGAATACAAGCGAGGAGGAAACGAGACTCCAACAGTTAATAATTGAACCAAGGTCAAGCCACTAGTGAGTGGCAGCACCTCAGGTGTGGTTCCAGGACCTTTTTGTAGTACTCTTGTGTTTCTTATCTCTTCTCCCTTTCCTTTATGGAGATTCAGGGAATCGGGCTCTATTCTTTGTTCTTTTTTGTTTGTCTCACTTCCCAACTCATCTCCTTCCAAATATCCCAACAGAAAAACAGGGAGATGATGCCTTGCTCACTTGCTTTAGGCACATGGGAGGGATTCTCTATGGTTCACTCTGAACCATCACTCTTCATTTCAGGAGCGAAGAAAATCTCATTGGCATTTGAAAATAAGCAAAAGGAGAAACAAAGAAGATGGAAGAGAATGCTTCAACCTATAATGCCTCCAAGATGGTTTATAAAATGTTGCTCACCAATCATGTTTTCTATGCCTAATGCAACAAATTCTATTGACTTGTTTCACAGTTGAGGGAAGTGAAAGCCTGTGGAATAAAGATCCATTGACCAGCATTTCCTACCAGATAAACTCCAAATCTGCTTTAACGTGGCACCAGGCAAGGAAGAGCTGCCAACAACAGAATGCTGAGCTCTTGAGCATCACTGAGATACATGAGCAAACCTACCTGACAGGTAAAGCCATGAAAAAGAGAACCATGCTGTAGGTAAAAATCAGAATTACTTCATTTCTGTATAGTGTAACTTAATAGTAGACAGCACAAGTGATTGTAACCACCGTGATATAGTCAGTACCTAAGCAGATAACACAGATGATATGACAAATTTATACTCTGAAAATGAAACGGGAGTCAGTACCTTTGCTGCCTTTCATGAGCTAGCTTTGTTCTGTTGGCTATGACAGTCAGATTGTACTAAGAAAAATTCTGAGTAAACGATGCCACAGTCAATGGGCAAATGTGATGGACACAAGGTGGTGGAACCATGCTGATCAAATGTTCACTATTTACGTCTAACTGGAAGTCAGGGGTCTCCCGTTGGCATTGTGGAGTTCAAGATGTTAAAATGAGGTATCTGATGGGGCCAGCAGTGGTGCAGTAGGTTAATCCTCCACCTGTGGTGCCGGCATCCCATATGGGTGCCGGTTCTAGTCCTGGCTGCTCCTCTTCCAATCCAGCTCTCTGCTGTGGCTTGGGAAAGTGGTAGAAGACGGCCCAAGTCTTTGGGGCCCTGCACCCACATGGGAGACCAGGAAGAGGCACCTGGCTCCTGGCTTCAGATGGGTGTAGCTCTGGCTGTTGCGGCCAACTGGGGAGTGAACCAACAGAAGGAAGAGCCTTTCTCTCTGTCTCTCCCTCTCACTGTCTGTAACTCTGCCTTTCAAATAAATAAATAAATAAGTAAGTAATCTTAAAAAAAAAAAGTGAGGTATCTGGGGCTGTTACCGGAGAATGGCAGGGTTCTTGTCTTCGCGCAAGAAAGGATTCAGGCATGAGACAGAGTAGTGGAAAGTAAAAGTAGCAAGGTTTATTAGGGAAAGGACATCCTTAAGGATGGATGGGCACCTCTCCAGACAGAGCCTGAGAGAGAGTGCCCAGTTGCTTGGACTGGGGGTGGGGAAGGAGCAAGGTTACATGGTTGAGTAGAGAGATTACACCTGACCAGGTCAGGCGGGTGGCTCAGCAGAGAGGCAGAGTGCTGAGTGTGCAGTCCGGTTGAGGCTGGGGGTTTTTAAGGAGATGGGTCTTTGTCTTCACACATCTCCTCCCGAAACAAAGGATTTTATCGATGTAAATATTAAGAAGCTCCTATCTGAGTTTTCCCTTGAAGGTATCAGACAGGAGGGATGCTAGCTGGGTTTAGAGGAGGGGTGAGCAGGACTCCCTGGAGAATGGGGATCCGGAGCAGGGTGTTTGAAATGCAGATACTGGGCTGCATATGGGAGATTGTGGAAGATTTGTCAGGCAGAAGGAGTGGGAACCCCCACCTGGCAGGTTATCAGGTGGAAGGGGGCAGGGCAGGATGCGAATACCGGGCTGCCCCTGAAACATTATCAGGATGATTTTGAGATGCAGCATATGCTGGACATAGACGTCTTCTCTTTAGGCCTGTTACACACACATAAGCTCATATCTAACTTCCTGCCTAACAGGGCAAGCCAAGAGCTGCTCTAGAACTCAAAACCCTGAGTCTTTTTTTTTTTTTTTAAACCTGCAGGCTCTACTGGTTTTTGAGTCTCATTAATATTCTTTCCACAGCATATTGTTGCTTTTTTAAACACCGTTCTTATAGCATTATTAAAATAAAATTAAAAGAGCTTGTGTTGGTTTGGAAAGAAAGTATCAGGTGTAGCTTTTAAAATCCAAACTTGGGAAACCAGGGAGATTAGCACTAGAAATGAATTTGGGGGCAAAAGCATTCCTACTTGCTTGCATCCGGTATCCCTTCCTTCAGCTTCCCAGACGCTGCTTCTGCACGGATCTCTGATCACATGACTAGCACATTCAAAACACCCTTAGTGGCTTCCCACTGCCCATCAGACAGTTAATAAAACAGCCTGACTTCACTTTCGAAGGTTGTCATTGTTTCACCTACTATTGTTCTTTTTCATGCATTTTACTGTCTGGACAAAAAAAAGTCTTGTGTTTCTTATGGATGACCCAGATGTCTCACACTCTCCCCTCCACATCTTTCCCCGTGCCATTTAAAACTGTGCATTTTCCCAAACTGGATTCAGTTGTGGTGCAGTCTTCTCCATCTACATTTCTCTTATTTACTTCTTGCCACCTTTGTGACAGTTGAATATATGTGCCACATCCCCCATGAGACTATGTTAACTTTCTATTTTTTGTGTATTCATTCCACAAGATAGTTAGCACCTGTGTGCAAGCCCTTAGGACACCAAAGCTACCCCTCTCCTGTCCAAATGGAGCTTGAAATCTGATGGGGAGAAGAGACAAGCAAGAAAAGAAATGAATAGGTACAGATGATGGTGGATGCCACAAAGGATGCATACTTAGAACCATGTCGAGTGCAGATTAGAGGGCACATGGCTGAAAGTGAGGAATGTCTTGTGAATGCAGATGCCATTCCCCCAGACCCCCAGTGAGATTGACATTGAACTTTCTTTCCAAGGGAGAGGGTCTGAGTGGATGTTTGTTGACTGTCCAGCAATGATGCAGCAAAATGCAAATAGCCATGTATTAATCCATCCTCCTGTCTGGACAACAGGACAGTTAGTTTATGGCAAGAAGACGGTATGTGCAGTGGTTCTGCCGTGTGAAGTTGCTCATTTATCATCTCAGAACTTTATTACAGTTAAGGAGGACCAAACTCTAGAGATTCTAGATCACTAACTGTGGTGAAGGGGCTAGGATTCTGCACTTTCATCAACCTCCCAGGTGATTTTGGAGCAGGAGTTAAAGGTACCACACTTGGCAAAACATGGTGTTAGCAGGTATCAACACCGGGCAGTAGAGTGTAGTGGTTAGGGGCTCAGAATCTGGAGCCAGGATGTCTGGCTCCCCACTCTATGAAGCTGCGGGGTCTTGGAGGAATACCTGAGGCTCCCATGCTTGCATGGCTTCAGGTGTTATGGGGATAATGCGGATGATCCACCATGAGGGCTACGGCACATCCCCTGACCTTGCCTGTTTGCCAGCATTTCTGGTTTTCCCAGTGGCTTTGGTTGGCTACTTTCATCAGCTGCGACCCCTGATCCCTGGCAGTAATTAGCAGAGAGGCTGAGGCTAGAAAAGTGGTGTGACCTCACAGTATGCAGTCTGAAATACAGACATCGGATTCTGCCTCAGCTGGCTCAATTTTTCTGTTATGCCTTGGCTTTTAAGGCTTTTTGACAAAAGACCAGGGTGATTGATAAGTTCACACATGTGTGAAAATGAGAAAGAGAAGAAAGCTCAGAAAGAGATGCGAGTCTGTTTATGTGGATAATTAAGGACTAGAAAAGACGCTGTAAGACAGCTGTGGGCTATTCGTGTCAAGAGTTGAACTGGTTGCAGTTGGCTTGTGTTGTTTTGCACGGGGACTTGTTTGTGTATTGTATTGTCTTGACTTTTCAAACTCTTATTTGTTTCCTGGGTTTCTGGAAGCTGAAGGACAGATGGGTTCCTTTTGATTCTCCTCACTAACTCCACAGTAGAAAAGGGTGTTCGGAGCGGCCAGCAGCTCTGCCCAGCCGCGCCTATCAGACTGGGGCAGCCGGAAATGCTGCCCGCATCGGCAGTGCTGGTATGGTGCCCATCAGGCGAGCAGACAAGCCCTAAGAGACTCACCTCAGATACGGATTTGAACCTTCTCCAAGCCTCTGGAATTTTAGTCAGCAAATTTTAACTGGAATCTAGATAAGAATGGCTTCTCTAATAAGATTCAGAGTACTTCCTGCCGTTAAGTCAAAAATACCACGTATTCAGGGAAGAAAGTCCGACAGGAAATCTAAAAATTAAAATAGTGGAAAGATATTCTTTTATTGTTGAAGAAACACATTCACGACCTTTGGTGTTTATTGCCATGTATTGGGGAAGAATCTAGAAAATAAGAACGTGAGTGGGGGGGGTTGTGATCCACCCCATTTTGGAAAAATATACTTTAAAAATGAAAAAAGAAAGCCCTGCAGATAGTTATACTTTTAAGTAAGGGTTTTTTTTTCAAGGTGAACATTCTGAGGAATAAATATCATTTTTCGAAATGTATAAGCCAGTTTGGTAACTCGGAGATTAAATTCACTGTCATTAAATAGCTGTGTGTACCAAACACTGGGTTTTACTTCTAAAGCCACACTAACCTTGTAAATGAATAACACTGTGACCAATTTATAGGCGAGACCAGAGAGGAGGAGAGAGAACGGAGGACACTTGGCCTACCTTATGTTCGTGGAACTCAGTCCTGTCTTTTATTGCACTGTGGCAGTGTCTCCCTAATAAATAAGTAGGAACCTGGAGAATCCCAAAGCATTAAGAACCCTAAACGTACATGTCTGTCTCTCCTTGTCCCTGGGATGTTTCCTGAATCAGAAGTCTGACAACATGTGCAGGATTAGGATTTACAGAACCGAAAAAAGAGATAGGAAGTGAAATTTGGCTTGTTCCCCTGATTGCTTGACCAGTTTCCTGTGGTGCTGCCTGGAAAACAATTTGGACTCTATGATGTTACTTCAAAAAGTTCATGGAAAATGGATTAGAAATTTATTGTGGTGCAAAAGAATTTTGAAATCCATGCATAATTTTTTGTAATGTTTTCCATGAACTTTCTTTCCAAAGACCTCTTTAAACATGGATTTCAAAAGCTTTTTGCACCAAAATAAATATATCTTTTAACCATTTCCCAAAATCTTTTTGAAGTACCTTGGAATAAAAGTAAAAATACCAATGTAACATGGAGGATTAATACATCTTGTATCATGACTAAGTTTAAAAATCAGTATTTGGGGGGTGGTGCTGTGGCAAACCGCCTCCTGCAGTGCCAGCATCCCATATGGGCTCTGGTTTGAGTCCTGGCTGCTCCACTTCTGCTATGGCCTGGGGAAGCAGTGGAAGATGGCCCAAGTCCTTGGGCCCCTGCTTCCATGTGAGAGATCTGAAAGAAGCTCCTGGCTCCTGACTCCATATTGGCTCAGCTCCTGCTGTTGTGGCCAGTTGGTGAGTGAACCAGCAGATGAAAGCCCTCTCTCTTTCTCTCTCTCTCACTCTCACTTTTACTCTCACTCTTTCTCTCTCTACCTCTGCTTCTCTGTAACTCTGCCTTTCTAATAAATAAATATATCTTTAAAAAAGTCAGTATTTGACCATTTTAGACAGTGCATGTAGTAAATTTAAAAATTAACACATGGAATTGATGCTTTGTTTGGCAATACTAAAAATTTTTGGTTTGCTCTTTTATAAAATTACAAAAGCACATTAGAGAAAAAGCTTGTGGATGATGCTTATATACATTAAGCAATATAGTTAACATACTGTTTCTTAATCACACCTTTTGTCAACACTGATTCAACCTGGAGTTACTACTAGTAATAGTAATAATAATAGCAGTAGTTTACATTTATTTGACACGTACTAGATGTCAAGTCCCGTCTTTAAAAGAATTAATTTAATTCTTCCAGACAAGCTTAGATGTATCTAGAGCTGATGAGGAATGTCAAAGGATAGATAATCCTCTCAAAGACTGATTTCCTTTCTCCTTGTGCCAAACAGAGTAATTTAATTAAACAAACTCAGACAAAATCTACTTTTCTTTTTTTTTTTTTTTAAAGATTTATTTATTTATTTGAAAGGCACAGTTACAGAAAGAGAGAAAAAAATAGAGACAAAGAGAGAGATCTTCCATCTGCTGGTTCACTCCCCAAATGGCTGCAAGGGCCACAGCTGAGCCCTTCCAAAGCCAGGATCCAGGATCCAGGAGCCTCTTCCTGGTCTCCCAAATGGGTGCAGGAGCCTGAGAACTTGGGCCATCTTTGGCTGCTTTCCCAGGCACATTAGGAGAGAGCTGGATCATAAGTGGAGCAACTGGGAATCCAGCTGGTGACCACATGGGATGCCAGTGTCAGATGGTGGCTTTACTCACTATGCCACAGCGCTGGCCCCTTAATTTTTCTCTATGTCTGTGAATTATTTACAGTTTTGAAAACTTAAATGCTCTTTTCCTAAATGATGTTTTCTAAAATCCCAAAGTAATTCATTTGGGGAATAGCTATCTTTAACATTTTTGAAATGCTACTTTTAGGAGCATTTCCTCTAATATACGCCACTGTAATGTAATTATACCCAAGTAAGGGCAATTTCAAAGAACTTGTGAAATAGTGTTAATAGAGTAATTATTACTATAAAAATATCATCATCATCATGCTGATCCCAGAAGACTTTCAAGGTACAGTGTTGTAGACAAGTTTCTCTTCTTACCACCTTATAATTTATCTATGTGCATGAATGAGTTGGGCTGACACTTTTTGGTTGATTTTTTTGACTTACTCTAAAGAGACATAAGTGGTAGTATACCCAACATAATTTTAATAACTGTATGTAAAACAATAAAATGAAATAGTTGATGATGACATGAGTTTCTCTATAATTGGTTATATATTGATGAATTTTTATCACCTTTTTTTAAAATGAATAGAATGATCCTTGATGACACTCATCCTGGAGATTTAAACACACATAGATTTCCCTTTTGATAATTTCATCTCCTTGGTCCAGTTTTATAATAAATATTTTTACATTTGAGGTAGAATTCTAACATTGAAGAACCAACAGTTTTCACCAACAGAGATGAGTCTGGCACCGAGCTGCTATTTGGCAGCAATGACATATATTAGTAGTATCTGTCTAGTTGTTTTCCTTAACGGTGCTCTAAATTTAAAATAGTCTAGAAAAGTATTATAATAACTCATAGGAAAATTTAATTAAAATATGTTGAATTCACTGGAAAAACAAAATTGAACTCTGGATTCCAATCCTGATCCATCAACACTCTGTTCACCCTTTTATTACTCTGTCTTCAGATGCCTCACCTGAAGAATGAAGGAATTGGACTAGATAACTCCCACATTCTCACTATTCATGAGAAAATATGTAACAGTCAAGGTGAAAGGGTTTGAAGTCTAGTTAGATCTGGGTTGGAACTTTGACAAAATTCTCTCAGCCTCAGTGTCTTTGTTGTCAAGGGAAGTGACATTTGAGCTTGCTTTCGATTGTTAGGATACTCAAAGGAAAATGTTCCTCATTATGATCGCTTCCCTCCTGCAGGGAGGCATTTTGATTCAAGCACCTCATTCTGATGTTAAATCTCACTGTGTGTCTGAATACTGGTTTTGCTTTTTGTCTTTTTCTTATATAGGATTAACCAGTTCTTTGACTTCAGGACTCTGGATTGGGCTTAACAGTCTGAGTTTCAACAGTGGTTGGCAGTGGAGTGGTGGAAGTCCCTTCCGATATTTGAACTGGTTACCAGGTAGGGTTGAGTCTGGCTGTGGTTGAACTGATCCAAATTGAATTTACTTGGGTACCATGAAGACATTTATGATCTCACGCGGGGTCTCAAAGGGAAGAACTTGGAGTCTTTGCCCGTTGGAGTCCATTTCTCTCCTTGCTTTGGAATTTGCCGGCTAGATTTGAATACACTAAAACTCTTAATGTTAAACAAGCTCCCTGGGATAAGGACTTGTTTTTCCAGAATCACCACACAGATCGGTACAGGTCTCTGTTTAAAGTATAAATTCTCAGAGTATCCTTGACTTGTTAGGTATCCTATTCAAAAGCAAATGTTGCAGCTACTCTTGACCCTGATTTCTAGCTATAGTAGGTACTGACACTATCTACTTGATGTTGCCTCGACCTTGCTGTCGCCGTTGGAATGTTCACGCAGCAACAGTGATGAGTTTGGACCTGGCCCTTTCATCTTTTTCTGTGGCTGACCTTTGATTCTCTGTTCATTATTTTTTGAATTTTATAATGTCCTGATTGAAAGTGTTTTGTGGCCGGTGCCGCGGCTCACTAGGCTAAATCCTCCACCTTGCGGCGCTGGCACACTGGGTTCTAGTCCCGGTCGGGGCACCGGATTCTGTCCCAGTTGTTCCTCTTCCAGGCCAGCTCTCTGCTGTGGCCCGGGAGTGCAGTGGAGGATGGCCCAAGTGCTTGGGCCCTGCACCCCATAGGAGACCAGGAGAAGCACCTGGCTCCTGCCTTCGGATCAGCGTGGTGTGCCGGCCGCGGCGGCCATTGGAGGGTGAACCAAAGGCAAAAGGAAGACCTTTCTCTCTGTCTCTCTCTCTCACTGTCCACTCTGCCTGTCCAAAATAAATAAATAAATAAATAACTAGAAAGAAAGAAAGAAAGTGTTTTGTGTATCTCAAGCCATAGATAATGCTACATACAATTCAAACATTATATATTATATCTACAGACATAAAAATTGTGAATTTCAGTGAATGCCAATTATTTTAGGTTGCAGAATTTCTCATTATCTTGAGTTGTGGGTATTTGCAACATTGCTGTCACTGTTACAATGATCTATTTTCTCTGGTTTTTGATAAAACAGAGCTGGATTTAAAATACTGTCTCCATCACAGATTATAATATCCCAAACAGTACTTTCTTTTGACAACTTGTAGTTTGATTGTAGGAAAATACAGTCAAGGGATGATTAAACCTTTCACAGCTTTCTAATGTTTGAGAGAACAGAAAATGCTGTGAACTAATTATTTCTACATTGTCATAACTTATAAGTAACAGAACATAAAAGAAGACTAATTGCTAAATACAAGCTTCACAGCTAAAGCAAGTATTCAGAGAAAGCAAAAAGACCAATGATAATTTTTCATTTTGTTCAATACCAGTGAACGTAATGTACCATCTTGGATCATGAGGAAATAGTGCAGTTAGCAATTAATGATATCTGCTGTAGGAGAGGAGAGGAGTAGCATATTGGTCACATCTTTATCAATTTTGCTATGGATGATACTCATATGATGTTCCTTGATATGGTCAGACTTCTTTTAAAGCCTCTAAATGAATTTCCCATTTGTCCCAGAAAACAGAACTCTCCATTTTCTATACTGATTTATAAAACTATATTCCAAATTGGTGCTACAGCATATATGATGCTTTAAATTTGTTATATTTTACTATGAAATTCCTCTTTCAGTGCATTTCTTCAATGTGGATGGTTGTTTTTTTTTAAAGATTTATTCATTTATTCAAAAGTCAGAATTACAGTGTGTGTGGGGAAGGAGACAAAGAGAGAGAGAGAGAAAGAGAAAGAGAGATATCTTCCATTCTCTGGTTCACTCCCCAGATGACTGCAATGGCCAGCAGCAAGCCAGGCTGAAACCAGGAGCCAGGAGCTTCATCCTGGTCTCCCCTGTGGATGAGGGGCCCAAGTACTTTGGCTATCTTCACTGCTTTTCCTAGGTCATTAACTGGGAGCCAGGTTGGAAGTGGAGCTGTGGGGACGGGAACCAGCGTCCATATGGGATGCTGATGTTGCAGGTGGCAGCTTTACCTGCTTACACCACAAAGTGGCCCCTGTTGCCTGTGTCTCAAGTGTCAATCAACTATTTTCTTTTGGAATATGGGCTGTATATATCACAGAATGTCCTTTTTTACGGTTTAAGACTTAACTTGTTTGCATGTCCCGTCAGTCAGATTAAACTAGAGGATGCTGATTGGGCCGAATCAGATCATTACATAGTAATAATTATTTATTAAGAAACTAGAATTTATTTTTCTCTTTTTTGCTAAATTATTATAAACACTAGGCAAGTCATTTTATTTGTTTTTCTGCTTGAGAGTTTTCTGCTTGAGGGTGATATTTAACCACTTACATTCTATCAGTTCAGTGAGAATATGTGGGAGGTTAAATTTGTTGATGGTGAGAATGAAACAAACACTCTTCCTTATTAAATCAAATTCCTGAGGAGCAGGTGCAAGATTCAGTCACTTTCTCAAATAGTATGAGAGTTTCTTTAAACTAAAATTAGAAACATCATGGAATACTGGTTATTGTAGAAATTGTTTAGACAAGCTTTTAATTGAGTACTTTCCAAGTAATGCATCTATTAAAATCTACTTACATTTGTAGAAAGGATATTTTACATTAATGATATATTTATGTGAATTCAAATACGGAGTTCTAGTAAACAGTTAAAGGCCTGTAATCAATATTCTAAAGTTGGTAGTTGTATTGTATTGATAAGTAAACATTTTGTAAGGTTTGCTAACAACATAGTAATAAGTAACAACTATAAAATGTATTATTGTTTCTTGAAAACTTGTAGAACTGAAACCTCATCTGTTTGTTCAGTTGCCCTGTTATCTTGGTCACAATCTAAATACATTTGAAAAACCTCTTTATACTTCTAATAATTTCTTTATGTTTTTCAAATAATCTTCAGAATATCTGATATGCGCTTCATTGAGCAGGTTGTATAATATCCATCTTGTAGGAATGGGGAGTGAAGTTCAGGCACAGGTTAGACACATGTCAATGGTCACAAAGTAGAATTGTTAACAGAATATGGCTTATTCGTCCTGTTTTCAGGTGTGTGATGCAGCTAGTTTTTAGAACACTGGTCTTAAAATCATGTTTTAGGGTACAAAAAGCATGAGAAATTTCTCAATGCATGTGCCCATTGCATTAGTGACAGTGACTTTCTCTGGCTCCTTTAACAGTTTGCACTAAGCAGTGGAGGAGGGGTTAGCTGCTGAAAGTGCTTTTCAGTAGTCTGAGATGAACCTGCTGAAAGTCCTGATTCTGGGAGGATGGCATGCCGGGCTTCCAGTGTCCCTTCCCCTGTCTTTCTTTCTTGTCTCCTCTCCTTTATTTAACTGAAGCTGTTTCCTCCATGTTCAGAGATTCCCCAGCCTGAGCCTTACAGTTAAGTTGACTTACTTTTTTATGGTGGGTATTGAAAATGTGTAATGCCATTTGTTTGGAACATTATGTTTTTTAGGTACCTCTTTATGATCCATAATCTAACCCAGCAAGATTATTTGCTTTAAGGGCTAACTTTCATAGTTATTAATGGGAAAAAGTCCATTTTAAGGAAGTATACGTGTATGATCAACGTTTCAGGCACTGGAATGACCCAACCATAGGAAACAAATAGATACGGATCGCGTCTCTTGCGCTGAAGTCAGTGAATACTTATTTGGGAGTTTGTAGCCATTACATTCTGAGGATAAACATGTGAAGCTGGGGAGCGAAGGGGAGCTACCTAGCTACCTACTTTGAATCGTAGAGTAACACCACTTTACCTTTTCCTTTTCCTGAAAGGAAGTCCATCGGCAGAACCTGGAAAAAGCTGTGTATCACTAAATCCTGGAAAAAATGCTAAATGGGAGAATCTGGAATGTGTTCAGAAACTGGGCTATATTTGCAAAAAAGGCAATACTTCTCTGAATTCATTTGTTATTCCCTCAGGTAAGTGATCTGTTTTGTCTGAAGTGTGTAAGATGTTGGAATTTAATTTAACGCATAAGATGATAGCGTGGTTGTAACTAAAGGGAATGACTCCACAGGTTTTGTTGATAGTCTATAGAGTAAACTTAATCAGAGTCCTATCAAGTTTCTTTTTGTTGGCTCCTACCACTGAGTTTCCATTTCCTGAATGTGCCACAGTATTTGGGCATTGTGCAAAGCCTTTGACGGAATATAAATGATTTTACCTTTGGTTGGTATTATTCATCTGTTACAGGTGAGGCAAAGGTAAGAAGAGAATATATAGAACTTATCCATATGACAAAACTGGAATTCAGACTAGAAAATAAATATCTGAAAGAGACTTTATATTATTTCCTCATGGGTTTATCTGAGTCCTAACACTATTTAATGTAACATCTTATTCTGAAATCTTCACAGAATAAAGTATCCTAAAAATAGTAATCTTACATGAATGTGAAATTCTAGGAAAAAATTTCAATTAGACTCTTCCTTATAATTTTATAGAATAATTCAGCTACTAAGGCAAGAAAGAATTCTTTCTCAATTTGACAAAAGCAAACTATTTTTTCAGTATCAGCTGATTTTGGAGGACACCTAACATTGTAAATGGTTTATTTCTCTATTTTTTCTGCTTAGGAAACCTGATGGTGTGATATTTCTGACTTTTTTCTTCTTGACTCTTAAAAGCAATTCCATTTATTTAAAAATATAATTGACATTGATAGAAATCCAGAAGATACAAAATGAGGAATAATGTTTTCCTCCCACTTCTTCCCTTGAGCACCCAGCTCCTCTCTGGAGAATAAGCGTTGGTGGCTGTGCATCCTTACCTGGTTATTCTATGAAGCTATAACCAATATGGTTATCATTATATTTGTCTGTTTTATTCAGGTAGCAACATCCTATCCATTTTGTATTTAAGTTTTTCCACTAGCAATAATTTTAGACATCATTCTGTGCATTAATAAATAGCTTCTGTGTGCATTTATGGATGAACAATTGCCATTACTGAGATCATATCTTGCTTTTTGCTAGTCACCTCTTAATGGAAGTTTAGCTTTCTTACAACATTTTGTTATTACAAATAATCCTGAAGTGACGAAATTGTTTCTTTAATTTTTTATTAATTGTTATTCTAATAGTGCACATGCCGTTTCATACCTGTGACACAGCTCCTAGAAGTGGAGTTCCTGGATCAGGCAGAGCAGGAATGTTTGGGAGCTCAGTAACAATGGCTATTGCCAAGGTCTCTAGCAGAGGCAGGTGAAGGTCCTGGTTACAGGGTTTCATTATACTTTACAGATTCTCCATAATGACTGTGGTGTGTCTCAGGGAGGCCTCCATTGTTTTTGCATTTTTTATCCTCTGTTCTATACTATAATACTATAATTCTTTCTTGGAAGAGCTTATACACTTATTTCTTTTTATTTATTTATTTTAAAAATTTATTTATTTTTTGAAAGGCAGAGTTACAGAGAGGCAGAAGCAGAGAGAGAGAGAGAGAGAGAGAGAGAGAGAGAGAGAGAGATTTTCCATCTACTGGTTCACTCCCTAAATGGCTACAGTGGCCAGAGCTGAGCCAATCCAAAGGCAGGAGCCTGGAGCTTCTTCAGGGTCTCCCACGTGGGTGCTCCCAAGTACTTGGGTGAACTTCCACTGCTTTCCCAGGCACATTAGCAGGGAGCTGGATCAGAAGTGGAGCAGCCTGTACCCAAACGGGCGCCTGTATGGGGTGTCAGCATTGCAAGTGGTGGCTTTATCCACTATGCCTCAATGCTGGCCCCAACACACTTCTTTAAAGACTTGGAATGGGCACTCTGGGGAAGAGGAGAATCATTATTTTATAGCTCCTCTGGTTCAGGAGAAAGAACTCTGTCACTTAGCCCTATTACTTAACCCTCCAGTTTTAGGTTCCTCATTTGTACCGTGGAAATGTTAATGAACCATTCTTCCTGCAGAATCATGTTCCTATGGTCAAGCAGTCAGTCAAGTCTTTTTTCTCTATAATGCCTCCCTAGCTCCACTGACTAACCTTCACCTCACTTTGGTTTTTGAAAATCTCTATAATTCTTGGATTATTCTCTTATTTCTTATTTCAAATAAACTAGAGCTTAGAAAAAATCCTATCAGAGATCAAATTATGCAGTGTATGTGACTGATGGCCCCACTGGGTAAGAATTCAACCTCATGGCTTTAGTCCTTGCAACACTACCTTGTATGCCCATAATTCCAGGTCTCTAGAGTTGTGCTGTCCACAGCCGCTAACCACTTGTTGCTGTAGAAGCTCATGAAATGTAGTCAGTGTGAACTGAGATGTGCTGCAAGGGTAAAATGCATGCTGGATTTCCAAGCAGCAAGAACAAATGTAAAGCATCTAATTTTTCATTGCATGTCAAAGTGATAAGATTGTAGATATATTGAGTCAAACACAATATGCCATTAAAGTGAAAGGTGCTTGCCTCATTTTCTTTGTATTTACTGTGACTACCAGCACATTTAAAAATCTGCACGTGGCTCACATTGGTGGCTTGCATGGGCATTCCTAATGGAGAACTAAGCCCTAGAGGAACAAAGGATATTTTGGGGCTGTCCCTAGGAACTCCCCTTCATTTCACTTGAGATAGTTGTTTTAAGATACTTTTCTTTTGGGCCGGTGCTGTGGCTCACTTGGTTGATCCTCTGCCTTGTGGCGCCGGCATCCCATATGGGCGCTAGTTCTAGTCCTGGTTGCTCTTCTTCCAGTCCAGCTCTCTGCTGTGGCCTGGGAGGGCAGTGGAGGATGGCCCAAGTGCTTGGGCCCCTGCACCTGCATGGGAGACCAGGAGGAAGCACCTGGCTCCTGGCTTCAGATCGGTGTAGCGCCGGCCATAGCGGCCATTTGGGGAGTGAACCAACCAAAGGAAGACCTTTCTCTTTCTCTTTCTCACTGTCTATAACTCTACTGTCAAGAAGTTAAAAGACTTTAAGGAAAAAATATACTTTTTTGATTTAATTATTTATTTTGAAAGTTGAAAGTTGGAGTTACATAGAGAGAAGAGAGAGAGGTATAGCCAATTGGCTACAATGGCTGGAGCTGTGCTGATCCAAAGCTAGGAGCCAGGAGCTTCTTCTGGGTCTCCCATGCAGGTGCAGGGACCCAAGGACCTGGACCATCTTCTGCTTCTTTCCCAGGCCATAACAGAGAGCTGGATTGGAAGTGGAGCAGCTGGGTCTCGAACCGGTGTCCATATGGGATGCAGACAGGCTGTTAACCCGCTGCATCACAGCACCAGCCCCGTTTTAAGATATTTTTCAAGTTCACCTGTTCATTTCTTGAAGCCCTTAGCATTGGCTGACATTATTTTCAGTTTCTCAGGCAGTACAATTAAAATATCCCACCAGAGGGCTGCAGAGCTTTGCAAACATCGCCCCCACCCCCCCGCCACCCCCAACCTTTGGTAACTGCTGAGCGTGTGTAGAGTCTAAATTGTGTGGAGGGAATCGAATTTTTAAAGCATGAATTTTTACACTACAAGAATACAGTGTTTGGGTATTATGATGGACTATTTTCTTGAATGACTACTAGGCACGGAATTTGGGGCTTAAACAAAGATATTTCAGTCCCACCTTTAAGGGAAAATGGGATGATTCATTCAGAGAATAACATAGTACTCTATATTGAGCATTTACAAAGGCAGCATATTTGGGCATATAAGTGTGAAATTTATATTCATTTATTTTTATGTTTTTAAAAGCTGTATTTAAGGCCGGTGCCGCAGCTCACTAGGCTAATCCTCCACCTTGCAGCGCCGGCACACCGGGTTCTAGTCCCGGTCAGGGCGTCAGATTCTGTCCCGGTTACCCCTCTTCCAGGCCAGCTCTCTGCTGTGGCCAGGGAGTGCAGTGGAGGATGGCCCAAGTGCTTGGGCCCTGCACCCCATGGGAGACCAGGATAAGTACCTGGCTCCTGCCATCAGATCAGCGCGGTGCGCTGGCCGCAGCACGCCAGCCGTGGCGGCCATTGGAGGGTGAACCAACGGCAAAAGGAAGACCTTTCTCTCTCTCTCTCTCTCTCTCTCACTGTCCACTCTGCCTGTCAAAAAAAAAAAAAAAAGCTGTATTTATTTATTTGAAAGGCAGATTGAGAGAGAGAGAGAGAGAGAGAGATATCTCCTATCCACTGGTTGTCTTCCCAAATGGCTACAATGGACAGGGCTTAGCCAGAGTGAAGCTGAAGAGCTGGGAACCTCAGCTGGGTCTCCAGGTGGCAGGAACCCAATATTTGGACCATCATCCATTGCTTTCCCAGTTGTATTAGCGAGAGCTATATCACAAGTGGGGCCGCTGGGAGGCAAAACAGAACTCCAAAATGGGATGCCAGAGTCACCAAGTGGCGTTTAACCCAGTTGCACCACAATGCTGGCTCCTTTGACCTGCATTTAGTAGTACAGTCCCTGTCTACAGAGGTGCTACCAAATTGCCTTATGAAATAATATCCAGAAAATAGTAATAATAAGCTGCCATGTATCAAATAAAACTTCAATTGTTTTTCTGCACCAACATTCATTTCACCTTATCCTGTTTCAAGTTCAAGGGCATACAGGGACAAGCAAGGTAAGTCTTTCTCTTCAAGCATATTCACTGCTGTTTACCCCAGGTCATTACTCTTCAAGTACATTTCTGCAATATGCAGTCAAGATTATGGAATTTGACTGTGGTGGTCAGTAGCAGCAATGAGGATGTTGACCACTGGCTTAATTAATAATCGCGCATTATCTCTATACTTTTCTACCTCAGAGGAACACAGGGAAAATGGGCAGCTTAATATTAGTATTCACAATATGTAACTTTTTTACATGTATGGATGCTTTTGTTCAGGTGATGTGACTTGCCTAAGATCATACAACTTGTGGCAAATTCAGATTTTGCCTGAACTATTTCTGAATTTCTATCCCTTTCCTAAAACATGTCATTTGGGGTAGGGGCAAGGAAATACTAGTGGGTCTGTGCAAGGCACAGGTGGCTTCTCACACTGCTCTGCGTGTGAGGGCTTCTGGTGATCTCCATCCCCTACAATTGCCTTCTTTGCTTTATCTGTGATCTCAGGAGTATTGACTCGTTTTTGAAGAATAACTGGCTCCCTCCCAGAGAAATAGGGTGTGTCTTACTGTACCTATCAAACCTTTCAGACCTCTGTTATTTGTTTATTTAGTGCATAATATATGCTTACTGAAAGTTTGGTAATGTTAAATGTAGATAAATTGGACAGTCTATTATATCTTAGGGTGGTCTTAATGTAAGTACAACTCTTTAGAGAGAAATTTCCCATTTGACTTCATTCTAAAGTAAGAAATGGGTTCATTGACTTTTTAGTTACAAACCAAACAAAATAGAGTATGCAACTATATATGCCACAAGATAAAGTGAACATTACCTTTATTTGTCTATGTCTATGAACTATTTCATATATAGAATCTAAGAAAATATTTTCATAAAACCTTCTCTTTTAAATGCTTTTCAAACCTTATTTTTATTTTTTTTTTTTTAGAAAGTGACGTGCCCACCAACTGTCCTAGTCAGTGGTGGCCATATGCAGGTCACTGCTACAGGATTCACAGAGAGGAGAAGAAGATCCAGAAAGATGCCTTGATTGCCTGTCGCAAGGAAGGTGGTGATCTAGCGAGCATCCACAGCATCGAGGAGTTTGACTTCATTATCTCTCAGCTAGGATATGGTGAGAAACCTCAAACTGATACTACACTTCGCCCCAGGCTTCTCCCCTCTACGTCATCTCTGAAAAATTTAATGCATCAAAGTGAAATTTAAGACGTTCAAATTAACTACATTAAAATCTAATGACAAATGCTAATCATGTCTATAATGTGAACATTGTATAGTAATCCAACAGGTTATAACTAAAAGATCATTCAATTAATTTTTTAAATATACTATTTCTTTAAAATATTCAATTTATGGATAGTTTTTATTTTTTTTAACCTATAATCTGGTTTCAGAGCAGTGTACCTTAAACTTTCAATGATGTTTAATTTTTTTGCAATTACTCATGTCTTTGCATGTGTCTTCTTTTTTAAGGCCCACATTTTATCTTACAAGAAAACTCCCTAAATGAACTATCTCAAGCTATGATTTTTCTGTTATTATTACAGCTAATGCTGATAGGGTGATGAACAGTGGGAGGAATGGGAATTTCTTTTTTTTTTTTTTTGGTGTGATTAGGTGTTGGCTTAAATCTTTGCAAGAAATTTGGCTCTTGATTTCATGTATATGGTTTTTTAAATACAAAGAAAGTGTACCAACAAAAATGACAAAAATGTTGGGCAAAACATGTTGGGCATGCTTGTCCTGAAGAGGAGAGGGTTGAGAAACCACATAATGATAATGGGCACTCCGCGGCACTTGTTGATTAAATGATTATCATTTTCATCTTCCACTGATGAGACCGCTGAATAGCTGCAGCTGTTCTTCATTTCCACCCTGCAAAACAAGAGGAAGTGGATGCGGGGATGGAGGAGACGCTTCCTGATGCACAGGATCAGAAATTGAAGGGGGTTGTGTGCCAGAAGACAAACAGCTGAGAAACAGCAGAGTAGTAGCCAACAAAGACCAAAAAACCCAGCACTGCTACATGTGGCGTTGGTGCGCAGTGGAGTTTGTCCTCTTCTGTTTAACTCATTGAGTGTACTTGGCTGTGGGTATGGTCTGCTGCAGTTCATATACAATTTCTTGATTATTCCATGTTCACCTTGCTTGAAAAATTCAGACTAAAGATAATAACCTAATTATAAAGATAATAAAGAACTGAGATATCTAAATAACAGTTACTTAAGTTTATTATGACAGTGATAACAGGTAGTAAAGTTTGCAAATGAATCAGTGGAAAACAGGTTAGTTAAGATGGTTTGGGGGCTACTGTGCAAATTATATTCTACTTTTTATAACATATAGTAATAGGAGAAGCTTATATTTTTATTGCTGTCATTAGATTGGAAAGTTCGGTAACAAAGATTGCTTTTAAATTCAGCATGAGAATGAATTAGAAAAGCTTCCACTTAAAAAATCAGTAAGGATTTATTTATTTAAAACAAAATAATATTGATAAAAGTAAAGATAAGTTGGAAAATTAACATTGCTTCCAAATAAAAAGGCTACGTAGATCTATTTTAGCTAGTTGAGATGACGTCTTTTATATTAATCATGCAAATCCACTGCAAATAGATAAACTAGGACCTGTACACTTAAATTATGACTAAACTTAACTTCCATGATTTACTTTTTTTTTTTTTTTTTTTTTTGACAGGCAGAGTGGACAGTGAGAGAGAGAGACAGAGAGAAAGGTCTTCCTTTGCCGTTGGTTTACCCTCCAATGGCCGCCGCGGCCGGCGCGCCGCGGCCGGCGCGCTGCGGCCGGCGCACTGCGCTGATCCGATGGCAGGAGCCAGGAGCCAGGTGCTTTTCCTGGTCTCCCATGGGGTGCAGGGCCCAAGCACCTGGGCCATCCTCCACTGCACTCCCTGGCCACAGCAGAGGGCTGGCCTGGAAGAGGGGCAACCGGGACAGAATCTGGCGCCCCGACCGGGACTAGAACCCGGTGTGCCGGCGCCGCTAGGCGGAGGATTAGCCTGGTGAGCCGCGGCGCCGGCCAACTTCCATGATTTACAAAAATCAGTCTAACAAAAGTTTTACAAATATATATACTTATATGTTTCTTACATTATGTTTGTAGGATAGGGTGTGCTTAGAAATTATAAAAGTAATAATGTGGGACATTTCGATGAGAAAAATATATATGAAACTTTTAATACTTTATTATAATTATGAGACTTTGGAGTTTTAGTTTTTCATTGATCTTCACCTGAAATTCTTGAGGGGTAACTGAGGTCTTTCTCTTTCTTTTTTTTTTAATTGATAAAAACTTATTTTTTGGTCATTTTTGCATCTAACTTTTCAATTTTTTTGAGGTAAACAAATTTCATGTATTTCATGAATCATATACAGATTTAGGAAGGAGGGAGAGTGTTACTTCTTACCCTACCCTCCCTCCTGCCCACATTCCCACCCTTCCTCCAGCTTCCTTTCTTATTCTTTTAATTTTTACAATGATCTACTTCTGCTTTGTTTTATATCATAAGATTAACCCTACACTAAGTAAACAAGACAGGATTTCAGTTTTTACAGCTGAGTAGTAGTCCATAAGGTGTATATACCACGTTTTATTTATCCAGTCATTGGTTGATTGACATCCGGGTTGATTCCATATCTTTGCTATTATAAATTGAGTTGCAATAAATAAGGTATACAGAGAACTCTTTCATATGCTGATTTCATTTCGCTGGGGTAAATTCCCAGGAGTGAGATTGCTAGGTCGTATGGTAGATCTATTTTCAGATTTCTGAAGCATATCCATACTATCTTCCACAGTGGCTGGACCAGTTTACATTCCCCCAACAGTGGATTAGGGTACCTTTTCTCCCACATCCTCACCAGCATTTATTGTTTGTTGATTTCTGTATGACAGCCATTCTAACTGGGGTGAGGTGAAACCTCATTGTGGTTTGGATTTGCATTTCCCTGGTGGCATTTCATGTGTCAGTTGGTCATTTGAATTTCCTCTTTTTGAAAGATGCCTGTTCTAGTCTTTTGCCCATTTCTTAACTTGCTGGTTTGTTAATTTATTGTTGAGTTTCTTAAGTCTTTATAGATTCTGGATATTCTTTATTAGTTTCATTGTTTGCAAATATTTTTCTCCTATTCTGTCGGTTGCTTCTTCACTTTGCACTTTGCAGTGCAGAAGCTTCTTAGCTTGGTGTAATCCCATTTGTCTAGTTTTGCTTTAATTGTCTGTGCTCCCAAGGTCTTTTCCAAGAAGTCTTTGCCTATGCCAATGTCTTGCAGAGTTTCCCCAATATTCTCCTCTAGTAATTTGATGGTATCAGGTCATAGATTTATTTTTTTATTTTTGAATATTTATTTTATTTATTTGAAAGACAGAATTACAGAGAGAGGTAGAGACAGAGAGGTCTTCCATCTGCTGGTTCACTCCCCAGATGGCTACAGTGGCCAGAGCTGCATTGATCTAAAGCCAGGATCCAGGAGCTTCTTCTGGGTCTCCCACATGGGTGCAGGGGCCCAAGGACTTGGGCTATCTTCTACTGTTTTCCCAGGCCATAGTAGAGAGCTAGATCAGAAATGGAGCAGCTAGGACTAGAACCAGCACCATATGGGATGCTGCTGCTTCAGTCCAGGGCTTTAACCTGCTGCACCACAGCACTGGCCCCAGGTCATAGATTCAGATTCTTGAACATTTTTTGTTGATTTTTGTATGAGATATAAAGAAGGGTCTTATTTCAAACTTTTTCACGTGGAGATCCAACTTTCCAGGACCATTTGTTGAAGAGACTGTCCTTTTTCAAAGGATTGATTTTAGTTCCTTTGTCAATTGTTGTTTAAGATTGCTTTAGCTATGTGGGCTCTCTTGTGTTTCCGTATGAATTTAGCATCATTTTTTTCTAGATCTGAGAAGAATGTTGTTGGTATTTTGATTGGGATTGCATTGAATCTGTAAATTGCTTTTGGTTGTATGGATATTTTGATGATATCACTTCTTCTAATCCATGAACATGGAATATTCCATGTTTTTGTGTTTCCTTCTATTTATTTAATGTTTTATCATTTTCATCATTGATATCTCTTTCCTCCTTGGTTAAATGTATTCCAAGGTATATAATTTTTCTGTAGCTATTGTGAATGGGACTGATCTTATAACTTCTTTTTTAGCCATGGTATTGTCTGTGTATACAAAGATTATTGATTTTTGTGTGTTGATTTTATATCCTACAATGTCACCAAACTCTCTTATGAATTCCAATATTCTCTTAGTGGAGTCCTTTAATCCCCCTATGTATAGAATCACATCATTTGGGCTGATGCTGTGGCATGGTAGGCTAATCCTCCGCCTACAGTGTTGGCATCCCATGTGTGTGCCGGTTCATGTTCTAGCTGCTCCTCTTCCAATACAACTCTCTGCTCATGGCCTGGGAAAGCAGTGGAATATGGCCCAAGAGCTTGGGCCCCTGCACCCACATGGGAGACCCAGAAGAAGCTCCTGGCTTCTGGCTTTGGATCAACTCAGCTCCAGCCATTGCAGCCTTTTGGGGAGTGAACTTGTGGATGGAAGTCCTTTCTCTCTGTCTGTCGCTTTCTCTGTCTGTAACTCTACCTCTCAAATAAGTAAATAAAAACTTTAAAAAAAAGAATCTTGTCATTTACAAACAGATAACTTAACTTCCTCCTTTCCAATTTGTATTCTTTTGATTTCTTTTTCTTGCCAAATGGCTTTGTCTAAAACTTCCAGGACTATATTGAATAGCAATGGGGAAAGTGAGCATGCTTGTCTGGTTACAGATATTAGTGGAAATGCTTCCAATTTTTCACCATTCAGTAGGATGTTGGCTGTGGGTTTGTCATAGATTGCCTTGATTGTGTTGAGAAATATTCCTATTTTTTTAGAAGACCTATTTATTTCTCTGAAAGCAGAGTTAGAGAGAGAGAGAGAGAGAGAACAAGAACGAGAACAAGAACGAGAATGAGAATATCTTTCACCTGCTGGTTCATTCTCCAAATAGCCACAAAACCCCAGGGCTGGACCAGGCCAAAGCCAGGAGCCAGGAGCTTCCTCTGAGTCTCCCACATGGTTGCAAAGGCCTGAGCCCCTGGGCCATCTTCTGTTACTTTCCCAGGCACATTAGCATGGAGCTTGATCAGCAATATAGCAGCTGGGACTCGAACTGGTGCCCATATGGGATGCCAGTTCTGCAGGCCATGACTTAACCCACTGTGCAACAGCTCCAGCCCTGGATTGTTCCTTCTATACCCAATTTGCTTAAGGATGTTGTATTTTTGTCTTATGATTTATTTTATTTATTTGAAAGGCAGAGTTACATAGAGGCAGAGGCAGAGAGAGAGACAGAGGCCTTCCGTCCTATGGTTCACTCCCCAAATGGTTGCCACGGCCAGAGCTGACCCAATCCAAAGCCAGGAGCCAGGAGCTTCTTCCGGGTCTCTCACATGGGTGCAGGGGCCCAAGCACATGGGCCATCTTCTGTTGATTTCCCAAGCCATAACAGAAAGTTGGATTAAAAGAGGAATACCTGGAACTCAAACCAGAGCCTATATGGGATGCTGGCACTGCAGGCAGTGCAGGCACCATGCCACAGCAATGGCCTTAGGATGTTATATTTTATCAGATGCTTTCTCTGTATCTATTGAGATAATCATATAGTTTTTATTCTTTAATTTTTTAATATAATGTATAACATTTATTTATTTGCATATGTTTAACTTACCAGAGATAAACCCCACTTGGTTGGTGTGAATGATCTGTCTGATGTGTTGATGGATTTGATTAGATAGTGTTTTGTTGAGGATTTCTGTGTCTATGTTAATCAGGGATGTTGGTCTATAATTCTTTTTCTCTGTTGTATTTTTTTCTGGTTTAGGAATTACAGGGATGCTGGCCTCATAGAAGGAGTTTGGGAGGATTCCTTCCATTTCAATTGTTTTGAATAGTTTGAGAAGAATTGGACTTAGTTCTTCTTCAAATGTCTGATGATAGAAATCAGCAGTGAAGCCATCCAGTCTTGGGCTTTTCTTTGTCAGGATGGTCTTATTTACTCATTCAGTCTCCGGGTTGGTTTTTGGTCTGTTTAAGTTTTCCAGTTTTCCATGTCTTCATGATTCTGTTTTGCAGATTGTATGTGTCCAGGAATATATTGATTTCTTCTAGATTTTCCAATTAGTTGGAATATAGCTATTTGTGATAATTCCTGATGATTCCTTTTATTTCTGTGGTATCTGTTGTTACATCTCCTTTTTCATCTCTGATTTTGTAATTTGGGTCTTCTTCCTCTTTTTTTTTTTTTTTTTTTGGTTGGGGCCAATGGTGTTTCAGTTTTTTTTTTTTTTAAAAGAATCATCTCTTCATTTCATTGATCTTTTGTATTTTTGGGGGGAGGTTTGTTTTTGTTTCTTCTTTAATTAATTATTTCTTTCCTCCTACTAATTTTGAGTTTGGTTTGTTGTTAAGATGCATTGATAGCTCATTTATTTGATGCCTTTCCAATTTCTTGTCTTTTTAAAAAAAAAAGATTTATTTTTATTTATTTGAAAGTCAGAGTTACACAGAGAGGAGAGGCAGAGAGAGAAAGAGAGAGAGAGAGAGAGAGAGAGAGAGAGATCTTCCATCTGCTGGTTCACTCCCCAATTGGCTGCAATGGCCAGAGCTGCACCAATCTGAAGCCAGGAGCCAGGAGCTTCTTCTGGGTCTTCCCCTGCAGGTGCAGGGGCCCAAGGACTTGGGCTGTATTTTTCTGCTTTCCCAGGCCACAGTAGGGAGCTGGATTGGAAGTGGAGCAGCCAGGACTCAAATTGGTGCCCACATGGCATGCTGGCACTGCACGCAGTGGCTTTACCTGCTACAGTGCCGGCCTCTCCAATTTCTTGAAGTAGGCATTAATTGCTATAAACCTCTCTCTTAGAACTGCTTTTGCTGTATCCCATAAGTTTTGATATGTTATATTGTCATCTTCATTTGTTTCCAGGCATTTTTTGATTTCCCTTTTGGCTTGTTCTTATGTCTACATATTTTCTAAAGATTCTTAAGTTGTTAATTTCTAATTTCATTCCATTGTGCTCAGACAAATGCAGCAGATGATTCAGTTTTTTGAACTTGCTGAGACATGCTTTGTGGCCTAGCATAGGATCTATTGTAGGGTGCAGAGGATCTGCCCAGTGCCGTGAGCCTGCCCCATTCAGAGAGTTAGCAGAGATGTTCTCAGAGCCAGCTGCCTGTGAGTGCTCTGCTTTGGCAGTGTGAGCCTCGGAGCCTATGATATATTGAGAGGATGGGGGCACCTCACAGTCCTGTGTGGGTGCCCAGCCCCCTGACAACCCTCCCAGCCAAACTCAAGTCAGTAGTTAATGTGAATTTTTCCCTTTGCTAAAATCCCTTGGGCACTTGCAGGTATGAGAGCCACCACCGCCTCTACTGGTGTCAAGTTGGCTCCTTCTCCCCACCAGTTGCCAGATGCCATTGTTGGGGAATTGGGAGAAAGAAACAGGATTTTCTTTCACTGGATTATGCGGGTTCTCTGGTCCCCCACTGGGCTCCAGGCTGGACTCGACGTCAGTGTGGCGTGCAAGGTTCTTCTTCAGCCACTATCAGCAGGGCATGGGTTTTACCACCATCTGCTTTCAGCTCGGTCTCATGTGCCGGCGTCTCCATCAGCCCCTGGCTGCGGGAGTCTTGTGTGTGGTCCCCTCTCGCTGCTATGCGTCTGCACTGGCCACGCTGCTCCACGGCATCCCTCTTCCTTCTGTAGAATTTCCACAGCAAACTTCTCTCCAACTCTCTCCTGGCAATGCGCTTCCTCTTCTTTTCTTCTGCTATTTTCCCCTGGACAAAAGCAGTACATCTTTGCCTCATTCAGCCATCTTGGCATCTCCGTGAGGTCTCTTAGAAGCCTACATCTGTTGCTCAAAAGACCATGATCTGCCAAATCAACTGAAAGCAAAGGGGGCTCATCCCGGCGATGTCACTCATGCTCTGTGGGCCTGGAAACATCTGCTGGGGCTGGCATAAGGCCAGCCAGGGACTTCTCCAAAAGCAAAGTTGAATGACAACTTTTAGGAGGAAGAAACTAAACCACTTACGGAAATTCTTATATATTATGGCATTTTTCTCATTTTCTATCACAGCATGACATTTACATTCTTTGAAGTAATTTAATTTTTTTAAACAGTAGCCACTTTATTTGGTTCACACGTCTATGTGTTAGCAGAGTTTTTTTTTTTAAGATTTATTTATTTATTTGAACATCAGAGTTACACAGAGGGAGAAGGAGAGGCAGAGAGAGAGAGAAAGACAGACAGACAGACAGAGAGGTCTTCCATCCACTGGTTTACTCCCCAATTGGCTGCAACAGCCAGAGCTGTGCCAACCTGAAGCCAGGAGCCATCAGCTTCCTCCAGGTCTCCCACATGGGTGCAGGAGCCCAAGGCCTTGGGCCATCTTCTACTGCTTTCCCAGGCCATAGCAGAGAGCTGGATCAGAAGTGGAGCAGCTGGGGCTCGAACCGGCACCCATATGGAATGCCAGCACAACAGGCAGCGGCTTTACCTACTATGCCACAGTGCTGGCCCCTGAAGTAATTTAATTTAACATTAAAAGATCATGTACCAGCTGGCGCCGCGGCTCACTAGGCTAATCCTCCACCTTGTGGCGCCAGCACACCGGGTTCTAGTCCTGGTCGGGGCGCCCGATTCTGTCCTGGTTGCCCCTCTTCCAGGCCAGCTCTCTGCTGTGGCCAGGGAGTACAGTGGAGGATGGCCCAAGTGCTTGGGCCCTGTACCCCATGGGAGACCAGGAAAAGCACCTGGCTCCTGGCTCCTGCCATCGGATCAACGCGGTGCGCCGGCCGCAGCACACTGGCCGCGGTGGCCATTGGAGGGTGAACCAACGGCAAAAGGAAGACCTTTCTCTCTGTCTCTCTCACTCACTGTCCACTCTGCCTGTCAAAAAAAAAAAAAAATCATATACCAACCATTCATGATGGAATTCCCAATCATACAGATTAAATAGATGTTGAATTGTGTAGTCCTTAATTTCTTAAAAATCTGAAAAAGTTTCTTTTTTAGTCCTGAAATCTTAGACCTTCCATCACTTCAACTTTTCCTATTTTTGTTGTGCTATTTAGAGTTTTTCTTTTTTTAAGATTTATTTTATTTATTTGAAAGACAGAGTTACAGAGAGAGGTAGAGACAGAGAGAGAGGTCTTCCATCTGATGGTTCACTCCTCAGATAGCCGCAATGGCCAGAGCTGCGCGGATCTGGAGCCAGGAGCCAGGAGCTTCTTCCAGGTCTCCCACATGGGTGCAGGGGCCCAAGGACTCGGGCCATCTTCTACTGCTTTCCCAGGTTATAGCAGAGAGCTGGATCAGAAGGGGAGCAGCCAGGACTAGAACTGGCACCCACATGGAATGCCAGCACTGCAGGTGGCAGCTTTACCCACTAAACCACAGTGCCATCCCCCCTAAAATGATCTTGATAACAACTTGAGTCAGTAAAGTAGAAGTGGATTTAAATTTTTGCTATGTTAAAAAAATACAATTTAATAGTAGTCGGTTAGATTTATATAAATAGGCTACCATATTTCCGACAACATGAGTGTGGTTGGCGTGGTAAATTATTTATTTATTTATTTTTTAAAAAGCAGCTTCACAAGGAAAAGGTAATAATAGACCTATGTCAATTTTGTTTTTACAAGTTCCAGGAGATATAATTTATAGGTAATTACAGAATATAGTCACATTCACAATGCAAAGCATACATTACGTAACTTAAAGCTGACAACGTAGAATGTGGTTAGCATCTAAGTCTATAGAAATTAACTCAGGTCAGCAGTTTTTATGATGGTTATGATCACTTTTCTGATGGTTACAATATCAGGGCATAGAGCTGTGTTGATGAAGCACAGCATCCTCCTCTCCTGGTTCCCTCCTGACTTTGCATATATTACTTTTGCATTTTTCTTCCTGTTTAGAGCCAAATGATGAGCTGTGGATTGGCTTAAATGACATCAAGATTCAAATGTACTTTGAGTGGAGTGATGGGACCCCTGTAACCTTTACCAAATGGTTTCGTGGAGAACCAAGCCACGAGAACAACAGGCAGGAGGACTGTGTTGTGATGAAAGGCAAGGTAGGGCCACTTGCATTGCTGATATCTGGTTAAAACTACAGGGGTTTATTTCTTCTGTCCCACTTATTACATATGTTTGTTTAGACAGTTTCTACTACAGGTAGATTGATAGAGATCAACACTGAAACCCAGTTGATGTTCAGTTTCATGATTCTGTCTAAATTCTATCAAAGTCAAATTTTCAAGAGTACTAGAAGGGCAAGAGACAGAAACTCTTAGTTCAAGGATAAAATCAACCATTAACCAATGCTCATATTTGTTCTCATGTTGGGCTCTAAATGCCATCATATAATTATGAGGGCACTTCATAAAGTGTTATTTATGGAGAATAGAATTAAACGATGTATTTTGTTTGATGCTAAAAATATCTAAAATCCATGCATAGTTTAAAAAATTTTATTTTTATTTGAAAGGCAGAGAGAGGGAGGGAGAGAGAGAGAGAAACAGAGAAGCAGAGAAACAGAAAGATCCTTCATCTACTGTTTCATTCCCCAATCTTACAACAAACTGGGATTGGGTCAGGCTGAAGCCAGGATCCCAAAACTCCATCTGGGTCTCTCATGTGGGTGGCAGGGACTCAAGTTTTTGAGCCTCATCAGTTGTCTCCAAGGGTACACATTAGCAGGAAGCTGAATCAGATGTGCAGAAGCTAGGACTCAAATCAGACACTCTAAAATTGGATGCAGGTATCCTAAGAGGCTGCTTTATAGCTGTACTACAATGCCCACCCCCATACTTCTTAAAAATAGTCATTTTCCATGACTCTTTTGAAGATCCATCATATGCATGGATTTCAAAATTTTTGCACCAAAATAAAATTATTTAATTCGATTTTCCCATGACCTTTCTGAAGCATCTTTGCATATCATTTAGTTGATAAACATCATAGCTTTGATCCTACCTTTGGTTACTCTGAATAGATTTAGACCTTGTTAGATCTGTTGTGGGTCTCACAGCCTAGGATCTGTCCTTAGGGAGTTCCATTTGTTTGGTTTATATGGAGATGCTGTATGAAATGATTGCCTCCATAATCTAAATATGACCTTAGTGACAGAAGATTACCATTGGATTGTTTTTGTTAGCAGATGATGAACATGGTGGTTCAGAAGCTGGGTTTTGCTGCCCAACTGCTTGGCTCATTTATAAAGTAGGAATGATAATTGTACCTAGCTTACAGGTTGACATGAGAATTAAATGGGTTCATGTATACATTGTGTGCAGATCCTGGCCCAAACTTAGAGTTCAATAAATATTTTCTTCTATATTTATCATTGTGGTTGTTTGTATTGTGATTAAGTGAAAACTGAAGAAAAGAGTAGGTATGCTTTATCCAAATGGTAGGCAGAGGACACCACAGAGCATAATGCTTGTAAGGAGCTGGCAGAGTGGAGTTAGAGGTAGAAAAGTGGAGAGGATCGTTAGTTAGCATTGAGGTTTAGGAAAAATATATTATCTTGCAAATGGAGAGACCAATCTGCAGTTTGTAATGTAACTCCCTGAAGGAGTGAGCGCCAGATTGCTGGGGTCAGAGAACAAGTGAGAACAGGGGAATGAATCACAGACCATTAGGAAGCTGTTTTTCATCATGTTTACCAGTTACAGAGAAAGGAAAGGTAAGCATAACATGAAATCTCTAGGGAAGGAGAGGGTTAGAGATCTGCAGCAGAGTGCAAGGTTGAGCCTCAGATCCAGGAGGACGCTGGTCAGTAGAAAAGGAAGAAGAACGGAAAGATGTTGGTGGTTTCAGGTTTATTTTCCAGTTTGGTGAACTGGGTGAGGGGAGTTTTTCCTGGATGGTCTAAATGTACCTGGTTAACTTGAAGACAGAGCTGACTGTGGAGACTGAGAAGTACAGGCTGTGTGAAAACCTCTGAGAGCGCCATCATTTAAGGACTTACCACATTTTAGTTCTAGCTCTCTCTAAACAGTGGTTGTCTGCCTAAGATGTAAAACCTATAAGGGCTACAATCTCTTTCTATATCTTTGTCAATTTACTTTTCTTTTTTGTAGATGCTGTAAGCTTGATAATAACCTTGAACCTTAGTTTTCCTTCTCTAAGGCACAATTATGAGAAAATTACATCAAAGTCAAATAACTCAGAATCTTTTTCTTTTTTTTTTCCTTCTTCACTCTTTGTAGGATGGATACTGGGCAGATAGGGCCTGCGAGCGGCCCCTAAACTATATCTGCAAGATGACTTCTCGAACCCAAGCTACAGGAATAGTGGAAGTAGAAACAGGATGTAGGAAAGTGAGTACAGAATGTGTGCAATGAGTTCAGGTCTGCAACTTTTGATATAGTTGGCTTTATTTTTGCATGTGAAAGTGCTTTGTTATCATCACAGTTAAATGTTTTAACTGTCTTAAAATGTTCAATGGTTTATTGTACGTGCTTGGTATCACTGTTCTCACTTAAGTTTTAGGAGTTCTCTATATAGTTAATATGGGGGCATACATGGTTGGCAGCTCCTTTTGGAATGTCATGGACTTGGAAGAGAGAGAAGACAGGTAGTAAAATGATACATCCAGTGGATCCCAGTGAGGGTCATGAGGTGAAGGCTGAATTTGGGGGAAGTGCCATCCAGGTACCTGTAGCCTATGATACAATGAGTTGTCTAGAGTATTTCTAGTAGAGAATCTCAAATTGCTAATAGCAAATTATCCTTAAGCATTTTTTCTCCCTTGCATTATTTCTGAGGACCTTCTCCTGGTGAGTATTCTCAGTAGATCACTGGAATGGGAGGCAGGAGATCGAGAGCCCAACTGGTATCAGCAGTAACTCAGAAATTAAAGAAAGTTGCATAAACTGTTGTGTTCAACCTCACCTGTGTGACAGTAACCCCTTCCTTCAGGTCTAATGGTTCTCGGCGTATAAAGTAAATTGCCTTTATAAAGTAATTTTATAAAGCACAAAGAAACTATAAAATACAGGGTTTATGGTTATTTTCCTGTTTAATTGCATTTCCTCTTTTGTCCTTTCTCACTTCTCTTGGATGAAACATGAAGTAGAAACTAATTCTCTTTCCAAGAGTGTTATGTCATGGTCACATAATCTTATAACACCAGATGGCTGAGAATTTGTGAAACATAACTTGTACCATACGAACAAACCATAAAGAAAAATAGAGCAGATAACAGAAAATCATGGATTATTAGAGATGGGAAGGCTCTTAGTGATGATCAAAATTCCTTTCCTAAATTTAACATTCTGGAAACTTCAGCCCAAAGAATTTTTCTTAGAGTCAAGAGAGGCATGGCTGGAACCCAGGTCCCCTGCCCCTAACCAGGTACTTTGTTTCCTTACACTCACCCATCCTTTACTTAATCATATGCATATATGTATGTTCTTTTTAATTTTATAGAACAATCAAAAACATCTTAAAATTTTTTATTAATTTCACAGGATTAATCCAAGTTTTACATTTTATTTTTACCTATTGGTGAGTGCATATCTACAATCTCTGATAAATATTAATTTAATTTAACTATTAGGAGATAAAAAAACCAGGAAAATAATGGCAAGTACAGGTACAGCTACTATTGGGTCTTAATGAACTTAAAGGAGAAATATTAGTATCCTAATTAGAAAGAAAAGGAAACTGAAATTCAGAGAAATTAAATAATCTGGCCAGTTTAAAGACACCTGCTCTGGAGCCAGCATTGTGCACAGCAGATAAAACCTCTGCCTACAAGTCCTTGCTGGTCCACTTATGACCCAGCTCTCTGCTAATGTGCTGGGAAGGCAGAAGACAGCCCAAGGACTTGGGCCCCTACCCCCATGTAGGAGATAATGGGGTTCCTGGCTTCATGGCTTTAGACTGGCCTAGCTGTGGCTCTTGGGTCATCTGGGGAGTAAACCAGTGAATGGGGGGAAAAAAAGAAAATCTGTTTTCTTCTCTGACTCTCTCCCTTTCTCTGTCACTCTGCCTTCCAAATAGATAAAATCTTTTTAAAAAGAATTGTAGATTAACTATGGTCTGGTTTTAAGAAATTCTTTTCTTATTAATTGAGAGAGACAGAGGCAGAAAGACAGAGAGAGCTCTCATCTGCAGGTTCACTCCCCAAATCCTCACAATGGCCAGGGCTGGGCAAGGAGAAACCAGAAACCAGGAGCTCCATGGGATCCAACTGCTTGAGCCATCACCTGCTGCCTCCCAGGGTGTACATTAGCAGGAACCCAAAATGAAAACTGGAGCCTGGACTTGAACCCAGGCACTCCGGTATGAAATGTGGGCATCCTGCTAGGCCAAACACCTGCCTTTTCAAACTACTTTCTGCTAGAAATTTATATATTATTTTATTTTCTTGTGGTTCTTATATTTGCCACTGGAATATCTGTTACATGGAATTTTTTTTTGAGGTAGGTATTCTATCGTTTCTTTCTAAATGATTTTAAAATCTTGCTGTCTTTGGCATTCAGCAGGTTTACTACAGTATGTCTTCATTTAGACTTACTTTGTTTGATTCTTCATTTTGAAGATACATATCTATCCTTGAATTTTTGAAAATTATCACTAATTTTATTCACTGCTTCTGAAACTTCCCTTAGGTCAGTGTTCAGCCTTGATACTCTACTGTCCATCAATGTGTTTTAACCCCCTCATATATATATGTATATGTGTGTATATATATACATATATATAAAAATTTATATACATATATATTTTTTGACAGGCAGAGTTAGTGAGAGAGAGAGAAACAGAGAGAAAGGACTTCCTTTTTCTGTTGGTTCATCCCCCAAATGGCTGCTACGGCCAGCGTGTTGTACAGATCTGAAGCCAGGAGCCAGGTGTTTCCTCCTGGTCTCCCATGTGGGTGCAGGACCCAAGCACTTGGGCCATCCTCCACTGACTTCCTGGGCCACAGCAGAGAGCTGGCCTGGAAGAGGAGCAACCAGGACAGAATCTGGCTCCACAACTGGGACTTGAACCCAGGGTGCCGGTGCCGCAGGCGGAGGATTAGCCTAGTGAGCCATGCCGCTGGCCAACCCCCTTTTATATTTTCATCTATGATATAGTCATCCAATTTACTGCTTCTCTGTGAAACCCTGTCTATCTTTAATCTGATAATTTTTTTTACTTCATTACTATATTTTTCTTTCCTAAAACTTCTACTTTTTTCAAATCCTCCTTTTTTTGTGATTAGTATTTTGCTCTTCTGTTATTCTTTGTTCTGCCACTAAAGCGTGTCAAACATGCTTATTTTTGTAATTTTTAAAAAAATTGTTAATTTTTTTACTTTTCCTTAAAATGAGACATTTTCCCTCACATTTTGGAATGGTTTTGGTGATTTAGTGCCCATTTTTATCTTTGTCTCTACCCTCAGATACCATAGTCTCACATAACCTGGTTTGTAGAGGTATTTCTGTTGTATGGTTTAGCATTCTGCTTCTTACAGTGCCTAAGAGATTCCCCTTTTATTTACCAAGTACTGTTTTAATCATTTTGGCAGTTGATTCTCATACAACATTGGATAGTGTAAAATTGGAACTGCTACTCATCAGTGATTTGGAATTCATTTTCAAGTGAATTTGGTACCCAGAACGCTAGGCAGATGACAAGACCCTTTCATTTCCTGATTCTGGGAGTAGAGTTTTCTAGCTCTTCTTTCACAGAAGGGCTACTGTTAGTGGTATCATCTTTATACAAGAATCTGAATTCTAGCTCCCTGCTTCCGGTGGGCCAAATGTCAAATATCATATTCTGAATGGACAGTAATAGTCAAGCTCCTTGGACCCTGTTCTAGATCTGGTACACCTTTGGGCAACAGCAATCTAAGCTTAGGTACTTTCCAAACAAATGTTAGTGTTACCCTTATTTTTGGTACTGGTAACAGGAAAACAGTGGTGGAGAAATTATTGTTATCTTGGTTCTTTGTCTCACATGGAAGAAGAATTTCCAAGTGGACAAGCAGAGAGATTTAAAAAGATTTATTAGAGTCAAAGACCTCCAGCCACAGTGGAGGGCATAGAAGGGGGCTTCCAAGAGAGGGAAAATCCCAGCACTGGGGTACAATTTCGAAGGAAAAAAACTTGACAATCAGATTTGCATTTAGTTACCAGGTGGGGACAAAACCTATCAAAAGACCTGATTTACAATTCTCCATCCTGTTTGGCCTACTCATGATAAAACAAAAAACCATCCAGAAGGGTGGATAGGTAACTGGTTTTCACAATAAGCTGTGAGCTCAGGAAGAGCTCCCTTGCTATTCTCAAGGTAAATTTGGAGATTTTTAAGGAAGCAGGGTGCAAATATTTTACACCCCAAATTCTATTGGGACCACCCTGACTATCTGTTAACCCATCTGACCCCTCACAGTACCAGAAAGTTATTCCTTCTTCCTCTCTACCCATAGTATAGATTTTTCATTTATTTTTATATTTTTATCTAGCATGTTTATATATTTTATATATGACAGGAACCACACCAAAGAATGTTTCTTGAAGTTTAATAAATTCTCTCCTATGCCCAGATATTATAGCTTTATACTAACCATCAATTATTGGCTTTAATAGGCAGCTAGGATTGCTATTCCCCAAATTACTTGTTGTGGTTACCTATTCTAAAACTAAAGCCCTAGCTATGCTGCTGAATTTCCTCAGTGAGCATTAAATAGTTTTTTATTGGAGGATGCACTGGAGGTAGAGGGAATGACTGTATCCTCCCATTTTGTATCATAATTTGTCAAATGAGGAATAATAGATGCCCTTTTTCTTTATTAATTATGTATATGCTTTTCATTGCATTTGAATTCTTCAGATATGTGTTCTTTAGACATTTCTATTGTTGATCAATTTGTATTTCATGATAGAAGAATTAAAATAACATTTTCCAATAAACATGCATGATAATTTATTATTTCTTCCTTTCTTGATAACATTACTAGGGCTGGAAAAGACATGGCTTTTACTGCTATTTGATTGGACACACACTTTCCACATTTACAGAAGCAAACCAAACTTGTGAAAGTGAGAAAGCTTACTTAACAACTGTTGAAGACAGGTATTTAACCAATTTAATTGAATTTAAAAATATGTCAAATAGTAAAAAGTTTTCAGAAAGGCCTAAGTATCAATATGCTTTAAATTTCTATGTAGATTATGTAGAATCTGGAGGTATGGTTTGTAGAGGTAGAAACATTAAAATATTATCCTTATTTGGACTCTTCATTGCTAAAGTTGTAAAATATTTTGCTACTTTTAGTACAATAAAGCAGTATCCGGGATGGTTTACCAGTAGTCTAGTAGAGGCAGCTTGAAGATCTACCTTTTTCTGACTTACTGTATATATTTCAAGTTATAGTATGTTTTGATGAACTTTTCATGATGTACATATTCCTTTTATTATTTAAATTATGTCTATTTATGAGGTAGAGTATGATAATCAGCTCGTGCATTCAATGTGTGAGGATCAAATCAGATTAGTTGAAATTTTTCAAGCAGGAAAAGTCAAATTCATTGGTTCAAAAATCCCTTTTTTTATATTTACTATTTCCTCCACCAATAAAGAATGTAGAGAGATTTTACTGAATAATTCACTCAGTATTTCCATTCTTCACTTCATTTCTTTCCTTTGCTAGGTTAATAGACTGATAGGTCAAGAAAATCCCCTGGACTTGGAACGTCTTATTTAACTTCTGATGTGTAGGATCTCATCCATCTTTAAGTTTTATTTATTTTTTTCTTTACCTGTTGTTGGCAAAGTCTTGGATTAGACACAAAGAAAACTTAAAAGAAACATAAAAATATCCATTTCTCTTACAGTATGGAGATAAAAAGTATTACATTCCAATACCATAAATTATATTTATTGACCTTTCATGATGGGCCTAATAAAAAGTAGGGAATACAATTGATAATTTAAAATCCTTTGAAAAAATGAAAGATATCAGGGCTGGCATTGCAGCACAGTGGACTGAGCCACCAACTACAAAGCCAGCATCCCTTGTAAGTACTGGTTTGGGTCCTAGCTACTCCATTTCTGTCCCTGCTAATGTACCTGGAAAAGGAAACAGAACATAGCCCAAGTACTTGGGCCCCTACCACCCATATAGGAGACCTGGGTGGAGTTCCAGGCTCCTGGCTTCAGCCTGGACTAGATGTGGGCTTGTGGCTGTTTTGGGAATAAACCAATGGATGGAAAATCTTTGTCCCACTCTCTCTGTCACTTTGTTTGTCAAATAAATAAATACATTCTTTTTTCCAATGAAATATGTCATAATATTTGTGTTTTTTTTTTAAACAGATTTATTTATTTAACTGTTTGAAAGGCAGAGTTACAGAGAGGCAGAGGCAGAGAGAGATGTCTTCCATCTGCTAGTTCCCGCCCCAAATGGCCTCAACAGCTGGAGATGTCCTGATCTGAAGCCAGGAGCCAGGAGCTTCTCCCTGGTCTCTCATATGGTACAGGGGCCCAAGGACTTAGGCCATCTTCTTGGGCCGTAGCAGAGAGCTGGATCAGAAGTGGAGCAGCTGGCTCTCAAACTGACACCCATGTGGGATGCTGGCACTGCAGGCCACAGTGCCACCCCCAAGATGTCATAATAGCTGAATAGTTTTTATAAAGGAACTGAATTTCAACCCACACCCTTCTGTCATGTATAGACATGTGTAATACACCTCATAGCACTCTGATATAATGCTAACACATAAGAGTCAGAACATAGGTAGTTTTTTAATCTTATGACAAGGGAGATGAGTGCCATGGAGATGTGTTCTGATCTGCTTCAAACTTGGAGTACTCTGTGCAGGATTTCACTGCATTTGTTTTTCCTTATGGATTTTCTATGATATATATATATCATAGAAAATATATATATATATATATATATATACACACACTTAGGAGCCTATTAACTCTGCTGTTAAATCTGGTTATCAGATATTTAAGAAAACTAAATTGAATTGGAAGGTTTTTGGTTTGTTCTCTTTAGGGAATAAACTAATTCAGATTGTGATCAAATAAGTGTCTTGCTGTTGGGGGCTGATGTTTAGCCTAGCAGTGAAGATACCAGTTAAGGTTCCCCTGTCCCACAGGCTCCTAACTTCAGCTTCCTGCTGTTACAGTCCCTGGGAGGCAACTGTGATGGTTCAAGTACATAGGCCCCTGCCACCCACATGCCAGATCTGGGCTAAGTTCACAAGTTCTGACTTTGGCCCAGCCTGGCCTCAGCCGCTATGGGCATTTCAGAAATCAATCAGCGTATGGCGGTGCTGCTCCACCCCACCCCCAAACCTTTTTTTCATAAGTTTGGCTAGGGTTGGGTCTCTCTATCTTCCCTTTCTGCCCTCTCTGGAGTCTTCTATGCCTCTCTCTATTCTGGAAACTTCATGGACCGCTTTTCTTTTGCTCCAAAGGAAGCTCATTGCCTGTGTTGCGGCATACTTTGTTTTATGTTTGCAATTAGGACAAACTTTGTTAGCCTTGCCAACTGAATCGGACTGTTACCTGATTATGCCAAAGACACGGATGAGAATCCAGAAGAGGGAAAACTGTTTGCATTCATTATTCTGCCCTCAGGCCTTTCCGGAGATTCAATCTCTGCTTCTTTATATTGCCTTGTGATTTTCTCCTCTGTTTCAGAGTAGAGATGAGAACAAAATCGAGGGGGAAATCCATGCAGATTACCTACTTGTATTGTTTTGGCAATGTTACTACCCCTCAACTTGCTTAATCAAGAATTGAGAACAGGGGCCTGTGCTGTGGCGTAATGGATTAAGCTGCCGCCTGTGACGCTGGCATCCCATAGGGATGCTGGTTCAAATCCTAGCTGCTCTGCTTCTGATCCAACTCCCTGCTGATTACCTGGGAAAGCTGCAGAAGATGACCTAAGTGCTTGGGCTCCTTCCACTTACATGGAAGACCAGGATGAAGCTCCCAGCTGCTGGTGGCCTGGCCTAGCCCTGCCCATTTTAACCATTTGGGGATTGAACCAGCAGATGGAAGGTTTCTGTCTCTCTCTGTCTCTCTCTTTTTCTGTAACTCTGCCTTTCAAATTAATAAAAATAAATCATTAAGAAAAAGAATTGAGAACAACATTTGGTTTATTTGAAAACTGGACTTCTTTTTGGAACAATGTATTGAAGAATGTTGTAGTGTTCTTTGTGTTTTTAAAATTCTCTTAAATCTTGAGGTGGGATAGAGAGCCTAGTGAGGACTACAGAGAAATGGCTTGAGTTTATTTGAATGATTTTATTCACCCAATCTGATGGTACTTTTCTCTTTGTAAACTCACATTTACTTAGGGAAATTTTGTATAATTCAAGTGACATACAAATGTACTAGTTCGTGTTTGAATTGCCAACTAAATCATAGTTCAAACATAGAACTATGATACTTCTCATGTTGATAATTTTTAAAATATTGCACAAATGTTTCTAAAGCTTAGTTGGATGTTCACTTTTCTTTTATTTCTTTTTTTTTTTTTTTTTTTTTTTTTTTTTTTTTTTTAAGATATGAACAAGCATTCCTGACTAGTTTGATTGGATTGAGGCCTGAAAAATATTTTTGGACAGGACTTTCAGATATACAAAACAAAGGCACCTTTCAATGGACCATTGAGGAAGAGGTTCAGTTCACCCACTGGAATTCAGATATGCCAGGTATGTGCCGTGCACTTCACTTGAGACTTTCATTTACTCACCATTAATTTTTGATGAATCCAGTGGACAAGGTCTGTTGTTTTTCTGTGTAGCTTTCCAGATAGATCACGTGAATTAATTGTGCTTTTGATAAGGGATTTTGTATTTCATTCCTTTTCATTTTGTTTCCTTTTTTTAAAAAAATTAAATTCCCCGATGAGTTTGCAGTATTTTAAGAAAATCAGGAAGAGAAAATTGCTAAATTATCTGGTCCTGCTTTATTTGAAAAAATATTTGTGAAATTCTAAATGTTCATCAATGTCCCAAATGCCTAACTTGTTTCTGAAAATTTAAAATTTCCTTAAATTGATGTAAGATGTTTCCATACAATATGAATCGAATTATTAGTATGACTCCATGGTGAAGCAAATGACAGTGCTTATATGGAACACGTCACTTCCATGTATGTGCTACCTACCATGTGTGGTCCTCTATGTGTCTTGCGTTTTAATTTATCTTTATAAGAACACTATAAGGTAATTGGTTAAATATCTTCATTTAAAAGAGATAAAAACTGGGACTCAGAAACTGTGTCTGACTAGCAAGCTTTTTTTTTTTAAGATTTATTTATTTATTTATTTATTTAAAAGTCAGAGTTACATAGAGAGACAAGGAGAGGCTGGAGGGGAAGTCTTCCATCTGCTGGTTCACTCTCCAATTGGCCACAATGGCCGGAGCGGCACTGATGCGAAGCCAGGAGCCAGGAGCTTCTTCCAGGACTCCCACGTGGGTGCAGAAAAAGGATCTGGGCCATCTTCTACTGCTTTCCCAGGCCATAGCAGGGAGCTGGATAAGAAGTGGAGCAGCCGGGACCCGAACTGGAGCCCATATGGGATGCTGGCACTGCAGGCAGCAGCTTTACTCGCTGTGTCACAGCACCAGCCCCTACCAAGCTTCTGAGCTTGGATTCTGACTTAGCTGTGTAGTTTCCAAATCTGATTTATTTGTATTTGGACCACTCTGCATTCCCATAAATTTTTATTTGCCTTCCTAAGAGGTTACAAGTAGTTTCTGAAATAGACCCTGATTGTTTGCTTTCTTTATGCCCTAGTCTCACTACCATATGCTATTATTCAGCACGACAACATGAAAACTGGAATCTTTTATGCAGATTTTTGAAAAATTACTTACTGAGGTGAGAGGTAGAGACTCTCAGAGAGACACTGACAGAGACAGGGAGATCCCATCTACTGGTTCGCTCTCCAAATGCTTGTATCAGCCTGGACTAGGCTGGGGCAGAAGCGGGGGCAAGGAACTCAGTGCAGGTCTCCCAATTGGGTGGCAGGAGCCTAATTATTTGAGCCACTACTGCTGCCTCTCGAGTCTACATTAGCAGGAAGCTGGAGTCCGGGGCCTGAGGTGGGAATAGATTTCAGGTACTCAGGTGTGGAACACAGGCTTCCTAACCAGTCACGCTGGGCCAAATGTCTGCCCGACCACACATTCTGGCATTCCATTTGGAACTGTCTTCTGTGGGCATAGTAAACCTTCAGTAAGCACCTGCTGAGTGAATTCCACTTTGTATGTTTAATGCAGGAAGAAAGGCAGGATGTGTTGCCATGAGAACTGGGATTGCAGGGGGTTTATGGGATATTCTGAAGTGTGATGAAAAGGCAAAGTTTGTGTGCAAGCACTGGGCAGAAGGAGTAACCCGTCCACCAGAGCCCACCACAACTCCTGAACCCAGATGTCCAGAGGATTGGGGCACCAGCAGTAAAACAAGCTTGTGTTTCAAGGTAAGCCTCCATGACTAAGCTCATAAAGAATTTGGAATATATATCAGCCCAAAGAACCGCCTAAGTAATAGAACATGAAGAAGCAAAAAACCGAAACATGCCGCCCATATTCCTCCTGTAGAAATTCCATTCTGATTCTATGGATCTGGAGAGAGGCTGGGAATTAACTGTTTTTGAAGATCTCCCTGGGGGATGTTGATGACAAGTTATATTTCAACCAACAAACACAACTCACAGGAGTCAACTGCTTTGCCATGTGCTTCTTCCCTTTCCCCGGGCTTTCTAGGCCTGGGCTGAGCTCACCACTCTTTCTATTCTGATGAAAGCATATATGCCTCCTCCTCTCCTGCTGCTCCTCATTTTTGCCCTGCCCTTGAATCCTAAGCTCTTAGCTATCATAACTGATAGCCCATTTACAATAATACAGGGTTATGTGCTAACCCCCGATGACTATAAAGATGGGAGATGAAGGCATTCCCGGATGAGGTTGACCAATTGAGTTAGTGAGCCCTACTAGTAGCAATAGAGGTTGATGTGGACTGGCAGTCAGGCCTAAAAGCATAATTTATAAAGAAGGAGACATACTGGGCCAGGAGAGAGGAGGATATTGTAAATGGATTATTTTTGAGGTAACACATAGCAAATCAGGTATGCTTTTGTTATCTCTGGAACCTTTCATTTTATTACACAAGAGTCAGATTCATCCTCTGTACAACACATCACTTGAGGGTGGCAGGCTATGGAGATTTGTCACAGGTTTTTTGGATAAAGCAGCAGAATCAGAGCTTGGGAGTGAGTGAGGGGTTCCAGTGGAGACAATGCCCAACAGATCAAAATAAGCGCTGCATTAGAAATTAGGTGGTTTTAGAGGTACTTGGGGTAGGTTTATTTGGTTTATTTGGAAATGTGTAGATCATCTTTGCAAACATTAAGATGTGGGAATTATAAATAAAGTTCAACTTATAGGAAATATATTTAAGAAAATAAAATATGATAGCACAGTTTAGCAAGTTGAGTATAGCACGTTGAATTGCTCACGGGAGTCTTGGGAGATATTGATATGGAAACTGGCTCCAGACACCTTTGTCCAGATAGCTCAAGTCAAACTGGGTCTTGAGTGAAAGTTGTCTTGAGTTGCTTTCTAACAGCTTGGGCAATCAAAGTCTCTTTGTCCCTTCCCGCTGAGCTTAGGCTCATGAGCATTAATGAATGAAAATTGTTAGTAGCTACAGTGTTAACTCCTACAGTGTTTTTATTTTTATATTTTTCAACTTTTATTTAATAAATATAAATTTCCAAAGTACAACTTTTTTTTTTTTGACAGGCAGATTTAGACAGTGAGAGAGAGAGACAGAGACAGAGAGAAAGGTCTTCCTTTCCGTTGGTTCACCCCCTTCGAATGGCTGCGATGTCCAGCGCGCTGCACCGATAGAAGCCAGGAGCCAGGTGCTTCCTCCTGGTCTCACATGGGGGTGCAGGGCCCAAGCACTTGGGCCATCCTCCACTACACTCCCGGGCCACAGCAGAGAGCTGGACTGGAAGAGGAGCAACTGGGACAGAATCTGGCACCCCAACTGGGACTAGAACCTGGGGTGCCGGCGCCACAGGTGCAGGATTAGCCAAGTGAGCTGTGGCACTGGCCCCAAAGTATAACTTTTGAATTATAGCGGCTTTTCCCCCTATAACCTTCCTCCTACCCACAACCATCCCATCTCCCATTCCCTCTCCCATCCCAATCACATCGATTCATTTTCAATTATCTTTATATACAGAAGATCAACTTAGTATATGCTAAGTCAATATTTCAACAGACTGCACCTACACAGACACATAAAGTATAGAATACTGTTTTAGTAGTAGTTTTACCATTAATTCGCATAGTACAACACATTAAGGACAGAGATCCTACAAGGGGGAGTAAATGCACAGTGACTCCTGTTGTTGATTTAACAATTGACACTCTGATTTATGAAGTCAGTAATCACCCGAGGCTCTTGTCATGAGCTGCCAAGGTTATGGAAGCCTCTTGAGTTCACAAACTCCGATCTTATTTAGACAAGGACATAATCAAAGTGGAAGTTCTCTACTCCCTTCAGAGAAAGGTACCTCCTTCTTTGATGGCCTGTTCTTTCCACTGGGATCACACTCACAGAGATCTTTCATTTAGGTCATTTTCATTGCCACGGTGTCTTGGCTTTCCATGCCCGAGAAACTCTCATGGGCTCTTCAGCCAGATCTGAATGCCTTAAGTGCTGATTCTGAGGCCAGAGTGCTGTTTAGGACATCTGCCATTCTATGAGTCTGCTGTGTATCCCACTTTCCATGTTGGATTGTTCTCTCCTTTGTAATTCTACCAGTTAGTATTAGCAGACACTAGTCTTGTTTATGTGGTCCCTTTGACCCTTAGTCCTATCATTATGAACAATTATGAACTTGAACTGATCACTTTGACTAGTGAGATGGCACTGGTACATGCCACCTTGATGGGATTGAATTGGAATCCCCTGGCACGTTTCTAGCTCTACTGTTAGGGGTAAGTTTGAGTGAGCATGTGCTGAACTGTACATCTCCTCCCTCTCTTATTCTCACTCTTATATTTAACAGGGATCACTTTTCAGTTAAATTTAAACATCTAAGAATAATTGTGTGATAAAGAGTTCAACCAATGGTATTAAGTAGAACAAAAAAATACTAAAAGGAATAAAATAGTAAGTTGTTCCTCAACAGTCAGGGCAAGGGCTGATCAAGTCATTGTTTCTCATAGTGCCCATTTCACTTTTACAGGTTTCCTTTTATGTGCTCAGTTAGTTGTCCCAGATCAGAGAGACCATATGAAATTTGTCCCTTTGGGACTGGCTTATTTCACTCAGCATGATATTTTCCAGATTCCTCCATTTTGTTGCAAATGACCAGCTTTCTTTTTTTTTTTTACTGCTGTATAGTATTCTATAGAGTACATATCCCATAATTTCTTTATCCAGTCTTCTGTTGATGGGCATTTAGGTTGATTCCAGGTCTTAGCTATTGTGAATTGAGCTGCAATAAACATTGAGGTGCAGACAGCTCTTTTATTTGCCAATTTAATTTCCTTTGAGTAAATTCCAAGGAGTGGGATGGCTATATTCAGGTTTCTAGGAATCTCCAGACTGACTTCCATAGTGGCTTTACCAGTTTGCATTCCCATCAACAGTGGATTACTGTGCATTTTTCCCCACATCCTCACCAGCATCTGCTGTTAGTTGATTTCTGTATGTAAGCCATTCTAACCAGGGAGAGGTGTTTTTATACCTTTAAATGCATCCCAGCCTGTCATTATGGATTGCATTTCACCATCCTATTTGCAGTGCTCTGGACAATATGACATAGTCTTTGTATTTTATAGCCTATTAAATTTCCTTAAGTTAACCCGCCTCTGCCAGAGTGTTTATTTTTACATGTGCTCCATTAGTTGATAAGATGTACAATCACAAGGAAAAGAGACAAGGCAGATTTGAAAGATACTACTAACTGGTGTTGAAGGATTGCCAGGTTATTCATTGTTCATGATAAATAGGATAACAAACTATGGCACGATTTTAGGCAGGCTATTTTCTTATTGTTTACTTTCTACGCTTTTATATCTCAGTAGCACTATTCAAGCTTGACTAGATTAATCCTTCCTTTCACAATGAGCTGTGTACCTAACCCATATGCCTAAATGTAAGATTTTAATGTGTTTTTCCTGTTCTATAAAATAGTTTTGTTTTCTGAGGTTTTCCAAGGTTTGTGACCCAAATAATCACTCATAAATTGATTTTAAATTAAGAAAAGACTATGGTTTTGGCCATTACAATACCTTGCTTTCCTTTTTTATTTTTTTTAAAGATTTTTTATTTATTTATTTGAGAGGTAGAGTTACAGACAGTGAGAGAGAGAGAGATAGAGAGAAAGGTCTTCCTTCCGTTGGTTCACTCACTAGATAGCCGCAATGGCCAGAGCTGCACCTATCAGAAGCCAGGAGCCAGGTGCTTCTTCCGGGTCTCCCATGCGGGTGGGTGCAGGGGCCCAAGCACTTGGGCCATTCTCCACTGTTTTCCCAGGCCATAGCAGGGAGCCGGATTGGAAGAGGGCAGCCCAGACTAGAACCGGCGCCCATATGGGATGCTGGCACCACAGGCAGAGGATTAACCTATTGCACCGTGGAGTTGGCCCCAATACCTTGCTTTTCTATAAAGGAAATCTCATCAAAAGTAAATAATTATTTCTTTTGATTTGAATCTATGAAGTGTAAAATAGTTTCTGAAACCATATCACCTTTAGCTGTTTGCCAAGGGAAAACATGAGAAGAAAACATGGTTTGAATCTCGAGATTTCTGTCGAGCTGTGGGTGGAGAGTTGGCTAGTATCAATAATAAAGAGGAACAACAGATAATATGGCGATTAATAACGTAAGTATCTTTTCTCTATCCCATTCATTTCTCTTACCTATTTGATGCTAATGATGGTGAGGAAATTCTTATATTTATGAAATTGTTGGCTCAAGATGTTATTTTGAACACCTATATTATATCCTAAATCCATGACCCTTTCTGGGTCTATTTTCACTTCCAAATCCTTTCATTTTATAGGAAGAAATCCTGGGTGGCCGGTTAGCTCAGTTGGTTAGAGCATGGTGCTAATAATAGGAAGAAATCCTGAGATGAATTTCTATATAAGTGTATAAGATACTCAATATATATTTGCTAAGTGAATGCGTGTCTTTCAATATTTCAAAATTATTTATTCAAAAACAATGGCCTGTTTTCATGATATTTATGAGTTGTAACAAAATGTACATCTATTGCACTTGTGTGTAACTAACGTATATTTTAGAGGTAACTTTCATAATTTCATATCTGGTTAGTCCTTTTAGCTTACTGGACTTGTTCCATGCAATAGCATTGCTTTGTTTGTGTCCTGGGTGTTGCAGGGCTGGCGGGAGCTACCATGAACTGTTTTGGTTGGGGCTGACATATGGAAGTCCTTCGGAGGGCTTTACTTGGAGCGACGGCTCTCCTGTGAGTAATTCCATTTGGTACAGCATTTTCTTCCTTTCTAGTGTGTTTAATTTTGTGTTCTTTTGTTTTAGTTAGATAAGATAGATATTATGAAAGCTAGAGGTACTTTTCTGTATCAAATAAGCATTATTTCAGGATCATTATCCTGCCCAGCCTTGGTTTAGTTCCCCTGGTCATCAAGGCTTATACATCGTCGACTGGATGAAAAAAAAAAAAAAAAACTGAAATGAAAAGTCATTCGACTGGTTTACACAAAATAATATCTCCATTCTACCATGCATAATTGGTGGGCAAGAGGTTAAACTTCTTAAAAACTCAATGTTTTGTGGCCTCTTTTTCAGATCAATGGAACTGAAACAAATTTTGATGTTCCCAGTAATAACCATTAGATTTTGCCAGCTTTCTCCATTCTCAGGATAGAAGTGAGCAGTTATGGTACTTGCTGGTGGTATCGAGCAGCTCTAGTCAACACAGGAAATGATTTTGTGTAATTTCAGTTCCACCTCCTCTTATATTTACCAGCATCTTTTCCAGGGGCTTGAGTGAGATGGCTTATTTGATGGCTACATTGCTACATTGTTATTTGGATTTTATATGTGTATTTCTGGAAAACAGATCATAATGCTTAGTTTAAAAACCCATGGACTGTGTTTCCACATTAAAAACTCCATGGAGAATCCAAATCCAGGGCCCCCATTTGTTTCCACTGTTCCATTTTGGTAAAATTTGATGTACTTATTGGCAACATTTTATAGGCCTTTTCCTTTTGTAAGGAGAATTAATAGAGTATCTTTATCCTGCCCATCTAATAAAGAGAAATTTCCATCAACACACTGAAATACTATCCCTTAAGAATGAGTTGTAAATTTAGGAATTCCCAATACTGAGAAAGGGAGCTTTTTTGCCAAAGTTTCCTATATAAAAATCCCATTTTTGTGGCCCTTGGAACCCTTCTATTTAATAATAGTAAAATAATAATCAATGTGCAATCCTGTGAACTTCAAAAGTTTCCATGTTAAAAAAACCTATTTCTTTTCTACCTGTGTTAGTAAACTCTGCTTTCAAAGCAAAGCTATTGTGGCAAAAAGTAAATGGATTTATAAAATGCAAGCTTGTCTCTCTTTTTCTGTTTGTAGAGCTAATTGGCATTGGGCAGCCATAAACAGCTAATGGTTGTAATGTAATATTCCTAATGTAGGTTTCATATGAAAACTGGGCTTATGGAGAACCAAATAATTATCAAAATGTTGAATTTTGTGGTGAGCTAAAAGCTGACCCTGGTATGTCCTGGAATGATATCAACTGTGAACACCTTAACAACTGGATTTGCCAGATCCAAAAAGGTATGATCACCTACACTCTGCTTTCCTTCAGAGTGGAGAAATAACCTCTTGACATCCCAATATCTTCCCTTTATTAGCACAACCAAACAAACAACATAACAAAATAAAGGAACTGTCAGGGGCCATCATTTCACAGGATAAGAATGAAGTCGCTGAGCAGAGATAAATGTTCCAAAGGAACAGAAGATCAAAAGGCCACCCGGGAATCCTGGACAAGAGTCACGTCCTCCAAATAGTTCCCACGAACTTGCTCTGATTCTGGCCCATGTACTGCAGTGGCAGGAGTGAGTGGGTGTCCTACACTTTAAGTAGAGTAATGAAAATGCAAATTTTTTTTTTTTTTGGAATTTTCACTTTCTGATCATCCACATTAGTCATCAAATAGGTGAAAGTTTCCCCAAGTATGGGTGTTTAAAGTGTTGATTAATCAAGGGCATGTTCAGCAGAATGAACAAGTACCATTTGGAGACCCCGATGCTGTTAGACTCATCATGTTATTGAAGGTCAAATGACATGCATTGCTACTATTTATTGTCTATGACTCAGAAAGTTTCACGGTCCAACTCAGGCTTTGAGGTAAGAGAATCCAGGTTATTACATTAAGATAAATCGAGTAACAAACCGAACCTTGAATCAAAACACACATCGCCCCATTGTAAGCAGATAAATGGAGCCATATTGCCCTCTGCTGTTGGGGAATCTTGGCAACTATTTCAGCTCTACTGTTAGGGACACCATACTGCTCCCCTGCTGCCTGGCTGCTCATTTTCCTTACTCCTTCTGCTTAGAATAGTGCTCTCCAAGTTTCCAGAACACAGGAATCTGTGGCAGCAAGATTTTTTTTTAAGTCTAGTAACCAAACATGAGTGTTATTCATTTTGTATTATTAGTCTCTCCACTCTTACAGAAGTTAAATAAGTTAACGCAAAAGCCAGGTAACCTGAGTCCTCGTCTCAGATTCCAGCCAAATCCAAATATTACCTACTTGGAAAGAAGAATATTTTGGTTAGATTTTAATAAACATACATTTAATTAAAATAAGATTATTTGAAGAAAATAAATCCTTTAACATTTTAAAACATTTTATTTTGTTGAGAGTCACACACACACACACACACACACACAGAATGAGAGAGGATGAGTAAGGTTTTGTTCACTAGTTCACTCCCTCAAATGGCTGGGACTGGGCCAGACTGGTATCAGGAGCTGGGAACTCAATCCCTGTTTCCCACACTGGTAGTAGTCATCCAACTACTTGAGCCATCTCCGCTGCCACTCAGGGTCTGAACCAGCAGGAGTCTGGAATCAGGAGCAGAGTTGGGCATTGAACCTAGGTACTCTAATATGGGATGCAGGTGTCTTAACCAGCGTTGTAACCCTCAGGCCAAATGCCCACTCTTCATATTTTGTAAATAGTATACATCAGTTTCAAATATGACATTATAAGTGATTTCAAAGGTGTCTAACCAGAAAAGTAACTTCTCTTGAGCACCTTCTTAATACCAATAACTCACATATTTTACCCTACCTATTTGGTAGTTGACAAAATTGAAGCTAAACCATTTAAACCCTGCTTGAGATTTGAATCTAGGCTTCCTGATTCTAAAATTCATGTTTTTTTATTCCCCTCTTCATGTGAGATTTCTTGTGCCTGAAAATCATCTTCCATCTCTGGTGGCCATCGTTGTACCTCATTTATTTAACTGTAAATTCCTAATTTTCTTTTCCCTCATTCTCCACTCCAGAACAGTATGAATGGATTGGAGAGTGGAAGAGAGGAATAAAGAGAAAGAACAATTAAGTTGTTAGCAATACTGGCCCATGAAAACAGTGACAATAGAAAGACCCCCGATAGCAGAATTTCAAGCACATGTTTACCTAATTTCCTCTTGTTTTACAGGACAAACACTAAAACCTGAACCAACACCAGCTCCTCAAGACAGTAGGTGTCTCCTCATTTTCTGATATCTGCTTTGGAATTCTGTTTTATTTTGTTTTCCCTTCTCAAAAATGACTTATTCTAGGAATTAGTGAGCAGAAGTTCTGAATATCTCTGAGACTCCCATGAAATGTTAGATCTTCTCCTGCAGGGAGAGTCTCATATGCTCATAGTACAGTTTCTCAAGGGATCATGAATTAAACTTAAGGGCCCAAGTTTCTTCTTTTATAGCCCATGGTCAATGGCAGATAGTTGCCGTAACAAACTCAGTGACTTGAAGCAACATGCATTTATTCTTTTGCAGTTATGGAAGTCAGAAGTCTGAAATCAGTTTCACTGGACCCAAATCTGGAGGGCAGCAGGACCATGTTCCCCTAGAGGCTCTGGGAGAGAATGCATTGCCTTGCTTTCATCAGTGTCTAGAGCTACATTCCTTGCATTTTGTGCTTCATATCCCCTGCCTCCATCCTCAAAACTAGCAATGGAGCATATTGCTTCACATTGCTTCTTTTTACACAGTTAAGAATCCCTCTACCCATTCTATAAGTACATGTGTTATTACACACTTAGATAACTTTGTTCTCTCCAAATCCTTAATTGCACTCGCAAGCCTCCTTTTCATTATAAGGTGACATTCATGGATCCCACAGATTAGGACCTGGCTGTGTTTAGGGAGCCCTGTTCAGTCTCCTCCAGCACAGAACCTTAGAATCCTATGGTTTGGAAGAGGGCTTAGGAACTTACGTGGTGTGTGAATTGCTCCAAGCCTGCACTGAAGGACCCATGTCCATCTGTTGAAAGTTCCTTCTTACATTGGGAAATCTGATTTCTTATAATGCCCTCTTAGAGGTAGAACATCCTGGGTGCATGTGTCTAAGTCCTTCCAGCTGTGCTTTCCTACTGATGAATGTAGCACTGGGAGTTTTTTAACCCAATAAAGACTCATGGAACTTAGGAAGGTAATGCGGCTACTTTGACATGGTGGGTGGAAAGTGAGTGTGTGGCCTCACACAATTCAGTCTGTATTTGACATAGACATTCTGTCTTCTGGGCTCTCGGGGTGGCAGGTATCTCTGCTACAGCTGATTAGTACTTTTCACTTTTGTGTACCATACATACTACATTCCTAAATTTGTCTAAGTAAAATTTGCCCCCTTTCTCTTAATTTTCAGATCCACCAGTCACTGAAGATGGCTGGGTCATTTACAAAGATTATCAGTATTATTTTAGCAAAGAGAAGGAAACCATGGACAATGCACGAGCATTTTGCAAGAGGAATTTTGGTGATCTTGTTTCTATTAAAAGTGAAAGTGAAAAGAAGTTTCTTTGGAAATATGTAAGAATATGATTGGTTTTTAAGAATGGAATAATGACGTGCTAAAAAAAGTGTCTGCAACTGATATCTCATGATACAATTTCAAAATGAGTGCTGAATTTGAACCTCCTGAGGTCAGGATAGTAATGTGAATGCTGGGGAGAGGGAGGTCACGGCAGAACGTAGGCTTTGTTGTTTGAATATTCAGTGCAGAACTGAAAAACCCCAAACAGATTTTAGTCTACACTTTCTGAGGAGCCATGCTTAAGGGCTTGCAGAACACTAATTTTATTTTCGAAGATTGTCATTCTTAACAGGTTGTTAGAAATCAGTCCTGAGCCTTTTCTGTGTCATATGGCTTGGTTTTCATTTAGAAATCTTAGTTGGGCCAAATTGTTCACTAGCCGATAGTACAGCTTGATTACTCATATAAGCCTTTCTTGGTTGTACTCAAATGATCAACTATCACTGTAGGTATAGAGTATTTTTTCTGAGTTTGTGGCTAAATGTATTTCTGATTAAAAATCGTCATGGTATCCTCATTGGTTACTGGAGAGGAGGTAAGAGGGAAAGCAGACAAAAGGAAATGGATCAGTGCTGAAAGAATGAGCATCTGTTTGATTACAAAGGTACCAGAATGTTGACTTACCAACATCTTTGTGGATATTCTTTGCTCTTAAATTCTCAGGGTATTTTCTAGTATTGCACAAATATATGTGTTTATTGTATTTTAGTATATATATTTATACATATTCGTGAAAACACCTCAAAAAGTTCAGGGAAAATGGAATTAGAAGATAATTTTACTTTGGTGAAAAACAATTTTGAAATCCTTCCTAATCTCATATCCATTTTCCACACACTTTTTGAAACCCTTTCATTTGCATAGATTTCAAAATTTTTTTACATTAAATTGTATTTTTTACATTACATTGTATTTTTTAATTCCATTTTCACAATTTTTTGAAGTACACTTGTGTGTGTGTATATGAAGTCTTTCCTTTGATGTGTAATCCCAATTGGCTACTTTTGTTTTCAATAACATCTTCAGCAACCTAACTACTATAGATATTTGGAAGCACAGAGAACGACTTAAGGTATCTGCTTTATAAATGCAGGTTGTTAAATTATGTGCATATTTTCCTTTTATTTCCATAAAAATATCACTTAGAATATATAACAACATTTCTACACGTATTTCTTTTTATAAATGTTCCAAATAAATTACCTAGTTAATATGCAGGTGTTATTTAAGAACTTGCTTACTATATGATTATAAATTAAATTACATGTAAATTTCCACATTTTAGGTAAACAGGAATGACGCACAGACAGCATATTTTATTGGTTTATTGGTCAGCTTGGATAAAAAGTTTGCGTAAGTAAATCAAGCTATGATAATTTTGCTTAGGATAGTGATCTTGTAGATGCCTATGAGTTATTTTGTTTTACTAAATGCATTTTAAAAAAATTTTACAGTGTTCTCAAAGAATTTAAAAGTAATACTATTAATATTTTGACATTATGATTCTCAACTCAAAATTGGATTTAATCTTTCAAATCATTACCTGTCTTTGCTTTATAATATCATAAAGTCATCAGTAGGTCATCTACTCAGAAGACAGTTATAAATACTGAATTTATTTTGAAAATGAGTTCCCATCTGTATTAATGTTGATGCCCAGAACCCAAAAACCCTTTACTGGGGCACCCCACCACTGTTGAGCAGCACTGCTGTGAAGTACTCGCTCATCTGTATGAAGTACTTTGCTTTCAATAAAAGGCTTGTTCTATTTTCCATTTGCTACAGGGACCAAGGAAAGCTGTGTGGGAGGGAGGAAACTGGTACCTTCTGGGGATTTCTTTCCTTGTGCATTGATCCACATATTCTCCTGGGTTTGAAGAGCAAGTGTGGCCTTTTGGCTCATGTGCAGACATCTTAGCCTCATAAGCTCCATCTTTGAACAATGGAGACCTCAACTCAAGCTTGTTATTTTTAAAGAACAGAAATGATTGCTATTCCTTTAAGTAATATGTTTTACCATCTCTAAAACAAGAGAGTCGAATTTGATGATCCCTTGGTCTCCTTCCAGCTCTCACAGTCTCTGAATTTCTATAATTTACAAAAATAGGCATGGCCCAGCCAGCTTACTAGAAACCAGAGTAAACATCACAATCAGAGAATGGCCTAATGAGAAATTCTATATCCTTTGCCTCTCCATGGGTGTTTTTGTTTTTGTGGAAATCATGTCCAAGGAATGCTATGAGATTTTTGCTTCTGGCCCAGAGCCAGAGTAATTGGGATCTTCATTTTTCATCCACTTTGTCTAAAGGTGGTTTGTTCCAGGAGAGAAAAGAAAGCAGATTAGCCAGGGCATCAAATTGCTGTAGAGGGCCCTAGTAGGCACCACTCTTGGGGCTTTCCTGCCAGTCTCTCTAGATCTCCCCAATCTGGTCACTTAGCATCCTGTGCTTCTTCCCTCTTGATTGACTAGCCTTTCCCAACACTAGGCTGCAGCCAGTTATTCTAATCATCAAATTGTTACAAAATGCCTGAATTTTCTTTCAGTTGGATGGATGGAAGCAAAGTAGATTATGTGTCCTGGGCCACAGGTGAACCCAATTTTGCAAATGAGGATGAAAACTGTGTAACTATGTATGCAAATTCAGGTAAACAATACACAAATCTTCTGGAATCTGCTTTGTGGTGTGATGTGTCATTTTCTACATCCTTAGGATGCAAGTAGCAAGTTGTATGCTTAGGTCAGGCAAGAAAAGGAGAGAGAATAAGGGGGAATTGATATTTGCAGCACAAATGTTGAATTTGTAAGAATGGTTGCTTAACATCTACACTAATAAATGACATAGGCAGTCCTCTCATTTCCTCCCGAATGATGAAACATATTTTCAGGTTCTGACTTGAGGAGGATATCCAGGATTTGTTTATCTATCACTGTCTTCTCTGTAGCTTCTGTTATTCTGTAAAATAGGCATAAAGACAGAATTTTCTGTCATTAAGAAATTGAATAGGATATTCTAAAACACAAAGTATGTTTGGTATATATAAAGCTTAGATATTATTAGATTATTAATTTAGCTATCATAAATTATCTAGCTAATACATCTTCAATACCAGGTACATGCTTGGTTCAGAGGATTCTCTATATAAAGTTGAACTGTGACTAGTTTAAGAGAAAAAGCAAAAAGATTTTCCTTGAATTCTTCTAGTCATTTGTGTAAAAATAGTCTGATTACATTCGAATTCACTTTTGGGAATCTTTATAAAATTTTTTAAGAAGAGTAAATATTTTTAAACATAAATATGTATATCTAATATAACTATTTTGCTCTTTGCCAGGGTTTTGGAATGACATTAACTGTGGGTATCCAAATGCCTTCATTTGCCAGCGACATAACAGCAGCATCAATGCCACAGTTATGCCTACTGTGCCTCCAGGCCCACGTGGTTGTAAGGAAGGTTGGAATTTTTACAATAACAAGGTACTAGAAAAATTAGGTACAGTCTTGGCATAGACCGATCTGGAGAGTGGGAATGTGACTCTGTCCACCCAATGTGAGCCTTTCCCTACTTCATCACTTTAGGAAACTTTTGGCACCAATGAGTGAAGATTCCCATGATACAGCCTCAGTGGAAATTGAGAGCATAATTGAGATATTATCCAATAGATGTACCCCTTATCTCAAGGGAGACTACAAATTTGTAGAAAGATTGTGGGTCACTAAACTAACTTAATTTTTAAAATAAATTTTATTTGGTTGTGAGAAAATTTATCTTTAGTTGTACTCCTCATTTTGATTGATTTGGTTTTGATTTATTTAGTGCAAACATCATTGTCTTTAGATAATTGCTATTGTTTTTGTTTGTTTTTACCTTCTCTTCCAGTGTTTCAAGATCTTTGGATTTGTTGAAGAAGAAAAAAAAAATTGGCAAGATGCACGAAAAGCTTGCATAGGGTTTGGCGGAAATTTGGTTTCCATACACAATGAAAAGGAACAAGGTATGTGGGCCATTTTATAACTGATGATGTAGTTCAATAGGTCACTTGTCCCCTGAAATGATCAGATATTGCTGAAGCTAAGTGGATTTTGTCATTGTTTTTCAGGGTAAAACTAGCAAGGGGAAAAAAGTAAACACTTCCTAAGAAGGACTTTATTCAGTTGTAGGCACCATGTTGGCATTTTAAAGTCCCTTTCTGTTGTCACAACTCCTCTGTGAAGGGGGAAATGGTGTCAAGAGAGCACCGAATTCAAGGCGCTTGGGAAGTAAGCATTGGAGTTGAGATGAAAACTTAGCTCTGTCCAGCTTAAATCTCATTTTCTTTCCACCAAATCAAGAGCCGAAGAAGAGTAGCTCCAAGCATAAAATGGAAAATCAGTGATTTCCTATTGACTGCTCTTTTCATCACTTAATCATATAAGTTGTAATGAAATAAAGCTGGTATTGCAAAGATGTGCTGAACACAATGAGAAAATGTTTTTGATAACAATGGAAGGATAAGCCAGAGTACAAAGAAGAATACTGAAGGAGAATAGACTGACTGTAAAATTCATTGTATTTTTCTCAAAAGAGAGGCACTTACCACTTTGCACAGACTTTTCAGCATTGCCTGTGCAGTAATGGGTATTAGGTTAATTTCTGATTTGCACTTTAAGGGGGATGTTGCCCAACTGCAGGAAGTTCTGGTTAAACTGAGGAAGTGTCTAGAAACCACCCTCCTGCTAGCCAGGAAGAGTTGAAAAGACCCTTGGATTGTGCAGCTAAGAAAAGAGGATGTGGACTTTCAAGGATCATTCTGGAAAGGAATGGCTCCCGAAGGAAGGCCTAGAACTAGCAGTTCTAGTAGCAGTTGCAAGGAAAGAGATTTAGGTTCAAAACCAAGAGGCCATTCTAACAGCTGGAAATGGTCCATTGGGTTGCTTCATGAGGGAGATCAGGTTTCTGAAAGCTGTGAAAACACTGCAGCTGGAAGTTCTCAACTAGATGCTACAGAGTCACACACAGTGGCTGGTGTGCAGTGTGGAAGATGCCCACACATACCCTTTATGAGAATGTTGTAGGAGAGAGGTGGACTGGATGTTCTGTAAATTTCCTTTTGGCTCTGAAAGTCTTATATTTCCCAAATAACTTACTAATAAAAGTGTTGTGTCTCAAAACCTATAAAAAAAGAAGAAAGATACCAGAAACCTGCACGCTGCTTTCCCAGATGTTTATTTTAGTCTACAAAGGCAGCCGCGTGCTCTGTTAGAACACAGTGTACGATAAATCAACCCTGCTTTTGCTGAGAACGTCTGACAAGTTCAGCAGCTTGCCAGAGACTGAAAGAAAAGGGTCAACCCATGGCACACAGTATAAGGACATAACACTCACATTTCTCTAACTGGCCTTCAACACTTCGGGCTTAGCTACTCAGCACAGAAACACAATAATTGATTTCCTCTCTTAACCACAAAGTGCTGATTCCTGGCACGATGGAATTATAACCTAGGTAATAGAGAAGTGCAGAAGGAAACAATTTTCAGATAAAATAACATTATTCCTGGCAAAGCAGGCATACGTTGTTGCATTCTTATTGTGGTTGTTGGCAGAAAAAAAAGTCAGAGCTGAATATTGGCGGGTACAGCTTTTCCACATTTCATTTCAACTTGGGGATAAGGCAAAAGTTATGATCTTATTTAAGAAATAAAACCCAAATAAATATCTACCCATTCTCTTCTCTCTGAAGAATGTTAGAAGAAAGATTTATTATTATTTCACCTTGAGTTCCTTGAGAAAATGGTAAATCTCTGACCTAGGTGGTTGCTGCCTCTACTACTCTACAGAAAGAAAAAGCATATAGCAGTGACCTTCCATGGAGTAGTGTGTTCATGAATAAACAGATAGTTGTGTATCAAGAGAGACCTTCTATCTAGGATCTCAGTCCCCAAATGGCCGCAAGAGCCAGGTCTGGTCCAGGCTCAAGCCAGGGATTCAAGTACTTGGGCCATCTTCCACTGCTTTCCAAGATGCATTTGCAGGGAGCCGGTTCAGAAGCAGAGCAGCTGGGACTTGAACTAGCGCTCCAGTATGGGATGCGAGCATCATAGGCAGCTGCTTAGCTCACTGCAGCACAGCACCAGCCCGTAATTTGCATTATGTATTAGTGACCCTCAGTGCTTCCTCATCCTATTTGCTATTTACACTCAGAAGACTTATTTAAGCATGAACATTTGCAAATTGGTGTAGATGCTCATCTTCCTGGGAGGCAATGACACTTTCAGTGGCCAAAGTAGGCAGCTGCTAGGGAAGGCATGGGGATGGGCTAAACTAGAGAAAGAGAATAAAGGTAACTTCATTTTGGTGTATTTTTATTTCTTTGAAATCTATGTGATTTTTTTTCATTGTACATGTTTTCATAATCATTTCAAAGACTCTTCGTATGCATGGATTTTATTTTTTGCATCGAAATATACTAAGAATTTCCATGAAATTTAAAAAATTACCCTCATAATTAAACCTCTTACAGCTTTTGGTATTTACCAGTGTTTGTGCCACAGAACTAATAATGAACCAAGAAGCTGTATTCGTTCTATGCTCTTTGAATTTCTGTCAATCTTCCCACCCGGTGGTGTGAGCATGTTAGCATCAGGACGCCTCTTGGCCCAAGCACACCAAGCGGCTGGCCACTGATCCCTAGGAGTTGCCTACATAGAAGGAACCCCAGTTGAATAGCAATCTGAACTACTGATCATTGACAGCACCTCAATTTCTTTTTTACAAATAGGTTAAGAGCCTACTCCCCATTAGTTATAATCATCCGTGTATGGGGACCATCCAGCCCACAGGTTGTATAAAAGGCCTGTGTGATCGTTTGGTTTGGCTCTGGCAAGGTAACCACAGGCAGGACGTGAGATTAGTAAATCTACAGCAGGCTAATTTTTAGGTTGATGGTTTATGTGGCCTACAGTGATGTAATAAATATCCAAATAAGTGGTCCTTTGGCAGGAGAAAGTTCCCCACCACTGTAAAAATCAGAAGCTGCTGATCCATAGGATGACGATTTATGAATGAGAACAATGTGCCTCTTCTTGAAGATGGTAGGCAGCACACCCTAGATTGGGGTGCTAAAAACTGGAGAGTGGGGCATGGACTCAGCTTCAGCCTCTTTCGATCCCCTTGACCTGGTGCCCTTGGACAGGGCAGAACTGTCTGCAGTGGCCTAGATGAAACCTAGACTTTTATTTATTTTCTTAAAAGATTTCTTTATTTATTTGAAAGTCAGAGTTACATAGAGAGAGAAGGAGAGACAGAGAGAGAGAGAGAGAGAGAGAGAGAGAGAGAGAGAAAGTCTTCCATCTGCTGGTTCCCTGCCCAGTTGGCTGCAACAGCCAGAGTTGCACCCATCCAAAGCCAGGAGCCAGGAGCTTCTTCCATGTCTCCCATGTGGGTTCAGGGGACCAAGGGCTTGGGCCATCTTCTACTGCTTTCCCAGGCTATAGCAGAGAGCTGGATGGAAAGTGCAGCAGCCAGGACTCAAACCAGCACCCATTAAGGATGCCGACACTGCAGGCGGCGGCTTTACCCGTGACACCACAGCCCCGGCCCGATCCTAGACTTTTATTGTAAGGAATTTGTCAAAGTCCAAAGCTCATCTGAAAGCAGAAGGCTAAGGTTAGGATGTTTGTTTTCGTGGTATATGCTTTTAAACAAGGATAAAGACATGTGTCACATGCACAGTATTTGGAAATTAATATTTTGAATGTTTTCAACATTTTGAATTGTCACTCCCCAATTTTAAAATTATTTCCTGAACTTTCTTTCAGCATTTCTTATCTATCATATGAAAGACTCCACTTTTAATGCCTGGACTGGGCTGAATGATGTCAATTCTGAGCACACGTTCCTTTGGACAGATGGGCGAGGAGTTCATTATACAAACTGGGGGAAAGGTTTTCCTGGTGGAAGAAGAAGCAGTCTGTCTTATGAAGATGTACGTCTCAGTTTCAAGTCACCTCTCTCTATGCTGTTAGCTTGCCTAGAGTCATCATATTATTGACTAATCTTCTGGGAGAAATCTACCAGAATATGTCTTGATCTGGGCTCTCCTTTCAGATTTAATTGTTTCAGACAGAGCCGACCTTAAGGAAACAGGCTTAAATTCCGCCCAAGAATTCTTCCCCGTGAAGGGAGTGGCAGTAGTGAGAGGCAGTGGGAAAGCCAGCACCTTTTGGAGGCTAAGTTGTAATCTGGACAAACATTTACCCCCAGAAGTATCAACTTCCTTTGCATCAGCTTCCCCTTATCGCTTGCAGCTGTTGGAGTGCTTGTGGTGTACTTTTGGAAGCTCTCAGTACTTCTAAAGATACCATCAGCATTATCATGACCATTACTGAGCTAACATTTATTTTTAAACTACTTACTATGTGCTAAACACTGTGGAAGTGTATTTGTACATTAACCTAAGAGATAGACAATTGTGTTTTGATTTTACTATTTTTATCTGGCTATTTACTACTTTCACCTGTATATAATTGAACAGTCAACCTATCAAAGTCACACATCATGTTAGGGATTGTGATATGTGTGAAAAATGTCAGATTTTGTTCATACCCTGAAAGAGCTACCTGTTAACTGACTACAAGGCTTACACGAGAGGACGGCAGGAAAATGAAAGTGTAATGACAGAATCAGCTATAAAATCCTCCAGCAGTGAGGAGTGAAGAAAGTCACTAGGGAATGGGGCGATCCATTAAGGTGACTCCTATCCATGATGCTTTATGCAAGTCACTGCCTTTGCATGGCATGGTAGAGGAAGAGAATATGAAAAATAATTATAAGCATTTTTATCAAGACACATAAAACCTAATAATTAGAGGAACTTGATAAGAGGATAATAGGGCAATGCTAAGTGAGCCAAGTCTTCAAGAAAAGGTCACAAGGTGTGTTTGGATAGGAGAGAATGATTTTGGATCTAGCAGGAGTTTTATATAGAAAAGAAGTACAAATGAGCTTCAAAGATAGGAAGAATTTAGAGAAATTCATGTGCCTTATGAGAGAGTTTGGACATGGCCAGATTGCAGCAAAAAAAAGAAAAAAAGATTTTGAATAGAAAAATGATCTGACCAAACTGACATTTTTAATGGCAATTAATTTGGTAGCTAGGTATAGAGTAGATACATTTGAGAAATGTGTAAGTTATTTCCTTCAGAGAAATTCCTTGACCCACATTACATAAATGAGGGCTGAAAACTGACTGAAGAGGTTAAAGTAAAAGGGAATGAAGTGGGGTTTGTTCAGAAAAACTAATGCCCAGAGGTGAATTTTTAAAAAACTGTATAATGGAGTGTGACTTTTCTTCATTTATTTATTTGAGAGGCAGAGAAACAGAGATAGAGAGGAAGAGACAGAGAGGGAGAACTTCCCCATCAACTGGTTCACTCCCCCAAATGCCCACAGTAGCCAGGACTGTATCAGGCTAATGCCAGGAGCCAGGAACTCAATCCGGGTCTCTCCCATGTGAATGGCAGGAACTCGGCTGCTTGAGCCACCACTGCTGCCTCCCAGGGTCTGGATATCCAGGATACTGGAGTCAGGGCCTGGAGCTGAGTACTGAACCCAGGCACTCTGATATGGGACATGGGCATCTCAACCACTGGGCATTACACTTACTCCAAGAGGTGAACTTTACGTGTATCTAACAGTTTCATTATTTCACATTTTGTTTTTAGCAGAAAGAAACAGAAATAATTAAAAAAAAAAACACCAAGAAACAAGGATCTGTAATTTCACTATCCAGAGAATACAATATTAATTTAAAAACATTATTCCTAGATTTTTCACATGTGTAAATATATAAAGCTGATTTTTGCAAAAATGGAAACAAAACACAGATAATGTTTTGTTACAATTTTAGCACTTCAGAAATTGAGGGGACTAAATTTTTTGCTTATTAGTGATTGATTTAAATAATTTCTGATTCATGCTTGTTTTCTTTTTCTTTCACCATAAATATACAGGCAGACTGTGTTGTTATTATTGGAGGGAAATCAAGGGATGCAGGGAAATGGATGGATGACACCTGTGACAGTAAGCAAGGCTACATATGCCAGACACCTTCTGGTAAGTTCTACCAAACTGCACCTGCCTGGAAGAGCTAGGTTTTATAATGCACTTTTATAATGGCCACTTCCTTGTACATTAGCAAATCTGTTTGATTCCTGCTTTAGTCCTTGTGAACCTATGACACACAAAATGAATGGTATTTTCTATACTTTATTCATGAGTATGCGCCATCACGCATTACTAGAAAATTTTGTGCAGACTGATTTTGTTAGAAAATTAGGATATTTGCTTACATGGGTCATTAAAAAAAGATTTATTTATTCATTTGAAAGAGTGATACAGAGAGAGGGAAATGGAGAGAGAGATTCTCCCATCTACCGATTCACCTGCAAATGGCTGCAACAGCCAGATCTGGGTCAGGGAGAAGTCAGGAGCCAGGGACTGCATTCTGGTCTCCCACATGGGTGGTAGGAACTCAAGTACTTGGGCCATCATCCACTGCCTTCCCTTACACACTTGCAGGAAGCTGGGTGGGAAGCGTGGAGCAGTGGAGACTTGACCCAGTGTGTGACTTGATGCTAGTGTCTCATAACCCAGTGTGCCACAATGCCCATTCCCCGAGCCCTTTTTAAATGTCAGAGTCAGAAAAGCTCAGTTCAACTCAGAAAACCTGAGACACATTGGCACAAAGCATCATATACGGCTTGTTTTCTGTTCTATATTCTGTGTTTAAAATGTTGATACTTGATTTGAATTTCTCTTTTCACCTGGAGAACCCTATAGTTAAATGAAAATAAAAGAACGCATGAGGATATTCACTGAGAATCAATATTAGAGTTGTACACATTTTAGTTTCTATTGAAACTAGAATAACAATGTCTAGCTCCACAAAAGAGTGAAGAATGTAAACACAGACTAGAAGTGAGGGTTGGGATTGCAAAGGTTGCTGTCACAGCTCTTGAGGAGGGGTTTGAGCTAGAAGTAGAAGGTACTTGTTCTTCCAGATCTCAGAGATTTTTCTACACTTCCTGGAGAATCAGAGAACTAATTTCAACTTATGATAATGACTGAAAACTGCTTCGGGTTTCTTCAGATAAATTAACAATAGTGCAAAAATTCCAACTTTCTTTCAATCCAAAAGCTTTCCAGATAGTGTCACTTTTCTTTTTATAGAGTTGCTTTTCCATATCTATGGGTTCTGCGTTTGTGGATGTGACTAGTCATGGATCGAAAAGATACAAGCCGGCGCCGCGGCTCACTAGGCTAATCCTCTGCCTTGCGGCGCTGGCACACCGGGTTCTAGTCCCGGTCGGGGCACCGGATTCTGTCCGGGTTGCCCCTCTTCCAGGCCAGCTCTCTGCTGTGGCCAGGGAGTGCAGTGGAGGATGGCCCAAGTGCTTGGGCCCTGCACCCCATGGGAGACCAGGAGAAGCACCTGGCTCCTGACATCGGATCAGCGCAGTGCGCTGGCCGCGCCGGATTGGAGGGTGAACCAACGGCAAAGGAAGACCTTTCTCTCTGTCTCTCTCTCTCACTGTCCACTCTGCCTGTCAAATATATATATATATATATATATATGTATATATATATATATACACATACACACACACACAGAGGGAGAAATAACACCTATAATGAACACATGTAGATTTTTTTCTTGTCATTATTCCCTAAGCCATACAAAATACCAATGACTTACATAGCATTTGTCTTGCATTATTGTTATTGGCAATGCAGAGATGATTGAAAGTATTCAGGAGCTGACTGTTAATGAACAACTTAATACGTTATCCCTCTTAGTAGTTTTTTTGTCTGTTCTACTTAATATGACTGGTTTAATTCTGTAATTAATACACAGTTATTCTTAAGTGTTAAAAATTAACTGAAATGTGGCTGGCGCCACGGCTCACTAGGCTAATCCTCCGCCTAGCGGCGCCGGCACACCGGGTTCTAGTCCCGGTCGGGGCACCGGATTCTGTCCCGGTTGCCCCCCTTCCAGGCCAGCCCTCTGCTGTGGCCAGGGAGTGCAGTGGAGGATGGCCCAGGTGCTTGGGCCCTGCACCCCATGGGAGACCAGGAAAAGCACCTGGCTCCTGGCTCCTGCCATCGGATCAGCGCGGTGCGCCGGCCGCAGCGCGCCGGCCGCGGCGGCCATTGGAGGGTGAACCAACGGCAAAGGAAGACCTTTCTCTCTGTCTCTCTCTCTCTGTCCACTCTGCCTGTCAAAAAAAAAAAAATTAACTGAAATGTGATCCCTGTTAAACATAAGAGTGGGAATAAGAGAGGGAAGAGATGTATAATTTGGGACATGCTCAAGCTGACTTGTCCCAAATGGTAGAGTTAAAAACATACCAGGGGATTCCAATTCAATCCCATCAGGGTGGCATGTACCAATGCCATCTCACTATTCCAAGTGATCAATTTCAGTTCACAATTGATCATAATGAAAGGACTAAGAGTCAAAGGGAGCACATAAACAAGTCTAGTACCTGCTAACACTAACCAATGGAATAAAGGGGAGAGTGATCCAACATGGGAAGTGAGATACTCAGCAGACTCATAGAATGGCAGATGTCCTAAATAGCACTCTGGCCTCAGAATCAGCCCTAAAGGCATTCGGATCTGGCTGAAAAGCCCATGAGAGTATTTCAGGCATGGAAAGCCAAGACACTCTGGCAAAAGATCTCTGCGAGTGAGATCCCAGTGGAAAGAACAGGTCTGCAAAGAAGGAGGTACCTTTCTCTGAAGGGAGGAGAGAACCTCCACTTTGACTATGACCTTGTCTAAACAAGATAAGAATCGGAGAACTCAGAGGGCTTCCATAGCCTTGGAAACTCATGACTGGTGCATAGGGAGATTACTGATGCCATAAACAGGAGTGTCAATTTGTAAAGTCAACAACAGGAGTCACTGTGCACTTACTCCTCATGTAGGATCTCTGTCCTTAATGTGCTGTACATTGAGACTTAATGCTATAACGAGTACTCAAACAATATATTTCACTTTGTGTTTCTATGGGGGTGCAAACTGTTGAAATCTTTACTTAATGTATACTAAACTGATCTTCTGTAAAAAAAAAAAAAAAAAAGAAATTGTCAATTCCCAACTTGACTCTCACTGGGATTAAACATGACAATAGGTCTGATCTGATTTCATCATCATTTAAAAAAAATCATCTACTATTTTTCACTTTATGTTTCTGTGTGGGAGCAAACTGTTGAAATCCTTACTTAATGTATACTAAGCTGATCTTCTGTATATTAAGATAATCGAAAATGAATCTTGATGTGAATGGAAGGGGAGAGGGAGTGGGAAAGGGGAGGGTAGTGGGTGGGAGGGACGGTATGTGGGGGAAGCCATTGTAATCCATAAATCGTACTTTGGAAATTTATATTCATTAAATAAAAGTTAAAAAAAAAGAAATAAAACACACACACACACACACACAAAAGAAAGTATTCAGGAGGATAGGTGGAGCTTACATACAAATACTATGACATTTTATTGTTTTAAATATTATTTTAAAAATATTTATTTGAGGGGAGGTAGAGAGAGTGAGAGTGAAATAGAGAGACTGAAAGAGCTCTCTTCTACTGATTTTCCTCCTAAATGCCTGAAATAGCCAGGGTTAGTCCCAACTGGGTGGCAGGGATCTAATTACTTGAGCCACCATCTGTTGCCTCCCAGGGTGCACATTAGCAGAAAGTTAGAACTGGGAGGGGATGTGAATATCCCAACCAGTGCTTAACCATTTTGTCGAGTACCTCCCCTATTGTCCCATTTTGTTATTTAGGATTTTTTAAAAAAATTTTATTCATTTGAAAGGGAGATATAGGAAGAGACAGAGAGAGACAGAGAGATCTCTCATCTGCTGGTTCACTTCCCAAATATCCAGAACTGCTGAGACTGAGCCAAGCTGAGTTTGCAGGAGTTGGAAACTCAGTCTAGCTCTCTCACTGGGGGCAGGGAGTTAAGCCATCATTGGCTGTTTCCCAGGTTATGCATTAATAGGAAGCTGGGATGAGAAGCTGAGCCAGAGCTTGAACTGAAGGACTCTAACCTGGGATGTGGGCTTCGTGAGCATCCTCCTCACCCCTGTGCCAAACACCCTCCCCCACTGTGCCGTTTAGTATGAAGGTCTTTAACAGCCATGGGTTTTCTATCTTCAAGGCCAAGGCAGTAGTGCTTATGGAACCAGTTCTCCCATGGTTATCAAGGGCCCACTGGGCTTTGCCCCACAGCCCTGGGATCTTGGGCCACCAGTAAGGCCAAAGCCAACCCTCATTCCTCTACACTTTGAGTAAGGAGGGAAGCTCCTTATAGGAGTAAATTATGATTGAAAGTTTATTTAAAATCTTTTTTTCTTGTAAACTTAAGTCATAGAATGTATTGACACAAATACAAATATTTTGAAAATTTTTCATGACAAGGACAGGTGAACAATGTTAAAGTGAAAAAAAAAACAGCATATAAAATCTTGTAAACTATAAATTATGCAAAAACATTTTCAACCCCTCTTTAAAAATAAGACTAAGGAAGACTACAGAAATCAAAATACGAATACTAGTTACCTGCAGATAGTGAGATTATGGGTGACTCTAGTTTCTTCCTTGTAGTTTCCTGCATTTTTCAAAACCTCTGAAAGTATGCATCTCTCTCCCTAGAAAACTTAGAATAAAGAAGCACTATTTGAGAAAATATAAAACATTTTCTTTGCTTAGAAAGTACAGAAAAATATGTAAGAGAAAAACTTCTCTGGAATCTAGCCACATAGAAATAATTTCTCATTTATTTTTTCTAAATTTTTTCTGTCATTTAAAAACATTTGTTTCAAATTTTAACTGATGTACATTTGTACATATATAAAGTTTCCATATGTGTATAGATTATTTAATGTCCACTTAGGATATAACATGTCTGTTGCCACAAACATTTATCATTTTTATGATGAAAATATTCAAACTCAGGTCTTCTAATTCCTTCTCTCTCTCTCTCTTTCTCTGTTTCTTTTTCTTTCTTTTTAAAAAATATACAGGACCTTACCATTATCTATAATCTCTCATTGTGCAATAGAATGCCAGAATTCCTTATTCCTACCTAAAACTCAGTACCAGCTCTGGTAACCACTTTTATACTCTTAACTTCCATGAGATTAACTTTTTTAGATTCTACATATGGGTGAATTCATGTGGTTCTAGTCTGGGTGAATTCATCTGGTTCTAGTCTGTCTGTGCTTGGTTATTTCACCTAACATAATTATGTCCATCCATGTTGGTTCAAGTGACAAGATTTTATCCTTTTTATATGTGAATGGTATTCCGTTTTGTATATCTATGTACTACATTTTCTTTTCTATTTATCAGTTAGTGGACATTTAAGTTATTCCCATTTCTTGGCTATTAACAGGGCTGTGATAAACGTGGTAGTGCACATGTCTCTTCTACAGACCGATTTCTTTTCCCTTGTCCCAGTAATATGATTGTTTGATCATAGGGTCATTCTGTTTTTAACTTTTTGGTGGGCCACTATACTCTTTTCCACAAAGGTTGTATTAATGCACATTCCAACTAACAGTGTGCAACAGTCCCTTTTCCTCCACATCTTTATTAGCTCTTACTTTTTTTTGATAGTGGCCAGTCTAACTAGAGTGAAGTGATATTTCCTGTGGTTTTGATTTGCATTTCCCTGATGATTAATGATGTTGAGAATCATTTTCATGTACATATTGGTCATTTGTATGTATTCCTATGTTCATTTAGACCTACTGCCCATTTTTAGGTAGAACTATTTGGACACCTTTTTCCCATTGAATCATTTGAGTTCTTTGTGTATTCTGGCTATTAACCCCTTGTCAGATGTATAGCTTCCAAATATTTTCTCTCATTGTGGTCTTTTCACTCTGTTTTTCTTTTTTTAAGATGTATTTATTTATTTGCAAGTCAGAGCCACACAGAGAGAGGAGAGGCAGAGAGAGAGAGATTTTCCATCCGATGGTTCACTCCCCAGTTGGCTGCAACGGCCAGAGCTGCGCTGATCCAAAGCCAGGAGCCAAGAGCTTCTTCTGGATCTCCCACGTGGGTGCAGGGGCCCAAGGACTTGGGCCACCCTCCACTGCTTTCCCAGGCCACAGCAGAGAGCTGGATTGGAAGTGGAGCAGCTGAGTCTCGAACCGGTGCCCATATGGGATGCTGGCACCTCGGGCCAGGGCGTTAACCTGCTGCACCACAGCGCCAGCCCTCTCTTCACTCTGTTGACTGCTTAGTTTCCTATCTTCCTTTACTTCTTTAGTTTGATGAAATACCACTTGTCAATTTTTAGTTTTGTTTCCTGTGCTTTGAGTTCTAATCCAAAATGTCCTTGTGCAGTCCTATATTCTGAATTATTTCCCCCAAAGTTTCATGACTTCTATTTAGATCTTTAATCCATTATGAGTTGACTTTTGTACCTGGTGAGAGAAAGAGATCTAGTTTTGTTTCTCTCCAGTGGATGCCCAGTTTTCCCAGAACTGATAATTAAGGTTTGCTTCTTGACTCTCTAGTCTGTTCTATTAACATTTATGCACACCTGGGGTGAATCCTACTTGATCATGGTGATTAATCTTCTTAATGGGCTGTTGGATTTGGTTTGCCAGTATTTTATTGAGGATTTTTGCTTCTATCTGCATAAAAAATATTAGCCTGTAGCTTTCTTTTTATTGTTGCTGTGTCCTTGTTTCATTTCAGTTATCAGGGTAATGCTAGCCAGATAAAATGAGTTTGGAAGGATTCCCTCCTCTTCTTTTTTTTTTTTTTTTTTTTTTGAACAATTGAAGAAGAATGGGTATTGGTTCTCTTTTAGATGTTTGGTGACATTCAGCAGTGAAATCATCTGTTCCTGAACTTTTCTTTGATGGGAGATGACTTTTTGTTACTGAATCCATCCTCAATACTCATTCTTGGTCTGTTTAGGTATTCTGTTTCTTCATGACTCAATGTTGGTAAGGTGCATGTGTCCAGGAGTTTCTTCATTTCTTTTCTAGGTCACCAAATTCGTTGGCATACAATTGTTCATAATAATCTCTAATGATTTTTTTTTCTCAAAAAAAGATTTATTGATTTGAAATGCAGAGTGACAGAGAGAAAGACAAAGATGTCTTCAGTCTGCTGGTTCACTCCCCAGAAAGCCACAACAGTCAGACTGAAGCCAGGAGCCAGGAACTCCATCCGGATCTTCCACATGGGTGGCAGGGGCCCAAGCACTCAGGCCATCTTCCACTGCACTCCCAGGCACTTGATCAGGGATTTGGACTGGGAGTGGAGCAGCCAGGACTTGAACTGGTGCTCTTATATGGGATGATGGTGTTGCAAGCAGTGGCTTAACCCACTGGGCCAAAATCCTGGCCCCTCTAATGACTCTATTTCAGTAGTGTCAGTTTCAATTTCTTTTTTCATCTCTGAGTTTTAAAATTTACATATTCTCCTTTTTATTTTTAGTCTAATTAAGGGTTTGTCAATTTTGTTTACCTTTCAAGAAGCTACATCTTCATTTCATTGCATTTTTGTCTCTTTAGAAGTCTCTCTTTTCTGATCTGGTTTCATTATTTCTTTCCTTATATTAACTTTGTACGATTTGTTTTGGTTTTTCTAGTTCCTTGTAGTGCAACAATAAAATGTTTGAAATCGTTCTGTTTTTTTTTTTTATATATCTATTTATTTTATTTGAAAGGCAGAGTTACAGAGAGGCAGAGACACAGAGAGAGATCTTCCATCCTCTGGATAGAAAGGCCGCAATGGTTGGAGTTGGGCCCATTTGAAGGCAGGAGGCTGAGCTTCATCTGGGTCTCCTACGCGGGTGCAGGGGCCCATGCATTTGGGCCATTTTCTACTGCTTTCCTAGGCCGTTAGCAGGGAGCTAGATTGGAAGTCAGGCAACTGGGACCCGAGTTGGTGCCCATTTGGGATGCCGGTGCCCCATTTATCCACTATGCCACAGCCCTGTCCTCCCCCACCTGTTAATGTAGGCATTAATTGCTATAGACTTCTCTCTCTTGGTTTTGCTGTATCCCATAGGTTTTGGCATGTTATGTTTCCATTTTGATTTGTTTCAAGGAATTTTTAAATTTTCTTCTTAATTTCTTCCTGGATTCATTGGTTGCTCAGGTGCAAGCTGCTTAATTTCCATGTATTTATGTAGTTTCCATAGTTTCTCTTGTTACCGATTTCCAGTTTTATTGAATTATAATCAGAAAAAGTACTCAACAGGATTTCTGTTTTTAAAAATTTCTTTTTTTTTCTTTTTTAAATATTTATTTATTTATTTGAAAGTTGGAGTTACACACAGAGAAAAAGAGAGGCAGAGGCAGAGGCAGAGAGAGAGAGAGAGAGAGAGAGAGAGAGGTCTTCCACCTGCTGGTTCACTCCCCAGTTGGCTGCAATGGCTGGAGCTACGCCAATCTGAAGCCAGGAGCCAGAAGTTTCTTCTGGGTCTCCCATGCAGGTACAGGATGACCAAGGACTTGGGCCATCTTCTGCTACTTCCCCAGGCCATAGCAGAGAGCTGCGTGGGAAGTGGAGCAGCCGGTACTTAAACCGGTGTGCATGTGGGGTGCCAGTACTGAGGCAGTGGCTTTATTTGTTAGGCCATAGTGCCAACCCCTAAAAATTTCTTGAGATTTGTTTTATGATCTACAATTTGATCTGTTCTGAGAATGGTCTATGTGTTTTAGGGAAAATTATGTGTCCTGCAGATGTTGGGTGGAATGTTCTGTAGATGTCTGCTAGGGTTAATACATTTAGAATGCAGTTTAATTCTGTGGTTTCTTTGTTGATTTTCTCTCTGAATGTTCTGTCTATATCTGAAAGTGAGCTGTTTAAGTTGCCCATTATTATTGCCTCTATCTTTAGATCTATTAATACTTGCTTTCTATATTTAGGTGCTCCAGTATTGATTGCATATGTTTTTATAATTTTTATTTCATTTTTTTGCATTTTTTTTGATTTTTTTAAACTTTTATTTAATGAATATAAATTTCCAAAGTACAGCTTATGGATTACAATGGCTTCCCCCCCATAACGTCCCTCCCACCCGCAACCCTCCCCTTTCCCACTCCCTCTCCCCTTCCATTCACATCAAGATTCATTTTCGTTTCTCTTTATATACAGAAGATCAGTTTAGCATACATTAAGTAAAGATTTCAACAGTTTGCTCCCACACAGAAACATAAAGTGAAAAATACTGTTTGAGTACTAGTTATAGCATTAAATCTCAATGTACAGCACACTAAGGACAAAGATCCTACATGAGGAGTAAATGCACAGTGACTCCTGTTGTTGACTTAACAAATTGACACTCTTGTTTATGGCCTCAGTAATCACCCTAGGCTCTTGTCATGAGCTGCCAAGGCTATCAGAGTTCACTGACTCTGATAATTTTTAGACAAGGCCATGGTCAAAGTGGAAGTTCTTTCCTCCCTTCAGAGAAAGGTACCTCCTTCTTTGATGACCCGTTCTTTCCACTGGGATCTCACTCACGGAGATCTTTCATTTAGTTTTTTTTTTTTTTTTCCAGAGTGTCTTGGCTTTCCATGCTTGAAATACTCTCATGGGCTTTTCAGCCAGATCCACATGCCTTAAGGGCTGTTTCTGAGGCCAGAGTGCTGTTTAGGACATCTGCCATTCTATGGGTCTGCTGTGTATCTCACTTCCCATGTTGGATCATTCTCTCCCTTTTTTATTCTATCAGCTAGTATTTGCAGACACGATTCTTATTTATGTGATCCCTTTGGTTCTTAGTCCTATCATTATGATCAACTGCGAACAGAAATCGATCACTGGGACTAGTGAGATGGCATTGGTACATGCCACCTTGATGGGATTGAATTGGAATCCCCTGGTATGTTTCTAACTCTACCGTTTGAGGTAAGTCAGCTTGAGCATGTCCCAAATTGCACATCTCTTCCCTCTCTTATTCCCACTCTTATATTTAACAGCAATCACTTTTCAGTTAAGTTTCAGCACTTAAGAAGAATTGTGTATTGATTACAGTATTCAACCAAAAGTATTAAGTAGAACAAATAAAAAAAAATACTAAGAGGGATAACATATCAAGTTGCTCATCAACAGTCAGGGTGAGGGCTGATCAAGTCACCGTTTCTCATAGTGTTCATTTCACTTTAACAGGTTTCCTTTTTGGTGCTCAGTTAGTTGTCACCTATCAAGGAGAACAAGTGGTATTTGTCCCTTTGGGATTGGCTTATTTCACTCAGCATAATGTTTTCCAAGTTCCTAACAGGGATCACTTTTCAGTTAAAATTTAAACACCTAAGAATAATTGTGTGTTGATTACAGAGTTCAACCAACGGTACTAGAACAAAAAAAAAAATACTAAAATGGATAAAGTATTACATTGTACATCAACCATCAGGACAAGAGCTGATCAAGTCACTTATTTTTCTAAATTGAGATCATCATTGTATAATGATCCTATATGTCTCCTTTAAATGCTTTTGATTTAAAATCTGTATCTGATATATGTGTTCATAGTCCTGCTTTCTTCTCGGCTCAATTTATATAAAATATCTTATTCCATCATTTCACTTTCAGTCTACATTTCTTCTTATAGGTGACATGAGTTTTTTTTAGCAGTTGAGTTTTTTTTTTTTTTTTCAAATCCATTCAGTCACTCTGTGTGTTCTAATCGGAGATTTTAATCCATTTATATTTGAGGTAATTATTGATAGTGAAAGTGTTACTATTTCCATTTTGATACTTGCTTTCTGGTTTTATTATATTTCCTTGCTTGTTACTTTTGGCAAATTTATTAGAATTAGGCCGGTGCCGCTGCTCACTAGGCTAATCCTCCGCCTTGCGGCACCGGCACACCAGGTTCTAGTCCCGGTTGGGGCGCCGGATTCTGTCCCGGTTGCCCCTCTTCCAGGCCAGCTCTCTGCTGTGGCCAGGGAGTGCAGTGGAGGATGGCCCAAGTGCTTGGGCCCTGCACCCCATGGGAGACCAGGATAAGTATCTGGCTTCTGCCATCAGATCAGCGCGGTGCGCCAGCCGTGGTGGCCATTGGAGGGGGAACCAATGGCAAAGGAAGACCTTTCTCTCTCTCTCTCTCTCTCTCTCTCTCACTGTCCACTCTGCCTGTCAAAAAAATAAAAATAATTTATTAGAATTATAATTTACTTTTGGTCAATGTAGTATGGATTATAGCAGATTTTTGCTTTGTGGTTACTATGAGACTTACAAAAAGCCACTTTGATATCTAACAAGCTATTCTGAAATGATGATAACTTAACTTTGCTTATAAAGAAAGGAAAAGAAAAAAGAGAAGAAAAAAGATGTAAGAAATACAAATAAAATACACTGCACTCCTTTCCTCTCCACATTTTGGATGTTTGATGCTCTATTTTATCTTACTACATTGACTATCTCTAAACATGTTAATGCAGTTATTTTTAATTGTTTTGGTTTCATACTAAAATTATTGATTGTTTACACTCCATGTTTGCAATACCAGAACATTCTGAATTTGTATAGGTACTCTTACCGGTGAGTTTTCCACCTTCTGATATTTTCTTCTGGTTCATTAATGTCTCTATCTTTCAGCTTGAAGAACTCCATGTAACATTTCTTGTAAGACAGGTCTGGTAGTGGTAAATTCTATTAGCGGGGTGGCACCATGGCTCACTTGGTTAATCCTCAGCCTGCCGCACCGGCATCCCATATGGGCACCGGGTTCTAGTCCCGGTTGCTCCTCTTCCAGTCCAGCTCTCTGCTATGGCCCAGGAAGGCAGTGGAGGATGGCCCAGGTACTTGGGCCCTGCACCCACATGGGATACCTGGAAGAAGCACCTGGCTCCTGGCTTCAGATCAGTGCAGCGCCAGCCATAGCAGCCATTTGGGAAGTGAACCAACAGAACGAAGACCTTTCTCTCTGTCTCTCTCTCTCACTGTCTATAACTATCTGTCAAATAAAACAAATTCTCTTGGCATTTGTTTGTCTGGAAATGTCTTTGTCTTTTCTTCATATCTAAATGATAGCTTTACTAAGTACACTATTCTCTGTTGGCAAGGTTTTTTTCCTTCAGTTCTGTGAAAGTGTCATTCCACTCTTTCACGGTCTGTAAGATTTCTGGTGAGAAGTCTGCAGTCAGTCAAATTGGGACACTTGTGTGTGTTACTTGTTTCTTTTCCCTTTCAGTTTTGGGGATCCTCTCTTTATCTTTAACCCGAGAGCTTGATTATAATGTCTTGGGGCAGATATGGTTGACTTGAACCTGACCCCTGACCTCTGACTTTTCTGTCCCTGAATAGTTGGATCTCTCAGTTTGGAAAGTTTTCTATTACTAGCTTTTTGAATGTGCTTTTTACCCTCTTTGTTCTTCTCAAGTCCTGCTTAAGCATCAGTAGCTTATATATTTGCTCTTTTAATAGATCTCAAAGTTTCTGTAAGCTTTTAGTTGCTCCTCTCGATTCTTTGTTCTTTTTCACCTATGTTTTCACTGATTCTTCTGTTTGATCTATTCTGCTATTGATGCCTTCCATAACATTTTAAATTTCACTTCATGTACTTTGCACTACATGGATTTGTTTGAGTTTTAAAAATTACTTTCCATCTCTCTGATAAGTCTCTCTATTAGAGTATTAAATTGTTTGTGTTTTCTGGAAGTTCATCAAGTTTCCCTGAAACAGCTATTTAGATTTTTTAATCCAAGAATCTGCAAATGTCGGTTGCTCTCTGGTGCTTTTCTGCCACTTTATTTTGTTTGTTAGGTGAGGTCTTACTTACCTGAAAGGTTTTGATGCTTAGACAATATCTATAGCTTGAAGAAATACTTTATTTATAGCCATCCTTCCAGATATTAAAAGAGTATTGCATATTTTTTCTGAGTCTGTGAACACTTCTACTATTTCAGCACCAGATGACTCCCTAGGTCAAAATCTGCCACAAGTCTGCTGTTGATGCATTGTCACGGTTTCAGCCATAGAAAACACTCCAAGCCCAAATTTGTACCAGATCAGTGGTTGACATATTCAGAATGCAGTGAGGACATGTCTGACAAAGGAAGTCCATTTCTGCAAACATATACCTGGGGCTGGGATAGGCCCGATACTTCATCCTGTGGCCCTAGCTCCTGCAACGCTAGCTTACATCTGAATTCCACAGCTCGTTCACTGAGATCAGTACAGTATGAAGTTTAGGACCAAACCTCTCACTGCTATTAGCAGTCTGATACTGAGCTGGACTCACAGTCTTAGGCTACTGCAACCAACCACAGATGATGTTGGTTGAGATACATAAGTCTGACCATGTAGGGGCCATGGGACTCCACTTGATACTGGTACAGGTCTAGAAGATCCTTCCATAGGCACTGATTTGGGAATAGGGACTGTTAGGACCTGCCCAGTGTTGAATTTTCCAACTTGGCACTGGGTCATACGGCACAGTCCTTATTCCTTACAGTCTGCTCAAAGTTTGGGGAGGATGATAAAGGCAGCTTATTGGCCATCAGGTTTATACCAAGCTGGTTCCCACCTGAGACTCACTGTCAAAAATCTTGCAGATTCTTGGGCCGCAACCCTGGCAGTGATACATACCAAAGCATGCCCTTCCTATTGGGTCACAAGTCTCTGCCTGAGGCTTGGGCAAGGCTAGAGATTCTCTCCATAGGCAATGACCTGAGGACAGAGTCTTGGGGCTTTATCTGGTGTTGTCACCATGGCAGAACTGGCTGTGAACTTCAGGTTGGAGGAGAGAAGGTACAGGTATCCTTTGGGCACCGGGCTGAGGATGACCCAAAGTTTCAATCTCCAGGTACTGACTTGGGAGCAGCAGCTGTGAGGCTCTTCTGGCACTGATTTCTTGTTGTGTTGGGGCTCGTATTGGGTTGCAAGTCTAAGGTTTGGATTTCATTCCCTCTCCCTCCCACAAGTGGAAGGCTAGGTGTCTCTTTTCGTGCTGTATTTCTTGGAGCCGGGGGGAGAGGTGACATGGGCAACTTTTCCCCTTCTGTTTCCTTTCTTGTTACTACAATACTAAAACCAGGCACGGCAGTCCCTCCCCTGGATTCTGTAGCTCTTGTGCAGGTGACTTGGTGTTTGAATAGGTGTTCCACCTGTATCTCCATGTGGAGACAGTCGCCAGATCATCTGATCTAACTGCCATCTTGCTCTGCCTCTCCTGTGAATATTTTAATAAATAAACAAATTAGCCAGGGGAGCCAAGTTTCCTCGCTGTACAAGCAGACTTCAAAAAGTTTATGGAAAGTGAAAATTATGAAGAAACTCTGCTCGGGTTGCAAGTTTTTTTGTCTGGGCAGCTTCTCTTTTTATTCCATATTTCCATAAATTATTTGAAGTTCCTTCTTTGGAACTGTTTTTTGTTATGTACTTCAAGTGTTATTTGCCACTTTTTATGGTCCAAACTATTTCTAATGGTGTTAAGATGTGTCTGGATCTCAAGCTGGGGAATTATCAGATAGCTTAGTTCTCTACATGCTATAACATTTTAAGGATCCTGACGTATGTCTTTGGTTTAATGATCCTATGCCAACACAAGATGGCAGCAACAGCAGAAGAAAGGGGAGGCTGCCTTCTCTTTTGCTGAAATGACGTTATCGTTTACTGAGCATGACCAGAAGAAAGTTTGGCACTTCTGTAGTGACAGAACAAAGCAGGTGGTGGGACTGGTTGGTATCAGATCAAACAGGATGGAGAATCAACCAAGAAAAAAGCTGGCAGGCCAGGATATCTAGGACCCTAGACCAGGGGTTATTTTTTCCATGAAGAGCTGGTTTTAAGTATTTTAGGTTGTGCAAGCCATACAGTATCTGTTGGGACTATTCTACTCTGTTGTGGTCATAGTTATGCACAATGTGTAAACAAATGAGCATGACTGCTCCAAGACAAATTTATTTATAGACACAAATTTGAATTTCATATGTTTATAATATCAATAAAAATTATTCTTTATTTTTTTTTTTTTGGTTTTGTTTTTAGCCATTTTTAGTTTATGAGCTACCAAAACAGACAATAGGCCAAAATTCACCCTCTGGCCATTATTTGCCCTGCCCTAGAGTGGAGACTTAGAAGGCATATAGCTAAGATACATGAAAACAGGCACTTTTTGTATATTGATTAATTTGCCCAGTGCAGATAGATAGACATAAGGCAATGATTGGAAACCTGTACTAAGATATTGAGTAGGAAAATTTAGGAATGTGAAATGACTGTGGCTTAGAAAGACTCCAGCCCACGGGTCAGTTTGCGTAAGAGGTGAGGGCCTAAATGAAGTCATCCATAAGAGTAAAGGCTGATCCTGAGAGCAGGATTAAAGGAATCAGTCACTTGTGTGTGTATGTGTCCCTATTCCAAACCTAAGCCAGTCTCCTGAGGATAACACTAGCTATGGACAGATTCAAGTAGATACAAATAGATGCACACTCACAGAGGGAGTGGAACAAACAGGAGAGGAAGAGGAAGGCTGTTCTTGACATTGATATATGACTGAGGTGGAAAAATAAGGATCAGTAAGCACAAGAAGACATATTTTTTAATTTGTGATTTGTGGTTAAACTGTGGCATTTCTTTCATCTATATGCTAGATCACATGGAAATTTGATCACATATCTACATCAATATCCTATATGCAGTTTGGAAATTGTTCAGTTTACCTAGGCATATTGATTAAAAATAAAGCTTTTTTTTCTGTTGTAAAATAACTCATGAAAATATTTTTAACATCTGAATGTTCATGTTGATGCTATTCCAAATATTTTTATTATGGATGAGACATGGTAGTTGTGTGCTGATGGTGGTCGACTAATATTTATTGATAAAACTAATGAAAATATTCTTTTTTTATTCTAGACCCTTCCTTGCCTAGTTCTCGGACAACAGTTCCAACAGATGGCTTTATAAGATATGGTAAAAGCAGCTACTCACTCATGAAACTGAAGTTACAATGGCATGAAGCAGACAAATACTGCAAGGATGACACTTCCCTCATTGCTAGCATTCTGGATCCCTATAGCAATGCATTTGTGTGGATGCAAATGCAGACATTTAATGTACCTGTGTGGATTGCTCTGAACAGTAACTTGGTAAGATGCTGCAAAAACACATACAACTTGACATCATTGGTTTGGAATATTAAAATTGTGTTATGCTTCTAAACAGTTTTGGGGGATACTTTTTATTTATTTATTTATTTATTTGTGATAAGCCATTCTAGAGTTGGTATTGGCCCTAAAGTACTAGAGCTTCATGGGTGAGAAATGTTTCATTGTAGTCAGTTTCCTGCATTCTGTAACATAGGAAAGAAGGTTGGCAGAGAATTGGGTGGTGAGAGGGTTGAAGCCCAGATCTAAGAGTGGTGATAGAGTGGCAAAAATACTCCTATTATGAGTCTCTTCTGATGCCTTGTAATCCATCTATTTTCCCTCCCCACATTAATCTAGATAGTCAAGAAGCAAACTCTCTGGAAGGGGCAATTGATATACTATGTGAAAGGGAGGTGCACCCAAAGTGTTTTGGGAGGAGAGGAAGGGGACTAGTTGGGCCAAAGGAGAGGACCTAGAGGGCTTCTCATAGAAAGTCAAACTTTATAGACATAGTCTAGGATGGCAGAACATAGGAAAGGAGTACCAAGAAAAGAGAAAATATAGAAGGGGACAGAACTGGAGGGTGGATTAGTGTCAGGTTATGCAGAGCTCCCAATTCCATGACACAGAGACAGAGGCCTACATTGTCTGCAATGAAGACTTCACAGTTCTGTAATGATTTCTGTGATTAAAGTTAGGTAAAACATTCTGTTGACTAGATTTTTAATAATTCATTTGGTAAGTCATTCATTTTCTCTTTACATTTTATGTTTGTTTTTTAAGTTTATTTTAAATTTTTGAATTAACTTGTGATGTATATTTTATGGGATAAAATGCAACTTTTCTTTTTTTTTAAAGATTTATTTATTTATTTGAAAGTCAGAGTTACACATAGAGGAAAGACAGAGAGAGAGAGAGGTCTTCCACCTGATGGTTCACTCCCCAGATGGCTGCAATGGCCGGAGCTGTGCTGATCCAAAGCCAGGAGCCAGGAGCTTCTTCCGGGTCTCCCAAGTGGGTGCAGGGGCCCAAGGATTTGGGCCATCTTCTACTAAAATGCAACTTTTCTACATATATGCATTGGATTCTCACAGACATGGTCATAAGTCTCTTACAAGTTCAAATAGGCTTTTGTTTATTTTTAGATTAAATAGCTTTCCCTCATACTAATATTTATAACTAAAACAAATACTACTGTCTTCCTTGCATCTATGGAATTAATTAAAAGCATTATTTGTTTGAACATGGTGGAATACTACCAGATCGTAACTTGAGAAAACACAGGCTGTTGACTTTGTCAATAGATCTTTAGTAATTAACTTGGTGATTTAAATGACACAGTAATAAAGAGAACAATTATTTATATTTTTAAGATTCAGTTATCTCTGATAAATGTTGTATATCATCCGTTTTTAAATGTTATCTGTAAAATCTCCTTTACATTGTTAGAAGATATTATTTTTGAAGTTACCAACTAGTATGTGATCATAAATATGCTTGACTAAACTTCATAAGAAATCTGCATCCACATGGGATAGACAGTCACCTGGGGCCAGTGCCCTGTGTAAAGCCACCACCTGCAGTGCTGGAATCCCATATGGGCGCCAGTTCGAGTCCTGGCTGCTCCACTTCTGATCCAGCTCCCTGCTAATGCTCCTGGGAAAGCAGTGGAAGATGGCCTAAGTGCTTGGGCCCCTGCACATGTATGGGAGGCCTGGAAGAAGTTCCTGACTCCTGGCTTCAGATCTGCCCAGCGATTTGGGGAGTGAAACAGTGGATGGAAGACCTTGCTCTGTCTCTGTCTCTCTCTCCATAACTCTGCCCTCCAAATAATTAAATAAATCTTTTTTAAAAATAGACACTCACCTTTTAAAAAACAACATCCTGATTCACGTAACTGAAAGATTACCTAACTGGAAGTCAATAGGCTGAGGTGTCTCGCTTACAGGCTTATGTCAGCTTAGCTAAGCCACTTATCCCTGGTGCTCTCTCTATAAAAGGGCAATGAGAAGAAGCTGGTGTCTTTTGGGGGGTCCTTCAACTCAATGAAAATTGTTTAATTTTTATTATAATTACAATATTAATATAGGAAATACCTTATTTTTTATGAAGGTAAAGCTTCTCTCTTTTTTTAAAAGATTTATTTATTTCTTTGCAACTCAGAGTCACACAGAGAGGAGAGGCAGAGAGAGAGAGAGGGAGAGAGGTCTTCCATCCACTGGTTCACTCCCCAGATGGCTGCAACGGCCAGAGCTGTGCCGATCTGAAGTCCGGAGCCAGAAGCTTCATCCTGTTCTCCCATGTGGGTGCAGGGACCCAAGGCCTTGGGTCATCTTCTACTGCTTTCCCAGGCCATAGCAGAGAGCTGGATCATAAGAGGAGCAGCGGGGTCTTGAACCGGCGCCCGTGTGGGATGCCGGTGCTTCAGGCCAGGGCTTTAACCCACTGCGCCTCGGTGCTGGCCCCAAAGCTTCTCTTTTGCCCCGAAAACCTGCAGAGTTTTCTGCAATAAGATCTATCTATATATTTATGTCTATATCTATATCAGTATTTTTCAAAACTGTTTCTAAAAGGTATTCCTGGGGGTTTTCAAGAAATAACCAATTTTAGAAAAGTCTTTCTGGGGCTGATGTTGTCTCATAGCAGATAAAGCAGCCTGTGTAGCCAACATTCCATATGGGTGCCGGTTTGAGTCTCAGCTGCTCCACTTCCAGTCCAACTTCTTGCTAATGCTCCCGGGAAAAGCAGCAGAAGATGGCCCAAGTGCTTGGGCCCCTGCACCCACATCAGAGACCCAGAAGAAGCTCCTGGCTCTTGGCTTTGGTCTGGCCTAGCCCCAGCTGTTGGAACCATTTTGGGAATGAACAAGTAGATGGAAAATATCTTTCTCTCTCTCTCACTCTCTCGCTCTCACTCTCTCTCACTCTGCCTTTCAAATAAATAAAATAACTCTTTAAAGAAGAAGAAGAAAGCCTTCTTTTACTGAATTTGAGTTGGTAGAAATGATTTGTAAAGTTCTTTTTATTCCCAAGTGATCCATGTCAAATCACTATACTTTTGGTTTCTCACTGAGTCCTTTTTGGCATTTTCTGAGTGGAGTGAGGCTCCATGCTAATGTTGTTTTTCTTCCTGCAGACCAACAATGAATACGTTTGGACTGATAGATGGAGGGTGAGGTACACTAACTGGGCTCCCGATGAGCCCAAACTGAAGTCAGCATGCGTCTATCTGGATCTTGATGGCTACTGGAAGACAGCATATTGCAATGAAAGTTTTTATTTTCTCTGTAAAAGATCAGATGGTAATCAAATATGTGAAAACAATTGGGGGAGTTGAATAACATGTTACATCCCATTGTTGGTGTCATTAAACAGTAATGTGTCTGGAGTAGCTAAGGATGAGAGAGAATGTATTCCTCCGCTCAGCAAAAGACTGACATGGCTATAAACTAGTAGACATTGATCAAGACAATTGAAATGATTTTTTTTAATTTTCAGAAACTTTCTCCTTTTTTTTGCTTTTTATAAATCTCTGGATGCTTACTACTTAGGTTTCCCTCTGAATCAGACATCAGATGCTTGCTTTGGATGTTGGCAACAAGTCTATGTCAAGAGAATGTATTTGGAATTCATGTATTCATTTAGAATCAGTAATATTATGGACACAGTCCTAGTAGAATTTTAACACTAGCATTTAGGTGTATCACAGGCACTATTGATAGTTAAGAAGAATTTGCAAGAGAGCAAGATCCCAGAAAAGGAGAAGAGTGGCTTGAAAGGGGAATCTTTTTACAAACTTTTGGGGGTGACTTTCTAAAAATTTTACTAATATTTTTACAGGTATCAGTAGACCTATAGTCATAGGTGATTTATTGCCACCATACCATAGTACATCCTATTTATATTGAAAAAATTGATAAAGTAAAAGAAATCTTAACAATAAAAATGGTGGAACTAAATAATAACCATTAGAGTTTTTTTTAAAAGAAAGAGGATAAAATTTCCCTTAGCTAGTAAAATATTACTCTACATACTACAGAAATTTGGGTATTTTAAGTATGTTTGTATTAACAGAGATCCCTGCCACTGAACCCCCACAACTGCCTGGCAGATGCCCGGAGTCCGAGCACACGGCCTGGATTCCTTTCCATGGCCACTGCTACTATATTGAATCCTCATACACAAGGAACTGGGGACAAGCTTCTCTGGAATGTCTTCGAATGGGTAAGTGATGTATTTTCTGAAAGAAAGTTTCTTAATCATCTTTTCTGGAGCCCGGTGATTCTAATTACACTGTACATTAAAAATACTAGGAATGTTAAAAGTATATTTATTTTTTAATAACATATTTTGTAACAGAATGGTGAATATCATGCCCTTTGAATGTAATTTCTTTTTTTTTTTTAAAAAGCTTTATTTATTTATTTGAGAGGCAGAGTTACAGAGAGAGGGAGAGACAGAGAGAGAGGTCTTCCATCAGCCGGGACACAAACGGGTGCCCGTGTGGTGTGCTGGCACCGCAGGTGGAGGCTTAGCCTCCTACCCCAGAGTGCTTGCCCCCAAATATAATTTCTTCTTCTTCTTTTATTTTTTTTTAAGATTTATTTATTTTACTTGAAAGTCACAGTTACACAGAAAGAGAAGGAGAGCAAGAGAGAGAGAGGTCTTCCAACCGCTGGTTCACTCCTCAAATGACTGCAACAGCAAGAGCTGTGCTGATCTGAAGCCAGAAGCCAGGAGCCAGGAGCTTCTTCTGGGTCTCTCACACAGGTGCAGGGGCCCAAGGACTTGGGCCATCTTCTACTGTTTTCCCAGGCCATAGCAGAGAGCTGGATCGGAAGTGCAGCAGCCAGGACTCAAACCAGCACCCATATGGGATGCCAGCACTGCAGGCTACGGCTTTACCCGCTGTGCCACAGTGCCGGCCCCCCCACCAGATGTAATTTCTAACTTTGCAGTATAAGCATTTTTGATTTTTCAGGTAGAAAATAATAATTTGCTGAACAATTCTTCCTTTCTGCTCTAATTCTATTAACTGTTAATATTCTCATTTTTATGTATTCAGAGTGTTGTATTATTTCCTTCTCAGAGTGGATAAGCTCAGGTTTTACAAATACCTGAAATATTTTGTTTTACCAGTAACAGAATAGGATTTATATCTGTTGATTGTATTTGTGAAGAAAAACAAAACTCAAATAGGCACACATAGGAGAGTGTCCTCCTGAACTACAAAATGTCAAATAAGGAGAATTTGACAGGGTCCATTAGAAAGCCACTTAGTTGAATTTTCTTGAACTATTTTTAACATATTTTTATTATTTCCCAGCTTACGGCTATTCCTACAACAGTGTTGTGCAAGAATTTTATTCTCATTTCCTTCGGGTCCATTCAAAAGTCTGAGTGAGATGAAATCTGCCTTGTCAGTTATTGATTCAAGTATTTTGGGGGCTCTGTTCTTAGGTACATACCTGAGAATACTTTAAAAAGTTCATAAGGGCCGGCGCCGCAGCTCACTAGGCTAATCCTCCGCCTTGCAGCGCCGGCACACCGGGTTCTAGTCCCGGTTGGGGCGCCGGATTCTGTCCCGGTTGCCCCTCTTCCAGGCCAGCCCTCTGCTGTGGCCAGGGAGTGCAGTGGAGGATGGCCCAGGTGCTTGGGCCCTGCACCCCATGGGAGACCAGGAAAAGCACCTGGCTCCTGGCTCCTGCCATCGGATCAGCGCGGTGCGCTGGCCGCAGCGCGCCGGCCGCAGCGGCCATTGGAGGGTGAACCAACGGCAAAAGGAAGACCTTTCTCTCTGTCTCTCTCTCTCACTGTCCACTCTGCCTGTCAAAAAAATAAAAAAAATTAAAAAAAAAGTTCATAGAAAGTGGAATTAAAAGCTTTTTTGCACCAAAATAAACATCCATGCATAGTTTTTTCTCATTATGCACTTTCCATGAGCTTTTTGAAGACCCCTTCATATTTCTCCAATTGTCATATCTTTCCCCAAGTTGGACTTTTTGAAAATGAAATGTCTTGTTGTCCTTAATAACAATTTTTGTGTGAAAACCTATTTCGTCGAATATTAGTATAGCCACTCCAGCTCTATTTAAGCTGTTATTTACATTGCATATCTTTTAACAGCTTTTACTTTCAGGCTACATGCATCGTTTTCAGAGAGCATGTAGTTGAATCTTTGTAATTAATTTATTTCTGTTTTGCTGATTTCTGTTTTTAATTGGAGTATTTAATGCGTTTATATATAATGTAATTACTGACACGATAGGATTTATGTCTGTAATTTTGCCATTATTTTTCATATGTCTATGTCTTTGAGTTACTTAAGTTCTTTAATTCTATCTTCTTTTGTAATTAGGTAATTTGTAATAGATAATTCTTAGTATACAATTTTAATTCCTTTTTTTTTTACTGAATGGTTAGTCCTTATGATGGTTTTACTTACAATTTTTTGACAATACAATGGGTTTATTGAGATATGATACCATCATAAGTCCAGTAACATCTGTATATCATTCAACTTTTTTCCTTTTTTTTAAGAATTATTTTATTTATTTGAAAGTCAGAGTTACACACAGAGAGAAAGAAAAGCAGAGAGAGAGAGAGGCCTTCCATTCCGCTGGTTCACTCCCCAAATGACCACAATGGCCACGGCTGAGCTGATCTGAAGCCAGGATTCAGGAGTTTCTTCCAGGTCTCCCATGCAGGTGCAGGGGCCTAAGGATTTGGGCCATCTTCTACTGTTTTCCCAGACTATAGCAGAGAGCTGGATTAGAAGAGGCACAACTGGGACTCGAACCGGCGCCCATATGGGATGCTGGCACTGCAGACTGGGGCTTTAACCTACTGTACCACAGCTCTGGCCCCTCAACTTTTTTCTTGATCATTACACTGGGGATTAAAATTAAAATCTTAGTTTGTAGCAGTATAGTTATAAGTTTATTTTAATGCTTATTTTAATTTTTTAAAGGTTTATTTATTTGAAAGTTTGAGTTACACAGAGAGAGAAGGAGAGGCAGAGAGAGAGAGAGGAGTCTTCCATCCGCTGGTTCACTCCCCAATTGGCCGCCAACGGTCAGAGCTACGCTGATCCACAGCCAGGAGTCAAAAGCTTCCTCTGGGGCTTCCATATGGGTGCACAAGCCAAAGCGCTTGGGCCATCTTATACTGCTTTCCCAGACTAGCAGAGAGCTTGAATGAAAGTGGAGCAGCCAGGACTTGAACCAGCATCCATATGGGATGTTGGCACTGAAGGCAGCGGCTTTACCCATTATACTGCAGTGCCGGCCCTGCTTATTTTAATTTTTAAAATTTATCTGTATTTATTAGAGAAAAAGAAACAGGCAGACAGATAAGAAAAGAGCTCTCATCCATTGGTTTACTCCCTAAATGCTTGCACTGGCTGGAGCTGAACCAACCCAAAGCTGGTAGCTGGAAACGCAATTCAGTTCTTCCACATGGATAGCAGGGGACCAACTACTTGAGCAATCACCTGCTGCCTTCCAGGATGCACACTGGCAGGAAGCTGGAACTGGGAGTGGATCCAGGACTTGAACCCAGGCACTCCGATATGGGATGCAGGAGTTCCAAGCCATGTGTTAACTCTAGGTCAAATGCTCACCCCCATGAATGTAAATTTAATTTCAGTAGTGCACAAAAAAGTTATACTTACATAGTTCCATTCCCTGTGCCTTCCTTTGTGCTGTTATTGTCACACAAGAACATCTTTATATATTGTAGACCCATTGCCGATTTACACTTACTGTTTTTTCCAGTTCTTTAAGCCAGAAGAGAAAGTTATAAAAATACGTTTATACTTTTCTATTTACTTATATACCTTTACCAGTGTTCTTTATTTTTTGTTTGCTCATATAAATTTGAGTTACTCTTGAGTGTCCATTCATTTCAGACTGAAAATTTTGCTTTATTATTTCTTGTATTAACGAAGTCTCTTTTTTTTTCTTGCTATCAAGGTATATCTTAATTTTTCCTTAATTTTTGAAGGGTACTTTTGCTGGTTAGAAAATTTCTCAACAATAGCTATTTTTTTTCAGCCCTTTAAATAGTGTATCTGACTGCTTCCTGGCCTCCATGGTTTCTGAACGATCGGCATTAATGTCTCTCTATATGATGAGTCATTTCTATCTTGCTAGTTTCAAGACTCTCTTTTTGATTTTTGACCATCAGATTATAATGTTCTTAGATGTGGCTCTCCCAGATGTGGTAGGCACAGATTTGTTTAAGTGTCTAGAACTAATTGGTCTTTCAAGTTTTGTGGAAGAACTGTGTGTGTAGTATGATGTATTTTCAACACTCATCCAGGCTGTTTAAAAAGCTGCCTTAGCCTTCACGTCCTACTTATGCAGAGCCCCAGGGTGAGCCAGAAGTTAATTAATTCTCAGTATTTCTCAATCATGCACACAGCTCTGGGCATGTGCACCCCAGTGCATGTCTATGACGTCCTAGATTCCCAGGGAAATGGCAATGTTTTTTAAAGTCTCCTTTGAATACCTCATTCCTTAGAGTTTGCTTTGAAGTTTATTGATTGTTGTTTTTTCACAACTGTTTTCATTAACTGAAGCAGCTCAATAGTTTTTGAATAAATACCCACCTCCCCACCCCCCCACCCCCCTGGGAGAAATCAGTTTGCACTGAGTGAGCTCTAGTCAGCTCAAATGAAAGCAAGCTTTTCAAATGAGTTTTTCTAGGAAATTGTCAGAAAGGAAAAATAATGGAAATTCTGTGAGAATGGGGCTTGTAAAGAGCTCCAACCCCTTTATGACTGCTCCAGGGATTTCTAGGCTGCTGGTTTTCACTGTGATTGTGAGGCTGTTCATTTTTAAGGGCTACCATGGAGCTAAGGAGAAGACGTTGGGAATAGAATAAGTTGAAACACCACAAATTTACTGCTAATAATTAGGTATAATTTTTTTGTAATAAGTATTTCCTGGAAGGAAGCCTTTGGTCAATTTTCAGCATGCAAAAAAAGATGATTTTGACAAATTTGCCATTGTTCAGTTGCTTTTGTAGAGGAAAGGATTTTCAGAGGCACTTACTGTGGTCTTTCTGATGATGTCCCTGAAGTCTGCTTTGACCATTTTAAATTTTAAAAGAAAGATTTCCTTTATATTGCTAAGTGTTTTTTTTTTATCTTGCAGTAAATAGGTAGAAACTTTGTTTCAATTTTAGATTATTTTATTTTCTGTTAAATAAAGTGAATAATTCTTATTTGTCAGAGTATGTCACAAATATTTTGAAATGGCTGATGTCTATGAAATATATTTAATGATAGATTATTTACTCAATCACGCAATAAAAGCAATCATCGAGAGGGTAATCCAGGACCCAGGAGTAGTGCACGTGGGCTATGGTGAAGTGTAGACCCCCGAGATTCACAATGCCTACATTAGGATACAGTGACGGCTCTGCCAGCATTAGAATCTTCACAATTGACTCTGCACTTCAGTTTCCTAATCAATCAAATGTAACAATAGTACCTATTTGATGAAATTGTTATGATTTTGATGAGTTAATGAAAGTTCAAATGTGTAATATAAAATGCTTATAATATATTGGTTATTGTTGTAGGTTATAGATTCTTACTCTAACATTGAATGCTAACAGTTAACTTTGTATGGGTGTGAATCCCACAGCCATCTTACTGGTCTTACAGTTTTCTCCCTTCTTGCTTTGAGAGGCCCTATATGCAGCAGTGCTATTAACATTGCATCATCTGCTGCCTGAGCACAGGCAGTGTTCGTTATTACCATGTTTCCCCAACTACTAATCTCTTGATACCAAGTAGGAAGGCCTACCCCTTGTCTTTGTTGCCCGTGGACTAGATTGATGCCGTACCCCAGACAAACAAGCCAGCTGTGTTCCTGTATTTCCTCCTCTTTTGTCTTTTCTCTTACTGCTCCCTCTTTCTGTGTGATTTTCTACCCTTTCTGCTTGAAATTCTGTGTGATATCCTGTCCTCCTCTCTGCTTAATTCTGTTTTCCCCATCTTCCTTTTCAGTTATATCATCCAAAATTGCTTGAATGCCCATAACATAGCACTTTTATTTTCTCTTATATGAGGTTCATTTGTACTCTCAATTTATCATTGTCTATGAACCATAACTTTCTTAGATATAGCCCACATCCTGGTCATCTTTGCTTATCCTACAGGGACTAGTTCAGTGCTTGTCCACAATGTTTAAAAAACCGTATTTTCAGAATGGAAGCTAAAATTCTAAGAAGACGAATATTCATTCTTTGAAATTCTTATACTTGAATGGAGACATTGGGTGGATTTTTTTTAGAAAACTTTTATTTAATAAGTATAAATTTCATGAGTACATCTTTAGGAATACAGTGATACTTCCCACCATACCCATCCTCCCACCACCATTCCCTCCCTACTTCCTCCCCCCTCTCCCATTCCCAGTCCCATTCTCCATTAAGGTTCATTTTCAATAAACTTTATACACAAAAGACCAACTCTATACTAAGTAAAGATTTCAACAATTTGTACACACACACACATACACACACAAAAAATATAAAAAACTGTTTGAGAACAAGTTTTACAGTTAAATCTCATAGTCCAACTTATTTAGGACAGAGGAACTGCATGGAGAGTAAGTGCACAGTGACTCCTGCTGTTAATTTAACAATTAACTCTCTTAATGTATGATGTCAGTGTCTGTGATGGTTCTTGGCATGAGTTGCCCAGGCTATGGAAGCCTTTTGAGTCCACAGTCTTTGGGCATTTTCATTTTACTCTTATCAGTACTGTTTTAAAATATATGTTCAGCTACTTAAATACAATCCCATCTTATTAGTCTCTTTATGCTTTGCAGGTTCTTCTCTGGTTTCCATTGAAAGTGCATCTGAGTCTAGTTTTCTGTCATATCGGGTTGAGCCTCTTAAAAGTAAAACCAATTTTTGGATAGGAATGTTCAGAAATGTTGAAGGTAATTTTTTTGCAAAGCCATTACTTAATCACAAGTGTTTTAAAATGTTGCATGTAAGGTAAGGGTTCAATTCCAAAAAGTCTTGACTTAAGTCATGATTAATTCATGAAGGGTTTGAAGATTCAAATTTATATTTTTATTTGAGATAATAACTGAAAGTTTATGTGTCTCACATGTGCTATCAAAGCTGCTAATTAAAAATATGTTCTGTAGCTAAGTTAGTGTAAGAAGATTTAAGAGCATTTTCCATTTGTTATTTGTTTTGCCAGAACAAAAAAGCTTGGGAAGGATAAGCATAAATATTTGTACTAATTAAAAATAAATTTTCAGCTATAGCTATATAGGAAACATATTTTTCTTGGATTCCTTCCCTGGAATCATTAGTCATTATAGTCTTGCCTGGTAAAAGCCTCGTTGTAACTGACTATCGAGTCTAGAACAACATAATATGCTTAGAAACTATACACAAAGAAGTTGAACTGTTTTTTTAAAAAACTTTTATTTAATAAATACACATTTGGAAGAAGTTGAACTGTTTTAAGAGGGTGATTTGTAACTTCTGTTTCTCTTGATTCTGTTCGATGGTCAGGAATGTGGCTGTGGGTAAACAACAACCCAGTCTCCTTTGTCAACTGGAACACCGGCGATCCCTCTGGTGAACGAAATGACTGTGTACTTTTAGATGCGTCATCTGGACTTTGGAATAACATTCACTGTTCTTCCTACAAGGGTTATATTTGTAAAAGACCAAAAAGTAAGTGAGAAGCTTATTGTATGGTCCCTGTCTTCACATGCCACCATTTCTTTCAAATAGGAAGAGGTCAGGTGTATGATTATACAAGGGTACTTCAAAAAAGGAAAAAAGGAATTGAGATACATTTACTTTGCCGCAAAGTTTTTTGAAATCCACACATAGTTTTTTGATCGTATGGATTTTCCACAAATTTGTAGGTTGCTTGCACGCTTTCTCCCATTATCATTGAAAAACCCATTCTGTTGTGGTGAGCAGTTGCAGTCTGCAGGTCAGAGTAAGCGGCACTCTCTGCTTAGCTGGCAACAGTTTTTGTTAATCAGTTCATGTATCATGACATATCCATGGATATGGGTTTGCCAAGCTGCAAACAGTTGGGAGAATCAGTCTACAAAGCCTATTATGGGAGAGGTGAAGAGGGGAAGCAGTCAGCTGCCCAAAGAGGCCAGGGCTCTGGTGAAGACTCAGAACTGATGATGGAATAAGTCATGTAAGACCCGTTCAGTCTCCTGCTGATAGGAATGGAAACCATGAAAGGAGACAGAGTGGGGGAAAATAACAATGTTCAATGCTCAAGATATACCACTGTTGCCTTTGAAGATATTTGGGTATCATTCCGCCTCAGAGAATACCCTTCCCAAGAGATGAAATTATTAATTAGATAATAGATTTAAATAAATTAATTGCACAGGTCTTTAATGTTTTTAAAACCTATTCTGCTACTGCACATTTGGTACAACATTGGAGTCTTATGCTACTTTTCATTTGAATACCTTGAAACATCTTAGGCTTCAATGGGCCAATTTTAAAACCCCTAGACTAGAATACCTATTCACAGATTGGGTCAGTCTTAGGGGGTGAAGGTCAATGGGTCAAATGCAACATGAAGGATCTCGTTTTCAGATCTTCTAATGCATTCAGAGTCACCATGCAGTTGTAGGGTGCTGCTGTAACATAGGTGGACACTAGATAGATAGATGGCTAGTTGGATAACACATAGGTCAATAGATAATAAGGAATGTGTGTGTGTGTGTGTGTGTGTGTTGTTCAAGGAGCAAGAGGGTAAAGCAGTCACTAGCCCAAATGTGATACATATTACATCATATCACCATGAACCAAAATAAAAGATTTTGCATAACTGTAAAACAAATAATATTTACTATTCAGATGCAATCTTACTAATATTTAATTTCTTTTTAAAAAAAAAAAACAAACAAACAGTTGTTGATGCTGAACCTACTCAGACGGAGGTTACAACAAAAGGTAAGGCCATTATGAAATGTTCAGTTTAGTGTGAGTGATGCATCAACACAATTTGTTTTGAAAGCCACAATATTCCCCTCCTACCCCCTGGCAATTTCAGCAGAATTGTTTGGGCTGCTCTGGCCTTTGTTGTGCCACCAGTGTATCTTGGATGATATTTTTGAGTAACAGGCCTTATAGTGCCTTTTTGACAGGCAGAGTTAGACAGTGAGAAAGAGAGAGAGAGAAACTCTTCCTTCTTCCGTTGGTTCACCCCCAAAGTGGCTGCTACGGCTGGTGCGCTGCGGCTGGCGCACTGCGCTGATCAGAAGCCAGGAGCCAGGTGCCTCCTCCTGGTCTCCCATGCGGGTGCAGGGCCCAAGCACTTGGGCCATCCTCCACTGCACTCCCGGGCCACAGCAGAGAGCTGGACTGGAAGAGGAGCAACCGGGACAGAATCCGGCGCCCCCAATCGGGACTAGAACCCAGGGTGCTGGTGCCACAGGCGGAGGATCCGGCACCAGCCCTATAGCGTCTTTATCAAAAGAAGTTCAAGAATCTTTGTGGGTCTTTTTTTTAAAGTAAATTTTCTGTTTTAATTCTTATAGATAACTTGAATTAGGTAACATTTATTTTGACTGCTAAGAAAAGCCTCAAAGTGAGATGTATGACTTGCCTGTCATTCCCTTACTAAATTCTGGGTGCTATTTGTTTATTAATGATAGTCATTAGCTCAAATTTACACTATTCTTATTTCCTTTTTTCCCTAAATTTTTTCATTTGTTTTGAACTTTAATCATCATTATTTTGACTATTCTATTTATCTTCTTATATAATGTATGTGTAATCAGTCTTAAATTATTCTGAAACACAGTATATGTATTTTGGAAGCATTGATTACCTAGTACAAAGCAACTGAATAATCATCATTTCACATAATCCTCTATGTCACACGGACTCTGTTTTCACGTCCTACACTTCTGCTTGGCAAATCTCACTTGAGAGAATATTTATACATTCTAGTTTTTCCAACAAGAAAATTGTACTGTTCTCCGTAGCACTAAGTTGCATCCCTTTTTCCTTCTACTTTTTCACTAATGATTTTATTTGTTTCTAGCTGACTCAAGAAAGGATGCCCCTTCCAAAAAGTCTTCCAGCATGGCAGGAGTGGTGATTATCGTGACCCTTCTGATTCTGACTGGTGCTGGCTTTGCTGCCTATTTCTTTTATAAGAAAAGACGCGTGCACATACCTCAAGAGGGCACCTTTGAAAACACTCTTTACTTTAACAGCCGGTCAAGCCCGGGAACTAGTGACACCAAAGATCTCATGGGCAACATCGAACAGAATGAACATGCAGTCATCTAGTGGCATAATGTGATTTTAATATCCTCGAATTTCATAATATTGTAACTAAAATTTTAATTCTTTAATTCAGTGCAATTGTTTCTTTTAAAGTGAGTACTGTATTGTACTAGTCTGTTCTTTTTCTTTGCATAATTGAAGAAATAATTGCTCATTTTCTAGCCTGTCAAGATATTTTCACAAGTGCAAAAAAAAGAGGTGATAAATTTAAATTTAAAAAGGGATAATAAATTTAAAAAGTGATTACCCTTTAAAAATATCTTAGGTGAGTGCACATCATCACTACAATGCCAACATTTAAGCATCATTGCTGTGTAGCTGAGTGTCAAGTTCATGCAGATCATTAGAGTTCCAGAAACAATCAACTAAACCTTATGAAATAGTTTAAGAAGTTTCCAAAGATATGTTACCTATTGAATTGTGATTAAAAATTAGAAGACCATTTTAAATCAAGCATGAATGACTTCTCATGGCATAAAAATTTATTCGATTTTCTCTTTACCACTCTTAATTTCTACTCCAATTATTTAGAAGACTAAGGCAGCTGAGAATCTTCTTCCCATGCAAGGTTTTACCAGCTGAGCATTGCAAATATGTTCTTTGTCCTGTTATATGTATATCAGGAACACAAAGATGTGAAATAAAAATGTAAATTTGCATAACTGGATGTACTTAGATAATGTGAAATAAACATTAAAGGAAAGTTCTATTTTTAAAGATTTGCATTTTGGTGATCTTGATAACTGTAAGTTTGCTTTTAAATTAGATTTATTTATCCATTTACACTTAACTTTAGTCTTAAACAATATTATTAGTAGAGGAATTCTTTAAACTCTTCATCTTTTTGGAAAAGGTTGTGTTGCTAAAACACTATGCAAAATGGATTCTTTTTTTTTTTTTTTTTTTTTTTTTTTGCCATAATGACTTTTGCAATTTTCCTAGATCATCTTCTTTAACATTGACTCAACTCAGATTCAACATTCAAAAGAACTGTTACTGGGAATTAGAGTGAGTTCTCAATATCTTTTTCTCTCTTTAACTCCCTTTGAAGTATTTTTGGCTTAATATTTTTACCTTAGGCCATGTACTCTCTTGGCTGGTTCGTTCCTAACTTGAAACGTCTTTTAATAAACTTTGCTTTACTATCCCTGCTTTTGTCTCTCTGAACTCATTACTCCATTGATGAACGGTGTCGTGGTTCAGGGGGTTAAGCCACGGCCGGTGATATGGAGCATCCTAGAGTGCCAGCTCAAGTCCTGGCTGCCCCACTTCCGATCCAGCTCCCTGCTGATGCACCTGGAAAAGCAGCAGAAGATGGCCCAAGTACCTGGGCCCCTGACACTCATGTGGGAGACTAGGATGGAGTTCCAGCTACTTGGCTTTGACTTGGCCCAGCCCCAGCCATTGTGGCCATTGGATAGAGAACCAGCAGATGGAAGATTCTCTCTCTTCTCCCTCTCCTTCTTCTCTGTCACTCTGTCTTTCAAATAGAATAAATATTTTGTTAAAATTAGATAACACTTTAAGTGCAAGTATTTTGTAGATTTCACATTTCCACAAAGGCACTGTACCAGCATCTCCTCCTTTTACTCCTGCAAGAGGTTGATTGACTACACACAGGAGTTCTTTGGGCAGGACACTGCAGATGGCACTAAGAGGTCTGTAAAGATCTTAAAAACTGCAAACTGCATACAAAATATTTGTTTGCATTTGTGACATTTGGTGGTGGTGGGGGGGGGGAGAAATCAGCTAGATTTTCAAGAAAGTACCTAACTGAAAAAAAGTTAAGCAGGGTCATTACTGAGTAGGGAGTTTTCATGCAAATTAAGACCAGTGACAGGGAGAAAGAAACAGAAAATGTGAAGCAGGCACTTGTGGGAAAGGGTGCTGAGTATGAACGACTGCCTTCTGCACCTCAAATGATGCAAAACAAACCGCTTTTCATTTTCTTGGTGAGAAGAAAGCATTTTCCACTCAAAAAACTCCAGTGGAAACCATGGCTGCAGCATTAGAGCAGGCTGTGTAGACTATACAATGATGAACTATGCCAAGAAAATCCCTCCCCATGTGTGTGTGTGTTTCCTGTGAAAATACAGGGGAGAATTAGGAATTTGAGTGAGCATAGTTTATAAATTCTTTATACAAGTCTGTTTCATTATAGTTTAGAACTACATTTTCACAGAAAACAGTTTAGACTCTGAACAACATATATCTCAGACTGCAATGTCTTCTCATTTGAACAGTCTGTCTGCCCGGCAGGACAGGATTGCATTTCTCACATCAGCTTCTCAAACATATAATCCACAAGTATCCACATACCTATCAAATCACAATCTTCAAATATCAAGGCTATTTTGGCGGGACAGGTGTTGAGTGGAAAAGAGAAGTTTTGGGGTTTGTTTTACTCATTTGTTTTGGTTGTTGTAGTTGATTTGTTTATTTTTAACCAGAATTCTCTCTCTGGATGAAGGGTTTAACTTTGTTTTTCTCGCTGGTATCGCGCTTGCTTTGGATTTTCATCAGAGTGCAGTAGCTGGAAGATTCTTAAGGGTATTTTTCCCCAGTTGAACTCTAACCGTGTGACTAGCTTGTAACTTGAACTCTGAAAATAAAGGTGATGTCTTTGACTGGCAACCTTGAGTTATCCATTTTCAGTATTCACTCATGCATCTGTTTGTGACTACCTAGTCTATCATCAATTAATTCTTGAGTATCTATGTGTCAGGTATTGAGCTAGCCCCTGTAGATTCAAATATAGGTAAGAAGCGGTGCTAGCCCACAAGAAGTGTGCAGTCTCATGGTTGCCCAGACACAAATTACTGCATCAGTGGTGGATTCTTTGGTAAAATATGCTAAAGGTATCAGTGGAACAATGAAAGATGTCAGCAGGTGCAGAGCCAGGTTTTGTAGGAGTGTGAAGGTTACACTCTCCAGGGCTCTCTATAAGAACAAAAACACCAAAAAAAAAAAAAAAAAAGTCTCCCACAACAGTGAAAATGTAGGGGCTGACATTGTGGCATAGTAGGTAAAGCTACCACTTGGGGTGCTGGCATCCCATATGAGCATCAGTTCGTGTCCCAGCTGCTCCACTTCCAATACAGCTCCTTGCTCGTGGCCTGGGAAAAGCAGTGGAAGATGGCCCAAAGGACTGGAGTGAACCAGCGGATGGAAGATCCATCTCTCTGTGTCTCTCCCTCTTTCTTTTAGTTCTCTCCCTCTCTCTGTAACTCTTTCAAAATAAATCTTTTTCAAAAAATGAAAGCATGACCATATGAAAGACTGATAGAGCCCCTGCTGGCACCATGAAAGGGACCCAGTGTTAGTAAGCTGAACTAAGTCTCCTTAGCATCTCTAAAAGCAGGCTGAATGGCAGGGACAGTTTCTGAGAGAGGTGCTGCTTGGGTGGAGACCTGAGCAGAATCTTAAATACAAGCAGGAAGTATCTTGGGAGAAGCAAGAATGGACACTGGGCAGAGAAAACCCTTGAAATGGAAAACAGCTGACTCATAAGAAGCGCAAATGTGACGAACATGGAGAGGTGGGCGGGACCGGAGCTTCAGGATGAGACATTGAAAGGATGACAGAAGGCATTCTTCTGTGTGGGCCTCTCCATGCAATCTGCATTCTGAGCACCCGGATGTGGTGTCAGGCTCTGCCCCTGTGACTCAACCCAGGAGACAACATGTCTGCCTCCGTAATCAAAGCTGCATGTGCGATGTGGCCTCATTTGAAAGAGGCCAGAAACGTTTCTCCTTTAGACATTCAAATTGAGGGCCGTAAAAATTACTCTAGTGGACCCATGAGGAACTGGGCTCAGCTCCCCCCACAGACAGATGTCACATCAGCGTGGGAGGCATGCAACAATTGGCTTTTCTCTGTAACAGAACTGGGGTAGAAAATCCTATCTTAATTTGGAAAATGGCTCGTGTTACTAAGAATTAAATCACCTCGCTGAGGGAGCTTGTGTTCTCTGCTGATGTCTTAGGAGACTGAGTGTTCTAAAGCCTGGCGCTCGGTGTTGGCACCTGGGTGTCACCCCAGATCCGTGAAACCAGAATCTGGGAGTTGGAACTGAGGCATCGCCTTCATTAACCAAAAGGAGCAGAAGGCCGGCGCTGCGGCTCACTAGGCTAATCCTCCGCCTAGCGGCGCCGGCACACCAGGTTCTAGTCCCGGTCGGGGCACCGGATTCTGTCCCGGTTGCCCCTCTTCCAGGCCAGCCCTCTGCTGTGGCCAGGGAGTGCAGTGGAGGATGGCCCAGGTGCTTGGGCCCTGCACCCCATGGGAGACCAGGAAAAGCACCTGGCTCCTGGCTCCTGCCATCGGATCAGCGCGGTGCGCCGGCCGCAGCGCGCCGGCCGCGGCGGCCATTGGAGGGTGAACCAACGGCAAAAGGAAGACCTTTCTCTCTGTCTCTCTCTCTCACTGTCCACTCTGCCTGTCAAAAAAAAAAAAAAAAAAAAAAAAAAAAAAAAAAAAAAAAAAACAAACAGGAGCAGAAAAAAAAAAGAAATTATCAATTCCCAACTTGACTCTCACTGGGATTAAACATGACAATAGGTCTGCTCTGATTTCATCATCATTTAAAAAAAATCATCTATTATTTTTCACTTTATGTTTCTGTGTGGGAGCAAACTGTTGAAATCCATACTTAATGTATACTAAGCTGATCTTCTGTATATTAAGATAATCGAAAATGAATCATGATGTGAATGGAAGGGGAGAGGGAGTGGGAAAGGGGAGGGTTGTGGGTGGGAGGGACGGTATGGGGGGGAAGCCATTGTAATCCATAAGTCGTACTTTGGAAAATTATATGCATTAAATAAAAGTTTAAAAAAAAAAAAAAACAAAAAGGAGCAGAACAAGAAAACCTGCAGCTGTTCTGTTGGGTAATGAGGAGCTGGGGTTTGAATGTGCACCCCGCCCCACACCTCAGGTGTTTGCAATTTAGTAGTCAGGGTGAGAGTGCCTACAGGTGGGGCTTTTGAGAGGCCCTTAGCTCAAGAGGGCTCCTCCCTCAAGAATGTGATTAAGGCCCTTATAAAAGAGGCTTCCCCTGGCTTTCCTCTCTCTAGACCTCCGCTTCTAATGTGGGCCGGGAAGGAGCAGCCAGCATTTCTCATCTGAGGCCATGGCAGGCGGGACCTCAAAAGACCCCGGCACCTTGATCTTGGACTTCCCAGCCTTCAGAACTGTGAGAAACACACTGCTGTTCTGTATAAAGTGCCCAACTGCCGTATTCTGTTAGAGCAGCACACACTAAGAGGTGAAGGCATGGCAAATGGTACCAACCTGAAGGTGTCTGTTGTTGCCCAAGGCTCTCCGTGGGGTCACATTCTTGAGAACGCGAATGCAGGACTCTCTCTCACAGTTGTCAGTGAGCTGTTGATGAATTTCCTGAGGTCAAATGGTTGCCTATCTTACCAAAAGAGGCTCTGTCCAAAAATCATCACGTTAGAATTTGCCTCTTCATGCTTCTGGCTGTTGGGAGGGAATCTGTGTTGTGCCCAAATACCAACTAAGAAAATTTCCTTAAAACATTGTTTTTGGCCAAACTTCAATGGATGTGATCATAAAAATGTATCAGGCGATGGCTTCAACGGGAAATTTGACCCCAACTGTTGAATGTAGCAAGAAGGCATACTTTGGTGTTAGTGTGTCTTCAGTGTTCTGTAAATACCGTTCTCATTTGGAAGGGCTCAGCGAGAGGCAGCTCCTTTAAAGGAGAGTGACACTGACATTAGAAAGGCTGCCCGAATTGGCTGGAGAGCAGGCCTGTGCTGTGGGGGCTTTAATATATTAATGCTATTCATGGCGGCTCTCCAGGGTTCGGCTTTGGCAAAGCTTCTTGGTCTTGTTCAGCGAGCTCCGCGGGATGGGAAACCTTCCCTATCACAGCTTTCTCCTGTTGGATCCGGTTACAGCTGTGTGCGCACAGCGCCCTCAGACTTTTAAAGAACCCTGCAAAGCTACCACACTGCTTTTTTTTTTTTTAATCCTATGTTGATTTAATTTTTTCTGTAAGGGCAAGAAAGTTCAAAACTTGCCAGGCATGTCCTTTTTTCAGGGTTTTAAGGGTTCTGAAGTCTTGCTGGGCACAAAAGCCATGCAAAGAACTTGAGCGAAACTCTGGGTCCAGGCTTATGATTCCCATTAGGTAGGCCTGGGTCAGAGGAGTCCTGGAATCTGCATTTCAGTAGACATCCCAGGAGACTCAGAGGTGCACAGCCTTTAGACTGTGACTCAGACACTATGTTTCGGGATTTTCTTCCATGGATGAGTATTTCCCGAAAGCTCTTAGACGTTTAAAATCATATACAAGGTAAGGCAGCCAAGGGCATCAGAGTTTACTAGAACTGCAGCCTCTCCAGGCTTTCCCGTTAATTACCAGGACATAGAAGCTCAAATCTACTTTAGTGCTTTTCTGCTGAGCTCCCATTCACTCTCCACATGCTATTCTGCTCCCACATCCCCTCACAAGCACCATTAATGAGTGTGCGCAAGTGAAGCTTTAGCTCTCATCCAGTCTTGGAATGTGCATCCCAAGAAGGGATGGGCCAGCTGGTACATAGTCCTGGGTGGAACCCCAGATCTCCAAAGAGCCGTTTCTCGGCCAGCGCCGTGGCTCAATAGGCTAATCCTCCGCCTGCGGCGCCGGCACACCGGGTTCTAGTCCTGGTCGGGGCGCCAGATTCTGTCCCGGTTGCTCCTCTTCCAGGCCAGCTCTCTGCTGTGGCCCAGGAGTGCAGTGGAGGATGGCCCAAGTGCTTGGGCCCTGCACCCCATGGGAGACCAGGAGAAGCACCTGGCTCCTGGCTTTGGATCAGCGTGGTGTGAACCAACGGAAGAGGAAGACCTTTCTGTCTCCCTCTCTCACTGTCCACTCTGCCTGTCAAAAAAAAAAAAAAAAAAAAAAAGCTGTTTCGTCGTTGGTCACCACAGAGATCCTGTCTTATAAAACGCCAGTCTCCCTGGGCTAGGGTTTGCCCCTCTCCCAGAAGGGGGTAAGTCAAAGTGCTCTGATGCTTGTGACCCTTCTAACTCAATGATCCAGGTTTTTTTTGTTTGTTTGTTTGTTTGTTTGTTTTTAAAGATTTATTTGAGAGGGTTTTATTCTCTTAAAGTCAGAGATCAGAAGAAAACACATCAGTGGCTTTGCAACAAGTCAACTATTTTGAAGGAGATCTGTCTCTTATTCTTCCTTGGTTCTTTGAACAAGGAGTCACACGTGGCTCTAACAGTAAGAGGGAAACTGATTAAGTACTGGATGCCAGGCAGAGCAGTGTAAAATCAAATGGGCTTCCATACAGCCTTGAATGTGTTCTGCTGGTCGCCAGATGCCACCTTTGGGGTTAATTCCAAAACTCAGAGGTCCTGGATTTTGCAATGGTGGGAGCAGAGCAGGGGGACTTGAAGTTTCCAACAGCGAAAAGGGTGGTGTGTGTGTGATTGACAGAAATCTACTTCTCTGAGTGTGATGGTTTGTTTATTTGGCAAGGTTTGGCTCTTTGAGAAAAGAATGGATTAGACTTCTACAGTCTTCATGCTTTTTAAAGTGTTACTAATCTTGAGTCTTAAGTTCTGATTTTATCTGGCCTTGCCAGTCCTGTCCCTGGGCCCTCGTTGCTTGTGTCAGTAGGCTGTAACTAGAGATGGATTATGTAAGAAGTGTTTTGTCAGAAGAGTCTGTCTCCATATTGTTGGGACCCCGGCATCACAGTTCCTCCTCCCATGTGGTTACAGCCTAGCTGCTTACACCTGACACTGGTCTCCAGCCTCCTTGCCGTCAGTATCACAAAGCAGGGACTGGAACCTAATTTTTATCCACATCTTTCCCGGTGTGGATACTCAGGCCGAACACACGGGATATGAAAGAAGCAGACCCGGCTGGGACCATAGCCTGAGCAGCTGACTCAAACATCACTGCCAAGCAGCAAAGACTTGGCACAGCATCTGAGGGGTCCTGGCCAGCTGGTACTTCTGATCCACCGTCTTCCTCTTAGCTTCCCCTCAAGGTGGATATAGCTGATGTCCTTGTTTTGCTTCTTCCTATTTGTGTTCAAAAGCCAGCATTCTTCCCTGATAGATGGCAAAATCTCTGGGGTATCCAAGTGGGCAGAGAGGAGCTGGTGGTATCAGGTAACCTTTCCTGAGGTTCATCCTCAGAGGATCCAAGCCGCTGTGTTCTCTTGGACTGTCTTCAACCAAGTGTATTCCACAGTGCCAAGCCTCAGGATATCAAAGAGCCGCTTACAAAATCTTTGCTCCTTCTTAAGACGTGGAACGATTTAGCCAAGAGGACAGCCTGCCAGCAAATCTCACATAGGCTAGAAGTCTGATACAAAGCCCAGGGACCATGAGAGTGTGTTCTGGTGGAAGGCACCACAGTCGCTTCTTCCCAATTCTCATTACCCATCTACGAAAGGTACTTAGGTACAAAATGACAAAAGAGAGTGGTGTATCAAGGACTGCAATTACAAAAACCGGGCAGTCAACCACATCCCTAAGTTGCACATTTTTCATCTCCAACTTTGTTCTCTTTAACTAATGGAATTTCAATTTCCATCGCATCTGCTGATAAAGAGTCAAGTTGTAAAGAACTGAATACTGACAATACCATGAGCTATGAGATCAAAAGCTGTTGCTGAGCCATAGCCAAGGGAAAGTGGTCAGCTATACATATACAGTCTTCTAATGAGCACACTAACTGTAACGTCACAGCTCCCCAAGTGTCTGACACATGTGCAGATATAATCACCTTAAAGATTCTAGCAGGTGTTACTGTAGAAACACAGAAATCAATACATTTGTTTGGTTGAGATTTGGAACCACAGTCACAACCACAGGTGATGATCAACACCATCACCTCCATGTAGTCATGTCCAAGACATCAGTGATTAGTGCCAAGACATGAAGAGTTGAGTCAATATTAGCATATACTACCTACCCTGATATAGAATTGAGGTCTGGCTCAATATCCCAAGGGTACCACTAAACCTTACAACTTTCAAAAGGTGGTTGAGATATTACACAGATTTTTCTTTAAAGATTTATTTATTTATTTGGAATAGCAGAGTAATGGAAGGGGGGAGAGAGAAAGAGAGAAGCACTTTCATCCCCAAATGAGCACAACAGCCAGGGCTGGGCAAGGCTGAAACCAGGAGCCAGGAACTCCATGCAGGTCTTCCAGGTGAGTGCTGGGAACCCAAATACTGGGGCCATTTCTGCTGCAGGAAGCTGGATTGGAAATGGAGGAACTGGGATTAGAATCAGGATTCCAATGAAGAATATCAATGCCATAAGTGACAGTTTAACCTGCACCACAATGCTGGCTCCTACACAGATTAGTATGTACAGAACAACTGTCAGTTGAAGCCACATTAAGTACTGTTTTGGAAGAGCTTATAGAGATGAAGATGCCAGAAACAAACCCAAAACAGTGCAGGTCTATTGACAATACTTACCACAAAGCTTCTGAATGGTCTTTGGCAAATAGTTTTTACCCCTGGTGGCCCTATTAATTGACTTCTAAGAGATGTAGGTAGGACTACTGCCAGAAAAGCACTTTATAGACTATATCTAGATAAGCTATGAGGGAGCCCTTGGAAAGACATTTACACAAAGGGTTACTATTAAGCAATCCATGGAAACGTGTTGTGGACATCTCTGGTTTTGGTCTATCTATAAGCTAAAAGTTATTTTGATACAATTTAAGAAAACAGCAGGTGTTTAATAGACTTATGAAAATGTCATTACTAAAGAATTTCTTCTTTTTAAAATTAAAAAGAAATGTCATAATGTTGACAAGAAAGAGGCAGTAAATCCATCAATGTAGGTGACAGATGATTTCAAGCTTATTATGGACTTGATTTATTGGGTCATTTTTCAACCTGTTATATCCAAAGAGGGAATTCTTGTAGATTTTGACATCTTTCTCCCCTTTGATATAATGCAATGTTTGCAATCCTTTGCAATTAGAACTTCTGTGATGTGTATGAGTAATAGGTTTTGTTTTTTTAAAAAATCATTTAATTAAAAGAAAAATATGATCCTAGAAAAATAAGTATGTGAATGAATTAATGTGCTTTTATGCCATGAATTTCAGATTGATAACTTTAGCCTTAACTTCCGCTTGGAACTTGGATTGTGCCTATTTGACTGCTCTACTTGAATGTTCCACATACATCCTGAATTTAAGAAAACAAGACACAGCCTTTTCCCCATGCAGTGACCACTCTGGTGGTCCCTGCTCTAGTGAATAGTGATGTAATCTATCCTACCACTTGGTCTAGGAAACTTGGAGCCATTCTTGTTCATCTCTTTCCTTCATCCTCCCTGTCACTAAGCCTGTTCAATTCTACTCCCCAAGTAACTGTTGGATTAGCCCATACTCATTCTTTCTATGACCACTTGCCAGTCCAGCCACCATTATTTCTTTCTAGAAACACAATAGCCTGATAGCTGCTCTCCCTGTTTCTACTTCTGTTACTCCCCAGTTATTCATAGGGCAGCAAGGGTGGTCATCCTCATCTGGGAGTTGTATGTTACTCCTCAATTCAATGCCTCTCAGTCTCTTCTGGTTTTATTTGAAAGAATACCCAAGCTTCTTAGCATGACCGACAGTAACTATGTGATCTGCTACTGGCCTGCTGCATGCTTACTGCCTATGCTTTAGCCTCACTGGTCCTCCCTAAGCATCTCAAACTAGTTGAAGTCTCTTATCCCAGGCCTTTGCACATGCTGATCCCTCCCTTGGTGTGTGTTTCTCCCCACTTTTCAATACCTCGACTATTTTGATGCCTCAGGTCATTCCTGCTAAGGCAGTCTCCTATCCCATAAGTCTTCGATTAAGTCCCTAGCTTGTTTCCATCATAACGTTCATCGAGTTGTTGAATATTTTGTTTTCTCTTTCCCCCTCAATATAATGTGAGTTCCATGAAGGCAGGAGCCATGTCTGATTTGGTTCATCAGTGGGTTTCTCATGTGACACATAATGGTGCTCTATAATGTTTGTTTATTTCACTGAATCAATGGAAGAACTTAGAATAATAAAAAGAGGGCTTCAGACAGAAACCATGGAAGCACTAACATTACCACTGAGAGGTACTTCCAAGAGGAAACTTGGAAGAATGAGTCTAAGATGGAGGATTCTACCAGAGCATTCTGAAAGCTAAGCGAAGAGCAGACTTCAAGAAGGAGGCTGAGAGAGCAGACGTGTGGCAAATGCTCTCCATATCAGTAAGAGGGGGGTTGAAAGCCGTTCACTGGATTTGCACGTGTCCTGCGTGACCTTGGCAGAAGAAATTTCAAGACCTTTTGGTGAAGGAGAAGGCAGGTTATGCGGAAGTTATAAATGAGTCTGAACCATCCAGCACCTGCTCAGCTGCTCCTGTTAGCCGTAGGTGAGCTGAGTAGAGGGGAGGGCTAAGAGAAGTATAAGAATGAGAGCTGAGTGGCCAGTCAGTGGAATTTGGCTTCCCTGGGATGGCAAGAGGAAGCAGAACCCGAAACCCAGCTGGAAGAAAGGTTTTGTGGAACCATAGGGGCTGGGAGCCGTAGGGCTTACAAAAATGTCAAAGCCCAGGCCAAACATGAAGTTAATTAAATCAAATCTTTGGAGATTTTTTTTTTTTTTTAAGTACACAGGCTCTTCCAAAGACACCCTGTGGTTGAGAAATGCTCATTTAATTTTCTGTCATCTTTATCTACATTGAGACATTTATGATTGGGAAGAGAGAATTGGCCTTGCTGGGCAGACACCGTGTTAGATAAACACCAGCCGGAAGCAACAAAAGTTAGCAGCTACCTTCACCTTTACCCAGCCAAGTTGCTTTGAATCCATGTATCCATTCACTTGGATTTTGATAGTGGTACAGTATATATACAACATAAAATTTGTTTACTCTTAGCCATTTTTAAGTATGCAGCTCAGTATTAATTACATTCACATTGTTGTGCGGCCAATTTCCAGAGCTCTCATCTTGCAAATCTTAAACTCTATGCTCAGTACACCACACGGCCCTATTCCTCCTCTGCCCTAGCCTTTGGCTACCGGCATCCTTCTTACTATCTCCGAGTTGGCTGCTCCAGATACTTCAAGTCAGTGGCTCATATAATTATGCCTGGCTTATTTCACTTAGTACAATGCCTCAAGTTTTATTTATTTGTAGCAAATGTCAGAATTTATTTCCTTTTCAAAGCTGAAAAACATTCCATTGTGTGCATATACCACATTTTGTTTATCTGTTCAGGTGTTAATAGACTTTGGGTCTCTTTCATGTTTTAGATATTGTGAAGATGATTGTCAAAAAAAAAAAAGTCTCTTGGAGACCTGGCTTTCAAACTTTTGCGTATAGTTACAAGTAGGATTATTGGAACATGTGGTAATTTTGATTTTTGGGGGGAATTGCCATACTGTTTTCCATTTTTAAAAATTTGATTTGAAAGAAAGAGTGACAGAAGGAGAGACAGAGGGAGATTGATCTTCCATGTACTGGTTCATCCCACCAAATATCTGTAATAACTAGGGGTGGGCCAATGTGAAGGCAGGTGCCAGAAACTCCATCCTGGTTTCCCACAAGGTGGTAGGAGCCCCCATACATGAGCCGTTTTCTGCTTCCTTTCCAACACATTAGCAAGGAGCTAGATCAGAAGCAGAACAGCTGGGACTTGAACTGATGCTCTGATACGGGATTCCAGCATTGCAAGTGGCAGCTTAACACACTGTACCACAATGCCAGCCCTCACTTTATGTTCTTATCAACAGTATACATGGGTTCAGTTTCTCCACATCCTTGCCAACATTTATTTTCTGCTTAAAAAAAAAAACACCACCCTTTTATAGTAATCATGCTAATGAATGTGAGATGGTTGCATCCTTCCATTTACATTTTTATTTCTAAACTTTCTGAGCTGGGCAGTGGTGGGTGCTATTGGATTGTTTCAATAGATCTCCACTGTGTGGAGGATTCGGGGAATGGATATTGGACTTCATCACTGTCCTGCCTCGTTCTTTTTATTTAAATTCCTGACATTGAAAATTAAAACTTGTGAATGATTACAAGTCCTCTCCTGTTGTCACATTCTCTCTCTGGGAAAGACACCTGCAGACACTCTTGTCTGAAGTTGTCTATCACTCTAAGCCCAGAGAAATGCTAGGAGGATAGATTCCACTTCTCAGTGCTGCTCTGCTCCGTGCAGTTCTGTGCTACTTGGTTTATTAGGACTGAGATGGCCAAAGGATAACAACATGTAGAAGGGATTGGGGTGGACCACGCTCCTGACCTTCCTCTTTGGTCCCATCTTCACAGGACATCAGTCTGGGAGGGGAGAGCATGAGTGCTTGCTGGTAGATCCAGAAGTAGGGTCTGCTTGATTGATTTAAAATACATCCATGATCGGTGAGACTGTGCCCAATACTGTACCTTGTTTCTCATCTCATTTTTATAATACTTTATGAGATAGATGTTGTCTGACAGGTAGGAAACTGGGTCTTTATGTTCTGCCAAGTTCAAGCAGCTAGTATGTGGTAGAGCTGGATTTTTAACCCAAGTCTGTGTCCTGATTCCGTATACCGATTAGTCTACTATGTTTCTGTTGGCTGACTACAACTCAACCTCTTTTGGAATCTGATCTTGGCAAGAGAGAACTGGAGCTAAATTGTATTGCTGGGGCAGCAGTGAGGAGACCATCTTGCCTTGAGGAAAACCCTGGCTGGGCTTTCCACATCCAAATTCATGAGCTAGGCAGAAAATAATTTGTTAAACTCTACATTTTTAGGTCTCTTTGAATATCTCTTATTGACCCTCAGAAATCTCAAAAATTTTGTCCTCCCCTATCTAGTCCTGATAAGGTCAGTACTATGCCTGCCTTTACTCCCCTTGGGATCTGTGATGGCTGTTTCTATGTGTTGATTTGATTGGGCCATGGGGAGTTCAGATTAAGTGTTGTTTCAGGGTGGGTCTATCAGGATGTTTCTGGGTGATATTAGCATTTGAACAGGTGGACTCAGTAAAGTAGGTTGCCCTCCCCAGTGTGGGTGGGCATGGATCCATGGATAACCTGAAAAGAACAAATGGTGGAAGAAGGAAGCATTTGCTTCTTTTTGCTTTCTGCCTTGTGAATCATAAGTCCTGCTTGAGCTGGTATATGGTCTACTACTGCCCTCAGACTAGAATTTACATGATTGGCTCTCTGAGTTCTTGGGTCCTTGGACTTGAAGTGAATTCCACCACCTGCTTTCTTGAATCTTTAGCTTTCAGACAGCAGATCTTGGGGCTTCTCAGCCTTCACAATTTTGTGAGTCAATTTCTCATATATACATTCTCCTATTATAATCACCATATATATATATCTCCATATTTATGTCCTAATATAATCTTATATTAGTTCTGTTCTCTGGATAGCCCAGAAGACAAGTATGTAAAAAGTAATTTTGAGACATAAATGTAGAGTGACAGTTTGGTAGAACAAAACATTCTTTGATGTTGTGATGTTTGTGAAGAGTCTAGAATTAAAGAACTAAACAGAGAAAACTTTTCTCAAGTCTCTACCTCAATGAGTGAGGAATATTTAATGGAAAAAGGGAAAAGGCTTACTTTAAGCTTATGTAAAGGAAGGTTCTTGTACTCAGGAGATAGTTTAGAGTATGCCACCACAAAGCTTCCAGAAATCTGAGCCCCAGTGTGAGTTCAGGATTTTACTTTCTGTGCCAAGAGGTATGGTTGCTCTCACTGTCTTGATTTTTCTTTACTTCCCTGTCAAAGAACTTGTCCTACACAACCCAAGCTTGTAGACCACATGGCTGTTTGAAGACCTCTACTTGCTAATGAGTGAAAAAAAAAAATGGACACCTCTTGCATGGTTTGCTTTGAATTTTTGTGTCACCAGAAAAGGTGCGGCTAGATGACAATTTGTGCCCAGTGGTACCATTTTGTTCAAAGGCACCTTTCTACTTCATTGGATTTCATATAGGTATCTGCATGGTTCTGCAGTATTCAAGCCAATTTGCCTTTGTCGTCCCCCATGGCCCCAGTACTGGATTAGAAACTCTCACAGCACATGCTGAATATACCTTATCCTGCTGCGATCTGTTTGTTTACCAAACTACAAAGTCATTCTGGGCATTCACCAGTTAGCACCAGCAGCTGGCACATAGTAGCACAGTTCGATACTCAAATACCTCAACATTATACTCTGTAAATAATTCCTCACTGAGCACGCCTATGTACCATGCACAAGTCACAATTACTACTTAATTTATTTAACTTCTCACAACATCTTTATGAAAGGAAGTTTTTATTACTCTCACTTTATATTCAAGGAAACTGAGAGAAAGATTAGAAACTGGGGCAAGCATTTAGCTGTATCCCATATCAGAGTACCTTGGGTTCAATACCCAACGTTGGCTCTTGAATCCAGCTTCCTGCTATTGGTAGGCAGCAGTGATGGCTCAAGTAGTTGAGTTTCTGCCACCTATGTGGCTTACTTGGATTGAGTTCCCAGCTCTTAGTATCATCCTGGTCCAGGCCCAGACATTTTGGACATTTGGGTGGTGAATCACTGGATGGGAGAACCTCCCCTCGTCTCTCCTCCCCTCCCCTTCTCTATTTTAAAAGATGAAAAAGTCACCAAACTCATCTCATAGCTACCAAGTAGAGTTTGAGCCTAGGCATTCTGGCTCTTAAGTAATTAAGCTGGCTTTGAATGAAAGAAAAACAGGAGAGTAAGGGAAACAGGACTTTGTTCTGTCTGAATTTCCTTTGAGGGCAAGAAAGTACCAACTCATTGTTGGTGGACTAGGCCAGGATGATATGGAGCTGGAGAGGAGACAGAGTCCTGGTGAAAACCAAGCCAAAGGCCAGCCCAACTCAAAAGTGCCAGGAGAAAAAGGAATATCCATGGTGGTGGTAGGCAAGGTCTGTTGGTCTTCCCATAGCATCCTCTTATCTCTCCCCAGCATAAAACTGGCCCTGGGGGAGTTGGCCATGACAGGAGAGTGTGATACCCAAGGCTTCAAGTTTCTTTCCTAATATCACCTCAACAGCAACAAATCAGGTATCTTACTGTACTAGTATTTGTTATATCTTCTTTATCATCAGAGAGTAGAGAATGTATACATATGTTGAAAGATTCAAAATGATGGTATCTGTGTTTTATTCACAGACATACCCCCCCAATACCAACTCATAAAGTATAAACAAAGGGCCTTCAAAAACTCATGGAAAACTCAGATTATCTTTATTTTTCCTTACAAAGTTTTTGAAGCCTCCTTACACTTGTATATGCATAACATTGGAAGACTATATCTGAAACTCTTAACATATAAATATGTATGCATGTACACATACATACTCCTATGGAAAGAGATAAATGAGCTACCTTTTTCCATTTCCCTTTTATATCAGTGTGGGAATATGTGCCTTATTGTTTTCCACTTAAGAGTCTTTTTAGAGAATGTTTTTTATCAGTACATGTAAAATGACTTTATTGGTTTATTGGCTGTATAGTTGTCAAATGATGAAATAGTCCATAAATTATCTAAACTAGTATCCAGTTGATGGTCATTTAGGTGGTTCTAAATTTCCATGGAAACAATATTCCTTCTTTGAAGGAAAGTACACAAGCACTTCTCAAGGATATATTGGTATAACCAGAAACATTTTACCTAGAATGCTTTTTTTTTTTTTACTGGCAGAGTGGACAGTGAGAGAGAGTCAGAGAGAAAGTCTTGTCCTTTCCAGTTGGTTCATCCCTCAATGGCCGCTGCAGCTTGTGTGCTGCGGCCGGCGCACCGCGCTGATCCGAAGCCAGGAGCCAGGTGCCTCTCCTGGTCTCCCATGTGGGTGCAGGGCCCAAGCACTTGGTCTACCCTCCACTGCCCTCCTGGGCCACAGCAGAGAGCTGGCCTGGAAGAGGGGCAACCGGGACAGAATCCGGCACCCCGACCAGGACTAGAACCCAATGTGCCAGCGATGCAAAGCGGAGGATTAGCCTAGTGAGCCACGGCGCCGAGCTTTACCTAGATTTCTTAAAACCACCATATTCAAGATTTTATTCACCTCTATACTCTCAATATCGTTACCTTTTTTTGGTTTAATCATGATTCCATATTATCTACATTATTATTACTATGTACCATATAGTAAACCTTGGTGGCACTTTTTTTAATACCACTTTCAGTTTTGCTTTCCATTTAAAATAATTTTTTTTCACTTGCTTTATTTTAAAAGATATCACTAATTTTAACCTTGTACTCAACAATGAATGCATTTAATTCAAACACATAGGGCCATCTATTGCACTCTTTTTGTTTCTAAGATATTTATTTTGGAATCCTCTGTCTTCCTTCATACCCTAATAATTTTGTATTTATTTTTTCCTTTGAAAGGCAGAGACAGAGAGCTACCATCTACTGGTTCACTCTCCTAATGCCCACAACAGCTGGGGCAGAGCCAGACCAAAGCCAGGAGCAGAAACTCAATCTAGATATTTCACAAGGGCCATGGCAGAAACTCAGTCACCAAACCGTCACCATTGCCTCAGAGTCTGTATATATTTTGAAGGTACTATTCTTTTTTTTAACTTTTATTTAATGAATATAAATTTCCAAGTAGAGCTTATGGATTACAATGGCTCCCCCACCCCCATAACTTCCCTCCTACCTGCAACCCTCCCCTCTCCTGCTCCCTCTCCCCTTCCACTCACATCAAGATTCATTTTCAATTATCTTTATATAGAGAAGATCAATTTAGTATATATTAAGTAAAGATTTCAACAGTTTGCACCCACACAGTGAAAAATACTCTTTGAGTACTAGTTACAGCATTAAATCACAATGTGCAGCACACTAAGGACAGAGATCCTACATGAGGAGTAAGTGCACAGTGACTCCTGTTGTTGACTAACAAATTGGTACTCTTGTTTATGGTGTCAGTAATCTCCCTAGGCTCTTGTCATGAGTTGCCAAGGCTATGGCGGCCTTTTGAGTTCGCCGACTCTGATGAAGATACTATTCTACAATCACTGTTTCTAGAGTAGCTATCAAGAAATCTGATGCTATTCCAATTCTGCATTTTTTATATATGCTGTAGATTTTCTCTCTGGGTAATATTTGCACCCTTTCTTGACAATAATTTATACTACAGGAATAAGTAGCCACTCTCAACCTAGAAACTGATGTCAATAAATTGTAGAAAGTATTTATAAGTTCCCATCTTCCATTTTCTCTGCGCTTTCTGAAATGTCTGTTTGAATGTTGAGCCTCTAATTTCAGCCTTTTCTTTTATATTCCACCCCTTCCTTATCTGCTTCATCCCCCAGCCAGAATGCTTCATTTTTTTCAGTTTTTTAAAATAAGTTTCGGCAGGGGCTGGTGCTGTGGCATAGTAGGCAAGGCCTCCGTCTGCAGCACTAGCATTTCATATGGGCTCCAGTTCATGTTCCAGTTGCCCCTCTTCCAATTCAGCTCTCTGCTAACGGCCTGGGAAAGCAGTGGAAGATGGCCCAAGTGCTTGGGCCCCTGCACCCGCATGAGAGGCCCAGAAGGAGCTCCTGGCATTAGCTCAGCCCAGCTCCAGCTGTTGCAAGCCATTTGGGGAGTGAATCAGCAGATGGAAGACATTTCTGTCTGTTTCTCCCTCTCTCTGTAACTCTACCTCTCAGATAAATAAATTTAATATTTTATTCATATTAATTTATTTGAAAAGGAGAAAGAGAAAGAAGAGAAATATACTCACAACAGCCCTGGTTGGTCCAGGCCAAAGTCAGGAGGCAGAAATTCTGAGTCTCCTCATGGGCAGCCAAAACCCAAGTACTTAAGTCAACATCTGCTGTCTCCCACAATGTGCATTAGCAGGAAGCTGGATAGAAAGTGAAGGTGGGACTCAATCCCAGGCACTCCAATATGGGATGGAGGTATCCCAAGTGGGCTTAACCTACTGCACCATAACATCCACCCCTAGAATAGTTTCCTTAACCCTGCTATTGAAATATTACTGCTGCTATCACATTTCTAGTACTCAAGAGCTCTTTGCTTGAAGAATATTTTTTCTATATTACTATGTAACTATTTCATCAATGAATATCTTCTCCTGTTTCCCTAGGCATTAACATTCGGTGTATATTATTCCGCTTACACCTTTCTTCTCAGCCTTCTCCCAACACTCTCCCCCATACACTCAACCACTTTATGGTCACCAAGTCCGGAGTTCCTCTATCTCATCCTTTCCATGGAATAAACTTTGAGCATTCTTTGAAGAGTAAGAGAATGTAGTTACTTAGTGGTAGGGGTTGGCAGAGGAATCTGACCTCTTCTCGCTATGACTTTGAGCTAGTGATGTGCTAGACTTGGCGCATACTGGGCTCTTCCCAATGAAAGGTTCAATATTCTCTGCTGGTAGTCTGAAATTGGTTATGATAGGAGAATTTACACTGCTGAATGTGGCCATCGTTGTCAATGCTACCTGACCCCTCAAGCCATTTATTCACATTTATCAGCACTTGCTGCTTCGAACAAATCCCCATTTCAGCCTCAATCTAAGCCTGGTTCTGCAAAGGTTCAGGTATCTCCATTCTTGAGCTTCCTTGTTGTAATGTGACACAAGTTTTGTTTGTCTTTAGTCTCCTTTTCTACATGCAATCAGATTTCTAGTTTGACAGGCCAAGCTATATCTACTCATTCATCTTTGACTTTTAAGATTTTTTTCTTTGCTTCTGTTATAACTTCTCTATCCTCTTTATTTGATGAATTAATAGAGGAGAACTTTGAGATAAACCTGTACCATCCTAGTCAGAAGTCTTGTCCTATATTCATAACCTGAAAAGACATATTGTCATAGCACAGCTGGAGGGTGAAGTTCAGTATTGGACAGATAAGCCTGAAATCTGAGGGAGTTTGTCCAACTCAAAGAAGAAATGAATCAAAAAAAATCCTGCCTTTGATCATGATGAAAACAGTTACTTGGTATTTTATGTGTCAGGTGCTATACTTCACATAGTCAATCCTATTTAATTCTCCTATGAGATAAGTAAATCACCACCCACATTTTAGAGATTGAACATATTGAGACTCTCAAGGCCTATGCAAACGAAGGTCACAGTCTTATGAATGAGAGAGCCAGGGATGTAAACTGACATATGCTTGAAATCTCTCTCTTGATTCCCGGTCTGGTTTATTATGAACTTCTTGTGACTCATTCCTAACCACCAAGAACAGATTCGGGATCAAAGTTTAGTTTTATGAACCACTGTATATAAGTGAAAACAGGGATATTCAATGTAGATTTCTAGAGTCTTGATGCTCTTCAAATTCATTTCAGAAATGAAAACACAATCATCTTAGGAACTGGTTGATGAGAACTAGTTTATGTTTAGTTCTACCTGAAGACATTCCGTCTGTGTTTTCAAAGCATACTGCACATCCTGCATTCTTCTAGATTAGTCTTCATCTTGTTATACCTTTTTAGGCTCTAGGACCCATAGATGTTTAAATAGGCAATGCTATGTAGCCCTCAAGGAATGCTGAGTTCCCAGAGTTCTAATAAAATAGAAAGCTGAATTTTAATACAACATTACTTTTATGTGTCAACTTAACTGGATCACAGGGTGTCCAGATCACTGGTTAGACATTATTTCTAGGTGTGTTTTTGCAAGGGTGCCTCCGGATGAGATTAATATTAGAATTGGTCCAATGACTATACCATGTGTTTCTTCCTAGTGTAGCTGGGCATCATCCAATGCATTGAAGGCCTGAATGAAACATAAAGGCAGAGGAAGGGAGATGATCTAAGCCTGATGATCTTCAGCATTTCTTTTAAAACATCAAGAGTAACTTGTACTTTATAACATTTATGTTTGCCATTCTGGAATTAATGTTATTTAAAAAAAAAAAAAAAAACTCTGCTATATTTTCTTCCCTATTCCGAACACGTAGCTAGAGTGCTCTTCACACTCCTTTGTCTTGGGGGTTTTTGCACAGAGAAGGCAGAACTGGCTGATATCAAAGGCTCCTTCTGTCTTTGATAAGGGACAATTTTCATCAAGGAGATGATGCCAGGGATCTTCACGGATGAGGGGAGAAAAGGAAGCATCTTTGAGAAAAGAGGGGAATCAGGGAGATGCCATCCACATAACTATTGCACTAAGAGAGGACCAGAGCCTACCTCAGCACTTAAGTTGTAGCCTGGGGTGACGAGACCCCAGGGGGTGCCTGAAACCGATGGAGATTTCCAGCCTCAGGAAAGATTCTGAGCTCCACAAGCAGAATGGAAAGAGCAGAGGCAATGAACAAAAGCAGACCACAGGAACTCAGATGAGAAACTCCTAGAAATTACCCTGGTGCACTGATTAGAGGCCTCCTCTAGTGTTGGGCCAGGGACTTTGGCTCCATCTTTGGATGGAATTCCCACTCCCCGCCTCCACAAGCCTTTTTGGAGCCTCCAAGTTAGGCTGTAAGAGAATAGTGAACAGCCCTGTTTCTCAGACACAACATTGCTCCTCTTTCTTTCCACTGTACTTGGGTGGTTATAACTGATAGATTTAGCTGCTTGAAAATGTAATAGTTTGACTCAATATGGGTCAGATGAGTTTAACCAATAAACTGAATGGAAAGTTAGTGTCATTTCTTCAATGATTTAAAATTTAAAACCCTGTAGGGAAAATTGCTGGGTGGACTTAAGTCCACTTCCATATTGTGGTGCTTTTGCCCAGTCCCAAGCCTGAAGGGTTCTTTCAGACTTCTGTATCTTCACTATAGTGGCATCATCCATTGCTAGTTCCTACCCTTCCCCTTATAGTAGGAATTGTTTACTCATAAACATCTTCTGACTATATTTGTACTTTAAAAAGTTAATGGAAAGTGGAATTCATGTTTGTCTTGGTATAAAAAAACTTGAGATCCATGCATAGTTTTTCCATAATATGCATTTCCATGAACTTTTTGAAATACTCTCATGTTGCAGATAAAGACAAGGATTCTTCCACTGCAGGGGATGCATGGAAGGCCTTTAAAAGGAGGCCGTATTTGAGCTGGATCTTGAAACAAAACCTGTAGATTTGGGGCTTTGGGGATAAAGTGTCATTTGAGCCTGAGCTGATAACATGGATAGCAGCATCTGGATAAGCTCAGGGTGTCAGAAGCAGAGACAAGAGGCTTGGAGAAGCCTGATGGAGGGAATAGAAAGGAGTGTTTCCTAGAACAGAGAGTGGGTAGTAATTGCAGTGTGATACAGTTCTGTTCGCTGAGATCCTAGATGTGCCTGACAACAGGATTTCATAAGGGTAGACGCTGATCCCATTTTACAAATGAGGAACTGACTCTACTGTCCCTTAACATAAAGTTTCACTTGGAACCAACGTCCTCTGCCCCAAGTCTCCCTGACTTCCTGCTCTCACCACCGCCTGCTCTAAGGAACTTGGGAAAACGTCAAACCTGGTGGGTGTAAACTTGCATCCCAAAGAAGTCTCAGCTCTTCTGAAGTTCCGCAAACAATAAAAAATGTGTCAAGCACAATTATTATTTTTCTCGGGTTTATAGAGTTCTAAGTATGTTTTAAAAGATTTACTTATTTATTTGAAAGGGAGAGGGAGGGAGATCTATTCGCGGGTTCACTCCCCAGATGGCCAAAATGGCTTGGACTCGGCCAGGCCAAAGCCAGGAAACTGGAACTCTGTCAAAGTCTCCCATGTGGGTGCAAGATACACCTGCTGCTGCTTTCTCAGGTGCACTAACAGGGAGTTAAGAATTGTTTTTTTAAAGAAGAGCTTTGGTGCTAAAACAAATAATTTAAAGAAAAGTCATTGATTTAGTCCAATCCTCTCCTATTAAAAATGATTACTTTTTCCCTGGTGGTACAAAACTATATGAATATGTTTCTTATAGAAAATAGGAGGAAACATCACCTATATTCCTAACACCAGTGGACAGCTACTATTAACACTTTACTGATGCACAATGTTTTTGTGGTGAATCTGTTTTGCATTGCTGTGACCTATATAACACTGCATGGAAATGCTTAAAAATAACTTTTACATTGTGCCTAATAATTGTGCAAATATCGGAGTGCTCTTTTCAGTTTTAGTCAAATTCAGTGAATACTATGTCTTGAATAATTATTTGGTAGGATACTTATCAATGTAATTAGTTTAATCAACATAGATAACGTTGAACTTTTCTTTCTTGTCAATATTTGATTTCAACATTTAAAAAATTTGCCAGCACTTTAAGGGCTTTTCAAAAGACAAATATTTCAACACAGTCAAATGATTTTGATAAACCCAACAATTGATACCGAAATCTTCATCTTAAAAGCAGAACAAAGGGGTGGCGTTGTGGCATAGCTGGAAAAGTCACAGCTTGTAATGCCGGTATACCATACGGGTGCTGGTTTGTGTTCCAGCTGCTCCACTTCCATCCAGCACCTTGATAATGGCCTGGGAAAGCACTGGAGGATGGTCCAAGTGCTGGACCTCTGTTTGCATCTGGGAGACCTGGTTGAAGCTCCTGGCCAAGCTTTGGCTTGGTGCAGCTCTGGCCATTGAAGCCATGTAGGAAGTGAACCAAAGGATGAAAGATTTCTCTTTCTGTCTTTCCCTCTCTCTGTAACTCTGACTTTCAAATAAATAAGTAAATAATTTTTAAAATAAAAGCAGAATAAAATATTGAATATTCTAGAAACAGTAATGTTTTGGGTTTATGGGATAAAAATGTAAAGTTGATTGTTATATACTTTAATATCTTTTAATTTCAAATTAGAAAGTGTTCTTAATTTTATGATCAACATAAGAGAGCTAAATTTAAAAAAAAGGAAAATTTTGCCCTGGCACTCAAAATTCTGAATAAATATGAAACTTTAAATATATCCATTGATTAGTATTACTTGTAGCTACTTCAGGAGGACTTTACAATAAGTAAGGTTGGAGAGTGACTAGGAGATGAAGAAAATGTTGAAAAAAAGAGTTCATCTTCTCTAACTCCCCAGTAGAAGATATGGATGACAAACACAGCTTTGGGGGATATTGTCATTGACTCAGTTTCCTACCCTCCCACCTTCGACATGTGGTCCACAATGGTCCCCCCTCCTGGTATTCATAGCCCCGTGTATCCCCTCCCCTGAGTGTGAGTGGGTCCTGTGACTCATGTCTAGCCAGTAAAAGAGGGGAAATCCCTCTGTGATTAGATTCCATCAAATCCCCACAGTCATAGGAGCTACAAAGAGGATCCTTCCCCAGTTCAGTCTTCAAAAGAAATCCAGCCCTGGCTGAGCCCTGCAGCACACTGGGGCAGAGGATCCAGCTCAACTATGTCTGGGCTCCTGCACAGAAATTGTGAGATAATCCATGTGCGTTGCTTTGAATGGCTAAATGTGTGTCAATTTGTTGTAAACGCTATGCCTGTTTACACAGGATCAACCCAGAGAGGTTCAGAGACAGCCTGTAAATTAAGTGTCTAGCAGGCCTTAGTTCCCTCCTTCCATTGCTATCAACCTTTCTTTCTCTGAAAATGGCTCTTCCAGAAATCAAAAAAGATGACCAGACATGATGGTGTCTTAAGTGTTATTGATGTTTCATTTGGTTCAGATCAATAGAACTTGATAAAACAATCTCAGTGCAGATAAGGCCGGTTGGTTGGTTTCATTTAACAAAACCCCATGGGTAGGCCAGGACTCAGAGGGGATTTGGATGACACCTTCAGGTCCCAGACTCCCCCTTTCATCTTTCTTCTTGGAATGGGTTTTTCTTCTCTCTCTCTCTCTTTAAATATCAAATTTTTGGTGTTTTATTTTTGTTTTTGTCTCTAAGTTTCATTTTGCTTATTTGAGAAGCAGAGAGACAAAGAGCAATCTCTTATATACTGGTTCACTCCCCAAATGCCCACAAAAGCCAGGGTGGGGCCAGGCTGAAGTCAGGAACCTGTGAGTTCTGTCCAGTTCTCCCATGTGGATAGCAAGGAACCAAGTACTTGAACCATCATCTGCTACATCCCAGGGTGCTTATTAGCAGGAAACTAGAATCATGGTAGCACTGGGAATCAAACCCAGGCATTCCAGCATGGGATGTGGGTGTCCCAAGCATCATGGACCATGGTACCAAAATCTGCCCATGAAAGGTCAACTTTTGAAATGACAAAACAGAACCAAATCTAACAAAACTGGCACGATATAGTGAATAATGAATGAAGCACTGAAAAATTACAACCCAAGTTATGCTGAAGGAATAGAGAAACCAAAAAGTAGCATAATATCTGTTATCTCTGGTGGAGAAGTTGTCTATTTTCTGGTATTCTTAGGCATTTTGATGATTTTTTAGTAATATTGTATGACTTTTATAAGAAGAAAATTTGACAATTACATATAGAATTTAATTTTGTTTTATCATTTTTACTGTTAGCTTTCAAAAACAACCCAAATGGTTCAATTCAAGACAATTAAAATTTTCCAACTGTTGGAAATATGGTGATTTGGGCAGTGTCACAGAGACAAGATGTCTAATACTAGTCCCTACGCTCTAGAAACTGTCTTTTCACTTAAGTATTCTGTATATTCTCTGAGAAAACAATTTAAAGAAGTAAGATTTGATTCAAGTTATACATACTATTGATAAGTATTACAGAAGAGGTGAGCCTAAAACTCTAATTAAGGTCTATATTTTTTAGAAATTATCTTTTTCTCTGAGAATATTTGAGTTGAAGGTGCTTAGAGGAGAATGCAAAAATCAAAATGTAGCAGGTAATTTCCCATGTAATGGACACTCATTGTGTATCTTCCCACACTGCACTGGGAAAAGAGCTTGGACATGCAAATAAAGACAAGGGTCGCATTGCAACAGATGGTTGTTTGACAGTAAAAGCAGCAACTCTGATGCAGACAGTCCTGGGTTTCCGGTAGTATCTATCAGTTGTGTGACCCTTGGCACTTCTAAATTACACAGTGAGGAATTACTCAGGTTTCGTTGATACTGCATGAGAAGAAATAAGGTTGCTTGGCACAGGGCCTAGGCATAAATGGTACTTAATGGATGCCAATTCGCATAATTATTCTTTAGAGGGGGTCAGTGTCTTTGGAAAGAGGCTGGCAGTGTGAAGAGGACCTGAGGAGAAGCCAGGTCCAGAAGTGGCTTGTGGTAGTGGGAACTTATCTCTCTACAAGAGAAGACGGCTCCACCAAGCGTGGCTGGGTGTTGTGGACGTGAAGCACACACAGCCCTGCCTCTGGCTCAACATGTACACACGCATGAGTTAGGAAAAAAAACAAAAACACCTTTTCTCAAAATGCCTGCTAGAAAAATATCATAGTTCACAGGTAAATCTATCATGATGATGGGAAAGAATGGTGCTCTCTAGGGTTGCACAGTGCCCACGTTGCAAAACCATGCATGACAGCACTGAGATATGCACACAAGATGTCTCTGCTCTTGCTTTAGTCTCTCCTTAATGCTGCCATCTTGTATTTTATGTAACCTGGGGACCACTTTACATTCTTTCTGGATCCAGCCAGAGTATACCTGTAAATATATTGATGTGAAGAAAGAATGCGATGCTGAGGACACAACAAAAGGCAAAGAACGGGAACTGAAGGAAGGGCGGGGGGTAGCTCAGAGCCTGCCTCCTCTGTCTGCACAGGTCTTCCTGGGATAGCACAATTGTCGGTCCAGCAGGAAACACTGCACTACAAGAGCCTGGCCCCCACATCAATCAAAGGTAAATTAGTTCCCACTTTCACGTCCAAAAGTTGCCACACATGAAATGCATTACCCCTTAAAACTGATTCGGACTGAAAGCGTCAATATGTTTTTTTTTTTTTTTTTTTTTTTTGACAGGCAGAGTGGACAGTGAGAGAGAGACAGAGAGAAAGGTCTTCCTTTGCCGTTGGTTCACCCTCCAATGGCCGCCGCTGCAGCCGGCGCACCACGCTGATCCGATGGCAGGAGCCAGGAGCCAGGTGCTTTTCCTGGTCTCCCACTTGGGTGCAGGGCCCAAGCACCTGGGCCATCCTCCACTGCACTCCCTGGCCATAGCAGAGAGCTGGCCTGGAAGAGGGGCAACCGGGACAGAATCCGGCGCCCCAACCGGGACTAGAACCCGGTGTGCTGGCGCCGCAAGGTGGAGGATTAGCCTATTGAGCCACGGCGCCGGCCAGCGTCAATATGTTTTTAAAAGGGTTACTTCAGACTTCTTGGGAAGCAGGTGAGTTGGGCATGAAGGGCTTAAGCTGCAACCTGGAATCTGAAGACTCGGGGGCCAGGAAATGTAGGGTTTCTGTGCTGGCCATTGGCACTGGGGAATTAGGATGCAGGCCTTGAAGTCCCAACAGGGGCACTGTCCCATGAGCATGGGTGAGAGAACGTCAGGAACCGGTCCTGGGGCAACAGGACAGCTGTTCAGTAGGATTCAAGCAGATTTAGGCATCTGCTTCGTAGAGCTTCTCCAGGAAGAAAGGCGGTAACTCCACAGACAGGGAAGAACACTTGTGTTTGGAGGTCCCGGGTTATGGGGGGACCAGATAATCTGCTGAATGGGCTTGGGCTATGTTCCCTGGGTAACCTCCTAATCAGGTCAGTGATGCTCAGGAGGTCCCTGCTGTAGGGGCAGGGGCAGGTGATGAGCAGAAGGCCACATAGCATAGCTCCTCTGGTCCTGAGCCTACTGCCTCCTTTTCTACTTCCTCTACACCATCAGCTCTAAGGTCTTGACTTTGATTCAGTTCCCCACTCCTCTGTTTGATGATCTGATATCTTTTTTTTTTTTAAGATTTATTTTATTTGAAAGGCAGTTACAGAGAGAGGTACAGACAGAGAGAGAGGTCTTCCATCTGCTGCTTCACTCCCCAGGTGGCTGCAACGACCGGAGCTGTGCCGATCCAAAGCCAGGAGCTTCTTCCGGGTCTCCCACATGGGTGCAGGGGCCCAAGGACTTCGGTCATCTTCTACTGCTTTCCCAGGCCACAGCAGAAAGTTGGATCGGAAGAGGAGCAACCGGGACTAGAACCGGCATCCATATGGGGTGGCGGTGCTTCAGGCCAGGGCTTTAACCTGCTGCACCACAGCATCGGCCCCTGATGATCTGATATCTAACTCTGGTTAATCTCACCATAGAACTCTGGAGAAATGGGTCAACCGTGTTCTCTTGACAGTTCTAGATAAAGCCACATACTCCATGAGGGGTCATCAAAGAGGGGCCTAGCGTTGTCCAGGAACATTTGCCTTCCATACATTCCTGTCACTTTTAGCAGTATTTTCTCAGGATTATCCCACCCCCCTGCTCCCAGTTTCCATGTCTAATTAATGATCAGTGTGTCTAAATATCCCAGATTCTTATCTCACTTCCTCAGCCTCATCACCAGCAGCCCTGTCACACACAGAATGGAACTCGGTCCTGTCCAGCCTCTATAATCTTTAGATTCCCGTGTGTTTCCATGTACTCTGTGCAGTTTGCAGGGACTCTGTCCAGTTTTGAATTCTCAGGATGTAACTTGTCTCCTCGAAGATTTACCCCTCTGTGGCTTCAATCACTTATTCACTGCCTTTTGCAAGACCTGAAAAGTCTGATGGTTCCACTTCTACCACGGAATCTGGGGGTCATGATGTATGACGTGAACAAATGTTCCTACTTCCAGCTACTGCTTGGGTAAGCACTTTACTCCCCCAACTCACACTTTGCTTTTTGCTTGAAAATGTCTATTTGCAAATGCCTTAAATCTTCCCAAGTTCTATACCTTGTGAAATCAATAAGGATCTAAAGAGTCAATTCTTCAATAGATCCTTGGTTTGTCTGGATGAAACAATTCTCACGAAAAACTCTTGACCTAGCACTAAAATCTCTCCATTGTGCCAGGTGAAATCTGATGACCTAGATTCTGCCCCAGGAAAGGCAAGTGACTGTAGAGGCCTCTAAGAAAATGGGCTAAATATTGATATAAAAGATTGAGTTCATTAACCACATTTTGGTCATCCTGCAAATCTGCCAAAGAGAAAGTTCTCACTTTTATCCACTTTCATTGTTACCTTCAGAGCAGCGATTGCCATAGCAACGGAAAACTTCTCTGGGCTGCAATAATCCTCTCTGGCTTTCAGTGCACAGTCAAGGAATTTTAAAAAGAGGACTTTGTAACCACAAAATACTCCCTGAGATTTAAAAGGCTGTGGAGCTCCAGATAAATAATCGTTTATCCTTCTCCTGAAGGTAAGCACTGGGTTTAGAAATGCTTGTACTATCTGTCATTTTGAAGATACTAACATAAGAATTTTAACCTTTAAAAAATTTCCAAAACATAAAAGTATCTTTGCTATTCCCCCACATTATTAGCTCATCTCTGGGCCACGATCTGATAGGAAATGTTGCTAACATTTTGCGTTCCTTCAATAATCAGCTGAAGAGATTTTTTTTTTCCCCCAGAAAGCTGATCAGCTCTGAAGTTACCTGCCACCCCTTTAATGACTTTTGAGGGAGTGGATTTATTAAGGCTGGCAAGGTCTTGAGACGTTCCTATTTTTCTCAGATACTTCATCTTCCAGAATCTTGATTCTCAAGCTAAAATCCTCCTGAACATTGCTATTTTCTTCTAGAAGTTTGGCTTGTCTCGAACTTTTCAACATTAGATTGGTAATTTATTACAATTTATTTTCTCTTTACTTTTATTCACTTACTTTAGTCGTGAGGACCACAGATGACTTAGAGTGGGATAAAGCCAAGGTGTTTGCTCTGCCAGATCCTGTAACGTGAACCATGTTGCAGATAAAACTGGGATGCATTTTCTTCCTAGCTTTGACTCCGTATGGTGCAGGGAGAGGCATTCTAACAAGCTTCTTGGTTGTTCCTCTGCACTTTGACAGTCTGCAGCCATGGTTGCTTCCTGTCATTTGAGGTTATAGGCCACCTACAGACCCCTTGTTGTTTAGGAATAACGTGTCATTGCAAATCTGCTTAGACACCCCATGAAAGAATCTTTCCAAACATGTTGCAGGCACAGTGATTGAGCTTTGGTGTTGTCCCTTTTATCACAGAAATTCCTCTGGTTACAAGTTTACCCTGTGAACAGCAACCCGCCCAAGACAGACTCCAGGTAAAGGAAGACTGGAAATGTGCTTCTGGACAAAGCTTTGTGTGTTTTGGATGCCGCTGTTCCTTCCACCTAACCCTGTTCCCTCTGTGGAGGCAGACAAGCCCTCAACCCAGGACGGCAGCCGCACGGGGAGTCCAAGCCGCCGTGCAGGTTGGCTCCAGGTCCTCTCTGCTGGCGACCTCCCACCCCTCAACCACTCAAGAAGCCTCATCAAAACATTGCTGGAGAAAACTGGGTGCCCCCGGAGGACAGACAGAATGCAAGGAGACTGCAATCTGGTCAGTGAAATGGAATGGGATGAGGTACCAGGGCATGTTCAAAAGAGAGCAATGGATTCTCTAGTCATTTACGTCAGGAAAACAAAACAAATGCCAATCATCTGATATCCAAGTAAGCAATGCATGGTGGTAAAATGACTTCCACGTTTGGGATGCAACAAATCGTTCTGTACATAGAACCTAACGACAGGGATATTTTTTCAATGAAAAGATAATGATTATGCAAGCTTTTCTAGAACCTTCTTGTTTAAAGGTATTTATTTGCAAGCATGAGCTGTTACTCCTTTCTTCTTTGTGATTTGCAGGTTTTATTTTGCAGCCTGTAGTGAACTTGGCACATGGCTAGTTAGATGCCTTTTTTTTTTTTCTGTAGTATAATCATAGTGATCTAGTTCCTGTCTAACATTGAACTTTTGAGTACTCTCTTCTGGATGTGTTTTCTAGTATGTTGTGTGGTGAGTAATCATCTTCAGAACAATGAGGAGTCTGATCTGGGGGAGAGAAACGCTGCAGGTGAAGTGAGACCCTCAGCTCTGGCTCATGAGGCCCACGTTCACCTTAACTAGGGGGCCCTGGGCCCTGAATACACGAACCAATTGGGCAGGTTATTCGGAATACCTTCCCTGGGGCTCGGTCCTCCCAACGCTGGCATTCAACCTCCCTGGGGTGGGATTTTTCAGAATCGCTCCAGCTCACCTGAATGTGAAGTCGGTGGGTGCTGAGGGACACAGTAGAGGGGTTGAAAGGAGCAACAGGAGAGGTGAGAGCTCCAAACAAAAACACATGACTCGCCGGCGCCGCGGCTCACTAGGCTAATCCTCCGCCTTGCGGCGCTGGCACACCGGGGTCTAGTCCTGGTTGGGGCACCAGATTCTGTCCCAGTTGCCCCTCTTCCAGACCAGCTCTCTGCTGTGGCCCGGGAGTGCAGTGGAGGATGGCCCGAGTGCTTGGGCCCTGTACCCCATGGGAGACCAGGAAAAGCACCTGGCTCCTGCCATCGGATCAGCGCGGTGCGCCGGCCGCAGTGCGCCGGCCGCAGTGCGCCGGCCGCGGCGGCCATTGGAGGGTGAACCAACGGCAAAGGAAGACCTTTCTCTCTGTCTCTCTCTCTCACTATCCACTCTGCCTGTCAAAATATAAATAAATTTAAAAAAATACATGACTCTTCGCCATCCCCTTCCTCACTGCCAGGATTTTTTAGAGGAACCTACAAATTTATTCATAAATAAAACAGAAACAAATAACTGGTCTCCAAACTAAATTTTGGCAGACTTTCTCAATTATGTATAGTTCTGGGGTGGGGGTTAGGGGTATTTCTTGTCCAAGTGTTTTTTTTTTTTTTTTTTCCTGACAGAAGGGGTCTTGCTCACAGATAGAATTTTCCTCCATTCTGTGTGAACAATAAATAATTCAATAATGAGTAGAATGCTCAATGGTTCCCAGAGGAAATGCATCGTAATGGGCCACTCATCTGCAATGGCATTAATACACACAGACATCACCAGACATCCCACTGGAAATAACCGGGAATCTTATCTCATTAAGGTCCTCTGCGAATGTGCTTCGGGCAATGTTCGCCTTTCACAACATGAAGTTCCTGGTTGAACATTAGTTTTGCAAATAGGAGTATAAACATGCAAAATTGTTCTCCATTTTCAGGGCCTGGGGAAGGGATTGTTTTGCACTTTCTATTTTCAGTGACGTTATCAAGAGCCCCAACCATTTGGCTTCCATATGAATTGGTTCCATGCCTAAGGGCTTGAAATGTTTTTAATGGGTTCCCCCTCTTGTGGCTGCTGCTGCTCTTTCTCTGTGAAAGCTGGGGTGAAGCCGAAGGGAACTGGAGCTGCCCCTGCTCGGAGGGCGCCCATTCACCAGAATTGCCCACAGGCGCAGCCCAGGAAATGGCTCCGTGTCATTCGTGAAAAGACAGGGGGAAACAGGCCTCTTGCCTTCACAAGCACACTCGGGTTCTGGCCCAAACCATGGCGTTTCAGCTCGTTCTGGTAGCTCTTAACTGTTTTAGAGAGAGTCTGCTGGAAGGCAGGGTGCAGGCCAGGACTGCTGTGTAGACGGGGCTCAGGGTGAGCGTCTGTCCGTAAATGCCTGACAGCAGAGGGCAATGGGCATCCTGAATGTGTGGTCCAGGCAAAAACTGATGGGTGGAAGAATCAGGATGACATATTAGGCATTCAGAAATCAAGCCATTCAAGCAGCAGCCTGGGAAAATGGATTGTTCTTGCCTGAGCCTGGCTTTTTCTTTTGCTTATTTTTGTATGAGGAGGATTAGAATAGAGTTTTAATGAATTTAATGAAGGATTAGGAGCTCCAGAAGCAGCCCTTGGTAATGCAGGGAACCACGACACCACACAGGGAAAGAGCCCTGTTCTGGCACCTTCTAGCTCTCGGGACTGGGGCACCTTGGCTTCCTGATCCGGAACACTGAGGCAGTGAGGCCTTCCAGGGGGAAACCTCTGAGCATTGCGTGGGCAGGCAGGGGAGCTCAGCCCTCTCCGTGCCCTCTCCTCTCAGGTACCACCTGGCCACGTCTGCCCCTTCCTTGTCCAGGGGCCCTGAAGCACGGGCACCCTGCCGCCTGACCACCCATGCCTGCCTCCACTGTCTCAGATGCTGACTTTCAGGCGTGTTCTCTAAACTGTTCTCAGACATATGCGAGGTGAAGGACCAGTGCTTTCAGATCCTCCACATAATTCACCTCTGGTCCAAACTCATTTGTCCTGTCGGGGAGTATAACGAACAAAGTGTTCTGCTTTGTCTTACCCACCTATTAAGTTTATCTCAACTCTTGTCAGCTAAGACTTTTCTTTTGGTCGTTCAGACAAGCCACTAAATCTAGTACCCACCTGCCCAGAACCAGCGCATGCTGCCAGCCGGCATCTCTCTAGCTCCTTGGCAGGAAAAGGAAGAAATAAAACTTCTGTCTTTATTTTATACTCAAGTAGTATCTGTCCCCAGTCACCAAAAATAGACTTACTATAAAAAGTTTAGTAACTTATTTTTTAAAATGTATTTATTTCAAAGAGTTACAAAGAGGGAGGAACAGAAAGAGAGCTTCCATCTTCTGGTTCACTCCCCAGATGGCCACAATGGCCGGGATTGAGCCAGGCTGAAGCCAGGAGCCTGGAACTCCATCCAGGTCTCCCATGTGGGTAGCAGGTATCCGAGCATTTGAATGATTTTCTGCCATTTTCCCTGTCACTTTGACAGGGAGCTAAACTAACCGATGCTCATATGGGTTGCTGGCTTTACAGGCAGTGGCTAAACCTATTGTTCACAATGGTGGCTCCAATAATTTTTTTTTTAACATTTATTTCATTTACTTGAAAAGCAGGAGAGAGACAGAGAGAGGGAGATCTTCCTTCCATTCATGGTTCACTCCCAAATAGCAACAACAGCCAGGGCTGTACCAGGCTGAAGCCAGGAGCCAGACCTCCATCAGGTCTCCCACGTGAGTGCCTGGGACCCAGACACTTGGACCATCTTCTAATGCTTTTCCAGGTGCATTAGCAGGGAGCTGAATGGGAAGTAGAGCATCTACCACTTGAATCATTACTCCTATGGAACACCAACATCTCAGGCTACAGCTTAACCATCTGTGTCAAAATGCTGGTTCAAATCTAACAACTTAAAAGAATACCCTAGATTCATTCGTTACTTAAAAGCAAATTGTAAACATCCTGGAGTATAAAACCTCTGAGGTTAATCCTACAGGTATGACAGATGTCTTGTGACTATAGAAGAGGAAAGCTAACATAATGCTTTTGTCCCTGAACCTCTCAATATATATTAGCAGTAAGCAGAGCTGAGCTGTGTAGCTGGGAGAGGCAATCTGATCTGGCTACAGCGTATGATGGACAGTTACTACCAAGTATCTGGGTCATCAGTTTAGTTTGTAAGGAGGGTGTTTCCTTGAATTTTAATCAGTCTTTTCCCAAAGTTCATTTTCTTATGAAAACTTTAAAACTGATTCCCAGAAACCTTGTGTTGTTCCCCCTTAAACCTTATGCCTCCACCTGACAAGATTAAGAGGAAAATTAATGGATTATTCCTGAATGAGTTCATTCTTCTTTAACAAAGGATCATTTCACTAGAGTCAGCAGCCTTGGACAGATCCAGAAGCCTATGGAGTAGCACTTTTTGTACAATTTTGCTAAATATCCTCTCCCAAACACAATCCAGCTGACTGCTAACAACTTTAACAATAACAGAAAAAAAAATCTAATAGTAGTAATGACCTGAAAATTCTGTGCCCCCAGTGCCAACAGCCCCCGTGTTGTTTTTTGTCTTATCTATACCCAGGGGAGGTATTCAAGTAGCTTGATTTTGAGACATAATTTGGCACAGAAAATAATTTTATTACAGTTTTGTTTCAACTGATTGACCTCTTTAGTTCTTAATGTCATTCTGCCAACAGCATGGGCTTTTCTTGTGAGCTACTTAGGGAACAAAAGGGCTGCCCTGGTTTCAGAGGTGGAGCTTAATATCCACACTAAGCACTGGTTTTGTTGGGAACCCTGAGTTCCCTCTGTTTATTGAATATTTGCCCCACTGCAGTTGAGTTGAGGAAGGACTGGACTTTGTGTGGTTTGGGGAAGAATGAGATTGTGCTTTGCCTTGGAGATGGAGGACATTTGTTCTTCCTGACTCAGATGGTGTGTGCCAGGTGTTACCTAGCCGACATGGAATTAGGGCTTTCAAAACTCCTACCTCAGAGAAGAACAATAAGATATTGTAGTAAATTGTCCCCAGCGGGACAGATTCCTCCTGGTCTGAGAACACTCCTCAACCCTTCACTCTGAGGCTCTTGTTACTGTGTAGTGGAGCTGCTTTCTCAGACCCTGGGAGAATTCCCAGGGGGTCCCCAATTGTCTCTGAATGGCAGCTCCTGTTTTGATAAGAAAACTTCCTGCTCATACTGACTGTGTCTTTCTTCTCATTGTCCTACATATTAATCCAAACTCTTTGTGCCATGTAAACTTGTCAGGTTAGAGCAGCCAGGCAGCTGCCTGTGGTTTGTGAACCAAATAAGTGATCGAGTACAGGGAGAGAGACTTTTCCTCTACTTTTTCAAGTTCTGTGCCTGGGACCTATAAACCTTACTGACAAAACACAGATTAACAGCAGCATATATAAATTTTAGTTCATGTTAATATTTTATGTGGCATTAGGGTATTCCTTAAAAGAGGTGAAAACCTTAGGGAAGCAGTTAGACCCAGCAGCTTATATACCATTTTAACAAAGAACAATAAGTTGTGGAGATATAACAAATGTAAAGGAAAAGGGTTTTGGGTGGGGGTGATAAAATGTAGGAAAATGACTGGGAAATATATGGGGATGGAGTACTAATAGATGAAAAGGGTTTTGCTTTAGTAAGGTTTGTTTGTTCAAATTTATCTTGGCATCAACTCCCCATCTCTAATGATGAGAATGTCCTCTCCTCTTGGTAAAGGGAAGGTACCTTTCCATGGAAAATTGTGTTCTGCTTTAGGTAGAAATTGGGAGAACAGAAAACCTTTCCTATATCTGTTGCTATTCAAACGCCATCAGCTCAAAGTAATCAGTGGGCGAAAGTGGCATATGTAGTGTGTTCTGATTCCCTTCGTAGGGGACATATTTAGCAGTTTTCCTAGGTAGTAGAGAAGAAGGGCAAATGGCATTCTTTCATCGACTTTTAACACTTCATGAGGGCCAGAAACTGTGCTCTATACTGAGGATAGAAGTGTTCAAAGGGCAGTCAAAACATGGCCTTAATGGATCACTTATTCTCATAGAGGAGAAATAATATTGAACAAATAAATACGATTTTTTCATTTAAAATTTTTATTTTTACTTTATTTTGGAGTGGGGAGGATACGGAGTCTTTCTTTTGCTGGTTTACTCCCCCAAGCCAGCAAAAGTTGGGGCTAGGCCAAGCCAAATCCAGGATGGAGCTCAGTCTGGAATTCTCACGAGTGGCAGGGATCCAAGTACTTGAACCATTGTCTGTTGCCTCCTAGGGTGGACATTAGTAGGAAGCTGCATCAGAATTGGATCTGGGACTCAAACCAGGCTCTCTATCATGAGATGCAGATATTCATAAACGTTTCTTAACTACTGTGTCAAAAGCCCAACCTCTAAATAATTTTATCATACTAGTGCTATGAAGAAAATTAAAAAACTGTTAAGTTATAGAACAGTGTTCGCTGGTGCCGTGGCTCACTGGGCTAATCCTCCACCTGCAGTGCCGGCACCCCGGATTCTAGTCCCGGTCAGGGTGCCGGATTCTGTCCCGGTTGCCCCTCTTCCAGGCCAGCTCTCTGCTGTGGCCTGGGAAGGCAGTGGAGGATGGCCCAGGTCCTTGGGCCCTGCACCCAAGTGGGAGACCAGGAGAAGTACCTGGCTCCTGGCTTTGGATCGGCGTAGCTCCGGCCGTAGCGGCTATTTTTGGGGTGAACCAACAGAAAGAAGACCTTTCTCTTTGTCTCTCTCTCTCACTGTCTAACTCTGCCTGTCAAAAAAACAAAACAAAACAAAAAAAACTGTGTTCAACACAGTAGCTGCTAGGCACGTGCATCTGTGCGCTGATCCAGCTGGTAAGGATATAGTGTGACCAGTCATTAGTTAAAGGTTAGGTGAGCTGGAATTCTTGTAATCCTAAAAGTAATGCTGTCTCTTTAACTGTCAATTTGACATGCCCACCTTTCCAGGATGTACTTGTCACATTCAGGACCAGGGCACATGTATATCTGATTGAGAACTACCCCCTACCTTATAAAAAGAGGTACACAGCAGGGGAAGAGTCTCTTTCCACCGTAGACCACTCAGATACACTACCTTCTTTCTCTCTTTTTCACCATGGACCATGCTTAGAGATGTTACTCTCATTTTCTCTTTCATTGGCAACACTGGCCCACTCATGATGGGTATTTCTCTGTGTGTGGTAGTCCACACTCGTGTAAGAATTTCTGTTCATTCTATCACTGTTAAATAAATTCTGTTCCTATTTGTGCATGTTACTAGTCTCTGCCTAATATTTTTATCTCTGTGGGAGAAAAGATTCTAGGATGGAAAATAATATACTCACTGCCTACATCAGTAAGTGTAAAACACACATTAGTTTTCAAAGACTTTTTCTGACAGAATAGGAAGTATCTCAATAAGATTTTTAAATTTTTGAATACATGTCAAAATGAATGTATGGTAGATATATAAGGTCAAATAAAATATTGAAATTAATTCACCTATTTCTTTTAATTTTTAAAATGTGATTACTAGAAAAATTTTTTAAAGATTTATTTTATTTATTTGAAAGACAGGGTTACAGAAAGGGGTCAAGACAGAGAGAGAGGTCTTCCATCTGCTGGTTCACTCCCCAGATGGCTGCAATGGCCAGAGTTGAGCTGATCTGAAGCCAGGAGCCAGGTGCTTCTTCCGGGTCTTCCACTTGGGTACAGGGGTCCAACGACTTGGGCCATCCTCCACTGCTTTTTCAGGCCATAGCAGGGAGCTGGATTGAAAAGGAGCAGTGCCCATATGGGATGCTGGTGCTTCAGGCCAGGGCGTTAACCCGCTGCACCACAGTGCTGACTCCAAGAAAATTTAAAAGATCTATATGTCTTGCACTAAATTTCGCTGTGCTAGGGAATGTGGGTTGGAGGTCTTTGGGAAGGCATCTGGTGAGCGGAGGGAGGGAGAATGCCACTTTAAGCTGGGATCTGAGAAAGTCAAGGGCAGCAAAGACACTTGAAAGATGACAGGGAAAGAGCTTTGTGATACTGACAGGAAAATCACAGGGGCAGAAATATACTGAGGTTAGAGAGGTAGGGTGGACCAAGGAGAAAACTGTGAGAAGCCTGGATTTTCTTCTGTGTGTAACGAAGCATCACGTAACAGCCAAAATCAGGTTTTATGCAAAGTAGCAAATGAACAACTTGTGGCAACTATAGTTGGACCTAGCGGTGAAACCAATGTGCTTATCAATATTTCTCATATCAGTAAGGGTATGGGCTTTTGCCATGAATTCAGAAGAATTCTGAATACTGACTCAAATAACCCAGGCAGCATGGGAAGTCTTTTTAAGCTTTTAATTTGGTTAGGGAAATGCATAGGAGAGTGAGGGCTCTATCTGAGGGAGAGAAGGAAGTCCAGGGATTAAGTTGGGATACACGGAGCAGAGAGCAGGCCAGGAGCCACGTGCAGTGAGAGCTTGGTTATGAGCAGCCACAAGCAGCTTAGCACAGGTAGCAAAGTGAAGGCAGAGGTCGGGCGGAAGGCCACACACCCCAAAGGCTCAGGACAACAAGGGGATCAAGGGCAGCAGTGAGGGAAAATAAGGGAGGGGCCCAGTGAGCTCTAGGCCTTTTGCCCACTTCCAAAGGGGAGTGGTTAATTAGTCTGATTGGCAGGTGGGCGTACAGTTGTGGTCAGGTAGGGACAGGAACTCACACAGGGGCGTGGTGAAGGCGTGGTCTTCCAGCTCACAAATCTAATCAATTTTATCCTATCTGCCTGCCTACATCAGTGGGCCCACTCCTAGAAGAAAGGGCTACTTAGAAGAGCATCACTGTTACAGTGATGTCCGACTGCTACTCTCTTAGGTGGATCCAGCTGTTGGCTGCTTACCTTGCCCTCTATGCATAAGACAGAAGCAGTGTTGACCGTGTGGTTGGTGGTGTATTGGACCAGTTTGCTAGACTTTGTTTCTGTCTTTTTTTCTTCCTTCAGTGCCTTGAACCCGATGCATTGTTACTAATCGCTGGAGGGGGTTTGGAAGATGAGCTAAGAGAGGAAGTAGTCCAGAGAGTGTGTCTTCTCCTGCTCTACTACATTATTCATCAGCAAGAGATCTGCGCTTCTAAGCTCAACATGAGGAATAAAGAGTATACATTTTACCTGCACAGCCTGCTGAGCCTCAGGCAGAACGAAGACTCCACTTTCCTGTCACAGAATGAGACAGAAGATATCTTGGCTTTTACTAGGCAGTACTTTGACACTTCCAGGAGCCAGGTAAGAAGGGCACAATTGCTAACTTAATTCTCCAAGATGCAGCCACAGAGATGGACGTTTGGTCACTTATTGATTCCTAAGCCTTCTAAGGACTTTGAAAGGAGCTAGCTACTGGTAGTATTTAGTTATGGGCTTCATGCCACGACTTCAGATTCGGGATCCAAAAGTGGAAATGTGATTATGAGCTGGACGGTGACTTTTAGCTGGATCGGGTTGGCGTGCCAGCAGAGTGACAGGGCAGCTCGCTTCTCAGCCCCATGAGCTCTCCAATAAGTGACTCAGGCTTTTGGATCGATCTCCAAGGCCTGAACTGTTATGGGCAGTGTGTCTCTTTGCTTGCCTTCTGGCCGTAGAAGAAGGCAGAAATGGGGTGAGAGAGGTGAACTCATCATTAATCATTTCACAGAGGCAGCACTTTGCAGCATTTTCTAACGTGCTATACTTTCGGGGCTTCTGACCTGTGCACAAGGTGAATTCAAGGCTTCACATCTCTTTCTGCTCCTGTTTGTGGAAAGCAGGCTCTGAATCTCCTGTTACCTTCTTTGCTATGCTAGCAGAAATGAAGCTGTCTGTTAGGTTTTTGCTTTCTGGTGTGTAGTGGGAAGTTTCAGCACATAGTTTTCTGAACAGAAAATGTATGTGCATTGCATTCTCTCAAATGGTTGAGCAGCCATAAACACACTTTGAGGAGTATGCTGAAAACTAGTTATTTTTTCTTGATGTATTCATTGACGTGCATAAACTCATTTGGCTCTTGGTCTCAATTCTGGCTTCTAGAAGCCCAACAGAACCTTCTATCATATTGTGACTTAATGACCACCAAGTGTACCATTTGCTGTAACTATATTTAATCTCTCCCCCGGGGTCCTCTATTGATGAACCTACCTTCTTTGTTTCAGTTCATATGTAATGGGTTTAATATAGTGCTTGACATGTAGTAGGCAGTCAGTAAGTATGTAAGTAAATGAATGGAAATATTAGGCGAGATACATTGAGTGGCTCATAATTGAATCAAGGAAAATTTTTGCAAGCATAAGAAGGTCCTAATGTGTCCCAGGAATTCAAAGAACACAGCCACTTTGCTGGCTTTGATTCATAGCGAGCCCACACATGGAGTTTGAGATTAAAAAGAGATGTGAAAGTGGAGGTACCTGGTGATGATACAAGGCAAAAAACCAGCAGGAAGTCAATACAGGGGAACATAAATGTGATAGTCATGCATCTGCAGGGTGTACTTGAAGTTTGGAGAGAATCTGCCAGCTGAAAGACTGTAAACAATAAGAGTAGGAGACGCTGTTGGAGAAAACACCTTTAAGAGGGTAATGAGCAAGGTTGATGGCCCTGTGAGGGCGGCTGGCATTGTGGTGCAGCAGGTATGATCCCTGGCTGAAGTCCCAGCTGCTCCACTTCCAATCCAGTTCCCTGCTAATGAACCTGGGAAAGCAGATAAACATGGCCCAAGTTCTTAGGCCCCTGCACCTTGTAGGAGACCCAGATGAAGCTCCTGGCTTTGGCCTGGCTAAGCCCCAGTTATTAGGCCCATTTGAGGAGTGAACCAGCAGGTGGAAGATTCATTCATATTCTCCCTCCCTCCCCCCACCCCGACTCCCATCTGTAACTGCGCTTTTCAAATAAATATATTTTTTTTAAATGTGGGCCAGTGTGGTGGGTAAAAATCCCATAGCATGGCAGATAAAAGAAACAAGTGCAGTGTTTTCTAAATAGAGTTTCAGAGACAGGAGGAGGACAGCTGCCCTATTTCCACTAAGAATTCAATATTCTTTTAGATGAACTATTCCTTTTGGGGGAAATCCTAGATAGGTGTTACTCAAAAGACCTTCAGAAGTTACGTTTCTCTTTACTTCACATTCGATTTCAGTGTATGGAAACGGAAACACTACAGAAAGAATCTGGAATCCTAAGCAGCGATGGTGCTGATGAAAACACACTTCCTCAGCTGGCGGAGATGATCATCGCGCTGTCCCTCCAAGGTGTTTGTCTGGGGCGAAGAAGCTTGCCTTCCCCAGACTATTTTACAGAATACATTTTCAGCTCCTTGAATAGTACACACACTCTCCATCTAGCAGGTAAGGATGCTTTTCATGAATTTCACTCCCAAGACACATCCACCAAATAAATGGTGCAAGAGAAGCTGAAGCTGTGTGAGGACTGAATTTGTGCAGGTATGTTTTAAATACCATTTTCTCCCAGCATGTAGTAGGACTGCCCAGGTGGCCTTCCGGGGCAAACATGCTGTGATGTCTACGTGGGAATGAGGTAAAAAACATGACCTCTGGTCATTTCCATGGTGATTGAAATAGCAGATGTGGAGCTAAAGAGAGAGATTTTATGATCTGCCATGAGGACTGACTAAATGCTTTCCTATTTGGAACACAGTTCTGGGCCAGAGGTGGCAAAGTGTTGCATGGAATGACAAAATACTGTTCCAAGTACTGCAGGAGGTTTAATAGCAGTTTGCTTATAATCATAAATGTCAGTCACTTAATTTTAAACAAAAATAATGAGACGTCTGTTCCTTGCTGCATTCCTCACTACCAGCTTTTAGGGCATTGAAATAAAATGAGATGTCAGAAGGGGAACAGCAGTGCTTGTTTTGGACATTTCTTTGAATTTGACAGGACAAATAACTTGAACGTTGATCAACTTATTTTTCAAATCTGCCTCCAAATACCCCAATATGAATTCTGTTAGAAAAGCGAATCACAACTAAGAAATTAATGACCCTGGGGTGGATGTTTGATGGAGTGGTGAAAACACTGCTTGCAATGCCTGCATCTCATATCAGCGTGCCTGGGTTTGAGTCCTGAGTCAGTCCCAATTCTTGCTTCCTGCTAATGTGCACCCCAGGAGGCAGGAGTTGATGGCTCAAATACTTGAGTCCCTGCCATCCATATGGAAGACCTGGACTGAGTTCCTGGCTCCCGGCTTTGGCCTGGCCCAGCCCCAGCTTTTGCAGGCAACTAGGGAGGGAACCAGCAAATGGGCGATCTCTGCCTCTGCCTCTCTGCCCTTTAAACAAATACCATACAAAAGAACTCAATATCAGTAAAAATGCAGGTCACATTTTTGTGATTTTTTTTTTTTTTTGACAGGCAGAGTGGACAGTGAGAGAGAGAGACAGAGAGAAAGGTCTTCCTTTGCCATTGGTTCACCCTCCAATGGCCTCTGCGGCCGGTGCGCTGCGGCCAGCGCACCGCGCTGATCCAATGGCAGGAGCCAGGTACTTCTCCTGGTCTCCCATGGGGTGCAGGGCCCAAGCACTTGGGCCATCCTCCACTGCACTCCCTGTCCACAGCAGAGACATTTTTGTGATTTTTAAAAATTTTTGTTTTTTATTAGATTAAAATTCAAAGAAAGTACACAAATGCAAATTAGATTGTTTCATGCTTTCCTATTCTTCCATCTTCTCTGTTAAAATTTTTCTGTTGAGAAAAACAAAAGGGATTGTTGACAATCTGGATTTTACTGTTTTCATTGTTACCCATTTAACACGTTTTTCTAAGGGCCGCCTTCCATGTGTACTGTTTGTTAGACTATTAACTTTTGGTTGTTTTTCGGAGGTTATATTTTGTAGTTGGCATCTCCCATTGAGGGGCATATAACATGACTATCTTTCTCTTTTTTGAGAAGTTATAAACTATTGGTGGTCATAGCCTAGATTAATTAGGGCTTACAAAATGGTGATGTTCTATTTCTCTCATTTCTGTTTTATTTATTAATGTAATAATTTTATAATGAAAAATCATTTACTCATCATTATTTCATTTTATTGAAGCTTAGTTTTCTAAACTATAGCACAGTTCACTTGCATCTTTCAAAGGATATCAATGACCTTTAAAATTATATAGTACTGGGGACAGCATTGTGCTGTGGTGGGTAATGCTGCCAACTGTGGTGCTGGCATCCCATATGGGCGCTGGTTCAAGTCCTGATTGCTCCACTTCCAATCCAGCTCCCTGCTAATGCAGCTGAGAAAGCAGAAGATGGAACAAGTCCTTGGGCCCCTGCCACCCACGTGGGAGACCCAGAGGAAGCTCCTGGCTCCTGGCTTCAGATGAGGACATGAAGTCTGCATGCAGACTGACAGGTTCCTGGTCCCATCAGGAGCAGCCAAAGGAGCTAAGGATGTGGGGTTCTCTCTCCTCTCTCTCTCTCCTCTCTCTCTGTCTGTCTCTCCTCTCTCTCTCTCCTCTCTCTCTGTCTGTCTCTCCTCCCTCTCTCTCTCTCTCTCTCTCTCTCTCTCTCTCTCTCTCTCTCTCTCCCCTCTCAGCTCCAACCATTGCAACTATTTGGAGAGTAAACCAGTGGATGGAAGACCTTTCTCTCTCTCTCTCTCTCTCTCTCTCTAACTTTGCCTTTCAAATAAATTATATATATATGTGCTATGATTTCATCTCTCTCAAGCTGTTATCAATATTACCCCAAATGGGATGCAGATTGCCCCTGCTTTGACCCGTAGAATCATAGTCATGTTAGCCTTACATTCCTTTGATAAAATCCCTAAAATATCTCTCTCACTTTCTGATGTAACAAGATATTCCAGGCTTATTTTGCATAATTCCTGCCGAGACCTGGAATTGATTATTTTTACAAATATTTTTTGTTTTGATATGATTCAGTTAATCAAACTGTTCTTTTATTGCCTTTGGATTTTGAGTCATAGTTCAAAAACATTCCCATGTTCCCAGGTGATAGAGAAAGTCACCCATATTTCCTTCTAGTACTTGGCTGTTTTCATTTCCGGTCCATTTAGGATTCATTATGACATAGGCTAGGAGGAAACTCTGAGGTCTAGTTTAGTTTTGTGTATGACTCTCCAATTTCCCTATATGTCATATTCAAAATGCAGGATTTTCTCCACTGATTTGAGGTGCTGCTTTAATATAATACAGTCAATTTCTAAATTCAGGGGCTGGCACTGTGGCACAGTGGGTTAAGATGCTGCCTGAGTCACCAGCATCCCGTATGAGTACTGGTTTGAGTCCTGGATGCTCCATTTCTGATCCAGCTCCCTGTTAATTCTCCTGGGAAAGCATTGGAAGATTGTCCATGTGCCTGGGCCCCTGCCACACATGTGGGAGAGCCAGATGGAGTTCCAACCCTGGCTGTTGCAGCCGGTAGTAAAACAGCAGGTGGAAGAGCTCTGTTTCTGTCTCTGTAACTCCATCTCTGTAACTAACCCTGCCCTTCAAATAAATACATCTCCAAAAAATCACCTCAATGCAGTGAACATTCTGGATTTCCTATTCTGTCAGCCAGCTTGTATGTTCACGTGCAGGCACCATACTGCTTGACTAATAGTGGCTTCCTGGTATATTTTAATGTCTCGTAGAGTTAGCCTTCTCTGTTCTTTTCTGGATGTTCCCGATTGTTTGCTCTTCCTAATGAAAATTATCAAACTGTAATTTTATTGTCATTGCATTTAAAATTTCTAAAATGATTTCAGGAGGAATGGTACTTATGAGATGTTGTACCTTTGTGTCCAAAAGCACAGTGTCTTTCCATTTGTTCCTGTCTGTGTTTTTGTAGAATGTTTTTATTATTTTCCTCACTTAGATATTAGGTTTTTCTTTTTATGTTTAGGTATCTGACTACATTTATTTGAGAGACAGAAAGAAAGAGTTCCACCTGCCAGTTCACTTCCTAAATGCTGCAACAGTCAGGGCTGGCTTGACTAGAAGGCAAAAGCTGGGAATTCAATCCAGGTCTCCCACGTTTGTGGCTGAAACCCAATTTCTTACATCGTCACCATTGCCCCACATGGTTTGTATTTAGCAGGAAGCTGGAGTCAGGAGCTGGGGCTGGGTAATGAATCTAGAACTTCAACATGGCATGCAAGTTTCTTAAGCACTAGGTTGAACACTTGCCCCTAATTTTCTTTTTGAAGATCTTAAATGAGGTCTTTCATTATGTCTTCTAATTGGCTTTTATATATATGAAGGATTTTGATTTTGGGGGGTTAATTTTATAACCTCTTCCATGATTAAATTAGTTGATTTTTGCTTTGTAGATTTTTAAGGGGTTTTAAAGACATGATTATATCTTTTCTAAGTAGATATGGTTTTGCCTCTTTATTTCTAATTCATATATTTTTAATTGTTTTCCTACCTACTTGTACTGTTTAATAATTCCAATACAATGTTAAATAGTAATGGAGATGATCTTCATCCTTATGTTGTTTCTGACTTTGAAATAAAATCCTGTAGTATTTCCTCAGTAAGCTTAGAGAATAAGTGAGAAAAAAGATATTTATGAAAACTTACATATTAACTTGGATTTTTAACGTTTTCACGGTTCTTTATTTCTTCTGATAGGCTGGACCAAAATGAAAAATTTACCCAAAGGGTAAATCTAGGTCATTTCCTTTCCACCTAAACAACTTTATTCTGTATTTCTTGTAAGTTTAGCCAGCTAGCCATGCATTTTCTCATTCATTGTTTATCTGAGATTTTTTTTTCACCTTCATTTTAAAAGATTGTTTTGCTGGATAGAAAATTCTTCACTGACAGGTTATTTTTTTCCTCTTTGAATATGGCATTCCACTACCTTCTGGCCTCCACTGTTCAGGTGGAAATCAGCCACTTACTGTAGTGATGCTCCCTGATATGTGCTGAGTCATTTACTTCTTCAAGATTTTATCTTCGTCATTGATTTTCAGCAGTCTGACTATAATGTAGTAGATTGTGTATATTCTTGTAGTTATCCTACTATTTCAGCTTCTTGAACATGTAGATTAAAGTCGTATATTAGACTTAGAAAAGTTTTAGCTATTATTTCCTCCAGTTTTTTTCTTTTTTCAAAAAATATTTATTTTTTAAGGGGTGCAAATTTCATAAATACAACTTTAGGAATATAGTGATTCTTCCCACCATACTCACCCTACCACCCACATTCCCACCCTACCTCCTTCTTCCTCTCCCCTCCCCAGTACCATTCTCCATCAAGATTCATTTTCAGTTAACTTCGTACATAGAAGGCCAACTCTAAACTAAGTAAAGATTTCAACATTTTGCACCCCCTCACACACAAACTCTTTGAGAACAGGTATCACAGTTAACTCTCATAATACAACTCATTGAGAAAAGAGGTCCTGCATGGGGAGTTAGTGCACAGTGACTCTAGTTGTTAATTTAACAGTTAACATTATTATTTTATTTTTTTTGACAGGCAGAGTGGACAGTGAGAGAGAGAGACAGAGAGAAAGGTCTTCCTTTGCTGTTGGTTCACCCTCCAATGGCCGCTGCGGCCTGCGCTGTGGCCAGCGCACCGTGCTGATCTCCCATGGGGTGCAGGGCCCAAGGACTTGGGCCATCCTCCACAGCCTTCCCGGGCCACAGCAGAGAACTAGACTGGAAGAGGGGCAACCAGGACAGTTCCAGCGCCCTGACCGGGACTAGAACTGGGTGTGCCGGTGCTGCAGGCGGAGGATTAGCCTATTGAGCCACGGCACTGGCCAACAGTTAACATTCTTATGTATGACATCAGTGACCACTGGAGGCTCTTGACATGAGCTGCCTAGGCTATGGAAGCCTTCTGAATCCACAAACTCCGTCAGTATTCAGACAAGGCCATAAGCAAAATGGAAGTTCTTTCCTCCCTTTAGAGAAAAGTACATCCTTCTCTGATGGCCCCTTCTTTCCGCTGGGATCTCACTCACAGAGATCCTTCCAGTAGAGTATCTTCTTGCCACAGTGGCTTGTCTTTCCATGCTTGAAATGCTCTCATGGGCTTTTCAGCCAGACCAGGAAGCCTTAAGGGCTAATTTTGAGGTCAGAGGGTGCAAATTTTTTCTGATTCTTTCTCTTTCATCTCTCTTTCTGTAACTGCCATCGCATTTATGTTAATGTGCTTGCTGTTGCTCCACAGTTCCCTGAGACCTGTTCTTTATCTCTGTTCTTCAGAATCTATTATTTCTGTTAACACCAAGTTCAGTGATTTTTTTTCTTCTGCTTTCTGAAATATAATGTTGGGTACATCTGTTGAATTTCTTGTATCAGTTATTATATCCTTTAATTCCAGAATTTCCATTGAAATTTTTATATAATTTTGATCTCCAATTTTTTAATTTTTAAGTTTTTGTGTGGAAAAGTACTATTAATTGATTTATTCTTGTCATACTTTCTTTTAATTCTTTAATATAATTCTTTATCACTTCCTTTAGTTCCTTAAATATACTTGTAATGGTTGCTTTGAAGACTTTGTTAAATCCAACATCTAGGTCTAATCAGATATATTTATTGATCTTTTGCCTGACTATGGGTCATGTGTTTCCTTGTTTTCCAAGTATCACAAATTATTGGTAAAAATTCATCTTTTAAGATGAAACTTTAGCTTGCAATATAGCATTTAGGTAAATTTGAAAGACATTTTACTAACAAGTAAGAAGATAAGTATATGGACTACTTCTCTGTCTCAGTCATATTGTTACACTTAGAGGTATTTTGAAGGAAACTAAACTGCAGTATACAAAGTGGCAAATATACCACAGCACTATCAGGAAACAAGTCAAGTTTGTGTCTATAATTTCAGCTCCCTTTGCTTTCTTTTTTTCTCTTTTGTGAATGTATATTTAAGAGGAAAACAGTTTGATTGACTTAACTACTTAAGATGAGTCATTTTACTAAGGAGTCTTCAGAGGATAAATTTCCTAAGGATTAGGTCACGATCATCTTTAACTTATATATATGTAGAAAAGGGAAATACTTAGCTCAATAAAATGCATTTCCATTGCTCAAAGTGCACATTTATTATTTTTAGGACATAAATATGGTGGGAATATCTGTGTAAAACTGGCTCAGCCCTGAAGTTTAACCAAGATCATGTGAAGAAATCAGTATCCATGTTTAACAAATGCTCAATAGCCTTGTTCAAGAAAAAAAATGTTGGCTTTCCTTTGAACCAAGTTTGCCTTATAGAATATCTATGCTGTGTCCATGTGAAATAGTGATTATTCTGAACTTAACCTATCTATTTTATGTGACACCAGATTTTATATGAAATTTCTAGAACTAGACCAACTCCTCAACATTCTCTGGACCAAAAGTACCTGTGTCAAAAAGGATAAAATCCATCAACTTCAAAGGAAACAGAGCAATATAACCATCCATGAGTGGGGCTACTTTAATCTATCTGCATTCATGGACAAAGAATCAGATGACGGTCTTATTTCCTGGGATCAGGTATTGCCACTATTTTTCTTACATCATCATTTGTTACTATCAAAGAAGCCAGTTGTGCATACTCTATAGGAGTTGTAGGAAACTTAGTAGTATGTATTTGCTTAAAAGTAAAAATAGTTTATGTCTGCAGTGTGGTCATGGTTTTCTTTTTCTGTAACTGGTTCTTATTCAAATAAAAGAAAAAATAACTGGTTCTTATTAAAATAAGAGTTATATAACATCTTTCCCCTATTGGATCCATATTGAATGCATGAATAATTAATTCAAAAAAATATTGAGCATTTACTATGTACCAGTCACTACCTGGGCATGAGGAATGTGGTGTTGAACAAAAATAAGCACAATTCCTACGGAACTTACAAGGTAGTAAGAGGGTATAGATGCCACATAAATAATCACAATGATAATGAAACTTCAGATTACATTAGGAAGAGTGTCCTTGGGACTGAAGATTTATTATTTGTTTGAAAGGCAGAGTTACAGAGAGAGGGAGAGATGAAGACAGAGACAAAGAGAGATAGAGACAAAGAGAATGCTTCCATCTAATTGTTCACTCCTCAAATGACTGCAAAGATCAGGCTGGGCCAGGCTAACGCCAGGAGGCTGGAACTCCATCCAGCTCTCCCAGGTGGGTGGCAGGAGCCCAGGCACTCAGGCCATTCTCTACCGCTTTCCCAGTCATACTAATAGAGAGCTGGAATGGAAGTAGAGCAGCTGGGACTCGGACCAGTGCTCATAAGGGATGCTAGCATTGCAGGAAGCAGCTTAACATGCTGTGCCACAACACTGACCCCCAGAATAATATTTCTATATGGGTGGCCCTGAGAAGGTTTTTGAGATAAGATGATATGGGAGCCTGTAGACATATACATTAACATTTCCTGAAGTGTGCCTCAAAGTACATTCACTAGTTTGCTTCAGTGCTTCTAAAAAAAGAGATGCTATGGTCAAGTCAGTTGGGAAAATGCTGGAGACACATATTTTACGGTTGCATGTTAAGCTGTCTGGACAGTTCCGTTAGTAAAAAAAAAAAAAAAATTTATCAAACCCAGTATTTCTCCAACTTTGATCAGAAAATCCTTCCCTGCCCGTCTTTTAAAATCCTGAGAAATCCATGTTCTGTGATAATGGTTGACATTTATGGACTGTTATGTGTCAGACACTGTACCATTTAACCTTGATTACATCATTTAGTTATCACACAACATAAGGTTAATTTGTTTTGTTCTATTCTGCAAATGAGGAAATATTATCCGTATCTTAAAACAGCAATACTGAATGTTGTGCTCATAACTATGAATACATGATTTGGCAGCATCACACATTTTTGTTACATATTCAAAAAGTCAATTTCTGTTACTTATACAATGTATAAAAGGTATTTGCTGATTCTCTCAACTCATGCTTGTTGTACCCAATAAAATCACAAGGGTGATTATGATTTTAATCTTTGTTGTAAAGTCTCAAAATCTTAAATGCTTCTTCATGATCAATTCTCAGGAAAGTAACACATTCACCTTAATGGGACCCTATTTTTAGAGAGAATGGAAGTTATTTTCTTTAAACGTAGGGATAATTGTTTTTCTGTTCTGACTGTAAAATAAGTAACACAATCTTTTCTGTAATTTCTGTCTTAATCTACCCCTTCCTTTGTGATTCTGGATGAGACTAGCATGGGTCACAGATCTGAAGGCCCTGTCTCTAGATTTAGGCCAGTTCTCTCTCAGTGTTCTCCCTGGACTAGCAGGATCAGCATCACCCGGGGCCTTGTTAGAAATGTAAACTCTCATCTCCCACTCAGAATCTACGCGACCACAAGTCCTGAGAGCAGAACCCAGCGCTGTGGTTTTTCACAAGCCCTTCAAGTGATTCTCAGAACTAGAGGTTAGGAACCACAGCTTCGGGATATGTTTGTAAAGCTTCCATAGACGCCTGATAATATCAACACCAGGAAAACGTATACTGAAGTTTTGTGTAAAGGAGTCAAGATGTTTTAAAGATTATTGATTGGGTAATCTAAATTTTTTATTTTCTTTCTTAAAAATATATTCAAGCATTTGTAGGCTATCACGTATTGCCTCTGTGGATGCTTGTGGTAGTGATTTCAGAAGAAACTTAAAACAATGGCCTAAACAACACAAGAACAGCAAGTAAAGATCAAGGGCAATGAAGCTTATAATAGAATAACCTTACCCTGTGAGAAGATATTCTAAAACTAGAAATTATTCCATTTTTGACAATGAACTAAGGAGAGATGTATGGCTTTCTGTTCTTGTTTATGTCTGCAGTCTTTCACATCCAGTCAGGCATTTCCTGGTAGGAATATTTATTGTAAAAGCTTCATCATCAAAAGTTTGATGCTAGTTTCTCTTTATTTTTGTCAGTGTTTTTAATGAAAAACTGATTGAATGCCATCAGAAACAAATGGTGCAAAAAAGAGAATGTTGTCGTTGGCGTATATTATTTTATAAAGAGAAAACCCTGTAAGTTCCAGCTTTTAGTTGGTGCTGTTTGTAATAGAAATATTTTGAGGTTCTTGTCTGATCCCTGTCTGAGAAATGTGTCCCTCACCTGGAAAGGCCAGGGCGCAGCTGGGTTTGAACAGCATAATCCCACTTCCCACCACATGGGCAGGGCTAGTCCTGTGGGTGAACGCCTGACCCCAAAGAGCCCATCTTTGGCTTTGTTGAATCGGTCAGATCTCTCTCGGGACTTGCAGAGTCAGTCCACTCTTGAGTTCTTGGACTGAAAAAATCCCTTGAGAGTTGAAGCTTCTAAGGCCGTGTGGTTTTGAAATGAGATAGGGCCAGGGCCGGCACCGTGGCTCACTAGGCTAATCCTCAGCCTGCGGCACCAGCACCCCGGGTTCTAGTCCTGGTTTGGGCGCCGGATTCTGTCTCAGTTGTTCCTCTTCCAGCCCAGCTCTCTGCTGTGGCCCCAGAGGGCAGTGGAGGATGGCCCAGGAGCTTGGGCCCTGCACCCGCATGAAAGACCAGGAGGAAGCACCTGGCTCCTGGCTTTGGATCAGCGCAGCGCGCTGGCTGTAGTGACCATTTGGGGGGTGAACCAACGGAAGGTAGACCTTTTTCTCTGTCTCTCTCTCAGTGTCTAACTCTGCCTGTCAAAAAGAAAAAAAAAAAAAAAAGAAAAAAAGAAAAAATAAATGAGATAGGGCCAAACTGTGAAAGGATATAGATACATACACAGGGAGACAGAAAGAGAAAGTCCTAGCCCCAGGGCAAGGGAGAGATAAAGAGGTAGGTAGAGAGGGAGAGAAAAAGAGAGAATGAATTTATCTTTGGTTCTGATTTTGCAGCTTTGAGTTGCAGTTCCTTCAGTCCCTAGAGAAGGTAGTGGGGGAGGGGGAGGCAAATGTGTCCTCATTATTTCTGATAAGTGATGCACCTTTGTTGAAATCCCTACAGCCTAAAGCATCACAAATCAGACCAGCCTGTACATCACTGATTTTTTCAAAAACCTTATTGATTGCTATTAAAGATCATAAAGACATTACTTTGGTGTCTTATTTCAATAGAAGACATCCATTTGTGGTAGTGAAACCTGTTGGACTTGGTATTTATAATTCTCTCTTATCAATGTACCTATACAATCTTTAAAAATTGGAAAACATTGCGGCAAAAATTAGTAAAGTAGGAAATAATGATTTTAGATGTTTTTGTGAAGGGATGATGTCAGTTGACAAAAGTAGTGATGTCACTGGGTGTTTACACTCAGCTACTTGACACAGTAGTTACATTTTTTTTTTTTTTTTTGACAGGCAGAGTGGACAGTGAGAGAGAGAGAGAGACAGAGAGAAAGGTCTTCCTTTGCCGTTGGTTCACCCTCCAATGGCCAGCATGCTGCAGCCGGCGCACCGCGCTGATCCGAAGCCGGGAGCCAGGTACTTATCCTGGTCTCCCATGGGGTGCAGGGCCCAAGTACTTGGGCCATCCTCCACTGCACTCCCGGGCCACAGCAGAGAGCTGGCCTGGAAGAAGGGCAACCGGGACAGAATCCAGCGCCCCGACCGGGACTAGAACCTGGTGTGCCGGTGCCGCAGGCGGAGGATTAGCCTATTGAGCCGCGGCACCGGCCCAGTATTCACTTTTACAGGTTTTAAATGCATTACTTTTGACAATACATGTTGCCTATGCAGGCTTATTAAAAGAGAAATAATGAAAATGCTCTCATTCCCACAGAGCTCCTGTGCATCATATGGAGTCGTAGCTTTGATGACACAAAGCTTCCCTGGTTAAAAACAACAAAGACAATAAGGCTTCCTCCAGCTGTTGGCTACCACCCCATTTGATATCTTACAAAACACAGTGACTTTTCAGGAAAGAACAAGCATCTGAGCCTCATACTAAGTAATTCTAAGAATGAAAGTGACATCAGCAGACTTTGATTAGAGATTTAAATAATCCTTGGAAATTAATGAAAGGCTATTGGACAAATGGTTGCAGGGACACAGGCCCTGTGAAGGCTTCGTGTGCCCACTGTCACTGGTCTGCAGCATTCTGCCTCCCCAAGGAAAGTAGCTGCTGGTGGAGCTGGGTTGGTGCGAAGGGTAGTCACCATGCGTGTTTTCCCTGTACAGACTTGCTTCTCTGCTAAGCAGCTGGTGGAAGTATTTCTACAGGACAGCCTTTCACCCATTTCTAAGGAGGACTTTATGCAGATGAGCCCAGGAATCATCCAGCAACTGCTCAGCTGCTCTTGCCAACCACCCAAGGACCAGCCAACAAATCTGCCACCCAGTACTCTGGAGAGTAAGTTCTGGTTCTTCACTCAAAAAGCTGATGTGCACAATGGATGCAATACTGTGAAGGCAGGATTCTTTACTATGTACTGGGCACTGAGCTAAGCATTTTACATTGATCAATGCATTTAATCCTCCCACCAGCAGGGCTATGAGCTGGATACCATTACTGTCTCCAACTTACAGATAAAGAAAATTGCAGAGATGTTAAGTGACTCCCTCAATAACACACAGATGGTAGGATGGAGCTAGGATTCAAACTCAGGCAGCTGGTCCAAGAGTCTTTTCTGACCACTATGCTATACTACTTTTCAATGAAGATTTTATATTTTGTATGCAACTAAATATAAATTGATGTTGACCCTGATGTTTGACTCAATCATGGACCAACTTAAATGTCCAGTGGAGAAATAGCATGGGATCAGAGAAAGATTGCGTTAGCACTGGAATCTGAAAGGCAGAACTGAGTCAAGTCATCTGTCTCTAGCCACTCAGTGGTCTTATGTCAACTCTTTTACTTCTTGGGCTCCTGTGTTTCTCTGCACAACAGAAAGACCTGATGTTCTACAGGGTTTCCCAGCCTTTCATACAGCATGGCACCCAGGGTAAATGAAGGCACTGGCTGCTTTGGGTCAGAGACAACCAACCTCCCAGACACGGCTGGCATCCCCAGGAAGGGCAGGGATTAGTACTTGCATCCCTGTACGCCACTGAGTCATTGCAGTAGATGAGGTTACCCGTGAGGCTCAAATGGGGTAATGAGTGCAAAAATGTGTTCAGGAAATTTAAAGCACTCAATATTTAGAAGACATGAAAATATGGCCCAATATCATCCATGGCGCATAGTGAATGTGACAATGAACCCATACAGTACCTGAGACATTACTGGTGATCTGAGGGCCTTCTGTAAAGACTTTGTCAAAGCTGCGTTTCTTTTTCCTTGAGAGCCTGGGATGCCCATCAGAGCTGAGTGGTGACCTCTCAGACACAGTGGATTCTGCAGCTTCATGGGGCTCATTGGAAGACTTCATATGAACAAAACATGCCAGGCATAAATATCTAGGAGTCCACATTCAATGAGAAGAAACAAGTTCCATTAACAGGGAGCAGCTAAATAACTTAGCACCTGATAGTCACAGAAACTCACAAAACGGGTGAAGATCTGATACGTCCGAGCTTCCACGGGCATGTTTATGTTCTGCCCCTGGCGTGGTGCCTGGCAGATACAGGCCCCTGGAGAAAGGCTTTGGGAGCTTATCATCTATGAACATAGTTTTACTGGTGTCTGTCTGTCTCTCCCCGCCCTGCCCCCCACCCTTTCTTTCTTCATTTTGAGAGGGACAGTTATTGGGAGAGAGTCCATCTGCTGGTTACTCTTCAAATACCTGCAATGGCTAGGCATTGGGTTGGGGTAAAGCCAGGAACCAGTACTGCCAACCACATCTCCCAAGTGGGTGGCAGGAGCCCAGTGACTTGAGCCATCACCACAGCTTCCCAGGGTCTGTATTAGAAGAAGCTGGAGTCCAGAGCCAGAGCCAAGAATTGCGCCCAGGTATTCCAAACTAGGACTCGTGTTTAACCATTAGGCTAAACTCTTACTCCAGTTTCTTTTCTAAAGAACTTCTGTACCCTTCTAAGCAATGTCCACTTGAAAAAAACAAAACAAAAATCCCAAACAGATCACACTCACTGAAGAACCTAGACAAACATTGCTCTTATTTAAAATGTTGCATTATGTAAATTAAAAGGAAAGGCTTTTTTGGCCTTTTGAAATTGCAAAAGTGTAAGATGTTGCATAAAGGAGGAGAGGAACAGACACACCCAGAAAATACTATTCAGTATGCTGAAAACTCAACTCCTTAGCGCCACCTTCCATTGAGTTTCCAGGAAAGATTATTATGGTGATGTATGAATCAGGTTTCAGAGCTACTCAAGGGAGATGCTCAGAAGTGCCTAGGAACGTAGTGGTTAGGTCAAGCTCTATTGAAATGATAGGGAATGTTTAGATAGCACTTCTATGCAAGTTCCTTGGCTCCAATCAAGACACCACGGCGCCTGTATAGGAATTAGGCTCAATTAGAAGAGCTTGATAGACATAGGAGTCAGATGTTATGGTTTTCAGGCTGTCCCTCCCACACGAGGGGAGCTGAAATCTGACTCCAGATCTTAAGAGGTTTTATTACGCCGAAGTTATGAATCAATATCACACTGTAGCTGCCCATAGGACAAAGTAGGGAAGAGTCAAAGAATTGAATTTGAAACTTTGCCTTTTGCCTAGGAAATGCCATACCTTGATGTGTCCTTGTAAGGTGTTTTGTTTTAAGATTTATTTATTTGAAAGAGTGACAGAGCGATGGGACAAGAGACAGGAGAAAAAGATTTTCCATCACTAGTACACTCCTCAAATGGCAGCAAAAGCCAGAACTGGGTCAGTCTGAAGCCCGAACCTAGAACTCCAATGTGTGTCTCCCATATGGATGGTAGGGACCCAAGTTCTTGGATCATCTTCTGCTGTTTTCCCAGGCACATTAGCTGGGAGCTGGATCAGAAGTGGAGTGGCTGGGACCCAAGCCAGCTCTCCAGCATGAGATGCAATTGTTGGCTTAACCCAGAGTGCCAAAATGCCAGGCCTTCCCAGTGAGTTCTTGACATTTTATGGTTTCTTTTGTAACCACCATAAAAACAGATGATGGTTTTGCCTTTATTAGACATCCAGGTAGCCATGTTAAAATTTAAATATCTTTAATCCATGAATTAGCTGAGATGAATGCCAATCCCACATATAATATATTTAGGAAGGAGTGAGATGCAAAACCAGGTTGAAGATCTTTAGGGATGTCTTCATACCATGTGTATTTTTACTAAATTAAAGTGAAAAAAATCTCTATGCTGACATGACTATTCAAACCTATTTTTTAAATATTTTAAAATTTTATGTTGTAAAATATACAATATGAAACTTACCATTTTAACCATTTGTATTTGTACAGTTTTCATTTTTACAGAGATGGGAAGTGTATTCACATTGTTGTGTGCTGGACCTCTAGAGTGTTTCTTTTTTGTTAAACTGATAGTCTCTGCTGAAAAAGACTCTTAGCACCAGTGTTGTGGGGCAGTGGGTTAAGCCACCGCCTGTGACGTCTACATCCCATGACAGGTGCCCGTTCGAGTCCTCGTGGCCGATGTGCTTGGGAAGGTAGTGGAAGGTGGCCCACATACTTGGACCCATGCTGCCCATGTTGGGAGACCAGAATGGAGTTTCTGCTTCCTGGTTTTGGCCTGGCTCAGTGCTTGCTGTCATGGCCATTTGGGGAGTGAATCCCCTGGGATGAAAGACCTCCTTCTCATTGCCTTTTGAATAAATCAATCAATAAATTTTTAAAAAAAGACTCTCCATTTCCCCCTCACTCTATGTTATAGAAGTTCTGTAGTGTTGACAGGGTGTGTGGTGGCAGGAAGAATAGAAACTTGAAAGTTTTTTTTTTTTGCCTCTTCTGGGTACAGTATTTTAATATTAGACCCCTTTATAATTTAGAACTTATAATTAACAAAGATCCTCTTAAAAATCATAAGCTACTTAGTATGTAACTAGCTCTACATTTAAAATGATCTAATATAAATGGCAAACATGCTAGAAAAATACAAGGATGATGAGAAAGGAAGATTTTTCTACTATTACAAGTTTAAGGGTATAGTTTTTTAAGAAACTTCAATAAGTTTTAAATATTAGAATAACTGAATTACTGATGCATTTGCTGTGACCCTGAGAATCTAATTATTAACAAATTCCTCAAAAAATAAAAAATGTTAAAAAAGAAAAGGCATTTATATGGTCCCTAAAGAAAATGATGCTTAAATGTTGTAATTATTTTCCCTCACTGTGTATACGCCATTTGCAATGGCTTGCTAGTCATTTCTGAATAGATGGAAAGCCAGGCATCTGCAACCATATGAAAGTGGGAGCAGGAAGAACCTTAAAGCCCTGTGTCATTGACATTTGTCTCTGAAAGTTATTAGCTCTTCATCTGTTCTCTTCCTTGACCTCTTTTCCCCCCATATATTTCCTTTTATTTGAATAATCTTGAAGGTTATACTTTCTGCATAGTAAAAATTCTACTACCTGGAAGCCTAAAAAGTTTGGATAAATGCTCATAGCTTGAAAAAAGGCTTGTGGAAATTATTGCAAACAATCTAAAATGTAGACTGTTCAAATTTATATCATCAGCTATTACATATTAATTGACCAGTTTTCACCAATAAAATCACTTATTTTTTGTCACTGAAGCCAATAAGCACTCCTGACATTACAAATAGCTCTGAGAACCTTTTGAAGGCATTCTTCCAAAGTGTATACTTGTTCTGTATACAAACATTGGTCTGCAGCAAGGCCAGACCACCTGCTGCCTCTAACACTGCTCTCAAAGCTTTAACTAAATGTGATTACTACTGCTTGTCACTGGATGCTGTGGCCCTTCAAGTAGGAATTTCTTTCAGTGTGCTGGGAAGTAAGCTAGGGTCTTGCTTGCCACAGTGATTTTTTAGTACAGGGTGGGTAGCCAGGGCAACTTCAGATCAGTAGTGTTATTTGGTTACAGTCCTGTCTTTTTCTTTAACAAAATATCTAAACTGCCTTAGATAATAACAAAGGCATTTCTCACAGTTCTGGGGTCTGGAAGTCCAAGTTCATGAACCCTGGTGAAGACCAACGTCCTGGCCCCCAGAGTGGTACCTTCTCACCGTGTTTTCAGTGGGTAGAGGTGGTGAGCTCTGATCTGTTTGGCCCCTTCCAAGGTCGCTAATCCCGTCCACCAGGCCCTTCTCAGCCAGTCACCTCCCAAGGGCCACGCCTCCTAAGATCACCTTGAGGCTGAGGCTTCAACACAGGAGGGTGGGGGTACTAGCGGGGTCACAAACATTCAGACCACAGCATATCTGTTCATTCTTTTCCCCAAATCTGAAACCCTTGACTCCATATAACACCACCAGCTGTTAGCATAAGACAGATTGTTCTAGCATTTTCTCTACTGAAGGCAAGAACGGAGGAGAACGTGTGGCACTGACGGCTTTGGGGTCTCCTTTGACTTAGAATACGGCTACAGCACCGTCGCGGTGGCGCTTCTCACGCTGGGCTCCATGCTGGGGACGGCGCTGGTCCTTTTCCATGGCTGTGAGGAAAACTACAGCCTCGTGTTACAGCTCTTTGTGGGCTTGGCCGTTGGGACGCTCTCTGGGGATGCCCTGCTGCACCTTATCCCTCAGGTAATCTCTTTTCCATTGCAGATGGAGCTGTCTGAATTCTCTTGATGTTCAACCACTGCAGGTACCTGCGCAAAGTTTTACAGCAACTTGAATGAGGAATGAGGAATGGGATGGCCGGTGTTGTCTCTGGAAAGAACTATTATTTCCCCAAACTTCTGCCCTTGTAGGAGAGGAGATGACCAAACACTAGGTTTTGCCACTCATTTCTTCTAGTGTTGAAATAGTAATGAAAAAGACAGGGGATCGGATCCAGATTGCTGTTAATAAAGATTCCAGAAGCATATGTAAGAATCATCTACAAATGGAAAAGTATAAGCTGAAAAGACATTGTGCTAGTTTTGTTTTTAGCTTTGTCTCCTCCCAACCCTGCTCAGATCATTCTTTGTCTTTCTCTGCTGCCTCTTCTGTTCCAGAATGTTCTGTCCCCTCCGCTCCCTTGCAGGCTGGCTGTTTGCGTTCACTCAATGTGCGGCACAGTGGGAAACCCAGCACAGGAGGAGCAGAGGCCGGGAACTGTCTGCCCTGGCTCGGCATCTGGTCTAGAAGTAGCTGCGGGGCTGTGACCAGCTCACCCCTCCCTGATGTCATTTCCTCCCTCTGCCCTTCGGCCCTGAGGGTGGTAGTGATTGGGGCTTGTTGGGTGCCGGGGGCCCCATTTTCGCTTGTTCTCACCCTTGACTCTGCCACCTCCACAGCGGTTCCATCACCAATGCCTCTGCTTTGGAGCTATCCGGATGCATTTCTCTTTTTTGCTAACTAATGCTGTCTAGATTTCCCCTAAGAAAAATGGAGAGAAGCACGGGGAGGCTTGCTGTTTGTCAGGAATGACAGGTCTAAGACGTGCGATGTGAGAGTTGGGGCAGAAGGCTTTGTGGATGACGTTATGTGTTCCCCCTGAAATCGCTGACAATGGATAAGGACAAGAGACCCAGGATATCCGCCCCACCTCCCTACCCCTGACACACAGCTTGCAAAGCCTGAGATGTTAAAATTTTCCATAAGCCTCTGGCAGTTTCTGCCAGGGTCACTCTCGTTGCTTAGATGCTCAGTAATTATTCAATGTTCCGAAAAAGGCAGAGTGAGCATTGGAGAAACACAGCAAACCATTATTAGTTTTAATTTCCCTCATAATCTAATCTTCTGGAAATATTTCGGGGCTTATTGCTGGCTTGGGACGATGGCCAGGGCCCTGTGCTAGGTCATGGTGATGGTTGCAGAGCTGTTTCCTGCCCAGGGTCCTGGGATCAGCAAAGGGACGGCGAGGCTGCCAGAGAGGGAGCACACAGCCAGGGCCGGGTGGTGAGGGTGAGGGTGAGGGTGGGCCTTGGGGGTGGGTGGTGCATGTTACAGAGGTGAACTTCAAAGATTAGCTTGGTTTCATGAAATTTAGAAGGCAGCTTTTTGCTCAGGGAAAGATGAGGACCGATGTTACTAAAAAGCACAAGTATGATGACAAGCTAGAAAAATCAGTGGCTCTTGAAAGTAACCCATGGCGAGATTTCCAAGGTTTGCGTAGAAATGAGGAAAATGTTATTGTCATGATTTCTTTTCTTAATGAGTTGAGTTTTTTTAACCTAAAGATACATATCTTATTTTGGGATTGCAGGTTTTGTTTTGTTATATTATAGCATTCTCCTGTGAAATAATGGAAATGATAAATATTAGCTGGGTATCTTTTAATGTCCTTATCAAAAGAAACAGGTGCACTGTTAACCCAGTGTGGTGCGGCAGGTTAAAGCGCAGTGCTGACATCTCATTTGGGCACTGGTTCGAATACTGGCTGTTCCTTGTCCAAGCCAGCTCCCTGCTAATGTATCTGGGAAAGCAGTAGATGATGGACCAAGTCCTGGAGTCCCTTGCACCTGTGTGGGAGACCCGGAAGAAGCTCCCAGCTCCTGGCTTCAGCCTGGTCATTGAGGCCATTTGGGGAGTGAGCCAGAGGATGGAAAATCTCTCTCTCCTCTCTCTCTCTCTCCCCCTCCCTCCCTCCCTCCCTCTCTCTAAATCTGCCTTTCAAATAAATAATAAAATCTTTTTTTAAAAAAGTGAACATACATGTACACACATACACACATGTGCAGAGACCAAGGTATTTCAGAAAGTTCACAGAAAATGGAATTAAAAATAAGTATATTTTGGTGCAAAAATGTTTAACATCCATGCAGTTTTTTTTCATAATATACATTTTCATGAACTTTTTGAAGACTCATCATATGATGGCTTGCAAAACCTTGCGTGCCAAAATAAACATTTAATTCCATTTTCCATGAACTTCTAAAAGTACCATATTAAGTGCTGGAGTCATATATACATTTGCAGGATCATATGTACATACAATTCATAGACATAGTTTCTTTTCTTTTTTAAAATTTAGTGTTCAGTAGTACTATTTTAAATCTGGAAAGCACTGACCTCTTTCACAAACTGCCTTATCTTGGGTAAGGCTTCTGATATAAAATGAATTAGTAGCTCACAAGAAATCATTAGGTGAATCAATGTGATGAGTAAAATAGAAGAAAATTCCCAGTGCATTTTTTGTATCTTTTTGTGTCCCAGAGAGCTTATTATATTGCTCATCACACAGTATGCATTCAATGGGAAAAATCTGCTAGGTGACTTTCTTATCTGAATATTTTACTTTAATTGCAATGGGGCATGGGAAAATAAACCCAGATGAAATATATCCTTATATGTGTTCTAGATTTATATATGTATATAAATAAGGATATATGAAAGATATCCTTAAATATGTTCTGGATATATATATATATATTTGTATTTGTATTTATATATATATAAATATATTATGAAGCGCTACTATACAATCAGATAAGAATTGAACTCCTGTGAAAAAAATTAGCCAAAGGATTGAGAATGTTTGAAAAGGAAGGCTACTGCCTAAAATAAATCTTAGGCTTCATTCTATTCATTAACACAAGCCATTTAAGGCTCTCCTTTATTTTCTAGAGGATACATTTCATTTGATCCTGATTAAACCACACAGTAGGAATACTGATACCTAAAAGCAAACTAGGATTGGAATGATTTCAGTTCATCATATATTCAATACTCAGCCTACTATTTTATACTTAAGTCATCAAAAATAATTTCCCGGGGTTGGCATTGTAGCGTAGCAGGTAAAGCTGTCACCTGCAATGTTTGTATTCCACATGGGCACCAATTCCTGTCCTGGCTGCTCCACTCCCCCCCGCCCCCCGCCATGGCCTGGGAAAAGCAATGGAAGATGGCCTAAATTCTTGGACCCTGCCACCCATGTGGGTCGGCTGGAAGAAACTCCTGGCTCCGGCCTGGCACAGGCCTAGCCATTGCTGTCATCTGGGGAGTGAACCAGCAGATAGAAGATCTTTCTTTGTCTCTCCCTCCCTCTTTGCGACTCTTTCCAATAGATAAATAAATTTTTTTAAAGTAATTTCCTTCCTTCTTTCATCTTTTTTGAAGGTTCTTGGTTTACATAAGCAGGAAGCCCCAGGGTTTGGACATGTCCATGAAAGCAAAGGTCATATTTGGAAACTGTTGGGATTAATTGGAGGCATCCATGGATTTTTCTTGATAGAGAAATGTTTTATTCTTCTTGTATCACCAAATGCCAAGGTATATTTTAAGTCTTTCTTATCTTTGACTTCTGGGTTTTATAATGTTCCTTTTTAATTTCAAAAGTACTTGTTCAAAAGCGATGGTACAGTAATAAACCTATCTGTGAAAGGGGAAGAGCTCTGACTTCAGGACCTGCAGATCACTCTGCCTAGCAAGTTCTGGGTAAGTATTGTTTTTTTAAGTTTTTAAAAACATGTTATGCTGGCTAGTTAATGTGCTTGTTAAAGCCCTCAATTTCTTCTGATTAGCTCAGAAACACATTCTTTCTTATCTGGAGGAAAAAGGGGTCCATTGTCCTGGCTACTAATCAGCATTTTGAATGTCTTTTCTAACCCAATGCCAAAAAGCAAGCAAAAGAAAACTTTGAAAATTCACATTTCCTGACATTTTCTAGATTACAGGCATTTAAAATCTCAAAAACGAGAAACTTATGAACCTGATTTGTAGCAGCTCTTTTTTGGCTTGAATAATTTAACAAACTTCTACCTGGATTTTTTTAATTTGTTAAATTTTTTAAGGTTTTTATTTAATGATTACAAATTTCATATGTATAGCTTTTAGGAATATAGTGTTTCTTCTGTCCATTCCCGCCCTCCCACCCTCACTCCTATCCCACCTCCTACTCTCTCTCTCCCATTCCATTTTTCATTAAGATTCATTTTTAATTTGCTTTATATACAGAAGACCAACTCTATACTAAGTAGAGATTTCCACTGTTTATACCCACACAGACCCACAAAGTATACTAAAGTACTGTTTGAAGCAAGTTTTACCATTAATTCTCATAGTACAACTCATTAAGGATAGAGGTCCACCATGGGGAGTAAGTGCACAGTGACTCCTGTGGTTGATTTAACAGTTAACACTCTTATTTTTGATGTCAGTGACCACCCGAGGCTCTTGACATGAGCTGCCTAGGCTATGGAAGCCTTTTGAGTCCCCGAACTCCGTTGGTACTTAGGGCCATATGCAAAGTGGAAGTTCTCTACTACCTTCACAGAAAAGTACATCCTTCTTTGATAGCCCCTTCTTTCCACTGGGGTCTCACTCACAGAGATCCTTCATGTAGGTTATTTTTTGTCACAGTGTCTTGGCTTTCCATGCCTGAAATGCTCTCTTGGGCTTTTCAGGCAGTTCCAAATGCCTTAAGGGGTATCTATCTGGATGTTAACATGTAAAAAGCAGTGTGGTTTGTTTATGGGTTCTTTCTTTTTTGCTCTGATATGTTTCTATAAAATAAAAATAGTTTCACCTGTTTAGTGGGATGGTTAGAAAAGGTAAATGTTTGCAGTAGACTCCAGAAAATGATAACAAAGCAAAGTGTCCTGGCCAAGACCTGGGGCTCTGCAGTCCTCTGTGGTTTTCTGCTTATTCCCATGCACTTGAACTATTCATGTAACAGGCAAGCCAAAGACAAAGCCTAACCCCTAGGCAAACATTAGAAACCTTTTAAAAATATGACACCTGCTGTTTATTGTAATTCTTAAATTTGTTCAAAATTCGATTATATGCATCAAAACATAAGATGAATTATGGATGGATAGAGAGAAATACGATAAAACCAGGGAGAGTAAAAAATGCTAAATAATGGTTGGATCTAGGAAGGGAGGGCCTGAACATTCACATAACAATCTCTGTGCTTTTCTGTATGCTTGCAACTTCTCAAAAATAGATGGGTTAAGATTGCAAATAGATTTCAAATAATACCTTGTAAAATGTTCACTCTCTCACTTGCTCTCGTTCTCTCTCACTTGCTCGCTCGCTCGCTCTCTCTCTCATTTAATGAAACAGAGTATTTCTTTTGCCTGAGGTTCAAACTAGGTTGCTATGGGAACTTGGGAATTCCAGATTCCCTCACAGCTACCCTAAAAATTGGGGAACCTCCACAAAAGGAGTTTTAACCTCAGGAAACATTAAAAAACCACAATACATCTCCATTTATACACAGAAGATTAGCATTCTTAGCCTGGGGGACTAACTTACAACACTAGCATATCAATTTATACATAAAAGTCAGAAAGCTAACCCAGATGAAAGCGAGTGGAAATAATTCTGAGCACCCAAAAACATAATTTATTTAGATTGTCTCTGGGCTTGTTATGGAATTTGAAATGAGTTTTAAGAAACTAGTTTCAAGATCTATGACACTGAGTAAAATAAAAAAATGAAAATGTATGAGAAATATGTTTTAATTGATGAATACATTTCTGGAAATATTATTTTTGTGTTCTCGGGGTATAATACCAGTTTGATGATCATTCTGTTATCTCCATGGGAAAGAACTAAAAATTTAACTTTTTTATAAATAGAATCTTTTTAAAAAATACAATCTTTTAATAAATAAAAAAGACAATATAAAACTCCCACTGTTCCAGCCTCTTTGAATCATAAGTAGATCTTTTTGAAGTTGCATTAAAAAGATTTATCATTTATTTGTAAAGAAATGTGACATAGAGAAGGAGAGATATTTCACCTGCTGGTTCACTCCCCAAATGGTCATGATGGCTGGGACTGGTCCACGCCAAAGCTGGGCGCCTGGAGATTCAAATATTTGGACCAAGCATCATCACTGCCTACACAGCTGCATCATCAGGGAGCTGGATCAGAAGCAGAACAGTCAGGACTCTAATCAGTGCTCCAATATGGAACAACTGCATTGCAGAACTGTGGCTTAAGCCCCTGTGCCACAACGCGGGCCTCTAATGCTGCAGTCTTAAATCATTCTGAACATGTATAATGTTTCAGGGCAGGCTTGTGCTTCTTCAAGGGGAGACATTTTTAGCGAGTATTTATGAAATTTCCCCGTGGGGCCAGTGCTGTGGCACAGCAGGAAGAAGCCAACGGCATCCCATATGAGCACCTGTTTGAGTCTCAGCTGCTCCACTTCTGCTCCAGTTCCCTGCAGCAGAAGATGGCCCAAGTGCTTGGACCTTTGTCGCCCACGTGGGAGATCCAGATGGAGTTTCAGGTTCCTGGCTTTGGCTTAGCCCAGTCCTGGCCATTGCATCCATGTCGGGGAGTCAACCAGCATATAGAAGATCTCTCGCTAACTTAACCTTTCAAATAAAATCAATAAATCTTTTGAAAACATGAAGAAGAAATGTTCTCCCCACTATTTTTGTGCCATCCATTACTTTGGCCAGTAAGCAAAATGGTAAATAGAGCCATGGAATTAACAAAATGTACATCTGTGTTCTTCTGGATTCCACATTAATTTTAAATTATCTTCATCCAGCAGGGCCTGTCACCAGTTAATGGGCACGTGGGACATTCCCATCATGTTACACTTAACTCCGAATTAAGTGACCAGTCAGGCAGAGGCAAATCTGCTTCAATGATCCAGTTGGTAGGTTACTTATTTGAAGTGCTTTGTTGATTTGATTACCTTCTTTCCTTTATTCCTCAGTGAGCAGATGAAAATCAGAAGGGTGGACAGAATAGAATCCACTCATGATTTCCCTGTTCTTGACCCTGATGAACACTGTTTGAAATTTTACCAAGCAACTGAAATCTAAGCAGAAAATGACCTCTCATTGCTATCTTCATCACTTTATTTTTTAATCTTTATTTATTTATTTTTTTGACAGGCAGAGTGAACAGTGAGAGAGAGAGACAGAGAGAAAGGTCTTCCTTTGCCGTTGGTTCACTCTCCAATGGCCACCGCAGCCAGTGCTCTGCGGCCGGCGCACCGCGCTGATCCGATGGCAGGAGCCATGTGCTTATCCTGGTCTCCCATGGGGTGCAGGGCCCAAGTACTTGGGCCATCCTCCACTGCACTCCCTGGCCACAGCAGAGAGCTGCTTCATCACTTTAAAACATGTATGGATCAGATTGATTTAATAGACATGTTCTTAATCATTTTTATAAGTTTATGAGTGTTGACAAATGAATTAACTTTAGTGTTTCCACTCTGAATGATCCTGAGTGGAGACTAGGTATGAAAACAGATACTGAGCCAGGGATTAGTTAGTGTATCCAGGACTGGGCTATTTACTTCATAATGCAGAAGAGAACTGATTTGGCTGATTTAGCTGATGGTTCATAACAGTGCCTTCAATTATTCAAATTATACTGAATTTTCTACAATGCAACGTTCCATATTCTCAAGACACAACTTCCAATCAAATTCAAAACAATGTTTCCAGTCTAGTTTGTAAAACATAGGTACAGGACAGATATTAAAGTAATATATAATTAGAAAACTTGCCTCCGGTAAACAGTGGCCTCGGGATAGAGGGTTCACAATTCAGGGACAGATGCCCAACTAAGTAGACATAAATAAACTGTTCCTGAGACACTAACATAGCAGTAGATTGCAGGTCTAGCATAACACATATGGATACCACCACCAAAAAAACTCCTCTAAAATGACTTTAAAAGTTTTCTGAATTTATTGCTTAGATATTTTAAATGTGGTTTGAAAGAAGATAAATTCAGGCTCAGATTAGTTTCAAAATCACTTTAATATTGGCTTTGTTCCTCATGTTTGAATGAAAGTTCCAGGGGCCCACAGAGCACATGAATAAATCTTTGAAGCTGATTTAGTGAGTTTTGAGCTGTTTGAACACTCTAGATCACTAATAAATTCGCCATGCCTCTTGCTGTTTAAGCTTCAAGATCAACCTAAAGCAAACAGAGATCATGTGAATTTTGATGAGTTCAGTTTCATTTTTTATTTTCTTAAGGAATGTACGGGTTGAAAGAGGAGAATTCACCATTCTCATCAATCAACAAGAGTCTTATGTGTTTGCCTCCACATTTCTTTACATAGTATGACAACATATGGCTTTTAAAAAAAAATTCCTAGAATAAGGTCTTAAGTCTCATAAAAATAAATAAAAATAAAAATATTAATTTATTTCAGAGGCGGGAGGGAGAAGACAAGGAAACAGAGCTCTAATTCACTGATTTTTAAAAATGTATTTAAGTTATACAAACTTCATGTATTCCATATATACAGGTTTAAGAACATAGTGATACTTCCCCCTCACCCTCCCTCCCTCCCATACTCCCACCTGCAACAGTAGGGGCTGGCACAGGCTGAAGCCAGAAACAGGAAACTCAATCCTGTTCTCCCAAGTAGGTTCAGCTTCCAACTACTTAAGCCATCATCTGCTGCCTCCAGGGTGCACCTTACTAGCGAACTGTAATCTGGAGTGAAGAAAGAGCATCTCAAACCCAGATACTGAGATGTGGGGTGCACTTAATACATAGATGAATTTCGAAGGAATTGACATCTTATTGATATCCTTACCAAGGCATATTTTTTCTATTGATTTGGATTGTCTTTCATTATTGCTTATTTTCAGCATAGATATCATCCATAATTTCGTAATATTCCTAAGTATTTCATGTTTTTTATGCCATGTTAAATGATTTTTCAACTGTATTTTGTTTGGAATGTACAAATCCTTGCCAAGTTTAATAATTAATCTTAGAAGAATGATGAAAACTCTAAGCACTGGGTATGGAAGGAACATTCCTCAATACAATCAAAGCAATCTATGAAAAACCCACGGCCAACATCCTATTGAATGGGGAAAGGTTGGAAGCATTTCCACTGAGATCTGGTACCAGACAGGGAGGCCCACTCTCACCACTGCTATTCAATATAGATCTGGAAGTTCTAGCCAGAGCTATTAGGTAAGAAAAAGAAATTAAAGGGATACAAATTGGGAAGGAAGAACTCAAACTATCCCTCTTTGCAGATGATATGATTCTTTACTTAGGGGACCCAAAGAACTCTACTAAGAGACTATTGGAACTCATAGAAGATTTTGGCAAAGTAGCAGGGTATAAAATCAATGCACAAAAATCAACAGCCTTTGTATATACAGGCAATGCCATGGCTGAGGAAGAACTTCTAAGATCAATCCCATTCACAATAGCTACAAAAACAATCAAATACCTTGGAATAAACTTAACCAAGGACGTTAAGGATCTCTACAATGAAAATTACAAAACCTTAAAGAAAGAAATAGAAGAGGATACCAAGAAATGGAAAAATCTTCCATGCTCATGGATTGGAAGAATCAATATCATCAAAATGTCCATTCTCCCAAAAGCAATTTATAGATTCAATGCAATACCAATCAAGATACCGAAGACCTTCTTCTCAGATCTGGAAAAAATGATGCTGAAATTCATATGGAGACACAGGAGACCTCGAATAGCTAAAGCAATCTTGTACAACAAAAACAAAGCTGGAGGCATCACAATACCATATTTCAGGACATACTACAGGGCAGTTGAAATCAAAACAGCATGGTACTGGTACAGAAACAGATGGATAGACCAATGGAACAGAATTGAAACACCAGAAATCAATCCAAACATCTACAGCCAACTCATATTTGAACAAGGATCCAAAACCAATCCCTGCAGTAAGGACAGTCTATTCAATAAATGGTGCTGGGAAAATTGGATTTCCACGTGCAGAATCATGAAGCAAGACCCCTACCTTTCACCTTACACAAAAATTCACTCAACATGGATTAAAGACTTAAATCTACGACCTGACACCATCAAATTATTAGAGAGCATTGGAAAAACCCTGCACGATATAGGTACCAGCAATGACTTCTTGGAAAACACCCCAGAAGCACAGGCAGTCAAAGCCAAAATTAACATTTGGGATTGCATCAAATTGAGAAGTTTCTGTACTGCAAAAGAAACAGTCAGGAAAGTGAAGAGGCAACCAACAGAATGGGAAAAAATATTTGCAAACTATGCAACAGATAAAGGGTTGATAACCAGAATCTACAAAGAAATCAAGAAACTCCACAACATCAAAACCAACAACCCACTTAAGAGACGGGCCAAGGACCTCAATAGACATTTTTCAAAAGAGGAAATCCAAATGGCCAACAGACACATGAAAAAATGTTCAAGATCACTAGCAATCAGGGAAATGCAAATCAAAACCACAATGAGGTTTCACCTCACCCTGGTTAGAATGACTCACATTCAGAAATCTACCAACAATAGATGCTGGAGAGGATATGGGGGAAAAGGGACACTAACCCACTGTTGATGGGAATGCAAATTGGTTAAGCCACTATGGAAGTCAGTCTGGAGATTCCTCAGAAACCTGAATATAACCCTACCATTCAACCCAGCCATCCCACTCCTTGGAATTTACCCAAAGGAAATGAAATTGGCAAACAAAAAAGCTGTCTGCACATTAATGTTTATTGCAGCTCAATTCACAATAGCTAAGACCTGGAACCAACCCAAATGCCCATCAACAGTAGACTGGATAAAGAAATTATGGGACATGTACTTAATAGAATACTATACAGCAGTCAAAAACAATGAAACTCGGTCATTTGAAACAAGATGGAGGAAATTGGAAAACACAATGCTGAGTGAATTAAGCCAGTCCCAAAGGGACAAATATCATATGTTCTCCCTGATCGGTGACAACTAACTGAGGACCAAAGGGGAAACATGTTGAAGTGAAATGGACACTATGAGAAACAGTGTCTTGATCAGCTCTTGTCCTGAAGGTTGATGTACAATGTAATACTTTATCCATTTTAGTATTTTTTTTGTTCTAGTACCATTGGTTGAACTCTGTAATTAACACACAATTATTCTTAGGGGTTTAAATTTTAACTGAAAAGTGATCCCTGTTAGGAATTTGGAAAAATTATGCTGAGTGAAATAAGCCAGTCCCAAAGGGACAAATACCACATGTTCTCCCTGATAGGTGACAACCAACTGAGCACCAAAAAGGAAACCTGTTAAAGTGAAATGAACACTATGAGAAACGGTGACTTGATCAGCCCTCACCCTGACTGTTGATGAACAACTTAGTGTCGCTCCCCCTCTTCGTGGAGGAGCAACACAGGACCCTGCGCTGTTCTTTTGTCTGCTCGGCCCTCCCCGGGTTTGCTGCTGGTTCTTCCCGGGTTGGCTACTATCCCTTCCACCTCCGTGGAAGGGCAGTTCCCCCTGGCCGCATTCCCCACTTCCGCAGGGGAGCGGCACACCGCCGGCCGGCTCTCTGGGGGCTGCACGGGTTCCCTTGGATGTTCCCCATAGATGTTCCCCATAGATGTTTCTGGTGCATGCCGTCTCTCTCCTCCTTTATAGTCCTCCTCCGCCAATCCCAACTCGGCTGCCCACACGCCGAGTACGCTGCTCTCCAATCAGGAACAAGTCCTACAGTTAATTGGTTGAACTGGAGGCAGCTGTGCGAAAGCTGTTTACTTCTCTCCCAGCGCCATATTGTGGGAGAGCAGATGCATAGAATAAGTCCTAATTCGAGTAACTTAGTCTAGTCCGGATTGCTCCCCACACTTAGTATGTTATCCCTCTTAGTATTTTTTTTTGTTTGTTCTACTTAATACTTTTGGTTGAATACTGTAATCAACACACAATTATTCTTAAGTGCTGAAACTTAACTGAAAAGTGATTGCTGTTAAATGTAAGAGTGGGAATAAGAGAGGGAAGAGATGTGCAATTCGGGACATGCTCAAGCTGACTTACCTCAAACGGTAGAGTTAGAAACATACCAGGGGATTCCAATTCAATCCCATCAAGGTAGCATGTACCAATGCCATCTCACTAGTCCCAGTGATCAATTTCTCTTCACAATTGATCGTAATGATAGGACTAAGAACCAAAGGGATCACATAAACAAGAATAGTGTCTGCAAATACTAGCTGATAGAATAAAAAAGGGGGAGAACGATCCAACAAGGGAAGTGAGATACACAGCAGACCCATAGAATGGCAGATGTCCTAAACAGCACTCTGGCCTCAGAATCAGCCCTTAAGGCACACGGATCCGGCTGAAAGCCCATGAGAGAATTTCAGGCATGGAAAGTCAAGACACTCTAGGGGAAAAAAAAAAAACCTAAATGAAAGATCTCCGCGAGTGAGATCCCAGTGGAAAGAACAGGTCATCAAAGAAGGAGGTACCTTTCTCTGAAGGGAGGAGAGAACTTCCACTTTGCCCATGGCCTTGTCTAAATATGATCAGAGTCAGTGAACTCAGGGGGCTTCCATAGCCTTGGCAGCTCATGACAAGAGCCTAGGGTGATTACTGAGGCCATAAACAAGAGTGTCAATTTGTTAACAACAGGAGTCACTGTGCACTTACTCCTCATGTAGAATCTCTGTCCTTAGTGCGCTGTAAATTGAGATTTAATGCTATAACTAGTACTCAAACAGTATTTTTCACTTTATGTTTCTGTGTGGGAGCAAACTGTTGAAATCTTTACTTAATGTATGCTAAACTGATCTTCTGTATATAAAGAGAATCGAAAATGAATCTTGATGTGAATGGAAGGGGAGAGGGAGTGGGAAAGGGGAGGGTTGCGGGTGGGAGGGACGTTATGGGGGAGAAGCCATTGTAATCCATAAGCTGTACTTTGGAAATTTATATTCATTAAATAAAAGTTAAAAAAAAAGAAGAATACATTTCTGGAGAACTTTTACAAAAGTCCTAGAATAAATATTTGAACTCATGTCTTTAAATAAAACTATAGAGCATTTTGATCATAGCTGGGCTTTGGATGCAACATAAAGGGATTGCATTGTTCTTGCTTCTGGTTCCACCCAGCTGCAGGCAGAGGGCCTGTGTCCTTCCTTTGCTAACTCTATCCCACAGGTCTGTGCTTGCTTCCTAGCGATCCTTTTCTAAACACAGCCTATCATTACATCGTTTGCAGAGCTACTGCTGGTCTTATACTGAACTTTGATTTTGCTCTTTTTCATAAAAAATTCTTATATCTCACACTAAATTTTTGTCAATGGTTCCACAACGTTGGGTGTTAGAATGGTCAAAATCTGTTTTTAAAAGGACACATTTTGGGGGCTGATGCTGTGGCGCAGTAGGTTAATCCTCCACCTGTGGCGCTGGCATCCCATATGGGCACCAGCAGGTTCTAGTCCCGGCTGCTCCTCTTCCTCTCCAGCTCTCTGCTATGGCCTGGAAAAGCAACAGAAGATGACCCAAGACCTTGTGCCCTTGCACCAATGTGGGAGACCTGGAGGAAACCCCTGGCTCCTGGCTTCGGATCAGCTCAGCTCCGGCCGTTGTGATCATTTGGGGAGTGAACCAGCGGATGGAACACCTCTCTCTCTGTTTCTCCCTCTCACTGTCTGTAATTCTACCTCTCGAATAAACAAATAAAATCTTTAAAAAAGAAATTTACTAGATAACATATTCTCTTTGTAAAGCAGATCAAAATTCTTAATGATAGAGAAGTATCTCAGAAACTGAACTAGAAATCACTGTGTGAAATAAAATTATGGAATCTTAATAGAGAAAGGAAGTTGAGAATTTCACTTCTGTATTGTATGGATGAAGGAAATGTTAAATCTACTTATATTTGTCTTTTGTGAGTCTGTTTATCTACTTAAATTTTTTAATGTTATTGGAGAGACAGATAGATAGAGCTCCCATCCTCTTATTTGCTCCCCAAATGACCACAATAGCTGGGGCTAAGGCAGGCTGAAGCCAGGAGCCAAGAACTCAGCACAGATCTCCCAAATGCACAGCAGGGACCCAAATATTTGGTTGACTACCCGCTACCTCCCAGCAGGAAATGGAGCTGAGTAAAAACCCAGCTACTCAGAAACAAGACATGGGCATCCTAACTGGTGTCTTAACCACCAGGCCAAACTCCCGCCCCAATATACTTGTGTAAAAAATGAGTTTATTATTTCTTTAGCTTTAAAATGTAACAATTTTTTAAGATTTTGCCGCATTCACTTCATATGTAAACAGTAAACACATATATACTATTTTTCTTGACAACAGGTATTGATATCATAAAATGAGGGATTCAGGATAAAGACCATAATGAGGGGAAAGAAGGGTCTGCTGACACGTACCTGGTATGATTCAGGGGAGTCGTGTTTCTACCTACATACCCAGTGATACGACATATGCTTTTTTAACTGGCAAGTTTTTTTGTAACTGGCAAAGCAACGAAAACAGAATATTTTGTTGCAATGAATGAAATGAAGTGTTGGGTTTGCCTGACTTTATTCTCCATCCACAGTCCACTATCTGCTTACAAATAGAAGATAAATCCCCAGATCCACAATCCATCATCAGGAGAAGAGTCATATTAAGTCAACATTCATTTTTCTGTAGCTTTTGAGTTTCATAAAGGATTGCCTAATTCAAAAGTCTGAATTATCAACTGTCTTGGTAGCCTCCCATTCTCTATGGAAGATTCTGATCTATAGAAAAGTACTGTTTTCTTCTATATGTAGATAGTAAAAAATGTACGCTCTATTCACTTTCAATTCTACGTTGTATATTGCCCATGAAACTTCATAATACTAATATACATCTGGAGTTTTAAAGTATCTTTTAAAAATCAACAAAATTCTTCACATTTCATTTTTTGACACAATGATAACTATGCTTATCTTACATCGGTTGTTTTCTTATTTTTAAAACAGAAAGGCCCAGAAGATTCACAGGCAGCTGAAATTCCTATAAGCAGTATGACAGCCTCCAACAGAAAATGTGAGTACAAATTTTGAAAAACCAAACTTTAAATGTAGAAAATGCAATAGAACAAGATTATTTCTGTTAGAAAATGTATGTTATGTTATGTTATGTTAGAAAACCATATAGATTTTGGGGCTGGCATTGTGGAGTAGTGGGCAAGGCTGCCGCCTGCAGTGCCAGCACCTCCTATGGGCGCTGGTTTGAGTCCCAGCTGCTTGACTTCCAATCCAGCTCTCTGCTATGGCCTAGGAAAGCAGTAGAAGATGGCCCAAGTCCTTGGGCCCCTGCACCCATGTGGGAGACCTGGAAGAAGCTCCTGGCTTCAGATCAGTGCAGCTCCAGCCATTGCGGCCAACTGGGGAGTGAACCAGTGAAAGAAGACCTCTCTCTCTCTCTATCTCTCTCTCTCTCTGTAACTCTGACTTTCATTTAAATAAATAAATCTTTTTTAAAAAATGAAAACCATACAAATTTCACATTTGGTATGTATGGGGGACTCCAAGAGCTTCATGGAGAAATGGAATTCTTAGGTAAGTTTATTTTAATGCAGAAAATTTCAAAATTAATGCATAGTTTTTCATAATTCACATTTCATGGATTTTTGGGAAGACTCTTCATGTTTCATTATTAAAAACTTTTAAAAATGTTTTTAATAAAGACATATTCTCATCTGATGTCTTTCAAAGATACCACACATTTGTATTAACTTGACTCCATTCTTTAAAATGCTGTTTTCCTCAACTGTTTAACACTGATTCTCTACAAACTTCAATTAGTAAAAATGCAGATGTGGTTATCAAGGATATTTTTTTTCAGGGATTTATTTACATATTTGAAAGGCAAAGTTGCAGAGGGGAGGAGAGACAGAGATCTTCCATCTGCTGATTCACTCCCCAAAGTGAGGCTGGGCCAGGGGGAAGCCAGGAGCCAGAAACTCCATCTGGGTCTCCTACATGGGTGGCAGGGGACAAGTACATCTGCTCCTTTCCCACACACATTGGCGGGGAGCTGGATCAGAAGCAGAACAGTCAGGACTCAAATTGCGGCTCCTGTGGGATGCTCATTTCACAAATGGTGGCTTAACCCTCTGTGCCACAAAACTGCCCCTAAAATATTTTGTATATTTCTTTTTTTTTTAATGATTTTATTTTTTTTATTTATTTATTTATTTTTTTTTGAGAGGCAGAGTTAGAGAGGGAGAGATAGAAAGATCTTCCATCTACTATTTCACTCCCCAAATGGCTCTAATGGCTGGGGCTGGGCCTGGCCGAAGCCAGGATCCAGGAGTTTCTTCCAGGTTTCCCACACAGGTGCGGGGGCCCAAGCACTTGGGCCATCTTCCACTGCTTTCACAGGCCATTAGCAGGGAGCAGGATTGGAAGTGCAGCAGCTGGGACCAGAACCGGCGTCCACATGGGATGCCAGCGTCAGGGGCCGAGGCTTAACCTACTATGCCACAGCATCAGCTCCTGTATCTGAATTTAACTTACCAGTTTTGAATGGGATTTTATTCCTTTTTGTTTGTTTCTGAATAATTCTTTGAAATTTTTTCTTGTGTCCATTCTGTTTTCACATTACTCTTGAATCCCTGCCCCACTCTTCTAGTGAATGTCATCCTCTTGTGACACTGTTTTAATGGCAAGCCGTCCTGATTACTTATTCCCACTCTACTATTGGTAGGTGAGCTACCCAATACTGTTGACTACCATGTACTGAATTGAGAAACACTTGACACAGATTACATATTATTGCAATCAGTTCTCTTCCAATTTAACAAAATCAGAGTAAGTACTATATGAACTACACAAATGAAGTAACCGCTTGCTAGAGTGGTTAAGTCACTGCCTGGAATACTGTAGTTTGTGAGCTCTGATACTGGGGAACTGAAAAGGTGCTAATGGATCAGTAGTTTCTTGGCAATCAGATAACATGCATACATTTGTGCATTCTCTCACATTCTGATGTTCATTCCAAAAGTGTTTGAAGACCTGTGTTTTAGGCATTGTGTTTGCACTGAAAAGTAAAGTAAGAATAATCTTTATCCCTAGAACTGTAGTTGAGGATATAAAGATGTGTATTAATAAGAACTAATATGAATTGTTCTGTTTTAGATAAGTTAGCCCATGTCATTTATTTGCTTGAAAATAAGTAATTACATATCCTGTCCAATTCTTCTCTCAAGACATTGTTAATATTTTCCTTCTAAATTTTTAAGTCCAGGAGTAATTTAGCATGCCTGATAAACAGTAGGCCTGCAACCCAATTGTTTTCAATTTTGAAAGAAAATAAAAGAAATGGTAAGTCAAGTGAAACTGGGAGCAGAGAACGGAAGCTAGACAGGGAGTACTGATGGCCTCATTCAAATAGCTGCTAGGCCTTGTATCTTCCTGTTTCAGATATGCAGCTTGGCATACAGCATGATTACAGACAGATGCAAATTAGATAATTCAAGTCCTCTTTTTCGCCAGAAACATCTTGAATTAGCTTCAAATATTTGATTACTTGCTTTGTATTACCTCATTGCTGGAACTCGTGTTTCAAAAGACAGAATGCAAAAATCCCATCCATGGTCTGATTTAAATAAACAAAAAAACAAAGCTATTTTAATTCTAGCCCAAGTTGCACCATGGAAATCTTCTGATAGTTCAGAAATGTGGAACTTAGTGTAACTGCTAGGTGTGTGAGCAAAGGTAAAATACTATGAATAATTTTGTAATGCATAGCATACATTCAATTACCAGTGAATACTCATATTCCACTGAATAATATTTAAATTACCTTTTAAAATATGCACAATGTATTCTTGGTGGCTTCCATGCAAATGTGTCTATTTGCCTCGTGGCTTGTTACATGTCCATGATCTGACATTTAGAAACACATAATCAGATTCATAAAAGAACAGTCAGCGAAAGATAGACCACTTTGTTTCCTAGCAAGAAGTTTAAGGATAAAAGTCTTCCATTTTAATATACCAGAGTACTTTTAAAAGTTCATGAAAATGAAGTTAAAAGTTACGTTTATTTTGGTGCAAAAAAATTAGAATCCCTGCATAGTCTTTTCATTATACACATTTTCCATGACCTTTTTGATGATCCCCCGTATTCTATTGTATCAAAACTACATGTAGGTGTATGGAAATCACAGTTGTATTTGCATGTTCTGATGTTGTCAAATGTGTCAGTTCAAATTTTTCTGAAAAGTTCTTTTCACAAAGGAGAGCTTTATTTCTGAAAATTGGCAGAAGCAGCCAAGTGGCCTGGTAGCTGTTGGGCTCTGAGAACTTCCAGGCAATACTAATCAGAAGTCTCTGAACCCAGTAACTGTGTTTTTTTGTCTGTTACTTGAAGTCTGCTTATTTTTAGAATGGAATAAAATGAATTAGTAAGCCACAAGATGGATATAAATCAGTTCTACAGTGATATGTGTAAATAAGCACGATGTTTTAGAAATAAAATACATGGGACACGTTAGCACCACGGTCAATATAGCTATCTCCTGGCTGATAATCTGGGCTGTATCTGCTGTTTACAGAAGCCATTTGTTTTATGATACATAATATACAATGATCCAAATCATATTCCCCAGATGAAAAACAACCAAATTATAATCTCTCTGTAGTTGTAGACCAGGTAACAATTGGAAACCAAGAAGTAACTTTTTCTATTTCTATTAAATACGATCAGTATAATAACATGTTCAGTTCTAACAGTAACCACAGTGACTGCTTAAACCTGTCGCACAGCCCAATATGTATTCAGCTGAATAAATAATGAAGCTTTAGGCCATGACAATTGATTTATGACTTTATATTACATGGTCTACCTGGGCAGTTCTAACAGTGTTATCCTCAAAATGCTCTCTCTGTTAGTCATTCAACTCTAATTGAGTTATAACATACAATGTAGAGTTTTCAAAACAGAAATTCTGTCCATTAAAAACTTGAACCCAATTATGATTGAAATTATTTCATTGACTCTCTCCTAATTAGATAATGTGCATTATATAATAAAATTCCATGAAAACAGGAGCTTCTGTTTCTTTTCTCTGCTGGGGCACTGAAAGTTATTTTACAGAAAGACCAGAGCACTGAGTAATTGTTCCAAAAGCTAACCACAAGAGTTGGTTGTGGTTCTGTTGTGGTCAAGGTGAAGAGTGAGTTTGGGAGAGTCATTAGCAAAGGGAAGCCTAGTGGTCACACGATGGCAAAAGCTGCACTCAGCAGACTGACTTGGGGACAGTCTGAGAGAACAGTTTTGGAAAGCACACTCCATTATAATGACGTTCAGCAGGGTGGTTTGTCCTGACCTGTTCAGGCTGCCATAATGAACTACTAACTTAGCCTGGTAGCTAATAAACAAAAGAAGTTTACTTCTCATAGTTCTGCAGCTTGGAAGTCCAAGATCAGTGTGTTTGGTAAAGGACCCACTGTCTGGGTCCTAGAAGGTGACCACTTGCTGTGTCCTCAGATGATGGAAGGGACAAGAGAGCTCTCATGTCACTCTCAGTAAGGGCACTAATCCCACTCCATAGGGCTCCACCCTCATTACCTAATCACCTGCCAAAGGCCCCTCCTCCCATTGCCATTACTTCAGGGGAATAAGTTTCAGTACATGAATTTGGGTGTGGACACAAATATTCAGACTACAGCATGGTTCTAACAGTATTTTATTTTTATTTTTATTAAAGATTTTATTTATTTGAGAGGTAGAGTTACAGACAGTGAGAGGGAGAGACAGAAAATTCTTCCTTCTGTTGGTTCATTCCCCAAATGGCCTCAACGGCCAGAGCTGCACCGATCCGAAGCCAGGAGCCAGGTGCTTCTTTCTAATCTCCAATGCAGGTGCAGGGGTCCAAGCATTTGAGTCATCTTCTACTGCCTTCCCAGGCCACAGCAGAGAGCTGGATTGGAAGAACAGCAGCCGGGTAGAACCAGCACCCATGTGGGATGTTGGCGCCGCAGGCAGAGGATTAACCTGCTGTGCCACAGTGCTGGCCCCAACAGTATTTTAAAATTCATTTCAATCCCATGGATGGAAACATTATTTGTATTTTGGGAAGTTGAACATAGTTTGTATTTTCTTTTTGCATAAGTGGATAAGGTAATAATGAATCCTAGTATATAATTTATCTCATTATATGGGAACTTAAAAAAGTTTATGGAAATGGAATTAAAAGGTAAGTTTGTGTTGGTACAAAAGTTTTTTGGAAACTCTGCATGGTAGCTCTTCATACTACGCATTTCCACAAGCTTTCTGGAGACCCCTTGTAGTAGACCAATTAGGAATACAGTGGCCATATGTTCAAGCATGAGTCCCCGCATATTTTGAAAGCTGAGACACAGTGGGTGACTTAATTAGATGCAGCGTGAGACTATCAAGAGTAGGTGGGAAAGGTGGTCGTACTTGAAGGATTCCCTGAAACACATAGCACCAGAAATGCTTCTCACACTACACTTTTTTTTCTTTTCTTTTTTTTTATTCCATAGGCAAAGCCATTAGCTTGCTAGCGGTGATGATACTGGTTGGGGACAGCCTGCATAACTTCGCGGATGGCCTAGTGATAGGAGCGGCCTTCTCATCTTCCTGCGAGTCAGGAGTGACCACAACAATCGCTATCTTGTGCCATGAAATTCCACATGAAATGGGTAAGTGCTGTAGACAAACCACTCTTTCCTGTGGTTGAGAAAGTCAGAATATATTCCTAGCTATCATTTGCTAGGATTCTTTTTCCAGCACAGATTGAGACATGAATACTTTCCATTTATCATTTATTTAAACCATAAGAAGAGGACTTGAAAAACAATTCCTGTACCCTGGAATCAAATTTGATTAAACTCTTTTGTGATCTTCCCAGGACCAAGAATGCATCTTTTTGGATTCTGGAGAATTCTGTATGGAAGAGAGTCATTCAGAGAAACCTCATTTTAAAAAACTTTGGAAAGGACTTCAAAATCTGCATATTAACTATGGGAAAACATTAAGAGGGCTCTTTTACTCATTATGTCAGTAAACAAGGCAATGAGATAAAATAACATTGAAATTAAAACCAAACCAACCATGGTTTCATCAACCTGATTTGCACAAAATGTTTGAAGCCATGTGTAAAATTGGAATGACAGGTATCTGGTAGCAGATGTACATAAGACTGTTTTTCTGGATAATCTTAATAGCCCTGTAATTCATATCGTGCCTCCAAGGAACCAAGATGGGATAGAAGAGCCATTTCTAATATAGACCAGAAATGCTGGAGGCTGGTCGGGGTACATATGTGCCCTCAAGAGAACACTGAGCAGTCACTCCCTCTTTTTCCCTTTTTGGACCTACATTGTTGGGCCACTCTTCCCTTGTTGTACCCAGCATCCATCACTCACAGTCCTGGCACCGACTCGTTACTGACCCATCCTTCTGGGAGCAGTTTATCCAAAGTCCTACATGAGCTCACTACAACGTACATGGTCAGAGAGCCATTCCCTGGAGTCCCATGGTTAGCGCCTGTAATTGTGGTGTAGCACTTGCTCCACAACCCAAAGCCACAGGCCCATGGGACAGTCTGAATCAGGCCAGCAACGACATTTCAAGACCTGTTCATGGGGCCAGATATGCAGCGGAACAAAGAAACCGAGTCCCAGAGCTGTCTGTTTATTGAATTTCAGTCTCGTCTCAATCCCAGAGACTAAAACAGATGCTTTCAGATTCACTAACAAGCTATTTTTCTTTTAGAGTAAAGGTAATGAGAGACTAAGATTATTTCCCTGTAATCGTAAAGGCAGTGAAACCAATGTCTGAAGGGGAAAAAAAATTCTCTAAGCAACTTTTGTCATGATTTAAAAAATCTCTTCCTTCTTTAAGAGTTTTCTCTTCCCCCAACAGCAGTTCCTGCGTAAACAGATAATAAAAGCCCATATAACGTCATGATTTCACCTGGAAAGTTTCCAGGTCAGAAGATTTAGAAACCCTGGGACAGCAAATGACTGTTTTACATTGACCTAAGTTGAAATGTCACAGGATAACAGGACTAAACATGTCCCAGGCCTCTCTGTGTATGTGCCATGATTAGGGGCAGCAAAAGGAATAGAATTCTCAAAATACAACTTTTTAATAGTAGTAGAATGAGTTGACTAAGAATGCTAGAGAAATAAGTAAACACACATTATTATCTGATCACCCAACTTGACTTATAACACTGGATCTAGCTGCAAAAATTTGAAACTGCCTGAGACCAAAAGTGTCATCAGTTAAATTGCAATTATAGTTTCTTTTGGCCTTAACCTTCAGGAGACTTTGCAGTACTCTTAAGCTCTGGACTTCCCGTGAAGACTGCCATCCTGATGAATTTCATCAGCGCCCTAACTGCCTTCCTGGGACTCTACATCGGCCTCTCGGTGTCTGCTGACCCGTGTGTCCAGGACTGGATCTTAACAGTCACTGCTGGGATGTTCTTATACTTATCCTTGGTGGAAATGGTAAGCTGCGGTGTTTCTCTTTTGTTCTTCTAAATACTGAAAATGTAAAACAGAAAAGGCAATACAGAGCAAAAATAAATATGGAGAAGAGAAGAAAGAATATACATAAAATATAAGGGACAAAGGAAATATTCAAGAAAGTAAATTGTGGGCAGATGGAATATAATGAGATGAAAAAAAGCATTTTTAGTGGATTTAAGTGGAAAAACTTTAATCTTTGTAATTTTCAAAAGTGCTCATCAGCTCCTTCTGTTCTAGCTTTGTATCTATGTGTTGCGTGCACCTCCACCTCACAGTTATGTTGAACAGCCAACTGTTTTATTTAGATAATGGGATATAGTTCCACTGGTTGAATTAAATAACTGTTGGACTTGATTAAGCTACCCTATTTTAAAAATAATTTTGTCTTTAAGTTTTAACTGTCAAAGGACTATCATGCTGGAGAAATGAGAACAAGAAGATAAGTAAAGTATTTGATCTCTAAACATGCAACATAGGAGTAGGTGTTTGGGCTAACAATTTTGGCCCTGCCCAATCTAGGTTGTTGGGAGCATTTGGAGAGTGAACCAGTGAATATGACATCTGTGTGTGTGTGTGTGTGTGTGTGTGTGTGTCTATGTCTCTCAGTCTTTCAAATAAATAAAAATATATAAAAAACAACATTTTCTAAAGAGGTCCTTGCTGACACTAATAATTCAGCCATCACTTTTTGTTCTCTATAATCTTACAAAGGAATTGGACCTGGGAAAATTAAGGTTGTTTTTTTTTTTTTAAAGGTTTATTTATTTGAAAGGCAGAGTTACAGAGAGAGAGGGAGAGGGAGAAACAGAAAGAGAGGTCTTTCATCTGGTGGTTCAGTCTCCAGATGGTCACAATGGCTGGAGCCAGGAGTCAGGAGCTTCTTCCGGATCTCCCACATTGGTGCAGGGACGCAAGTCCTTGGGCTATCTTCCTCTCCTTTCCCAGGCACATTAGCAGGAAGCTGGACTATAAGTGCAGTAACCAGGTCTTAAATCAGTGCCCATATGGGATGCTGGTGCCACAGGCAGTGGCTCTACTTGCTATACCATAGTGCCAGCCCCAAATCTCATGTTTTATACCTCATTAATTTTCATTTCTGTAAGATAAACCAGTCATTTTTTTAAGGTCTCCCTCTTTTGGACTTGTTAACAAGTTAAATGTCTGAAGGTAAAAGTCATGATGATTATACCTTCTTATAGAAAGGAGTAAAGGAAATAAAAATGAAATAACAAAATAAATACCTAAGACTGAAAAGAAATAAGAATAGAACTAAATTATGTTATTACCTCTGTCCTGGAGAAGAGAAAGTAAAATAAACAGTCTTGAAGGTAATGTGTGGAGCAGGTCCATGGATTTAGCCAGCACCACGCAGAATCCAGCTATTGTCCTGAAAGTAAGTGAAATATTTCATGAGGGGAAAAACAGGCAAGGCAGGAGCTTGCGCTGATACAATGAGAATAAGATTTATGATGCAGATTTCAAAAAAGAGACTCTCAAAGTAAACACTGCCATTTGATACCCTAGCATATGTGCTTCTGAGTTTCTGGTGGTTTTTCTTAATTCTTAGGAAACTCAAGTGGATGGGATTAACACCAAATACACTTCCATATCTAGAAATTTTCTTACGTATTACCTGGGATGCTCAGGGAATTCCCGAAGTTTGTTAACAAAGCTAAAAGTGAAATAAACGTTGCCCTCTTATCTGAGCCCATCTTCGAACCTAAGGTTGATGTTACAGAATCCTGAGATCCTTCCAATTAGAGAAACCTGGGTTTGTAACCCTTTATGGTTGCATGAACTCATTGTCCCCCACCACTGAGGAGCTACCTGTGTTTAAAATGTTGACAGATCATTCCTCAAAATTTACTCTTTAGCCTCCTGGTTTGCAGCTTTCTCTTTTAAATTCTTTTCTCTTTATGGGTCAGTTGGGGGCAATCACTGTATTCTTTGAGGTTTATCCTGTTTTTAACACAGACTGTACCCCTCCTCAAGCATAAAGGACATATATGATCAGAGAATACCTTTTCATTGCTATGTGGTCTCCTCTCCTAAAATTGATCTGGGAAGATTATCAAGCACCATTTGTCATGTGGAACCTTACACTACACTTGTCATTTCCCATTCAGTGGCTCTGTTCCTCATCTTGTTAAATAAGGCTAAGCAGTCGCTTCTAAGAAAGCAGTGTGGCTGGTGTCCTATGAGATTCTTGACTTTCTTGCAAATTGCTATTGGCCAGGGAAAACCCAGGATCCTGGCAAAAAGACAGGAAAGAAAATACCCCCAGTTTCCTGGGGCTGCTTCCTACAATCCAGGTCGCCTGCTCTCACGGCCTTCTAAGTAACTTCTAAACAAACACAGCTCTTTCACAGAGCAGCAAGTTTAACTCTTGCTGTCCTCTGGGGCTATGCCAAAGAAAATAGTCTGTCATTTAAGGAGAAGAAAATAAGTTTGCAAGATTCCATGAAACAGCAAAGAAAACAAATTTCTGCAACTAGAGGGCAAAGAGAAATGCAGCCATGTACTGATTCTTTACCAACTACTGCATATTTACCTTCTGAGCTGGATTAATGTGCAACAATGAACTAGGTGTTTGCTTGGTTTATGTGTTTGAGAGAAATTGGGTGTGTTTCTTAAAATTCCTAAAAAAAAAAAAAAAAGGGAATTAGGGCAGCAGTGAGGCCAATAGCAATGGGTCAACAAAGAAGAAGGTCTTCTCTAGGGAAAGCTGCCAGCCCTAATTCTCCAAAGCGGGACTGCCTTGTTCCAGGCACACGAACTCCCAGTAGTGCTGAGCAGTTTCTAAGGGAAGTTAAGAATGAGTGCAGCTCTGGGTGGCCAGGAGAAATCAATTCTGTTATAAAGATCAGTGTCCTAGCCTGGGTTTCCCCCAAAGCAGAGGCAAAAACAAAAGAGAGGGTGGAAGCAGTTCATGTGGGAGCTGATCCAAGGAGGGAACCACGTGAAAGGCAGCCGGAGGAATATGGAGAATGAAGCAATGTCCGTACAACAATACATTTGTGTTCAGTGCACCAACACTGTGGGGCTCCCTCACATGTGACCTTCTGAGGAGACCTAGGAAATAAGCCCCAGAACTGTTTATCTGGAAAATGAGAGGGGCTTCCTCTTTGGACTCCAGGCCCTACTGTTCCTAGCTAGTTCTATAAACATTATCCCTCACATTCACAACTCGTGCTTGACAGTGGTGTTCCTGTGGGGGTCCCATGACATCACATTAGAGAAGCCCAGGACACAAGAAGTGAGGCATTGAGCATGGGCCCGAAGCAGGGCTCTTTGTAAAACTAGTCAACGCATTCCCGGGACTGGTCTCTGCAGCAGGGACGGGGGTGAGGGATGGGGCTGAGAGACTATGAAGTAGCATGCGAGGGATGTCCATGAACAGCTGGCCCCTTTCGCCACTCAGATAGGCTCCTGCCTCCTCTACTTTTAGGTTCCACCTATCTCATAGTCCCTTTCATGGTGTTAGACTGCCTAAAGCTGCACAGAGACTTCACATGAAGCAGTAAGACAAGCACCAAACCCTGCTGGTGTTGAGGTTGTCATTGACAGGCATCATAACTGGCCTCCCACACCTAGTCTTGATTCTTTTCACCTCCAGGCAGCACTTTTGCTGACCTAGGCTTCTTTCCTGGCCGAGGGAACAAAGGGCTTTGCTGAGAAGTCCGCAGCTGTGTCCTAATCAGGCCATATTTCTTCTAATTGGCTGTTCACCATTGCCTCCCTGCATGGAGGCACCAAGAGATGCTCCAAGCAATACCCCAGTCTCTAGACACATTTCTTCTTGTCCTATGGGGCAGCAGAAGCCCTAACTCCTCACTGCTAATCTATAGCAATTATTGCTACCACTGTAGTGACTTGTTTGTTGTTGTTAGTTGATCTATTGGTATAAGGAGCCCTAAATGACCAGGTGGTAGTCATAGCTTCAAGCCCACTTGAAACTTTATTGTATTCCCTGGGGCACTGTCCCTAAGAATGATCAGTGATTGGACAGTGCCTAAATTTATAGGAATAGGAACCACAAATTTGACAACTGAAAAAACCAGCAACGACTAAATATCAGTGCTTTGTGATTTATTATTTGTTATGTCTTTTTTTTCTTTTCACTAGGTTCTTAATTTTCTGTTTATGTTCCTTCTTTTTGAGGTATAGTGACATTTTTAAAATATGAGAGGCATAGAGAGAGAGAATACATGCTTTCACCTGCTGGTTCACTTCCTGAATGCTCTTGACAGCCAGGGCCAGAGTAGTGCTAAATCTGGGAGCCCCAAACTCAGTCCCTATCTGCCATGTGAGCAGCAGGAGCTCAGTTACTTGAGCCACCATCAATACCCGCCAACACCTGCATTAGCAAGAAGCTTTCAACAGGAGCCGGAGCTAAGTAGCAAACCCAGGTACTTTGCTATGGTACACAGGTGTCTTAACTGGGAGGCCAATTGTCTACCTTTATCATTGATTTTAAATTACTCTTGTTTTCTAATATTAGCATTTATGCCTATAAATCAGCTGGGAAATGCAATATTATCAGATTCCTATGTCTTTTAATATGTTGAAGTTATAATTCTATTGATTTTAAAATACCATTGCATTCTCATGTAATTATTTTGTTTTTGACATATGGGTTATATAGAAGTATGTTGTCTAATCAATATTTGGAACCTTTTTAAATACTTGGTATTTAGCTTAATTCCTTTTTTGAACATATATTCTTTTATTTGAGTCCTTTGAAATTTTGGGGGTCTTATTTTTTTTTTTTTTTTTTTTTTTTTTGACAGGCAGAGTGGACAGTGAGAGAGAGAGACAGAGAGAAAGGTCTTCCTTTGCCGTTGGTTCACCCTCCAATGGCCGCCGCGGCCGGCGCGCTGCGGCCGGCGCACCGCGCTGATCCGATGGCAGGAGCCAGGAGCCAGGTGCTTTTCCTGGTCTCCCATGGGGTGCAGGGCCCAAGCACCTGGGCCATCCTCCACTGCACTCCCTGGCCACAGCAGAGGGCTGGCCTGGAAGAGGGGCAACCGGGACAGAATCCGGCGCCCCGACCGGGACTAGAACCCGGTGTGCCGGCGCCGCAAGGCGGAGGATTAGCCTAGTGAGCCGCGGCGCCGGCCTTGGGGGTCTTATTTTAAGACCCAGTGTTTTAAAGAGATATGGTCTATCTTGATAAATGTTCCCAAGTGCATCTGAAAAGTACAACAAGTTGGGTATAAGGTTTTGTGGATGTCATTTCTGTCAGGCTGATTGACAATGTTGTTCATATCTTCAGATATACTGATTTATTTCTCCACTTGTTTGATTTTAAAATATCCACATACATTGGGATTTTGCCTACTTCTTTAGCTGTGTCCACTTTGCTTCAGGCCATTAAAGCTATTATTTGATGCATACATATTAGAGGTTGTGATAGTCACTTTGGGTTAATTTATAATAAAAAATACCATGTAGTGGGGGCAGCTGGAACAAAAGAAATTTCTAGTGATTCTGGAGGCTGGGAAAGCCAAGATCCAAGTGCTGGCTGATTTGGTTCCTGGGGAAGGCTCTTCTTGATTTATGGACAGATATCTTCTTGTTATGTCCTCATATGATGATGATGATAATGATAGGGAAGAAGGGAGAACCCTCATGTCTCTTCTCATAAAGGCACTAATCCCACCATGAGGACTTGGCCCTCATAGCCCAATTACCCCCGAACACCTCATTTCCAAATACCTGCACGTTGGGAATTGGAAGTCCAGCATGTAATTGTGGGGAGACACAAGCATCCAGTTCTTAGCAGGATGGTCCTGTCTTTGCTGAACAGTTCTTTGTTTCTGGTAAAACTCCTTGTCTTGAAGTCTCAATTGTCTGAGGTTCACACAGTCACATCTGCTTTCCTGCTTACTGTTTGAACAGAACATATTCTCCATCCTTTACTCTTCTGCTTATCTTTTATAAAGTAATCAGTAGGGCCAGGATACAGCGTTTGAAGTGGCACCTAACAGGAACAGTGTCTAATACAATCAGAAATCCCTGTAATTACTAGGTTAATATCTAAATATGTTGTGTATGTTTTCTTATATGAAAGGTAGGGTAAAAGAGCTTAAATACATCAAAGCAAAATTCAGTTGGCCACTCCAACTTACATAAGAATACAGTCAACTCTCCATAGTCAAGGGTTCTACATCCATAAATTCAACAAACTACAAGTTAAAAGTATTCAGAAAAATAATTGTCTCTGTACTGAATATGTGCAGAATTTTCCTTGTCATTATTTCCTAAGCAGTAATGCAGTACAACAATGATAACAGCATTTGCATTGTACCAGGTGCCACAATTCCTCTAGAGATGATTTTTAAAATAAATGAGAAAATTGAGTAGATTAGAGGCAAACACTACTTATATAAGGGACTTGAGCGTCCATAGAGTTTCACATCTACCAGGGGTCGTGGAACTATTCCCCTGAGGGCGAGGACATGGAGAGATATCCCCAATTTCTGACCCTCTTCCTCTATCAACCTCCCTGTTACCACATAGTTTTCTAGATCTGTCACTTTCTTCCCTTAGCTTTTCTGGATACTCTTTTAAATTGGTAGCCAGATTTTTACCTAGAGCATGTTCCAGTTTCCAGGTAATCATCTTTGTACGAAAGGCAGAATAGAGAGTCTTTTGAATTTGGACTTATGTTCCTCTGCCTTTGAAACAAAAATGCAAAAATAGGGTCTGAGTGTCAAACCTAGTCGGTAAATAGGATCATCCGTTGTCCAGAGGAAGCGTCCATTGGTTTCTCTACACATTTTGCAGTACAGTAAGTAGAAGAGCTTCAAGGCAATGAATTGAGTGAAAAGCATATGAATTGACCAAAAGAACAGCCACCTTTTCAGCCAAGCTTTTCTCCTATTCTTAATCACATGACTGTAAAATTAAACTCAACTGGAATCCTGAACTTTTTAGGATATTGATCTTGTTTCCCCCACCCTGTCATTCTTTCTTATTGAATTCACTGAATTTGATTGTTTCTTAGAGAAATCCAGAGACGTCTAGTGCAATTCAGTCAATAGTGTTCCATCACTACGTTGGATTTGGTAAATGTGAGTCCTTTCTCCATCCTGATAACTAGTAAGTCATCCTTTCTTCAAAGGCCAGCACCTCGACTCAATCCCTTCAAACACTATCCATCCACAGGAAAGGGTTATTTTGTTTGAAAAAGACATATGAAGGAGCTTTTGAATACATCTTTGTTTTTAACAAATATTTTGCATTACTTGCTGTATCACAAGTCTGAGTACAATTGACATTTTAATACTCTTTTGCACAGAAAGAAATGATCAGCATTTAAAATCCATTTCAGCAGTAAAATTTAGTATAATTTAAAATCCACAATTATTTCTTCACAAAAGGAAGAAGCATGAATCACTCTTCCCACCAACTTGAAAGACTTCCATTCTCTTTCTGTAAAAGTCAGTCACACCGTATACTTAGAAAATGTCTACTGAGAAAATGATGAATAGTTTGATGAACTTTGAACTCTAATTTTAAAAAAATGATTACTAGAAGTATTTGCATTTTTCTGTGTCATGTGTCTCTTTTCTTGTATCTTCTCTCTCAAGCCATGCACAGGTACACATATATACACCCCTTCCAAAGTAATCATTTCTTAAAAAAATGCTAAAGCTGGCTGATAGGTGCCTTTGCTGAGCTGTACAATTAAGAATTTGTCGGCTGGCGCCGTGGCTCACTTGGCTAATCCTTTGCCTGCGGCGCTGGCACTCCGGGTTCTAGTCCCGGTTGGGGCGCTGGATTCTGTCCCAGTTGCTCCTCTTCCAGTCCAGCTCTCTGCTGTGGCCTGGGAGTGCAGTGGAGAATGGCCCAGGTCCTTGGGCCCTGCACCAGCATGGGAGATCAGGAAGAAGCACCTGGCTCCTGGCTTTGGATCAGCACAGTGCGCTGGCCGTGGCAGCCATTTGGGGGGTGAACCAACAGAAGGAAGACCTTTCTCTCTGTCTCTCTCTCACTGTCTAACTCTGCCTGTCTCTCACACACACACAGACACACACAAGAATTTGTCTGACTCCCTCTCCCAAGACAAAAATAGAGTAATGCATTGTTAACTACAAGTTAAATGCAGATAGCAGTTTGTCTCTGCTAATTATGAGTGACAATGATGTGATTTTTATCTTATGACTCAGAGTTCTCAAAAGATGAATTCTTGTTTATCTCCTGCTGTAAGCCGCTTTGTGAATTGTCTTGGAAAGAGACTTTTGGGAAGTTTTGGGCCCACAAGTTAGAAAAAGATTCTTCAGAGAAAACTTTAGTTTGGCTACCCTGCATACACCAATAGCTTTGGTCCTTGCTTTCCTGCTTGTTAAGGAAGATTAAAATGGCTATGTTTTGTTGAGCACTGCTACCAACTGAAAAAAAGCTAAATTTAAAACAGCACCAGTGTCTATGAGAACAAATCTCCCAATTTCAGGATATTTCTGGGTCAGCATAGTAATCTGTATTGAAGATCCTACAATTTACTAATCAAATACAATTATAAAATAGAACGCTCTTTGGCATCCCTATTTTCATTGCTGTCAAAGGGACAACCAAGAAAATGAATTTCAGGGGCTGGCATAGCACTGTAGATTAAGCCGCAACCTACAATGCTGGCATCCCACATTTTCCCAGATATTCCACTTCCAGTCCAGCTCCCTGCTAATGCTCCTGGGAAGGCAATCGAGGGTGGCACAAGTACTTTACCCCTGCCACCCATGTGGGAGACCTGGATAAAGTTCCTGGCTTCAGCCTGGCCCAACCCTGGCTGTGGCAGCCATTTATCAGCTTGAGTCTTATTTTTTTTCTCTCTCTCCCTCAGTAACTCTGCCTTTTAAATAAATAAATATTTTTTTTAAATAAAATGAATTCCAGAAAAGAAACGTAAAAATTTAAACAAAAAACATAGAATTTTCACACACAAACTTTTATTGAATTAAACTCTTGGTAGATTGTTGAAAAGAGTTGATACAGCATGTTGAAGCAAACACTTCAGAGCAAATTTTTGCTCTCCAGAATTCTGTAGAACGGGAACTCCTCCAGGGCCCTTTTGAGGTCTGACAGCTACTGAAACCTCGTCTCTGTGGATAGGCAGCCTCGGTCTCATTAGAGCTGGTAGGTCTCTGAGAGAGGAAACCCTAGACTTCCCTCCATCTTGCTTATTTCACATAAGCAAAAGAAGTTCAAAACAGACAACACTGTAGACTATTTGCTAAAAGGGGATCCGATCCTCCTGAAGTGGGCTATGTGGTGGTGATTAGTGAAGCGTGAGAGCTGAGTTTATGCTTTGGGACTTTGGGATCTAAACATAACTTCACGTTTTTCAGTGCAAAATAATGACAAAGAATCCTCATCATGCAGCAAATGATATCCTCGCACCAGCCCATAGACTCGCAGATCCAGCCTAAATACTGGTGGTTATTACACTCAGCTCAGAAGTTAAACAGTGAGTCGAAGCTAAGTTTTTCAAATATTGGAGTAGGTGGGTGTTTATTGTGGCAAAATATACATGACATAAACTTTACCATTTTACTCATTTTCAGGTGCGCAGTTCAGTGACATTAACGACATTTACTTTGTTGGGCAACCATCACCACTCCCCATTTCCAGAACTTTGTCGTCTTCTCACACTCTAGCTCTGTACCCATTCAACACTAACTTCTAATTCTCTCTCCTGTAGCCTCTGAGAGCCAATAGTTCATTTTCTGTCTCTATAAATTTAGCTACTACAGTTACTGTATATAAATGGAATTATAAAATGTATGTCATTTTATGTTTGGTTTATTTTTCCTGGCATAATGTTCTCAAGATCCATCGGTGTTACAGCATGTGTCAGAATTTCACACACTTTTAAAGACTGGATAATATTCCACTGTTGTGTATACTAATGTTTATCTGTTCAGCCATTGATGGGCATTTGGGTTGTTTGCACCTTTTGAAGTTAATTTTTATATATGGTATCAGGGAAAGGCCCAGCATCGTTCTTTTATATGTGAATAGCCCCCTCGCGCCCATTGCTTGTTGAAAGGACTGTCTTTCCTTATTGAATGATCTTGGGATTGTGTCAAAAATCAACTGAATACATGTAAAAGACTGTTTTCAGACTCTCTGTTCCACTCTCTTGGTTTATATTTAGGCCAGTACCACACTCATTTGATTACTGTTATTTTGCAGAAAATTTTGAAATGAGAAATTGTGAATCTCCTATTTTTCAAGATTTTTGTGGTTATTCAAAGTTCTTGATATTTCATGGATTTTAGGTTGGGTTTTTCTATTTCCACAAAAAAAGTCATTGGCATTTTTGATAGAAATTGCATTTTGCCTGTAGATCACTTTTGATAGCATTGATATATCTTAACAATACCACTTTACAATCTGTGAACTAGGATGCCCTGCCATTTATTTATTTATTTATTTATTTATTTTTGACAGGCAAAGTGGACAGTAAGAGAGAGAGAAAGGTCTCCCTTTGCCATTGGTTCACCCCCCCCAATGGCTGCTGTGGCTGGCGCCCTGCGGCTGGTGCACCGGGCTGATCCAAAGCCAGGAGCCAGGTGCTTCTTCTGGTCTCCCATGAGGGTGCAGGACCCAAGGACCTGGGCCATCCTCCACTGCCCTCCCTGGCCACAGCAGAGAGCTGGCCTGGAAGAGGGGCAACCGGGACAGAATCCGGCGCCCCAGCCGGGACTAGAACCCTGGGGTGCTGGCGCCACAGGCAGAGGATTAGCCTAGTGAGCCACAGCGCCAGCCGCCATTTATTTATATCTTTAATTTCTTTCAGCAGTGTTTTTTTATTTTCAGTGTACAAGTTTTTACCTCCTTGGTTAATGGTATTACTAAATACTTTATTCTTTTTGGTTCTATTGTAAATGGAAGTGTTTTCTATTTTGAGTTCATTATTTCTTTTGAGAAATGCAACTGATTTTTGTTTCCTTTTTTTGCTGACCTTGTGTGTTTCAACTTTGATGAATTTGTTTGGATTATGTTTTAACATCTTGGGGGTACCTAAAAGGTATAGGTAATACTTATTTAATGGATGAGTTTATTTCATAAGCAAGATTTTTAAAAATACAAATGTTATAATATTTTAAATAAATAAAGACATATTTACAAGTAAAAAGTTTTTCACATTAATCACACAAACCTTTTTGTCTTTTCTAACTCACCAGGAATAGAAATCAGAACTTAACCCCTCCATTGTCTACTTTGCTCCTGTTCTTTATTTTTAAATTGCATAAATAGAGAAACATGCATTGATGAGTATAAATGAATAAAATAAAACTCTACTGTCAAAGTTAAAAGGAATGATGTCCTTTTAAATTCTTTATACACATTTGTGTATTATACACATTTGGGGAGTACTGTGAAAACTCAAAAATGTACACAATGTGTAGCGAACTCTAAATTCTTGTACTCCATGAACAATTGATAATTGTGACTTTTCATTCACTAGAGTACCTCTCTTAGTATTTCATAAAGATTTTAATAATGTCTGCCAGATAAAATCTTGCTCATTTAGATAAGCGTAGTTGTTTCTAAATTTGGCCTTAAGTGTGTTAAGCAGGTGAGATTATTGCTATGAAGGAACAACGTATGTATGGCTGCATGTTTTTGACGATCTGCAAAAAAAGCAAAATGATCAAGTGATTGTCTTCATGTTGGAGCACTAATTCAACCAGTAAAATGCATGTGAGAACACAAACAAAGCAGTCTGTGTACTTTTAGAGGTTTAAAGACAAAACAATCTTCATAATTTATCAATTTTTTCAGCAAGTTGTGTTTTCATGAATGGCTTTTTTAGTAAATTTTCTTGGAGACAGTGCATGGATAAAGGGTTACATTGAATGTTAGATTTTGCAAAATCTGGATAGACTTTTGGTTGTCATTAAGAACCACATTCAATCTCTCCTCCTATCAAACTATTTAAGGACACCTCTGTATCTCTCTGATCATTTTTTTTAAAAAGATTTGTTTATTTATTTCACAGGCAGAGTTACAGAGAGAAAGGGGTGGGGGAGAGATCTTTCATCTACTGGTTCACTCCCCAAATGGCTGCAGTGGCAAGGGCTGTACCAGGCTGAAGCCAGGAGCCAGGAGTTTCTTCCAGGTCTCCCACGTTGGTGCAGGGGTTCAAGCACTTTGGTCATCCCCTACTGCTTTTCCAGGCACATTAGCAGGGAGCTGGATGAGAAGTTGAGGAGCTGGGACTCAAAGTGGCACCCATATGGGATGCTGGCATTGCAAACAAGAGGCTTTACCCACTATGCCACAATGCCAGCCCATCTCCGATGATTTTTATAAAACATATTTTTATAAAATTGTAAACAGTCATCAAAAGACTTCACATTATTAAGAGAAAAAGTAGTTGTATGTCTAATATAGTTGTATATATATGGATGAGCAAATATGCAAAAGTTTTTTTTTTTCATTTTTTTCTCTGCGTTTAACAATACGGAGGTCTCAGTAACTCTTCGTGGCAATGTTCAACATTTAAAAATAAAAAGTTAGGTATTTTGGTGGGAGAATACTGTGGAAAGTGCTTAGATTAAATCTTGTCCTGATTATAAATAGAAGGCATTTGACTTTAGACACCAAACACTCCAGTAACTGAAAATATGCTGTAGTTTCCCTTCTTTGTATGTAGCTCCTGCTAAGAGTACTTCTTTAATTTGTAATAGGGATAGATAATGTTCTTTGTTTTTCCTATACTGTCTACAATGGTCTCCACTAGCCACATATGGCTACTGAACACTTAAAGTGAAGCTAGTATGACTAGGAAATGGAGTTTTTAAAATGAATAAGCCTTATTGTTTAGAATAACTTTAGGTTCACAACAAAACTGACTTGGAAGCACAGAAAGTTTCCATGCACCCACCCTACTACATACAGTCACATGCCACACAGGGGTACATATATGCAATCCTTGAACCTACACTGACACATCATTACAACTCAAAGTCCATAGTTTACTGTTTAAGGCATAACGACACACACACACACACAGAGAAAGAGAGAGAGAGAGAGAGAGAGAGAGAGAGAGAGAGAGATGGACTCCATGCACTGGTACATTCCCCCTAATGACCACAGCATCCATGGCTGGGCCAAGCTGAATACAAGAGCCAAGAACTTCTTCTTGGTCTCCCACACAAGTGGCAGGGGCCCAAGCACTTGGACCATCATCGGTGCATTAGCAGGAAGCTAGATCAGAAGCTTCAGAAGCTAAGTAGCGGCCAGCGCCGCGGCTCACTAGACTAATGCTCCGCCTTGCGACGCTGGCACATTGGGTTCTAGTCCTGGTCGGGGCGCCAGATTCTGTCCCGGTTGCCCCTCTTTCAGGCCAGCTCTCTGCTGTGCTCAGGGAGTGCAGTGGAGGATGGCCCAAGTACTTGGGCCCTGCACCAAGGATAAGTACCTGGCTCCTGCCATCAGATCAGCGCGGTGCGCCGGCCGTAGCGCGCCAGCCGCAGCGGCCATTGGAGGGTGAACCAATGTCAAAGGAAGACCTTTCTCTCTGTCTCTCTCTCTCACTGTCCACTCTGCCTGTCAAAAAAAAAAAAAAAAAAAAAAAAAAAAAAAAAAAAAAAAAAAGCTGAGTATCCAGTACTTGAACTGATACTCCAATATGGGATAGTGGTGTCACAATGCTAGCCCCAACCCTATTAATTTTATTGCCTCCATAGTTTTGCCTTTTTTGTAACATTGTATAATTGTGAACATACTGGTTTTTTGCCTTTTCAGATTAGGTTATTTTACTCAGTAATATCACTTTAAGTTTCCTCTATGTCTTTTCATGGCTTGATAGCTCATTTCATTTTAGTGCTAAAGAATCTATTGTCTGAATGCACTGCAGTTTATCCACTGAGGACGTCTTGGTTGCTTCCCTATTTTAGCAGTTATGTATATAGCTGCTAGAAGCATCCATGTGCAGGTTTTGTGTGTACATAATGTTTCAGATCCTTTGGAGAAATACCAAGGAGCATGATTGTTGTATCATATGGTAAGAATAGGTTTAGTTTAGTAAGAAACTGACGAGCTGCCTCCCAAAGTAATTGTACCATTTTGCATTCCTACCAGTAATGAGAGTTCCTGCTGATCAGCGTCCTTACCAGCATTAGATGTTGCCAGTGCTCTTAATTTTGGTGATTCTCCTAGCTGTAAAGTGGCATCCCATTGTTGCTTTAATTTGTCATTCTCTAAAAATGCATAATGCTGGGCATGCTTCTGTGTGATTGCTTGCCATCTGGAAATCTTCTTTGGAGCAGTGTCTGTTAAGATATTTTGTCCATTTTTTAAATCCATTTAAAAAATCATTTTAGATGCCTTCCAAAGGTTTTTTCTTGTTAATGAATTTTAAAAACTTTTCTTGTGTATGTTGAGGAACAGTTACTTGTCAGTTCAGTTTGAGCAAATATTTTTTTTCCCACTCTGTTCCTTATCTTCACATTTTCTTGACATTGTCTTTCATCAGACAGAAGTTTGTAATCTTAATGAAGGCCATCTTATCTCTCTCTTCTTTCATGGATTATGTCTTTGGGGTTTTGTCTCCAAAGTCATTGAGTACCTTAAGTCACCAAGATCTCTATTGCAATCTTCTAGGAGGGTTAATGTCCATGGGGTCTATAGTTAATGTCCCCTCTTTCATTTATGACATGGCTTATTGATTGTATTGATCTTTTCAATGAACTAGCTTTGGTTTTAATAAATTTCTATATTAACTACCTATTTTTAATTTAATTTATCTCTGCTATAATTTTTATTTTCTTGTTTTACTTTGGATTAATTTGCTCTTGTTTTTCAGTTTTATAAGATGGAAGCAGAGAATAAAGAATTTTGCTCTTCTTTTCTCATACATGTGTTTAGTGCTATGAATTTCCCTTAAACAACCACTTTCACATCATCCCACAAATTTTGATAAATTATATTTTCACTTTCATTCAGTTTAAAACTTTTTTTTCATTTGTCTTGAAATTTCTTCCCTAACACATGTCATTTAGAAGTGTGTTGATTAATCTCGAAGTATTTTGGGATTTTGTAGCTTTAATTTCTAGTTTTATCCACGTGGTTGGGCATAGACATTGCATGGCTTCTGTTATTTTAAATTTGTTAAGGCGTGTCTTCTGGCCCAGAATGTGATCTGTCTTGGTAAATGTTCTATGTTAGTTGGGGAAGAATTTGTAAGCTGCTCTTTTTGGATGAAATAGTCTAGAAATCTCAGTTATGTACAGTTGCTGCTAAATTCAATTATGTCTTTATTTGGAGGTTCTAGCAGGGGAGTGCAGCTACTCATAAACCTTGATTGAAGAGTGGCCCACATCTAGTGGGGAAGGTTGCACTCTTTGTACATGCAGTTTTCAAAAGGATGTGTATGAAGTGGTGACACTTGCATGGCAATCTGATCAGCCGAGTGAACCCTGGCAGTCACTTGGGGGACAAATGTCCCAGTCAGATTGCCCTCACCTCCTCAACCATGTTTTTATAGATTTTCTGCCCACTGGATCTGTCCATTTCTGATAAAGGGGCATTAAAAATTCTAACTCTAATAGTAGATTGAATAATTTCTCCTGATAGTTCTACCAGTCTTTGCCTTATATATTTTGATGTTCTGCTGTTATGCTCATACATGTTAAGGACTTCATATCTTCCTGTGATAATGATTCCTTTATCATTAATCCCTTATCATTTATCCCTGATAACTTCTCTGGTTCTGAGTCTTCTCTGAAATTTCCTATAGCTACTACCACTTTTTTTTTTTTTTTTTTTGATTGCTGCTAGTGTAGTATCTCTTTCTTTTTTAAAGACTTATTTATTTTGAAAATCAGAGTTACAGAGAGAGAGGGAGAGACACCGAGAGAGATCTTCCATCTGCTGATTTACTCCCCAGATGGCTGCAACAGCCAGCAGTGGGCCAGACCAAAGCCAGGAACCAGGTGCTTCCTCCAGGTCTCCCGCATGCCTGTCAGGGGCCCAGGTACATGGGCCATCAACCACTGATTTCCCAGGCCATTAGCAGAGAGCCGAATCAGAAGTGGAGCAGCAGTGACACGAACAGGCCCCCATATGGTATTCCAGCATCATAGGTATGAGAGCACCCTCTGGCTGAGTCTCCGGAGTTTTTAACTGCCAAGAGTTGTCCATAATGGGCTTCCACAATCTATTGCAGTCGGCTTGCCTACCCTGGTGTTGGTTCCAGTGGAGCTGTCTACTGCTGGACTTCTGCTGTGGTGTGATTCTCTGAATCCACCTGCTGTCGCTCCAATTTCTGTAGCAGTGGTGTGCTCTATGATCTCCCTTCCTTGGGTTGTCTAAGAACTAAGAATGACAAGTGCTAAGCTCCTTATATGCTGGATTGGAAATCAGAAGTCCTTGATAATCAACTTTAAAGTGTACAGTTTTTGTATGCAAATAGGTAATTACAAATTTGCAAACCAAATGGTGATTTGCTTCCATTTTGTTCTTAGATGTGTGCCTTTTGCAAGGACAAATTAAACCATTTTAAGCCTGGAGAGTGAGTGCCCCTCCAGACATTAAGCATAATAATAACATTTCTCACAAGGCATTTCTGCTGGCAGCAAATAGGTTTTCTCCATTTTGTTTTTGTTTTCTAGGAAAGTATTTCACCTTTATTTTGAAGTATGATTGTACAGGGTATAGAATTCTAGGGTGTTTCTCTCTCTCTCTCTCTCTCTCTCTCTCTCTCTCAACTTTACATGTTTCCCTCTACCCTCTTCTGAGTTTTCTTCATCACATTTCTTAGAGAGAAAGATGGTTCTGCTTATCAAGTGCTTCAGGGTACATAACTGGTTTTGGACCCCTCTTGTAAAGAAGATGCTGTAAATCAGTTGTCAAGGGAACTTTATAAATGGACAACCACTTCTGAATGATGCCAAAGCTATCCATTCCTGAGAGAAACATATTTTAAATGCAGCTTTATCTTCATAGAAACATCACCAGATGTATTCCATAAATTAATATTGAAATTCTGTATTTAGATTATAACTTTTTAATAATGAAAAGTCTTGGACCTCTTTATCCTAGAAGCATTGGTGCTGATCTTGGGTATGTACATGTATGAATCATGAATGAAGGTAAATATTGAACTCTGTAGTGATGGATCTTGAATAACATCAACAAGAAACAAGTTTCAGACTCCAAGTGGAAGTGGACAGAGCAGGTTTTGATTAACACAAGGATCTGAAGCTCAGACATGCAAGAGATTGTGATGAAGAATATGTTTCAGGAGAGGTCTGATCCATCCAGCTTTGAACCGAGTCTTCCCTCGTGTGTAATTACCACCTAGTATCTGACACTCCTACAGATCTACTTTCTTTCATGGTGTGTGTTGGTTTTCTACATAAGCAATCATTTCAAAGCTTCAGCTTGACTGGGAACTCAGTTAAGGGGACTGACTCAAGTTTAAAATATGAAGTGCATCTTACTTTCTGAAATGTTCAGAAATCTCACTTAGCAGTTAATCATCATGACTACATCTCAAATAATACATAGGACTTACAGACACCATTATCTGTGGTCAAGTCATGAGCAGCATGTATACTCTAGTGCATTTGAAGCAATGTGTTACTGTATCTTGTTTCAAAATTAAAAAAAAAATAGTAAGCTAAAGGAATGCATTTTAGGTAAAGTTTTTTTTTTCCAGAAAACTACAACTCCTTTACTGTCAGTTTGCATCCACGGAGTTGTATCTCATGCTAAACATGGCGCTACAAACAACTAAGTTATTTTTGTAATTCAAGGTTTCCAAGTTCTAGCTGAAATCTAAAGAATAAGACTTTTGCTGTCTAGGCAAGGCTCTTTTGCCAAAATTTCTTCTCTTCTCCTATTCCTTTACTTCAGTGTTAGTACCCTGTACTCTATCCATCATTCACCTCATCTAGTCTCAGGGTGTAAATCAAGGTATGAAAAATTCCTTAATAACAGAATTTAGCTGTCCTAAAGGAAAGGAGAATATTTCTCTCTTGAAAGACAGAGGAGAGATGATGGAATTTCAGCTCTTGTCTGGAAGTTTGAAAAAAGGAAAAACAAAATACATTCTCGTGAAAATGGTTTCATATGATCCTTTATTTTCCTGGAAAATTTATTGGCTGAAATGGTAAAAAAAAAATGAGTAGATTTCAGAGGAGGTGAAAAACTGTAATCAGATATGGTTTGAGCTTTCATATTGTATTTGTATCTTTTGGATAGGACTACGGTATATAAGTACATATGAGGGTCTTCAAAAGGTTCATGGAAAATGAAAGTAAAGTTTTTTGGTGCAAAAAATATTTAAGATGCATGCATAGTATTTTATTCATATACTTTTTGAAGCCTGTTTATAGACATGGATTTCAATTTTTTTCTACCAAAATAAGCTTCTTTTAATCCCATTTTCCATGAACTTTTTGAAATACTTTTTTTTTTTTTTTTTTTTTGACAGGCAGAGTGGACAATGAGAGAGAGAGACAGAGAGAAAGGTCTTCCTTTGCCGTTGGTTCACCCTCCAATGGCCGCTGCGGCCGGCGCACCGCGCTGATCCGATGGCAGGAGCCAGGTGCTTATCCTGGTCTCCCATGGGGTGCAGGGCCCAAGTACTTGGCCATCCTCCACTGCACTCCCTGGCCACAGCAGAGAGCTGGCCTGGAAGAGGGGCAACTGGGACAGAATCTGGCGCCCCGACCGGGACTAGAACCCAGTGTGCCGGCACCGCAAGGCGGAGGATTAGGCTAGTGAGCCGCGGTGCTGGCCTGAAATACTCTTGAATTCAAAAGTTATTACAAGTCATATGTTCATCCATAATCATGCTGAACAGATTCAAGTATTGTCTCAAAAGCAAGTGTAGCTGGGTTTTCACTAAATAAAACAGCACACACACACACACAGACACACACAAGCACGCACATGGAATATTGAGATCGGCTACTCAGATGAAAATTAAAGCTTCCATTTTGGGTTGACCATCTCCTTAAACCTTTGTAAAATGTTGATTTTTATTTTTTGGGCATAAGCAAAAGACTTACAAAGCCTGATTCTATAGTTTTGTTTTTTAATGTATATTGTCTGTCTTAAAAATCAAAGAATCAAAACTGTGACATCTCTTATGAGAAAGGCAGCATGCTATCTATATTTTATATCATGTATCTTTGTCATATTTTCATCACATGCAGTGATAATTTATGCCTAATAAGACAATCTTAGCACGAGAACTTGCCTTTCTTTCTAGTTCAATGGAAAGGTGTTGGTTAAAATCTGATGGATTTCAGACAGACAGGGTCTTTGTAAATGCACATGAGCCCACTACAGCAATGAGCTGACCTAGTTTCTTGTCCTCATTCTGATATCATTTCGATGAGCAATCTCCAAAAAGTTCATGAAAAATGAATATTATGAAAAAACTGTGGATTTCAAAAATTTTTCACCAACATTCATGAACTTTGTGAAATTCCATTGTATGTGTTTGTGGGTGAGTTGGACAAAGCTAATATTTTTTCTCCTGTAGGATTATGAGGAGTAAGGGGGAGGAGCTTTGAATATAAGAAAAGCGTGATAAATAGATGTGCCTAAAAAGCAAATAAAGTAAACATTGCCTAAGATTTTGTAGCTAGAGCAACTGAAGAGAGCTTGAGAGAAAGATGAGTGATTAAAGCACATCCAAATGAATAGCAAGTGATACCAATAACTGTGACTAAAAGAAAAAGCAAGCCTGTTCATATCTCCACATTGTACTCTGTGTGAATGCTACCCTTGGAGGTGTGAAATACTCAGGGGCGCTTTCTTGTGGAAGATGCCATCTGCACCCTCTAAATAAAGAATTCTTGGGTTTCTTGCTTGGAGTAGGGTCACTGGCTCACCTGCTCTTATAAGCACATATATCAAATTCTTTGAGGTGTTAGACACTGTAAGGAAGCAGTAAATTTAGGCTAATGAGAAAAATGATAGATTGAATAATTATTTTTAAAATTGCAGCATTTTTTAGTTTAGTCCAGATAGAAACTACTTGAGATTTTGCTGTCATTTTCAGCACACTAATTCCAGCTCCATGATTTTGTATCTAAAACTTTTGGGCTATCATATCTGTCCTAATCAAGAATCTACTTCTCCCCAGCTGGAGGTCCTGAGTGGAAATTTGAGTCAAAGATGGAAATTCAAAATTGAGCTTTCTAAAATGTAGGTTATTAGGCCATTGTTGTGGGCATAACGGGTTAAGCTACTGCCTGGCTACTCTGCTTCTTGTCCAGCTCTCTGCTAATACACTTGGGAAAGTAGTGGAAGATGGCCCAAGTACTTGGCCCCCTGCCAGCCTGGCTCAAACATGGCTGTTGTGGCCATTCAGGGAGTGAACCAACAGATGAAAGGTCTCTTTCTCTCTCTTGTCTCTGTGTCTTTCTCTCTCTCTTCCCTCTTTCTCTCTGTCTCCCTCCCCCACCTCTCTTTCCCTCTATTTCTTTTCTTTTTAATTAACTAAATAATTTTAAAATGTAGGTTCATTAGGACATGATGATTTGAAAATTCATAACAGATTCTATGTATTGAACCAGAACCATTTTCTCTTCCATACATCTATCCTATTAGAAATATTTTTTTCTATAATAATCCACTGAAAACAATCATGATGGTTCATGATTCATACTTTGTCTATCTTTGCCAAGAAAATGTCTCCACAGCCATTCTTTTATCAAAGACAAACAACAGGTAGGGACTGTGGCGATATGACATGCTGTTAATTCTACCAGAACTTGTAAATGACAATGTTCTTGTTTGAAAAATGAGAGGAAAATATCCAATGTCTTATCCCTTGTTTAGAAATGAAATTAACCAACACGTGAGCCTCCGAGTGACCACAGCTTATTAAGGCAGAAAGAAATTACCTATATTGTCTCACCCAGGAGTAAACCATTAAAAACTTCTTACCAAGTTATTAATAATCAAAGGTATTGGGAAAGGAATTTAAATTGGCAAACAAAAAAGCAGTCTGCACCCTAATGTTTATTGCAGCACAATTCACTATAGCCAAGACCTGGAACCAACCTAAATGCCCATCAACGGTAGACTGGATAAAGAAATTATGGGATATGTACTCTTTAGAATACTATACCACAGTAAGAAACAATGAAATCCAGTAATTTGCAACAAAATGGAGGAATCTGGAACACATCATGCTGAGTGAAATAAGCCAGTCCCAAAGGGACAAATACCATATGTTCTCCCTGATCGGTGACAACTGACTGAACACCAAAAAGGAAACCTCCTGAAGTGAAATGGACACTATGAGAAACGGTGACTTGATCAGCATAGCCCTGACTGTTAATGAACAACTTAATACATTATCCCTCTTAGTAGTTTTTTTTTGTCTGTTCTACTTAATATGACTGGTTTAATTCTGTAATTAATACACAGTTATTCTTAAGTGTTGAAATTTAACTGAAATGTGATCCCTGTTAAACATAAGAGTGGGAATAAGAGAGGGAAGAGATGTACAATTTGGGACATGCTCAAGCTGACTTGCCCCAAATGGTAGAGTTAGAAACACCAGGGGATTCCAATTCAATCCCATCAAGGTGGCATGTACCAATGCCATCTCACTAGTCCAAGTGATCAATTTCAGTTCACAGTTGGTCATAATGAAAGGACTAAGAGTCAAAGGGACCACATAAACAAGTCTAGTACCTGCTGATACTAACCGATAGAATAAATAAAGGGGAGAGTGATCCAACATGGGAAGCGAGATACTCAGCAGACTCATAGAATGGCAGATGTCCTAAACAGCACTCTAGCCTCAGAATCAGCCCTAAAGGCATTCGGATCTGGCTGAAAAGCCCATGAGAGTATTTCAGGCATGGAAAGCCAAGACACTCTGGCAAAAAAAAAAAAAAAAAAAAAAACAAAACTCTGTGAGCGAGATCCCAGTGGAAAGAACAGGTCTTCAAAGAAGGAGGTACCTTTCTCTGAAGGGAGGAGAGAACCTCCACTTTGACTATGACCTTGTCTAAACAAGATAAGAGTCGGAGAATTCAAAAGGCTTCCATAGCCTTGGAAACTCATGACTGGAGCATAGGGAGATTACTGATGCCATAAACAGGAGTGTCAATTTGTAAAGTCAACAACAGGAGTCACTGTGCACTTACTCCTCATGTAGGATCTCTGTCCTTAATGTGCTGTACATTGAGATTTAATGCTATAACGAGTACTCAAACAGTATATTTCACTTTGTGTTTCTATGGGGGTGCAAACTGTTGAAATCTTTACTTAATGTATACTAAACTGATCTTCTGTAAAAAAAAAAAAAAAGAAATTATCAATTCCCAACTTGACTCTCACTGGGATTAAACATGACAATAGGTCTGATCTGATTTCATCAACATTTAAAAAATTATCTATTATTTTTCACTTTATGCTTCTGTGTGGGAGCAAACTGTTGAAATCTTTACTTAATGTATGCTAAACTGATCTTCTGTATATAAAGAGAATCGAAAATGAATCTTGATGTGAATGGAAGGGGAGAAGGAGTGGGAAAGGGGAGGGTTGCAGGTAGGAGGGATGTTATGGGGGGGAAGCCATTGTAATCCATAAGCCATACTTTGGAAATTTATATTCATTAAATAAAAGTTAAAAAAAAAACAAAGGTATTGGGAAAGTCCAATGCATGTATCTTGTTAATCCTCCAAAAGTACCATCAAATGCAAGGTCTTTGAGAACAAATACTATCCCTTCCCCACACAGATAAACTTTAATATAACTTAGAATGCTGCCAAGTCCACTGTGGATGTTGGATTAGCATCAAGATATTAGGAACCAAAACAGTTTTATTAATAGAATGACAGATGTTCATTCACTAAATAAAAAACAGGGAAAGTCTATCATAAACCCATTGTCAACTATATAAACAACTTGCTATAATTATATCCAATTTAAATATTAGAGCAATTATACATATATAATATATAAAATATAAAATGTTGCAACTTCCTTTTGCTAAGTCATTTTACTACACAATTAAAAACAAGATATATTTATCCATATTTTATTGATTTTTCAAAATCATTTTTTATTTACAATTCAGATTGGTGAACTGTGCGGGGTTTGTGTAAACGAGCATGTTTATGCATGGCATAAAAAGGTGTGATTTGTTTGGGGCCGTCCATCCAGGACAGCAGTCTGCATCCTGCTTTGCCTCTAGTCCACTGTTCCACGCTGGGTGTGAGACAGTAACCCCAGCCTTCGTCCCATCATGCTAACTCATGCAAAGGAAGAAATGCCCACTCCCGGCATACCCATATAACCACACTCAGGATACTCCTTTGCCACAAGCATCTGAAAATGTGTCCACTGGTTTTCTCATTGCCATAAGTCTAAAGTCCTTGAATATTTGACATGTTTAATATTTTATTTGGTAGATAAGATAATCCTGTAGTTCTTGACCAGAGGTGACTTGTATCCTTCAGAAGACATTCGATAATGTCTGAGGACATGTGTGGTTGTCATGACAAGGAGCAGGGGTACAGTTAGCACCTGGTAGAATCCACAGATACGAGTGAACATCCCAGGATACACAGGAGACAACCTGCTGCAAAGAATTTTCTGGCTTGAAATGTAAATACTGTGAAGCTTGAACCAATCCATGTCTACCTGAGCTGCACTTTTACAGAAATGACTATTGCAAAAAGATACTCATGGTGACCTTGTCTGTGTGAAGGATTGGAAGTACTATGAGATAAGAACACACTGTAGCACTTCAGCTAGGGACTTGTTAAATGGTCTTAAGGCATTTCACACACAAGCAATGCTTTCCACTTGTCTCTCCCAGAGTAAAATAGAGTTGGAAGAAATGATGTCTTTATTCTTCTAAAGGTCAGAAGGACCTTGATTATCTCTTTGAAAAGAAAATTTATACTCATGGACAAGGCTATTCAAACTGTTTGTGGAAAATGGAATAAAAAGATAATTTTATGTTGCTGTAAAAAAATTTAAATCCAGGAACAGTTTTTTTTTTTTCATAATGCAAAGGTTTCATGAACCTTTTGAAGATCCTGCATATGCCTTGCAGCAGCTAGTCATTTAGTGGTTCCTAAAGCTAATAGAAGAGTAAAAAATGATACCTCTTATGTATTATTCTTTCACATTTAAGCATTCTTCTGGAAACAAAAGAATTGGGTCTCAGTTGATAGCTATGTCATTGTAAGACTTCTGCCAATACCAGGATACTTGTAACCACACTCAAATGCCTTAACTTGAGCTTATATTCCAAAATTGTGGTCAGAATAGGTATTAAGCATTTTGTAACTGTTTGGGGAATTTTAAAGGTTATTAAGTTCTGAATAACACACTCATGTTTTCCCACCAAGCTTTTCCCAGCAGTTGAATATATCTGGATCTTATTCTGGTTTTTTATTCTTTTTTTAGCTTCCTGAAATGACTCATGTTCAAACACGACGACCCTGGATGATGTTTCTCTTCCAGAACTTGGGATTGATCTTAGGTTGGCTTTCTCTCTTCCTCTTGGCTATATATGAACAAAATATTAAAATATAAGTGAGGATTCTCAAAATCCTGACAAAATGAATTTTTACAGTATCATTACTTTACTTTGGTTGTATTCTACTGATTTGTAAGTTTTTTTTATCTTAGTTATAGTATGTATCTTTTAGCTCATTAACTTATTAATTTAATAATGCAATTTTGGTTTTAGAAATATATCAAAGTCAGGCTATTCATAATTGAGATTTTGTGTTTTCAGCAACTTTATGGAATGTATGCTTTTTTTAGTAATTAGTAAATTCTGAATTAATTCTAATGACTTAAAAATATTGTTTTTGTAAGACAGATTGTTTGTTGTGTTTGAAATGAACAGATGCTGGTGGAGATAAAATCAGCTGCAACTTCTTTGATGTCAGTAATATACTTTTTTCTGTGAGATTATAAAGCATAAGCAAAGTAAATTACTAACAAATGCAATAAAGTTTAGTTGAATGTGGTGGTTCGTGTTCCCTTCTGTTCTGGAATGTCAGATTTTAATCCATCTCTTACAAAACCAGTGCAGTGTAGTTAACCTGCAGGCATTGCCCACTGGTTCAAGTGTGCTCATGAATAAGCAATGCTAGGAAGTCTAAAGATTACACATCAGCATTCTTGGTATCAGTCATCACACACAAAAACTTCTGGTCCAGGCCAGGAGAACTGGAACCAAAACACGAAGTTCAAAATTTTTTTAAATTGAGTCAAGCAGAAGATTAATGACTAAATGCTCACAGGTTATGTGACAGAGATTATTTGCCTAATAAATGAATATAATATTACTGAATAGTGAAATACATTTTGTGGTTTTTTTTTTCCCTGAGGAAACACAGAACCGTAAACAGGATTCAGAAGATAAACTTGTGAAATGAACAAGCAACATGAGTGATAACCTAGCTAAATCGTTCAGTTAGAAAATAACCTTGAGTTTAGTGATTTTCTTCTAGAAAATGGATGCCTATTCATTTTCTTGAACAGTTTTTACGATGTATCTTGACATGGGGAAAAGTTCGTTTTACTGCTAACTCCTTTCACAATGCTCAGCCAGACAGACACATTTGTCTTGTCTCTTACTCACCAATAGGTTGATTCTCTTTGCATGATCATTTTCAACCACGTTTCTCTGATTTCAAAATGAGACGGATTTCTTCTCCAGGTATCTTTAGAGCTTGATTTAAGAGTGCACCCATGTGTAGTGAAATAGTATTCACATAATGCATAACAGGATCAACTGGAAGGCTTGTCTCTGGCAAACACGTGTTGTCAGGATCCAACTCTGGAGTTTCTGATTCTGTGGCTCTAGGTAAAGCTTGGGGCTATGATTTTAAACAACTTCCAGGTGATGCGGATGCTGCTTCACCGCTCAGAGCATCACTGGTGTCCTAGAAGTCACGTGGACTTGACTTCAAGAAAGAGTGGGTTCACAACTCTGTTCTCTTAGAGATCTGTGCTTGGGAGTGAGTTGGTCACACTCCTTCAAGCCTCGTGCTAGATGTGAGTTCCAAAGCTGAAGCTCCCATCTCTTTGTCCCCTTGCCTTGTAGCATCGAATCAGTTCCAGAAGTTACTGTATAAGGAGTCCCTAGATGGGTAGTACTTTTGATTCATATTTGCCCTGTAAGGTGAGTAGATTCAACACAGCATTTTGTCCTTCTTTTGTTAGAGAAAAAAATTGTGGACAAACAAAAACTCCTTTGTTCAAAGTAGCACAATGGTGTAGAAGTCTCATTCAAGAAGTCCCTGGCACTGGCTGTGTTGGGGTTTCTACAACTAGGTCCTGATTTTGATATTAGGCCTTAATTTATGCCAGCTTAATTAGGAAAGCTCTGACAGATGACTTTGCTCCAAGATCACATTTAGAGAGGTTTCGAGCTGGCTAAATTAAAATTTTTGCTGTGAGCTGCTCCATCTATAACCTTCCATTTAGAGGCTAATTCAGTCCTCTGGAAAGGTTGGGAATAGGATATAGAGGGGCTTTAAGGGAGCTGGCTGTTGGAAGGATTTAGAGGAACATTCCCCAGTGATTCTTGCGCAAGCCTGTCACTAATGTGCCCTGACCTAACCATCCAGAGGTCACTTGCAGGAGGCACCCGGAGGGTAGTGTGATCAAGTGGCTCCTGGGAGCACCTTTCTAAGATCATCATTTCAATACTCTGGTTTCTCTTCAGATTGTATAAATCTTTCACCTTTCACTAAGATCATAATTTCCCCTCTTCTCTATCTTATCATTGACTTTTTGCTAATTCGTATTGAGTTCCAGACAGTCAACCAATAGCCTGAGAGGAACCTCCAGCCACAAGCATTCTTAGAATTGCTAGAAAAATCTATATTCCTCAGAATTGAGTGGTAGTAATAAGGAGATGATGACAACTATTTGTCTTCTAAATATGGGCTGAGTCTAAATTTGGAATGGCTGAACATGGTCATCCCTTTAACTGTCTTAGTTTTGTTTCTCACCGATCTTTGTGGGTGAATGGCATTTTCCTTGAAACCAGATTTCTTAATGGTAAAAGTATTTCTGTCTCCTAGGCCTAAATTTAGGATTACACTGTTTTCTACCTACCTGGCAACTTGTTTTTTCATCATTGAACAAGAAATATTAATGAGGAAAAATCCAAGAGCAAATTGTAACAGAAATCTGATGTGAATATTCATAATGCACTGACAGTCATTTTGAGGGAACAGGGATTTGAAGATTGTGGCTGTGATGCTGTGTACAGGACCTGGGAAGATGGTGCCATTGCTACACGCTCCACAGCAGCGGAGTCCAGTATGGCTGGGCCCATGAACTGTGGCCAGCACCAGCTTCCTACAACCTGTATTTGAAGGGGAGACTTTGCCTCCACTTATGAAATACACCTTGCAGGTATTGCGTGTTTACAACTTCCTTTCCTCTCCCACCAGACTAATCAGGTTTAGGCTCTTTTGTGGGCATTAAAATTTAGGCATGAAGGAGGTTTGATTGGTACAGAGGTACAGTTGCATTAGGAGGGTTAAATTTTGATGTTAAACAGCTTAGTAGAATAATTCTGGTTGACAACTAGCTGTGCATTTCAAAGTAGCTGGTAGAAAAGATTTTGAATGTTCCCAGTATGTGGAAGTGATACATGTTTCAGGTGATAGATACGCCAATTACTCTAATTCAATCATTACACATTGTAGGTGCCAAAATGTCACCCTGTACCCCATAAATATGTGTAATTATTGTGTGTCAATTAAAAATTAGAATTCAGGCTCTAAAATGGAATGTTGGCTTCAATCACAGCTATGCTACTTAATAGCTTGTAATTCTTTGAACAATAATTTCTTGCGTAAAACCATGCTAAAAATAGATCCCACCTCATAGGTTTGCGATGAGGTCAAGATGGAATACTGTTCAAGAAGCTGTTAGCTCAGTGCCTGGAAAATGCTAATAGCTCAATAAATGTTTAGTCATCACTGTATCACCACTGGTATCCCTTTCTTTCATCACAGCTTTGTGGTTTGATGCTCAGTGCTGTACCTTTCATGAATAAAATGTCTTTTCTTGGTGGAGAAGGAGGATCAAACCTTTTATGTGTCTGCAATCCCATGTGGAGCCCGCACACCAGGCCTCACCAGCCCTCAGAGCTGTCCTGCATGTTCTCCACCCTGACTCACTTTCAGAGTGGGAGAGGTGGCCTCTCTGGTTTGTTCCTTTCGGCCCATCCTTCCTGGAACAGGCTCTGTCCACAAGTCGTAATGCTTACTCAGTGCAAGTCCCTCTCTCTTATTCTTTCTCTCTCACAAGTGAAAACCTGTTATGTTCCACTCCAGTTACACTTCTAAGGTTGATAATAGAATCTGATCCAGAGGAACCTGTCTGAGGTCATGGTCATTGTCATGGCTTGATTTTAACTCAAGGGAGAACAAAAGGTGATCTGAACAATTCCCCCGGGAAGCAATGCACCTGCTGAGGAGATGAAAGGTGCTCAGAAAGAGTCTTCCCCATCAAGGTCAAGAAGGTGTCGACTTGCTGGAGACCTAGCCTGCTTCAGCAGGACCAGTGCCCTCTGACTGGGGCACACACAGCCTGCTCGCCCAGGGAAGACATTATCAACAGCCCAAGAGAGGAATGAAATTCTGACACATGCTGTGACATGGAGGAACCCTGAAGACACTGTGCTTTGTGCAAAAAATAAAAAAAAAGATACAAAGGACAAGTGGTGCATGATTTCATCTCTATGAGGTATCAAGAGTAGTCAAATTGCTGGACGTAAAAAATAGACGGACAGTTGTCAGAGACGGCAGGAAGAAGGAATGGGGAGTCCGTGTTTAATGGGTGCAGTGTATCCATTTGAGAAGATGAGAAGCTCTTGGCCCAGATGGGGGTGATGCTTGCACAGCAATGGAAATGTACTTAACACCACTGAACTGTGAATTTTAAAATGGCTCAAATGGTAAATGTTACTTCAAAAACTAAAAGCAAATGTGGGCCGGTGCCGCGGCTCACTAGGCTAATCCTCTGCCTAGCGGCGCTGGCACACTGGGTTCTAGTCCCGGTCAGGGTGCCGGATTCTGTCCTGGTTGCCCCTCTTCCAGGCCAGCTCTCTGCTGTGGCCAGGGAGTGCAGTGGAGGAGGGCCCAAGTACTTGGGCCCTGCACCCCATGGGAGACCAGGAGAAGCACCTGGCTCCTGGCTTCGGATTAGCGCGGTGCGCCAGCCGCAGCGCGGCCATTGGAGGGTGAACCAACAGCAAAGGAAGACCTTTCTCTCTATCTCTCTCTCTCTCACTGTCCACTCTGCCTGTCAAAAAAAAAAAAAAAAAAAAAAAAGTGTTCTTTGCAAACACCCACCAAAACTGGAGTAGCTATATTACATTCAGATGAAGTAAATATGAGAGTAAGGAAAATGATCAAGGATGAAGAGGGACATTACATAATGATTCAGGAATCATTTATCCAAGACATAACAATTATTTTCTTAAGATATATTTATTTACTTGAAATTCAGAATTACACAGAGAGAGGAAAGAGACACAGAGAGAGCTTCTATCTGCTGGTTCACTCCCCAGATGGCTGCACCAGCTAGGGCTGAACCGAGCCAGAGCCAGGCCAGAATCAGGAGCCAGGAGATTCATCCAGGCCTCCCATGTGGTTAGCAGGGGTCCAGACACTTGGGCCATCCTCCACTGCCTTTCCCCGACATATTAGCACAGAGCTGGATGAGAAGTGGAACAACCATATGGGATTGTGCTATTGCAGGTGGCAGCATAGCCCATTACATACAATGCTGGTCCGGGCATAATAATTCTTAGTGTGTTTGTGCCTACCAACAGAGTGACAAAATATGTAAGGCAAAATATAATAGAACTACAATGAGAGATAGATTAATCTATTATCACAGTTAAATATTTCAGCTGCCCTCTATCAATAGATGGAAGGAAGAAAATAAAATCCCAATTGACAGATCCAGCAGACCAGGAAAGACATAGCTGAATGGAAAAGCACCATCAATCAACTATTCGTAGACTAGTTCATCCAAAACCAGCAGAATATAGATTCTTCTCAAGCTTAGAACATTTACCAAGACAGACTGCATCTGAACCATAAGCATATTTTTATAAATTTAAACAAGTACTGTATAATTATTTCTAATAATAATGGAATTAAACTAGAAACAACAACAATAGAAAGATAACTGGAAACCTCCAAATAGCTGGAGATTAAGACATTTTCAAATAACACATTGGTCAAGGAAATAATCTCCGGAGAAGCTAAATGCGTTTTGACTAGATGGAGATTAAAATGCACTTATTAAAATGAATGAGATGTTATGAAAAGAGAACTTAGAAATTGTCCCCTTAAATAAAATATTAGAAAAGAAGAAAGGTCTGAAATAATCTATGCTTCTACTTAGGAAACTAGGGAAAGAAAAGCAAAATAAACCCAAAAGAAGTAGACAAGAAGAGGTAATAAAAATCAGAGCAGAAATCAATGGAATTTGAAAATGGGGAACCAATAGGTAAAATCAAAGAAACCAAAAACTGATTCTCAAAAATCTCAATGAATTGATAAACCTCTAGCCAGGCTAGCTAAGGAAAAGAAGGAGTAGACAGGGGCCGTCATTGTAAGGTAGTGGATTAAGCCATGGACTGAGATGCTGGCATCCCAAGTTGGCACCAGTTCAAGTCCCAGCTGCTCTACTTTTGATCCAGCTCCCTACTAATGTGCCTGGGAAAGCAGCAGAAGATGGCCCAAGTACTTAGGACCCCTGCACCCATAAGGGAGACCTGTAAGAAGCTTCTGCTCCTGGTTTCAGCCTGGGCCATCTCTGGCCGTTTCAGCCATTTGGAGAGTGAACCAGTGAATGGAAGCATTCTTTCTCTATATATATCTCTCACTGTAACTTTCTTTCAAATAAATAAATACACTTTTTTTTTGAAAAGACAATGATAAAAATTACTAATATACTAAGATGACCATCACTACTGGTTCCATGGATATTAAGATGGTAATAAAAAATATTATGAACAACTGTACTCACCAATTTGATGAGCTTAAAAGACACAATTGTCAAAACTCACAAGGAGGGGCCGGCGCCATGGCTCACTTGGTTAATCCTCTGCCTGCAGCGCCAGCATCCCATATGGGCACCAGGTTCTAGTCCCGGTGGCTCCTCTTCCAGGCCAGCTCTCTGCTGTGGCTCGGGAGTGCAGTGGAGGATGGCCCAAGTGCTTGGCCCTGCACCCGCATGGGAGACCAGGAAGAAGCACCTGGCTCCTGGCTTCGGATCAGTGCAGTGCCGGCTATAGCAGCCATTTGGGGAGTGAACCAACGAAAGGAAGACCTTTCTTTCTGTCTCTCTGTCTCTCACTGTCTATAACTCTACCTGTCAAATAAAAAAAAAAAAAAAAAAACCTCACAAGGAGAAATAGATAATCTGAATAAACTATATCTTTATTAATGAAATAGACATATTTCCCAAACAGGAATGATCTGATCTAGGTGATTTCACTGGTGAATTCTGTCAAAATTTAAGGAATACATTTTAAGAATTCTATCTCTTCCAGAAAATCAAAGCAGAAGGAATAATTTTAACTCATTCTATGAGTCTAGTATTACCTTAACAGCAAACCAAGATCTTCTATGAACACAGATGCAAAAATCCTTAATAAGATTTTAGCAAATTGAGTCCAACAATGTATAAAAAGAAGTATATACCATGACCAAGGGTATTCAAAGGTATTGAATATGACCGGGTATGCAAAGCTGGTTCAATATTTAAAAATCAACTAATGTTATGTATCACATCAGCTAAAGACAAAGAACTATATAATTACACCTGTTGATCTAGAAGAATGTGACAAAATCTACCCACACCTGATTTAAAAAAAAACAACTGTCAACAAACTACTAGTAGAGGGAAATTTCTTTAACTTGGTAAAAAGTATTTACCAAAAAATCTGCAGGTAATGTCACACTTTCCCAGGCCATAGCAGAGAGCTGGATCAGAAGAGCAGCAGCCGGGACTAGAACCGGCACCCATATGGGAAACTGTCGCTGCAGGCAGAGAATTAACCTACTGTGCCACAGCACGGGCCCCTAAACTTATCTTTTAATTCTACTCTCAAAGGCCTTTTTGAAGTCCCCTCGTATTCAGTGATGGCTACAGCACAGCTCAGGTAATGAATTCCATTTGGGGACAAACATTTGGAGAGAGTTCATGTATTTTTGTTGTTGTTGTCTTTTAAAGTTTTTATTTATTTTGAAGGCAGAGTGACAGAAAGTGAGAGACAGAGACTTTTCATCTGTTCATTCTCCAAATGCTCAGAACATATGGTGCTGGGCCAGGCCAAAACCAAGGACCAGGAACTCCATCTGGGTCTCCCACATGGGTGGGTGGGTCCAGCACCTGCTGCCTCCCAGGGTGCATGTTAGCAGGAAGCTGGATCAGAAGCAGAGCTGGGACTTGATCTCAGACATCTTGATATGGCATAGGGCATCTTAAGTGGTAACCTAACCCTCTGGGCTACAATGCCTATTCCTACTTTCATTTTTATTTTTTTAAAGAAGTTAGAGTGGAGGCATGTCTAGAAATTCTGTTTTTGCTAATAATAGTAGGAGCTATTGTGGAACTTCATTATGCAAGGTATTTGCTATGTGATTTTTTAAAAAGTTTTATTTATTTGAAAGAGTTACAGATAGAGAAGGACAGAGAGAGAGAGGAAAAGAGCGAGCAAGAAAGAGAATCAATCTTCAGTCCTCTTGCTTATGCCCCAGATGGCCACAACGTCCAAGAGTGGGCCAGGCTGAAGCCAGAAACCAGGAGCTTCTTCCAGGTCTCCCATGTAGGTAGCAGGGCCCAAACACTTGGGACATTTTCCACTGCTTTTCCAAGACTATTAACAGGGAGCTGGATCAGAAGCAGCCAGGACATGAACCAGCACCCATATGGGATGCCAGTGATGTGGGTGGCAGCTCTATGCATTGTGCCACGACACAGGTCCTTTGCTATGTGATTTGTCTGTATTATTTATCTTCTTGTTAAGCCCCCTATCAAACCATTCTAGATATGAGTAACTGGAGTCAGAAAGTTTCTGGAACTTTCCCAGGATCACACAGCTAGTAAATGAGTGAGTCCAAATGCCTGGGTCTTTCCTACTCCACATAGTGACTCTGATAGGATGCATCAGTGAAACAAGCTGTCTTGGATCCCCCAAGCTGGAGGATCCCCCAGTCAGGGAAGGCTATTATTTAATAAATGTGGAGCTGGATGACATCTAAGGCCACCTCGAAGTCTAAGAGCTGATGTCTGTGCAAAGGCATTTTGTTGGAATAAATGGAGAATGACAATGTATTTGTATTGCAAAGACTCAAACTTGGTGCTACATACAACTTGGGAAAGGGAAGCACCTTCCCATCTATTTTCAGAGCTCTTTTGAGTTTGCCAACTACATCTGGTGCTATGTTCTCAAGTATCCAGGTCATTATCACACCACTCAGCAGAAGTTCTGACGTTAACTCTTCCCTAGTCTATCTTTTCCATTAGACTTTTAGCTCTTTTTGGGTAAAGTGCTCTCTCTCATTCAATTTGTGCTCTTAGTACCTAGCATACTCCCCAGAAAAATAGATGAACTATATAAAGGTCAATCAAGGCAGGTGTTGTGGCACAGTGGTTGAGCCTCTGCTTGGGACGTTTGCATCCCATAGCGTTCCAGTTGAAGTCCTTGTGGCTCTGCTTCTGATCTCGCTTCCTGCTAATACACACAAGAAGGCAGTGCATCATGGCCATGTCCTTGAGTGCTCCCTTCTCACATGGGAAACCTGGATGGAGTACCTGCTCCTGGCTTCAGACTGACCCAGCCCTGGCTGATGCAGGCATTTGGGAAGTAAACAAGCAGATGGAAGAACTGTGTGTGTGTGTGTGTGTGTGTGTGTGTGTCTTCCTCTCTGTGTCATTCTGCTTTTCAAATAAATAAATATTTTTGAAAAATCTGATCAGGTCACTACCCTATTCAAAATATTTGTTTCTCACTGTTACCTTCAGGAAAAAGTTCACATTGGCTAAGAGAGAACAAAGACTTTCCATGACCTATCCCCTTTCTAGTTCTCCTTTTGCATTTTCTGTCACCTCCCTCCTTGTCTTTCATTCACCAACCAAACCAGACTGCATGTGTATTTTCCTTGTGAACTTTCTGTTTCTCACCACCATGGATTGCCCCAGGTGGCCCCCACCTATCTTCTACCAGAAGTTCTCTGACTCTCCCAGGACTCATGAAACCCAGTGGGATTATCTCACTGTCTTTTATGCTCCCATTAAATCCATCATGGCACTTTTTGCTCTGTGCTCTATAACTGTTTAGACAGCTCTCCTTGCTACCACGTGATTTTGCTTGAGGACTATGTTTTGTTTCTCTTATTATTGTAGCCATGTAATCCTTAACTGAACCATAGAAGGTATTTTGTAACTATTTGATGAATTTCTGAATACAGCAATCAAAGTGCTTTGACAATTGCCATTAAAAGGTATTCAACCTCAAGAATGTCCTCAACTATACTGTCTTTGCAAATGAGAGGCAGATTGAATTTGCTCGAATGGCAGCAAAAGAATTCAATGAAGGAAATGGCAAAACAAACAAAAAATAACAGGCTCTATTTGCGTCATGCAAACTGGTTATCTGGTTTCTTCTTCTTCTTCTTCTTCCTCTTCTTCCTCTTCCTCTTCTTCCTCTTCTTCCTCTTCCTCTTCCTCTTCCTCCTTCCTCCTTCCTCCTTCTTCTTTCTTCTTTCTTTTTCTTTTTAATAACAATGATCTCTATTCCTACCAGGGAGTATTACATCTTGGCATATTTGTTCCTTTTCCCTATTCTTAGGAATCACACTTTTTTTTTTTAGGATTTTATTTATTTATTTATTTAATTTTTTTAGGATTTTATTTATTTAATTTTATTTAGTTATTTATTTATTTAAGAGGTAGAGTTACAGACAAAGAGAGGGAGAGACAGAGTGAAAGGTCTTCCGTCCACTGGTTCACTCCCCAAATGGCTGCAATGGCTGGAGCTGGGCCATTCCGTAGTCAGGAGCCAGGAGCTTTTGCCAAGTTTCCCATGTGAGTGCCAGGGCCCAGGCATTTGGGCCATCTTCCACTGCTTTCCCAGGCCATAGCAGAGAGCTGGATTGGAAGAGGAGCAGCAAGGACTAGAACCTGCCGGCACCACAGGTGGATGCTTAGCTCACTATGCCACAGCACTGGCCCCCTGGTTACTTCTTAGACTTGTAAGTTATTTTGTTTGGTGTAGATGTATCTGGAAATATGGCATTGCATGATTTTTTAAAGAGCTACTCATGGTGATGAATGGGAATAAAACTCTTGGAAGGGTGCTGAAAATCCTTACATTACAATCAATTACTTTCTACAAGTTTTTAAAGAAAGTATACAGATATAATTCCCTTTCAGGGGTCGGCACCATGGCTCACTTGGTTAATCCTCCACCTGCAGCGCCGGTGTCCCATATGGGCACCAGATTCTAGTCCCAGTTGCCCCTCTTCCAGTCCAGCTCTCTGCTGTGGCCCGGGAAGGCAGTGGAGGATGGCCCAAGTGCTTGGGCCCTGCACCCACATGGGAGACCAGGAGGAAGCACCTGACTCCTGGCTTCGGATTGGCGTAGCTTTGGCCATAGTGGCCATTTGGGGGGTGAACCAATGGAAGGGAGACCTTTCTCTCTGTCTCTCTCTCTCACTGTCTAACTCTATCTGCCAAAAAAAAAAAAAAAAAAAAAAAAAAAAAAGAAAGAAAATCCCTTTCAGAGTATTTAAATGCAAGCCTTGTAGGAAACAAAGGATTGGAATTATCTCTTAAATTCTTTTTTCTGGACTGAAATTCAGAAATATTCCTCCATATCTGGAACTAACTGAATAAAAGAGTCCAACCTAATGAAATACCAGCCTTGCCTTTTGGATGGGCTCACAAATGAAACAGTTGAAGTATTGTCTGTGGTGGAAGCAGTGGTGTGGTATTTCTGTGAGTTATTTTTTAAACCATTTTGTTATTCTAATAGTATCACAAGGTGGTTACAAAACTATTCACCTTGCTTGGCAAGAAAGGCTGTGACAGTGGGTCAGTGACTGGCTCTTTATTTATTTAATAAATGTGAATTTACAAAGTGCAACTTTTGCATTGTTGTGGCTCCCCCCCACCTCCCTCCCTCCCGCAGCCCTCCCATCTCCCACTCCCTCTCCCATCCCACTCTTCATCAGGTTTCATTTTCAATTATCTTTATACACAGAAGATCAACTTAGTATATACTAAGCAGATTTCAACAGACTGCACCCACACAACCGCACAAGATACAGAGTACTGTTCGACTAGTAGTGTTATTGTTAACTTTCACAGTAAAACACATTACGGACAGAGATCCTACGTGGGGAGCATGTGCCCAGTGACTCCCGTTGTTGATTTAATAATTGACACTCTTATTTATGACATCAGTAATCACCCGAGGCTCTTGCCATGAGCTGTCAAGAGTGACTGGCTCTTTAGGGCACTGCTAGATCCAGAACTCAATTGTTGACTTAGCATTATTCTGAAGTTTCCTTTATGGTTAATATTTTAACGGGAAAAAAATCATGTCAAGATTTTTAGTCAGGGCTGGCGCCGTGGCTCACTAGGTTAATCCTCCGCCTTGCGGCGCTGGCACACCCGGTTCTAGTCCCGGTCGTGGTGCCGGATTCTGTCCCAGTTGCCCCTCTTCCAGGACAGCTCTCTGCTGTGGCTCGGGAAGGCAGTGGAGGATGGCCCAAGTGCTTGGGCCCTGCACCCCATGGGAGACCAGGATAAGCACCTGGCTCCTGCCATCGGATCAGCGTGATGCGCTGGCCGCAGCGTGTTGGCCGCTGCTGCCATTGGAGGGTGAACCAACAGCAAAGGAAAACCTTTCTTTCTGTCTCTCTCTCTCACTGTCCACTCTGCCTGTCAAAAAATAAAAAAATAAAAAATAAAATAAAATAAAAGATTTTTAGTAATCTTATTTTGGAAGTGCGGTTTGGGGAACCATTCCATACCCACACTATATGAAACAGTGAAAATAATGACCCTTCTGACCACTGCCAGCAACATGAGCACATCTTCTTTTGTTAAGCTCCTCCTGCCCACAAGGCACATGTGGGTGGCATGTCCTTTACCCCTCAATGCAACCTTGAGGTCATTATTTTTATGTGAATCCACTGACCTCAGAAGATGTTGCTAAGAGTTAATAGCATCTATCTTTTAAGGTTAATGAAAGGAGTACTTGAGAAACTGCATTCAAGAATGTTGCAAACTAAACCTTTACACCAATAATAAATGATTTTATTTCTATTAAGAGACACTTGAATTTGAGCTTTTGCAATAATATTTGCCTGATGATCTGATTATGTACTACATCAAGACTTTAATAAATTAATTAATAATTAATAAATTTAATGAATTAATAAATCTGGTCACTTAGAACCTTACTAGTCAAGCAGAATTCTTCTGTGAAAGAAACATGTGAGCATATAACAGTCTCCTTTACCCATGGGTTTCAGCTACCAACAGACAATCACAGTCGAAACATCAAATATGGCTGGAGCAGGCATTTGGTGTTGCAGGTTAAGCCACCATCTACAATGCTCACATCCCACATTAGAGTGCTAGTTCGAGTCCTGACAATGCTGCATCTGATCCAACTCCCTGCTAATGGGCCTGGCAAGGCAACCTATAGATGGCCCGAGTACTTCAGTCACTGCCACCTGTATGGGAGACTACATGGAGTTGCAGGCTCCTGGTTTTGACTTGGCCCAACCCCAGCTTTTGTGGGCATTTGGGAAGTGAGCCAGTGGATGGAAGATCTCCCCTCACCCCCATTCTGCCTTTCACATAAGTAAATAAGTCTATAAAAATTTTAAAATAAAGATATTAAATAGGTCAGGTATTTGGCCTAGCCCTTAAGGTGCTGGTTGGAACACCAACTTCTCATATCAGAGTACCTAGGTTTGAGTTCCAGCTGCACTTCCAATTCCAGTTTCCTGCTTATGCAGACCCTGGGAGGCAGCAGTGATGCCTCAAGTACTTGGGTCTCTGCCATTCATGTGGGAGATGCAGATTGAGTTCCCACCTTCTGGCTTTGGAATGGCTGAGGTCAAGCCATCTTGAGTATTTGGTGAATGAACCAACAGATGAAAGCTCACTTCTCTCTCACAATCTCTCTCTTCCCCTCTTGCTCTCAAATTTAAAAATAAAAAATCACTTTGAAAATTCCAGAAGTAGTTCATGCTTTAGATTGCACCCTTTGGCTGGTGTCGCAGCTCAGTAGGGTAATCCTCCGCCTTGCAGTGCCAGCACACAGGGTTCTAGTCCTGGTCGGGGCACCGGATTCTGTCCCAGTAGCCCCTCTTCCAGGCCAGCTCTCTGCTGTGGCCAGGGAGTGCAGTGGAGGATGGCCCAAGTGCTTCCTTCTTGAATAGCATGATGAAATCTCCTGCTGGCCACCTATAGTCCCAGCAGTGTGTGAATCATGGCTTTGTCCTGAGTGTTCCATGCTGTGTGCACACCCTGCCTGTTAGTCACTTAGTGGTGATCTCGATGGTCAGATTGACTATTGTGGTATCCAGTGTTCATACATAGGGTTAGGTACCATCTGTGGTTTTAGGCATCCACTGAAGGTCTTGGAATGATTCCCCACAGATAGGGGCCGCTACAGCATAAACTTTCCTGTACAGAATCATGGATCACTAGGTGTGCAAAGAAACTTTGATACCTTCCAGCTCATATAGAGTGAGCAGAAGCATGTCTCGGGAGGATCTGGAAGACAAAGAGGCTTGGATCAAGAGATGGAGAGAAACAGAGAGCAAGCAAGCGAGCTATGGAAAAGAGTTTGAAGAGGCTGACTAGACATGGGAGAAAAGGAAGGAGTTGGGAGAGGGAAAGCAAGCTGTCCACAGCCTCAATCCAGATTTCAGAAGCCTTGCTTTCACCTGGCATCAAAAGAGTCAGAGGCCTGAGACGGATGAGCTGTGGCCAGGGCTCCCACTGGGACAATGGCTGGGCCACTGCACTTCAGGCCTGCATGAGAGTGTCTGAATCCCACCACTGTCCCCACACCTGGCTCTGCTAGACCTCTTGCTTCTGTCCTTGGCTCATCTGAGCATTTGAGAATCCAGGCAATAGAAGCTGGTGGAGCAGGATGGTCCTGGCCAAGGTATAGCTGCTGCCAAGAGACAGAACTCAATCTAGAAGCCAGTTCTCCTGGCTGTGTGTTTGAGTTTGTTCTCAATCTGTCTTTGTCTATGGTCTTCCTGTCCAGATTTCAGTTATCTTTTTTTTTGAACAAGAACATGTATTGCAAAAAGATTAACTACGTTATGTAAGCAACTCTGTGGTATATGGGAGAATGTGAAGTTTGGGGGAACAGAGTACAAATCACATATCGGGGATAGCTAGCCCCACACCACTGCCAGCGGTGTGACCCACACCTTCATTTGTTAGGCACCGGGAAGATAACAACCACTCTGAAGTCATTATTTTTAGGGATCATTCAACTCTAATGAGCTTACCTTTATGAAGAGACCATCAGTGACTTAACGATGTTTCCACTTGAGATTTTTTTTTGAGTTCACAACGATGCAAAAGTGATATGCATTCATTAGAAACTGTACTTCAAATTTTGAATTTAAAAAACTGTTTTATTGATTTATTTTATTTGAAAGGCAGAGGAAGATAATTCTATCCACTGGTTTACTCCCCAAATTCCAGGACTGAGTCAGGCTGAAGCCAAATCCAGAAACTCAATCCAGATCTTCCATGTGGGTGTCAGGGACCCAACTGTTTGAACCATCACTGCTGCCACTCAGGGTGCATATTAGCAGGAAGCTGGAATTAGGAGCAGAGCCAGGACTCAAGCCAGAGTCCTTACCACCAGCCCAAATGCCCACCCCTGGGAGCATTCCTAAACCTCTCTGAGCCTCGGCTGCCGTCACAGACAAGACACACTCTGCCCTGCAAAGTGGGTGTGATGTGTGTAAGGAACAAAACAGTCCTGCCATGTAGTGAACACTCAGATCACAGCCATTGTTAATTCTCTTAATATTTTTATCCACCTTACTAGAAAATGAGTAAAGCTTAAATTAAGTTCATACAAAAGCAGCAAGAATAATAATAACATTATCAACATTTGTTGAGCATTTTCTTATACTGGGTACTGTTTTATGAACTATCCATGTTATCTCATTAATCTGCATAACAACCTTTATTGTCTACCTTAGGGTATTGTTATAAGGCTCAATGAATAAATATTTGCATGTACTTAGAATAGTTTCTGGCATATAGTAAGTGCTATATGTGTTTATGAAAATGGAAATAAATAAATACTGTTATTCCCCCCATTTGCCAGATGGAGAAAGTGACTAACAGAGATTAAATACCTTGGCCGAAGACTCATGACTAGAAAGCAATCCAGCTGGGCTCACTGGTGGGCTGATTCCTACATCACTCACACTCCAGCACCAGGGCAAACTGTTCTGGAATTTTCCACAGTTGTACCCCAAGATGAAATAGGAGTGTGGCTCACCTGTTGAGTGTCCTGTATGTTCCATCTTTCCCTCAGCTCCTTGGATAATGATTTCTTCCAGTCCCCTAATGTCCAGCAGTCTCATTCATTCTCTCTCTCTCTCTCTCTCTCTCTCCATCTGCATGGTCTTTCTGCAAAGATCAACTCAACTACACAGATCTCCTTCCTTTTCCTAATCCCAGAGGGAGCTTGAAAAGTCACCCTTCTCTTTCAACACACTTGCAGCTTCCAACAATCCCCTTTCCACCCACACTGAGTATTACAGATCAAGCCAGATCAGAAATAGTCTTGCCTAGCCCACCTCACTGAGAGTTTATGTTCCTAATTCCCCTGTGCATAAATCCATGTATCACCCTCCACACACACCCTCACCCCGCCGGAACCCCAGGAAACACGTTCTGGAAAATGTGCACTTGTGTGACATAATTCCATAGGAAAAGCTTGGGAGACATATGTTACCTTCTAGCTGCTTCATCCAAAGATGCAGGTCTTGCAACGGAATGTGCACTTGCAATTAGACAAGTCGTTTTCCTTTTCTTCTTCACAGCCTGTGTTTCTCGCCTTTGCACAGAAAGCCCTGTTTGCTGCAGTCTAGGTCCGTGATTTGGATGCAGATGATAAGAAAATCACTCTCCTTTGAATCCATAGCTTGAGGGGCCTTCTTTGCTTCTCAAGTACGATAAGTTCTTAAACACAGGGAGATGAAAAACACACTGTGCATCCCTCGGGGACTATTTAAAATGTAAAATATAAATATTTCTCCTTTGAATGTACTTAACGGAGCTGGCCTGTGTCTGGTTTGTGTCCCTTCAGTCATCACACTGACAGTGTGTTTGCTATTCCTTCATTGAGCTGAGTCGAAGTGAGCTGGAGAAGTGAAAATCAACACTTCAGCCCTTTCTGCACAGCTAGCACACTGAGGTTGCCAAATCTATCTTGATCACATAATGCCTTTCAGATAAGGTTAGCTCTGCAGTAGTCCCAGCCTTGCCTTAGTGTTTTATAGTGACAGATATGCTGGCCCAAGTCTCCTGTGGCAATGAATCTATTGTGAGGGAAAGCCAGCAGAAATGTCAACCCATCAGGGAGGCCCCTCATGTCACCTCTCACAGCTGGACCTGGGTACTTGGCTGCCATTGCCTTCTTAGGGCTCAATGAAAAACACCACCCCCCCCATCCCTAACGGGAGAGTTTTGGGAATTTCTACACACAGAGGAAAGCTGAGAGAGGGCCACCATCTTTCTTCTGCAAACTCAACGGCTGTGCTTCAAGCAAGATTACAATGCCATTCTAGTTCCATGTCTCTCAGCTTTCAGACAGCTGCTGCTATGTCCCTTCCTTCTGCCACTGAATTTAGGACATAGGGGCAGGTATTTGGCACAGTGCTTAAGACGCCCCACATCCCATATCAGAGTGCGTGGGTTTGAGTCCTTGTTCTGCTTCCAATCCAGCTTCCTGGTAATGTACACCCGGGAGGCAGCAGGAGATGGCTCAGGTGCGTGGAGCCAAGCCATCCACATGGGTGACCCAGACTGAGTTCTGGGCTTCTTGCTTTGGCCTGAGCCATCCTTGATTGCTGTAGGCATTTGGCGAGTGATCCATGAATGCAAAATCTCTCTGCATATGTCTCTCTGCCTTTCAAATAAAATGAGAATACACAAGTAGATTTTTTTTTTTAAATTTAAAGGATTTAGGATCCTTGGACACGTGTGGGCCTAGGAACAGGAAGCTCGGGGCTTTCCGATTGCCTTCTGTGTGCAGAGCAAATGAGAATGTTGCTGTGGTCTGAGCAGATGAGGTTTTCCATATGTGCTTTTTGTAGCTCTTCTTTCATTAGGAAAAAGGTAAAATAAAAGAAATTGTATTGGATGAAGGGAAAATACATTTTGCTAGGACAGGGCTACTTAGTACTCTACGGATGGCTACAGGTGGGACCATGTTTTCAAGTCTCCCTTTCCTCAAGCAAAATCTGATAAGGAAACCTTATGTTAGAAGAGATTTTCTGGTCAAAGGAGGTGTCGGGAGTCCGGGAGCACCTGTAGGAAGCATCCGAGACTTGAGAAGTGGAGCTGGAAACCTGGATACAGAGGAGCTTGCAGCCTGGCAGTTGTGGTTCTGGTTCTGCTGTAACCTAGAGCGATATTGAGTAAGTCTTGTTGTCTTTTGGGTTTGCCTTCTCTGTAAATGAGTGTCCAGGATGAGAATAGAGGGCCATGATCCATCACTAGTCATGGAGACTGCTAGTCAACTGCATTTGCTGGGAAACGTTGGGGGTTGATAGAGACAAGCTATGGCCCCAAATCATGTCCATGTCCATTTTCCTCCTCGTAGCTCTCATGTCACTTTGGATCAGCCAGAGAGAAGACTCTACCCAGACTCTCTCTCATTCTCAGCATCTCAACAGCCAACTCAACACATATCGATGGCACTTCTGTTTTGAAAGACTCTATTGCTTTTACGATATGAAGTGTAGAAACATGATCCTAATTATCAAGGAAATTGCCATCTATCGGGGGAAATAAAACAGCTATGCAAGTAACTATCATGGTGATGTGAGGTGCCATGGTTCGGGTGTGTGACCTGGATTCACATGTTGGAAGCTTGTCCTCAGTGCCGCGGTATTGATAGTTGGAACCTGCAGCAGGCACTTGGCCTGGTGGTTAAGGTGCCCACATCCCACGTCATGGTGCCTGATTTTGATTTCTGCCTCCAGCACCTGACTCTAGCTTCCTGCCATTGCAAATCTGGGAGGTAGCAATGATGACTCAAACAACTAGGTTCCTGCCACCCACATGGTAGGCCTGGATTGAGTTCCTGGCTCTCGGCTTTGGCCCCAGCCCAGCCCTGTCCATTGTAGGCATTTGGGGAGTAAACCAGCAGATGGGAGCTCACTCTGTCTCTCTACCACTCAAATAAATACAAATTAAAAGCAGATAGAGGATTGGGACCTTTGACAGGTGTGTAAGTCATGCGGACTCTCTTCCTTCATGAATGTCTCATCCGCTCACGGATTAGTGGATTAATGGGCTATCAAGGGAGTGGCTTTGTTGTACAAGTGACATCTCTGGCACGCCTGCTCCATCTCACCAGGTGTTACTCTCCACCATCTTGTGATGCAGCAAGAAGGCTCTCACCTGGTGGAAACCAGATGTTGGTGCCTTGCTCTTGGACTTCACAGCCTCTAGAGCCGTGAGCTATATAAACAAACCTCTATAAGTCACTACTCATAAATATTCATTTATGAGCAACAAAAACAGACTATGACCCAAGCTTTGTTGAGTGGCAGATGAAGAGTGTGGATGTGGTCGGGCCCAGAGAGGAAGAGAAAACTTGCAGCCTCAAGACTCTCTTGCAGCTCTCTCGCACACTCAGCACAAGCCTTCTTTGGCTTCTTGTTCCCTGTGTATTATGTCTTCTAGTTTCTTTGGCTGTTTGTTTCTACTCTCAATTTAACCTTCTTTGAAGAGAAATTCAGTTTTAGAAGCAGGCATTTAGCCCAGTGCTTAAGACACGAGTAATGCAGACTCTGGCAGGCACTGGTGATGTGTGAAGTAGCTGGGTTCCGGCCACCTCTGTTGGAGACACTGAATGGGTGGCCACTGCCTAACCCTAGCCATTTTGGCCATCTGGGAAGTGAATGAACACATCTCTGTCTTATCTGTTCTCTCTCTTCCTCCTTCCCTCCCTCTCAGCTTCTCACATTATAAAAAAAAAAATCCACTTTCAACAGTTTTCTCCCATCTGCCCAGGGCATCACAGCCACCTTCTCCCCACACCCCATATTTGGAGTGTCCATCCTATGCTGTGTTCTCGCTCTGCAACACCAGCCTGGCTATCCACGCCCTGACTCAACCTTGCCAGGTAGGATGGCCAGGAGGGGCTTTCTGGAAGAAGACAGACTTAATATGTTCTCTCAAAAGCAGATGGTATGGGAGACCAGGGTAAGTACCTGGCTCCTGCCTTCGGATCAGTGCGGTGCGCTGGCCGCAGCACGCCGGCCGCGGTGGCCATTGGAGGGTGAACCAACGGCAAAGGAAGACTTTTTTCTCTGTCTCTCTCACTGTCCACTCTGCCTGTCAAAAAAAAAAAAAAAGCAGATGGTTTTTCCAGAGGTAGAAGAGATGTCTAAGTGATGGGAATAGCCTAAGTAGAGGTGCATAGGCAGAAAATGGAATCACGTTTCAGAGATGCTGAGCTTGGAACATGGAGGGACGCAGAGGTGAGCCACGGGAAATCACTTTTGTCAGACACAAGGAGTATTCTGGAGGCCTGAGAAATCTCAGTTACTAAGCTTCCTTCAAGAGAATGGGGAGCTACCAGAAATTTCTAAACTGAAATGCTCTAGCTTTCCTGACAAGAGTTCTGCTGCCCAGGAGGGATGATAACCCCACATCTGTGTGCCTGAAGCCTCTCTCATGCCCTCCCTGCATCTGCCTGGCATGCTTTTATCCCAGATGGCACTTGATGAAAGCCTGCCTGTCCTTCTCCCATTCTGACCTGGCGCTGCTCTGGTGTGGTAGCCAGGATGGGAGAAAAGGCCCCAGCAGGCTCTCCATCCTGCATGGCCCAGACAAGCAGGCACACTCCCCCAAGGACACCCCTCTCTGATGGGTGAGAAAGGCTATCGGCTCCTCAGGTAGGACAACCCTGATGCACGTTCTCCCCAGACCCTGGGACTGCTGCTGGAGCCCACACTTTCTATCGAACTGGCTATGCTCACGCTGTGTTCCCTTCTCTGCACTGTGCTCCTGTTTCCTGGGATCCCTTCTCAGAATAAGTATCTTCAAGAAAGGCCCGGTCTCCAGATCGCTTTTCCCTGGGAAAACTGAGCTGGGCCTGCAGGACTTCTGTCTCTGCCCTAGAGCGAGGATGATAACAGAAGTTTCAAGCTGTATATCAAACTCATTGTTCTATTAAACTCTGCAGTTTTGTTTACATTCTGTTTTGCCAGTTTTTTTTGTGTGTGTTAAAACATGTTTAACACAGTTTGTCATTTTAGCCATCTTTAAATGGATAATCCAGTGGCATTAATAACATTCACTCTGTTGAGCTGCCAGGATCTCAACATTCTTTCTTTTTTTTTTTTTTCACTAAAATAAGCTTATCTTTTTTTAAACTTTTACTTAATAAATATAAATTTCCAAAGTACAGTTTATGGATTACAATGGCTTCCCCCCCATAACTTCCCTCCCACCCACAACCCTCCCATCTCCTGCTCCCTCTCCCATTCCATTCGCATCAAGATTCATGTTCAATTATCTTTATATACAGAAGATCAATTTAGTATATATTAAGTAAAGATTTCAACAGTTTGCACCCACACAGAAACACAAAGTACAAAGTGCAAATTGTACAATACATTAAGAACAGAGATCCTACATGGGGAGTAAGTGCACAGAGACTCCTGTTGTTGACTTAACAAATTGACACTCTTGTTTATGGTGTCAGTAATCACACTAGGCTCTTGTCATGAGTTGCCAAGGCTATGGAAGCCTTTTGAGTTCGCCGACTCTGATCTTACTTAGACAAGGTCATAGTCAAAGTGGAAGTTCTCTCCTCCCTTGATGCAGAGAAAGGTACCTCCTTCTTTGATGGCCCATTCTTTCCACTGGGATCTCGCTTGCAGAGATCTTTCATTTAGGTGTTGTTTGTTTGTTTGTTTGTTTTTTGGCAGAGTGTCTTGGCTTTCCATGCCTAAAATACTCTCATGGGCTCTTCAGCCAGATCCGAATGCCTTAAGGGCTAATTCTGAGGCCAGAGTGCCCTGAAGAACCGAACAGAGCTCAACATTCTTTCAAAACCACAATAGAAACTCCCCATTCTCCTCTCCTCCCAACCCCTGGAAGCTTCTAACTGACTTTCCCATTTCTATGAATTTCCCTATTCAAGATACTTCATATCAGTGGAATTTTATAATATTTGTTCTTTTTGTTTGAACTGTTTCACTTAGCATAATGTTTTTCAAGAGTTGTCCATTTTGTGGGATCAATATTTCATTCCTTTTTATGAGTGAATAGCAATATTCCATTGTACTCAATTTGACTCTGTGTTTATTCACTTATGTGGTGATGCACAATTGGTAGCTTCTACCTTGGTGACTCCTGGGATTCTGCCTCATACGTGTTGAAATACAAGTATCTGTCCGGTTCCTGCTTTCGGTTCATCTGTGTTTCTACCCAGGAGTGGAATGGCTGGGTCACATGGAAATGCTGTGTTTAGTTTGCTTGAGGAATTTCAAAGCTGTTTTCCACAGAAGGTGCACCACTTTGCAGTCCCACCAGCAACACAGGAACATTCCAACTTCATCAAGTGCTTATTTTCCTCTTTGTTTCTGTTTTTTTGTTTGTTTGTTTATTATTGTAGTCATCCAAAGTAGATGTGAAATTGCACGGAACTGTGTCTTTGATGTGCATTTCTCCAATGATTAAGGATGCTGATCTTCCCATGTGCTTATTGGCCATTTGTGATTCCTCTTTGTAGAAATATCTATTCACATCCTTTACCTATTAAACAAAATAGACTAATCTTAGAGCATCTTAAAATTCACAGCAAAGTTGAATGGAAAGTTCAGAGATTTCCTTTCATCCCCTGTCCTCATACATGTATTATTGCCTCCCCTATTATCAATAGTCCCTGGGAGAGCCTACAATGACTATTATCATCTAACATGTATGTTAGGACTTCACATGGTGCCACATTATAGCTACATTATAGCACTCTTGATGGTGTACAGTCTATGGCTTTAGATACATGAATAACAACAGGTAGCCACCATTGTAGTATCTTACAGAATAGTTTCACTGCCCTGAAAATCCTCTGTGCTCTGCCTCCATGCATTCCTCCCTGTTAACCTCTGACAACCACTGATCTTTTCATTGTGTCCATAGTTTTGCCATTTCCAGAATGTCATGTCATGTGTGGTCTTTTCAGATGGGCTTCTTTCACATCGCAATGTGTGTTTAAGTGTCCTCTTGTCTTCTCAGGGTTTGATGGTTCATTTGCTTTTAACATAGTTGATTTATTCATTCCTCTGTGGATGGACATCTTTTGGCAATTATGAATAAAGCTGGTATAAACCTACACGTATAGGTTTTTGTGTAGGTATACATTTTCAGCTCCTTTGGGTAAATACCAAAGAGAACAATTACCAGACCAGATCAGATGGTAAGACTGTGTTAAGTTTTGTAAGAAATCACCAAACAGTCCTCCTAACGTCCACACTGTATTGTATTCTGGCCAGCAATGAATGAGAGTTCCTGTTGCTGTACCTCTTTTCCAGTATTTGGTGTCGTCTGTGTTCTGTCTGGAGTTGGCCTTTATTTTTCATTTCCCTGATGACATCTGACATGGCTTATATACAATATGTTGATCTTCTTAGGTAAGGTGTCTGTTAAGAGCGTTGGCCCGTTTTTTTAATTTAGATTGTCCATTTTTTTTTTTACTGTTGATTTTTAAGAGCTTAATGGTATGTTTTGGATACAAATCCTATATCAGATAAGATTTTATGAATTATTTTCTCCTATTCTGTGGCTTATTTTATTCTATTGACAGTGTGTTTTCCATAGCAATAATTTTTTGTACACACTGATTTTTTTTTATTTATTTATTTGAAAAGCAGAGTTACAGAGAGGCAGAGAGAGAGGTCTTCAATTTGCTGGTTCACTATTCAAATGACCGCAACAGTCAGAGCTGTGCTGATCTGAAGCCAGGGGCTAGGGGCTTCCTCTGGGTCTCTCATATAAGTACAGGGGCCCAAGGACTTGGGCCATGTTCTACTGCTTTCCCAAGCCATAGCAGAGAGCTGGATCAGAAGTGGAGCAGCCAAGACTTGAACCAGTGCCCACATGGGATGCCAACACTGCAGGAGGTGGCTTTACCTGCTATGCCACAACGCCGGACCCAGCAATAATTTTTATTCTATTGAAACCCATCTTATGAATTTTTTCTTTCATGAATAGTGTCTTTGATGTTGTATTTAGAAAATGACCAACAAATCCAAGGTCATCTACATTTTCCCTATGTTATTTTCAGGGATTTTTATAGTTTTGTTTAACAATTAGGTCTGAGACCCACTAGTTGATTTTTGTGAAGTAGTTTGAACATCATTTGTTGAAAAAATTTGCTTCATTTTGGCCTTTTCTTTTTTGTCAGAGATCAGTTGCCTGTACCTAAGTGGATCTATCCTGAGTTGTCTGTTATGTTCCCTTGATTTATTAGCCTATTCTTTCACCTTTACATCATATTTGATCACTGTAACGTTATAGTAAGTATTCAAGTCAGGTAGTGCCAGTCTCCAACCTTGCTCTCCTATTCTGGATTTTTGCCTTTCCATATAAACTTTAGAATCAATCTGCTGATAGCCACTAAACTTTTTAGGATTTTGTTTGCATTGAATGTATCTATCAGTTTGGAAAGGGCTACCTTACTGATATTGAAACTTCTTCCTCATGAATATAGAATATCTCTCCTTTTATTTGATTCTTTGTTTTCTTGCATCAGGTTTTATGCTTTTCTAAATATAAATCTTGTGCTTATGTTGTTAATTTTATAACCATGTATTTCATTTCTGGGGATGTTAATATAAATAGTAATGTATTTCTAATTTAAATTTCCATTTGTTCGTTGTTCATATACAAGAATATGATTGATGTACTTTTTAAATCTCATATTCTGCAAAATGGCTATAATTGCTTATTAGTTCCAGAAGTCTTTTTGTTGATTCTTTTGGATTTTCTGTGTTAAAAATCATGTCGTCTGTGAACACAGTTTTATATCTTCATTCATAATGTGCACATCTTTTATTTCCCTTTTTTGTCTTATTCCATTAGCTAAGAAATGCCCACTGAAAAAGACAGATAAAAGAAGACATTCTCACCTTGTTTGATGTTAGAGGGGGTTTCCAGTTTCTGACCATGAAGTATGATGTTAGCTGTACCTTTTCGCATATATCTTACCAAATTGAGGAAATTCTCCTTGTAGTATTCATTTACTGAATTTTTTATCATAAATTGGTGTTGAATTTTGTCAACTGCTTTTTCTGCATCTATTGAGGTGATAATGTGATTTGTTTTTTGGCTTATTGATATAAGAGATTACGTCAACTGATTTTCATTTTAAAATTTTTATAAAGTTTTGATTGATATGAAATACTTGTACAGGTTTATGGGGCACAGTGCAGTATTTCAACACATGCGTATGACATGAACTAACTGGATCTGGCAATCGGCATCTGGACTTCGCCATCCTTCCCCAACGTTTGAAGTCTACCCTCATCTCTCCCCCACTTTTTTATACAGTATATATTACATAATTTATACAGCATATATTATATAACTGCTTCACTGTCACATGAAATAGTAATAGAACCTAACACATTTTTTAAAGATTTATTTATTTATTTGAAAGTCAGAGCTACACAGAGAGAAGAGAAGCAGAGAGAGAGAGAGGTCTTCCATCTGATGGTTCACTTCCCAATAGGTTGTAATGGCCAGAGCCCCACTGAACCGAAGCCAGGAGTCAGGAGCTTCTTCCAGATCTCCCACGTGGGTGCAGGGGCCCAAGGATTTGGGCCATCTTCTACTGCTTTCCCAGGCCATAGCAGAGAGCTGGATCAGAAGTGGAGCAGCTGGGTCTGGAATCAGTGCCCATATGGGATGCCGCATTGCAGGCCAGGGTGTTAACACACTGGGCCACAGTGGTGGCCCCTGACACATTTATCTAACTCTGATTCGGTACTCTTTATCCAACCTCCTTGTACTCTTCCTCCCTCCTCCCACAACTTTCCCAGATTTTCAAATGTTGAACCAATTTTGCATACCTGAGATAATCCTACTTGGTGGTGGTGTTGAATTCCTTTTAGACAGTGTTGAATTCAATTTGCTGATATTTTGCTGAGAATTTTAGCATCTATGTTCATGAGATATACTGGTCTGTAGTTTTATGTTCTTGTAACATCTTTTTCTGGTTTTATTCTTGGAATAATACTGCCCTCATAGAATGAGTTAGGAAGTACTACCTCTGCTGCTTTCCTCTGAAAAAAATTGTAAAAGATCATTAAATCTCTTTCTTTAAATATGTGGTAGAATTCACCTATGGACCCTCTGGGTCTGCTTCTTTTGGTGTTGGCAGGATTCAATTTCTTTAATAGATAAAGGCTTATTCAAATTGGTTGTTTCTTGTTATGTGAGTTTGGAGCGATTGTCTTTCCAAGAATTGATATGTTTCACCTACATTATCAAATTTTGTAGGTATAGAGTTGTTCATAATATTTCTTCATTATTCTCTTAATGTCTGTGGGATCTGTAGCAATGTCCCCTCTTTCATGTCTAATATTATTAATTTGTGTTCTTGTTTTTTTTTTTTTTTCCTTAGCTTGGCTAAAGGCTTACTGATTTTATTGAAATTTTTAAATAACCAGCTTTTGGTTTCATTGATTTTTTATACTGATTTCATGTTTTCAAATTTCATCTTAATTTTTTATTGTTTCTTTTCTTCTGCTTACTTGTGATTTAAATTGCTCTTCTGAGGCTGGTGCTGTGGTGCAGTGGGTTAACACCCTGGCCTGCAATGCGGCATCCCATATGGGCGCCGGTTCTAGTCCCAGCTGCTCCTCTTCTGATCCAGCTCTCTGCTATGGCCTGGGAAAGCAGTAGAAGATGGCCCAAGTCCTTGGGCCCCTGCACCCACGTGGGAGACTCAGAAGAAGCTCCTGGTTCCTGGCTTCAGATCGGCACAGCTCCGGCCGCTTCGGTTATTTGGGGAGTGAACCATCAGATGGAAGACCTCTCTTTCTGTCTCTACCTCTCTCTGTAACTCTTTATTTTCTTCTTCTTTTTTTTTTTTTTTTTTTTTTTGACAGGCAGAGTGGACAGTGAGAGAGAGACAGACAGAGAGAAAGGTCTTCCTTTGCCATTGGTTCACCCCACGATGGCCGCTGCGGCCAGAGCACTGCGCTGATCCGATGGCAGGAGCCAGGTACTTCTCCTGGTCTCCCATGGGGTGCAGGGCCCAAGGACTTGGGTCATCCTCCACTGCACTCCCTGGCCACAGCAGAGAGCTGGCCTGGAAGGGGGGCAACCGGGACAGAATCCGGCGCCCCGACAGGGACTAGAACCCGGTGTGCCGGCGCTGCAAGGCGGAGGATTAGCCTAGTGAGCCGCGGCGCCGGCCTCTGTAACTCTTTCAAATAAATAAAATAAATCTTTAAAAAAAAGATAAATTGTTCTTCTTTTCCTGGTTCCCTAAAATGAAAGCTTAAGTAATTGAATTTGGGTCTTTCTTATCTTCTAAGCTATCCATTCAATGCTATCAGCTTCCCTGGAGGCATTGTGTTTTCTCATCCCCAAAATTTTGTTAAGTTGTGTTTTCATTTTTAGTTCAAACTATTTTAAATTTTCTCTCATTACTGTTCTTTGACTCATTTTGGCATTTTCCATGTATCTTCTGTTATAAATTTCTAGTAAAATTTCAATATGATCTAAAAACACGTATTTTATGATTTTATCCTTTTACACTTGTCAGGGTGTGTTTATGGCCCCAAATATAGTCTCTCAGAGAATGTACATGGGATATTAGGGAGAGTATGTATTCTGCTGTTGTATAGTCTATGATGTCAATTAAATCCAGTTGATTGACAGTGGGGTGTGTTCAACTGTATCCTCACTGATTTTCTGTCTGCTGGATCTATTTCGGATCAACGAGTGTTACAGTCGAGATTCACCCATTCCTCCTTGCCAGCCAACTGGCGGAAAGTGCTGCAGTTGTTCATTTGTTGCAAAATGAACAGTCATCAACAAGCCTGTAGTCATGTGGCACTAAGCGTACAGGGAGGGCATGCATTTTACAGTCCTTTGTTTGGGTCTTGGTCTGAGTGAGCCAGTGCCTCACACTGTTGCCCAGTTTTCCTTTCCCAAGTCCTTTAGACTTTGATCAAACCCTAGCAGATTAGGCTCTGTTTAGCTCACTTGAGCTCCCTGACAAGGGCATGCCTTGTTAAGAATGCCTGTGTTTTTCAAAATGGTTCCTTCTCCCCTCCCCTTGCCAGAGCAGGGCTGGGATTTTTCTCCAGTATCTACTGGAGGACTTGTTCAAACTGCTAGAGGTGAAACTCACAAAAGGGGGCCCCTAGTACTGGGTCCTCTTGGAGTTTTTAGTTCTCAGACTTGTGCCACCCAGTCTCTAGCAGTTGTCAATTACAGCTAGATCTGGAGGAGTATCTGCGTGGAGGAGGTTCTGCTGATGAGTGGCAATCTCTTTGTTCATTTGTCCAGTTTCCGGGGCAGTGCTGTGTCCTGTCCTGACAGCACAGAGGCAAGCCTCTCTAAATCCATCTGACGTGCATCCATCTCCTCACCCAGGTATCCATCTCCAGCTCCAAACCAATCTGGAACAAGAGGTGGTCAAATCCTAACCACTAAAAATCTCCTACTGCCTGCCCTGAATACCCCGGTGTATTGATAAGTGACCTGCCTGGCTGGCAAGAGTGAGCACTACCTCGGTTTTCAACTTACCCATGCAAAAAAAAAAAAAAAAAAACAACCAGGCGCAAACTGAAGTGCTGTGTGTCGAGGGAAGACTGCCACGCTTACCCAACCACTTCAAAGCACCTGCTCAGTTTACAAGTACAGCCAGCTGTGCTCTCTTGCTGCTGTGTGCGCATGCACCCTCAATAAACCTTGTCTGGGTTGCATGTTGGCCTCTTGTCAATTTCTTTTTTTTTTTTTTTTTTTTTGACAGAGTGGACAGTGAGAGAGAGAGACAGAGAGAGAAAGGTCTTCCTTTGCCGTTGGTTCACCCTCCAATGGCCGCCGCTGCAGCCGGCGCACCGCGCTGATCCGATGGCAGGAGCCAGGATCCAGGTGCTTCTCCTGGTCTCCCATGGGGTGCAGGGCCCAAGCACTTGGGCCATCCTCCACTGCACTCCCTGGCCATAGCAGAGAGCTGGCCTGGAAGAGGGGCAACCGGGACAGAATCCGGCGCCCCGACCGGGACTAGAACCCGGTGTGCCGGCGCCGCAAGGTCGAGGATTAGCCTATTGAGCCACGGCGCCGGCTAATTTCTTTTTTTTTTAACTTTTATTTAATGAATATAAATTTCCAAAGTACAGCTTCTGGAGTACAATGGCTTCCCCCCCATAATTTCCCTCCCACCCGCAACCCTCCTCTTTCCCGCTCCCTCTCCCCTTCCATTCACATCAAGATTCATTTTCAATTCTCTTTATATACAGAAGATCAGTTTGGCATATATTAAGTAAAGATTTCAACAGTTTGCACCCACACAGAAACACAAAGTGAAAAATACTGTTTGAGTACTAGTTATAGCATTAAATCACAGTGTACAGCACATTAAGGACAGGGATCCTACACGAGGAGTAAGTGCACAGAGACTCCTGTTGTTGACTTAACAAATTGACACTCTTGTTTATGGCCTCAGTAATCACCCTAGGCTCTTGTCATGAGTTGCCAAGGCTATGGAAGCCCTTTGAGTTCACCGACTCTGATCATATTTAGACAAGGTCATAGTCAAAGTGGAAGTTCTCTCCCTTCAGAGAAAGGTACCTCCTTCTTTGATGGCCCATTCTTTCCACTGGGATCTCGCTTGTAGAGATCTTTCATTTAGGTCTTTTTTTTTTTTTTTTTTTTTTTTTTTTTTTTGGTCAATTTCTATTTGCAAGTGAGCCAAAGAACCTGGGCCAGGAGCTATGACCTTACTCATTGGTTGTTTATTTTTCAGCTTTTCACTTATTCAAATAGATTGGCAACTTCTAAGACCTTTATATATGGAATAGGAAACTGGAAGTCTCCTTGGCTATTTTTTTTTTTTGAATTGGGTTGTTTGTGTTTTTGTTGTTGAGTTAGGAATTCTTTACATATTCTGGATATATGAGTATGTATAAACGTATTCCTTATCAGATATATAATTTACAAATATTTCCCCATTCTGTTGTGTTTTTTTACTTTCTTGATAATGTCCTTTGATGCACAAAAATGTTTTTAATTTTGATGAAGTACAGTTTATCTGTCTTATCTTCAATTGTTTATGTTTTTGGTGTTTTATCTAAGAATCTATTACGAAATTCAAGGTGACGAAAATGTACTTCTGTATTTCCTTGACTTGCTTGTTTGAACACTTATGTCTTGGGCACATGGCATATACAATCTTACTTAATCCCTACCACAAACCTGTGTAATATTATTGCCCCCTTTTGATTGATAAAAACACCTAAGCTTAAAATATTAAGTTACCCACAATTGTGCAACCAGAAAAATGATAGGACAGAGATTTGAACTAATGTTTCCAGATTCTTGACCAATACTAATTTTGGTGTTCAGGAATGAGATATCATAATTTATAGAATTTCTTAGGACTTTCCAACCTCGTAAGTTATTCCAAAAATAATTCCAACAGCTTTTCATGGATTTTAGTCATTATCATGGATATATAAAAATTTCATTTAATAAATCAAAAGTACTAAATTTAGTAGCATTAGTGAAGTACAGTGAGTGTTCAGACACTGGAAAGTGCCAGCCAGCTGCATTCAGAGAGATTCAAATAATGTAACATTTGGATTTCCTAGTAAGGTGAGCAGAACTACTAAGAATCCCACGGAGAAACTGCCAACTTAAGCACTCATGTGCTTCTAAAACTTCCTTCTTGGAACAGCATTCACAACATTTAAATAAAGCATACAATGTGTATAAACTTCTGCATATTCATTTGACATGCCAGAATGACTCATTGTTAGTAGCAGACAAGGCCAGAAACACACATGGCACATTGAACATGGCGGGTTACAATCAATCAAGACCGACTGGTTTGATTGTAAATGCGCCTCTATGTTGCTTCACTTTGATTTGTGATGGAGAATTATAACCACTCCCTAATTTCTCAACTTATCTTCCTCAGGATTTGGAAAAAACATACATTTTCTGAGAAATGTCGAGAAAGAACTCTTGCATGGAAATACTAATTAGAATCAGGTCTGGGTTCTCCCGGTCTAAAACCCATGTTCTTCCCATGACCATACCTGGCAACCTCCCACGAGAGGCTAAGAAAGAAGGGGGACGGGAAAGCCCTTTGGGTCTTTTGAGCAGGAGGTCTTTGGTGTGACATCTCAAGGTGACCAGCTGTAGTGCCCCGTTGCTGCTGTGACCCCTGACCCCACACTCATTGGCTTAGGTCAATGAAGATGCACTCTGTTGTAGTTCTGGCGGGCAGAACTGGACTAAAGTCAGTGTTGGCAGGGCTGGTTCCTTAGAGGTTCTGCTGGAGAGCATGGGTTTTTGTTGCTTGAACTGGATACCTTTGTTTCTTAGCTTGTGGCCCTGTCTTAGTCTGTTTGTGCTACTTAACAAAAGGCTACAGACTGAATAACTGAATAAAAAGCAGAACTGTATTTCTCATAGTTACGGACTCTGGCAGTCCAAGGTGAAGGTGCCAGTAGGTTTGGGGAGGGTTCTGTGTCCATTTCCAAGGTGGCACTTATTGCTACATCCTGTGCAGGGAAGGAGCGCTGTGTCCCCAATGGCAGTAGGACCATAAGGAGGCAAATGCCCTCCCACAAGCCCTTTTATACAATGACCTAAGCCTTCCTCACATCCTCCCTTCTTGCTACTGTTGCATTGGAGGTTAAGCTTCCATGTGAAGTTTGGAGGGAAGAGCATCATTCACACTGCAGCAGGCCCCTTCCTCCACATTCAGAGCGCATCCCTCCAGTCTCCACTTCCGTCATCCCATTTCCCACTCCTCCCACCTGACTCCGCCTTCCTTCCTCTGTAAGCACCATTGTGGCTACATTGGCTAATCTAAATAATCTCTCCACCTAAACACCTTAAGATTAATCACATCTGCAATAGTCATGCACCCCTTCATGATAAAGATACAGCCGAAGAAAGGCATTGCTAGGCAATTGTGTCATTGTGCAAACATAGCGGGTACTTAGACAAGCATACACATTGTATGTTTTATTTAAATGTTGTGAATGAGTGCGTGGTACAGGATAGAACCTATTGCTCCTAGCTCCAGACCTGCACTGCATGTTACTGAACTGAATACTGTAGGCAATTACAAAATGGCCATCATTTGTGAGTCTACGCATACCTAGACATAGAAAAGGTACAGTAAAGTATCATAGGAAGGGTAAACAGCGGCGCACTTAGAGTGAATGGAGCCGGAAGGACTGGAAGCTGCTCGGGATGTGTCAGGGAGTGAGTGGTGAGTGAAGGCAGAGGCCTCAGACAAGACCGCCCACTGCTGTAAACAGTGTACACTTCCGTGACATTCAACTCACTTCATAGCTTCTTTCTTCAATATGCAGTTAATCTTAATTTACTGTAAATCTTTTGCTTTATAAATGTACATTTTTAAGCTTTTTTATTGTTTCATATTAACACAGCTTAAAATGTGCACTAAAAAGCAATATAAAAATATTTTCTTTATCTTATCCTATAAGCTTTTGACTATTAAAAACAATTTTTTACCTTAAACTTTTTTTGTTGAAAATTAAGATAAACATACACATTAGCCTATGACTACATAAGGTCAAGATTGTCATTTTCATTTCCCACTCTTGTGGTGCCAGGTGGTAAATTAGGTTTATTTTTCCTCTAATGGCCTTCTAGTGTTCCTAAGAGTAGCTATTAAAATTTTTATTCTTTCCCTTTTTATTTGTGGTTCCATTTTTACCATGTATTAAGGTCTCTTATATACATGGGTCTGCCTCTGATCTCTCCTTTCTCTTTTATTAGTCTACTTTGCTGCCATTACCATGCTGATTTAATTAATATGACTCTTTGGGACGTGTTAATAATTGCTACGATATGCTTCCCTTATAGTTGCTGTTCTTTGTTTTTACAATGACTTGGCTTTTGAGGACTTTCACTTTTTCTTTCTCTTTTGAAAATTAAAATATAATTTACATATCATAGTTTCAAATTTGTATTAGAGTAGCACACATAGAGGAAAGCACACACATCATTACTGTAGAGTGCTATGCATTTTCACCAGGTGAACATATTTCCATATTCGCATTCAAATTAAGAAACTCAATGCTGCCCAGAAGATCTTAGCTGGATTTGTTGCAGTTTTAACTGAAGGAGGTGGAAAAGGTTTAAACAACAGCAAAAAAAAAAAAAAAAAAAAAAAGACAAATGAGTGGGCCATAGAATGATTCCCTTTTTAGCTGAAACAAAAGTGTATCTTTTCAAAAATGAGCTTCCACTGATATATATGCTTGATATTCCATAATGAGTACATGGAATCTCTGTGCACGTAGTTGGAATGCAATTTATAATGGCCTTTTAGCTTTTCTCTCTTTTACTTTTATTTATTTTAAAATTAATTTATTTATTTTTATTTGGAAGGCAGAGAATTTTCCATCTACTGGTTCACTCCCTAAATTCTCACAACAGCCAGGGCTAGGCCACTTTGCAGTCAGCAGCCCAGAACTCAATCCAGATCTCTCATCTCATGTGGGTAGCAGCATCTAACTACTTGAGCTGTCACCTACACTACAAGGTGCACATTAGCAGGAAGGTGAAATGAGAAGCAGAGCCAAGATTTGATGCCAGGCACTCTGATACAGGATGTAGGCATCCCAAGCAGCAACTTAACTGCTATACCAAATACCGACCCCAGCTTTGCACAGTGGCAGTATATCATAGCCAATGAGTTTTATCCGAGGTGCGATTATTGCTAATTGAAAACTTTCCCTAAATGCTGGCCCCTTCTCTCTCTCTCTCTCTCTCTCCCTCTCCCTCTCCCTCTCCCTCTCCTTCTCTCAAAGAGTTTTTTATTATTTATTTGAAAGAGAGAGGTCTTCCACCTGCTGGTCCACTCCCTAGATGGCCGTAATGGCCGGAGCTGGGCCCATCCGAAGCCAGGAGCCAAGAGCGTCTTCCAAGTCTCCCATACAGGCACAGGGGCCTACGGACTTGGGCCATCTTCTACTGCTTTCCTAGGCCATAGCAGAGAGCTGGATCGGAAGTGGAGCAGCCGGGACTCGGACCAGCACCCATATGGCCAGCACTGCAGGCAATGGCTTTACCCACTACGCCACAGCGCTGGTCTCCATTTTCTCTCTTTTTAAAAAAACCAACTTAATGTTGGAGCTAGTTTTAAATATATATGGCCAGTTAATCATTTGATACTGTAAATGAATGGCTCCCAGGACAGATGAAGCAAGTGCTGTCTGACCTTACCCTGAGATAACAACACTCTCAACACCTTGTCACCTCCTGTCCTAAAAGTTTCCTCAAATCGCAATGTCCCAGAGAGAATCTCAGGTTCAAAGAAGTCCTCTACATTCATTAGTGTCTCCTCTGACTGCCCACGTTTGTGCTTTTTCTCCTTTCACTCCATGCTTATCCTTTGCAAAGTCAGCCTCCCTGGGTACCATCAAAGGCATTAAACTAAATCACATACTTGTGGTAGTCAGAATTAATGTCTCCTCGAAGATGCTGACATACTAATCCCAGGAATCTGCAAATATGCTTCCTAAGTCAGAAGGGATTTTGCCAGTTGACTATGGTTAAGGACTTTGGGGAGATGGCAGATGGGAGTTGAAGATGCAGATAGAATCAAAGCTGCCAATTCACTTATCTCACATAAAGAAATCGTCTTGGATTATCTGTGTGGAATCATAGTGTTATCAGAAGTGTCCTCAAAAGAGGGATGCAGAGGACAAAGACTTGAGCCACCACTGCTGGCTCCGGCATGCTAGCCGCATACACAGGGAAAAGGAATTCCGAATGCTTCCACGAGATTACCACTTCATAGTTTTACCCAGGCATGACCCTGAAAGTCATGTAGAGATTCAGAAAGCTGGTCTAGAACCTAAAATAGTTCTTTCTCTTATTTACGGTCAAAGCCAAGGTGCCCATGACTAAATTCACCCCATCTTTCCTTCCGCCTGAAAAGAGCTTGAGAAAAATGTTATAAAGTATATGAGAATACTTCATGGGAAGTATTGAAGAGCTAAGTTTATTTTTGTGCAAAAACATATTTGTAATCAATGCATTTGAGGGATGTTCAAACAGTTCTTGAAAATTGCATATTATGAAGAAACTGCATAGAATCCAAAATGTTCTTGTACAAAAATAAGCTTTTCTTTTAATTCTATTTTCCATACCCTTGAAGTACCCTTCGATGACTATAAACCGTATAATTTGTATTTACAAAAAATTAAGCACAATCCTGAGCTACAGAAGTTCTAGTTGGATGTAACTCCGTGTTATTGGTAGCATTGTTCTGATGAAGGATTCAGTACCTCTGACACGCACAGTTGGAAAAGCCTATCCTGAACATTGCTGGCTACCACCTTCCAACCCATCTCTTACTTTGTCGCTATGAAGACTTTTAAAAATAAGGATCTGGGGACCGGCGTCGTGGTGCAGCAGGTTAATCCTCTGCCCGAGTCCCAGCTGCTCCACTTCTGATCCAGCTCTCTGCTCTGGCCTGGAAAAGCAGTAGAAGATGGCCCAAGTGCTTGGGCCCCTGCACCCGCGTGGGAGACCCGGAAGAAACTCCTGGCTCCTGGCTTAGGATTAGCGCAGCTCCAGCCGTTGCTGCCATTTGGAGAGTGAACCAACGGACGGAAGACCTTTCTCTCTGTCTCTCCCTCTCACTGTCTGTAACTCTACCTCTCAAATAAATAAATAAAATATTTTTTAAAAAATAAGCATCTGTGTCAGAGGTTTGGCATAGTGGCTAAGACATCTTGTAGTGCTCATGTGCCGTATCAGAGTGCCTGGGATGGAGTCCCAGCTCCACACCCGATTCCAGCTTCTTGATAATGCACATCCTACAAGACAACGCATGATGGCTTAAGTAATTGAGTCCCTGCCACCCACATGGGAAACCTGGGTTGAGTGTCAAGCTCCTGACATCAGCATGACCCAGTTTGGCTGTTGCAACCATTTGGAGAATTAACCAGCAGGTGGTAATTCTGTCTGTTTGCCTGCCTGCCTCTGCCTTTCAAATAAACAAAATAAATAAAGAAAAAAAATTTTAAATGTATCAGGTCATGTCACTTCCAGCATAAAGCCTTCAATGACTTCTCTTAATTTATAGGAGAAAATCTCAGATTTTTAAATGACTTTCAAGACTTTTTTTCAATAGCCTCTTTTTTTCCCCCAAGCCCCGTTCTTTCCACCCTGAGATTTCACAGCTTCATGCCCTGGCCTGTCCAGAGTTTTGGGCTCTGGCTGTCCAGTCAACGCCTACCCACTGAACACACACTACACTTCTCTGCCTCTTTATTTGTTCTCTTGCCAGAATGTCTTTCCCGGACATCTTGGCAAATCTTACCCCAACGTTATCTAAAGCCAGACGTAATCTCCCCTGAGTTTGAAGAACCTGGTAGAGCACTCATCTGCGACCTTCTGGGGTGATAGTTCTTCCAGTCTGTCTTAGCTGCCCTACAAACATAAACCTTTCAGGGAGAGAAGGACAGGAGACAGAAGAAACAACTCCTTACACACTGATGAATGCCACAGTCTTGTGCCTGCCCTTATGGTAGTGTGTAGTTCAGATTTAAATCAATTGAAATTAAGTCAAGGTAAAAATCTCGTAGTCTGTCCACCCACATTCCCACGATCAGTGGCCGCCTCTGTGGTCAGTGACTGCCTGCTGGAGAGCGCATAGAGCATTCCCCTCATCACAGAAAGGACTGTGTGTTCCTGTAATCTAGAACCGGCAAATGATCAACAGATGTCCAAGGAGGAAAGAAGGAGAGTTACAGGGAGGGGAAGAAAATGTAATTCTAAAAGGATGTCGGGAAAATTGTCCAAGGTTTAGAAATAGGCAAAAGCAATTTCTGAGTGGCCCTGAGCAAAGGGCCAGCAGACCCTCTGGGGGTTATTTGATTCTACAGGCCTTGTACCTTTCCTTTCTCTTATCTGGGTCAGAAGTTATCTCCTAGAAAACTGATAGAAATGTAAATAAGTCTTTCCCTCAGTGATGCAAATAAGTTTTTACATTAATTTTCCCCCAAAGAAACCTTTTATTTAAGGAGTACAGATTTCATGCATTTCATAGGTACTTTAGGAATATAGTGATTCTTCCCACCATACCCGCTCTCCCACCCCTCCTCCTCCTCCTCCCTCTCCTATTCCCAGTCCCATTCTCTACTAAGTTCCATTTTCAATGAACTTAATTTTCTTAAAGATTTATTTATTTACTTTCAAGTCAGAGTTACACAGAGAGAAAAGGAGAGGCAAAGAGAGAGAGAGAGAGAGAGAGAGAGAGAGAGAGATCTTCCATCTGCTGGTTCACGCCCCAATAGACCACAATGGCTGGAGCTGTGTTGATCTGAAGCCAGGAGTCAGGAACTTCTTCCAGGTCTCCCATGCAGGTGCAGGGGCCCAAGCACTGGGCCATCTTCTACTGCTTTCCCAGGTGCATTAACAGGGAGCTGGATCAGAAGAAGAGCTGCCGGGACTAGAACTGGCGCCCATATGGGATGCCAGCGCTGCAGGCAGAGGCTTAACCTACTGCACCACAGTGCTGGCCCCTCGATTAACTTTATACATAGAAGACCAACTCTATACTAAGTAAAGAGTTCAATGATGCAAATAAGTTTTGTTTCACTGCAAAAACCATTCATTTCTGCCTGGCATGGAAAAACTAATCTCTAACATTATATTTTATTGAGCCATAGGGTATTAACGTGTTTTATATTTATTATTGCATTTATTTTTGTGTTCTTAACTCACTGCTCAGATTTATATCTTCCCTGACTCTGACCAGATCTTGTTATGTCACTGGTTCCCACATGGATTATAAATTGTGTAACATTTTGAACACATGTACATTTTTTATACTTTTTTCAATATCACAAAAGTGTAACTTAGGAATTGTGTGTTGTAGTAGGATGCTCAGTGGGCCCATCAGAAAGACTGGTGGGAAGAGAACCTAGTGAGCCATGGCAGCCTGCTATGTCTTTTCTTGGCTCCCGCAGTGATTACCCCAAACCTGTCCAATGTTGGCTTTGCTGACTTTCTGTTTCTGTAGGTTCTTTTACCCTCTCTACTATTTTTGTTTTATCGAGTGTGTGTGTGTGAGTGTTGTTTCAGTTTTTGATCCTTGTTCACACAAGATCTCTAGGTTGTTCTGCATGAGTTGCACTAATAGGATTTATTTTTGTTGATCAGTGCCAGAAAGGTGATGGACAGGAATGAGAGTCATGTTTTGAACTTTTTAAAAATTATACTTTAGTAGTGAGTGAGTGACACATGGAGGGCACTCCTTTGCCAGAGATCCTTTGTGAGATACTGGTCCACACATACCTAAACAAACATGAGGGTTTGAGGTAGTTTTGGAAAGGAGAAAATTGCTTCACCAAATTTATAACCAACTGATACCGTTTTGCTTATTAATATTTCCCAAAATTAATAAGCTTTGTGGGCTCTTGCCACCTATTCAGAGAGGAATTCTGAATACTGGCTCAGACCAGACAACATGGTAAGTTTTAAGGATTTTATTCAGTGAGAGAAATGTATAGGAGAGTGAGGGCCTTATCTAAGGGAGAAAGAAAAGTCTAGAGGCTAAGTTGGGGTCCATACCAAGCAGAGAGCAGGTAAGGAGCGAGACATGTGCAGGAAGCATGCAGAGGAAAGCAGGGAGTGGGGTTCTCAAAGGCCACAGCCCCGAAGGCACAGGGCAACAAAAGGCCAATCAGGGCAGAAAAAGGGAATGTGTGTTCCAGGCCTTTTATCCACTTCCGAAGGGGCGTGGTTATGTAGCCTGATTGGCAGGTGGGCATACAGGTGGGGTCCCCTGGGGCATGAGATCACACAAGGGGGCTGCTGGATGGCATGGACTCCAGCTTACAAATCTAATCAATTGTATCCTATCTGTCTGCCTGCATCACAACCAGTCTCCAAAACAGTGAAAGTGACAGAATAAATAATAAACAAATAAATCTGAAAATGTACTTTGCAGTACCCAAGTAATAGAAATTAGAAGAAGTAATAAAGCAAAGGCTAAGAAGCAGAAACGCTTTGAGCCAAAATTTTTAGGTTGAGATATTAACAGGAAGGAAAAATCTTTTCAGAGAGTCCCCCACAATCAAAGTAAGAGTTTATTACTTCTACACTATACTTTGAAATACTAAAAGAAGAAATGAGGCATACAAAGTAAAATGAATAAAGTCAGGACAACGATTTCTTTGAAGGGTATAATAAGAAATAAGAATAAATATCATGGTATTGGGGAGAGGGGCACGTTCCTCCAATCTCATGTGTTCAGTAGTGGGGCTTGCAATTGAAGTGACAAAAGACAGACTATCAATTTTTATTGCTATTTCTTCATGTGGGTGTTCACACAAAAGAAGAAAACCTCAAAGGAGCAGAACAGAGGGCTTATACAGTCTTTGAACAAAGGAAAGGTGATTAGGACTTCAGGGGATGACAAATCATGGAGGAATGACTGGGAAATACATGAGAAAACAAATGGAAGTAAAGATTTTTAAACTACGATCTGTTTACAAAAACATGTGTCTGTGTTGATTCCCCATTTACAGTGATAACAACTGCTCTTCATTCTTTGGTATAGAGCCAGGTTGTGGGGTATGAGAGGTACCTCCACAAAGGGAGCATTTTGCCCTATTTCAGGCAGATGGGGAGAGTTGTTCCTACGTCTATTGATTCTCAATTGCCTTTCGCTCTAAATCATCCTTATGCCAAAACGGGATGTGTCAGGTGACACATTCTTATCCCCTTTGATGGCTTTCTAAAACTGTATTAGCTGTTGATTTGTGAAGATTAGTAAAACTTGAAGTTACCTAATCATTCATTCAAGACACATTAATTGTGTGCTACCAACCAATGTGCCAGGAACCCGGCTAGCAGTGCAAAACAGATATATTCTGATCTTCAAAGGCATTCAAGATAGAAAGGCTCCGAAATGGAAACAAATTAAGAGAAATACAATGCTAAAGGACAATACTAAGATATAAGTATATACATGTTATGAAAGGATTACAATCAGACAAATTACCCAGCTGCATGTCAGAAAAAAACCTATAGCACAGTCCTGAAGACGTGAGCACTGCGGTTATTTTCCATGGCTTCTCATCAACTCTGGGTGAAATCTGAAATCAGAATCTCTCTGTGACTCAGTAGGGGTTGCTGTCAAACAGCAGGCTTAGCTAGCAAATTACTCTCTGGAGATGAGTGTTTGACAATCACATCTTTGAAAGTTTTACCAGTTGCTTATTTTCTCCAAAAGGAAAGTAAACCAACAAAATGATAATAATTATATTCACATCCAATAATGTATCTGTAAAATCATATATATACATATAATTTGGTGTTTGGAGGGATTCAGCGAAATCTCCGAAGTGTACTTTCCACTGTCTGCTGCCCTACCATCTACTAAACACTTACATCTGACTTATTTTATCCTAGTCGGGGAGCCTTATGATAGAATGTTTTGGATGTGATTTTATGTAGTGACGTCTGTGAAATGCATTAGTTGGATTTGTTTAGTTATTTCTTTGGCTTGGGTCAGTTTTTTTTCTTAGAAGTTATCCAATAGCTTGCATGCAAATTCTCCTAAGAATGCAAACTTATGCAATAGCCTGCTCCCAACTAACTAAACATATCTAAGATGTGCTGTTGATTTCTTAACTGCTTTCTGTCTTTCTAGGACCTATTGTAACCCAATCTTAAATCCATTACAAGTAAACTTTACCTTTCTCCAGCTGTCAGTCACAGGCAGGATCTCTGGGAATTGAATCTGTTGCCCTGGGCAACATTAAAGTGCTCCATCTTTCGAGGAACTCAGCATGGCTCTTTGAAGCAAACAGGGGTAATTTTCCATTCTCTTTCAGAATACTTTGTGCTGGGAGAAAAAAATGAAACCTCAGTGTGACAATAATATAAATGTGTTGATCTTCAATCACGATCTGACTCAACTGTTTTTGTAGGAAAGTCCTGTGTCTCTGGGCAGGCTGCAGAGTGTGGGGGCAAAACGGCCACGTGCAATCTGGGCGGCCGTGCAGGTGGCTGTGCAAAGCGAGGACAGCTGTAAATGGCCGTTTACTCTGAGAGCCAGCCTGCTCACTTCTGTTTACAGAGAACATCGCAATTATTTGAAATGGCTTTTCAAAACCTTATCTCTGACTTCATCGTTTTCTCTTTGGAAGCTCAGTTCATTTTAGCCGGTAGGGTTTATAAAAAGATTTCCAGAATTAATTTTTTTTTTTTTTGACAGGCAGAGTGGACAGTGAGAGAGAGAGACAGAGAGAAAGGTCTTCCTTTTGCCGTTCGTTCACCCTCCAATGGCCGCCGCGGCTGGCGCACCGCGCTGTTTGCCTTCTGCTGTTTTTCATTGGGGTCTTCATGTCAGCTGCTCTGTGGTTCGTTTGGAGCCCTGAGTTCCCCTTCTCACATCACCCGCCATTCTCCAGACAAGTAAACAAAGCCGGGGTGAATACCACAAGGCCCTGCACTGTCCTGCCAAGTTCAAGCTCCCCATTGCCAATCTCACTGAAGTAGAACTCGATATTCCTTCTGGAGGTGTGTTCAACAGCGAGGCACAGAAACTTGCTGCCACGCTGGGACGGTTCCGACCAGGCCCCTGGAAACCTTAACATGCATGTACTGTGGCTTCCACTTGGAACCACTGCTCGCTTCTCTGCTCTCAGCTCTCCATTCCTTGGGAGCCATGACAATACGCTGAGCACCCCCTTCCTTCTCTCTTTCAATGGCCTCTCGTCCCCTCTTTTCCCTTCCAGGTCTCTAGCTTGTTGTTCTCCTGCCCCCATGAATACAAGGACCCCTGAAGTGTAGCTGCCTCCAGTCTGTCCCTCGCCCAGCCAGTTCCTCTTGTACAACATCAACAATGAGAAGCTGCAACCCAAACCTACAGCCGCAGTCCACACACACACCTTGAGTGGTCTACAGGTAGCGTGTTGGAGACCTGTGAATGTCTCTACAGATATTCTTAAAATTTTGCCTCCTCGTTGTGATGATGCCATATAGAATTCCCATTTGTATGAAATTGTGTGTGTGCTTGTAGCTTTGTATGGACAACCACCTGCAGCATCCACATGTGTGTTCGTGTTTACTTGTCTCTCATACGGCCAGGTAAAGCATTAATGCACTTGTTCTTAAGTTTGTGTTTAGAGCTACCAGGGACCTTAAAACTCAGGAGGTTTTTGAAAGAGGCCGTTTAGACAGGACTTTGTCATTTTCACAAAAGAGCCACCTTCGATGTATTTCCATGAGCATTGAATACTCATGCTTAGTGGCAGGTGGGTTTTTTTTCTCTTAAAAAAATAGTTTCCCATGTGAAAGGCCATCATCGGTGTTAATTGTATGCGCTCTGTGAAAGACAACATGGATCCATCTGCTTGACGGCGTTGGTGGGTTCTTTGGTTTTCTGAAGGTTCCAGAAGCTGGGCGCTGCGGAGGGCGTTGTGATTGATGCTGGAGAAGCAGAGCTTTATTGAACGTTTCCCCGCTGCTGCGCCTCGGTGCCGCCTCCCACTCTTGTTATCTGTTCTCAGGGTCTGGTGACTAAGTTCTCTGAATTATAAGGTGCACTTCTCAGCAGAACAGTCGCCCTCCCCCGTCTGCTGTTTCCTCGTGGTTGCGTTCCAGCTCCGGATCACCGCGTTTCTGCTCGCACTTCCTTCTGGCTCTAAGACGTCTGATGTTTTCATTGTCTCTTCCCAGAAGCGCTTTAGACTTCAGCTGGAGGGAGAGGGGAGAGAAAGGAAGTGTGTTCTGGCTCTTGGAGTGGGTGCTGTATGGACTTGTTTATTCTTCAGCAAGAATCGTGTCGTCACTTTTTATTTCTTATATTCTCGCCTCTCCACTCTGCCGGCCTTTCTGTTCTTCCTTCCCGCCTCTCTGTCTGTCTCTCCCTTTCTTATACTCCACAAAGCAGCGTCTGATAAATCACATAGATTGCTTTTGACTCCTGATTTTTATCCTACATGTCTTAAAAATAAAATTATGAAACCTGTAAACTATGTCAGACTTTTAGATTCTGTGTTTTATGGCACTTCGAAGAAATCAAATCTGACCATTGAGGCAAAAGAGGGAATTTGCTGGCTGCTGTATGTAGATGAGCCCCTAAAAAAGCTAACATCCTTTCTATGTTATACCCTAGGATTTCAGCCACGGGAGAAAGCCTAACTGAACTCATTCTGGTTCAAGTACAAAATGCTGGTGAATGACTTGTTGGGTTCACTAGATTGAGTGCCTACACTGGAACTCAGCAACCCAGACCGGGGACGGGAGCAGGTTTTATTAGTGTGGTAGCTATGCCATATGGATCTAGGGAAGGACAGGAATGGGAGGGAGGGAGGGAGAAAGCGAGGAAGGGAGGGAGGGAGGGAAGAAATGAAGGAAGGGAGGGAGGGAGGGAGGGAGGGAGGGAGGGAGGGAGACCAAGGAGGGAGGGAAGGAGGGAGGGAGTGGGACCAGGGAGGGAGGGAGTGGGACCAGGGAGGGAGGGAGACCATGCAGATCATTGTGGGTATGCATTTCATATATGATATAGTATTTGAAAATCTCAAAAATTATCTGAGGTCAACACTACTATTCTTGCTTTAAAGATAAGGGAAGACCGTTGGACAATCAAACCACACAGATAATAAGTGATTGGTCAGAGGAACTTCCAGATCAAAATTCATCCCATTTCTACTAAGATGTGACACACAACAGTGACTGGATACAGATGAACACTGAGTTGCTTTAGTAAAATAAGGAAATTCTTAAGCAATAGTTAGCCAATATTATACACTTTGCTAAAAGCGATAATTCATTTAATTGTTGGTTACTTTTCTAAATTGAAACAGTATGATGTAGAACTACAGGGGACCTTGAGACATGACCCTCTCTACCCCAAACTCTATTAAAATCCCAGCTGCCTACACTATCTATATAAACAGCTTCACATCCCACACACTAAGCCCTCAGCTCTTAGACCACCTGAATTCCAACACTTCCTCATGCTCTCACTATTCATTCTTATCATCATACCCCAAATATATCGCTCAAACTGGTTCCTTTAAAATATCTTACACAGGGTTGGCATCATGGCATAGCAAGTAAAGCTGCCGCCTGCTATACTGGCATCCCATATGGGCATCGGTTCCAATCCAGCTCCCTGCTAATGTGCCCATGAAAGCAGCAGAGGACTAGCCCAAATACTTGGGCCCCTGTACCACGTGGGAGACCGGAAGAAGCTCTGGGATCATAGTTTCAGTCTTGCCCAGCCCTGGCCCTTGTGGCTAGTTGGGGAATAAACCAATGGATGAAAGAGTTCTCTCTCTCCCTCTCTCCCTCTCTCCTTCCCTTCCTCCTTCTCTCCCTCCCTCTATAACTCTGACCTCCAAATATATAAAATAAATCTTTAGAAAAAAATGTATCTTACATGTTCCCCTGATTCTAGCTGTCTTGGCTAATTCCACTCCCTGTCATTGTCTCATTGAAGCATCCCATCCCTTAGCATCCCTCCTCTGCCTTGACCTCCTCCTGTCCTCCCTCACTTTCTTATTCAGCCAAGAGTGAGTGCTTCTTGATTTTAGCAACTCTGCCAGCTTCCTGCAGTCCCTGTTTCTATGGGCTTCAGACTGTACTTGTGCAGTAATTCCTCAACGTTGAGCCAACTAAATTGTTCGTGTTCTCCACTGGCTCCTGTGTTCTGGGGGTGGGGGTTGGGGAGAGGAATCAGAAAAAGGACAAATTGGCACCCATTCTTGGGATCTCATTCTCTAGTTGCCCACAGTGGCTGTTTCAGTACTTAATTGCTTTTCTCCACCCTCCTACCCCTTAGCACCCTCCTCATTCTTAGCAGGTGGCTTCACCTACTTCAGAGGGAAAAATTGAAGTTTTTATGTCAATTCTCTCACATTCCAGCATGAAAATCTAGGCTCTTCATTATACCTTGTTTTTTATTAAATGAATTAATAGAATTCATTAATTCATTACATTTTCATTAAATTAATTAATCTGAATTTGCTTTAAACCTTTTATCACCAAAGAAGACTTGACCCCTTGTCCCTGGGGTCTAGGAGTCCTCTCCTATCCTTTACATATAGCATAATCTATAAATTTTCTTCTTCCTCTTTAAAATCTTTCCCTTTTTCCTGTACAATAGATTCTTTTCAGAATTTTTTTTTGACAGGTAGAATTAGACAGTGAGAGAGAGACAGAGAGAAAGATCTTTCTTCCGTTGGTTCACCCCTCAAATGGCCGCTACAGCCAGAGCTACAGTAATCCGAAGCCAGGAGCCAGGTGCTTCCTCCTGGTCTCCCAGGCAGGTGCAGGGCCCAAGCAGTTGGGCCATCCTCCACTGCCTTCGCAGGCCACAGCAGAGAGCTGGACTGGAAGAGAAGCAAATGGGACTAGAACCGGTGCCCGTATGGGATGCCAGTGCCAAAGGCAGAGGATTAACCAAATGAGCCACAGCACAGCCCTCCATCAGAATTTTAAAATACTCTATTCTACCACCAAACCAACACAAAAAGTTGTCTCTTTTTTTTAACTATTCATGGAATCTCATCAATAAAATACAAACTCCTCAATGATAAAGATTATCTTTCCCACCATAGTTCCTGCATCTTAACAGAAATATTGATCACTAAATATTTGATTAAAATGAATGAATTTTACCAGTTCCAATGCTTTATTTGGCTAACAGATAAGGAAACTGGGGCTAGTTTGATGTAATCACAGATTTTATTGGACATGCATAGGTAAAAGTTATTTTATTTTGCTATTACTTACCTTAGTTGACTGATACAAGTATAAATATGTAAATAGAATATGTAACATGATTATGATTTGCACTTAATTTGGGTGCTTTGGAGACATCACTTCTTGAGCTTGTTAAGGAATAGCATCACCCGCGGACACACTGAGATGACTTTGGGTTTCATAGTGTAAAACGACTCTTCACGAGAGGTGGTTCTTGGCAGAAGACTATTAACACTGCTCCCAGAGTCTTTCAAAGTCTATGTCAGATCATGTGACTCCTCTGCTCAAAACTCTTCAGAGGTTTCCCATCTCAACAAAAACCCAAGCTCTCCAATACCTGACCTTCCTTCTTCTTTTTTTTTTTTTTTTTTTTTTTTTTTTTTGACAGGCAGAGTGTACAGTGAGAGAGAGAGAGAGACAGAGAGAAAGGTCTTCCTTTGCCATTGGTTCACCCCTCAATGGCTGCTGCAGCCGGCGTACTGTGCTGATCCAAAGCCAGGAGCCAGGTGCTTCCTCCTGGTCCCCCATGGGGTGCAGGGCCCAAGCACTTGGGCCATCCTCCACTGCCTTCCCGGGCCACAGCAGAGAGCTGGCCTGGAAGAGGGGCAACCGGGACAGAATCCGGCGCCCTGACTGGGACTAGAACCCCGTGTGCCAGCGCCGCAAGGCGGAGGATTAGCCTAGTGAGCCGCGGCGCCGGCCTGACCTTCCTTCTTGAACCCTGTTTCTCTGTCTCTCATGTCCTGAGCGTGAGCATGACTAGCTAGCCCTCCCAGGGCCTCTGCCCTCATCTACTCTACCTGGGAAGCTTGCTCTACCCAACACCCCACAAGAGAGACACTTGACTCATGCCTTCACTCAAAACCAAATCTGCTTAGTCAGCATTAGGAAGCTGTAGGTGAGTCAGCTGGACACCCAGGAATACCTTCTCAGCTTAGAGAAAACAACATGGAGGGCAGTCTCCTATGGAATTTAGAAAGACGTACAGGTGCCAAGGGCCTAGGAAAACTTCAGAGCTAGAGCCTTTGCCTTGGAATGCTTCCACGTCTCCCTTTTGCCTCCTGTTGATTTCAGGCCCCATCTAGAAAACACTGGTGAGGAAGCCAGTGTGAGAATGGATCTCTGGGACTAGTCAAAACCTCATAGGGTGTCCCTGCCCTGCCAGGGGTTCCATATCTGAAAATGTCTTTCCATCGTATTGTCTTCCTATTTACACCTGCTTTTCCTCTGAGCAACTAAATTTGCTGAATATGTTAAATCTGTAGGCACTATAGGTGTTTATTCCCCACCCCATCCCTCCTGCCACCCACAACCTGTTTGTCCCTTAAGAGATGAGCTTACTAAACCAAACTGATATTGAATTGTTAGATGGAAGAGGGAAGCTGTTCTTGACTTGGGAGAATCTTCCAGAGACGTGGGCCTCCTCTGAGATGCAGTCTGGTGCTATGACCAAAAAGCAACACTAAGTGGATGCCTTACTATGAGAGCTGGGCAAAACCTAATGTGTGAGGAACTGATTTTCAAAAGTGCTATACAAGGCAAGTTGTCGACATTAGTAATAATATGCCCCAAATTATATGATTCAGTTTCAGATTTCACATATGTATTTTTCCAAGTGCCATTTTTTGGTGAAATCAGTACTGTAGCTGGTAAGCAGGGCCCTGGTGCTGCATTATTTTTGGCTGAAACTCCTCATTAGTTCTGAAGTGCTGAGTTTGTTTCTGACCTTAAGGATATGCTCTGTTTTTAAAGGAAATGTTTAACTACAGGGCAGGACAACTTATTACAGGCACTTAATTTAATGTGGGAACCCAACTGTAGCCTTCTCTGGAACTTTTAGTAACTGTGAAGGAAGGTAAAGTGGTAGACTTGGAACCTGAACTCTGGTTCACGCGCCAAAACTGTTTTCAGAAAAAAAGATCTCAGATCGGCTGAAAAGAGAGCTCAAGACAGGGTGGACAATGCCATAACCTGAAGCCAGAAAACACAGAGCACTTCATACAAACAGAGCTCAGCCTCATCCTTGAGCTGTTATTTGTTGGCCAACAGCCAGAGGGAGATAAGTGGGACTCCTGGGAAGTGTGCCCAGCACCAAAGTTCAAAGCTCCCTTTTTGAACAGATTCCGAGTCCCCGTAGATAAAAGGCCGTCCTCATGTTAGGAGAGACTGGGAGAGTTAGTGGCCTGATCTCGAAATATCTCAGAATGTACTGCTCTCCCTGTATCTACGATCCATGTCTTTAATCATCAGCTTTACCCAGGCTATGTTTTGGGTGGGCTTCACAAAATATAATAGCTTCAGAAATTATAGAGTAGTCAGAACAAAGATTTTGTGTAGAAAGCAGCAGTTGTATATAAACTCCCATGATGTGAGCTGCCCCAAATGACAGGATTCTGAATCAGTGCATATGCGGATTTCAGATTGGATTACTGCTTTTGAAAAGTATCAAGTTTGGGGGGGAGGGGTGAAGGGGAAAGGTGGGGGGGCTAAACCATCTTCGTTCCAGTTGATCTTGATATCTTAAGAGTTTCCCTGAACTTGACATCTTCCTTTTAAGATAAATAAATTACAATAATGATCTATTGTCACTCAGAATTTGAGTGTAAGTTTATAAGTAACATTGGGGTAATGATGGGGGAAGTCGGAGTGATTCCTTGTATACCAACAAGGAAGAAGTGATACAATAAGACAGCTGAAAACTGTCTATCAATAAGTACTGTGTAAGCTCCTTGAGGGGAATTACTGTTTTTGTAGGTGGTTTTTCCGGAACTTTTCATAGGACCTTGCAAGCTGTAAGTGCTCATTATGTGTTTGATAAGTAAATGAATGAATGAATGAACATTAGAAGTTTACTTTGTAGGGATAGATATTTTTGCACAGCAATTAACATGCCACTTGGCGTGCCCACAATCCGTATTAGAGTGCCTGGGTTTGACTCCCAGCTCTGCTTCCAAATCCAACTTGCTGCTGTTGTGTAGCCTAGAGGTAGCAGATAATGATTTGAGTATTTGGATCCCTGCCACCCACATGGGAAACCCAGATTGAGTTCTGGGCTTCTGGATTCAGCCTGGCCCAGCCCTTACTGTTGAATGTATTTGAGGAGTGAACCCACAGATGGTTCTCACTCTGCCTTTCAAATAAATAAATAAACATTGCTAAAAGATTCAGTTTTTAGAAGGCATTATTTTCTGAAGCCTATTAGAGGAGATACTTATGGCATTTTAAGGCAATATTGGAAAGGGTATAAGTTTGGAAATTTCTGAAAAGTCACCTATAGAGAACTTGTTCAGTAACATTTCGAGCAGTTTTAAGAACCAGCTGTGGGCTGGGAAAGGCAAAGAATGAAGAAGACACTATGGTTTGAATCAGAGCCCATTTGGAACCCACAAGAAATGGGAAATTGCTAGGTTAGAAGTGGACATGTGGTATCTTATGACAGTCGGGAAAATATAGAAAACTCTTAAATAAAGGTACTCAATCAAAAGTGAGTATAATTCCATAGGCTTCTGCTGGGCGTGGGAATGCACACTAGTGGTTAATGCAGCCTTGTATTTCAAGGCCCTGGCTAAGGGTCTTCCCAGAATCCCTGGGAAATGAGCTTTCCCTCACTGTGCCCTGAGCCTGGGGCAGATTTGCCCCTTACATTCTCATCTGCTCTTTTCTTTCTGTGGCCATTGAACTAGCAGCATGAGTGTTTGAACCCTTCCAAGTAGACTTTAGCACTAGCAGTCTACTTCCAGGTAGACTTTAACACTTGGGACCTACCTGGTGTCCCATCCACTAATGGACAGACCTGATGAGCAAGTTCAGGTCTCCCCATTTTGTTTATCAGCCATCGTGCACTGTGTGGTGACTTAGCCTCTTTCATTCACTTAGTGAGTTAGGAGAACCCAGGCCCTACATGCTCAAGGTCTAAGGTCTCCTCTGCATGGGGAGATGGGCCTGAAAAGGCATGCACTGGGCCTACCCAGGTCTGTTGGAGGGAATTGTGAGGTGGCAGTGGGGCTGATGGGCGCAGTCTTTGACTTCATGTTTTAAGAAGCAACATTAAAAAGGGGAATTTACTAAAATATTTTTATTGGCATCCTTGCAATTAGCATCAATGGCTTCCAGAGTCGTTTTCATGTATTACAGCATTTAACTTGGATTGAAGGCCCCTTGAAATTGCTATTTATGTTTCACCTTCAGTTTTTCCACTCTTCAGAAACTTCATCACCTGTTAATATTCTCCCTCTTATGAAAGACTTCACCGGGGTGCACCGATTGCCTGCTCTGCTCTCCGTGTTTGCTGGCTGCTGCATAGATCATACTGTGAGCCAAGTCTTGAGGCTCCATCCCTTAAAGAGAGTATCATCCAGCCAGGTAAGTAGAGCTGATGGAGGGGAGCCTGCGCGGTGTAGGAATTCAGAGGAAGGGGCAGTGCTAGGCCGAGGTAGAATTTGCGGGTAATAGCATAAGAAGGGATCAGACAAGAAGATAAGGAGTGGGATGACAATGCCTCTGGTGCCGTGGGGAGGCTCCTCCAACCTCCGGAGGTGGGTGGTGTGGATATGTTAGGTGGACACGAAGGGTTAGCTTATGCTGAGTCATAGGGCCCATTGCAGGCACACAGTGACTAAGCCTTAGGCTACCTGACAATGGGAATGGAGAACAAGGCCAATTGACTAAAACATGGGAGTATGAAAGGAAAATAAATTTTAAAATCTGATTGATAAACAGAAAAGCTGTTTGTTACTACCTCCTCTGTGAAGGTCCTGGAGCACAAGGTGTTCTGAATTCCTGAGTACTTTTAAGATGACTTCCTTTTTGACCAATCTAAGTTGGCTTCTGCTGCATTATGTAACTGAAAATAGGATAAGTAGAGATGACTTAGAGTCATGGGCATCTGTATCCCAGCCTGGACTGTCACCGGTGTGGCCTTGGACAAGTGAGTCAACTTTTTTGAGTTAAGTTTTTACCATCTGAAAGCTGAGGATAGGAGTTCTCCCTAAAATTGTTGTGGGGAATAAACACATGTGACCCAGGACCCCTTTCTGCATCTTCCTTCAGAATGCTCATGAATACCTGGAGACCTTCCGGGTGTTTACCCTGAGTTCTAGACCATAGATGGCTAAGTACTAGCCACAGACCTTACAGGGGTAATATTGTCGTCCCTCCACTTATGTAATCTGTACACACATATTCCTTTATCCCCATTTTATATTATTTCTTATTTTGCCTATGCCCTCGCCCCAGATATTAGAGCTTGTAACATTTTTAAAAAGCTAAACAAAAACGCGTGAAGAAGAACATATCTACAACCTGGGGCAAAGGCAGTCCTTGGTTCCAGGTGACTTCTTTCTATCAGGCATTGAGCCTTCCTATCAAGAATGCCTCTGTATTTTATGAATTAGCTTATAAATGGATTCCTCTATCTGTTTAATTTTTGTGTATTTATCTGAAAAGCAAAGAGAGAGCATGCACACACACTCCCATCCAATGGATCACTCTCCAGATGCCCACAAGAGCTGGGACTGGGCCAGGACCGAAACCAGGAGCCAGGAGTTCAATCTATATCTCCCAGGAGGATGGCAGGAATCCAGTGTGCTGTCACCACTGTCCACAGGCTCTCATTAGCAGGAAGTTAGAGTCAGAAGCCATGGCTGGGCATTAAATCCAGGTACTCTGATGTAGGATGTGGCCGTCTTAACCTGCATCTTAACTGCTAGGCTAAACACGTACCCCTGAATGTTCTTCTCATGAGTGAACTTTAGTTTTCTTAAAAAAAAAATACAAAGTTTAACTTCTGCAATAACAAAGTTGAGTGCTTGGTGTTTTACATTCTGGAAAAACATCCAATGGCACTCCTTTAATGTACAAGACACGTTGTGTTGGAATTGGGTTTTAGCTTCCTGATTGCCATTACTGCAATGATCAGCCAGCTCTTTGTCTAAAGCTAACCCACCCCCGGGCCGCGGAGAGGATGGAGTGTGTGGAAAGGCTGCTTGGGAGGGCAGGAGAAGTTGTCTCTGTCATCAGGGGTAAGGGGTGGGTAAGAGCAGTGTACCTGGCACACAGTACAGCAAGGGATTCACAGGCCAGACCAGGTCTTGCCACAGGGGAAAGCTGAGGGCACAGGGTAGAAGGAGGAAAGCCTTATGCAGTCCCTCTGTGAGATGTTGTTCACCTCTGCATAAAAGAACAGGACTTCACTGGAGATGTGTAGTGTGCTGAGGGCTGGAAATCCCAAGGCTGTTCTCAAAGAGCCTGAGTGCTTGTGTCTGCAGGAGAAAAAAAAATCTTTTCAGAGCTGACAGAAAACTGCTTATGTGGAAAATTGGTCTTTAGGTAGGAGAATACCTCATGGGCCTTCAGAGTCAGCAAATACATTTTGGTGCCGGTTTGGATGAGAAAGGGAGAGAGGTCAGCATCCTGCTGCTACCGGGGGAAGCAGAAGAGCGGAGGTTGATGAGGGCGACCTTTTCATCTCGCCGCTGCGGATGAGTGGGGAAGACAAGGTGAACTGCTACTCCCTAAGCAGGTGTGGGTTATGGCCAGCTATGTCCATTGGGGTCCCATTTTTTAAAAATCTTAAGCCCTCAATAATATATGCTGAATATAACAACTTGCCCTGGAAATGGACGGATATCAAGAAAATGATAAAAGACATTAATGAGCACAAACAGTAGCTGAGTGTCCAAAGCCCTCCCTGCCGCACCTGCGCCTTTCATTTTCTCTGAGCTGTTTCGTCGCCCTGAATGTGGCAGGCACACGGACAGCCCTGCAGAAGATTCTTGTTCACTGAGGAGCAAAGTGTGCCGGGACATGGTGGAGGATTTCTGGGCGAATTCGAACCGCTTTTGCTTTGATCTCTCTGTAAATTCTGTTTAGCATATATAGTGCATCTTGTAAGTTTTTATTTCAGTTAGTAGTAACACCTTTCTAGTTCCTTTGTTAGTAAGCTAAAGAAAATCTTTGTTCTTTTTGTGTTTGTACAAGGCATCATAATTTAATTTTTATAAATTAGCCTTGAACATGGGAGAGAAAGGTGGATGAGAAGAAACCTAAGAGGAAAGCAGGGGCCAAATGCTGGGAAAGTCCATGCAAACTGTGAACAGCAGAGAGAGAGAAATAAAAGGAGCTGGAGAATATGTCGAGAGTTAGAACTCAGAGGAAGAACTGCCCATGTGAAGAGCTGCCTACCCCCAGTTTCCGCATAATGCTTGAGGGTGTGTTCTGGAGTTTTCACAAAGGGAGGGTAACTTAAGAAGTTTTATTTGAATATTATTCTTTTTCTCAAAAAAAGTAAATCTTTATTAAAGATAAAATGGTTTTCAGAAAGGGTGATAGAGCCAATCCACCCGTGTGCTACATTTAAGAGATTTACATAAGCAGAAAGACTTGGAAAGTTTGAGAATTAGAGATACACCAGGGAAATACAAACACAAAGAAAGCAGGGGGGCAAAGGAGCTGCCCTGTTGAGTAGAAGACCTGGATGCTAAGCAGTATACAGGTAAAGAAGTCATTAGAACACAAGGTGGTACTCGTCAGACTGAGAACATTCCCAAGTTTCATGACAGCATAGAAAATATCCATGAAACTGGTTTTATCACCCAATTTTCCACTTAAATTTTCCTTAGTATCTGAAAGTTAAATCACATTTTCAGAAATACAGTAATAAATATATCTCTCTACATCTCTATCTCTCTCTGATCTATCTATACAAGAGGCCTTCAATGGGATCAGAAAAATGTGTGTTACATGGATTTCAAGATTATTTTGCACAAGTCTTTAAAAATGTTTATTTCTTTAAATACAGATGTGCACACACATATACACAGAGAGAGAGAGAGAGATCTTCCATCCATTGGTTCACTCTCCAAACGCCCACAATAGCCAGTGCTAGGCCAAGCCAAAGCTTCAAATAGTCAAGAAATCAGCCCAGTCTCCTACGTAGTTTAAAGGGAGTCAACTACTTGTGTCATGCACTGGTGCCTGCCGATGTGTGCATTAGCAAGATGTTGGAAACGGGAGCAGAGCTGCAACTTGAACCCAACATTCTGATAAGGGTCATGGGCATCCAAGTGCTGTCTTTTTTTTTTTTTAAGATTTTTATTCATTTATTTGAGAGGTAGAGTTACAGACAGTGAGAAAGAGAGACAGAGAAAGGTTCCATCCACTGGTTCGCTCCCCAAATGGCCGCAATGGCTGGAGCTGAGCTCCAATCCAAGGCCAGGAGCCAAGAGCTTCTTCCATGTCTTCCATGCAGGTGCAGGGCCCGAGGACTTGGACCATCTTCTACTGCTTGCCCAGGCCCAGGCCATAGCAGAGAGCTGGATTGGAAGGGGAGTAGCTGGGACTAGAACCGGCACCCATATGGGATGCTGGCACTGCAGGTGGAGGATTAACCTACTGTACCACAGCGCTGGCCCCTCAAGTGCTGTCTTAACCACTGCACCAAATACCTTTACCACCTTACTTTTCAATTCCATTTTCCCTTATACTAATTGATGGATGCATGTGTGTCTTATCCAAACATATATTCCTTCCTTCCCTCCCTCCCTCCTTTCCTCCTTCCTTCCTAACAGTTCTTTTCTCCTCCAAACAGTCCCCACCATATACGAAAGGACAGACCACTGATTGCTTTCCAGTCACAGTCCAGCATTGGCAAAGGAACTGAGACCCTACCTATCTACCCCTGAAAGATCCCTTCTGAGCTAGAGCAGCGACAGCTTTCCTGAGCCAGAAGGGGAAAACATGCTCCCCTCCCAGTTCCAAATAAGACGTGTGCTCTGGAGCGAGCCTGTGGACAGGGAGACAAGGAGGCTTTGTTCTAGAAGCCCAGCCTGGCCATGAGGGCGGGGATAAGGAGCAGGCTTAGTAGCACCTTGCTCTGCACAGGAGAACCTCAGACCCTACACTGTTATCTCCTTTTCTTTGTGCGACCGTCCCCTGTGCTTACTGGGAAGTACCGCTGCAAGTCAGCTTTATCCCAGGGACAGGTTCATGGAGCCCTCCTTAGGTGAGTCTCAACCACAGACACCAAAGTCAGACATGTATTTGTGGCCAGGGGACAACAGTAAGGATCAAATCACACATTCTGTCTTGTCTTCCTAGCCCCGTCCTTCCTGACTGTTTAAACTGCAGTGAATTTCCAGATTGCCCTAGAGAAAGCATACAGGACATGCTGAGATCAAAGTGCTAACTTGATTGATAGGGGTAAGGCAATATACAGAACTGGATGTGAATATTCAGTGTGTTATTTCCATACCTCCATGTGGCCAGCTCACCTTTTACAAAGGAATTTTAGAAAAGGGAGAGATGAGATTTCTAAACTATGGTTGTTGTAGGGAGTTGGGGTGCTTAGCCTAGTGCTTATATCAAAGTCCAGCTCCTGACTCTAGCTTCCTGCTAATGTGCACCCTGGGAGGCAGCAGGGGATGGCTCAAGTGCTTGTTTCCCTACCATTCACATGGGAGACCTGAACTGAGCTTCTGGGTTCCAGCGTCAGCCCGGCCCAGCCTCAGCCATTGTGGGCATTCGGGGAGTGAAGCAGGGGCTGGAAGATTCTCTGTCTTTCCCTCTCTCTCAATCCCCTCCCCATCCCTCTGCTTCTCAAAAAAAAAAAAATGCAATTTTTAAAAAATGATTTGGATCTTGGGTTTTCCCATCTCTGTCATTCAGTTTGCATCCCACACGAGTATACGATTCTCAGCGACAACGCACCTGTTTCTTTCCTTTGACCCTATTGCAGCAACAGCAGCTCTGTGTCGACCGCTAGTCTACCCGCCATGGGCTCCTGGCAGAAGGACCAGGCTGCTGGAATTCTAACCTTCTAGCAGCCATATAAAAGAATCACCCGACAAGCAGAGAGTGAGGTGGGGTTTAGTGATGTCTTTTGTACTCGCTATTCCAAACCAGGACATTTTGAATTCGTCTGTGGCAGATACGCTCAGCGTCAGGACTCTGTCACCCCCACAGCTCGTCATCTATTTCCCTCCTACCCACAAAATTGCCTTTCACTGGGAACCATGCCTCTTCCTAATCAGCAGAGATGAGTCAGCCCTGAGATGTCTGTCCCTGCTTATTTTCCTGTAGTTTTGACTTACACCGTGTAATGCCAAGGCCCTGGTTACATTCCCTGTCTCATCACAGCACCATCTGTAAACACGTTGCTATTTCAGAGAGTGGTACCTCAAAGCCAAAGCCAGGAGAAGAATTTCCAGAATGTCCATGAGAAGTCCCGTTGAAAAGGATCTGCAAGCATGGCCAAGAGCTCGCAAGCTTTCGATTGCATTCGTCTTTCGCTTCAACACTTCCTGGGAGATCTTTCTTCTTCTCCACAGAGGAGTCAGAAGAGCCAGGGCAGATGGGAGCTTAGCAGGGAGGGGGTCAGGGGGGAAGTCTTGTTTGTAGAAGAGAAGGAAAAGGACATTTCCCAGACTGCTTCGATGGCACTGCATCTGTACCTATGAGTTTTACAAAGCCATTTCAGCACCTCAGGTTCTGAAGCTAGGTATGTCTACCACATGGTCAAGTTTTACTAGAAAATTCTAGACACCCAGGGGCTGGCATTGTGGTGCAGAGGGTTAAGCCTCCACTTGCAAGCCCACATCCCATATCAGAACCCTGGCTGGAATCCTGGCTACTGTACTTCTGATCCAGCTCCCTGCTAATGCACAGGCAGGAAGGTGGCAAAAGACGACCCAGGTGCTCAGGTCCTTGCCACCCACATGGGTGAACCGGATGCATCCCTGACTCCCAACTTTTGTAAGGCCCAGCCCCAGCTGTTGCAGTTATTTTGAAATTGAACCAACAAATGGAAGATCTCTTCTTCTCTCTGTCTCTCCCTTTCTCTGTGTCACTCTGCCTTTCAAATAAATAAAATAAATCTTTAAAAAAAAAGAATATGCCAGACACTGAAATAAGCCCGTACAGACCTTTCATCATTTATCCATATAGCAATCTTTATGTGAAATATCATCAACATAAGGGGAATTCAAAAATTCAGGGAAAATGGAATTAAAAATTATCTGAGTACATTTTTTTAAAATTCATGCATTGTGGGTTTTTTTAAACATTTATTTATTTATTGGAAACAGTTACATAGTGAGAGAGAGAGAGAGAGAGAGAGAGAGAGAGAGAGAGGCAGGCAGAGAGGGCTTCCATCCACTGATTCACTCCCCAGATAGCCGTAATAGCCAGGGTTGGGCCAAGCCAAAGCTAGGAGCCAGGAGCTTCTTCTGGATCTCCCATGTGGGTGCAAGGGCCCTAACACTTGTGCTATCTTGCACTTCTTTTCCCAGGCCAATATCAGGAAGCAGGATTGAAAGTGAAGCAGCTGGGACACAAAGCAGCACCCTTATGGGATGCTGGCATCACAGGCAGCAGCTATGCCACAACACCAGCCCCTTGTGTTTTGTTAATACACCTTTTCCATAAACTTTTTGAAGACCCCTCTGATTGTAGGCTGGAAATCAAAACTCAGGTTAATTGATTTATCCAAGGATATACAGCCCAAAAGACCAAACACATCAAATTATTTCTAATTTTATTTGACTTTAAGCAAATAAGAATCTAGATGTAATAATGATAACATTCAATATGTTAATTCTTTACATCTCTTTCACTAAGTGACTTTTTGGAAGCACAATTATTTCATTCCAGTTCTCTTAAATATTAAAAGTAAAAGGTAACTTAAATTGAAAAATAAGGAAACTGAGAACAAAGGATATAATTCAACCTATGAATCCAATATGTAGGAGTAGACATTTGTCACAGGAGTTAAGACATTGCTTGGTTCACACCTTTATCTCACATCGGGTACCTGGGCTTAAGTCCCAGCTTTGCTTCCAGTTCCACCTTCCTGGCCATATGTGCCCTGGGAGGTGGCAGGTGATGGCTCAAATACTTGGGTCCCTGCCACCCACATGGGAGACCTGGATTGAGTTCCAGGCTCTTGGATTTGGTCTGGCCCAGCCTTAGTTATTGCAGGCATTTGGAGAATGAAACAGTGTATGGATGGTTCTCTTTGTCTCTATTTGTCTCTCTACCTTTCAAATAAATTTAAATAAACACCTTATTTTTAAAAAAGAAATATATCATGCAAAAAGAATGTGACATTAGGAAATCATTCCCTTGGAAAGGATATGAACTTGGCCTTGTGGCTCTCCATTCCCTCTGCTCCCACTGCTAGTCACCTCCTTTTCCTACCACTTCCAAACAGCAGATGTTTTCTTTTCTTCTTCCTTTTTTTCTTTTTTTTTTTTTCACAGGCAGAGTTAGACAGTGAGAGAGAGAGACAGAGAGAAAGGTCTTCCTTTGCCGTTGGTTCACCCCTCAAATGGCCACTACAGCCGGCACTGTGCCAATCTGAAGCCAGGAGCCAGGTGCTTATCCCGGTCTCCCATGCGGGTGCAGGGCCCAAGGACTTGGGCCATCCTCCACTGCACTTCTGGGCCACAGCAGAGAGCTGGCCTGGAAGAGGGGCAACTGGGACAGAATCTGGCGCCCTGACCGGGACTAGATCCTGGGGTGCCAGTGCCACAGGTGGAGGATTAGCCAAGTGAGCTGCGACGCCGGACTTCTTTTCTTTAGATATTTTATTATATTCAGTTGGATCACAACGTCCAAGACTTCATCAGCTTCTTAAATGTGATGTTGCATATCTCTATCCTGCTATGAGTTAGTCTCATAGGTAAACTCTCTAACAGGGCATCACACTCAATCTATGCACAGGGGCCATTACTCACTTTACTAAATATTCTCAGCTCCACAAAAGGATTGCCAGTAATTTTATTTACCTGATGCTTGAACAGACAAGAGTCACAGAAGATCATATAGCATATCATCCGAGGCATAGACTACAACTGAGCCTGAACAAAATCCACACAGAAGCAGGAATGGAGACACAGTATGTCTGCCCCTGGTTTTGATGATGCATATATGGTCATGTGAACCAAGTAGACTAGGCTGAGGTTTGCTTCCCATACCAGGGCCATTCTGTTTTGTGAACATTAAGCATCTCGGGCCAAACTCAGAGGCTGCATGGGCTTGGATTGAAGCATTATTTTTACTTTGTGGTCCTGGTCCCAGGCAGATGGACTGTATATGCACAAATGGAGGATACTTTCCAGGGTATGCATGCTACAAAATGAAGGGAACCCGAGTAGATGAGTGATGTGGTGTTTGAAGAAACGCATGTCTGGACCTGCTGACCCACAAGTGAAAACACTGTTCCACTCCATTCTCCAAGGAGGGGCTCTCTACTGGATACAGCTCACTTCCAAAGCTCACAGGCTGCAGAATGGATGTAGGGCCAAGCTTCATGTACCTTACAGATTGTTTGTCATGTTTCCTATAGCTATGAATACCCAGATTTGGAAGGTGCAAATTCTATTGCTTGTGATGTTTTCAGAGATGAGGTAGTGATGGTTTGGGACTTTATACACTACTCATTCATCTGTTAAAGAGTGAATGACTTGTTGGCACAGGAGTATCCTGAATAGGGTTGTTTTCAAAAGAAGAAAGAGGGAGGTAAGGGAAGATTTCAGTGAGGGTAGGTCTTTCACAAAGGAGACGGGTCCACGTTCAAGGAGCAACTAGCTGCTCTCGGATGTTGAGGGAAAGATCGTGAAATTTGCTCTGGCCTTGCATTAAGAGACCAGGGCTGGGGAACATCCCATGGTCTACGTGCTACGTTTTCTTGACTCATTCATGAGTGGTTGAACATGTAGGTTGTGTCCATTTCTTGGCTGTTGTGGATGGCACTACAGTAAACATGAGACCACAGCTGTTTCTTGACATACTAATTTCATTTCTCTGACCTATACACAGTCAGTAGTGGGATTGCTCAGTCATATGTATATTTCTCTATTTTAAAAACCCTGGAAGATAGGGTTTGGGATGTTTGGGCATAAAAAAAATTACATGTTTGAGAAGATAGATGTATTAGCCCCAGCTGGACATTACACAATTACACAATGTATACATGTATCAAAACATCACATAGCACCCATAAAATTGTACTATTTTATATGCATCTTAAAGATAATTTTTTAAAGATTTATTGATCTGAATGAAATACAGAGAGGGATAGGTCAGGGGGAGAGAGAAAAAGACATCTTCTATCTGTTAGTTCATTCTCCAGATGGCCACTCTCACTGGGGCTGAGCCAGGCCAAAGTCAGGAGCTTCTTCTGGGTCTCCCATGTGAGTGCAGGGGCCCAAGTACTTAGGTCCATCCTCTGCTGCTTTCCCAGGCCATAGCAGAGAGCTGGATCGGAAGTGGAGCAGCCAGGACTCGAACTGGCACCCAAATGGGATTCTGGCGCTGCAGATGGCAGCTTAACCCGCTCTGCCACAGAGCTGGCCCAAAAAAGGGAAAAAAAAGTGATAGTCCTTCATCCATGCCCACTGGTGAATATTTTAAAACATTGAGATTTAAACAGTTGCTATAGGCAATGTATTTCTCAAAGTATTACTCAAGAGGGAGGTAAATATTGCAGAAAATAGCATGATGGAGCTGAACACTGGTGCTCCCCTCGCTAAATATCCGTCTTGCAGGAATCTGAAGAGCCAGGCTTTCACAGAGTATTTTGAGGTTTTCTGAGAGAAGCACTAGAAATAAGAAAGACTGTTTTTAAAAAGCATATCATCAAAATACTTTTTTCCAGCAAACCATATTTTCACATGTGAATTTTCTCCTACTTTAAGGCCTTACTCTTTTTCAGTCTTACTTAAAAATGACTTAAATGAATTTTCACGCTTATGGTATTTTGTCATTAAGAACAGCAAGACTGAACGATGAGTACGATTGCTGTTTGACTACAGCTAAGGAGGGGAAACAGGAACAGTGTTGTGTCCACTGGGAACTGTCCTCTGAGCGCATTTGTCGTCCATATTTCTTACAGGTCATGGGTTTCTCAGGGGTGAAGGACACACCTTGCCATGTCCTTGAATGAATGCATTTTCTGCTAGAATAAACAAGTGAAGCCTTAGTGACGAGCAAATATAAACACACTTACTGTATAATTTGGTTTTTTTTTAGGTAAAAACTTATTTCAGAGGCAGAGTGATGGGGGGATGGAGACACACACACACACACATACAGATCTTCTGTCCACTGGTTCGCTCCCCAAATGGCTGCAACAGCTGGGGCTGGGCCAAGCTGAGTTCAGGAGCCAGAAACTCCATCTGAGTCTTTGGTGAGGGTAGCAAGGGCCCATCTTCTGCTGCTTTCCCAGGTGCATTAGCAGGGAGCTGGATCAGAAGTGGAGCATCAAGGACATGCACCATATGGGAGACCTGAGTGGAGTTCTGGACTCCTGGCTGTGGTCTGGACCAACCTTGGCTGTTGTGGTCATTTAGGCATTTGGGAAATAGTGAACCAGTGAAAGATCTCCCTATCTCTCTCTCTCTCTCTCTCTCTCTCTCTCTCTCTCTCTCTCTGTGTGTGTGTGTGTGTGTGTGTGTCTTTTCTCCCTCTCTCTTTCTGTTTTTCAAATAAATAATAAATAAATCTTTTTTTTTAAAAAAAGGACTTGCATTCTATTACCCTGCCTCACTGATACAAAAAATTCTAATGACCTCCTGGTATATTGATTAATGAATTCATTTAACAATTATTTCTTATAGGAGGGTACTTCAGAAAGTTAATGGACAAGTAGAATTAAAAAGATTAAATTTTGGGATTTGTTTTTGTTAAGAAAATACACACATAGAATTTTCCTAATACTGATTTTCCTGAACTTTTTCAAGTATACTTTATTTTAAAAAATATTTATTTGTTTACTTGAAAGGCAGAGTGAGAGAAAAGGGGGGTGTAGAGGGAGAGAGGTCTTCCATATACTGGTTCACTCCCCAAATGGTCACAACAGCCAGGTCTGGACCAGGCCAGAAACTGCATCTGGGTCTCCCACATAGGTGGCAGGTGCTCAGACACTTGGCCATCTTCCACTGCTTTCCCAGGTGCATTAGCAGAGAACTGGATCCAAAGCGGGGCTGCCGGGAATTGAACCGTTGCTGCAATATTGGATGCTAGTGTCACACGCGGCAGCCTAACTCGCTGCACCACAGGGCCAGCCCCCGAGGTACCCTCGTGAGAGTCTTCTGGTTGTGTTCATCCTTCAAGCTTCTGCCTCAAACTTCCTCCTTCAAAAGCATTCTTCAATTTATGTTTATCTTTTTTTGTTATTCATTCATTTGAAAGGCAGAATGACAGGGCAAGAGGGAGAGGCAGAGAAAGAATCTCCCATCTGCTGGTTCACGCCCCCAAATGGCCACAACAACCAGGGCTTGGCCAGGCTGAAACCAGGAACTGCAACTCCATGGCTCCCACATGGGTGGCAGGCACCCAAGCACTTGAGTTGTTTTCCACTGTTTTCCCAAGAGCATTAGCAGAGAGTTGGATCAGAAGAACAGCCAGGACTGGAAGTAGTGCTGCAGCACAGGGGTCCTGCCTCATGAATGGCACTTACCCCACTGTGCCACAGCACCGACCCTATCTGTCTTTCTTGACAGCCACTTATTACTTTATTCCCAAGATGTGCAATGTTATGTACACCGCTGGGGTTACATGAGATTATTACAAGTGAGTCACAAGCAAATATTTTAATAGTTTTAGTGTTATGTTGTTTAATGGGGGCAGGCGACCTACTTAGCACATAAAACCTGTGATTTCAAATACTATTTTTAAAACAAAGCTAAATTTGTGTGTGCGTTACAAATATTAAATATGTGTCAGTACAGTTAGAGAATGTTATGTGGCTTTTGCAGTTGGAGAATACCATATACTGGGACACATTATTATCTTTTATAATGCCATCTAATTCTTATTACATATAAGTTTTCTTTTGCAAACAAGATTATCGTCATTAACATTTACTGAATACTAGACATCTTTTCACTCATGGCCATCTCACCATAATGATTTCTTATAACAATTCTGTGAGGTAATTATTATAAATCCATTCCATAGAGAAGGAAATTGATGCTTAGAGAGAGATTAAGGAAATTGCTCAGGCAGACATAGTAAACAATAGAAACAGGATCAAATAATCCAAGTCCATGGAATTCTGAGTGCGTCTTCTGAGCACCTATAGTGCCTTACCATGTCAGGATATTCTTCAAGGTGGGAGATGGTCAGCAGGTAGTGTGGTATGTAAATTATCACTGCAAGTGATAATTTCAATAAAAGTTTGGAAATGTAGAATTTCTCTGAAGCAGGGATAAATCAGCACCCCCCTCACACACATATACATATCTTTCCCTTTATTTATTTCAGGGACAGGGAGGAGGGGAGAGAAAGTGCTCCCATCCACTGTCCCACTCCTCAAATCCCTATAATAGCCAGAGCAAGGCCGAGAGGAAAGCCAAGAGCGGAAATGCGATCTCTGTCTCCCATGTGGGTAGCAAGAATCCAGGGTTTGCACTGGCAGAAAGCTGAGTCAGAAGTCGGAGCTCAGGATCAAATCCAAGAATTCCCGCGTGAGACGTGGGCTTCTTAACCACCAGGCTAAACATCCACGCATCCTTTTTTTTTTTTTTTTAAGATGTCTTTATTAAGTTGAAAGGCAGAGTTACAGAGAAAGAGAAGGAGAGACAGAGAGGATCTTTCATCTACTGGTTCACTCCCCAAAGGGCCACAATAGCCTGGACTGAGCCAGGATCTCCACCCAGATCTTCCACGTGGATCCTGGGGCCCAAGCGCGTGGGCCGTCTTCCTCTGCTTTCCCAGGCCATTAGCAGGGAACTGGACTGGAAGCAGAGCATTCTGGGACTCCAGCCAGTGACTGTATGGGATGCCGCCATTGCAGGCCATGGCTTAACCTGCTGAGCACAGTGCTGGTGCCTCCTTTTTGTTTTCAATAGACTGAAACCTCTTCTATGTTTTGCTGATAAATTCGGGAGATTGGTTTTGATTGTTGGTACATGGCATTTTCACTTACTGAAGTAGGCTCATCGTAGTGGTTATGGGGAGTAAATTCCATCCTGTTTTCCCAGGGCATTCCCTATGTCAATTTCAGTATGAAACTGAAACACAGAGTTCCATTTTACTTCCTGAACTGCCTAACCCCGCAGTCATACCTGAGTACTCTCAGTATTGGAGTGAAGTACATTCCGACATCACATTTCTAATGCTTGGCCCTCATGTTGGCAGAATGTCCCCAGGGTTGAATGAGTTACAACTTCCTTTTATGCACTTTCCAATGCTGAGCCCTTAGTAAGGACTCAATAAATTTAGCTGAAATTAATTGTTTTTCAAAATGTATCAGGGACCAAAAAAAAAAAAAAGCTTGCTGGGAAAGAAAGGTGACAATGGGCTCTATCATCTAAACTGTTTCTATCCACTCATTTTAGGTGCTAAGGAAAAGACAGAGTTCTTTGGGAGAAATGCGGCTAGCAGAGTACACCACACACTGTAGAAAAGAAAGAACTGTTCAGTGTATTGAGGATGCTAAGGAGTGATCTGAAAGGTACACTGTCACCAGCATATCAAGTTTTTTTTTACATTTCCATAATTAAGATGAATTGATTAAAAAAAGTATACTCAGTAGAAGTCCTTATCAATTAATAGTACTGTCAGGCACATGGTTGCTTTCAGAAGGATGTTGGGTACTTTGCGTCAGAAAAGACAACCAAAACATTTCCATGTGTTTCAGAGGACACGGACATCTAGGGTTTTGAAGACAACCACAGCAATGATTTGTGTATCCTTCCCCACGGCCAAAAATAATGTGAATTCCTCCTAGTGTCCGGGGCAGGGAAAATAAACGACCTTTGTCTTTGACTTTGTCAGAAGCACACTCAATCATCCAGGGTTGCTTGGAGTAACTGTCTATTTTGGGTCCTGTTGTCATGATCCTGGAGTCTCTCCTTAGAACCGGGGGAGTGCCTTGGGTTACCTCACTGTGCGACAAATATGTTAATCTGTGGTGGATGTTGGTTTGTGCATCCCTGTGATCTTGAGCGACCCAAATCCCTTTGGGAAAGTGGTGCCCTCCCCTTGTCTTTGGCATCTATCCAGAAATGGGTGGTTGTCTTTCCTGGACATCTGACTGGACGTTCAAATGCATACTGACATCACCTTTCAAAATTACTTTTTTAAGAAAAATGAGTGAACACTATATATCTGCACCAGGCGAACAACAATAAGCTAAAGTCTCACACACGCACCCCACCCAACAATGCTTGCTATCCTCGTCTTTGATAGCCCAAACCACCAGAAACCAGTTCCACCATCTGTGCACTGCCCCCTGCTGGCCGGGCCTGTACTGACTGACCTGGGAACTCAGAAGACTTAAGGTGGTAGGATGACACCTCCAAATCCTCCTCTGGACTTGACCTCTGATTGCAGCTCTTACAAAAAAACCCACATGTCTACCAATCAAAAATTGCCTTGTATCCAACACCTACAGAGCCTTTAATCTTTGCCATGTAATATTGTTAATGAGACCATCACAACAATGAAATCACAGACCCTGGTCTAAAGCAGTTTCTAGGGGCTAGGGCTGTGGTGTAGTATGTTAAGCCGCTGCCTGCGATGCCAGCATCCCATATGGACTCCAGTTTGTGTCCTGGATGCTCCTCTTCTGATCCAGCTCCCTGCTAACAGCCTGGGAAAAGCAGTACAAGATGGCCCAAGTGCTTGGGCCCCTGTACCCATGTGGGAGACACAGAAGAAGCTCTTGGCTTCCCCCTGGCACAGTCCTGGCTATTGCAGCCATCTGGAGAGTGAACCAGCAGGTGGACACCTCTGTCTCTCCCTCTCTCTGTAGCTCTGACTTTCAAACACATAAATAAATCCTAAAACAAAAACAAAAAACAAAAAAAAACTTGTATGAACTAGCCGCTTTGGCAACATAATTTAGTTGGTTAAAACTTAGAGAATAAAAAAAAACTACTCATTTGCATTTATATTAAATGTATGGCTGTAATTTAATCCACAAATCTTTGCGGTAAATGGAGGAATGCCTACCAGTGATGTGAGGTCAGAATAACAGTTGAGGCTGGGAAGGCAGGATCGGAGACGGTGATTGGAAGGCATTTAACTCTCCCTGTGACTGGAAAGCATTTAACTCTCCCTGTACTTCACAGGGCTGGAGCTGCAAGATCAGACTCCCAGGGGGCTGCTTCCTCCTGCTTGCACTTCCCATCTATACATGTGAGTACGTTTTATTATCGAGGACACAAGTGAAGCCTTCTGCTTACCTTGCTTCTCTGAAGTTAGGGTACTGGACATTCAGAATCTTGGTCTGAAAGCACTGGTTAACTGCGGACAAGAACCCCCTGGTTTTTCATTCGCCTGTGCCTGTTGTATACTATAAATCATTGTTTAAACTTCAGTTGAGAAACTATCTATAAATCAAGATTAAAGAAATATAGTTACTGACGTATTTTTTCCTTACAAATCCCAACTTATATTAATCATTATTACTTAGCTCAACCTGTTGTCCTCCTCTTATACTCGAGTAGGATATACCTGCCTGATCCACCTGATTTTGTTCATTATTGTCTCGGCACATCCATGGTTCCAAAATCTTTATTGCTATCTTTTCATAAAAAATTTCACATTGGACTTTTTTTTACCCTTGTTTTGGAATTTTCCTAAGCAAAAAACTCAATTCTCCTTTTAATGAAAGGGGATATTAATGTGACTTCTCTTGACACACTTAATTAGTTCTCTGAGTTATAAAAGTTTCTGTTGTGTTCCTCATGACATCCATTTATCATCTCCCTTACTACAGCAAATAAATTTTTTAGTTTGGGTACTGAAAAAATATCCCAGAATCTTTAATAACAGATGAAGTTAAATAGCTCTTAATTTATTTAAACTGGAAAATGTCCATCTAAAAACAGACTGTGGTCATGGGACCAGTCCTGAATGTATCTGAAGATTCCCTATCAGAAATAGCCAGCATAACACGGGAAATGGGATCCTTTTTTGGACATGCAGCGAGGGCTCAAGTGCAGGTATTTTGACATCCTCTGATAAAGTGAAAGTGACTAAACATTTATCTGGATTAGAGTTTAACAAAGGGAAGAAGAAAAGCAGTGTGGTCAGAAATTGTCTACAGAACAGGGACAAAGACCAGCTTGCTTTTTCGGAGTGGTTTTCAAATATGTCTCTGTTTCTGATAAAATAAATAAATATATTCCAGCCCTTGAGCTTATTTATTTTATATGGCCCCTTTATTAATCTACTTGTGTTTTAATTCTCTTCTATTATACTCAAGTTTGTTCTTAACTACCAACTCTGCCTACTTCTATCACTGTGATTTTTAAAGTTTTGCTTTAGATAGTGTAATTATATATATAAACTGAATTTCTTAATCTTCTCATTTGGTACTTTAAACACAGCTCATTAAGATGGAAAGCAAAGCAGAAACAGTGGCAAATGGACCTTTCAGATTCAAATCCTAGTTTTGCCACTTGCTTTAAAGCTTTGATGTTTGGAGGCTCAGTTTTTGCATAACTAGTATAAATTTTAAAGGTGTCATGAGGATTAGATGTAAATTCCTCATGCGGCACCTGGCCCTTCCCTTAGGAAGGGTTAGTTTTGAATTTTATGATTGTTCTGCCTCCCTACAGAGGACCTGACACTTGGGAGTTAGCTAAATATTAAGGGGGCATGGGGCACGTAGGCTAAGTGGAAAGTATTCTGGGGAAGATCTTTAGTCCTTCCATAACTCCGGACTCAATTGTACCACAAGACAAGGGGAGTACAGGGAGTGTATGTGTAGGAGGGAAAGAGAAATAATCTTGAAACTTCTCTTGGCTCCATGACATAACTTCTGAATATCCGTTAGTGTTGACACTGTATTCTCATATTTTCACTGATTCACTCTCTCTGCTCATCCCTCTGCGGTCTGCCCTTGGATTTCTCACTTCCCTCCCCCACACTGTCCCCAGATGATCACGTGCATGCGCAGGCCTTCAGCTCTCACACTTTGGGTAGCTGGGTGATGGCAGCACAATCTCTCTTTCCAGCTCCCATAAGCTATGGTTTTTTATTCCTAAGACTGTTGGGCATCTCCTTTGAAAGTCCCTTAGGCTTTTCAAAAATGAACTTTTTAAAATGAACATTATGTTCATCTCTCTCAGCTGCTGCCATGCTCCTCCTGGGCTCGTTTTCTTGGTCAGTAGTGCCATGGTCTGCCCAGAACCTCTACCTTAATAACCTCAGAGTCAGCCTGAACAGAACCTGACCTTCTAACTCAACTCACCTGTCATTCCACTTCTAAATCCACTCCTCTTTGTAGGAGGGTTCAGGGGTCAAAATGCAGTAGTGACAAAAAAAATTTTTATTTTAAGGTAAGTTTGCAAATCAAGCTTAGCTTCTCTTATTCATCACTTCCTATGCCCTAATTCAGAACCTTTAACATCTTTTTGTTTATGATTAGAAAAGCTTCCATTTTATTTCCTTCCTCCAGTCTATTTCCCATGCATCACCAAATTTATCATAGGTCTGGCCATGGAAGTAGCTCTTCATCATTTGTAAGACGTAATTCAAAACTTGAACATTGCATACCTGGCTCTTGACTCCTGACTACAGTGTCTCTTTCTTTTTTTTTTCTTTTTTTATGATTTATTTCTTTATTTGAAAGTCAGTGTTACAGCAAGAGAGGATCAGACAGAAAGAGAGAGGAGAGAGGTCTTCCATGTGCTGGTTCACTCCCCAAATGACCGCACCGAGCAGGGCTAGACCAGGCTGAAACTAGGAGCCAGGAGCTTCATCCAGGTCTCCCACATAGATGCAGGAGCCCATGCACTTGGGTCACCCTCCGCTGTTTTCCCAGGCCATTAGCAGGGAGCTGGATCAGAAGTGAAGCAGCTGGCATTCAAACTGATGTCCATATGGGATGGCAGCACTGCAGACAGCAGCTTAACCTGCTGTGCCACCACACTGGCCCCTACAGTGTCTCTTTTTTGCCTCATCAGCTAATTTATACTTGTACCTTACCTACATCAAGCTCTTTGCCAATCTTAAGTATGACCACGTATGCGGGTACTCCAAAAACTTAGTGGAAAATGGAATTAAAAGAGAGGATTATTTTGATGACAAAAAATCTATGCATTTTTTTCATGAGATGCATTTTCATGAGCTTTTTGGTGATCCCTCATATGCATGAATTTCAAGACATTTTGGCCTGAACAACTGAAAGCAGGGACTTTCGATTGGTTGACAGATGGAAGACACTGGATAAAGTGAGTTTCAAGATATCAATCATCTCAGTCTGGGGAATAATCAGAGACATTGCTCCTACAAACTAGTCTGCATTGGGGTATTCAAAATCACAGTAAATCAAAGAAGTCTAAACTGGAGAGGAAGATTGAGGACTGACATTTAAATTCATGCAACTGGGTGAGAGGAGCACAGGCGTGAACGTAAAGAGAAAAGAGAACTAAATTCGGAGCCCAGAGGCCCTGCGCCGTTAGGCAGTCCGGACACAGGGCAATCATCACAGGAGACTGTGAAGCCACCAGAGAGGTGTGAGGGACTCTGGGAGCCTGCTCTCCTGCAAGCTAAGGACTAAGACAAGGGAGCAATTTCTGTATAGTGATCGAAGAAAGACGGGATTCATGTGGGCTTGAGAGAGAAGGCGAGGAGAGAAATTGGAAACCCTGAGTTTTTAAGTACTCATTTAAGAAATTTTACAAAGGGATCGCATAGAGAAATTGATTGGAAATTAAGTTGGAGTAAATAGGTTGGGAGGAATTTGTTCGTTTGTTTCCTCATTTTTGGGGGGATGAGAAGGTGTTTGTGTGGTGATGTGAATGATCCGGGAGAAGGGTGGGGATGATGAAATAGCAGGGAAGTGGAAAATCCCTGGTCAGCATCTTGGAGCAGGTTTTCTACGTTAACAGGACCCAGGTTTATCTTCGTCTTCCTGAGTCATGAGAAGCACTCAGTGTATATTTGTTTGCTCTTCCATTCACATAGAGAAAAACAGAGTGTGTCCTCTCTTAAATTTTCTTTCTCTCCTCTTCCATCTAAACCATATTATGCTATCATTCATTCCATTGGTTCTCCCCACATTTTCATGAGGGAAGCAATCAGAAGAGAGGACAGGGTGGGGACAAGGTTAGGAGAAGAAGGTGAGGAGAGACACACCTGAGAAACTTCATGGCCCTCTCTTATTTGGTTATCTAACGCGCGCCAAGCAGCGAGGGAAATGCCTCGTTCCCTGGCCTGACATAATGCATCCAGGCGGTTTCGGGGTATCCTAGCTGTGCCTGAGCCACAAGTCCCTGCCTCCCGCAGCATCATCACTCATGAGGAGACTGATTTCCTGCTGCTTTCCCTCCCTGCCTCCTGATGCCACAGTGTTTTCCTCCCGTTGGCTGTGTCCCTGTGTTCCCAACTGTTTCTCCACCCACGCACACACACAGACTGATTTCTTCTGTGGGACAAACTTTTTTATTTTCCTTATAAGACTTTAACATACTTTGTGCTGCTAAATCGGTTCTCTTTGTGTTCCATGTCTATGCAGCCTGTGCTAAACCCTGGTGAGACTTCCCTTCTGAGCACTTCCAAATCATTAGCTTTCTTCATTTACTTTTTTCCTAGCTTAATCTCTACTAATAAAGCAAATCAGACTATCACTAAAGCACCAAAGAACAATTTAGCAATGATTGGGTGTGTCTCAGCCATGATAAGTTTGATTTTGATGACTCTGAGCCCATGCTAAGTGGCGTGTACACTGCAAATCTGACTGCTCTGGGAAAAGCTGTGTTAGCCTCTTCACTCCCCTTCAGGAAGACAGGGCAAGCCATGGAATTCCACCGAAGGGCTCATCTGGGACTATAAGGTTTCCCCAAGTCAGGGCCTCTGAGACCAGCAGTCAACACAGCAAAACCCAATGCCAAGGTTCTGTGGATCTGGAACTTTCCCTTTCATACTTAAAAGTTATAAGTTCTTGCCATCTCCTTATTTAATTGTGCTATCAGATCCTGTGACCTTTCAGCTGCAAACTGAAGTTCACTGTCAAATTAGAGCTGCATTGCAGGTGGTGAGGAGAACCCCTGTTCAAGCAGTAGGCTGCGGCATTGTGTCGCATGACAGCCTCCCATTTGAGCAGTTAGCACCTGACCCAGAAACAGTAGTGTCAGAGTTGGCTTGCTGATCTATGATGTGGTCAGGAGCATGGTAACAAGCTGACTCAATCCCTATCCTATCCTTGCATTTTCGTTGAGAAATGTTGAAAGGATTAGACATCGACTAATATGAGAGAATCGGAAGTCTTCATGAAAGCAAGAGTGACCAAAGAAGCCTCACAGGCCGTGGGTGTTGAGTTCTCGGGAAGCAGACCTGAGGAGCAATCATTAGACCTCAGTAAGTAGAGGAAAGACTGTGAACCCACAGAAGAGCAGCTTTACTGCATGGAAAATGAAAGGGTTAACTAGCTACCAGGAGCAGACACTAGGGCCTGAAGGTGACAATTCCAAAGGCCTTATATAAGACAAAGAATATAAAATTATAAATGTGAAATCACTTGAGACTTTCTCAGATTCTTGGTAAAGGTCTAGGCCAGTTATAGGCCTTGAAACTTAAGCTTTATTGGGTTCATAGAATACCCAGCCCTGCTAATCACTGAACAGGGTTGATTTCTGCGGGTGTGCAGGTTTTTTTTTTTTTTTTTCCAAGTCAGTGAGCATCCTCAAAACAAAGACCATTTAACTTGTGTAAGCTGGAGATTTTTTTTCGCTTGTTTTTTGGCAACAAAATGCTTAACTAAAACATGCAATGTTTACATCAAGTACATTGAAAGCAGGTCACAAATTAGTAGATATATTTATTTATATGATCACTGTGGCAACATGAAAAATATTGAATCCACTAATAAAAAACTATCTAGGTTTTCATTCTCATTAGCAAAACACATACAGAAAGTCTCCATTATTGTACAACTCAATCTCCTAAACTATTGGGATTACATCCTGAGGTTTTAAGCTATTTTTTATATTTATTCTCTATTCTCTCAGAATCAAAGACTGCTGTAGTTTGGAAAGGGGCCTGGAGGGAATGATATAGAAAAAAAGTGTATCGTAGAATGTATTTTCCTTCAACTTTATGCCTATGTGAAACTCAGTTTATTAATTTCAAGTTGCAACTTTAAAGCAGCCAAATTTATCATTTTTATGATTAATTTGTTGGGTTCCTTTTAAATAAAAATTTCCCATCCCAAAGTCAAATAGATGTCTTCCTGTTTTATTCTGAAGCTTTATTGTTTTATATTTCATATTTATCTCTACAGCCATCTAGGATTGATTTATATCATAGTGTGATAGATTAATTTATATCACTCATTTTTATGCACATCTAATTGACCTAAATTATTTATTTAAGAGGGAAAACTTTCTCCATTCACCTTTATCAAAAATTAGATGATCACACGAATGCGGTGCTGTGGTCTGAGGGTGGCCCTCCAAATTCAGGTTGAGAGCCAGTCCCCACTGGGTGATATGATGATGGGGCCTTCGGGAAGTAAAGTCAGGACAGCTCCATCCTCATGAATAGAATTAGCCCCCTTGGAAAAGATTCCAGGGAGAGGCCCTGCCCTTTCTGCTGCAAGAGAACACACAGAAAACCCTCAAGGAGGAACAGAACAGACCCTCGGCAGACACAAACTCTGCTGCAGCCTTAAGCTTGGACTGCCTAGCCTCTGGCACTATGAGAAATAAATGTCCACTGTTTATAAGTTACACAGTGTAAGGTATTGATGTAGCAGCCTGAGTAAACTAAGACATTGGATCTGTTTCTGTACTCTTCATATTCTTCATTGTGCCATTTGTCTATGTTTGGTCTCATGCTATAATTAATAACTTCCTATCACATGAAACATTAAGAAGGTGAAAAGGCAGGATATAGAGTGATAGAGACACTTGTAAAAATATTTGGGACAAAGTACTAATATTGAGACTATATAAGTAATTCCAACTAATACATGAGGAAAATAACCACCACTATCACCACCAGAAAACCCAAGAAAAGCAGATAAAAAGATGTGAACATGCTCATCTTCAAAGAGGCTATGCACAGAAAATGGCCACAGAAAATGTGCTAATCCTGATTAGTTATCACTGAAAGGTACATTAAAGCCATAGTATGCATCACTAACCGGAGATCATCCTCCATAGGTCGTTCCTGTTAGTGTATGTCTGGCAAGAAGAGGATTCTACTTTGAGAGCCTGTCTTTGTTCCAGACTTTTATATTCCATACAACCGTAGACAGTGGAGACAGTGGCTCTCTCTGGTGCAGGTGCAAGGCAGGCATGCTTACCATCTACTTTCAAAGGTTTGGACTCCATAAACTCCTGCTATGCAACCAATCATGTGCATTGGTGTCACCTGACTTTCTTTGCTTTGCTCTGTGGACCTGGGGCTTAGGAGACCAATCTAAAAATGGTTGTTATGTTGCTGTGAAGTAGTAAGCTAGCCTTCATCTCTGATCCAGAAATATTTAGTCTTCTTTAGGCACCATGAGCTTGTGGTAAGCCAACTATTTTACACAGAGGTAAAAATCTCAAACATTTTATATTTCTTCACACTGTATATTCCCTGGAATGGATAGAAATAAAAGATTAATGATTCTGAATATGAGAAAGAATATGAAGTAGTTAGAACTCTTTCTGCTTTGGGAATATATTTGGGAATATAAACTGGCACATCCACTTTGGAAAAGTGTTTGATGATGTCTGCTACAGCAGAACATTCCCTATGGCACAGTAAATTCTTCTCCAAGGTTGATATCCAATAAAGACGCATCTGTTTGTTCACCAAAGGACATGTCCAAGGATGTTTGTAGGCACATGCTTCACAGTGGCCCCAAATGCAAAACAACTCAATGTTCACCACCAGTAGAATGGGCCAACACAGTTTCGTGTATTCATATGATGTAAACCATATAGAAATCAGAATGAACGAACTTCAATGGCACTAAAACGTGGATGAATCTTTCTAAGATAACATTAAGTTAAAGAAATGAATACATCCAGATGTACATGCTATGGTATTTTCAGAAATAGGGAAGCTAATTTATAGTTTAAAAGTCATGGGACCTAGGGCCGGCGCCCTGGCACACTAGGTTAATCCTCCGCCTGTGGCGCTGGCATCCCATATGGGCACCGGTTCTAGTCCCAGTTGCTCCTCTTCCAGGCTGGCTCTCTTCTGTGGCCTGGGATAGCAGTGGAGGATGGCCCAAGTGCTTGGGCCCTGCACCCACATGGGAGACCTGGAGGAGGCTCCTGGCTCCTGGATTCAGATCAGCACAGTTTTGGCTGTTGCGGCCATTTGGGGAGTGAACCAACAGAAGGAAGACCTTTCTCTTTGTCTCTCTCTCTCACTGTCTGTAACTCTACCTGTCAAATAAATAAGTAAAATCTTAAAAAAAAAAAAAAAGTAAAAGGACCTGTGCTGTGGCACAGTGGGTTAAGCCACTGCTTGCAGTTCCGGCATCCTATATTGGTGCCAGTTCGAACCCCAGCTGCTCCCTTTTCTTTTCTTTCTTTCTTTTTTTCTTTTTTTTTTTCTTTTCTTTTTTTTTTTTTTTTTTTTTTTTTTTTTTTTGACAGGCAGAGTGGACAGTGAGAGAGAGAGAGACAGAGAGAAAGGTTTTCCTTTGCCGTTGGTTCACCCTCCAATGGCCGCCGCGGCCAACACACTGTGGCCAGCGCATCACGCTGATCCAATGGCAGGAGCCAGGTGCTTTTCCTGGTCTCCCATGGGGTGCAGGGCCCAAGCACTTGGGCCATCCTCCACTGCCTTCCCGGGCCGCAGCAGAGAGCTGGCCTGGAAGAGGAGCAACCGGGACAGAATCCAGCGCCCCAACCGGGACTAGAACCTGGTGTGCCGGCACCGCAAGGTGGAGGATTAGCCTAGTGAGCTGCAGCACCAGCAATAAATAACTTTTTTAAAACAAAAAGTATTTCAAAAATTGCTGAACAATGTAATTTTAAAGTAACTATTTTGGTGTGAATTTATTCATATATAATTTGTTTTATAATATGCATTCCCATGAACTTTGTAAAGACCTCACCTGTGTCTTCATGCTTAATCCATATTTTTTAATTTGAAATGTTGTAGTATGTTATATAATGAATGGTCTGATTCAGGTTATATCCACTAACATAAGAAATGAGAATTAGAACTAAAATAAAGTCAAATTGCTGTCAGTAATAAAAATTGAAGTACTGCCCATAAGTACCTTTTCCGCGGGTACATTATGTTCACATAATCATCACTGCACCCCTGTGGAGCCTTGCAGGCCTTGAACTCTGCATACGGCCACTGCTGCAGCACCACACGTGCATCATTTCACTACTTTAAAGGACGTTACATTATCAACCTTCGAAATATCCAAATAAACATAGCAAGCGTAGAATGTAAAGAACAATTTCAAGTAAAAAAATTACTGAAAATAGCTACCATGCTCTCAAAATCTGCTCTGCAGAACTTAAAAGGGTTGATTACTCAGAATATCCCTTCGTTGTTTCTGACTCATTTGCCATTTATTACTATGTTAAATGAAGGTAACAACACAGAAAGTTAACCCAAGCTTGTCGAATGTGCAGCATAGAATTCTCTATAACAAATTTTAAAAAGATCTCATGTTAATTGACTCTGTTTAAAAATCCTTATTCTTTGAGACTGGAATTTATGATTATTCGTATAGTACCAAAGCAAGGTAAAACAATTTCATGTCTCCTAACACTCTTTTTGATGCACTGCTTTTTAAGCTTTTATTTAATTTGTTTTATTTGAAAGGCAAAATGACAGAGAGAGAGAGAGAGATCTCTGATCCTCCAATCTGCCAGTTCACTCTCCAGATGACCACAACAGCTGGGCCAGACCAGGCTGAAGCCAGGCTGGGTCTCCTGTATGGGTGGCAGGAACCCCCCAGGGTATGCATTCATAGGAAGCTGGAATCAGAGGCAGGTCCAAGACTCAAACCAGGCACTCTGGTGTGGGGTGGGGGTGTCCCAAGCATCAGCGTATCTGCTACACCAAACACCCACCCGTGATGCACTGCTTTAAAGCTCTCTGCTATTGGCCCTTGTTGGGGCAGGTCAGGAGAGTTTCTTCAAAAATGTTTTGAATTTTGTTTCATGACAAGACTTAGGGACCATTTCTGAGATGGCTTTAAAAGAAAAATTATTTTGTCTATTTAAATGAACAGAGTATAATGTAAAAGAGTATTGATGATATTTTTTGCTTTATTACATTGTAAATCTTGAGATGGCTCATTTTCCTGAGGTAATAAAATGAATTTTTTAAATGCCTGATCCAGAATTATTGTAAGATTCTCCCAAAGAAGCCTGTCCAGAATTAAGTAATCTTTAAAAACTGCCTTGGACATCAGTTCCTATCTCAGCTGCTCCGTCAGCCATTGTGGCCATTTGAGGTATGAACCTCCGGATGAACTGACTCTCTCTCTCTCTCTCTCTCTCTCTCTCTCGTGTGTGTGTGTGTTTCCCTCTCTCTATGTAACTCTTTCACAATAAATAAATCACTTAAAACTAAATAATATAAAAATAAATAAAAAACTTCCCTGGAAAAACAGAAAGTTCCATATGCCATTTAAGTGTCTCTCCTGTCTCTTTGTAAGGGCACTAATCCCATTCATGAGGGCCACACCATAATTATGTAACTGCCTCCAAAAACCTAAGTCATCTCCATGCATTGGAATTTCAACCCATGAATTTGGGGCAGGGGGAAATACAAACATCCAGACCAGAACAATCGATGTTGAAGACTTTGAGTCATGAACCAAACATGCATATATGCAAGGCAGCAGTGGAAAGATCTCTGAAATCTTCTTCAACCCTACTAGCTGTCCTTCATAAGGTTCAATCTGTTCTTTTCCACCAGAGTTTCCATTCACCTATTTTGTTTTTATTGTTTTTACCATCACAAAGATAAATTAATAATAATGAACACTTCTGAAGAACTACATTTAAGTTATACATCTGTTTTATGAGCTATACTCATAAAATTCTCTGAAAAATAGAGCATTGTTTATTAAGGCAATAAAATAATTCTCCTTCACAACATTTTAGATCATCATATTATTTCACCTAAAGTTCAAATTTCTTCAGTTACAGCATGGGACACAGGGGTGGGCATTCTGTCATAGCAGTTTAAGTCACATTTTGGGATTCCAACATCCTTTATCAGAGTGTCTAGTTTGAGTCCTGGCTGTTCTTTTAATCCATCTTCTTGCTAATGTGCAAGAAGGATTCCTTCCGTAGGAGGAAGCAAATAATGGCTCAGTAGTTGGGCACCTGCCACCCATCAGGAAGACCCAGATGGAATTCCAGTCTCCTGGCTTCTACCTGGCCCAACCTTGGCTGTTGTGGGCATTTGGGGAGTAAACCAACTGATGGAAGATTCTCTCTCCCTTTCCCAATCCTTTTGCCTCTCTCTATAATGTAGATGAAAATAAATAAACAATAAACATAAAAAAACCCTACATACACACACACACACATGCAAGATGACTGTGTAAGGTTTGCTTTTGTGAATTGAGAAAAATGTCAAAGGTTTTTCCCTCTTTCTGTTGCGATAGTCTGAAGCATGGGCTGATTCCTTCATTTATAAGCCAGTATACATGAGGGACGCATCTGTGAGGGCAGAAAGCTGGAGACAAACAAGCAGAAAGAAGCGGGGTGGGGTGGGAGGAGAGCGTCCGAGGATAGAGAGCCTAAGAACTGGAGGAAAGAGTGGGATGCAGGGAGCAAGCAGAGGCCAAGACCGCCAGCAAGGAGAACTTCTGGAGAAGTTCCTACACCAGGGACTTGGCACAGCTGCGGTTTGTTTTGTTTGTGAATTGAATCTGTTGGCAGCATTTGGATGTGGGATGCAGAGAGTGCAGCCCCCACACCACCACACTGCACAGGCTGCCAGGCATAAAGCAAGGAACCCACATTTGGTGTGTTTGCCAGCGGTGATGGCAGAGAGGAGAGACAAACAGAAGAGTTTGGGGACATGTTTGCAAGGGAAGAATTCATATACTTCCCTGTTGGATAGGGTGGAAAGACAAAAGAGAGAGGATGTGATCGGAGGTTCCAGCTGAGGCAGCTGAGAGGATTGTATTTCTATAGCGGAAAAGGAAGTGAAGAGATTTGATAACAAGATTTTATTCTAGGTATATTCAGGGTGTTTTTGTTGTTGTCTTAATCTGATAGCACTCAAGCCGGAATTGACTTTGTTCATCACCAAAAAGAAAATGTGATATTTTATGTTCTGCATCTAAAGCTTCCATAATAATAGTTTGATTAAAATGCATGTTATTAACTCACAATTATTGTGACTGGTTTTGTGTTATATCTATAGGAAGGAAAAATGTGTTAAAGAGCATCAGCCTTCTACTTACTCTGAATTACTTTTTCCTTCCCTTAGTCCTTGGTGTACTTGTGTGTTATGTGTGTGAGAGCTGTATGAGGTGTGTAGTGTGTGGTTCATGTGTGTGATGGGTGTGTGTTTGTGGTACAGGTGGTGTGTGTGTGGTGGGAGTGGGGAGTTTGTGTGCAGTGTACATGTGTGTGAAATACGTATTGTATGTGAGGTGTGGAGGATGTGTGTGGCATATGTGTTGTGTGTCTGTGTGGTATGAATGCAGTATGTGGGGTGTGTGTGTGTGTAGTAGGTGTGTAGTGAGTGTATTGTCTGGACAGCCACGTTGATCACAGGGCACACAGAAGGAGGCAATGCCTTTCCCCCTGCAAATCGCTGACAAACATCAGTCACTCTGTGAAAAATTTAGTACTTGAAGGATTCACAGCTACCAGCTGACATTTTCAGAAGAGACACTGAAGGAAGCAAACATCACAGAATGAATAACATAAGCTTTTCAACTGTGAATTTCTTTCATCTCTTTACTGCACCCACACATATAAGTGAACCTAACCAAACTTCAGAGAATGTTACTCATTTTTTCTCTAAACATCAGCTTGAGGTCATAGATTGAAACTCAACTACAATGCTGGATGATGGCAAAAGTCCCCATTTTTTGGATTCCTGTTGCTTTCTTTCTGTTGTAATTCAGTGATTCCAAGACAGATCTCTAATATCGTTAGTGTAATGTGAGCAGATGTTTGGCCGCATGGCTATGACGCTGCTGAGAACACTCAGGTCCCATGCTGGAGTCTCTGGCTTCAAGCCCTGACTCGAGCTCCCAATTCTAGCTTCCTGCTAATGTAGACCCTGGGAGATGGGTAATGGCTCAAGTCCGCACATCCGTGACACCTGCATGGGACCCACATTGAGTTCCTGGCTCCTGGCCTAAGCTCTGCCATTGCAGGCATTGGGGACAGGTGCAGTCACAGCAGACGGAGAGCTTAATCTGTCTGTGTGTCTCTCTGTGTCACAAGTGAAAAGAAAGCAGTGTCTTCCTGACTGCAATCTATTGTTCACATGTGTGATCCAAGGTCAAAGGCCTGCTTCTGTTTTCTCAAGAAGGGCTATTCTGATGCGCATGCGTGTATACATATGAGGGGTCTTCAAAAAGCTTGTGGAAAATGAATATTATGAAAAAACTATGCACAGATTTCAATTTTTTGCAGCTGAATAACCATCTTTTAGTTCTGTTTTTATATGTGCTTTTTGAAGCACCATTGTACATGTCTCACCAGTTTTTGCCACCAATGATCCCTTTGGCCCTGGGCGAGAATTCTCATCTTGCTAGGAGTCTATACACTTCACAGTGGGAATAATAATAGGCCCTGCCTCACGGAATTACTGTGAAGATTAAATTAAATAATCTGTGAAGCCTTTGCATCAAGCCTGGTGCATGATAAATACATAATACATGCTATAAAAATTCAAATTGTGTGTACCCTTTATCGACATGTTGTATTTCTGTTGTTTAGCATTTAGGGTGCCTACTTATTTTTGTAAACTGTTGTCTCTTAATATCCCAGCACTGCCCTTACCTCCCTGTTTTTGAGCAATCCATCGCTTCAATTTCAAGGGAAGGTAACCTTTCCTCAAACTCTCATCTAGTGTTAATGTGTGTGATCAAAGAACACACTTCTGTTCTCTCTGGAGGGGCTGGGCTGACATCTGTTCAACTACATTTACAAACACTCTTGGGACTCTTCAGGATGAAAGAAAGGCACTCCCTGTCTTATTTTTGCCATCTGGCATTTTGTGTCTGTTTCATTTCTATGGCATAGGTGACAACAGAGTGTCACCCCTCCCAAAGTCCTCAATGTACAGTAGGGTACCTAGCTGCCAGAATATTGTTAGGCTATGTTAATTTGTTAATTTGTAATTTGTAAAGTGTCCTTTGGAACACTTGGGTTTAATAAACTGTATCAGCAGAAACTACTGTTATTAGTATTCTAACAACTTTTAGATGCCTCTTCAAGTATGATTGAGGCATTTCCCTTAAATTCAGAGAGCTATTGATTCTGGCATCTGGATTGCTTATTCAAACATAAAATACTTCTAAGTGTGCTTATGCCTTTACTCATTGTAATCCATAGTGAGAGAAGATTAGGCTCAAGAACATGCCCTGTTATATTTCCAACCATGTAGGCTCACACCTTCTCATTGAACCTGATAATGCAAGTTTCAGATTTGGAACACAGTATAAAGTATTGCATGATCTGGAACTATTTTTCAAGAAAGTAACATTTCCTTTGAAGTTGGCATGTCCAAGACAAAAATGAAACACATGGTAGCTGAAACAGGGCTTCACCTGCCTTCAAATTCACAAAATCAGATTCTCATAGTTTATCCCTTTATAAAAATGTATTGTCACATCCTCCCTTAACAATGAAGGGTGTTAAGATTAAGTAGTGGGGCCGGTGCTGTGGCGTTGCTGGTGAAGCTGCCACCTGCAGTGCCGGCATTACATATGGGTGCTGGTTTGAGTCCTGGCTGCTCCTATTATATTCTGGCTCTCTGCTGGGAGAACCATAGAAAATGGCCCAAGTCCTTGGGCCCCTGCACCTGTGTTGGAGACCAGGAGGAAGCTTCTGGCTCCTGGCTTCAGATCGGCACAGCTCCGGCCAGTAAGGCCACCTGGGGAGTGAACCAGTGGATGGGTCCTCTCTCTCTCTCTCTCTCTCTCTCTGCCTCTCTGTAAATCTGTCTTTCAAATAAAAAAAAAGTCTTTAAAAAAAGATGAAGTAGTATAGGTCCTTTGCATTTAAGTCTACATTGTATCCCGTGTCTTCTGTACCTGTATAATACCATCTTACAAACACCATGGAGGTTATCATGGGAAGTGAACTGTTGTGGTTTATGATTTAGACTTGTCACTTTTATTAAAGATTTATTTATTTATTTTGAAAGTCAGAGAGAGACACTCTTCCATCCAGTCCTTCATTCCCCAATGGCTGCAATGGTCAAAGTCAGGAGCTTCATCCAGCTCTCCTACATGGGTGGCAGGAGCACAAACACTTGGGCCATCATCTTCTGCTTTCTCCAGGTCGTTAGCCAGGAGCTGGATCAGAAGTGAAGCAGCCGGGACATGAACTGACATCCACAGGGGATGCTGGCATAGCAGGTGGTAGCTTTGCCCACTATGCCACAACGCAGGCCCCAGCATGTCACTCTTAAACTCAGTATCTACAGCCCTCATCTTATAGGAAACATTTCCCCATAAATTTAGGGAAAAAAGCAGAAAATAGTTGTGTGGATGAATTCAATAAATTTATTTAAAATAGCAACAATAAATAAAATCGCCTAGAATCTGTCTAGTTTTACCATAATTGTTCTTACTGATTGATACTTCCTGGAACTTCAAAGTCAGAAATATTTAACTAAATTATTTTGAAAGATTTTTCAGCAAAACCTCAGTTTTCCTTTGAATTCTGTAAATGAAATATTATATCCCCCTGGAAACTCTGTTAAATAGAGGTTTTTTACAATGGACTTTTTTATTTTCCAAAATTTGTATCCTAATTATGATTCGTTTTAAATAAGGTATAAAAAATAAAATACCTTGCCAGTGTTACCACTGAGGTCTGATTGGTAATCCTAACTCAGAAATCTTTACTTTTGTTAAGTGATCTTAAGTAACTGCTTGATGCTAAATTATAAGCAAAGGCCACACTCAGTACAAGTTTTACCTTGGAATGTGGAATAAGTTTTACTTTAGCTTGGCCAGTTTCTTTATTTTAGAATGAAAAGATGAAAGTGTTACCCACAGGACCCCAGCTGATAAATGTCAGGGCTGAGAGAAAAATTAGACCAACAATTTCAGGTTAGCACTTTTAAGGATTGGTCAGGAAAGTCATATCAGAGGTGGGCATTGTGGTGCAGTAGTTAAGACACTGCTTTGAATATGTGCATCCAATATCAGAGTGCCTGGGTTTAAAGCCCGATTCTGATTCTGGATCCAGCTTTCAGCTAATATGTACCCTGGCAGGCAGCAGATGGTGGCTTGAGTATTTCAGTCCTTGCCACCTGCATGGGAGACCTGGATTCAGTTTGGACTCCTGCTTTGGCCTGGCCTAAGCCCATTGGTTCTGGGCATTTGAAGAGTGAGCAGCAACTGGAAAGATCTATCTTTATCTTTCAAATAGATAAAAATAAATAAAACTTTTAAAAAGATAGTTATGTAAAAAATATCAACTTCTTTTTCTCCCTATTTTATACTCTGAAAAATTACCTTTCAATCCATTTCAAAGTTGTGGTAGTTCTGTGAATGACATAGTGAGTACCATATTCAATGAGTTAAAGGGCTGTGATGGCCGGATATTCTTTTCTGATCTAATAGGAATATCCTACAACTCAACTATTTTGGAGAAAATTAGAAACTGCATTTACAGGGCCTGGTACTGAAGCCTAGTAAGCCACCAACCTGGGAGGCCACCATGCCATTTGGGTGCTGGTTGGAGATTTGGCTGCTCCACTTCCGATCCAGCTCCCTGCTAATGTGCCCAGAAAAGCAGCTTAAGATGGCCCAAGTCCTTGGGCCTCTGCCACCCACATGGGACACCCAGTAGAAACTCCAGACTCCTGGCTTCAGCCTGGCACAGCTCTGGCCATTGTGGCAATTTGGGGAGTGAACCAGAGGATAGAAGATCTCTTTCTGGCTGTTTTTTCCCTCTCTCTATGTAACTTTACTGTTCAAATAAATTTTTTAAATAAATTGAAGAAATTTTAATTTACATAAAATTTGACCAGATTTATATGGCCTAATTTGGTGAGACAAATGAATTTTAGTGATAATACTACTAAGTTAGCTAACAATTGAGAAAACTCAATTTTACATTTGTAAATAAGGCTTAAAAATATATTTCTGGGGTCTGCACTGTGGTGTAGTGGACTAAGCCTCCATCTTTGGAGCCAGCACCCCATATGGGTGCTCGTTCCAGTCCTGGCTGCTCCACTTCAGATCCAGCTCCCTGCCGATGCTCCTGGGAAAGCAGCAGAGGATGAATCAAGTGCATGGGCCTATGCACCCATGTGGGATACCTGGATGAAGCTCCTGGCTTCTGCCTGGTCCAGCCCTGGCTATTGTAGCCATTTGAACGAACCAGCTGATGGAGGACCAATCTCTCTCTCTCTCTCTCTCTCTCTCTCTCTCTCTCTCTCTCAACTCTGACTTTCAAATAGATTAAAAAAAAAAAGAAAAACAATATTTCAAGGGCCAGTGTTATGGTGTAGCGGGTAAAGCTGCCATCTGGGACACCAGCCTCCCATAAGAACGCCAGTTTGACTCACAGCTGTTCCATTTCATATCCAGCTCCCTGTTGATGTGCCTGGGAAAGCAACAGAAGATGACTCAAGTGTTTGGATCCCTTCACCCATGTGGGAGACCTGGATGAAGCTCTTGTCTTCAGCCTAGCCCAGCCCTGGCCATTGCAACTATTTGGGTAGTAAACTGGTGGATAGAAGATCTCTCTCTCTCTCTCTCTCTCTCTCTCTCTCTCTCCCTTTCTCTCTATAACTCTGACTCTCAAATAAATAAAAAATAAATCTTTAAAACAATATTTCTGTGCTGGCACATTTTTTCAAAAGATTGATTTATGTATTTGAAATGCAGAGCAACAGAGAGGGGAGAGATAGAAGGAGATCTTCCATCCGTTGGTCAGCTCCCCAAATGGCTGCAGTAGCAAGGTCTGGATCAGGCTAAAACCATGAACCAGGAACTCCATAGTAGTCTCCCACATGGTGACAAGGGCTCAAGTGTTTGGGCCATCTACCACTGTCATCTCAGGTGCATTAGCAGTAAGCTGGATCAGAAGCAGAGTAGCTGGGACTCAAACCAGCATTGTAATATAGGATGTCAGCCTCCAAGTTGTTGGTCTAACCCCCTACACCATAATGCCATCCCCCGGAAATTTTTTTTCTTTTGTAAATGTGTTTTGCTATGAGATGTTTAAGGTAATTTTTCCCTTTCAGTAATATAAAGATTCTTGAGGATTATTTGTTATATATACATATTTATGTTTTAGTAATTTCTATCATAAACTATACCTGTATAATAATAACATCATTATCCTATAAAACACAAGATATTAAACAGAAAAGTAATTGTTCAGAATATTCAAGAATACATCGTAAAAGCAGATGTCTGTCTTTTCCCAAAATGTCAAGGTTGTCTATAAAGCTTGCCAGAGATCAGTTTCCATGAGTCACATCTTCCTAGTTTATAGAAATAATAATAATACTGCAGATGAGTAGAGTAATATTATCATAAGACAGACCTTGAAGCAGCCATACATCTGAGGGAACTGAAATAAGAAAGAACAGAAGCTTCCTCAACGTGACAAAGTATATTCATGAAAACCCACAGCTGACAACATGCTCCATGATGAGACTGAAAGCTTTTTCGTTAAGATCAGAAAAAAAATAAGGATGTCCACAGTGACTACTTGCATTTATCATTGTACTAGAAGTCTGAGCTAGAGCAATTAGGCAAGAAAAATAAATTCAACATATTCAAATTAGAATAGAAGAAGTAACTGTATCTCTTTTGGCATTTGACATGATCATGTATACATGTAGATCTTATATATAGAAAATTGATGACAAATTAAGATATAAAAATTCAACAGAAATCTTTACTTAATATATGCTAAACTGATCTTCTGTATATAAAGAGAATTGAAAATGAATCTTGATGTGAATGGAAGGGGAGAGGGAGCGGGAAAGGGGAGGGTTGCAGGTAGGAGGGAAGTTATGGGGGGGGGGGAAGCTATTGTAATCCATAAGCTGTACTTTGGAAATTTATATTCATTAAATAAAAGTTAAAAAAATTCAACAAAGCTGCAAGACATAAAATCTATATACACCTAGCAATAAGTAATCTGAATATGACATTGGGGAAAAATTCCATTTGCAACAGCATCAAAAAGGAAAAAATACTTAGAGATAAATTTAACCATAGAGGTGTGAGACATGTGCACTGAAAACTGCAAAATATTTCTTAAAGAAATTAAATAAGACCTAAATAAATGCAAATAAATGCAAAGACACCTCATGCTCATGGATTGTACACTCAATGCCATTAATATTTCAGTATTTCTGAAAACCATCTACAGATTAAATGCAATCACTATGATGATCTCAACAGCTTTTTGTTTTCAGGAATAGAAAAGCTGACCCTAGAAATTCATAGAGAATTGCAAGAGAGCTCAAATAGCCAATCTTGAAAAGAACAAAAGTTAAAAGAGCCACAGTTCCCAGTTTCAGACAGTTTCATGGAGTAAAGAAAACACTTCAGAATTAGTGGTAATGCTTACACAACACTGTGAATACACTGAATGTCTTTGAATTGTGCACTTTATTCATTTATGGAATGTGAATTTTCATAAGATTTATTTATTTATTTGAAAGGCAGAATTACAGAGAGAGACAGAGACAGAGACAGAGAGATCTTCTATCTGTTGGCTCACTCCCAAATTGCTGTAATGGCTGAAGCTAGGCAGATCCAAAATCAGGAGCTGGGAGCTTCTTCTCTTCCATGTGGGTGTAGGGGCCCAAGGACTTGGGCTTTTTCTGCTGGTTTCCCAGGCGCATTAGCAGGGAGCTGGATCAGAAGTAAAGCAGTCAGGACTCGAACCGGTGCCCATATGGGATGCTGGTGCCACAGGTGACAGTTTTACCCAGTAGAACACTAGTTGCTAGCCCCTGTAATATGAATTTTACCTCAATAAAAAGTTACAGTGTCAAATCATTTGCTGGCCTAAAATAAACAGGAGAGTTCAGAAATATGTCACTAAATAGTGTACCAGTTGCTGGAAAACTTTTCTTCTAATTATGTCTTAGAGACTTAGGAAATAGTAAGCAATTGTTCCCACATCCTTTCATAAAGACGAATACCTTAGGTTATATAAGTGAAGATGAATCCACTAAATGCACTAGAATTGCATTAACTGAAAGCAAAACATTAAGAACTTTACTCTGACAGCTTGAGTGGCATTTTACTGTGGATCTGCTTGCCAGTAGAAATGGTGGGAACAGTTAAAAATAGACACGATGACGGAATCATAACAAATGCTAGGGACACATCTGTACCAAGATTGAGGTTGAATTATAAAGATAAGTTCTTCTCATTGTTTAGTTTTTTTTTTTCCGTCTTGTTCAAATACGGACTCACGTTTTTTGTAATTTTACAAGAATTGTGACGTCATTAGACATTTGGAGAGGCACGTTGTGTTTTCTGAGCCTCTGTTTCTTCCGTTGTGGTGCGTGGGGAGGAAGGCATGAGATGATGTGTGTAGAGAAGACCGCCCAGTGCAGAGTAAACAATCTTCAAACCTCGGTTCTCACATTTAGGAAAACATTTTCTATCCCAAAGCAGATCGATGAGGCTTTTGTTGAATAATTTTGCCGTGTTTTAGGTTTTCTCTGGAGGGAGGGGGGAGGACTTATTTTAAAAATGAGATTTTTCTAAGGAACAATATCATGGAGCTTAGAAGATGAACAAGCCCTTCTCTGTGTTTTAACAAATGGGAGAATTTCTTACAGTCACTCCATATAAAACTATTTACATAAAGATTATTGTGAAGGAGCATCTCCAAATAGCCACATTTCTAGTGTTGTTCCTCATAGATATAATTTTCTAATTATTCATTTATCTAAGAAGACAAATATTTGAAAGCTAAGATTTTGTATTTTTGTCTGTCCTCACTCATGGGTGGGCTTTGCGTCAGCACTTGTCTGCTTGCATTTGCATTGTGAGGGAAGGGCCTGGTTATCCTGCAGGAGCAATGTGTGACTGTGTGGTTCTTCAATAGTTTAAAATTGAGGTTCAAAAAGTGATAAGAGATATATTACACACTTTCATCAATCTGAACCTTAAGTAGTAGAAATTAGTGAAGTTTGAGTCCCTCTTTTAAAATCAAGAGAGTAGTTGATAATAGCAGAATTACTAAAATGGAGACCAAGAATTCTGAAGGAATATAAAGGCTTATTTTAAATGTTACTTCTATTATTTTTACATTATCTTTAAATCTACTTATTTTTAAAATCTGTAATTGAATTATTTCTATTAATTTTTATATTATGAGACATTAAAATTACTAGGTAGGCAGCAAAATTAAATTGATGAAAAATAGAATGATTAGTAAAAGAAACTAAGACTGTCGATTATTTTTCATATATAGAATTTGGTCCAATAACAACTGCTTATGTTTTTCTTAGATAATAAATGTGGTGCTTCTCGTCTGTAGAAACAGCAAGCTCTGCACGCTCTAGGGTATTTTCAGAAAAACAGTACCACAGTTCTTAAGAAACTGAATGTAGTGATCAAAATAGTGTGCTGATGACATAAAGATCAACATACAGACCAGTGGAATAGAATGGAGAGCCCATAAATCAACTCTCGAATATATGGTCAATTAACTTTTGAGAAGAGAACCAAGACCATCTAATGGGAGAAAGGCCAGTCTTTTCAACAGTGTTGGAAAAAGTAGGTGTTCACATAAAAAGAACAAAGTTGGATTATTACCTTAACCCCTATATAAATTTAACTCAAAATGGGTCAAAGTCTCAATGTAAAGCCCCAAATGATAAAATTCTTAAAAGAAAGTAAAGGGTAAAGCTTCATGAAATTTGATTTGACAAAAGGCAGCAAAAGAAAAGATACATAAATTGGACTTCATCAAAATCCAAAACTTTGTACCTCAACTGATACTATCAACAGAATGGGTAAAAGGCTTTACAAATTATAATGATAGAGGATTAATATCTAGACTATGTAATAGAAACTTCTGTAACAAAAACAAATCAATATTAAAAGTGAGCAAAGAACTTGAACTTCTACAATGAATATCAACAAATGTTTAATAAGTTGAAGAACTTATTAAATGATTACATCACCAGTCATTAGCGAAATTCTTCGCACCCATTAGGATGGCTATCACCAAGTAACAGAAGTGTTGGTGAGGCCAGTGCAGTGGCTCAATAGGCTAATCCTCCACCTAGCGGCGCCAGCACACCGGGTTCTAGTCCCGGTCGGGGTGCTGGATTCTTTCCCAGTTGCCCCTCTTCCAGTCCAGCTCTCTGCTGTGGCCTGGGAGTGCAGTGGAGGATGGCCCAAGTGCTTGGGCCCTGCACCCCATGGGAGACCAGGAGAAGCACCTGGCTCCTGCCTTCGGATCAGCACGGTGCGCCGGCTGCAGCGCGCCAGCCACGGCGGCCATTGGAGGGTGAACCAACGGCAAAAGGAAGACCTTTCTCTCTGTCTCTCTCACTATCCACTCTGCCTGTCCAAAAAAAGAAAAAAAAAAAAAAAAAAGAAGTGTTGGTGAGGCTATGAAGAAATTAGAGTCCTTGTACACTGCTGGTGGGTGCATAAAATGGTGCAGCTCCTCTGGGCAAGAGCAGGAAGGTTCTCCAAGATCAAAAATAGAATTACCTTGTGATCCAGGGACTCCACTTTCAGAAATATATGCAACAAAATTGAAAGAGGGACTTAAAAATGTGTTCATATGCTCATACTGATAGCAGCATTATTCACAGTCACTAAACAATGGGAACACCCCACACAGTCTTGAAAGGATGGAAAGATAAACTGTGGTATGTAAATGTAATATTCAGCTTTGAAGAGGAAAGAAGTTCTGACGTGCACTACGACATGAATGAGGCTTGAAGACAGTATGCTAAATGAAATAACTAGATGTAGAAGGACAAGCACTGTCTTCCAGAATGGCTGTACTAGTTTACATTCCCACCAACAGTGGATTAGGGTATCTTTTCCCCCACATCCTCGCCAGCATTTATTGTTTGTTGATTTCTGTATGACAGCCATTCTAACTGGGGTGAGGTGAAACCTCACTGTGGTTTTGATTTGCATTTCCCTGGTGGCTAGTGATGCTGAGCATTTTTTAATGTGTCTGTTGGCCACTTAGATTTCCTCTTTTGAAAAATGACTATTCAAGTTTTTAGTCAATTTCTTAACTGTGCTGTTCATTTTATTGTTGAGTTTTTTAGCTCCTTATGAATTCGGAATATCAATTCTTTATGAGTTTCATAGTTTGCAAGCATTTTTTCCTATTTTCTCAGTTGCCTATTCACTTTGCTGAGTGTTTATTTTGAAGTGCAGAAGCTTCTCAGCTTAATGTAATCCCATTTGTCTATTTTAGCTTTCATGGCCTGTGTCTCTGGGGGTCTTTTCCAGATGTTTAACAGTTTCCCCAACGTTCTCCTCTAGTCATTTGATAGTATCAGGTCATATATTTAGATACTTGGTCCATTTTGAGTTGATTGGTGTATAAGGTATAAGGAAAGGTAAGGTCCTTTACACCTTGTTTCATACACAGAGATCCAATTTTCCCAGCACAATTTGTTGAAGACTGTCCTTTCTCCAGGGATTAATTTTAGGTCCTTTGTCAAAGATCAGTTGGTTGTGAATGCATGGATTGATTTCTGGAGTTTCTATTCTGTTCTATTGATCTGCATGTCTATTTTTGTGCCAGCACCAGGCTATCTTGATTATAACTGCCCTGTAGTATGTCCTGAAACCTGGTATTGTGATGCCTCCAGCTTTGTTTTTGTTGTATAAGCTATTCGGGGTCTCCTGTGTTTCCATATGAGTTTTAGAATGTTTTTTTTCTAGATCTGAGAAGAATGTCATTGATATTTTGATTGGGATTTCATTGGATCTATAAATTGCTTTCAGTAGTATGGACATTTTGATATTAATTCTTTCAATCCATGTGACTTTCTTTAACATTTTGTAATTTTTGACATCCTTGGTTAAATTTATTCTGAGGTAGTGGGGTTTTTTTTGTAGCTATTGTGAATGGAATTGACCTTAGAAATTCTTTTTCACCTGTGGGATTGTCTGTGTATACAAAGGTTATTGATTTTTGTGTCTTAATTTATATCCAGTCACTTTACCAAATTCTTTTATGAATTCCAATAGTCTCTTGGTGGAGTCTGTATATTATATATGTAATATATATAATAAATATTCTTTATATGTATTATATATAATATATAATATGTATTCTTTCAGTATATATATAGAATAATATATATATATATAATATTGTCATTTGCAAATAGAGATAGTTTTACTTCCTCTTTCCCAATTGTATCCCTTTGATTTATTTTTCTTGCCTAATGGCTCTGGTTAAAATTTCCAGGGCTGGGGCCATAGCTGTGGTGTCACAAGTAAAACAGCTGCCTGTAGTGCCGGCATCCCATGTGGGTGCCAATTCAAGTCCCAGCTGCTTCACTTCTGATCCAATTCTCTTCTTTGGCCTTGGAAAGCAGTAGAAGATAGCCCAAGTCCTTGGGCCCCTGTACCCATGTGGGAGACCCAGAAGAAGCTCCTGGCTCCTGGCTTTGGATCAGTATAGCTCTGGCCATTACAAACATTTGAGAAGTAAACCAGCAGATGGAAGATCTCTGTCTCTGTCTCTGCTTCTGCCCTCTCTGTAACTCTGCCTTTCAAATAAAGAAATCTTTAAAAAAAATTTCCAGGACTATATTGAATAGCAATGGTGAAAGTGGGCATCCTTGTCTGGTTCACATCTTACTGGAAGTGCTTCCAACATTTCCCCATTCAATAGAATGCCGGCTGTGGGTTTGTCATAAACTGCATTGATTGTGTTGAGGAGTGCTGCTTCTAGACCCAGTTCGCTTAAGCTTTTCCTCATGAAAGGATATTGTATTTTATCAAATGCTTCCTCCGCATCTATTGAGATAATCATATGGTTTTTTTCTTGTGTGTTAATGTGATGTATCACATTTATTGATTTGTGAGTGTGCATACCAAGGATAAATTTCACTTGGTCTGGTTGAATGATCTTTCTGATGTGTTATTGCATTCAAGTAGCTAGTATTTTGTTGAGTTTTTTTTTAATCTTTGTTTATCAGGGATATTGGTATATAGTTCTCTCTCTCTCTCTCTTTAAAGATTTATTTGTTTATTTGAAAGGCAGAGCCACAGAGAGGCAAAGTCAGAAAGAGAGAGAGAAGTCCTCCATCTCCTGGCCCACTCCCCAAATGGCCACAACAGCCAGAGCTAAGCTGATCCAAATCCAGGAGCCAGGAGCCTCTCCCAGGCCTCCCACACAGGTGCACAGGCCGAAGGGCCCAGGCCATCCTCTACTGCCCTCCCAGGCCTTAGTAGAGAGCTGGATTATAAGTGGAGCAGCTGGGACTTGAACCTGTATCCATATGGGATGCCGGCACTGTAGGCAGTGGCTTTACCCACTACGCTGCAGCACTGGCTCCTATAGTACTCTTTGTATGTTACATCTTTTTCTGGTTTAGGAATTAAGGTGATGCTGTGCTCATAGAAGGAGTTTGGGAGGATTCTCTCCTTTCAATTATTTTGAACAGCTTGAGAAGAATTGGAATTAGTTCTTTAAAAATCTGGCAGAATTCAGCAGTGAAGCCATCCGGTCTCAGAGTTGGATGCTGGTGGTGATGGTACATTATGAATGGACTTAATGCCACTGAACTGTATGCTTCAGTATGGCTAAGATGAAAATTCTTATGGCTACATGTATTTTACCACATTTCTGAAACTGAACGTGTATACTAATTGATCATAGTGAAAACATGATAAACAGCAATAATGAAATAGTTGCTTTTCTTAAGGAATCCAAGCAAGTAATCCACAATCCTTTAACAGCATCATCCAACAGACACATAATTCAAACCATGTATGTATTTACCTAGAGAGCTGTATGAGTCAGTTTGGGCTGCTGTAATAGTGTCCATAAACTTGGTGGCTTATAAATAACAAGCATCATTTTTCATAGTTCTGGAGACATAGTAGTCGAAGGCCCAGATGCTAGTAGATCAAGTGTTGGTTGAGGGCCTACTTCCTGATTTGCAGATGGCAAACTTCTTGCTGTGTTCTCCCTTAGTGGAAGGGGAGCAAGGCAGCTCTGTGTGGCCTCTTTACAAAGGCACTAATTCCTTTCATGAGGGTTCAGTCCTCATGACTTAATCACCTCGAGAAAGGCCCCACCTTCCACCATCATCTTAGGGCTGAGAATTCCAACATATGAAATTTGGAAGGATACAAACATTCAGACCATAGTGGTAGCCATATTTAAAAAGTAAAATTAAATAAATTTAAATGATTTTAATAACAAATATTTTACTCAATACAATGTTTTTAATATCATTTCAACTTAATGTAAAATTTTTATGAGATACTTTTACAGTCCTTTATTTACACAATTTGATTTAAAATTTTTAAAATGTAGCCCTAGCCACATTTCCAGAGCTCCATAGACCTAGTGACTGCTAACTAGCACAGCTTAAGAATGGCTGCTAGAGCCGGCGCCGCGGCTCACTAGGCTAATCCTCGGCCTAGCGGCGCCGGCACACCGGGTTCTAGTCCCGGTCGGGGCGCCGGATTCTGTCCCGGTTGCCCCTCTTCCAGGCCAGCTCTCTGCTGTGGCCCGGGAGTGCAGTGGAGGATGGCCCAAGTGCTTGGGCCCTGCACCCCATGGGAGACCAGGAAAAGCACCTGGCTCCTGGCTCCTGCCATCGGATCAGCGCGGTGCGCCAGCTGCAGTGCGCCAGCCGTGGCGGCCATTGGAGGGTGAACCAGTGGCGAAGGAAGACCTTTCTCTCTGTCTCTCTCTCTCACTGTCAACTCTGCCTGTTAAAAAAAAAAAAAAAAAAAAAAAAAAAAAAAAAAAAAAAAAAGAATGGCTGCTTTCCCCTGAGAGCAGCCAATCTACTGAGCTGAGAAATAGCACAGCTATTAAGGCAGTTAATACCTTCTTACTAAGATAGCTACAACTTAAACTTTAAGCCATTGTGGAAGCCACTTACTTGGAAGAAGCTTCCTCAATTTGATAATAGGACAAATTAGTCAAGTTGAAACTAGCTACTATTTGTGGACAGAGTACTGGTGTGCAGTCTTAAAAAGAGAACTAAAGAAAAGAATGTTGACTTTTCTTTCTGGGATTTTAGACATGTCTTGTGGGGGCAAAGAGTGATAAAAGAGAGCAGAGACTGAAGTAGCAGTAGGGGAGTGATGTGAGGGAAATTAACAAAGATGTGTCTATGGGAGAAAAACATGATTTTATCTTGGGACTTTATGTTTTTACATCATCATATCCTAAGGCCAAACAAAATTTTTTCCCCAAGAAGAGATATTAGAGGTTGAACATTTTATTTACCAAGGTCAAAAGGCTATATTTTGTCCTAGGGACTAAATCATACATGCAATGACGCAGACAACAAATTAAAATGAAATACTGACTTCATTTATCATGCAGTAACATATTAATAAGAAGACTGGCCAGTTCACAGTAGTTTCCTATTTAGTTGCTTCTGAATAGCTATGTTCCTGTAAGTTTGCATTAGTTGAATGGAACTAGGGATGATGGCACCAGAAACTAAGAGAATGGTTTCCCTCCCAGCCAGTCTAGTGTAGAAGACAGATAAATTGTCACTTCCATTCAATCTGGTACTTGCAAAAAGAAATAAAATTAAAGATAGCAAGGAAATACCCTCATTTTGCATTAGGAGGGTAAATTTCCTGGGATAAAATTTTAAAGGAAGTTGGTTAAGTGAAGGAGAAGCTATGTCCTTCCAGGCAGAGGACAGAGAAACCAAGTGTGAAGAAATGAAATGTGAGTAAGTGCCCATCCACAGACAAGAACTTTAAAGGTGCAATTCTGTAAATCCACAAGCATTAGTCACTGGCTTCCTGATTTAATCACACTGTCTGTGATTTTTAGGAGGGTAGTTAATTTATCTGAGCCTTAGTTTACCTTGCCGTCAAATAGGAACAGTAATGCTTACATCTTATTAATTACTATGTAGATTAAATGAAATAATATATGTGAAGTGCTTCTTATGGTACTTGGTATGGATTCAGTTAAGGAGTTGGTAAGAGGTAGCTACTATTAGAATACTTGGGTAAAAGTATGTTCAGTGATGGTGAGGCAAAAGGTACCCTAATCCACTGTTGGTGGGAATGTAAACGGGTACAGCCACTGTGGAAGACAGTTTGGAGACACTTCAGAAAGCTGCAAATGGGTATACCATATGACCCAGCCATCCCACTCCTGGGAATTTATCCATGGTAATGAAATCTGCTTCTGGAAGACTTATCTGTACATCATGTTTATTGCAGCTCAGTTCACGATAGGTAAGATATGGAATCAACCCAGATGTCCATCAACTGAAGACTGGATAAAGAAATTATGGTTTATGTACACCAAGGAATACTACACAGCAGTAAAAATAAATGAAATCCTGTCATTTGCCACAAAATGGATACAACTGGAAACCATCAGCTTCATGAAATAAGCCAGTGCCCCAAGACAAATACCATATGTTCTCCCTGATCTGCGGTAACTTATAGAGTACCTGAAATGTAGTCTATAGAAGTGAAACTGACATTCTGAGATGCGATGATTTTGAACAGCTCCTGTCTCAACTGCTGAGAAAATTTTTTTGTTTGTTTATTTCTCATACTATTTGTTGAGCTCTTTAGTTAGTCTAGGGTTAATCTAATGAATATAAATCTGAAATAACTGAAAATAGATCTTTGTAAAAAATAAGGATGGGAATAGGAGAGGGAGGAGGAAGAAGGGTGGGAGTGCAGGTGGGAGGGGGGTCTGGTAGGAAGAATCACTACGTGCCTTAATTTGCATATATGAAATGCCTGAAGTTTGTATACCTTAATAAAAAATAAAAGGTTTCTAGGATATGTGTGTGTGTGTGTGTGTGTGTGTGTGTTTCAAAGGCAGAACTCAATGCTGTCACTGGTTATATAGGATTTTAAAAATAGGATATATTTTTCTAGAATTAATTAATTAAAAGAAAAACAAATAAGATAGCCTGGACTTTTGCTAAATGCACTATGTGAATCTTTGTGAAATTTATCCAGAAAAAAAATCTCAACAAAAAGAGAATTTTGGTGGTTCAAAGCCATGGAAAAGGATTATTTTTTGATCCTACAACTCAATTTCCATGGTGACTCCCACAGAATATATTAGGCTGCTCTAGAATATGTCAAGAAAGTCTACTTTTGCAATACAGTCTCCCTGGTCTGTTACTTGAATAGGTATTCTGGTTCTTAGATAATGAAGATCGGCATGATGATAGGGGCTAGAGGAAGGGTAGGTCCAACAAGATATGTCTTTGTCCACAAGAACCATGTATATAAGAGTGGTGAGTAATGAAATTCTGCTATTGAGTAAAATAAAATTCATCCCATATGGAATGCTTTATTACTAACTGATTCTGATCCCGTTTTATAAATGATCTTGGGTGGCCAACTTCTCTTTTTCTTGTTCTTCTCACCCTCACTCTTGGTGGTTTATTTTCTTGTGTTTTGTAATTTTGGAATTGGAGTTTATGCCCAGACATGCCAGAGACCAGCTCCAACCAGTCCAGGGGCCCCAAGGTGTGAGAGGTGTCGGCGCTCGAAGAAATGAGACACATTCACAGCAGTGCTGATGGCATGGCTCTGGCTCTCAAGCACCAGCCTTTATTTTTATATCATAAGTCACATTATGATTCTTTCTTCTTACAGTAACAAATCTGTTGTCCATTATTTCCTAATTATAATTTCTTTGATTTTCAAGGGCATATTCAGAGCATCGGTTACAATCACAGACAAGTGCAAGATAATGGGCTGCCCACACAAGCCAAGGCCTAGAGTGTTGCTGAGCTATGCAGAAATTAGTTACAGAAGCTAGAGTATTACCTTCCTAACCTCATTTTTACTAGAAGCCCCAGTGTTCAAAGTAGATCCCTTTTTAAATGTATCCCCTCTTTGCAGTTCTTTCTATAACTCTTTAGTTTCTTTATTGTACTTATCTAAAGATTCACTTAAATTTATTCCACAGTTTTGACAACCTAACCATTGTTGTATTTGTAGCACATATAGAATTAAAGCTTTGATAATAGTTATCTTTATTCTAATGGGAAGTATACACCAGGGAGTCTGTTGCCTTTTAATTCTTTTCCACAAACAGCTCAACCTTGCATAAAGCATTAACCCTTTCTCCTATACTAACATTATGCTTGATTAAAATTCTATAAAGCAATGGACATTTTGGGGATTATGAGACCAAACACTCTTACCTAAAATTAGAAATACAGCAATCATTAGCGGGACCACCAGGAAGTTCCAGCTTTCTTATGCAGAGTGTAATTCCCAACAAACCTAAAACCACCAAGAGGACCACAGCTGTCCTTGTGATGCCTTGCTGAGACAGACCTTCTGCTGTGACCTTGTCAGCCAGCCAAAGTTGCCTTGGCCTTGCCACAGACAGGCTTTAGTACAGCAATCTTGTGATGGGACAGCTGAGGGCACATTCTACAGATAGGATTTTTCAGATGGTTCTGCTAGTGGCCACAAGACAATGGCAATAGGATCAGTCAGAGTCACCCTTATACTCAGACAAGAAGATGCCTTACCCATGGGATTCTGCACTGGCACAGCACCTGAAACATCTGCTTTCATGACTAATACCTTTCACAGCCCAGGAAAAGCCTTCTCCCCATGTCATGCTCTGTGTCTTTGGAACAGGAAGCACTAAGTCCAAATGCTACTGGTACTGCTGGATACAGACACTACTTCAGATTGTGTGTAGATTCTGAGTTGTGAAAGTACCTATATAAGACACTAATCTCTTGTCAAATCCACTATTTCTTTCAAATGAATTAAGTAGATTCTTGTATTATAAATAGCTATTTTCCAGTAATTCTGCGTCCATTTTCTTGCTTCTCTTCATATTCTAATTATTTCTTGAGAGGCAGAGAGAGAGAGAAATAGAAGAGAAGAAAAGAGAGGAGAGGAGAGAAGAGGGGAGTGGAGGGGAGAGAAAGGGAGGAAGAGAAGAGAGGAAGCAGGGGAGGGAGTTGGGTTGGGTTGAGTTGGGTTGGGTTAGGGGGAAGCTCCCATTTGTTTGTTCACTCTTCAAATGCCCACGATGACTGGGACTGGGCCATGGCTGGATCTGGGAGTCAGGAATTCAATCCAGATCTCTCCTATTGGTGGCAGGAACCCAAGTACTTGAACCATCATCACCGCCTCCCAGAGTGTGCATTAGCAGGAAACTGGATTCAGGAGCCAGAGCCAAGACTTAAACTCAGGTACTCCAGTGTGGGACACAGGCATCATAAGTGGTAGGCCAAGTACTAGCTCCTCTATTCTGAAGGTACTAGGCAATAACCTCTGTGCTTGTAACAAAGCTAAACCCACAGTATGCAGAATAAAGGAAGTAATATAGATAAAGTGGAAATCAATAAATTAGAAATGGGCAAATAACACAGAAAATCAATCCACTATCTTTTAAATTATTAGCCAACTAAATCTAGAAATATTAAAAAAAGAAACACAATAAAAAATGGAATTTTAATTTCTCCAAAAATTAGGTTAATATTAAAAAAGAATATAGCAACTCTCAGATTATACTATATATGAAAAAGAGACCATAAAGCATATCATAAAACATATCAGAAACAAAAAGGAGTCATAATGACAGACTCTACAAACATAGAAAAGATAACATGATACTATTACAAGTATCTTTTTGTCAATAAAATTGACACAAAAATTCTCAGTCAGAAGGAACATTACACTAGATGGGAATCTGGGTGTACAAACTGGGTAGAAAACAAGAAATGAATATGATACTAGACATGATAAAAATAACAATTACAACATATTTAAAATATTAATTTCATTGAGATAACTGAAGTGTAAATGACGGATATGATTTATAATAGACACAGAGCTAAAGTGCCCAGGAGAAAGGATGAACTGATAAGTTTCTTACATGATTGGTAAGGTGGTGCTATTTGAACATAGACAGTAATATGTTTGAAATATATGTATATATGCTCTAAAACAACCATTAAAATTTTAAAGTGAGGCATAACTAATAAGCTAGTAGCAGGAATTTTTAAGGGGGGAAATAGTAGGAACAAAGACAAATGGGAAAAATAGAAAACTAGTAGTGTTATATTAGATTTATATCCGGGCTCATCATTAATTAGATATAAATGGGTTAAACAACCTATTCAAAGTCAGAGATAGTCAATTGGATAAGAAGGAAAATGCAACCATATTCTGGCTACAAGAGAAACCCATTATAAACAGAGAAATTAAGAGGAAAGGACTGCAAGGGCATTTAGCCTAGCAGTTAAGACGCCCATGTCTCATGTCAGAATGTCTGAGTTTGATGCCTAGCTTCTGTCCCTGGTTCCAGTTTCTTGCTAATATATATGCTGGGACGCAGCAGTATGGCTCAAGTAGTTGGGTTCCTGCCACCCACATAGAAACCTGGATGGAGTTCCTGCCTGTTGGCTTCAGCCTGGCCCAGACCCAGCTGTTGTGGGCATTTGGAGACTGAACTGGTTGGTGGGAGTTTTCTTTGTCTCTTTGCCTCTCAAATAAATAAATACTTTTTTTAAAAACGAAAAGGTGGAAAAAGATATGCCACAGAAAAAGCTGAAATGGCTGTTTCAGACAAAGCAGACTTCAGAACAAGAAATGTTTCTGAAAAATACAGACAGACCCTAGGAGTCAATTCCTGATGAAGTTATATTGGTTCTAATAGCAGAGCTCCAAAATACGTGAAACAAAAACAAGACGCCTGAAGGGTAAAATAAACAAATCCGTAATTATGCTTGGAGATATCAACACTCTTGTGGTTAGTTGATAAAATATATAGACAAAATAATCAATAAGGATATAGAAGATCTGGAAAATACTATAAGTAACATGGACTAATTGCATTTATCTAACATTATACCCAACAACAGTAGAATACAAATTATGTTGAAGTATATACAGAAAATTCACAAAGGTAGATAATATATTGAGCCATAGACATAAAACCAATTTCACTCAACTTAAAATAATTGGGGACGTAAAAGTATGATCTCTTTTGCCAAAATAAAACTGAGGCTAAAAGTGAAAACTATCTGTAAAACCTCCATGTTTAGTACTTTAAAAACTCACTTCTACATAATCCATAGGGTAAAAGAGGAACTTATACAAAAAATTAGGAAATGTGTTGAATTGCACAAAAGAAGAACACAGTCAAAATGAAGCCAAGGGGTCGGCCCAGTGGTGTAGTGGGTAAAGCCACTGCCTGCAGTGCTGGCCTCCCATATGGTGCTAGTTCTAGTCCCAGCTACTCCACTTCTGATCTAGCTCTCTGCTATGGCCTGGGAAAGCAATGGAAGATGGCCCCAGTGCTTGGTCCCCTGAAGCCATGTGGGAGACCCAGAAGAAGCTCCTGGCTCCTGGCTTCAGATCAGCATAGCTCCAGCTGTTGCAGCCAATTGGGGAGTGAACCAGTGGCTGGAAGACCTCCCTCTCTCTGCTTCTCCTTCTCTCTCTGTATGATTTTGACTTTTGAATAAATTAATACATCTTTTAAAAAATGAAGCCAAGAGCTACTTAGAGAAAATTTCATATTATTAAGTATTATTATTTTATAATAACAAAAATGCTTTCTCAAGTAAATGATCTAAACTTCTACCTGAAGAAACTAGAAATAATGAATAAACCCAAATTAAGCAGAAGAAAAGAAATAATAAAGTGAATAAAAACTTAAAATAGAAAACAAGACGGGGCTGGTGCTATGGCTCACTTGGTTAATTCTCCACCTGCGGTGCAGGCATCCCATATGAGTGCTGGGTTCTAGTCCCGGTTGCTCCTCTTGCAGTCCAGCTCTCTGCTGTGGCCCAGGAGTGCAGTGGAGGATGGCCCAAGTGCTTGGGCCCCTGCACCCACATGGGAGACCAGGAAGAAGCACCTGGCTCCTGGCTTCAGATTGGCGTGGTGCCGGCCATAGTGGCCATTTTGGGAGTGAACCAACGGAAGGAAGATCTTTCTCTGTCTCTCTCTCTCACTGTGACTCTACCTATCAAATAAATAAATAAAAAAGATTTTAAAAAAAGAAAGAAAACAAGACAATTGGGAGAATCAATATTATCATTGATATCATTGATAATAAATATTATTAGCTCCTATCCACAAGGGGCAAGAGAAAAAACCTAATTAGTATCAGCAAAAAAAAATCAATATAAATTTACAGTTATTCACATGATCAGAGAATATTAACAGCAATTTTGTGACCAAAATAGTTAACTAAGGGGCCAATATTATGGTGTAGTGGGTTTGTCTGGTATTTGTGATGCCAGCACCCCATGGGTTGGTTCCAGTCCCATCTGCTCCACTTCTGATCTAGGTCCCTGCTAACGTACTTGGGAAGGCAGTGGATAATGGCCCAAGTGCTTCGGACCCTGCACTCGCATAGGAGACGCAGATGGAATTCGAGGTTCCTAACTTGGGTCTACCCAGCCCTGGCTGTTGCAGCCATTTGGGGAGTGAACCAGCAGTTGGAAGATCTTTCTCTCTTTGTCCCTCTCTTTCTATAACTCTGCCTTTCAAATAAATAAAATAAATCTTAAAAAAATTTAATTAATTAAATGGACAAATCCCTTAAAAATATGTATTCATGTTCAGGGAGAAATTGACAACCTATTTCAGTTAAAGAATTTGAGTTAATAATTTTAATAATTTAAATCCTATCACTAAGCAAACTCCAGACCTACTGGTTAGTTCCTTCAAATATTTAGGAATAAGCATTACTAATTCTATTTAAATTCTTCCAGAAAATAGAAGAGGGAGAAATATATCTCACCTTAATTTAGGAGGCCAGGATTCCCTTTATATATATAAACAAATGTAAGGTAAATTATACCTCAAGAGAGGTAATTTTAAAAGAAAAAAATGTTTTGAGTAATGAAATAATGTTTGGGTTTTATATAACTTGCTAGAAAAATACGAAGTCACAGAAGCTTAAGCATTACAAACGCTCATTTCTGCCTGCCTTAGCAGTCTGTAAGTTGTGATCTAGGACTGCCATTATGGGGTTATGGTATCAGCAATCTCTCAAGTTTCTCTCTTCATGCTCAAACTCAGCAGGTGTCTTCCCAAAAGTTCTTCCCCACACTTTGCCTACGCTCTGCATAATGAAGTCCCATAGTTGTATGTGGCTGCAAGAGAGCCGAGGAAACCTATATTCTTCCAATTTCAGGTGCCCAACTAAAAAGAGAGAGTGGACAACAAGAAGCAAGGGCATCTAAGAGTTCAGTGGATCCTTTGAATGTGTAAATTCAAATGCATTTCTTGATAAAGTGAGTCTGAAGCCCTGTGACACATGAGTTCACATGTATGTGTCAGTGTGTGTGTGCGTGTATACTTCCATAAAAAAGTGATAATTTTGCAAAAAAAAAAAAAAACAAGTGTGGGAGGCCAAAAGCTTTGTTTATAAACAGTACATTCCTGTTAAAAGACAGGGTCAATGGGAAAGTTTTCTTCACCAGTTGTCTGCCTGCCCCTCACCTTCCAGTTCCATTTTCAAGTTGTACTGAATTTCTCCCCTTCCATCTTTGTATTTTCTGTCTTTATGCCTTGCACGTTCTCTCTTGAATTTTAAAAATTTATCTCATAGTAATTTGACTCAGTTCATCATCCTTTCCCTGCATTTTCTCTCTTGTAGTGTGTGTTCTGTAACTACAGGAGGCATACCATGTTGAGGGCAATTACCCTACTTTCCTCGATATGGTAGGAACACACATACACACACACACACTGGCATGGGGTAGTCAAATTTCTGCTAATTCACCCATATTTGTATGATCAACCTGACATCCAATAAACACACTGCTGTCACCATCACAGCGTGCATGTGAAATAAATACATGAATTTGTTTCTTCAGCCAACAACTCAGTCTTTACCTGTGTGGTACATTGAGGTACATCACACAGATGACTGTGGTACACTGACAAGGTGTCTTATTGTTGGGGTGTAGTCCTGCCCCTGCCACTTGTTAGCTGCTCAGACTTGGTTGAGTTGGTGTCTGCTAGCTGTTAAAATCTCCCCCTCTTTTCTTCCTAAGGTACACAGTCGGACCATGTTCCTTAGCATATCTTGCAGGTTTAGCCATTGTGACACAGTTCTAGCCAAGAAAATATAAGTAGAAGAAATACACAACCAGTTCCCCTTACTCATGCGTTCTGTATTTAGTCAACCATGAATCTATATCTATCTATATCTATCTATCTATATATATATATGAAAAAGAAAACAAAGGTTGCATCTGTACTGAACATGTAAAGACAGTTTTTCTTGTCATTATTCCCCAACCAATTTAGTACAGCAGCTATTTATATAGCATTGGCCTTATGTTAGGTATAGGGAACCAGCACTGTATTGGAGGATATGCATAGGTTATGTTAATACCATGTCACTTTACACAAGGGACTCGAGCATCTGCAGATTTGGGTGTCCACAGGGACACCCAAATGAAACTAATACGTCATGGATTCTGAGGGATGATTGTACACTGCTTCTAAATTGGCCCCAGTGTAAGTTGGCATGCTCCACCATCCACCAGCACACGTGCTGCAGCACGCGATTCCTCCTGAATAACACAGATGGCAACACTGGTAGTGAGCTCGCGGAGATCAGAGAGTCACTGAAGCCCGGCTCCTAGTCATCAGCACGAGGCCTAACCAGTCCTGCTAGGACTCCACATATCAGAGGAAGGCATTTCTTTCTAATCCGTATGCATCTGGGGCTTAGCTGTTACTGTAGTTTGACTTAGCCTAACTCACATAAGGAAGGGTAGTATCCACAACGATAGTGTGTAGTATCAATCCTCAACACAAAGCCTGGCATCGCCTATGTAAACAAAAGTAGTGATTGTCGTAACAGAGTCTGGGTGAGAAATAAGCCAGATAAGAAGTGTGCTTTATAAACTAAAACACACTGTGGAGTATCAGGTATTCCAGAGCCCTGCCTGCTGGCTAGTCCTAAGAACTAATGAGATCTCAGTGTCACCGAACCTTTTCTCTGAAGTAAAAGTAAGCTTTCCCTAACCACTTGCACTATTCATTGTTAACCTTTCACATATACATATGTACCCCCTTGTATTACATTTGCTCGGATCTTTATTTACTTGTACATAATAACATAATTCACAGTATTTATTGAGTAGGTTTATAAACGGCAGAGTAACTTTGTTGGATGGTTCATATCAAGTCAGACCGGTGGCCAGCACAGTTATGCTTTATGAAACTGCTATTAATAATGGCAGAAATGTGGAACTGTAATTGAGATGAAGAGTGATATACTAAGTAAAATGACGAATTACACATAGGTGTACCTAGCCTAAAGAGCTCTTACTCCAAAGTCTTCAACATAGTTACAGATCTGCAAGTAGAAGAGGGTGAATAAAGTAATTCCAATCACAGTTTCTTCTACTTACAGAAAAAAAAATCTCTTTAACTTCTGGCTTCCTTGGTCAGTGTTTCCTACCAACCCCAGTTCCCATTTCAGAGCATTAGTAATGCCCAGAATATGCCTGTCAATTACAACAACTAATGAGCACAGCGAAACTAACATGCAGCTTGAAGAAATCAGTCATCTGCATTTAATGCCTGCACTGACAGGATACATGCATTACTGCTGGGGTCTCTTGCTTCTATGTACCTTTTAACATTCAAAGAATCAGGCTTTCCTTATCAAATTGGCACTTTCATCTGGGGTTTGGAAGTACTGTGTCAAAGAATGTTAAACACAGGAAAATTTACCGTGACAGAAAGCATCAGTTTCTAAGCCTTTTAATTTAATTTTTAATTCTACATTGCCTTTTCTGTAGGAGTAACATTTTGTTACTTTTTATTTGCAAACTTTTTGCAAGTCAGACAAAACTCGGAATGGATACAGTGCATTGTGTTAATGTTCAGTACCTGCTAATAAAATTAGCATGGATTATAAAGAATTAAGATATTGCAGTCACGATTAGATAAGTGTGTATGTTAAAACTGGCAAAGTTGTATACTGTGCTTGAAGACACATGAAGACAACCTTCCATTCATTTGTGCAACAAGCACTTTCAAGCTCCAATTATATGCCAGGCACCAAACTTTGGGGCTAGGGATACTGGGATACTGAGCTGCCCTCAAAGAACTTGGTCTAGTAGCAGAGAGAAACAAAAATAAGGAGGTCAGTATCATAAATCATATGAAATGATTATACTATATCACATTTGAAAATTTAACTCAAACTCACCTTCTGGCTACCCATATAAGCATGATTGAAAATATGTTTCGCAATTGTTTTGATATTTTGTGATTGTTAAAAAAAATCTGATCAAAGGTAAAATTCTGCATCCCAAGTGGTCATAATAGAAAGAGAATGCACTGATAATTAAGTGTGCTGAAAGAAATCAGTCAGATGTCATGGGAAAACATTTTGAAAACCTAGAGTTTCAAAAAGCCATGTTAGATATTTGTTCATTCAACAAGTATGGTTTAATTGGTTTCTAAGTGCTAACTATACAGTGAGCCTGAAAAGGGAGGTACCTGGTCTCTGCTGGCTGTATTCAGCAGCACAAAATAGAAGCTTGATTCCTACTTCATCGAAAAGAATTTGGAAAACACATGCACAAAACCTCAGAGGGCTGTTTGCCAGAGTTGTGTGCCCTGGTGAATAGCATGGTTCCTACCCAGACAGAGCTCAGAGTCCAGTCCTGACCTGTGATTTCAACTCTCAAGAAAAGTCCACACTTGGGTTAAATGATAAGCCTTGAAGACAGAGCCTGTCCAAAACAGGTATTGGAGCTAAAGCAAAAAGCATCAACTTAGGTGTGGTTGGTTTGGCCCTCGATGAAGAGGCTGGTGTGGGTTCAGGTGGGCTGCAAGCCTTGGCTCATCCACCTCATTTCTCCTCAGGCCCCCTTTCTGACACAATCAAATGCCCTCTGCTGCCTGCAAGATTTTTATTTTTATTTTTGCAGAGCCTTGCTTTTCGATGCTGCCTGAGGCCCTTACAGATTAAGAATTTCTGTGTAGGATCTTCAAATACAACATATTTTCTGTTTTGTTTTTCTCCCTCTCTATCTTACACACAATACTTTTATTTTTATTAATGAATTCATTTGTTTTCCCAAATCTTAGCTGGGGAGGCTCCAACCATGCTGGTGCTGTGATGCAGACACTGGCCTACTCTATAGCTGCCTGGCCACCCACCCAAATCCTAAACACCACAGCCTCCCAAAGCTCACCAGTCTCACGCCCTTCCAACTTGGCCCTTCTCAGCTTTTAAACTGTTAATATAGCTTCCCCTTAATATTCTGCAAAGTTGAAATCAAAATGTTATTAACACTGAAGATTCAAAAAAATCAGTGGTACTTTGGACATGCCTAAATCTTTAGCCATAGCAACACTTGTTTTTTTGTTTGCTTTGTTCTAAGAAATTTAAAAATGTTATTTTCATTTTATTTGGAAGACTTATCCATCTACTGGCTCATCTGCCAAATGCCCACAAGAGGCAGGGTAGGCCTGGTGCACAGATCACCCACTCTCTGTCAGTGTGTCCCTCAGCAGGAAGTTGGACTAGGAAGCAGAGGAGCTAGGACTCGAAGTCCTAGGACTCTGATATAGATCCAGGTGTCCCAAACATTGTTGTTTAAGATTTACTTTGTTTATTTGAAAGATAGAGTTATGGAGAGTGTTTTCCATCTGTGGGTTCACCACCCCAGTGGTTGCAACAGCCAGAGCTGGGCCAGGCCAAAGCCAGGAGCTTCCTCCAGGTCTGCCACCTGCGTGCAGGGGCCCTAGCACTTGGGCCATCATCTGCTGCTTTCCCAGACACATTAGCAGGCAGGTGCATGGGGAATGGTTCCTAAGCGAAGCCGGCGCTGCAGGTCCTGGCTTCACCTGCCCCGGCACAGCGCAGGCTGTTCCTTAAGCCTGGCTCAAACCAGTGCATGGTGGAGAGTTTAGAAATGCCGGAGCTTATCTTTGAGAAGAACAAGCACTGCATTCACGCTAACTTAATGCCTTACAGTAAAACACGGCATCAAAGGCAGCTGACGCCCATTGTAGCAATTCTGCATGTATAAGTCAGTATACAAAATGGTTAACATCTTTGTGGTTACAAAGTAACACGGCCGCCTGGCAAACTTGTTCTAGCGACTTCCACAGGAGTCAAATTTGTGGAAATGTGATGCACCCAAGAATATAAAAATGTGCTTTATGAGGACGAGGCGAGAGCATTATTCTAAGTCCAACAGTTTTGCTGTGGTCACTACGCGTTCTTCAAGAGTTCGGGACCTGAAGGGAGTGATGTCTTCGTCCACCACGTGATACCAAGATTTAGGATTTCCAATCCTATAGGAAAAGTCAAATTCGCGAGCGACCGAGCGCTAACTGACACAGATGAACACAATCAATCATTAAGGGTGTGGTCGCTCCAGCCCTGGTTAAAAAGTTCAACTGGGGGTTCTGGTGGGATCCCAGCTCATCCGTCCTCGCCGTCCGTCTGGCTCCTCGCTCCTGACATCGCCCAGCGCCCTCAGCCGCCCCCTGTACTGCAAAGACCCTAGCTCGCTGGGCCGCCCCAGGCCCCGACGGGTGGGACACCTCACAGGTCAGAGCCCAGCCCTCTCCGCTGAAGTTGGGGACCTGTTCGCGCCCGCCCCGCGTCTCTTGGAGCTCCGGGGCAGCCGGGGTGGAGCGACCGGAACCGAACGGGGCAGCCCGAGAGACGCACCTCCCGGGCGCCGGGCCTGGCTTTCGTGGCTTTGAGAACTTTCCAGCGTGCGTGCCACGGCGACGCGCAGCGGCCCGGCCGGGGCCCACGCGGCCCGCGCCTCCCGCGAGGAACTTTTCGGCGCGGCGGCTGGTTGTCACTCCCGCTCGCCGACGCGCCTCCCCCTGGCTCGCGCTCCGCCAGCTGCCTCCGCCCTCCCGGCGAGGACCTTCCCCGGCGCCCGCGGCTCGGGGCTGCCCGCTCTGCGCTCGCTCCGCCGGCCCCGGCGCGCCGCCCAGGGAGCCCCTCTCCTCCGGCCACCCAGCCGCGCGCCCGCGCCTCCCGCCTCGCGCCATGGCCCGGCCCCGTCCCGCGCACTGAGAGCGGGGCGGCGCGGCGCCGAGCCCCCGGGGCGCTAAGGGACGCTGCGCCGAGCGGCCGGGCCCGAGCCCCGGGCGGCCCCCGGAGCGCAGCGGAGTAGGGGCGGGGGCGAGGAGGAGGTGGGGACCGGCCGCCCAGGGGCCGGCTGCGTGCTTCCAGCCGACTTTTCGCCAATGGTCCAAAGCGACATGTCCAAGTCGCCTCCCACAGCGGCGGCGGCGGTGGCGCAGGAGGTGCAGATGGAACTGCTGGAGAACGCGGCTCCCGCGGGGGCGCTCGGAGCCGCCGCACAGGTAGCGAGAGCGCGGCGCCCTCTCCTTTCTTTGTGAGCCGCCGGGGCGCGGGCCGCCGTCTCCCCGGCGCCTCCTCTCCCTCGCTCGCCGGCCTCGCAGCTCGCTCGTGCCTGCGTCTCCTCCTCCGCCGCCTCCTCCTCCTCTTCTGCTCGCCGTTCGCCACCCACTTCTCTCCCGGCGCCGGGGACCCTGCCCCTTGGCGCTTCCCCCTGACTCTTCTCCGGCTTCCATTTTTCTCTGCTTCCGAAAAGCAAGTGGGAAGGGGCGGGGGCGACCTGCCGGGCTCGCAGCTTCTCCCGGGCGGCTCTGCTCAGCTCTCGTCGCTCCTGCCCGGGAGAGGCACATGGAGAGACATGAACCAGGCGAGTGGACTGGACCTGCTCAAGATCGTGAGTCCGGGCGGGCGGGCGGGTGGGGGCTCCGCTTCCCGCAGCTCTTCCTCCGACGCCGACCCTTCCGGCCCGGCTTGGAGCCGGGCTGGGGTGGGGGTGGGGTGGTGATGGCTAGGGGTGGGGGAGGGGGACGCCCTGCTGCGCCCCGCGTCCTGGGGGCAGCCGGGACCACCCTCCGCACCTGGGGCGTTGCGCCTTTCTGACCGCTCTCTGATGCCCTCGAGGCACTTGCCAAGGTTCGCCTGCATCCCTCGCTCCTTTCCCTTCCCGAGAGAGCGAGCTGACACGAGAAAGTTTTTATTTTTCCGTTTGCCCTGAAAGACTAGCCCTTTCAGAGCGCTCCGGGATCCTCTTTCTCGCCGGCGAGTGTTCGCGGTTTCTGGAAAAATTCACCTTTGCTGCCTGTTGTGAAATAGGAGATGTTAGTTGTAGGCCTCGGGCAGATGATAAGGTGGCGTTGACGTAAGGCGTTGGCAGGTGCGGCGCGGATTAGACACCTCCGGGTCTCCGCGGTAAGGAGTTGCTCAACTTGTATCCTGGCGGGGAAATGACTTCAGCCTCCTCGCTGCGGGCTAGGAAGGAGGGGAGGGTTCCGCTCCTAGCATCACTGGAGAGAACTCTGTCTTCTTTGCTTCGTGGTGTGGGCTTGATTTGGAGCCTACATCTGCCAGATGACAGGCCGTGGTAAGATGTGAAGTGTGTGTGTGTTTTATTCGAGTGTGTGTGTGTGTGTATGCATGCCAGAGAGAGCATGCTACAGTTTTCACTTGGTAGTGCTGAGCAGGGCAGGGACAGTCCCCCGAGGGTGGCAGGGTTTCTCCTGCTTCGTGCAGAGGGGCTGGTTGTAGGGGTTTGAGTACTATGCTAGTGGTACTTCCAGGGGCGTTCTAGTGGAGTTTGGCTGAACTTTATTTTACCGCTGGGAAATAAACGCGCTAACTTAAAACACAGCGTTGACTTTGTTTTTTGAGCTGGGGGAAGAACGTAGAAACCAAGAACTCTTTCTCTGGCCGTGGTGAAACCGGCCCTCGGTTGTTTGCCCTCCAGTGGATCGGAGACAGGGCACTCACCAGTGACTGGTTTTATACATAGAGCAGAGAGAGGAGAATGGCGTGGATTTTATAAAGTGGATGAGGCAGAAATAGTCAGCTGAATCAACATCTATCTCCTTGCTTTCTCTGCTTTCCAAAAATGAAAGCAGTTTTCCCTGAATTGTTCAGATAAAATGCCTCCCTCCCAGTCATGGATGTCAACTCCCAGCGTTTCAGGGTTGTGTGAAACTTGGCAGGTAGCCTCTGCCGGAGGATGGACTCCTGACCAACACAATTCACTCTTGTTCCAACTCCAATTTCATCCAGACACATGTCAGGTTCCATGAGATTGAAAAATGTATTAGAGACCTTGGTGGTTCCAGGATCAAAGTCTAGAGTATTCATAGACGAAAGGACTTTTAAAGCCTCGTTTTCTCTTTGATCTTACTTGAAGAATTTTTTTTTTTTGAAAAGTATGTATTCCTATGATAAAGAGTTCTTGAATTCTCTGATCAGTTAGGGCTGATGCAAAGGGTAAGAAATACTAATTTACTTAGTGATTTACATAATTAACATAAGTCAACAAATACTGTGCCCATGTGATGGTGCAATGTGGAAATGACTTTGATGTGAGAAGGCAGTTTATTCCTTTGAAGAACTTAGATTCCAAAGCTGCAAGTATGAAGCCGGTAAAGCAATTCTAAGGTATTGGATGGGACTAGGAGGGAAGGGCTGAATATCATGATTGCAAAGGAGTCAAGGTCACAAAAAACACTCTTTAGAGCAATCTGCCAGGGCTTCTTAGAGGTGGCACTTGAAGAGATTGAATGGTGGGTCAGATTTCAACAGTTTGGAGAGAGATGCTAGGAAGCCATACATGGAACAGACACAGAAGTTGGAATTGTGCAGTTAGAATCCCTGGCTCAGAAGAGTGGGAGAAAAGGTACATGCTGGGTTGTAGTTGGACATCAGGAGGGCAAAGCACTTGGACGTTGAAGTGTACTGAACAACTGGGAACTGAAGGTGTTCCAAACAGGAGCCACCACTAGCACAGGGACAACACCCACCTGGGAATGTTCAAGACAGATGGGAGTCTGTGGAGGTCAGAAGTGGAGCTGTCAGCAAGGACAGGAGTACAACAGTTTGGCAAGAACAGGTCCGTGCCCCAGGCATCTTAAATCAGCCCGTAGGATGGAGTGACTGGTTTTACACATACAGCAGAGAGAGAGAGAGAGGAGAATGGCATGGGATTCGTGAAGCAGGTAAGGGAGAAATGTTCAACTGTATGGACATCTATCTCGTTGCTTTCTCTGCTTTCTAAAAATGAAAGCAGTTTTCCTTGAGTTGTGTTCAGATGACATCCGTGATTGGAGGAAGCATTCTAACTTCTAGTGTCTCAGGGTTGTGTGGAACTTGGCAAGACCATCTACTGTCTCTGAGTAGACCAGGGCAGCCATAATATCTCCTGAGAAGGGGGGCTGCCTTGGGACTCCCCCACCCCCCTTTTGTGGCACGGAGTAAAAGTCATTCTACCTAGAGACGAAGCTACCATTTGTGACTAGGCCTGGGATTTTAATCATTCTTCATACTTCCCTTCAGGGTTCCTCTCAGGGGGGACTTTGAAAATTCTTAGAGAAATGGAATGAAAAGATGTTTCAGTGCCAAAACATTTTTTAAAATTACACATTTTTTCGTAATATGCATTTGCCATGAACTTGTACATCCTGCATATTACAGCTTTGCCATAAATAAAGGGAAAGATCGAGAATCACACGCTGCTGGTTTTACCTTTTTTTCCTAATCAGTGACCCTGCTGGGGGGATGGAGTGGCACCCTCAGATTCCAGCCCCTTCCCCCCAGCTCAGTATCACACACACAGGAATAGACTCACATTTCTCATTCAAGACTATAGTGACAGTCTGACTGCAAATTCTTACAAGTTCTGGTTGAAGCAAATTGCACTGCTCTTCAGGAAAACTGATGAGCAGTTTTGGTGCAGCCTTGGACCTGGCCTACCTCCAAATTCAAAGGGCTCAGTAGAACTCTCTCTCCAAGCCCTACATCTGCTCTGTCTATTGTAGTAGTCACTCACCACATGTGGCTTTGGAACACTTGGAGTGCAGCCTGCTTTGAACGGAGATGTGCTGTACAAGTGAAACATACACCAGATTTCAAAGACACAACATGAAATAGAGACTACAGAACACTTTCATTAATAAATTAACTCGGTTTATGTGGAGGTGACATATGTTGGGTTAAATAACATTCATTGCTACGGTGGACTCGGTGCTGTTTACCAATCTCATTAAAAAGTATATTCTGGTGCAAAAATTGTTGAAACCCATGCAAAGGTTTTTCACGATATGCATTTTCCATGAGCTTTGGAAGACCCCCCCCCCCCACTTCGTGTTGATGACGCATTGTAATGCTATTAGACAGCCTTACATAGAAGAATGAAACTGATGATTCCCTTGAGAGTTGACTAGCTCCTGTGTGAATGGGGAGCAGGTGACAGGGATTGAAAATCGGATGGTGACAGAAGAGGAAATGGCTGAGGAGCAAGGGCAGGATCTGAGCGATTGAGGCACCCGGGAGATGGTCACCGGCCTGTGCAGTCACACCTGAGAATGAACAGGCAGTAACCAGCGTGCCTGTTTGCTTTGCTCCTAGCAACAGATCCCGGCTGGTTCCACCCTGGCCGAGCGCGCCAGATGCTTTTCAAGCACGCTGTAGTAACGCATGGCAATGGCCAGAGCCTGCACGGCTGCAGCACAGAGCTCTACCGAGAAAGCAGCAGCTGTTTGTGGCTCACGAACCTAGGCAACACTGTCTTCCCGAAGCATTCTTAGGTCTCAGCTACAAGTTGGTCCTCTGCAGTCTCCAGATTTCTGGTCGTGAGTCCTGTGCTTAAGTGGTATTTTTTTTTCTTCTGGTGTTGCCAGGGAGAAATTGGAAAAACATGCCTATCAGACTTTCTGAATGTTCTCAGATTTGAAAGGAAATATCTGAGTGACTTGAAGTTATCTTTGTAGTTTTACACTTCTTTTCTGTTAGTCTTTTCATGTAAAGAGCTTACCTGTTGCTATACTTAATTCTTTCGAATGATCCAGTATGTGGCTTCGGTCCTTTTAAGAAAAGCTGAATTAGCTATGTTAACCCTGAAGTGTGGCACAGGCATCGGTTAGTGTTTTTTTTTGTAGGACTTGTCTGTATCCTACAGTGTATGGCAAACATCATCTATTTTCACAACTACAGAGTTAAATTAGTGGTGACACCAATGAAAGTAAGTGGGCCTGGCTTGGAGATATTTCTAAGCCCGGCAGGGTGTAGGCTGTGCTGAAGGCTAGGTTTATCCCTGGCCTTCTGCCCTCCCTGCTCCTGCCCTTCCCCCACTTGGGATCTCTGCACCTGGCCTTGGCCTCCTCCCTTGCCCTCTCCTCACTACTGGACCCTCCAAAGAGCTCTGTGTCTCCTGCCCTTGATTGCTCCCTGCCTTTGTGTGAACTGAGCCACATGAAACACAGCTTCCTGCTCTTCCCCTTGTCCTAGGGAGGTGATCTTAGCTCTCTCACCCAGGAAAGGTAGGGTGGGAGTTGGGGTGGGAGGGTGGGTATGGGGGAAAGAAGCACTATGTTCCTAAAGTTGTGCTTAAGAAAAATGCATTCATTAAATAAAAACTTAAAAGTCCTGATGACGAGGTTCACACTAAACTGTTGGTAGAGGAGGAGACTGAGTGTTGGATTTTTCTCTGGAAGGTTTTGGCTTTGTTTTGAACCCTGGAAGGAGGAAAGGGCACAATTCAGAGGGATAAGCATCCGTGGACACAAATTGGGAAGGATGAAAACTGATGGTAGGCATGAGCAGGGTGCTCACGGAGCGATTGATAGGTAGGGAAGCTGTCTTTGCCCTGCCCCAGGGGCTGCCAGGACAGCTCTGTGTCCTGAGATCTCCAGGGAGCTGGCAACTTCTGTCTCCTTCAGTCATGCAGAAATTAGACTTTAATTACCTAGGAAACCTGAACGTTGATTAGCTGGGTTTTAAGACTACAGTGTCAAGGAAGCTGTTCTGTACACTAAAGTGATATTAACATGATGAATCCTGACTATCTTTTTAATTTCCTTGATATATTTGTGGGAATTTCTTAAATCTGGTTTATTGTTGTTTCTTACTTAGCTTGGTTAGTGGTTTAGGGCAATACAGGGCATTTAAATGCATGATTTTTAAATCTTTAACATTATGGTGACTTAGTTATATGGAGCTTAATAAAAACAAATAGGTAATGATTGGCTATTGGTGAGTTCTTGGACTATTCCTAAAAGGTTGTGCACGTGTCAGGAGAATCTGTGAGTGACGCTTTATACTCTGGCCAAGTCCCCTTTTCTTTTCTTCCTTTTCCTAACTGAAACCTGGGCTGCACTAATGGCTGTTTAAAATGTTTGGTACTTAAAGTTCATGGCTAGTGCATATTATGAAAATAACCTACGTGTGAATTGCAAAACTTTTGGTAAATATAAGCTTATCTTCTTAAAGATTTTTTTTTCATTGTATTTGAAAAGCAAAGAGACAGAGAAACAAGCACACAGAAATCTTCTCTTTGCTGATTTATTACCCAGATGGACACAGCTGTCGGGGCTGGGCCAGACTCAAGCCAGAGGCACAGGTATTAGTGCAGGTTTCCCACATGGGTGGCAAGAAGTCGAGCTGTCACCTGCTGCCTTCTAGGGTACACATTAATAGGAAGCTGAAATCGGCAGCAGAGATGAGACTCAAACCAGGCGTTCTGATGTGGACATTCCCAGTGTCGGCATAACTCCTATGCCAAATACTTATCCCTAAACTTATCTTTTAATTCCATTTTCAAATGAATTTGTTGAAGTCCCCTCATATTTAGTGTTAATAAAAAATATTTAGAAAAAACTGTTCATACAAGTGAATTTGAAGTAACAAATTAAGAAAACTGCTTTTCCAAAGTTAGTCAACTAAACATTTGAACATTGACTCTTAGTTGTCTTTTTCTATTTGGAAGAGATTTGCTTTGTTTTAATTCCTGCAGATGAATACTCTGTTCCTTAAACTTTGAAGGCTCTAGAGTAATTGGGAAAAAAATCAGCAAGATAGGCTTAATGTTATGTATGCATTAGATTAAAGGACACTTGATTGTGTAATGCCAGTATATGTTGTCACTAACATCTTAAAAGTTCATGATAATAGGCTACTTATTAGCATTCCAAAAATGCTTATTTTTTTTTTTTATCCTGAATACTGTTGTAAAAAACATGGCTAGTCATTGAGTAGTCAGTCTACACATGGCTAGTCATTGAGTAGGCAGTCTACAGTTAGATCTTTCTAGGGCTGGGCCATTAGAGGAGGAATTAATTCTGAGTTGGTAAAATAGCAAAATAGAGGGATCGTTAAGCATACCTCTTTGTCTTTGATACTAAGTAGAATAGGTGATTAACAGGGATTTTTCTATAACACCATGAAAACGTGAACCAATTAATACTTTAAATCCTCTCATACATTTAAGCCTTGGAGGACAATGTTTTCCTTAATGCTACCATCAGTTTGCATGCACTTCAGTATGCCATAGTTTTTTCAGTGTGCAAACTGTCTCAGTACAATGGTGAACTGTAATAACTATGCATTGTGTAAGAGTGAAGTGTACCTGAAATAATGCTCATGAACAGTACTCCCAGGAACCTAGAAAAATTATTCTGAATTTTTATGTGTCCAACTTTCTGTTAAACAACAGCTTCTTCTGGAACTGAATGTCTTCAACTTGTGTGGCTCTCACAGGGCCTGTTGTGCAATTGTGAGCAACAATGAAAAAGCTAAACATACCCACACAGCTAAATAGTAAAACAAACTTATCAAAAAGCTGAAATCAATGATGATGGAATTCTGAGATTGTTATTTCCCACTCATTTCAAAATGGTAGTGGGAGAAAATGTGACAGTGGGCTCAGATTATAGTTGGTTCTCAAAGATAATTTATGCTCCATATGAAGATACATGGTTTACCAAACATAGGTTGTCTCACTCCAAAAGAAACAGGGCTTTAAAATATGCTTTCAAGGTAAATAAATATTTTTCCATGTGAAGTAATGTAAAAAAATTTACTTTTAAGGAGATTTTTTTTTTTTCTGCTGTACTTCATTTTGGCCCTTTAAGCCTTTGGAAGATACTTCTTGCCAAATCTTTACATAATAATTGGAAAAGGAAGAGTGTTGTTAAAAGAATGTTATTTTTCAACAGTTTACCAAATAATGTTTACATAAGTAAGAAGAATAAGCTGTTAAGTGAGGAGAACCTTGTATATTGCATTATGAAAAGCCAGCCTGGCTTGTCTTTCCTTTTATGAAGTTGAGAGTTAATTTAATGTCATGGAAACACATTTGTATTATATAAATCCCTCAGATACTTGGGAAGAGAACAAACATATTTAAGAAAAGATTTTACTTTAAGATTATACCACCCTCTCGCTGATTGCAAATTCATCTAAATTACTCATAACACAAATGTTTGTAATAGACGTTGGCTTGCTTGAGTGCTATGTAGATTATGGTTTATAAGGTATCTTCTTTTTAATGAAATCCATATGAATATATAAAGCATAACCAAGTGGCATTTTCAAAAACTGAATATGATTTTAAAAGTGAATTTTGCAAATTCCAATAATGTAATGAAGTCTATATGAACCTTGTAATTTTCATCACATTACATATTTTAGCATGTGGCTAGCACTTTTTGATGTATATTTTTGAACACTTATGTGCTAGGTCTTGTACTAAATACTCTGAGACATTATTTCATGTAATACTTTAAATAAGCCACTTTAAATATGAGAAGACTGAAGCTTGTAAAGGTTAGGAAATGGGCTCAAAGTTTGCTCTAGGCAGGATCCAAATGTGTATATGTGTTGAGCTATTTTTCATTTATATTTAGCTGTTTAAATATTCACAATGATTTTATCTGTTTAGAATTACATAGAGATCAGTGCATAAGGTGGTATTAGAGCTGTGGATGCAAATTCAACAGAAATAACACAAAAAGCAAGTTCATCTGTGGGTGCTTGTGCTTGGCCCAACCTTAGTGTTGAAGCAACTCCTCTGACTTTGGCTGTCTTGCTCTTAAATGCTTTATCTTTAGCAGCTTTTGCCTCTTGCCTGCTAACATATTTATAGATGGTGTAAATTGTTTTAATTTACCTGTTACTCCATGCTTTGTCTAGAGTCCTTTCCTACCTAAATATTCACTGATGTGAAGTAGTTTCTTATGATTCTACCAGTATTAACTTTTCAGTGATGGCCACATATGATGGAAATTTATTACTCGTTTTGTTTTGGTCTTGGACATTCTTTAGAAGCAGGCCTAGATTCCTGTGAAAGGGTCTGATGATAATCTCATTTGTCTTTTTTCTTTTTCGTTTTTTTTTTTCAGTCCTATGGAAAAGGAGCCAGAAGGAAAAACCGATTTAAAGGATCCGATGGGAGCACCTCCTCTGATACTACCTCAAACAGTTTTGTTCGTCAGGTAGGAAAGCTCTTGAATGCATGGTTTACAGGAGTGTATTCAGACTAGTTTATTTTGTTTTTTAAGGTAAGGTTTTATGCTCATCTTCAGGAATTATATGGGATTGTGCTTTTTTAAAAGCTGAAGTGGAAATTGTACAGTTAAATGTTGTGATTAAAATATTTTAATTTCAAGTGAAACTGAGCGATAAATATACTTTTTGCTGGCATGCTGGGGAAAGACAAGTGTAAATTCATCATGGAGGATTTCTTCATGACAGCATTAGAAAACCCAGCCGACGTGATTACAGCTGGTGTGTGTGTGTGTGTGTGTGTGTGTGTGTGTGTGTGTGTTGGGGGTGGAGGCGGTTCAGGAGTAAGACAATGAGAGAACCCTGGGAGAAAGGATGGTAGGCTTTTGTGTTTTGTTCTTGCGTGTGTAGGAGATGGCGTCTGCATGGCTAACTTTGAGGTTGAGACACTGGTTTCCTCTAGCTTGAGTTTTCTTCTTCCTTTGGGCTTGGATTGGAAAAGAGAAAATTGTCCTTGGTCTTGCATGGTTGAGGCTGCCCTGGTGAGTGAGAACCCGTGATGTTTTCTGAGATGTAAGACGTAATTTTAATGATTGATTTGATTGCTGCCTTTGGAAGTGGCGCCTTCGTCTTTGTTAACACGGAGTTCATTCCTGCCCGGGAGTCTGGAACTGACCCCTGAACAAGCACTGTCAGGCCCCCTAACGTGAACACCCCTGTATGGCAGCCAAGAGGACCCAGGCATCCAAGCAAGGACGTAGGCCAGCAGCCCTCTGGGGGCCATGTCTTATGTGTCAAGACTAGAGTCTCATGAGGTGTGGGGGATCCTGGGTCTTCATCCAGTACCTCTCCCTGGAGCGGGAAATGAGGGAGGAGAGGGTGAGGGGAGCCCTGCTTTCCCAGCCCAGAGCCCATGGCCAGTCCCAGGCTGATAGTCTGGCGAATAATCTGTGAGTGAGGGATCACTTCCCAGAACAGTGGTTGAAGCTGGAAAATCTGCCCCGTTTCTTTTGGGCGCTTCTTTGCCCCATAGCTTCATGGGTCCTTGCTTGTGTGGGAAGAGTGTCTGCCATAGATCCCTTCGGGTGCAGCTCCACCATCTCGGTACCCTCGTTGAGCCTGTGGACTCCAGGTGGGCTTCCTTTCCTGCCTCCCCCATGTCTTTCTCACAGTGAGCTGCAGTGAGGGAGTTCTCTGCTGGGATCTTCCTCTGGGCTGTCGTTGCCTCCTCAGTTTGCTTTTGTCCCTATGGGATGGGCCTTCTCCCACCACCAGTCCCAGTTTGTAGTAGTTGAGTAGAGCAGCCACACGTCTGAGTAGCTTTTAAGCAGCAGGAATAATGTTACTTCTGATCTATGCCAGTGGGAATGGTTTTGGTTGCAGGAAGTTAGAGAATGTGGTTAAGAAGTGGAGCTCTGGCTGACGCCGCGGCTCACTAGGCTAATCCTCCGCCTAGCGGTGCCGGCACACCGGGTTCTAGTCCCAGTTGGGGCACCGGATTCTGTCCAGGTTGCCCCTCTTCCAGGCCAGCTCTCTGCTGTGGCCAGGGAGTGCAGTGGAGGATGGCCCAAGTCCTTGGGCCCTGCACCCCATGGGAGACCAGGATAAGTACCTGGCTCCTGCCATCAGATCAGCGCGGTGTGCCAGCCGAAGCACACCAGCCATGGCGGCCATTGGAGGGTGAACCAACGGCAAAGGAAGACCTTTCTCTCTGTCTCTCTCACTGTCCACTCTGCCTGTCAAAAAATAAAAAAAAAAAATAAAAAAATAAAAAAATAAAAAAAAAAAGAAGTGGAGTTCTTTGGCTGTGAAACATTGGGGAGAGAAAGATGAAGCTGAGTGGGATCAACCCTGGAGCCGTGCCCTGGTGATGGGGGCAGCTGAGAAGGCTGTCAGAGGAGCATCAGCCAGGCACCGTGCTCCCTGGGGATGCATGAAGGGCCTTGGGACACAGTTGCTCAGCTTAGGTGAGTCAGTTAAAGGAAACGGGCGCAAAGCCTTTTCTGTTTCAAATAGCCTTATTCAGTCTGCCTCTGGGACAAAGGGATTGAACCTGGGGAGCTAGAACCTGCTCTGAGTCATCCTGTCAGCACTGAATGTTCGAGGGCCTGAAGCAGCAAAACCAAGCTTCTTAGTTCCTGTAGAAGCAGCAAAGCAACAAACAGTGCCAGGCGGCATGATGAAATTGCATGGAAATGAAGCCTGAAAGTGATGTATTTCAGAAGAGCAAGGCAGAGCTCATAGAAATTATTAGCATAGATCCCACTACTGCTCATATAAACTCCGTATAAATGTCATTTAAAGGCAGTTGCTGGACCCATTTTCCACTTGTCTCTTTGGCTATCAAGTCCTCTTTCGTGGAATTTTGAGGATTTACTTGCATCACAAGGCTAGGAGGGGTTACCAGACTTGCATCCAAAATTAACTGAAATTCATTTTTCTGTGTGATAACTGTGTTAACTGTTTATGTGCTTGTGACACAAGTATGAATTAAGCTATTTAATGTCAATGTAGAAACATATCTGTCCATGCAGATACGGGCATGTAACAAAGAATCCATCCCAAAGCGTAAAAGCAAATGTTGGTCTTTGTAAAACCTCAATAGGAAGAGATGCTTGCTGTGGTGCGGGTTTGGGGGTACGCAGGCAGGTTATCAGAAACCTTGCGGGCTTGCATTGTCACATAAGGGAAACCAGCATCTGCAGCAGGAATTCTGAGTTAAAAAGTGCGTTTTACTTAGGGTAATTTGATCTCTGTTCTGTTAGAATAGCATTCATAATTTTGCTTCCATCTGAGAATAAGCAAGAACTACACGCGTGGCTAGACCATGAACAGAAATGGCTTCTTCAGAGCGTCTGCAGAGACGCCTGGCAGATACTCAGAACAAGCAGTAGATTAGGAGGTGATTTCCAATACCTTTTTAAGTGTTTCCTTTTTATCAAAAATAGACGTTTTGTGAAACATGTGATTTGCGTCTGTCTCCCTCTATTACTGGCCCATAGCAGAGGCACGCATGCGGTTGGTATAGAAAGGTGTTTCATCAGCTGGGTTCTATTTAAGCATATCTTAAAGTTAGATTATACTACTTCCTTTGAATCATGGTAATTTCCTTATAATTTTGAAAACCTATGGTTTGCCAACAGTATATTTATAAGGACTTTTGAAGTTATTTGGGAAACATTAGGTGCTTTTGGGTGGTTTTCATGGTATTGCAATTTATAACTTCTAGAGGTTTAAAATGTGAAGATTTTACATAAAGAAAATGAATTAAGAATTTAATAACTTAGAATATCAGTTTGTTCTGGACTAAATTGTATCCCAACCCTCGACCTGCTAAGAATCATATATGGGATTTCAGTATGGCTGTATCTGGTAATTAAGGTTGAGTGAAATCATAAGGATGGAGCAGTAACCCAATACGACTAGTGTCCGTGAAGAAGATGCAGGGACATAGTGAGAAGGCAGCTGTCTACAGGCTCCAGAGGGGCCTCTCCAGAAACCAGCCCTGCTGACACCTTGATCTTAGACTTTTTAGCCTCCAGAAATGCCAGGAAATTAATTTCTATTCATAAAGCCACAGTTTGTTGTATTACATCCTAGCTAACACTTGGTGTTGTCAGTTCTTTATTGTAGCTGTCCTTATGGCAGTATAATGGTAGCTAATTATGGTATTAACATATGTTTTCCCAATAATGGAGCCAAAATTTCCCTGTGGCTAGTTCTAGACAACATGTAGGGAACACTGTAAAGATAAACAGGTAAATAAGTCTATGTGTTTATCCATTGGTCTAAAGTGTGTATAATCTAAAAGATCTTATGGAAACATTATGTCATTGTTGATGGTAAATATCCCACTAATCATAATAATTAGGTCTATAGCCACTTGATTAAGATATTGTTGTAACTATATGTTGGAATCTGTTGAAACATGCTGGAGAATATATTGAAATACGAGCATGAAAAAAAGGTACAAAAAAAAGGATAAAATCATTTACCCATTTTTATTTTTCCAGATTCTTACAGGTATGCTTTTAGCCATTTTTTTGTGATAATGTCATTAAACGTATTCTTTAAAAATCATTTCATTTAACATAATGACCTCCAGTTCCATCCATGTTGCAGGTGACAAATTTAATTGTTTTTTTATGGCTGAATAGTATTCCATTGTGCATACATGTTGCATTTTCTTTGTCAGTGATAGGCAGTTGTTTTATGGCTATTGGGAATATTCCAGCATTAAATGAGGGGGTGCAGATGTTTCTTTAACAAGTGAATTTAGTTTCCTTTGTAAACTCAGGCGTGGTATTGTTGGATCATATGGTAGTTCCATTTTTATCTTTTTGAGGACACTCCACACTTCCCCGAAACAGCTGTGCTTATTTCCATTCCCAGCAGTGTGCAAGGGTTTCCCTTTCCACACAGGCTCACTAGCCCTTGTTTTGTCTTTTTTCTAATAGCCCATCTTGTGGGAGTGAGGTGCTATCATGGTGGCTTTGATTTACATTTCACTGATGATTAACAAGGTTGAGAATTTTTTATGTACCTGTTGGCCATTTGTGTATCTTTTGAGAAATATCTGCTTAGATCCACCACATCCTTTTTAAGTGGTACTATTATTAAAATTATTTGGCTGTTGTGTTTCAGTTCTTCATATATTCGGGATGCTAATCTGTTGTCAGACACCTTGCACAGAAAGCAAGTATCACATCTCACTCATGTGGAGTCTAAAAAATATGTGATTTTATGGAAGGTAAAAATATAATGATGGTTACCAGAGGCTGGGGCAGGAAGTGGGGAAGGAAGGAGTGGGGAAAGGTTGATTGACAGGTTCTAGGTCATAGCTAGGTATGAGTAATCTTTAAAGTTAATGAAACATCAGAATACATGGGTTCAGTTCCTGGCTGCTGCTCCTGACTTAAGTTTTCTGCTGATGTAGAACCTGGGAGGCAGCAGTGATGGCCCACATAATTGGGTTCCTACCACCCGCCTGGGAGACCTGGATGGAGTTCTTAGCTCCTGGCTTTGGCCCAGGCCATTTTAGACATTGTGGGCATTTGGGGAGCAGACCAACAAATGCGAGCTCCTCTCAAATTTTAAAAATCACAAAAAGTCATGAAAAAGTATTATGAAAAAACTGTGCGTGAATTTCAGAATTTGTCTGCACCAAAGGGAAAATCTTTTAATTCCATTTCCATGAACATTTTGAAGTTTCCTTGTGGACCATGGCAGAGGAAATAATAATTAATGACTGTTAATGCTTACTATGTATTCTATCCCTAACAGCATTTTACAGATGAGAAAACTGAGGCAGTTACTTTACAAGTATGTTTGGAGTTACAATTTGAATCCAGGTGGTTGACTCTGGATTCTTTGCTTTATTGGCTATGCTATACTGTTTTTAAAGATTTATTTGAAAGTCAGTTACACAGAGGAGAGGTGCAGAGAGAAAGAGGTCTTCCATCTGCTGGTTCATTCTCCAGTTGGCCCAAGGGCTGGAGCTGTGCTGATCCAAAGCCAGGAGCCAGGAGCTTCTTTCAGGTCTCCCACATGGGTGCAGGGCCCCAAGGACTTGGGTCATATTCTGCTTTCCCAAGCCATAGCAGAGAGCTGGATTGTATGGGATGCTGGCACTGCAGGCAGCGGCTTTATCCCCTATACCACAGCTCCAGTCCCTATGCTATACTCCTTTATAGTAAAATAATATCAGTAGTTGAGAACCAATAATGATTATTTCATCTAAAAGAAGACACGTGGGAAGATTCCTGCTAGTGACTTTATGATGTCTGCGTACAAGGACTCAGTTAGTCTTGCTCCCTAACAGGAAAGTGAAGATATCATCAGTATTATGAATTTCACTAGGCTTCATGATTTCAAAAACACCAGCATCAGTTCTTTACTTTTTCCTCCACAAGTGGCTCCCGTTCCCAGCTCGTGTCACCATCTCAGAGCTTTGTTTGTATTGGTCATGAGAAGGAGCATTGGAATTGAAGTGTTTTTTCTTTTCCCCACAGAAGTTACAAAAACAAACTTTCTGGGGTTCTAAAGCTCCTCCCCCTTGTTAATTAAAAGAGTGAATCACCTGTGGCATTATGTTGGTCTGCTTTATGGTTTGCTTGAGGCTCATGTGGGTCGGTGAATGGTCCACGTTGTGAGTTGGGTGAAATCAGCTACGTGTATGGCCCCTGGTTTTCCCTTGGGCACCTTTTGAAACTGTTTCATAGCTCCTGGTGGCTTTTGCTTTGTATATGGGCATTTTAATTTTAATTTCTTAGAGTAGAAAAGTATTAATGACTTCTGGATATTGTAATTAGAAAGGAGAAATACTGTTAGTCATCTGTGCTAAAAGGCATTTAGTACATAAAGCTATGGTTAGGTTGGGCTGTTGGGAAAATTGTAGGTGATTCCAGTATAAATTCTGTCATCTTTGGCTATGTGTTGGAAACAAATACCTAAACAAGAGGACTTCATTTATCATACTAGTAAGACTGGAAAAGCTATGATTCGTTAAACCCTTTGCTTTTAGTACTCTGCATAAAATTAGTCTATTAAAGGAATTAAATTTTCATAGACCTTGGCTCATTTCTCCTAACTTCATCAAAAGGTAGAAGAAAGGAAAAATCCTAATGTCTAGTGTTTTAAAAAAAAAGTTTACTTTAGCCGCTGAACCTAAGTGGGTAAATTAATTGGCTGGAAGAAGAGGTGGATAGGAGTAACAAGCAGGCCTGCTTGGCACCGAAGGGGAGAACATTTGTGCTGTTCTTTGTGAGGTATTGTGCAAGAACTGCTAACTGTATAAATTCTTTGATGCTGCCAAGGTCAGGGAAAACTATGTACATCTGCAAATAAGTCCTGGTCATCAAAGTTAAAGCAACGGCTGGGGCTGGAGGCGGTCGTAACCATGACTGCCCAGTTAGCCCCAGTAATCCTCTCTGTCCTCTCTCCCCCTCGTCTCATTCTCTCATATTGCCTTATTTATTTTTTTTTATTTTCTATTTTTTCATTTTCTTAAAGACATGTGTTCTCCTGACTACATTTACGTCCCTGGCGGTATTCCTGAGATGAACACCAAATGCTAAGGGACTGATTTGCCAGTTTTGTTTATTTTGATGCATCTACAGTGTGCTTTTCATTCAGAGCTCTACGCCATATTCCTGCCGTATATACGGCCAGAATTCACCAACCACCAGTTGTTTTGATAGATTGCCGTGTGCTCCTGACTGGTGTCATTTCCGCAGAAAGTTGAGCCTTAAGGATCAACTTCTCTTTGGGAGTTTCAAGTGCCATGATTCTTTGAGGCTCATGGAGAAGGATTCTGCAACTGATCTGGGGTTTTGCTCACCAACATATGTTGTGGTTGTAACGAAATAATCTTGTAGCTTCTGAGGGCTTCCAGAATACAAATTAGGATGACAAAATGGAATGAACCAAATATTTAACAGAAGGTTGCATGACACTTTGAGAACATGGTATTCTAAACAAATTCCACCGCCTCCCAGTACCATGTTCTTGGTGATGCTTTTTTGGACCTTTTATATTAGTTCAGATTGGCTTTAAATATGAATGATTAATCACAGAGACACACAGTCTATTTTTTAGTTTTGTTTTGCAAAGACAGATTAAACTGCGATAATGATTACAGACTCCAGGGCTGTGTAGACTGATATGTTTAAGGTTGGATAAATCTTTCAGCCTTTAAATACTGGCTTGTTGCCTTGTTATGCTGTATTTGTCACAAACACAACTATAAATAATAAAGCAGTAGATTTATTGCCACTGATTTCCTGTAAATGTCCTGTCTTATTAGGTATTCACTTAGATTTTGTGAATGGCAAAATCGGTTTTGTGTCCTCTTAAGTGTTAACTATCAGTATAAAAATATATATCTTTTAAATAAAGAAGTCCTTTGTTTGTGTAGGCATATATATGCATATATATGTATATATATATAAGAGGGCTTAAATTAATGGAAAATGGAATTAAAGGTCAATTTATTATGTTGCAAAAAGTTTGAAATCCATGCGTAGTGTTTTCATCATACATATTTTCCATGAACTTTTTAAAGACCTCTTATAATTACTAAGAACATCTTACTTTTTGGGAGACACATGTACTTCAGAAAGTATTAAAAAAAATTCAGATTTTCTGTTTTAAGCTCTGACAAGTTTTAACTTGTGTATTGGAGCATAATGTTTGTGGGAGAACAAAAGTATCCTTATGTAAGAAATTTTCCCTAGTGTTAAGATTGTTTTTATGTATTTTACCTTCCTTATAAAACTGGGCAGAGATCTTTGTTATTATTTTTGAATTGAAGTTTCTTTTCATCTTTGTATTTTTTTAAATTGGGATAAATACATTATTTTAAAATCGGGAATTATTCCTATAGTTTTTTTTAAAAATGTCTTTAGAAACAGATATGTTTTGAATTATTTTTCACTTACATTCTTATTCATCTCTTATTTGGCTGTGCCACACAAAATCTTAGAAGTCCCACATGCATTATCCCTACAAGAATAATTGACAATTTATTTTGATGATCTAATATGGAGCAACTCATTGAGCTAGAGAAAGCACCTCATTAGACAGTGATTTGCAGAAGGTACCTGTTTCACTTGAACCCGGAAGTCGGAGTGCTGCAGAGGAAGGGTGTCTGCGTGCACAGTGGTTCTGTGGCTGCAGGTCTTCCTTCCGGGATTCCCCCAAGGTATGAGGTCTGGTGTGATCAAGCAAAAGCTCACTCCTTCCCCTCTATCCATTTGTTTCTGGAAAGCTTCCCATTTGATGATTCACACATGCCAGAAATTAATTTTTGAGATTTTGGTTTAGGGCTCGGAAATGTTTTCAGTGTTCCAGTTTATGGTTATTCCCCATCCTGCCCAGGTGTGTGCGAGTTCATTAGAAAGATCTGATGAGGGGCTGGTGCCACGGCTCACTAGGCTAATCCTCCGCCTGCGGCGCCGGCACACCGGGTTCTAGTCCCAGTCGGGGCGCTGGATTCTGTCCCGGTTGCCCCTCTTCCAGGCCAGCTCTCTGCTGTGGCCCAGGAGTGCAGTGGAGGATGGCCCAGGTGCTTGGGCCCTGCACCCCATGGGAGACCAGGAGAAGTACCTGGCTCCTGCCTTCGGATCAGCGTGGTGTGCCGGCCGCGGCGGCCATTGGGGGGTGAACCAACGGCAAAGGAAGACCTGTCTCTCTGTCTCTCTCTCTCACTGTCTACTCTGCCTGTCAAAAAAAAAAAAAAAAAAATCTGATGAAGGGGGCTGGGGAAGGGAAGGGCTCTCCCGCCCCTGTGGCGGAGCTTCCTGTACTTGGTCTCACCATCTGCTCACCTCTCAGGTTGAGGATGAAGGAGGGCGAGAACCGGAAGATGACGACAGGAGGATGGGAGAGCTCTGCGGACTCTTTCCTGGACTGATGTTTGGGAAACGTTGGTGAGAGCTCTGCAGGAGGTCCCTGTCCCCGTCATCACCTGTAGAGAGTTAGTGTGGCGTAGGGCTCTATGTCTGCGTTAATACCTCCTGTGTCCTAGTGTAGGGAGAGAAGTCCCAGGCTCCGTTCCCTCCTTTTACTGACTCGGGTGACAAGGGAGTGTGGTGACAGCAGCTGACCCTGACAGGGCGCTGTGCCCCGGCCTTGCCTCCCCCTCTCTCGTCCCTGAGTCTGGGCGCCGTGACCTTGCCAGCTTTTGTTTGTTGGAGAGTGCTGTCTTCTGTGAGCCAGGGCTCTTCTCTTCCTTGGTAGGTCTAACCCTGACGTTTACTCCCTGCCCCTGAAAGATTTGCTGATGTCTCTTGGTCCAAGTGTGTGTTGTACCTGAAAGTCGAAAAACAGTCAACTTCTCTTTTAAAATTCTCCCCTACAACCAAAACACACAGGCAGACTTACTTGGAAGAAAAATCACACAGATGTTAACTGAGTTTGCTGGAGCTGTCACAACGAAGTAACGCGAACTGCGTGGCTTGAACAACAGACATTCGTTGTCTAACAGGTCTGCAGGCTTAGCGTCTGAGCTCGAGGTAGGGGCAGAGCTGGTTCCTTCCAAGGACTGTGAGAGAGTGATCTGTTCCAGGTGTTGTCTTGGCTTGAAGCCAGCTGTCTGCATACTCACGTGGTGTTCTCTTTGCTTTGTCTATCACCGTATCCCTCTCATAAAATTTGAAAATTATTTTTAATTTTAATGGAGAGAGAATGAATGGATAGAATAAGTAGACGTCTTGCATCTTTTGGTTCACTCCCCTGATGCCTGTAATAGCCAGGAGCTCCATTTGGGTCTCCCATGTGGGTGGCAGGGATTCAGCTAACTACTTGAGCCATCATCCGCTGCCTTCCAGGCTGTATGTTCGCAGGAAGCTGGATCAGAAGCAGGGAAGCTGGGACTTGAACCAAGCATGCTGATAAGGGATGCAGGTATCCTAAGTGGAGTTTGAACTGTTGCACCCAACACCAGCCTCCATATACCCCCATGAATAAGGACACCAGTCATATTGGATTAGGCTCACGCTAATGACCTCATTTAGCTTGATTGCTCCTGTAAATGTTTTGTGTCCAAATAAGGTCACATTCCGAAGTGCTGACAGTTGGGACTCTGACACGAACTTTGGGGGATACAATTCAACCCCTAACAGATAACATCTGCTATAATTAGCTTCATATATAATATTTTTCTCTATAACCTAGGTGTTCAGTATGAAGATAATTAACACTAGAAAGTACTGAACAAAAAGCCAGTATATATTAGAAAAGACAGAAATAGATCTTTTACTGTAGAGTATTAAAGGAGTACAAAGGTGTATTTCCCCTATATGATAATGTTTAATTATAGAAATGAAGTAACTTCATGTAGTTTTTTAATGAGCCTAATACAACCAATATCATTTTAAAAAAATTTATTTGAAAGTCAGTTACACAGAGAAGTGTGGGGGGGGGGAGAGGGAGAGGGATATCTTCCATCTGCTGGTTCAGTCTCCAATTGGCTGCAATGGCCAGAGCTGGGCTGATCTGAAGCCAGGAGCCAGGAGCTTCTTCTGGGTCTCCCACATGGGTGCAGGGGCCCAAGGACTTGGGCCATAGCAGAAAGCTGGATTGGAAGCAGAGCAGCTGGGACTTGAATCGGCACCCATATGGGATGCCTGCACTGCAGGCTTCACCTGCTATGCCACATCGCCGGTCCCACAATCAATATCTTATTATGAATGTGCTTTAATTTTCCTGATCATAAAATTTTACATTACCAGTTCCTGCAGTGTATAAAATCCTTTTATAAGGCCTTGATAACTTGTCACTAGCTACAAGTCTATGTTCCAAAAAATGTTTAAAAGACTTCAGCCTTTTAAAGAATAAATTCATTGGTATAATATAGAATTTGGAGAGTTCCAGTGTAATTTAGTAGGTAAAATGTATGCAAACTAGTGCATATTTACAATAGATGGGTAACTGTGGATATGTATGAATGAATGTATGAGTATTCTGTGACATTTAGGTTTTCCTTTTATTCTTTGTCCTCTCCTATTGAAAATAAGAGCTCTGTTTTAAGATGTAGTTTGTAGCTAAGTCAGTGTCCTTGCTAGGTTGGAAGACTGTTGAAGTAATTTTTATACTTCCATTTCTCAGAGCACATTACTAATTCTATTGAGTTCATGTGGTTACTACTTGAGACTTGTAGAAGTGTAATACCAAGGAGGAGGGTGAATGAAGAGCCTCACCGTATCGTCCTCTCTGACGATGATGAGAACACCCCCATGGTAAACCAGGATGCCTTGCTGTGTGTTATTACCTGCAGGGAAAAAGTGAAAGATCAGATGTGATCTATGCACTGATTAGCTGATGCCTGTGTTCTCCAGGACGTGGGTCATGCTAAAAACATTGGGTGCTCTTTTTCAACTCCCGTTCCTTTACTAAGCGGAATGTGTTCAAGGAGTCAAGCCATGAAGATTTCTAGTAAATTATTAGCATCAGAGAGCTGGATGTGTGTATTTCAAAACCAGTTCCTGGGGGACTCTGATGTTGTCTCCCGGTTAAGCACGGTTACCTGGAAGAGCTCAAAGGGTCAAGAGTGGATCATGAAGAAAATAGGAGGAGCCAGGTCACCGAGCAGTGGTAAACGAGGTGGGACTTACTAACACAAACAGCCCTTGAGCCGACAGCAGGTCTGTCTTCATGGAGGACTGAAACAGTGTGCCCTGTGAGTGTGGAGGAAGTTAGGTTTAGTTCTAATCAGAGCACAGAAAGCGTTCAGCCGTTGATGACAACAGGAAGCTAAAATAATGTCAGTGCACAGTGTGTTTTCTGGGATGGGTTGGTACCTGTGTGCTTGGAGTCCTGAAAAGGTGATATGTAATACAGGTAGACTACACTGTATTGTGATGGTTAACAAAAGATTTCAAGTAGCCTGATTTACAGATGAAATTGTTTCGGGGCCGGCGCTGTGCTATAGTGGGTGAGGCCACCGCCTGTGGTGCTGGCATCATGTTGGTGCTGGTTTGAGTCCTGGCTGCTCCACTTCCATACCAGCTCTCTGGTGGCCTGGGAAGGCAGCGGAAGATAGCCCAAGTCCTTGGGCCCTTGCAGTCATGTGGGAGATCTGAGGAAAGCTCCTGGCTCCTTGGTTGAGATTGGCCTGTCTCCAGCGGTTGTGACCATTTGGGGAATGAACCAGCCAACGGAAGACCTCTCTGACTCTGCCTTTCAAATAAGTAAATAAGTCCCTCAAAAATTATTTCAAGATAGCACATCTGTGTAGTCTTTTCTTTAAAATTGTTGTTTGAGAGGCAGAGAGGCAAAGAGTAATGAGAGAGCTCCCAGCTGCTGTCTTACTCCCCAAATGCCGGCAGTGGCCCAAGCTAGAGCTGGGAGCCAGAAACTCAGTCCAGGTCTCCTGTGTGGGTGGCTGGGACCCAACCATCACTGCTGTCTCTCAGAGTTTGCGTCGCCAGGAAGCCAGACAAGAACTAGAGTAGGAATTGAACTTGGGCATCCCAGTGGTGGACTTGGGTCTTAACTGCTAGACTAACAACCTGCTTCTGTGTATAGTTTTTTTTTTTTTTCTTTATCGAATTGAAAACAGAAGGATTGCTCTGCATGTAGGATTTGCAGGTGTCTTCATAATTTCTCTGTTGTGTATGAAAACTACATTGGAAACAGGCCGAGAATACCTGTACTCTCTGCCTCTGCTAAGTTCCCTTTACTGGTTCTCTTCTGTTGCTTTACTCTTCCATTCATTCGTTTGTTAATTTAGTCACCAACATGTGGAGTGCCTTGGCCAGGCACTGGGCCAAATATGGAATAAAATGACATGACCTGTGGCTTAAAATATTGAAGTATTGAATGTATTCATGCTTTAAAGTCTATTATGGGTTTTATAGTAGAGGCAAATGCAAAGTGTGATAGGAATGTAGAGGAGACTAATTACTTCTACCATGGGGAAAAAGAGCTTCCCAAGAAGGCTTTGAGCAGGATATTGGAGGGTGAGGAGAAATGTTCTAGAACAGTTGGTACTGTATGAGCCAGACTGAGAGAGCGCCTCCTATGGAAAGATGGCAGGAGAGATGCAGTTATGTGGGTTCTGTCTGCTGTGGCTGGTGGCCAGGTGGGTGTGTGATGAGGCCAGGCAAGTGTAGTACAGCCTAGCCCTCGAGGTCTCTGACAGTAATAGAGAGATGATGTCACTGCCCTGTGCAGTAGAGTACCTGTGATGTCATCTCCCTTTCTCTTCAGCACCATCGCCATACCAGGGTAGTGTGTATCTTTCAAGATGCCATACTCACATGCAGGTGCTCCTCAGCTTACACAGCGGTTGCTTTCTGATAAACCCATCAGAAACAAAATATGGTAAGTTGAAGTGCATTTAATTCACCTAGCCTACTGAGCATCATAACTTAGCAACATAATATGCTATTCAGCATCTCAACAGAAAATCATAGAGAATTTCACTAGCTCAGAAAAATATTAAAGTTCAAAATATGAAGTTCTGTTTCTACTGAATACATATGACTTATGCACCATCATAAAATAAAAATATCCCACGTCAAGCCATCATTAAGTGGAGACCATTAGGGGAGTTTCGTGTCCCAACACTCGTCAAAGGCATATTTTCATAAATTTTTCTTTTAGCAGTGCACATTTTAAGATTTACTTATTGAAAAGCAGTTACAGAGAGAGAGTGAGAGGCAGATTTTTCATTTGGTGGTTTGCTCCCCAAATGGCTGCAATGGCCGGAGCTGGGCTGATCCAAGGCCAGGAACCAGGAGCTTCATCCAGGTCTCCCACATAGGTACAGGGGCCCAAGGACTTGGGCCATCTTCTGCTGCTTTCCCAGGCCATTAGCAGGGAGTTGGATCATTAAGTGGTGCCCATATGGGATGCCAGCACTCCAGGCGGCAGCTTTACCTGCTGTGCCACAGTGGCACCCTAGCACAGAGCATTTTAAAGGGCAGAATATTTATTAGCAAACTACGTGTCATTTTTTTAAAGTGACATATTAGCTGTAAATGCTTATATTTCTGTAATTCAAAGAGCTATAGGTTTCTGGGTCAAAAATGTTGCATTTTCGAATTAGTAAGAAGTGGGTCTATTGAAAAAGTCATATAACTTAAAACATGCTCTAAGTATAAATGGATTTCATATTTCTAATTTATATGACTATGCAGGTACTAGTATATGTACATTTCCTAAGGATGATTTTGTGATTATGTTTAGGATGAATTTAGATTATTTATATAATCTAAATCTAAGGCCATAAATATTTATATGATGAATTAGCAGTGACAAATCTTAAAAATCAAGGCAGTTCAAATCTGAATCAATTAATATTATATACTTATGAGCTCCCTTGTTTTAATTTCTAAACTGACAAATCTTCCTAGATATGTGTTTGAAAGCTTAAGTACACTTTGTTGTTTTGAGTATAGTTATTTGTGCTCTAGTGCCATTGGGTTCTGCGGTCTAGTCCCAGTGGTATAAAAGAGGAAGAGATGTTGAGAGCCCTCGATCTTTGCAGAGTGGAGGAGAGAAGTTCTTTTGGCTTCCAAAGATCCTGGATTTGTCTTCACATTTTATTTCTCAGTTATTGAGAATAAAACTGGAAAGTCTGTAGCACTTCTGTATTCCCCCATTCCCTCTTTGTTTTTTTTGTTTGTTTGTTTGTTTGTTTTTTTAGAAAACTTTTAATAAAAATTTCCAAAGTACAACTTTTGGATTATAGCAGTTTTTTTCCCCCCATAACCACCCTCCCACCCGCAAACCATCCCATCTCCTACTCCCTCTCCCATCCCATTCTTCATCAAGATTCATTTTTAATTATCTTTATATACAGAAGATCAACTTAGTATATACTAAGTAAAGATTTCAACAGTTTGCACCCACACAGACACACAAAGTATAAAGTACTGTTTGAAGACTAGTTTTACCATTAATTCGCATAGTACAACACATTAAGGACAGAGATCCTACATGGGGAGTAAATACACAGTGACTCCTGTTGTTGATTTAACAATTGACATGCTTATTTATGATGTCAGTAATCGCCCGAGGCTCTTGTCAAGGGCTGCCAAGCTCTCTTGAGTTCACAAATTCCGACCTTATTTAGACAAGGCCATAATCAAAATGGAAGTTCTCTCCTCCTTTCAGTCCCTCTCTGTTCTTGAAGTTGCCTAGAATAGCTCTTGAAAGAGAGAGATCAAGATCAAGATCTTCCATCCATTGGTTCACTCTCCAAATGGCTACAACATCCAGAGTTGGGCCAGGCCAAAGCCAGGAGCCAGAAGCTTCATCTGGGTCTCATGTGGATGGCAGGGTCCCAAGGGTTTGGGCCATCTTCCTCTGCTTTTCCGGGAGCATTAGCAGGGAGCTGGATCAGAGGTGGAGCAGCTGGGACACAAATCAGCTCCCATATGGGATACCACCGTCACAGGCTATCACTTCACCCATTGGGTTGTACATAATGCCAGCCCCACTTGTCAGGCTCTTAAGAGTAGAGTGATTGTTCAGAGTGTTGTGTGTGAGTATTCACAGCCAGGGAGTCCGATCCACCATTTTCTCATTCACTGGGCTGTTCAGCCTGTACCTCATCTCGGAAATGCTTGTGTTGACTATGAGAAAATAGTCCTTATTCTACTTAAGGTTCCATTATTTAGTACCTGTGTGACTTCGGAAAGTTATGTCAACTCTGAGCTCCCCTGGGAACTGAGGCAAGTAATACAGAAGGCGCTGGGGATGGCCAGTAGGGGAGAGGTAGCAGTTGAGCTGGCTCTAATTGCTGTCAGGACTGACAAATCTAGAATCTCAGGAGACACAGAACAGGAAAGTTTGCAGCTGAAGGACAAGAGTCCCATCAAACGATTTCACCCCTAAAGCAAATGTATACCAAGTCAATGAAACTTCTCGGCGACTCTTCCTGGGCCAATCCCATTCCAAGGAGTTTGTTGCCTCTGAGCCCCTGTAGTGTGAAAATTCTGGGGAAACCACGTACACCTCTGTGCCTTAAAAGTAATTATGCAGACATTCTCTGTTCCACGTAGCTGTGTTTCCTTAAGCCGTCGTGCTGTGTGGGTTTTTATTTAATTTTTAATCCTACAAAAGAAATCTTGGGATGCCACTGATCAGCCTAAAAGGCACTGCTTCTGTATAAACCTACTGTAACGGGAAGAGTTCTGATCAAGATATTTTTTTTTCTAGAAATTGATTTTAAGTAAAGAGCCCTTATGTAAAGGAGGTTTTATTCTGCAAAACAGTTTTTGGATAATATCTTAGTCTGGATTTGAATTCTTCTCCTTTTTCTTTTCTTTCTTTCTTTTCTTTTCTTTTCTTTTCTTTTTGTTCCTGGAGTAGGGAGCTAAATATAGACTACATTAACCACTTTGCACTGCCGCATTTTTCATTCCCCACTGTGAGAAGCAAAAAGATCCATTTTGTCCATTCAGTTTCCCACATTTTATTCAAACATTTGAAACCCAGCTCCAGGTTCTTTTTAATGATGTGCTTTCGTGTTCTATTACTGTGGAATGGAAGATTGGACAAGTCATTTAGTGGAAAATTAGGATCCATTTCTAATAGAAATCCATTTTGAAAAGCAAGTGTTATTTTCCCAAATATAAGAAAGAGATCCTTGTGAATAATTTTAATGGTGGCACCTTTATGTAGGTCAGTGATAGCAGTTTGATAGAGGCATGTGTTTCCCTGCAAAGACCCCGTAAAATGTGATCGATCTTGAGAATTCTTTCACTTTTACAGTCTATTCACAGCCAAGAAATTTTCAGAAAAGCTATTTTCTTTTATTTAGTTCATTAATAATTTCCATCTTACTAAGTCTGTGTGATAAATGTTGAATCAATATTCAGACAAGCCTAAATAATCATAGCTACAATGGCATGAAACTTCAAAGAAATCCAGGAGTGGTAATATTGTTGCAATTGGCTGATGACTTTAAAAAGACATTAGATCTTTATTGACTGTTTCTGGCATATATTTGATTGTATTTGGCATGTTTATTTAAGAGAAAGAGTGTGCCCCCATGCCCTGATTAACTCCACAGATGCCTGTGGCAGCCTGCACTGGGCCAGGATGGAGCCAGAGGCCAGGAACTCAATCCAGGTCTCCCACATGGGTGTCAGGAACCCTCACCACTGCCTCATAGGATCTGCATTAGCAAGAAGTTGAGCTGAAACTGGGCATCAAATTAGGAACTGTGTCTGATGTGGGCTGTAGGCATCTTAATGGCTAGGCCAAATGTTAGCCCCTCTAGCATATGTTTTCATAACATAAGTTTAATTTAAAGATTGTCAAAATAGATGATGTGGCTGTGGGTTGGTAGGCCTAGAAAAGTCTTGCATGCATGAGCAGTTCTTGTGTTCAGGAGAATATCTACATATTTACCATACTATCATTTTTTTTAAAGTTTCTTCTAGCATGGTACATTTCTATTTTTTTAAATTTTATTTATTTGAGAGGTAGAGTTACAGACAGTGAGAGGGAGAGAGAAAGGTCTTCCTTCGTTGGTTCACTCCCCAAATGGCTGCAGTGGCAGGTGGAGAATTAACCTACTGCGCCATAGCACCGGCCCCTCATTCATGGTTTACACTTACAAATAGGGTGTTTGTGTGTGTGTAAGGGATTTTATTTATTTGAAAGGCTTAGTTGGAGAGGTAGAGATAGATCTTTGATCTGCTGTTTTGCTCCCCAAGTAGCTGCAACAGCCAGAGCTGGGTCAGGCTGAAGCCAGAAGCCTGAAACTCCATTTGGGTCTCCCACATGGGTGGCAGAAGCCCAAGAACTTTGGCAATATTCGATTTCTTTCCTAGACACAGTAACAGGAAGTTGCATCTGAGGTGCAGCAGCCAGGACTGGCACCCATATGGATGCTGGTATAACAGGCAGTGGTTTAACCCACTGGCCCACAAATAAATTTGACTACAAAATAAGGATATGATAATTTACAAATAATTTAGAAAATAAAGAATTCCTATTATTCCACTACCTAGACCTATGAGGAATCTTCACAAAGTTCATGGAAACATATATTATGAAACTAATTTCAAATTGTTTTGCATGAAACTAAGCTTATATTTTGAATTCCATTTCCAACAAACTTTTAAAAGTACCCTAATGTTTAAATTTAAAATAAAATGTAGGGGTCGGTGCTGTGGGTTAAAGCCCTAGGCTGTGGTGCCGGTTCTAGTCCCAGCTGCTCCTCTTCCAATCCAGCTCTCTGTTCTGGCCTGGGAAAGCAGAAGATGACCCAAGTAATATGCCCTGCACCTGCATAGGAGACCCGGAAGAAGCTCTTGGCTGCTGGCTTCAGATAAGCTCAGCTCTGGCTGTTGCAGTCACTTGGAGTGAGCCAGTGGACTGGAAAACCTCTCTCTCTCTCTCTGGCTCTCTCTAACTTTTTCAAATAAATAAAGTAATTCTTTTAAAAAATGTAGAAAAATAGTACAAGAGGTAGAATTGTATGGTAAAATGTTGCCCTCCGAGTCCTCTGATTGTGTTTAATTTCTGTTTAAAGTTGGCTCTGTCATTTTAGGCTTTTGACCAAATGCTTGTGTTTTATAAGGAGGATGTTGTCTGCTAGGTAGTGCAGATGCACATTTTATTTGAGAATCTTACTTCTTGGGTCACAGTATCCATCTTCATGTTTATCACTTAAAATTATGGACCATTTTCCCCCACCTTTTTCACATCTTCCCTGCAGAGTTTCCTTATGTTGAACTTCTGAGAGAGGGAAAACAATGTACATTGGTTAGAATTCTCTGTTGCTGGGGGCCAGCACTGTGGTGCAGTAGGTTAATCCTCCGCCTGTGGCGCCAGCATCCCATATGGGTGCTGGTTCGAGTCCTGGCTGCTCCTCTTCCAATCCAGCTCTCTGCTATGGCCTGGGAGAGCAGAAGATGGACAAGTCCCTGGGCCCCTGCACTCATGTGGGAGATCAGGAAGAAGCTCCTGGCTTTGGATCAGCGCAGTTCTGGCCGTTGCGGCCATTTGGGAAGTGAACCAACGGAAGGAAGACCTTTCTCTCTGTCTTATCCTCTCACTGTCTGTAACTCTGCCTGTAACTCTGCCTCTCAAATAAATAAAATCTTAAAAAAAAATTCTGTTGCTGAGGACTATAACTATGATTCGGGATGACTTAAGCAACAAGGGCATTTGTGGACTCATTGACTTGCCAAGCCCAGGTGTCAATGACAGGTTGGCTCGTGTGACATCATTGGACACCTGGTCTCCTTCCATCTCTGGCTTCTACTCCTTCCCGTGTTGGTTTCATTCTCAGCTCTAGGTGGTGGCCGGCTGGTTCTCAGCAAGTTTGAGCCTGTATTTTTCTAGGTGCATGTCATTGGCTCTGATTAGGTAACTACACCTCCACAAACTCATCACTGGAGCTGTGGTCTTCAACCCTCTGATGGGCCAGGTTCTTTCTGGAGGTGGGAGAACAGTCAGTTCTACACAAGGCATGGGGCCTAAGAGTTGAGAAAGGTGACGACGCCTAATAGGGCTGTTACCGGAGGTAGAACAAAGGGATATTAGATGGTAGCCAAAGGGAATGAGGTCTATGGACCTGTGGGCCCTCATGTTTCTAGGCAAGCCTTAGCAAAGTGCTGTACCCTGGGCAGAGGGGAAGGAATAAGTTATAGGAACCCCTCAAGCCTTCTTCACGCTGCTCTCTGCTTTTCATCTATTTGCAAGTAGATCCCTAATGGTAAGTCTCTAAAAACTTGTCTTCCTTGGACTATATATGTCCATGCATACTACCTTGATATTTTTAAATGATCAACTCTTAATGTTTGTGATAAAACCACCCCCCTCTTGTCAGTATAACATGAGAGTGTTTCAGTGTTGTGTGCATTTGAAAAAGCCCATGTGGGGACAAGGTGAGCTAAATCTAATTATTATGGTCTTAATAACATTTGAGTAGCACCGGTTGTCCTAGAGACAGAACAGAGAATCATTTTGGTTTCAGAAACCAGTAAGTCATGTTCTTGGCAAGATTTCTTTTTCTTTCTTTTCTTTTTCTTTTTCTTTTTTTTTTGCTTGAAAACCTAGTGTTGTCAAGTTATACCACAATACTGGACATCTGAAAGAAATTTAGGAAAATGTTTCAGAATCTTACTGATGGATTATGATTTAGAGAATATTTTTGAAGTACTAAGGATAGCTTTACTTGGAATTTTAATGATGGGAAGATTCATTTGCTAATTTTGCAACCTTTTCAGTACTGTGTGTGTTGTGCTTGCACACAGGTAGAGAAAAATACTGTTTTGAGATTGTTGATTCTGTTCAACAGTACAGGAGACACTGCACGTTGGACTGGGTGGGCCTGATGGTACATCCAGACCTGTCTGCCGTAATTCACTAGGTTTCTCCAAGCAGGAGACATGGGGTTGTCCTTTCCGAAGGAGAATGACATGTGAGGACTCTTTGGTTGTAGCAGAACTCCCCCTCAGGTTGGCGTCAGTGAAAGTGGACTTGTTGCCACTCACAACTGTGAAAGGTGGGATATTACTGCAGATGACAGGGTGCTGGCAGGACGAGGTCTCTCTGCATGGGTGTTTGACCTCTCACCCGAGACGGGAGTACCCCATGCAGCCAGGGATGTGCCATTGAAAGTCCAGCTTTGGGAGCAGGGAACTAAAGACTGTTTCTTCCTCTTCGCTTTTCCAAGTTGCAGTTCAAAAGAGCTAGCGAAGAACTCTTAGTAGACCTTCTTAGTTCAAATACCACCTTTTGGACCTAAGTAAGGTCAGGGATCAAGTTCTCTGATGGGCCAGTCTGGCTGCTGGGTGGGTGGATGTGTGTGTGCATGCAGACAGCATGGTTAGAGACGGGGAGCTGCAGCCAGCCAAGAAAGGAGAGTGAGACTTGTTACTGGGAGAAGTCAGAAAGGGGTGCTTAACCAGCACATCCTCAGGAAACGGTGACTGACGTCTGTTCCACAGCGTGCTTCTGGGAGGGTTTCTCTGCCCTCCGCACGATGTGTGGAGTGAAAACAGACACCTCGTAATTACCCTGTCTCCACCATGAAGTCATGGGCCCTCATGTTAGGCAGGTCCCTAGAGGAAGAGTAGAGGAAGGTCAGGAGCTCTGGGGCGTTGCATGGCCAGTATCTGAGCTGCTTTCTTGTGCTGAAAAGCTAGTGCTTCTGTCTGAATAGTTAGTTCAAATGCTCTTCTGCTAACACAGATCTTCACTATTCCTTTTAGATTCCATTTGCACTGTTCTTTCTAGTTTTTCATAATTTTTAAAAAGTTTTTTTTTTTTTTTAATTTGCAAGAAAGACAAGGTTGGAGGGAGGAAGGGAGGGAGAATTAGAACAGAAGACACACAGGAACAGATTTTCCTTACACTGATTCACTCCCCAGATGTCCCCAACACCCAGAGCTGGCCCAGATGGAAGCCAGGAGGCCTGGAAATTCGGCTCTCCCATGTGAACAGGGGCCCAAGGACTTGGGCCATCCTCCAGTGCTTTCCCAGGTGGATCTTTGGTGCAGCTGCTGGGATTCAACCAGTGCCCATAGGGCTTGCCTGCATTGCAGACACCGGCTTGACCCACTGCACTACAGCGCCAGCCTTGACTTAGGTACTTGAGACCTAATCTGCTCCCTCTCAGGGTGTACGTGGGAAGGAAACAGTCAGAAGCAGAGGAGTGGAGACTTGAACCAGGCATTCTGTTATGGGTTACAGGCACTCCCAAGGGGCAACTTCATCACTGTGCCCCAAGCCCACCACCCCTGTGATTTCTTTCAAACTGTATGATATCCCTAAGGGAAGGAAATAGGGGCTCAGAGAAATGGACCGAAGATCCCAGAGGCAGGACGTCACTCAGTGTCCTGTGCCCAGGGTACCAAACCAGGCTGTGTTTAGCTGTCTTATTAATATTAGTGTCTTTTGCATTCACCCCTAGATGTCTCCACCTCTTTGACTTGATCTCCAATGTGTGTCCTAGTTACTGGGCAAGTGTAAGCCTAGCATGTCTCTGTGTGTGTGGACGAGCCACAGAATTCCATCGTTAAGGGTGCACACTCCACAACCAGACTTCCTGAGTGCAAAGCCACACCCCTGAATGCTTCTGTAGTCTTACATCGGGCAAGTTACTTAACCTTTCTGAGTGTCAGTTCATCCTCAAATGAGGAAAATAAAGAGGCCTATCTTAGAACCTTCCTGTGAGGAAGGAAAGAAGTGGTATAAATGAAGCAAAGGCGATTCATCAACTACTATGGTTTACCTTAGCACACTGCCTGGTGCACTGTGAGCTCTATAAATGTTGACTCAAATGGTGCTAATAAAGCTTTCAGGCTGGTGGCTTATTTTAGAACAGTGTGTATTTTTACAGGATTCCCACAGGTGAGGGATATATTCCTGGTTGAGAGATTCTGGAACATGTTAAACATGAAGTTCCCAAGAGCTGTAAGCAGTAGGAACTTTGGAGTGCAGTTTTGGCATTTTGGGGGTGGCTGTAGGAACCTTTATAATACCATATTTGTGGCTTAATATGGATGTTCTTGGAATTAGCATTATGTAATGAATCATTGGTACCTCTGTGGGAAGACATATTTTTCAGCCATTTCAAATGTTACCCAACATGAGAAGCAAGACGTTGTGTGTATTGTTAAGAGGTTTGAATCTGCTGGTAGGACTGTGTCTTGTTACATTTTTGTAGGGCTCTAAAATGCTTGGCAATTCGCTGACACTTTTAAATGTTTAGATTTTATATTTCTATAAAAGTACCACAAATATCCTTGCAAATCAGTAAGCTTGGGGGAAGGAGTGGGTAACGGGCAGGGAGCAGACGAAAGCTGCAGCCGCTGTCTCAGATGGCCTTTGTTAAATGGAGCGCTTGACTGTTCGGACCTGGTGAGTGACACTTCCAGTGAAAAAGATTTCCTTCCATAGAAGCTAACACATTCTCTGTCTTCAGACAGTTGTCTTTTTAAATAATTTGCAAAATTGCATTTTCTTTGCTTACTCTTACCATTATTTGTGAGAAGTGAAAACTTGGCATCTTTTGAAGATGAGAGTTTCAGAAACATTTTTTAAAGCTGTTTATTTGAAAGGCAGAGTTGAAGAGATAGAATGAGACACACAGAGAGAGGTTCTATCCACTGGTTCACACCCCAGATGCCACAGCCACCAGGGCTGGGCCAGGCTGAAGCCAGGAGCTTCTACATGGGTGGCAGAAGCCTAAGGACTGGGGTCACCTGCTGTTTTGTCCAGGCAGAGCTGGATCTGAAGTGGGGGATCCCAGACTGGAAAAATGATGAATATGAAACTAAAAAAATAGGGGTTGAATTTAAATCTACATTGAATGGGCAGAACAGTCCGTACGGGGTGCTAGCGTCACAGGTGGTGGCCTAACTTGCTATGCCACATTGCCGGCCCCGACACCTATTCCTGACTTCATACTTGTTCTGCTGCTCTGCTTCATTCAGATGCTGTAGTGGAGTGTGTATGTCAGATTGCAAGATTCTTCAGAGTGTTCATGGAAATGTATGTTATGAAAAATCTACACGGATTTCAAAATTTTATTGCACCAAGGTAAACTTGAGTTCTATTTTTCCATGAATATTTTGAAGTACTCTTGTACCTGTTTTTTCTATCGTTATTTTAGTTTTAAATTGAACTTAACTTTTTTCAGTTTCATATTTACCATTTTTCCATTGTGGCATAGTGAGCAAAAGCTGCAGCCTGTGACGCCAGCATCCCGTGTGGGTGCCAGCTTGGGGCCCAGCTGCTCCATTTTTAATCCAGCTCCCTGCTAACGGCCTGGGAAAGCAGAGGAAGATGGCCCAAGTACTTGGGCCCCTGCACCCCTGTGGGAGACCAGGATGCTCTCCAGCGCTGGCCATTGCAACCATCTGGGGAGTGAACCAACAGGTGGAAGATCTCACACTCTATCCCACCCCTCTCTCTATTTCTGTAACTCTGCCTTTCAAATTATAGAAGTGAATTTTTTTTTTTTTTGACAGGCAGAGTGGACAGTGAGAGAGAGAGACAGAGAGAAAGGTCTTCCTTTGCCGTTGGTTCACCCTCCAATGGCCGCCGCGGCCGGCGCGCTGCGGCTGGCGCACCGTGCTGATCCGATGGCAGGAGCCAGGAGCCAGGTGCTTTTCCTGGTCTCCCATGGGGTGCAGGGCCCAAGCACCTGGGCCATCCTCCACTGCACTCCCTGGCCACAGCAGAGAGCTGGCCTGGAAGAGGGGCAACCGGGACAGAATCCGGCGCCCCGACCGGGACTAGAACCCGGTGTGCCGGCGCCGCTAGGCGGAGGATTAGCCTAGTGAGCCGCGGCGCCGGCTAGAAGTGAAATATTTAAAAATAAATAAGAAACATTAATTTGAAAGAATGGAGATTTACTTTTCACTTTGAAGAGTTTAAAAATATGTTTAGAAACACAAAATTATAGGGTGTTTCAGCATCAGTAACGTAAGATTATTTGTGAGTAATATATATATGTATGTAATATATATATATATGTAACCTTAAGTGTATTCTTCTTACCATCTTCAGCCAGAGATTGATAAGACAATTTTGTGTAACTAATGAAAACTTAGCTCTTTAGGGTCTTGTTCTAAAGACATTTTAAAGGGGCTGGTGCTGTGGTGTAGTAGGGTAAGTGTCTGCCTGGGTGCCAGCATTGCATGTGAGCACTGCTCTGAGCCCCAGCTGCTCCACTTCTGATCCAGCATCCATGCTGCTGGCCTAGGAGAGCAGTGGAGGATGACCCAGATGCTTGGGCCCCTGCACCCATGTGGGAGACCCAGAAGAAGCTCCTGCCTCCTGGTTTCAGCTCGGCCCAGCTCTGGCCATTTTGGCCATTTCAGGAGTGAACCAGCAGGTGGATGATCTCTCTTTGTCTCTCCCTGTCTCTGTAACTCTGTCTCTCAAATAATTAAATAAATCTTTTTTAAAAAGTCATTTTAAATGAACCTATAGAATCTTAGTGTTTTCTGTTTCTTAATATTACAATATAATTATGTTCATTGTCAAAATTTGTGCATGTTGTTGGAAATACATGTTTAAAATGCCACATGGTTATTGCTGCCCTCACTTTTTAAAAATATTTAATTATTTGAAAGGGTTACAGAGTTACAGAGAGAAAGGGAGAGACAGAGACATCTTTCATCTGCTGGTTCACTACCTAAATGGCTGCAATGCCCAGGACTGGGCCACACCGAAGACAGGATCCAGGAGCTTCATCTGGATCTCCCACATGGATACATGGACCCGGGTACTTATACCACCTTCTGCTGCTTTCCAGGACATTAGTAGAGAGCTGGATTGGAAGTAGAGCAGCCAGGAATCAAATTGGCTCTGCTGGCATCGCAGGTGATGGCTTAACCTGCTACCACAATGCCAACCTCCCTATTTTTTTTATTTTCTTTCTCTTTTTAAGATTTACTTACTTATTTGAAAAAGTTACAAAGAGAGGGAGACAGAGATCTTCCATCTACTGGTTAACTCCCTAAATGGCCCCAGTCTGGGTCTGGGCCAGGCTAAAGCCAGAAGCTTCATCCAGGTCTCTCACATGGGTGGCAGGGGTCCGAGAACTTGGGCCATCTTTCTCTGCTTTCCCAGGCCATTAGCAGGGAGCTGGATTGGAAGTACAATAGCCAGGGCACAAACCAACACCCTTATGGAAAGCAGACTTAATGGGCAGTGTCTTTACCCACTGTGTCCTCATTTTCTGTATTGGTACTAGTTTGGTACCGAGCTGTTTTCAGTAAGAGAAGCAACACAGAATGGAAAAGAAAGATAGGCATCCTCGAACACATAGTTGGTTGAGTTCTCTTTATAAGTTTTCTTTGTTGCATATTAAATAAGATAGATAGAAGTCAGAGTGTGTACACTGGGTCAGAATGAAACCTTTAAATGTAAAAAACAGGTGAGAAGTATACAGGTATTAGGACATTAGGAATAAAAATTTTAGTGAGGACCATTCAGTAATCGTACGTGGCACATCTTCAGGTATTTCTGTGTGTACACACACACACACACGTCACTGCCAGGGCACAGTGGACTCCAGTCTTCTGGCTTCCTAAGATTGCAGACGCTTCCTTCCCCTCTCCCCAAGAATTAATGTGGTGTCCAATAGAAAGAAAGCACACTGTGTGCTGTTATAGTAGAAACCTGGGGGAAAGCAAGCACTTGATACTGTTCTCAAGGCAGATGCATTCGGAATGCGGAGACTAGATGGAAAACTGAATTCAACGTATTGTACATAGAACACCTTTTATTCTTTCTTCAGCATCATTTATGGTAAAGCCAACAAAAATTGCCTACTTGAATTCATAATTACAAAGTGTTGGCCGGCGCCATGGCTCACTAGGCTAATCCTCCGCCTTGCGGCACTGGCATACCGGGTTCTAGTCCCGGTCGGGGTGCCAGATTCTGTCCCGGTTGCCCCTCTTCCAGACCAGCTCTCTGCTGTGGCCAGGGAGTGCAGTGGAGGATGGCCCAAGTGCTTGGGCCCTGCACCCCATGGGAGACCAGGATAAGTACCTGGCTCCTGCCATCGGATCAGCGCAGTGCGCCAGCTGCAGTGTGCCAGCCACGGCGGCCATTGGAGGGTGAACCAACAGCAAAGGAAGACCTTTCTCTCTGTCTCTCTCTCTCACTGTCTACTCTGCCTGTCAAAAAAAAAAAAAAGTGTTCACTACACAGTCATAAGAGTGCATGTGTATTGGGCTTTGTACAAACACAGTGAGGAAAGAAAAGCATCAGTTTTTGGGGGGGTTATTTATAATACCTCAGTTCATAATACAAGGCACTGACTAGGGTGGTAATCATGAGCAGATGTGAGGGTTCTTCAAATAGTTCATAGAAAAATGGAATTTGGAGATGACTGTTTTGGTGTAAAAAAAAATCATGTAGTTTTTCATCACATTTTTTTCCATGAACTTTTTGTATCAAAATTATCTATAAATTCCCTTTTTCATGAACTTCTTGAAGTACCCTTGGGAAGTTTCTGACTCCAGAAAGCATACCATTTAATGAGCTAGAATATGTGCACAATGCGTTTGAGAGAAGATGAAATGCCTTAAGTCCAAAAATAGAGAAAGTACCATAGGAGGTTAGAGTTGGGAGACTGTATTTGTACTAGGGAGTCACAGAAGCATTGCAGGGGATTTAAATTTGAACTCCAGCAGTGGACACTGGAGTAGGGACCAGGTGAGCACGGCGGTGGAAGAGAGAAAAGCAGGGTTCCTGTAGGAGGACAGTGAGTCATACTTTGCCTGTCATTCAGGCAGTATTGAGAATGAGTGGCAGCTAAGTCTAGGAAGGTGGCTTGAAGTAAACTGTGCATAGGTAGAGCACCAAAAGGAGGGATTAAAATCAAGAGGTTGAAGGTGAAATGGGCTAAAACCATTGATGCCACCTGAGGGCTGTAGGTGGGGTGGCACCTGTGAGCAGCCATGTTTCAGAGGAGGCTGGGGAGTGCAGGCACCTTAGCATTTGGGAGGTGAAGGATGTGGAAGATGTGTTCCTCACCCCTCAGACTTTCAGGTAATAGAGAAGGTGTAAGGGGATGAGAGAGGAGAAGGATGAGGAGCCGTTTTGGTTAGGGCCAGGAATTCCAGAACTTAATAAAGATGGCAGTGAGGAAAGGCATAGAAGTGAGTGGGGAAGGTACTACTTCCAGGTAGCAACCAAGGGCGATTCATTTAAAGTCCAGGCTCACTTTACCTAGGGTTTAGCTTGTAAAGCTGACTGTCAGTGACCTTTGGATTCCTTCAAACCACCCAGAAGGCCCTGTGTGTGTGTGTGTGTGTGTGAGAGAGAGAGAGAGAGAGAGATCGATCAATCAAAATCAAGATCGCGTACATAGTGCTGTGTAGACCTAGTTCAGGAAGCATGGCATATGCATTTTGAAGCTAAACTCCAGTAAGCAAGATGGCCTACTTGTGCAGAGCCAACAGGAAGGAGGCTGACAGCAGGATGGTGGAACCTCTGTTCTGTTTCAGATGCACACTGGGATGCATGCTCCCAACAATGATTCTCCTTTTTTGGAGGTTGCTATTGTGGACCTGGAGCTGAATTTGGGTAGTACAATGTGGCTGAGCTTTATGTAGTGTTTTTTCCTTGGGTAGTAAGTGTGCAGGGACCCTGGACTTGACCCTTTTGATGCCAGTGGACATAGTCCTTTTTTGGTAATGCTTTATGTCGGTGATCTTCAGAGTGATTTAAAAATCATTTAAAATGGTACTTTAAGTTCAATCTATACCTCATCAGGCTTTGTTAGAACTTAAGAGTAAGGATTCCAGATTCATTCAGGACATCCTTATGAAATGTCCACATTATGCACGTGTACAATGATTTGAATGCATGCTAGTACTGAAAATCATAGAGATGAATCAGACAGATGTCTGGTGTGAAAGGTCCAATTGACTAAAAGAATCTCTTTTTTGATTCCTGTTATTTTTATTTATTTAAGGTAGTGTAAGGTCACAAGAAGACCGTGATTTGAGGGAGGGTCCTCTTTCCTTTTTCTGCTTCCTTTAGCATGGTTGATAGAAATATCTTTGGTTGTGAAGGTGCATAGATACTTTATACGTGTGGTCTGGAAGAAATTTAGTAAAATCTGAAACAGTGTTTCTGCTTCTACTGCATTCAGTTCTGAAGTTTGTAAGGACTAGCTATGGGGTGGCCATGGGGATGGGCACGGTTAGAAGGAGCTGATTAGCAAGTGTGTCTGACTCAAAGGGTGTTAGGTAGGCCTGCTCATGGCCCCCAGGGATCCATGGGTGTTCCAGTTAGCAAACCTTGTGGGCATGGGGAACGGGTGAGTAAAACATAGAGCAGCAATTGAGTCAGCTTTTGAGTCTACCTTTTCAGAGAGAGAGAGATGGAGACCCTCTAACAGGTCTGTGCCCCAGTTGAGACATTTGTATAAACAAATTCCAGCTTTTAAGGCCTTGCTGTATAAAGGACTTTTACTAGTTTAGTAACTCCAAACATTTTTATTGTAATGTAAGCTGAGTACTATGAAATTAATGTCAATAGCTTAAATTTGCCTACTTTCAGCAGAATAGCAGAAAACATGGTACTTATTTTAGGATGTCTGGAGAGAGAGAGTTTGTTTATAGCAGGAATAGTAGCACTTGCTGTCTGCTGAATCGTTGTAGGGAGTTGGGATTTACCCAGGATTGTTAGTAAAGGTTGTCTGTGCTCCTGCCTAAAGGGAGAAAAATCAGATTACTCCTTTACCATGAACCAGTGTCCTCTTATGCATCTTACTTTTTCCCTGCGCCTAACCCCTACCACCACCTTCTTTCCATTTAGTCTGTAATGTACCTGTCATTGTTATTGAATGAAACCTTGGTTTTTGAGTCAGGATAAAATTGGAAGATTCGAGGATTTCTTCCAAGTGCTTGAGTTTAGCAGTTTGTGTTTTAGTTTGGTGTTTAGCATGTTTGTAGCCTATCTGGTTTGCATACTGGTTATTTCCTTTTGCTTTTTAGTAACCACATGCACGCATATGTTTAGAAGAAGATACTTTAACATGAAAGAATGGCATCAAAACTGTCAGTTCAGACAAGAGACCCAAACAGAATTTCCTGGTCAGTATTCTCACTTGTGAAATTGACCTTTCTCTTTCAGAATTTCATAAAAATACTTGTAACTTGTCCTAGACTAGGGGATCGTTCTTCCCTGGTCTTCCCCTGGGGAGGAGATGAGGCTTTCAAAAAAGATGTGTCCCTCTGAAGAGGCCATCTTTATGCTTATATGTACAAGTTGGCATGACTACGGTCCGCTTCCTCTGTGGCTGGAGCTGGTGCTATTTATAGTTTCTTTTCTTGGCTTCTGAGCAAGCGTATCAGCGTGTATTTATGCAAGGGAGAAGTCTGAGGCCATATAAGACTGTAGTTTAGAAACCTAGTAGCCTCATTTGCCTTTTGCTCTCTGGAGGGAGAAGAAGGATCTTCTCCTTTGCCAACAGAGAAATGTAGCAGGATGGAGTGGGATGACAAGTACATCACTCTGGCCTCTCTGGTGGCATAAGCAAGACTGGAGGCAGAGCCTGCTCAGGGGTAGGCGGGGCCACGGATCAGTGGTAGACACATGGGCCCCGATGAAGAGGCTATTGTCACTCGCACTTGAGTAAATCTTCAGTTCTTTGGATGGGTAGACGATCATTCCCATTTCCTTGTCTTTTTTGACTATTGGGGCACTGCTGTTTCCATTTAGGCTAATGATTTCCCGTTAGGATGCTAGGGCAGGTAGAGTAATGCGGGGGGAAACACGTGGGCCAGGTTAGGCCTTGTAGTCAGTCCTGTGATGTGAAGGCCGACCTTCCTGATCCTTCGTGTCCTTGTCTGCAAAATGGGAAAACTGCATCCCTTCTTCCCAGGATCGAGGGGATTGGGGCAGTGTGGACCACAGAGAAATGCCCAGCACTGAGCAGGTGCTTGGCAGTCCCCAAAACTCCATGAAAGAAGTAAATGAGAGTGGAGCATAGACTGTCTTTCCCTCAAAGATCCACATGAAGGCATAGAGCCAAAGTGGGGGGAGAGAGGTCTGGTGCATCTTTGTCATTCATTTCTTTTGTCTCATCTCTGCCCTTGGCGTCGATTGACCCAGGGTCATCGTGCCCTCTAGAGCGCTGCATCCGAGTAAAGACATGGACCAAAATGACCTCACTGAAGCTCCGCCTCTCTCCCATAAATCTTCCTTTCTGGTTAAAGCGAAACTGAGAATTTAAGACCTCTTCACAAGTCAGTAAGCTTAATCCTAACAGTGAGTGGCTGGAAGACTGGGGCCCTGGCTAACCCTCCCTACCCTTTTGGAACGTGGTACCCTTGCAGACAGACAACTCTGCTAAGGTTTAACTTTAGAGACACTCACCTGTTTGCAGCACTCTTTTGCCATTTTTTAAAAAATGCTGGTAGCCAGAATTTTGAAATCAGATTTATGTTCAACAGCAGCCAAATGGATCCTAAGAACTGTTGGTGCCACCTGCAGGCCTGTCTCTAGCACTCTGCTTGCCTTGTGAAGGCGGAGGCTTGCAGAGGGTGACTGCTAGCCATGTAGGAAGGTGGTAGGGCTGCTGGGTCCTTGGCAGCCTGAGGAGCAGGCTCCACTGGGCTGCCGTGAGCTGCCTTCCCTTTGGCCCCCGTGTGTCTAAGGTGCTTGTTTACCTGTTCGAAGCAAGAATGAAGAGGTGAAAGCATTAAAAAGTTTAAAAAAATGCAAATAAAAACCATCATGAGGTTTCACCTCACCCCAGTTAGAATGGCTCTCATCTAGAAATCAGTAAATGCAGAAAACAATAAATGCTGGTGAGGATGTGGGGGAAAATGGTTCCCTAATCCACTGTTGGTAGGAATACAAACTAGTACAGCCATTGTGGAACACAGTATGGAAATTCCTCAAAAATCTGAAAATACATATACTATATGACCCAGCAGTCCTACTCCTGGGAATTTACCCAAAAGAAATGAAATCAGTATCTGAAAGAGTTATCTGTACCCCTTGTTCTTTGCAGCTGAATTCACAATAACTAAGATATGCAGTCAACCCAGCTATCCATCAACCGATGACTAGATTAAAAAATGTGATATGGATACACTATGGACTGTTACTCAGCAGTAAGAAAGAATGAAATCCTGCTTTTCACAGCAAAATGGATGCACTGGAAACCATTATACTTAGTGAAATAAGCCAGTCTCGAAAAGACACATACCACGTGTTTTCCCTAAACTGTGATAACTAATAGAGTACACAAGAATGTGACATATGTAAGCAAAATTGTCATTTTGAGATTTGATTATTGTTTACAGCCCTTGTCTCTACCATTGAGGAACAATGTTTTTTTCTTGTTCATTGAATTCCTCACTTAGTGGAGGATTAAGCTTATGATTATAAAATAAAGTATGTCACTGTAAAAATCAGAGTTAGCAAGCAGGAGCGAGGGTAGAATGGGAAGTATCATGATTCTCCTAAATGTATGTATATGAAAATAAAATTTGTTCACCTTATATAAATATAAGTTTATGTAAGTTATAACATATATGTTTATATATCTTATAAGTTATTTATATAAATATAAATTTATTTTTATATAAATAAAAAATGGAAAAAAATTTAAGGTCATAGCTCATAAAAAGTTTTATAACAACTTATAATTTAAACTTTAGGTGAGCTAAGTAATACTTCTTTTTTGAAGCGTAACAGAAACGTGTGCTCATAACAGGAAATTTGAAAAAAAAATTCGACAAAAAAATCATTCATAATTCCTTCCAGTAAAGTTTGAACTATTTTTAGTATCATGAAGGTCTCTTTGACCAAATCTAAATCTTAATCTAACATGCACACACACTCAAATGTACATAATCATTACATACATATATCATGGTGGGAAAAACAGTATAAACAGAATTGTAGCATCCCTATTTTAATTAGTGAGAAGCAGAGGAGCAGTGTGATTGAAAGATTGTCTCTCTAGCTAGATTGGCCTGTTTGCTTTCTTTGGTAAAAAGATGGATTTATTTATTCAAAAGGCAGAATAACAGCACAAGCATCAGAGACAGACACTGGATGGAGAGGAGGAGAGAGCTTTCCTCTGCTGGTTCACTCCCTAAATGCTCATAACACCTTGGGCTGAGCCCCCCTGGAATCAGGAACTCCATACTGGTCTCTCATATGAGTGGCGGGGACCCAGGTCCTTGGGCTATCATCTGCTGCCTCCTCGGTGCATCAGCAGGAAGCTGGAGCGGAAGCAGAGCAGCCTGGACTTGAGCCAGGCACTGTGATATGGGACATGGGAGTCCCAAGCAGCAGCTCAACCTACTGCACCACAGCACCCACCCTGTTTTGGATTCTTGCTTCTCAGCAAAGGATTATTGGATGGTGGGTACGATGGCTAAGCCCCCCTTTGCTGATCTGTAGCATGCAGGTACCATGGAATTGTGAGAATTAAGTGAGGTACCATATGAAAGGTGCTTAGGACCTGCCTGCCATGTAGCGTGGGTTCTCTAAGCTGTAGCTGCAGCAGACACCTGTTACCAGTTCTCCTGTATGTTTTATGTATTCTGTTCCTTCTCTCTACCTTGTCTCACCATTTTTAAAAACCCTGGTGGTTGAAGACTCCCTGGGAATTTAGTCACATTTGTGTATATTCCCCATTGCGAGGAGTCTCTTGAGCAGATAGCTCTTGGTGCTGGGAGGAGGCCGGGCGAGGGAGTGGTCAGCAGCACAGGTGCTTGGCTGAACTCCGCACATTCAGTGTTGGCTCTGTCAGTAGCTGGTTGATGGTGAATGTTGTGGAAGTGCTCTCTGTGGAGATGGCAGAATTCCAGTGCCTGCCTCACTGGGGACTGCTGAGGGGAGACAGCCCTGGTCAGTGACGATCACACAGAACCTGCCACATCAGGTGTACCTGGGCGCTGCAGTCATCGTTTAGGAAAGCCTGCGTTTTGTCTTTATCTTTGTATTCATGGTAAACCCAGCCTAGTGCTGGGCCTGCGAGACATTTGTGCTTGTTGAACTTGCTTACATTGGATTGAAAGCTGCAAGGAAAAGACAGACTTTATTTCCTTTTTTAAAGATTTATTTTACTTCCTTGAAGGAGTTACAGAAAGAGAAGTCTTCCATCTGCTGGTTCATTCCCCAAATGGCTGCAATGGCTGGAGCTGAGCCAATTCTAAGACAGGAACCAGGACCTTCTTCCAGGTCTTCCACGTGGGTGCAGGGGCCCAAGGACTTGGACCATTCTCCACTGCTCTCCCAGGCCATAGCAGAGAGCTGGATCAGAAGTGGAGCAGGGGCTGGTGCCGTGGCTCATTTGGTTCATCCTCCGCCTGAGGCGCTGGCATCCCATGTGGGCGCCAGATTCTGGTTCCAGCTGCTCCTCTTCCAGTCCAGCTCTCTGCTGTGGCCTGGGAGGGCAGTGGAGGATGGCCCAAGTGCTTGGGCCCTGCACCCGCATGGGAGACCAGGAGGAGGCACCTGGCTCCTGGCTTTGGATCAGCGCAGTGCTGGCCGTGGCAGCCACTTGGGAAGTGAACCAACGGAGGGAAGACCTCTCTCTCTCTCTCTCTCTCTAACTCTGTGAAATAAATTAAAAAAATAAAAGTGGAACAGCTTGGAATTGAACCACTGCCCATTGGGGTGCCAGCACTGCAGGTGGCAGCTTTTCCTTACCATGCCACTTTTTAAAAATAATTTATTTTCAATTATAAGATTTTTTAGCTTTAGAATTTAAGTTTAAGATTTTTCCACATTTGATGCAGATGCTGTATACATGTGCATATACTATTTCCTTGAAAGCAGGTATTAATATCACAAAGTGAGGGATTCATGATAATGATTAACTTGGGGAAAGAAGGGTATGTTGTTACTTACATGGTATGATTAGGTGAAGCCCATATATTTATAAATATATACCAAATGATGTGGTACACAATATTTATACTATTTTCATTTTATTTGAAAATCATCAAGTGGGGACAGAAAGAAAGGGAGGGAGAATGTGTGTGTCCATCTCATGGTTCACTTCCCAGAAGCCCACAGCCGCTGGGTCTGGGCCAGGTTGAAGTCAGGAGCTGGGGACTCCATCCAGGTCCCCCAAGTGGGTGGCAGGGGTCCCAGTATTTGAGCCATCATCTGCTGTTTCCCAGAGGGCACATTAGCAGGGAGCTGCCGTCAGACGTAGAACAGACTGGAACCCAGGCATGCCAGTTTGGGATGCGAGCATCGTAAATGATGGTTTAACTCTTGCATCAAACACCCAACTGCAGAATTTCTTGATGATGGCTGACACTTCATGGTTATTGGAGGTAATAGGCACCTGAGTTGAAAATACTGTAGGAAATGTGAAGTCTTTTCGTAACTGACTTGTTCCTGTAAGACAGTTTGAGATTTATATTCTTATTGGGATGCTGTAGAGTCATGAGGGAGCCTGTGCCCAGTTTTTCCTGTGGTACGTTTGTTACAGTTAACGAACCGACACCAGTACACTGTACCAGAACATCCAAGCTTTATTTACATGTTCTTGCTTTTCCTGGGGTCCTTTTTCTGTTCCAGGCCCATCTAGGACTCTACATTATGTATTTAGTTACCACGTCCCTCAGTCTCTTCTTGGCTGTAACAGTCAATTTCTCAGTTCTGATGGGCTTGAGTCTTGATGACCTGACCATTTTGGTTGGATATTTTCTGGACTGTCCTTCAATTATTTTTTTTTAAAAATTGAAATAATATACCATACATTTGACTTTTGTATAATAAACAAACAGTCTTTGGTAGCTTGAGTGTGTTCAACCTTAAGTTTATTAACAAAACCGGATTACTTAAATTGTGTATGAAATACTTCCAGATAGGAAATGTGTTATTTAAATTCCATTTGTATGGTGAACTCAGCTGCTGCTGGTGAGCGTTCGTTTGAGCAGGGCTGTGATGCATTTTGGCAAAAGGGAATGAGCAGGTCATTTTGGGTTTGCTGTTGCCCTGGAAATGTTGAAAGGAATGAATTTGTTCTGGCATCTTGGACTGTTTTGGACACAGTTTCTAGCAGGGTACTTGTTTTTATATACTAACTGAAATAGTACTGATGTCAGAATAGCTTGCATTTGGAAAATGGAAAGGCGTCTTTTACCTTGGACAAAAGACTGGCAAGAGATGGGCAGAAGGCAGAAATCAGTGTATGTGAGTGGGATCCTCATTTGTGTAGGTTTCCTTGATACCAACTGCATTTATTTATTCACTGAACAAATACTGATTCAGCGCCCACCACATGCCAGAAGTGGATTTTGGTGCTTGGAATGCAGCAACAAATAGAGCAGGCAAAAATCCTGTAAGAGCGGGCTTACTGATGGTGTGGCAGACTGGAAATGGAGAAGCAGATGTTAGGGGTGATGAAGAAGCTGACGTCAGATGATAGAGAATAGTGGGTGGCGGAGGGGTTCTGGAAAGGCCTCGTTGAGTTGACCTTTGAAAGGAAACACAGATTTTATATATATATAAAATATATTCAATTATACATATTTGAAAAAATGCCTATGACATGGAAGTTCTCTTTGGAAATAAAGGAATCATATTCTATAACCATAGATTCGATCAAAATTAGTCAAAAAAACCTTGTTTTTTAAATAATGCATTGTGCTTTGCTAATAGGGATTTAATTGTCAATAAATGTAAGGGATCTTCAAAAAGTGCATGGAAAATGCATATTATGACACAACTATGCATGAATTTAAAGTTTTATTTGCACCCAAAATAAACTTGATCTTTGCATTCTACTTTCCATGCATTTTTTAATATGTATTTAAAAATGCATATTTTTATCACCGTAAATGCCCAGTTAAATGGAAATAAACGAGAACAAATCTGAAAAAGGCTATCCTGCTGACACTGACATTGACATTTTTGGAATTTGAAGTGTATTTCAAATTTTGCTAAGGTGGGTTAGAATATGGTATTCCATATTGAATTTCGTATACTTAGTTCAATGGCTGGAAATAACAAGAAATAGATCACATTACAGCATTTTAAAAAATTACTGTGTTGATGGATAGACCAATGGAACAGAATAGAAACACCAGAAATCAATCCAAACATCTACAGCCAACTTATATTTGATCAAGGATCTAAAACCAATTCCTGGAGCAAGGACAGTCTATTCAATAAATGGTGCTGGGAAAACTGGATTTCCACATGCAGAAGCACCTTACACAAAAATCTACTCAACATGGATTAAAGATCTAAATCTATGACCTGACACCATCAAATTATTAGAGAACATTGGAGAAACCCTGCAAGCTATAGGCACAAGCAAAGACTTCTTGGAAAAGACCCCAGAGGCACAGTCAGTCAAAGCCAAAATTAACAATAGGGATTACACCAAATTGAGAAATTTCTGTGCTATAAAAGAAACAGGAAAGTGAAGAGACAACCAACAGAATGGGAAAAAGTATTGGCAAATTATGCAACCAATAAAGGATTAATAACCAGAATCTACAAAGAGGTCAAGAAACTCCACAACAACAAAACAACCCACTTAAGAGATGGGCCAAGGACCTCAGTAGACATTTTTCAAAAGAGGAAATCCAAATGGCCAACAGACACATGAAAAAATGTTCAAGATCACTAGCCATCAGGGAAATGCAAATAACCTCACCCTAGTTAGAATGGCTCACATACAGAAATCTACAACAACAGATGCTGGGGAGGATGTGAGGAAAAAGGAACACTAGTCCACTGTTGGTGGGAATGTAAACTGGTAAAGCCACTATGGAAGTCAGTTTGGAAATTACTCAGAAACCTAAATATAGCCCCACCATACAACCCAGCCATCCCACTCCTTGGAATTTACCCAAAGGAAATTAAATTGGCAAACAAAAAAGCTATCTGCACATCAATGTTTATTGCAGCTCAATTCACAATAGCTAAGACCTGGAATCAACCTAAATGCCCATCAACAGAAGACTGGATAAAGAAATTATAGGATATGTACTCTATAGAATACTATACAGCAGTAGAAAAAAATGAAATCTGGTCATTTGCAACAAAATGGAGGAATCTGGAAAACATCATGCTGAGTGAAAAAAGCCAGACCCAAAGGGACAAATATCATATGTTCTCCCTGATTGGTGACAACTAACTGAGCGCTTAAAAGGAAACCTGTTGAAGTGAAATGGACACTATGAGAAACAATGATTGATCAGCCCTTGTTCTGTCAAGGCACGGCTTACTATTTTATTCCTTTTAGTGTTTTTTTTTTTTTTTTATTCTACTTAATACCATTGGTTGAACCCTTTAATTAACATACAATTATTCTTAGTCATTTAAATTTAACTGAAAAATGATCCCTGTTAAATATAAGAGTGGGAATAAGAGAGGGAGGAGATGTACATTATGGCACATGCTCGCTCGGACTTACCCCTAATGGTGGAGCTAGAAACTTACCAGGGGATTCCAATTCAATCCCATCAAAGTGGCATGTACCAATGCACTCTTACTTGTTAAAGTGATCAGTTTAAGTTCATAATTGATCAAAAAGATGGGATTAAGTGTCAAAAGGATTACATAATAAGACCAGTATCTGCAGATAATTGATAGAATAAAAAAGGAAGAGAATGATCCTACATGGGAAGCGGGATACACTGCAGACTCATAGAATGGCAAAAGCCCTGAACAGCACTCTGGCCTCAGAATCAGCCCTTAAGGCATTCGGATCTGGCTGAAGAGCCCATGAAAGTTTTCCAGGCATAGAAAGCCAAGACATTGTGGCAAAAAAAAAAGAAGATAAGACTTAAATAAAAGATCTCTGAGTGAGATCCCAGTGGAAAGAATGGGCCATCAAAGAAGGAGGTAGGTTTCTCTTAAGGGAGGAGACAACCTCCACTTTGACTATGGCCTTGTCTAAATATGATCAGAGTTGGTGAACTCAAGAGGCTTCCATAGCCTTGGCAGCTCATGACAAGAGCCTCGGGTGATTACTTAATAAGAGTGTTTATTGTTAAATCCACAGCGGGAATCACTGTGCACTTGCCACCCATGTAGGACCTCTTCCCTTAGTGTGTTGTACTATGATAATTAATGATGAAACTACTACTCAAACAGTGCTCTATACTTTGTGTGTCTTTGTGGGTGCAGTCTGTTGAAATCTTGACTTAGTATATACTAAGTTGATCTTCTGTATATAAAGATAATTGAAAATGAATCATGATGAAGAATGGGATGGGAGAGGGAGTAGGAGATTGTATGGTTTGCAGGAGGGAGGGTGGTTATGGGGGGAAAAGCTGCTATAATTCAAAAATTGTACTTTGGAAATTTATATTTATTAAATAAAAGTTAAAAAAGAAATTACTGTTAATAAGAAAAACAAGCTCTTTATAAGGAGACAGTTTCTAATTTGAGACATAGAGGGAGTGGGAGATGGTATGGTTGAGGGTGAGAGGGAGGTTATGGGGGAAAGCTGCTATAATTCAAAAGTTGTACTTTGGAAATTTATATTTATTAAATGAAAGTTGAAAAGGAAAAGAAATTACTGTTAAGAGAAACAAGCTCTTTATAGGGAGACAATTTCTAATTTGAGACATAGAGGGTTTCTATACTTTTAAAAAATCTGATAAAGTGAAATTGTAGAGGAGGCATTTCACTGTATTATACAGTATGGTTCTAAGAGACAAAACAGCCTTCAGGGTTTTTTTAATCTAATAAAATGAATTATCTTTGTTTAAAGCTTTTCCTCTAGTACATTCAGTTACTTAACATTGTGCATCATTTTTTAAGAGTGTTTTGATATGACACGCTCAGAGTCAAATGACTTTATAAAGACTGAGCAGTGCTTTTGTTACGGATTCAAAATGGTCTAATCTCTGGCTTTTAAAATGTTTCTACCTTTTTAGGAAAATCCAGATTGAATTGTAGAGTAACCTTAAATAAAGGACTTGGAGTGGTGATCGTAGCTGATAGGCTGGGATGAGAAGTGGTAGGGAGGTTTCCTCAGCTCCTGAAATTGTCACTTCTCCATAAGGTGGAGAGCAGATGCTGCTCTGACAACTGTATACCAAGTTCTGTATTTGTTTGGTAACAACAGCAGCAAATATGACACCAATATTCCATTTATTTCCTTTATTCTTTCTAGAGCTTCATTTTTATCAAACTTTGAAACTTGCAAGTCATTTTATCTGTGTATTTCTAATAATTACATTTACCATGCAAGTAGTATATGCTTATTTCGGAAAATTTTGGAACTATAGCTAAGTATAAGGTGATAAATACTTAATCTCATTACTGAATCATTTCCCTATGATGTAGGAAAAGAATACTTCAAGGAAAAAAATAGTTCATTTTTTTCTAATGATGGAGATAATGTGCACATAGTATAGGGAAAAAAACAACATAGAATGAGGTCACCACTGTTAAAGATTTGGGGCTATTTCTACTGTATGTGTCTCTTTCAGATTATAAATTTGAAGTCAAGTGAATATCAGGATAGATGCTTGGAAAACATGTTAGAAGAAATACATGTTAGAAGATTGTTAATTCTAGAAGAATTGTCCAATTCTTCCCTTTGTTAAAATGTTAGGCTTTTATATTTTGACAGTATTCTGATATCTTCATACTGAGAAATTTTATGATTTCATTCCTGGCTTTGAGGGCCATATTTAATTTATTTAAATGAGTAATTCATATTCATTGAAGAGAAATGTACAAATATTACAAAAAGGGCTAAACATACCCTACATAGTCTCTTATTTTAAGGGTTTTCAAAAACTTCATAGAAAATGTGTTTAATGAAAAAAGTATTCATGGGTTTTAATATTTCTTTGCTGGAGCCAGCTCTGTGGAAGACCTGGAAGAAGCTCCTGGTTCTGGATCAGCTCAGCTCTGGCCGTTATGGTCATCTGGGGAGTGAACCAGCGTAACGGAAGACGTCTTTCTCTCTGGCTCTGCCTCTCTCTGTAACTCTTTCAAATAAATAAATCTTTAAAAAAATTTCTTTGCTCTAAAATAAGCTTATCTTTAATTCTGACGAGATTTTTGAAGTACCCTTATACTATTCTATATCCTTGGCAACTTTTTGGATGCAGTACTTATATTGTGAATGCATGTGTGTGTATTTTTTATACAAAATGATTTCACATTATTTTGCATTTTTCGTTAGCTTATTTTCCTCATTAAGTTGAATATTGTGAAGCCTTTCCATTTTGCTCTATAACTTTTAGTATTTTAATGTCAGAATGAAGTTTGATTTTATATTAGTATCATTTAAATAATTTTATGGTAAAAATTTTATTTTGTATTTTCCATTATGAAAAGCAGCACAGTGGTGAACATTGGTGTCTGATTAATGCCTGAGGACCTATTTTCAGAAGTTTGGAGTGTTTAGCATTAAGAGTAATTTAAAGCTTGTGTTGCGGATTGCCAACGCGTCTTCCTGGATTGGTGGGTCATCTGAAATTCCACCTCTTGATCCATCACGTGTCGATCAACCCTGGGTGTTGTTGTAAATTATCTATCTACAGAGTACAGAAAAGTGAATAAAAAAAAGCTTTCACTGGCTTCCCTGCATCCTGCCCCTCTTGAGCACATACTTTTAGACAGTTTTTTTTTTTTTAATTTTATTTATTTGACAGATGGAGTTAGTGAGAAAGACAGAGAGAAAGGTCTTCCTTCCATTGATTCACCCCCCAAATGGCCGCTACGGCCCGAACTACACCGATCCAAAGCCAGGAGCCAGGTGCCTCCTCCTGGTCTCTCATGTGGGTGCAGGGACCCAGGCACCTGGGCCATTCTCCACTGCCTTCCCGGGCCACAGCAGAGAGCTGGACTGGATGAGGAGCAACCGAGACTAGAACCCGGCGCCCATATGGGATGCTGGCACCGCAGGTGGAGGATTAACCAAGTGCGCCAAGGCGCCGGCCCCAGCAGTTCAGTTTACGAGTGTATGTGGAACACCTGTAAGCACATGGTGTTAAACCCTGGCACTTGGATGTTGAGCCCAAGTCATACAGGAAACAGGATGCAGAAACCTCAGATTTTGATAGTAGAGAATGGGCAGAGAAGTTTGGAAATCTGGGACATGTCCATATTTCCTTCTGCGCCTTCTGTTCGTGGCACTCAGAGATTCATTCTTGTAATGTGTTCCCATCAGATAGAGCAGACAGACTATCCGCTTTCTGAATTTTGTTCTCTATACATTTAATAGTCCTTATTTGAGTTCTGGGATATTCTATGATTTCAAAAAAATTTTTAGTTAAATAATGAGTAAAAACTTTGAATTTACAAAATGTAATTGTTGCTGATATTTAAGGAATATAGAATTCTGCAGGTAGAGGAGCTTTATGATGTCTCGTCCCATGGTTCTTGTGTTTGAATCTGAGACATAGAAAGGTAAAATGGCTCACGTTAGGCAAGAGTAATCGCAGAGTCCCAGGAGAAGGGTATGTGTTGGTCTAGTGCCTTCTCTTTTCTTCTGGTTGCACTTGCAAACCTGCGAGGGAGAGCATTAACTTCTGCCCTTCTGTCATAGAGATGTGCCTAAATGTGGAAAGTCTTTAGGTCAGCATGACCAAGCAACCTGAAAAAGGCCCTTTGCTGAAGGTGGCGTTGAGACTGGTGACTGGCATATGAAGGAAACCTACATGGAACTACTTTTCATTGGGCTTCATCACATTTTAGACAGGCTACTCTGTTTTCCCGTTCCTACTACTTAGTTTTTCTAAGGATTGCATTTTTATGTGTACATAATTCCTGGAGGTCAGTTGATTTTTCTCTACATTTTCCAGCTCCTAACGTGGTCCTCCTGAATTGCATCTGTGAAGATGATGATGTTTGTTAATGGTTTTGACTCACTGCCTTGGAGAGGTCTGTGGTTGGAGGAGAGCCATCCTTTGGTGAATAGGGTTTCATCTGTGTTCATTGAAGAAGGTTTTTCTGGGGGTTAGCGTTGTGGTGTAGCAGGTTAAGTCTCCACCTGTTATGCCATGCCAGTTCAAGACCCAGCTGCACCCCTTCTAATCCAGCTCTCTGCTAATGTGCTTGGGAAAGCAGCAGAAGATGGCCTAAGTCATTGGGCCCCTGCACCCAGGTGGGAGACATGGAAGAAGCTTCGGGCTCCTGACTTCAGCCTGGCTCAGCCCCTGACTGTTCTAGCCATTTGGAGAGTGAACCAGCTGATTGAGCATCTCCCTCCCTCCCTCCCTCCCTCTCTGCCTTTAAAATAAATAAAATAAAAATAATAAATAAAAAATATCTCTAACTCTGCCTTTCACATAAATAGTGAATTACAAAAGAAGGCTTTTTGGTATGTGACATACAGTCATGATTCTCATGAGTTTTGAACCTATGGCCTTATACCATTGGGCTCTGATTTCTTCCCAGCCAATGTGTTTATGAAATGGGGCTGTGGTTGATGTCACAGGTTGGGTTCCCTGGGAAGCAGACTCAGACTGTAGCAGGCAGGCTGTGTATTAGGGAGTGCACTTGGAAGCCTTGGGGGTGGGAAGGGAGAGGAGCTGCAGTGCAGGACTGACAGCAGGCTCGGTAACCACCTGGGGGTCTCTGGAGCTAACAGTCTGGCAGAGCTGTCTCAGGTGGGATAGAAATGACCTCAGCCTCATGGATGTGTCATCAGCTGACGCTATGGGCTGAATGGATGTGTCCCCTCAAATTCCGTGTTGAAACCCTAATCCCCGAGGTGATGGTATCTGGGAGCTAGTTAGGCCATGAGGCTCCCATCCCATCCTGATGATGGGATTAGTGCCTTTTAAGGGAGAGACAAGAAAGCCTGTGTGTCTCTCCCAGACACGTGAGGATACAGTGAGAGGTTGCTCCTCTGAGAACCTCACCAGAAATCAGATCCTCCAGTGCCTTGATCTTGTACTTCGCAGCCTCCACAACTGTGAGAGAAATGCTTGTTGTGTAAGCCACTCAGTCTGTGGAGTTCTGTGCTAGCACCTGACTAAATTCCTAGGTTGTCCCCAAAATGACTAAGAAAGGACGTGGGTTTATTGCAGGTGTTCTCACTGCAGAGACGGCAAGTTCTTCCTTGAAGGGTGATACCAGTAACGCATGGCACGGGCCCTGTAGTATCAGTGACCTTTGGATAGTTTTTCTTGTCACCTGTACATATGAAGAAAGGACACTTTGCCCTGAGCAGGTCTGGAGAGAATGATCTTGATCTCATTGGTTAAGCTAAGAAATTGACGTTTGTTGACCAAGAGAAGAATGCCTCTGTAATGTGCACAAATGCAAAACAAAAAGTGATAGAAGGAACTGCATTCTAATAATGTGTCCAGGATTGATAGGGCTATGGCTATGGGCTATGTCATTTTTTTTTTTTTTTTTGACAGGCAGAGTTAGAGAAAGGTCTTTCTTTTCTGTTGGTTCACCCCCCAAATGGCCGCTATGGCCGGCGCACTGTGGCTGGCGTGCTGATCCAAAGCCAGGAGCCAGGTGCCTCCTCCTGGTCTCCCATGCGGGTGCAGGGCCCAAGGACCTGGGCCATCCTCCACTGCCTTCCTGGGCCACAGCAGAGAGCTGGACTGGAAGAGGAGCAACCAAAACAGAATCCGGCACCCCAACTGAGACTAGAACCCAGGGTGCCGGCACCGCAGGCAGAGGATTAGCCAAGTGAGCCACGGCACCGGGCTAAGTCATTTCTTGCTGGAATTTATAGCATTTTTCCCCTTTGTGGGGGAAAGCTGACTTTAGTTCCCTCTTACTGGGGGTTGAAAGCCTTCAGCACCAGACATCCCTCTTCATGTGGGATTTGGGGCCAGTGGCCATAGAGAAAAAAGTCTCCTGGTTCAGACTGGTCCATCATGGCTTGTCCACTGTGCCTGGTTTTGTAGATTGTGCCTGTTCATTCCTACACAGGGCATCTGGTGAAGACTGAATGAGTGGGTCTTAACATTTGGCCAGTGTTTGTGGATGGGGCTGTGTCATTCTTGAAGAGGTGTAGCTTTCTAAGCAGTTTGCTTAGAGAATGTCAATTCTGCTCATTTATATAAAGCCATCACACATACGCATATACATATATCCTAGCAATATTCAGAAACCCTGGTAGAAGACCTTTTTAAGTGAGAGTGTGTGCATGAATGAAGGGTGCTTACAAGTGTTTGTTTTAAAGTTCTAATAAAACTCAGACAAGCACTGAAGATGTCGTATTTCATGAACAGAGAAGCAGTGGGCTGACTTCAGAACTCCAAGAGCTCCTTGAGGGTCCCAGCCTTCTGCATCCTCTGAAAACTTGTACAGTCATAAGTTCTCAATACATACTTCTCAGGAGTACTGTCTGAGATTATGCCCCGTGATCTGGGACATATTAATAGAGGTTTTTCTTGGATACAAAAGGTCCAAGAATATGAAATATTGTGGCACAGGGCAGCCTCTGATCCTCAGATATTCCTTTCAGGAACTGTTTCAATAGGAAGGGGCCCAGTCACCCACCTGCCATGTGTTCTCCGTCTGCCCCTGTAAGTGACACTTCTGTTGAGAAAGGGCACATAACCCAGACTTGGGGGAATGGTCATGGAACACTGCCCAAAGGGGCAGTGTGTTAGGGAAATGGAATTTATTCAGGCTAATGATTTTTAAAGGTGGTAGCAGTGTGAGTAGGGGAATGGGAGAGGTGCTAAGGTGTGTCAGCATGGAGTGTTCCAGAAATGGAAAATTAGATATTGATAAGAGGAACAGCAAAGAGGAGCTGCATCTGTGGCATGAAAGGCTTTGAAGCTGTGTTGGGAGTTTGGCCTGAAGACAGTGTAAAATTGTGGAAGGGTTTTCAGCAGAGATATGTCGCCGTTAGACTTGGTTCTGAAAGCTCCAGGGTGGAAAATGAATGGGAACAGTGCCGATAGGAAGTGGGATTCCTTGGAAGGTCATAGCAAACCAGGTACTAGATGATGACAATGATATCATGAACTAAGGTGGTGAAAGTGAAAAGAGGTAGATGGATTTGAAGAATATTAGGAATTACGTCTAGCACAGGGTAACTAGGTGTTTACAGAGTTCTTTCATAATTCTTTTCTCCTTTGACATATTAACCCTGTAGAAAACTAGAATGGGCATTTTTGTCTGTAATCCTGATGAAGAAAGATTCAGAGAAGCTCAGTATTGTACAATGGCACACAGCTAGGGGAAGGAACTAGAACTTGAGAGCAGTTGCACCTGTTGAATTGCTTTGTTCATTACCTTCTAGTTTCAGGGATTACTTATGGATGGGAGGCAGAAGGGACAACACCATCCCCTAATTTACTATCTTTTGGTCTACTGAGATAAAAAGGAATAGAAGATGCTCGTATATAAATGTGAGTTATAAGTGATCCCAGTAGACTTGAGGCAGGGATCTAGGGTGGTGAATACGTGTGTCCTAGAACAGCCATCTCCTCCATCTCTGATCTCCAGTGCACACAGAGACAAAGAACAAGGCCAGGCAAAGGCTTGTTCCGTTACTTCGTTGGACTTTAGACAAAGTCCCAGTAGGTTTTATCACTTGACTTTATTTTTGGGTGAGTAGGTGGGTGGTCTATACCAGGTGAGCCTTGCTGGCTGGTGGCCTCCCTCCCATCCTCAGTTGTACAATATGTAACTTTTTGTGTTTGGCTTATTTGATTTATCATGAGTTTTTCAGGGTCATCTGCATTGTAGCATTATTACTCTCTATGGCTGAATAATATTCCAGAATATGGATGTATCATAAATGGTTTATCCTTCCATCCACTGACCCACACTGTCTCTATTTTAGGGGCTGCTGTGAGTAGTGCTGCTGTGAACATACATATATGTGTAGTTGTTTGAGTTCCTGTTTTTAATTCTTTCAGGTGTATAAATCTAGTAGTAGACTAATGGGATCATACAGTAATTCTGTGTGTAACTTCTTGAACTGTCGGGCTTTTTTTTTTTTTTTTTTACAGTGGATGAGTCACATATTTATCACAAGTAAACAATTTCTCCACATCACAGCTATTATGGGAGAGGAAAAAAAAGCCCCAACTGGGCTTTTCTAGTATCCAAGGTGGATACTAGAAGGGCCGCTAAGAGTTCCTTGTTTTAGAACTCCAGGCTTTTAGTTCCGTGGCTTGGCCTCATGGTCTTCCCACTTGTCATGGTCAGTTGCTGGTGTCACCTCAGAGGGGCTCACTACAGTCCTTTCTCCTTGAAAGCAAAGTGAGTTGGCAAGCTATGAAGGAGGGTTTCTAGAAAGGAAGCCAGAGCTTTCTGGATAAGCTGATAAAGTCTGGGACTCAACATTTCTTTATCTAGTAAGTGTTGGCACACATGGATTCCGCACCCCTCTCCTGGTACTCAATGAAATATCCATGACCCAACCAAAGGATCATTCCGGCTCTTGGGAGCTCTTTCTGCAGAGGGTGAGAGGCATTGAACCGTAGCGGCAGTCAATAAATTCTATATTATATTAGGGGCTGGTAGGTACTACAGAAGAAAGGAACCAGAGTAATGTCAGAAGATTCTGGAGTATTGGGGTGGAGACAGCTTGTACGTAGCAGAGGGCAGACCTTGTGAGAAGCTGGAGCCTGAGCAGACTTTGCAGGAAGGGCTTTTTAGTGTCGAAGCTTCTTCATGGAGTCAGGGCCCTGGGCAGCAGGGCAGCCGCTGTGGTACCCTAGTGTCCCCTCAGGCCTTGCTCTTTCAGGCTTTCATTTCTGAGTCATTTTTTGATGTTCACCAGTCTCCTTCACTTTGCTCAGGATCCATAGAGGTCTTTCTGGCTCTGACTGACTTACTGGCATTGGTGCAAATCAGGCTCCCTAGGGCCTTGGGCATCTCTGCTCCCCAACCCCTCAGCCTCATCGAGGAAGCCACCTGCCAGTGAACAGAATCTTCCAATTTGGCTGATGCTGAGACTCAGAGTGGTGAAGGCCTCAGGGCACAGCTCAGGTTGCCAGAAGTGTCCCTCCTCCCCCTTTTGGAAGGGGCTTCTGAAAGATTCTGGATATCCTTACAGCTTAGAACATCTGTATTTCTCAGATGCCCTCTGTGCTCCTTGGGTTGTGAGGCACCCAACAAAGGCCTTTTGTTCCTCTCTCTAATTTCCTCCTTGCACGGCCCTGTTCATTTCCTGTTCATTTAGGGGCGGGAGACCACAGGTGAGGCATGTGCACCTTGGGGGGGGGGAGGCAGTGGGGTTCTGTGTCTTCCCTTAGAAGATGTCCACGTGAAAGAAGAATCGGAGTTGTTGTGACTCGGAGGCACCATCCAGATTCAGCTTTACCTTTGCAGGCCTTTTATAGTTCTGTGCTGAAGTCTGTGTGTTAGGAAATAAATGTGCTGTGATCATCAGCACAGTCAGGTCAAGTAGAGTACAGTTTAGACGTGAGGTCCATTCACTTGACTCTGATACTCATTCTCAGCTTGTCAGGAGATGCATCTTAGAAGTGAAAGCTGCTTCCCTGGGGGCAGCTGGCTCATGGTTGAGACTGCTTGGGGCTCCTACATCCTGTGTTGGAGTCCCTGGCTTTGAGTCCTGGCTTCACTCATGGTTCCGGCTTCTTGCTACCCTAGGAGGTAGTAGGTGATGGCTCAAGTACTTGGGTCCCTGCCATCCATATAGGAGACTGGATGGAGTTCTTGGCTCCTGGCTCTGCCTTGCCTGCCCTGGCTGTTGCAGGCAATTGAAGAGTAAATCAGTAGATGGGATCTCTCTCTCCTCTCTTTCTGTTTTCCCTCTCCCCTCCATGCCTCCCTCCCTAGCCTTCTCTATCTTTCAAATAAAAATGAGTAAATAAACATTTTTTTTTCTAATGCTTCTGGTTTTAGGCTTTTAACCGTAGATTTAGCAGTTGGGGAACTACACAGGCTAATTCTTAGTATGCACATGATCTTAAAATTTATTTTTTCTTTTGAATTTAAAAATATATGACTAAGTTTAATGAAGACACAACATGTCTTTAAATATCCAGCTATTGCGAAGAAGAGTTCAGGATCGTCTCAGGAATACTTTCACAAAATGTAATGGGGTTTGCTCTTTTTCACTTCAGTTATTTTAGGCAGTCATTAAACAGTTGATAGCCAGTTTAGTAAGTTTACATCAAACTGCATATTTTGAGGCTTTAAATGCCACGGGAGAAGTTCCAGTATAAACAGAGGAGAATAGAATCAGTGCTTCAAACGGAAGCACCCAACACCATACCTCATTCCAGCCGAGGCAGTGCTTACACGGGCGAGCCCACGAACACCAGTCAAACCGCTGCAGCCAGTAAAGAGGTTCTGGGGTGATTCATCTCTTCAGGTTAGCAAGTGGGGCTCAGGAGGCCAGATCCGCGTTCAGGTTTTGGGAGCGTCAGCTGAATTCCCTTTGTGGTGCAGTTAGACTGTGTCTTAGCCCTTGGTAAATGTCTTACAAATGCATTCTACTCATCCTGAGAGTGTGGATTATAAGCTGCTGGCTCCTGACCAGCAGGGTGCACAGCCATCCTTGGACAGGCATGCCAAGGATGTGCTGTATCCCTCTGTCAGACGCCGCCGAGGCCACTCATCCATGTCACACCTGTCTTTGGCGATAAGCTACAGAGCTCACACCTTTGTGTAGGGACGGTCTGAGATGGGTCACTTCTTGCTGGAGCTGCCGCTGCAGAGGAAAACGGGAATGAAGGTCACTGCTGCTTTCTGTGAACTTTCTATGAACTTGGATTTGTTATGAGAATCACCCTCTGGTACAGAGCACCTTGTTCTTTGTTTTGCTGATTAAATGCATCTTAATCCTAAAAAGTGACTTTTATCTTAAAAACAAGCCTTGATTCTGATTGCTTATTTCTAGCTCCTCTTACCTGTGACTAAGAACAGCAGAGATAGCACTGGTAATGGCTAAGCTGAGTCAGTTCCAGGTTTGTTTTGCATGTGCCGTACACCTGTGGACTGACTGGATCCTCAGAATGACCATAGCCAATGAAAGCTACTATTACTGTTTGCAGCCTTACTGTATAGATTGGATCTAGAGACATTAAGTAAACTGCTCAACCATGTTAGTTGCTCAGTTATAGTATTTGGACCCAGTAGGTTGCTTCAGAGTTTAACTACACTAAGCTGTTTAACAGGGGCACAGCAGAGGCAGCAGTAGTAACTAGAGAATATTTTTGAGTTTTTTATGTGCCAATCACTTACTAAAGCAAGAGTTTACTTGCATTGAATCACTGAGTGTCATTGGCGTCTACAACAAACTCGACTTCCTTCTGAAGTGGTCCCTCCTCTGCTTTGAATGTCCTGACCATGAAGGAAATGCCCTTTGTGCATTCCATTTTGTCCTAAAAATAATTTAGGGAGGTTTTGGAACAGTTGTCTTCCAGAAACCTAGGCTTCAATTACTGTCAAGTGCCCTATCTTGCTGACTTTTCCAGTAACATATCTTTTGATTTTATCACATTGTGAGTTTTTCCTGCCGTTCTTGATTTTGGTGCTCTGTTAGGCTTCTCTGACTTTCGGTGCCCTCAGCCTTCTCCTCCCTCTCTTAACCTCCCGGAGGATACTACATTATGCCCCTTAGCCAACTGGGCATTGCTCTGCTGTAACGATCGTGACAGTGGTCCATGATTTTCAGATGCAGAACTCTTTGCTGGCAAGAACAGTGTCTTGTTCGTCTTCTTGTTCTTTCAGCTCTAGCTTTGGGCCTGGCACATTGGGAACACTCAGTCAATGTTTACTGAATGAACAGATCTCTTCCTTCCCTTCCTCTCTCTGCCTCTGCTAATAACGTCCTCCAGACACACTGTTATTTCATGCCTAAGGTATATCACCTAGAATGTTTTTGCCTACAAGTAACAGAAAAGACAACTGAACCTGGCTTAAGCAATAAGGAAATTTATTGGCTGACAGAACGGAAAGTCCGGAGATAAAGCAGACCTCAATACAGAATTAAGCCAAGCAGTCCAGCGTGTTACTTCGTGATTCTGCTGGCTCTGGCCGCCGCTGTCCAACGCTGTGATGGTTACAGGAGTTCAGATCCTCAAGCTCTGCCACGGTGACCTCGAGGTGCATGTTAAAGGGTGCTTTTCCTGAAAGTTTCTAGGAAACAACCTTTGTATATTTCATTGCTTTAAATCAGGCCCATGCCTGTCCCTAATCAGTTTCTGTGGCCAGAGGGTTTCCATGTCGTGAGTAGCCTACAGCAGGGTTTATGAACCGAGCAGGTTCAGTCCTGTTAAGTCCTGGAGCATATGGCCGCTGATGGAGAAGATGGAAACCTGAATAACATTTGGGAAGGAGGGGGATGGAGTTGGGGTGGTAGCCATCAGTGTTGACCACAGCAGGCGCTGCAAAGCTTCCTGATTTGTGTGGCTGCCCCAGACACTCCCTTCCTGTAGTCTTTTCCATGTTGCCACTAGATGAATCTCTCTGAAACGTGTTATTTATGACATAGAATTAAAGAAAAATGCTAAGAGTCCCCAGCGCCTACTGGACAGTCCCGTGATATCCAAACCTCTGTTCAACACAATCCTGGTTTACTTTTTTTTTTTTTTAACTTTTATTTAATGAATATAAATTTCCAAAGTACGACTTATGGATTACAATGGCTTCCCCCCCATAACGTCCCTCCCACCCACAACCCTCCCCTTTCCCACTCCCTCTCCCCTTCCATTCACATCAAGATTCATTTTCGATTATCTTAATATACAGAAGATCAGCTTAGTATACATTAAGTAAAGATTTCAACAGTTTGCTCCCACACAGAAACATAAAGTGAAAAATGATAGATGATTTTTTAAATGATGATGAAATCAGATCAAACCTATTGTCATGTTTAATCCCAGTGAGAGTCAAGTTGGGAATTGATAATTTCTTCCTTTTTTTTTTTTTTTTTACAGAAGATCAGTTTAGTATGCATTAAGTAAAGATTTCAACAGTTTGCACTCCCATAGAAACACAAAGTGAAATATACTGTTTGAGTACTAGTTATAGCATTAAATCTCAATGTATAGCACATTAAGGACAGAGATCCTACATGAGGAGTAAGTGCACAGTGACTCCTGTTGTTGACTTAACAAATTGACACTCTTGTTTATGGCCTCAGTAATCTCCCCATGCTCCAGTCATGAGTTTCCAAGGCTATGGAAGCCCCTTGAGTTCTCCGACTCTTATCTTGTTTAGACAAGGTCATAGTCAAAGTGGAGGTTCTCTCCTCCCTTCAGAGAAAGGTACCTCCTTCTTTGAAGACCTGTTCTTTCCACTGGGATCTCACTCACAGAGATCTTTTTGCCAGAGTGTCTTGGCTTTCCATGCCTGAAATACTCTCATGGGCTTTTCAGCCAGCTCCGAATGCCTTTAGGGCTGATTCTGAGGCCAGAGTGCTGTTTAGGACATCTGCCATTCTATGAGTCTGCTGAGTATCTCACTTCCCATGCTGGATCACTCTCCCCTTTATTTATTCTATCGGTTAGTGTTAGCAGGTACTAGACTTGTTTATGTGCTCCCTTTGACTCTTAGTCCTTTCATTATGATCAATTGTGAACTGAAATTGATCACTTGGAATAGTGAGATGGCATTGGTACATGCCACCTTGCAATCCTGGTTTACTCTTGAAGGTTCACGTCCCAGTTGTCTTGGACAGTAAAGCTGAGCTGTGGAAAGTAAGTTTACTAATCAGTCCCTGGTGGTGCATGTTCCCACCCGGCCTCCTGCACTGCTACTTCCCTCACTCGCGATGACCACCCTCCGTCTGTGCGGATCGGAGTTGTAACCTCGGTTTCATAGTCCCCACCCCACCCCCCGCCTTCAGTTCTCCCTGAAGCAAGTCACAGCCGCTCTACTTGGAACCTATTTGCCTCTGCTCTAAATGCGATAGATAGCATTTATTGGTAGAGCGTGGTGTTCAGCATATTGCTTTGTCAGGCTGGATGCTTTCCCATTACATTTATCTTTCTAGTAGTGTCCCTAGCGATAAATATTCCCCTGCATTCCTGATCCTGCTAATACCTGAGCTATGATGTTGTACCTGGTGGGTGCCCAGTGAAGATGTTTACAGATGTCATCTGAGCAAGTAGCAGCACAGAAGATGGTGGAAGTATTCAAGCTGAAGGTGCCATCTGGCTCTTTGAAAATTAGTAGCGCAGATTATTTACTGCGAATCCACTAGGCACTGTCCACCCTTTTATAAATTACAGAAATGAATATCTGAAGTCCCTTCCTTCAGTGAGCTTACAATTCAAGTAGAGAGACAGGGAATAAACAAATAAAATATCAGGTAATGGCAACTGATGGGGAAAAAACAGAGAGGTGGGGTGACTGGGGCAAGGCTCTGAGCAAAGACCCGAGTGGCACTCCCTGAGATGATGCAACACCAAGGCCAGCAGCCCTAGGGAGAACTCGTGCTTGTCATGCTTGAGAGGAAGCAAGACAGAGGGTGTAGGCGCAGTGTTAGGAGATGGGACTGTCCGCAGGCCAGGCTTGGATAATGTGGAACTTTTACGGACAACACTGGAAGTTCCGTTTGACTCACAGTGACATGGAGCAGGTATTGGTGTGATTTGATGTGGCAGTGACATGGTTTGATTTATGATGTAAGAATTATTTTGCCTTCTGTTTGGAAAAGGGAATTCTGGGGAGCAAGACTGGAAGGAGGAAGGCCAGAGGAGTGGCTGTTGTAGTGCAGGTCTCATGTGATGGTGGCTTGGTCTAGAATTTAGCCAAACAGTTGGAGTGCTTGGATTCCGTGTATACGTGGGGGTAGAGGCAATGGATCTTGCTGATTGTGGGAGTGAGATATGTCTATGTGGGTATCATTGTAGATGAAAATGAGTCAAAACGAATAAAGGAAGGTAACAGTGCTCTTTCAAATATAATTTAAAACCTCAAGTGGACATCTTAGATCAGTGAACATTAATAAATATTGTTGCTAACACTTATTTTAAAAATCCCAAGATTATGTGAAAATCCTAGACAAATGGCAAAAATCATAAAAATCAAAGGACACTTATAGTGATCATTTGCATTTGTGGCATTAAGTTTACCATTCTGAAATATCTATTTTAGGTAACTTTTTTTGCCATTACATTAATTATACTTCTAAAAAATTTTCCCTGGGTTGAAAATCATCATTGTGGAAGTCATAAATAAATTGAGACTATTTTGACTTCTATAGTCCCTGTGTTGTACTGACTTTTTAACTTAAGAGGTGGTGGGACACAGAACAAGACAGGCAGACAAAGGAAGTGGGTATTTGGAGCAGCAGTACATCATAGCACAGTGCCTGCATTTGGGTCACAGCTCTGTTCCTGACTCCATCCTCCTGCTGATTCACACTCAGGAGATGGCAGGTAATGATTTAGATACCTGAGTCTCTGCTACCCACATTAGAGACCCAGATTGAGGTCCAGGTTCCTAGCTTCAGCCTGGTCTCTGCCTGTTGCAGGTGTTTGGAAAGTAAACCAGCAGATGGGAGATCCCTGTATCTCAGTTACTTTTCTCTTTTATGTACCCTCCATCTCTCTGCCTTTCAAATAAATAAATACATATGTACATATAAACGTACCTACACAAATAAGTACCAAAAGAAAATTGTAGAAAGAGCTCCCATCTGTTGATTCACTCCCCATATGGCCACAAAAGCCAGGCCTGGGATCTGCCTGGAACCCGGAACATAGTCTCCAAGTCTCCCACATGGGTGGCAGGGATGCAATTTTTTGAGCCATCAGGCCACTAGGGACTGCATTGATCGAAAGCTGAAGGCAGGAATTGGACCCAGGCACTGCAGTGAGGGATGTGAGCCTCTGAACTGCTAAGCTTAATACCTACTCTTAACATCAATTCTGTTTGGTAGAAACTTTGGTGTATCTTATGACTTGCCTGAAATTTGAATATCTCCTTCCCATTGACAAAAGCAAGGAAAAATGTACTGGAAATAGTACATAAGAATGAACATAAATACTTTAAAACAATAAAACTTAAAATCTGTAGTAAAAAGGATCTTAGTTTTATAACCTAAATGCTTGTTCTAGCTTTTGTGCATTATTTTATGTGTTCAGGTAAGTTGGTCCATGTTTTTTTCCAAATGAAATTGTGATTACCCAGTTGAAGAATTTAGTATTCTTTTGCCTGATTTTTCTAAGAAACTCTGAACTTTAGCGAATTCATTTTTATAATAATTTTATAATTGTCAAGTAGCAATTATTTGTTGTCCCCATTTCTTAAGTAGAACCAATTTAAGAGAAGGAAATGAGTGAACGTCATTTAAAGATTGTTTTCCAATGCCCTATGCCTCAGGAAACCTCCCTCTGGACAACTTAACTTGCAGAATCAGAGTTTTGCATTAAATATATATATATATGTGTGTGTGTGTGTGTGTGTGTGTGTGTGTATATATATATATATATATATGGCATTGAAATCACTTCCTTGACATTTATACTGATGTTACATGATGGCATACAGATTTTGTTTCAGTAATATAAAGGGACCAAAGTTAATTGGTTTCACTTTTATGGCTAAACTAGTTTTATAGGGTGATCATTTTTTAATCTTGTCCCTGTGGGAGAGTTACTTGTTTATCACATAATAACTTAATACTTGAAGCTACAATTTTATTTATATTTACTGTTTTATTTATTCTTTAGGAAGATATTGACTACTATCTTTTTCTAACCACTAGGACTTTCAAACCAAGAAGTTCTGTCAGATTTCTCTCATTCATCTTGTAACAATCTGGTATCGTTTTTAACTTTTATTTTTTACTTATTTTCATGTTTAACTGAAATGCAAAGAGATAGCAAGAGAAAGAGAGACCAAGATCTTCCACCCACTGCTTCAGTTCCCAAGTGTCTACACAGCTTGGGTTGGACCAGGCCAAAGCCAGAAGATGGAAACTCAATCTGGGTCTCCCACATGAGTGGTAGGGACTCAAGTACTTGAGCCATCACATGCTGTCTCTCCGGGTATACATTAGAAGGGAACTGGACTGGAAGAAGAGCCAGGACTTGGAACCCAAGCTATTGGATACAGGATGCAGGCATTCCAAGCAGTGTCTTGACCACTGTGCCAAATGTCCACCCTCCTCCCACCATGGTATATTGTACATTGCCAGAGCCAAATACTATCCAAAAAGTGTAGAACTTCAAGAATCTCCACTCTGTCTTCTTGAATGCTTTGGTTCTCAGAATTTCTTTAACAAGTAGCAAAATCTTTGATGCATATTTAAAGAGAAAATGATTTAAAATTTGAATTTTGGTTTAAAGGCTCTTTTACCTGAATTTTACCAGCTCAGTGTTGGTATTTGATTTCCTATTTTGGTGTTGGTTTGGTTAGAGAAGGAAGAGAACATGATTTGAACCCCTGGAAAAGAATGCAGACAGAATTTACTTGGTTGGGTAAAGGAAGCCAATAAAAATGTTGATTTGCAACACATTAAAAAAAAAAGGTGAATTTGGAAGACATCACAATATCACCTGGAATAAACTTGCTGATTTTTCTTTGAGTGGGGTCAATCAGAACTGTCACTTGGTGTGGTTTAGAAGATAAGTTCCCTCATCATAAACAGACCTAACTTTTCATTTCTTTTCTGGCTATAACTGAATACATATACCTATCTGTAGCACCGTGGTTTCTCCAGCTCCCAAATAAATACCAAACAACCACTATAATGGTTGAGATAAGTCTTTGGAATGGGAGAGATCCAGGAGCAAACATCAACTTTGCCCACTTCATGGACATCGTGTTGTCTCTTCATTGCAAAATGAGGCTAATAATACACAATTTATAATTACTCTGAAAATGCTAGTGGTAACATAGGTGAAGGATTTGATGGAGAGCCTGGAACAGACTAACTGCCCAGTAAATGGCAGCCCCGTAGAATGAATTAGGAAAGTTGTACCAGCGTCCATAGCTCCAGAGTCACTCTCAGGTTCTATTTTGGGATGTTTATGCATTCTGTGTTGTGCCTGGGCAGTAACTACCATCTGGAATGTTGAAGCTTCCAGAGACAGCAAGTTTTTTGCCCTTACTATCTTTGTTTCAGGGGGCATTTACTTTGTAATCTCTGATGATTTTACATCGAAATTTCCTTTCTTGACACATAGATGGACATCTGTAATTAAATCGGTTCCATGTTATGTCTGTTATTAAGAGTAGATTTCCAGGGTTTGGAAAGCTCTGTTCAGAGGGTCCTTAGTAACATCCATCCCTGCACATGTGCTTGATGGATGCTTGAAGTCTCTGTCCCTCACTCTTTGAAAATATCAGACTTCCTAGCCCCAGAGCAGGCTTCAGTAATTGTAGGGGCACATGAGTACACAGGAGGCATGAGAAGGTGTCACAGCATCCAGATCCAATTCTCAGTAAAAACCTGGTTTCTTCGTCAGTATTCCATGCAGCTGGCTAGAAGAAGACACAGTTGGACAGATGCTTAGGAAGTAGGAAGGGTAATAGAGAGTACCTGAACAGCAGCCAAACTGTGAGCAGAAATGTGGCATCTTTTTTTTTTTTTTTTTTTTTTTTTTTTTTTTTTTTTGACAGGCAGAGTGGACAGTGAGAGAGAGAGAGAGACAGAGAGAAAGGTCTTCCTTTTTGTCGTTGGTTCACCCTCCAATGGCCACCGCGGCCGACACGCTGCGGCTGGCGCACCGCGCTGATCCGATGGCAGGAGCCAGGTACTTCTCCTGGTCTCCCATGGGGTGCAGGGCCCAAGCACTTGGGCCATCCTCCACTGCACTCCCGGGCCATAGCAGAGAGCTGGCCTGGAAGGGGGGCAACCGGGACAGAATCCGGCGCCCCGACTGGTACTAGAACCCGGTGTGCCGGCGCTGCTAGGTGGAGGATTAGCCTATTGAGCCACGGCGCCGGCTGGCATCTTTTAAAATAAATAAGGGCCAGCACTGTGGCGTAAAGGGTAAAGCCGTCACCTGCAGTGCTGGCATCCCATATGGGCGCCGGTTCAAGTCCTGGCTGCTCCACTTCAGATCCAGCTTGCTCATATGGCCTGGGAATGAAGTAGAAAATGACTAACGTCCTTGGGCCCTTGCACCCATGTAGGGGACCTGGAGGAAGCTCCTGGCTTCAGATTGGCACAGCTCCGGCCATTGCGGCCAATTGGGAGTGAACTAGTAGATGGAAGACCTGTGTGTATGTGTGTGTGTGTGTGTGTGTGTGTGTGTGTAATTCTGACTTTCAAATAAATAAGTCTTAAAAAAAATTATTTATTTGAAAGGCAGAGAGAGAGAGATCTCCTGTCCACTGGTTCACTCTCCACATGCCTGGAAAGGCCAGTGCTGGGCTGTGTATGAAGCTGGGAGTCAGAAACTCAATCCAAATCTACATGGGTGGCAGGGACCCAACTGCTTGTACTATTACTCGATATCTCCCAGGGTGCACATTAACAGGAAGCAGAAATTGGCAATGGAGCCGTGAGTTGAGTCCAGAGACTCCATGGTGTGAGATGTGGGCGTCTTAATTCCCACATTGAGTGCCAGCCCTCCTCACCTTCATGAGCCAGCCAAGCTACCCCGAAGATGTGAGGTGTGACCTTCTGACAAATAGAGCGATTTTACACCTTGACTGGTCGTTTGCTGCTTTTCCTTCTTGGATGTTTATTGCTTTCTCTTTGCACTCCATAAATGAGTACAGAAAAGCCTTCCTTATAAAGTAGTATTTTTGTTAAAGATTGAAATGTTTTATTACTTTGCTGTATGGCATTAACCACTACCTTCAAGGCAAGTTAATGAGGGGGAAGTATAAATAAGCATGCGCCCACACATATACATGCTTGCACATACACGTTGTATGCATGTGTGTATGTACATAGGGGAATTCACCAGTTATGTGAGTGATTGTTGGTTATTTTAGCAGAGCTTGTAGAGTGAGCAACACAATTACATATATGGTAATGAAGAGGGAGCGAGTAATTGTGTTGTAACTTCCCTCCTCTGCATTTTGCTGGTGACAGCTAAGCAGGTTGTTAGAATTTTTTTAAATAGTTTGACTATAAAATAACTAAAGAATTGTTTCATAATAGCGTTTTATAGAATCTGCCTTTTGGAATATAATTTTTCACAATCCCTGTTTCTGTTTGCCAACTCTCCCTTGTACTTGTGCTTATTCATTTATATATGGAAGTTTCAGCAAGAATAATCCAGTCATTTTGTAAAGCTCAGATTTATAAGCTCCAGTAAAAACAGATTCATTCAAACAAAAAAGCAATCAGATGGTGAAATGGCAAACGAAAGGAGAAGCTTATCCTTGTAGAATAAAAAACAATAAATTTTAGCTTTAAGTAGAGACAGGATCTACAGCAGACTTTAAAAGTCTTCTTTTTGCTTCTATTGTTGTGGTTCAGCTTACAGATGGTCCAAGTGATAGTTGCTATAGAAACCAAACCTTTTCCATCAATCTCTCTGTGTTGCTATGGTGTGTTTGGGACTGCCACATATGAACTTTTGTATTGAGTGTCATTTATGTTTTTCCCACCTGACCTTAAAATGAAGCATGTCAATTTCGGACTAAACAGCAGAGGGTGGCACGAAATGATATGGTTGGGCTAAATACCAGTTACCACATAGGGTAGGTGGATGTGAAATTGTCTGTAGATGTGCATTTGTTAACCAGGCTATTCAGAATATTAAGAGGATAAAAGAAAACTTGTTCTTGTTGACAGAAGTAGAATTTATTTTCTTGGAAGTGATAGTTTTTGCTTGTGAGATTTAAGATCTCCCCAAATTAATTCCATAATAGGTTTCTGTTTTCCTGATTGGTAATTTTTGCTCTGACATTTAACATGGGGCCTTAGGCACATCATTCAACTTGCGGCTTTACTGAGAGAGTGACACTGTGGCCTGGCCACTGTGGTCAGGGCCATGATGCAAGGACACTCCCTCCTGTGCTCACCATACACACTCAGTACCTGGGAGAGTGATCAGAGAGCCCAGGACACAGTAAGGTTTCCAAATACTCTCTGGAAGATGGAATACACCAGTTGTTCTGATCACACAAGCAACACTCTAGTTTCTGTGTTAAGTCAGTTTTAAGAGTGGGCTTCATTTCATTTGGATTCAACGATTATTTATTGAATTCCTGCTAGTGGTAGAATGTTTCACTTCGGTCTGGATTCTTTACACATTACCAAAAAAATATATATATATATACACACACACACACACACACTGGCTTTCATTCCTGGGACCCCATATCCCAAACTATCCCAAATTAATTTTTACTAATGTGTTGATATCAAGTGTATTTTTGGTTTTTTGTTTGCACTTCTTAAGGTACACATCCTTAGATATAAATTTCCTGATCTTTCCTTCAAGATACATTATTAACAAGACAGTGATTAAAAGCATAAGTCTTTGAAACTGACAGAACTGAGTATACATTCACAATTTGTGCACCATGGGGAAGGTTGCTTCCCATTGCTAACCTCAGTTTTCTCATATATATAATATAAATAACAATACTTTGTGTAGTTATTGTGAGAAGTAAATGGGATTTCCAGGTGTTAATTGTAGTAATTAGCAGACAAAGCTCTGTAGAAGGTATCTGTCAGTGCAGTGTATGTATTCACAAGGAATAGGCTTTACCTTGTTAACTAGTCAAAATTTTGCAGTTTTTCCTGCCTTATGTCTCTACTCAGTGCTTTGAGGTGTGCTAGTAAGTTATACATATACCAAATATTATTAAAGCATCTTACCATTTCCATCGGGTAAGGGTGTCTTAATAACATTTGACCTATTGTATCATTTACCAGTCATTTGAGGCTATAAAAAAAGTAAGTTGTATTCGGCTTAGAATTCCAATCACAAATACACATAAAATCTGACAGCTGTGGCCTCCAGATCAGACCCTGGAGTCTTAGAATTGTCCGGAGCCTTGGTCTGTGTCTCGATTCTCCACTCCACCTCCGTGCTGCAGGTGGTGTTGGACTTCTCCTGAGACGTGGCAAAGCGTGACTCCTCCTGTGCTGTGATTCAGATGATAAATAAGGAAGCAAAAAGACTGTATAACCTGTCAGGGGTGTGAATGTGGCTCTCTTGCTCTGGTGTGGTCTGGTTCTGCCTCTGGCTGCTGCTCTGGGGGTGAGGGTGTGCAAGGATTTCAGTGTTCCCAGGCCTTGGTGTCAGTGAAGATTTTGAGAGGAAGGCGGCCCTTTATCCTTGGGCAGCCTGCCAGTAGTTCTCTCTTCCAACTTCTTCAGGTGTGGCATCTGCTTGGGCTGCCTCCCAGGTGTCCCTGTCAAAACTGCCCCATCTTCCCAGCTGGATACTGTCTTCCTGAACCATGCAGGTGGCCACACTCTGCCGCCCATTTTTCTTTCCTCTTCCTCCCATTCTTTGCATTCCTTCCTCTTTGCCTGGTTGGCCAAGGCTGCTCCAGTGAGCCTTCCCCCAGACTCCAGAGATGCATGCAGATTCCTCCAGGAATTCCCCCACTGTGTGCCAGTCCACTCCCAAGGGAATACTTAGTGGTGTCTGCTGGGGCCAGCATTGTGGTACAGCAGATAAAGCCGCCATCTACAATGCCAGCATCAGGTATGGGCGCCAGTTCATGCTCCAGCTACTCCACTTCTGATCCAGCTTCTGGCTAACAAGACTAGAAAAGCAGTGGAAGATGTCCCAAGTGCCTGGGCACCCAGAAGAAGCTCCAGTCTAGGACTCGAACCAGCACTCTGATTTGGGATGCTGGCATTGCATTACAGCACTGGCCCCACGTTCAGCTTTTGCCTTTCATTTGGTGCTCTTCCTTCTCAACTCTGTTTTAACATGTGTACCCTAATAAACATGTGCTATGTTTCATATTGCATTATGGGAACTTGAGCATTGTTTGTTACTTAAGAATCATCATTTAAAGCATTATGTTGCAGACCATACATATTTACATTTTTGTCAACTAAAAACCAATACATGATAAATAAAAAACTTACTATCAAAAGGCAGAGTTAGAGAGGTGGAGGAAGAGAGAGAGTGAGAGATCTTCCATATGCAGGTTCACTCCCCAAATGGTCCCAACGGCTGGAAGTAGGCCGATCTGAAGCCAGGAGGCAGGAGCTTCTTCCAAGTCTCCCAACGTGGGTGCAAGGGCCCAAGGACTTGGGCTGTCTTTGGCTCTTTCCCAGGCACAGTAGCCAGGGAGCCGGATTAGAAGTGGAGCAGCTAGGACTCGGCGCCTGTACAGGATGCTAGTACTGCAGGCAGTGGCTTTACCAGGTGCATAGGATTTTGAGGTAGAATGTAGTGTAGTGCAAGTTAATGTGTGCATATTTTTTTTTTTTAATTTTAAGGTTTTTAAAAATGCTGATTTCTTTTTAAAAAGCTAAAAACATTAGGTATTATATCTTTTTAGTGACAAACTGTAAAATAATAGTTTTACACAGGTGCTAAGAAATGAAAATGCATCATGGGCTGACAAGACCTTTTCTTAGCCATTTATAAGGAGTTTGGAAAAAAAGCTGTCTTGACAGTTGCTTCAGTGGGCTTGTTGATATCTCTCATTCCTTATTGCTGGATCACCTCATTTGTTAATTTTCATAAACTGGAGCCCAGCCTGCAGAAGTCTGTTTTTCCAGTCACCTTAGCTACTGGCAAAGCCACACTGAAGCTTGCTGGTCAAATTCTTTTTACAAATTACTCACTAATTTGTTTTAATTTTGAGAGGAAAAGCAGCGCTAGTGAGAGGGCTCCCATCCGCTGCATCCCACCCCACGTGGTGGCACTGGCCGGGGGCCGGCCAGGCTGAGGCTGGGAGCTCCATGTAGGTCCCTCACATGGGCGACAGGAGCACACTACTTGAGCCATGATTGTGTGGGCCAAGATATACATTAGCAGGAGTCTGGAGTGGGGCTGGGACTCGAGCCCAGACACTGATAAGGGAGGTGGCATCTTACCTGCCAGTGCAAATGCCTGCCCCTGAGGCCTGCTGTTTGAGAGAAGGTCTGAGCTGTAGAAGACGTGTTTAGAGTGGGAAAGACCTGAGCATAAGTTCTAAAAGAATTCTAAGGAGGGGATCAGTGGACATCTGCAAATAAGCCCCCGGGTGATTCTGAGTTCTTTCAGAGTCCTTGGTGTGCACCACTGTTTCCTTGGACGACTATAGAAACCACTGGGTCCGTTAACATCGGGTGTTCCAGATGAGCTGCCTCTTAACATTACTGCAGAACTGCTTCCTTCCCCTTTCTGGGGCAGTGGGCTTAGCTACGTGTGAAAAATAATGGGCTACATCTTCTCAGTGCATCTGGGAAGATGTGCCTTAAAAATTACTTTTCATTACATGCTCAAAAATGTGGCTTAATTAAAAAAAATTATATGCCTTAGGCAGGAAACATTTTCATGGCAAGATCGACTGATGGAAGACCAGGTATTTTCTTTGGAAGATGAATGTGTTTCTCCAGGAACTTCCTGCTTTAACTTAGAAATTGTTAAAAGTTCAAGGAAAGTCTGCTTTTAACTCTCAAAGCCTGCTATTTTCACACTTTTAAAGCAGGAAGTAGAAAGTAAGGATGTGCTTCTCGAGGTGTTTCTAGCTTGATTTTCATCAACTGAGTGGTTTTATAAGTTGACACCTAGGTTTGGAATAATTTTGAACTTTATTACACTGACAATGAAGTGGTCTATGTGAAAATTTGTCAACTTTTGTGGTCCATTTATAATCATGCTTTATTGGGTTGCGGAGATTTGATTGTATTTGTTGTTGATATATGTTTATAAAAACTCAAACTTGGTGTTGCACATTTTACTGTTGTAATTATTGCTGGAAAAAATTTTTTGAGAGTTTATTTATTTGAGAAGTAGAATTACAGACAGAGCGAGAGACAAAGAGAAAGGTTTTCCATCCGCTGGTTGACTCCCCAAATGGCCGTAATGGCTAGAGCTGGGCCTGTCTGAAGCCAGGAGCCAGGAGATCCTTCAGGATCTCCCACGTGGGTGCAGGGGCCCATACACTTGAGCCATCTTCTGCTATCCCAGGTGCATTAGCAGGGAGCTGTATCAGAAGAGGAGCAGCCGGGATATGAACTGGTACCCATATGGGATGCTGGTGCTGTAGGCGGAGCTTAGCCCACGGTGCCACAGCGCCAGCCCCTGGAAAACATTTTAAGAACAGCATGCTGTCATCTTCATTGAACTAGAGAATTCATGTTTCCAAACTTGTTAACTTTCTTGGGCTGTTTATGTCTTGAATGCTACTTTATATGATTAAATAGTACAAATTAAACATAGTCTGAGGAAAAAACTTGTATTAAGATAAAACTTAAATTCATTGAGATATGAGAATGAGAAGACATTTTGTTACTGTCAAATTATCAAAGACTCTCCGAGGAAAGTCTGGGTTTTGAGGAGGGCAGGAGAAGCCACGGCAGCAGACATTTGAGGGCAGCTTCTCAGAGCAGCCTGGCTAGGCTTGACGGAGGGGCTCCCTGAGGTCCGCTCTTCGGACCTGGGTCGCATTTCTCGTGGACCTGTCTGGGAGCCTAGCAGGGCAGTGCTGGGGCCTGCCAGGGCAGTCATCGGCTTCTGGAGTGTGTTGAAATATGCTCGTGTCGGTGACTGTAGGCAGTCTTAAGCCAGTCTAAGTGTAGCACAGGATAATGCAGCTCTAGAATGGAGAGAAATATGTACGCATGTGCACATGTGAATGTATACACATTGACAGTTTCATAATTAGCAGCAGCATGTTCATTGTGCTTAGCAGTGGTATACAAGTCTTTCCTGTTTGAACAAAGCAGAGTCGTTTACCCAGAGATGTTAGGAGTTGGCAGGGGTAGGGGTAGGTATGAATCTTAGAGGAGGCAGTAAATGCAGTGTCTAATTAGGAATCTGGGCTGTAGGGTTATAGAGTTCTTGGTTTGAGAGTTGGCTCTGTTACTCACTAACTGTATGACCTTGGGTTATGCTTTTTTAATTGTAGGTTTCTGTATCTAAAAACTGATTATAAATGACTTTGCCTCCCAGATTTGGTGTTAGCATCAAATGTAGTAATGTTAATATATTATTATTAGGGATCCAAATTTATAATTAAATTTTTCCCCTCAACCTGTCTCATCCTCATTGAGACCAAAGAACTGAAACATTTTACAGTAAGTGTGCACATTACAAAAAGTGGAATGAGGGGCCAGTGCTGTGGCACAGCGGGTTAAAGCCCTGGCCTGCACTGCCGGCATCCCATATGGGCGCCCGGTTGGAGATCTGGCTGCTCCACTTCTAATGCAGCCCTCTGCTGTGGCCTGGGAAAGCAGTAGAAGATGACCCAAGTCCCGGGGCCCCTGCACCTGCATGGGGGACCTGGAATAAGCTCCTGGCTTCAGATCAGCTCAGCTTTGGCCGTTCCGGCCATCTGGGGAGTGAACCAGTGGATGGAAGACCTCTCTCTGGCTCTACCTCTCTCTGTAACTCTGTCTTTCAAATAAATAAATCTTAAAAAAAAAAAAAAGTGGAATGATAAGGATCCAGCATATTTGGGTTGGGATCATGGATCCATCATTTCTTAATCTGCGTGCTTTGGACAGTTTCACAGTGTTTGGCTGCCTGTGTCCTTGTGTGTAGCTACCTTGTAGTGAAGATGACATGTGATGCATTTGAAGCACTGAGCGAAGGCCTGGCAGGTGCTCAGGGCTCCGTGAATGCTTCCTGCGATGGTGTGGTTGTCTGGGAGGAGGATGCAGTAAGCTGACTTGAAGGTGAGAGGTAGAGAAGAAGAGAAAGTTAGACTGGAGAAAGCAAGATGGAAAAGAAGACCACATACCTAATAGGTAGCAGAAGGCAGGACACTCAGTAGGTTTTGAATTCCACTTGGACATTGGCATTATCTGTGATACACTAGTCTTTGAAATACAGAATTCTCTGTTCCTTTGGTAAACTTTTATTACTAAGTAACTTGATGGACTGTATTATTAAACATTTGTCATGAAAGTTTTAAGACATTCAGGATGGTACAAAAATAAAAGTGTTGCATATCCATCACCCAGTTTCATAAACTGAGTGTATTGTCATTGCCAACACTGTTGAATGTCTTGGTATAGCACTTTTCCTCCCCCTAGCTGGAACCACTACCTTAAGTTGCTTAAACCAGCTCCATAGGTTTTTTAATATTTTTATTATACACATGAAAGTGCTCAATTGTTAGAAGAAAAACAGAATTAAAGATATGAGTGTATGCAGCAGGCATTTGACGCAGAGGTTAAGATGCCCCTTGGGAAGCCCACATTCCGTTGGAGTGACTGGGTTCAAATCCTGCCTCCACTCCAGCTTCCTGCTAGTGCACACCCTGAGTGGCAGCAGGTGATGGCTCAAGTAACTGAGCCCCTGCCACCCACAGGACAGACACAGGCTGGTCCAGCTCCAGCTGTTGCAGGCATTTGGGGAATGAATCAGCAAACTGAATATCCTTCGCCCTCTCCAACTCTCCCTACTTCGTTTCAAATAAATGGAATAAATAATTTTTAAAAATACATTTATTTTGGTGCCAAAAGTCTGTCTTAAGCAATGTATAGTACAGGAGTTTTTCTTTTAAAATAAATTTTATTTGACAGAGTTAGAGGGAGAGAAATCTTCTACCTGCTGGTTCACTCCCCACATGGCAGTAATGGCCAGAGCTGGGCTAGACTGAAGCCAGGAGCCAGGAGCTTCTGCAGGTCTCCCATGTGGGTACAGGGACCCAAAGACTTGGGTCATTTTCTGCTGCTTTCCTAGGTGCGTTAGCCGGGAGCTGGAACAAAAGTGGAGCAGCTGAGACTTGAACCGGTGCCCATCTGGGCTTCTGGTGCTGGAGGCACAGCTTAACCCGTTATGTCACAGCGGCCCCGATATTGGATTCTTACACGTTATCCTGTAAGATGTATTTATATGTTTCGGCTTGATATAAATAGCACACTGTCAATACTTCTAACACCCCTCTTTCTGGTTATCATTCCTCTGTGATGTTATGCATAGTGGTAGTTCATCTTCATACCGTAGAGTATTCTGTTATGTGGATGTAACAGAATTCAGTTCTTGCGTTTCCTGTTGCTGGACATTGAGGCAGTTTCCTCCACATCAGTAATGATGCTGAGCATCCTCGGGAGCCTGAGAACTGGTGCAAATGTGCCGACGTTTCTCTAAGGCAGTGCTTTGCTGACCTTTGGGTAATAGGAAAATGTGGAAAATCATACTTCTGCGAGCTGTTTATAGCTACAGGGACTCACCTTGCCCCCCGCCCAGACTTCAGCTACCCCTAAAACTGGGTGGCGGGGTGATACCTCTCTCACACCCGAAGCTCATTTGCCTCAGTTAACTGATTGAGAAGCTCTGCTTAAGGCATTCCCTGGGGGCAGAATGGCTCATTTGTAGGGCATGCATATTTTTAACCTTATTAGATATTGCACAATTATTCTCCAAAATAGTTTTCCTATTTTTGCATCCCAGCCAGCAGCACATTCTCATTTCACCACATCTTTATCAGCACTGGGAAATGTCAGGCTGTAACATTTTTGTCACTCTTACCCCCTTTACCTGCTCCTATTTATTTTGCGTTACATGCTATTTGCTTTTGTATTAATTTGTGTAAGATATTTATATAATTGTACAGTCATCTTTGGCAGCTTTATATGTTGAAATATGAACCCCAGTCTATGTATTGTTTTCCCACTTTACTTGAGAGAGTGAATTCTCCCCACCTGCCAGCTCACTCCTCAAATGTGCACTGTGGGTGGGCCAGGGCTGAAGGCCAGAGCTGGGAATTCACTCCAGCTCTCCCATGTGGGTGACAGGAACCTCATCACAGAGCCGTCACAGTTGCATCCCAGAGACGGCAGGAGCTGGAGCTGGAGTCCGGAGCCAGACCTAGTGCTCTGGTACGAGGGGTGGGTGTCTTAACCACTACACGGCACACCCACTCCCCTCATTGCAGTGTTTAGGAATATGAGTTCTCAGTTGTGATGTCGTCAACTTTGCTTTTTTTTTTTCTTTTATGCTTATCATTTTTATAGGAACTTCTCTTAGAATGATAATAATTTCTATTTTTACTTTTGCAATTTTGTAAATTTTTGGAGGGGAGACTATATATATTCTATTTGGATAGTGAATTGTCCAAGATCATTTATAGAATGATCTTTTCTTTCCCTCCTATTTCAGTCATCTTTTGACAAACTTAGTGAAATTTAAAACTAAAATCAGAATTCCTCCTTGGCCCAAACGGTTAAGATCACTGGATTGGAAGTAAGAAAACTTGGGTTCTGTTCTGAACCATATAAGAAGACAGAGCCCCAGCTCCAGTCATCAGTACTTGAACACAAGTTCAGGTTCCTCTGCTTTGCAGGTGTGTGGAACAGCACACAGGGAAATAGGGGAGTGGAGGCTCTTGCCTCTGGATAATCACCCTGGCCTCAAGCAAGCAGAATGCCACCATGTAGGAACAGTTTGTTAAAACTCATTTCTGATTCTGTAGCATGTGGCCCTTGGTAGCAGGTCACAGGACATACACCTGACAACTGATAGAACAGGAGCCCTTGGGGACCTGGCTAGGGAGTGGGAGGCTCTTAGTGTGGCACAGACCCAGCTCAGTAAAGCGAGTCTTCAACCTCTTTGACCTGGGTGTCCTCATCCATTAAACAAAGGAGCATGGAGCACATGATTTCTCTTGTTTCTGGTTTTTGAGAATCTGGAATATAATTGTGTGTAACTATAAATCACTGTCACTGTAGGACTGTGGAACCTGGCTGGTGACTTCAGAACTTGGTAGATGGCCTCCTCTTTGCACTTTGAAATGTTTCATTTCATCACACTTAAAGTCATGTTTGGAATAAATGTCAGCTTAATTTTTCTGGGCTCAAAATTGTGGTTTTTTGAATTATTTTCCCATTCATTCTGTAATGTCAGCTCTCCCATAAATGAAAGCACTTCAGTGGAACATTTTCCTAGAAGAAATATGTCCAGCTTCGTGGCGGTGTTTTCAACAACAGACATTCAAACTTAGAGCCACCTTTGTGAGTGACATTTCTATGGTGTATGGGGTGGGAAATTATTCTCTGATCTATAGCACTGTGGTTATGTATACACTAAAATACACACATGTCAAGCTCCTTGAAAAGAAATAAAAGGACTAAAACTCGAGCAGAGTTTTGATGTTCAAGAACTGGGATGGTTGGGGCTGCCATGGTGGCTCAGAAGGTAAAACTACCACTTGCATTCATTTCGTAGTGCTGTTCTGAGTCATGGCTGCTCTGCCTCAGATCCAGCTCCTTGCTAAAGTACCTGGGCCCCTGCCACTCATGTGAAATGCCTGGATGGAGTTCCTGGATCCTGGCTTCAGCATGGTCCAGCCCTGGCTGTTGCAGCCATTTGAAGAGTGAACCAATAGATGGAATATTGTCTGTCTGTCTGTTCCCCCCCCATCCCTGTCTCCCTGTCCCTTTGCTTTTCATATTAAATGAATATTAAAAGAAGAAAACAGAAGTGGGAGGATGACCCTGGGGAAGTTAAGTTCTCTTAAGCCTTTTTTTTCCCCCTGTGGTATAGAGAAAAGAATAATTTATTCATCTGGCTCTGAGTTTTTTTTAAAGATTTATTTCTTTAAAAGGCAGAGTTAGAAAGAGTCTTCAATCCTCTGATTCACTTCCCAAATGGCCACAACAGCCAGGGCTGGACCTCTCCTCCAGGTCTCCCGTGTAGGTGCATGGACTCACGTGCTTGGGCCATCTTCTGCTTTCCCAGGTACGTTGGAAAGGAGCTGGATCTGAAGTGGAGCAGCCGGGCTTCAAACTGACACCCAAAGAGGATGCTAGCAACACAGGCAGTGGCTTCACCTGCTAAGCCACTATGCTGGCCCTGTGGCTCTGAATATTTAATGAGATAAATCATGTAAAATGCTGTGTTTAGGATCACACAATGGGGCTGGCGCTGTGGCACAGCGGGTTAACACCCTGGCAGATCTTTCTCTTTGTCTCAGGGCCCAAACATGTGGGCCATCTTCCACTGTTTCTCCCAGGCCGTAAGTGGGGAGCTGGGTTGGAAGTGGAGCAACTGGGATACAAACTGGTTCCTATATGGGATACGAATGTTGCAGGGGGTGAATTTATCTGCTGTACCACAACGCTGGCCCCTCTAAGCTCTTTTTCCAACATATGTATTGCAATTTTATAAGGAAAATTTGCTCACCGTATTTCCTAAAATGCACTTAAAACTGCCTAGTGAATGTTTTAGAATAAAAGATTAATTCCTGATAGTCTCCTCAGATTATCTATAAATGGCCCTTTCTTAAATATTCTTTTGTATTTCTATTCAAAACAGTAATTCCTGCAATAGGACAGTCGAAACCTGTTGTCATTCAGAGTTCATGTGATGGTCACTGATTGGAGGTTGGTTACCTGGGAGCACATAGAAAAACCAAGTAATCATGACATCAGTTATTTCCCAGATTCACTTTTTTTTTAAGATTTTATTTGCTTATTTGAGAAGCAGAGTTACAGAGGGAGAAACAAAGAGAAGAGTCTTTGTACGTCCTGCTTGGCTCCCCAGATGGACACAAAGGCCGGAGCTGAGCTAATCCAAAGCCAGCAGCCAGAAGCTTCTTTGGGGTCTCCCATATGGATGCAGGGGCCCAAGCACTTGGGTCATCTTCTGCTTTCCCAGGCCATTAGCAGAGAGCTAGACAGGAAAAGGAGCAGCCTGGACTCGAACCGGTGCCCATATGGGATGCTGGTGCCTCAGCCAGGGGCTAAACCTACTACACCACAGCACCAGCCCTGCAAATTGCACTTGTAACTCTAAAATGCATGCCTTCAACTAATATCCCTAGTACTTCTAATTTTTCCTGACATGGATGTGTACTTTTATGGAAATTCACCTCTTTTCCTTCAAGTATGTAGGTAAAAATTAACAATTCACTTTGTTCTTGGATACACAAAGTGTATATGTAACAGTATCCTTCAAAAATATTTACCTTATTTAAGGACTTTTAATTTAAAAAACCTTAGAATGGAGGGTCCAAAACCTTACCAAGATTGAATGATGGTTTTTTTCCACTCCTAATGCTTGTAAACACACAGAATATCACACAAGTGGATTTCCAGAAATTTTACTCCAGTTGTTCCTCCCTGGTGTTACTAGTACCGTTGTTGTTAACACTGATTTGTGTGTCCTCTGTCTTTTGGTGATTTCTATGGACGTGCTCAGCATTCTGAAAGGAACCCACCCCTCGGCTTCCACGACTCGATTTCAAACCTGTTCTTGAAAAAGTTGGAACTGACTTGGAGATGAGTGTTCCTGCCGGATTGGATTAAACAGAGGAGACCGCTGCCGCTGCAGTCATTTTTACCACACAGAGGGATGACGTGGGAAGTCGTTCAGTGCACAGCCCAGCTACACCTGGCAGAAGGCTCACCTGGCTAAGTCAGCTTGCCGGGTCCGAGGTTCACTCCACTGTTGCTGTCGGAGCTCAGGCAGTCGCCGTGATGGGGTGCGCTAGGGAGCTCGGAACAGTGGCTGCTGATGAACTAGCGAGGCAGCACCGGGGTGGCCATGCCTGTGAAGGCTGCTGAGTGTCCCCATGTCACATACGCTCCAGGGACAACGTGTCCAGACCGGGCTAGGAGGGAGACAGTGTTTAATACTGATGATTCCAACAGAAGTCATACTTATTACTTAAATGGCTTTAATGTTTAAGAAAAAAGTTGGCTAAAACTCCTTGGGCTTTATTGATTGTGAAATGCTAACCCCGTGGTGCAAAAATGGAGACAAATGTGGTTTAAAAGGTATACTGAGTGTGTCTTCCCAGTGCTGCATTTCATGGGAGCAGCGCCATCTGGTGTTCCCTCCTCAGATAGCAGAGACCCTGAATGAAGTCAAAGTGTGGGTTTCAGAAGTAGCCTGCCTGACGGGCCCATGAGAGTATTTTAGGCATGAAAAGCCAAGACATTCTGGCCAAAAACCAAACAAACAAACCCTAAATGAAAGATCTCTGCGAGTGAGATCCCAATTGAAAGAATGGCCATCAAAGGAGGAGGTATCTTTCTCTGAAGGGAGGAGAGAACTTCCACTTTGACTATGGCCTTGTCTAAATAACATTGGAGTTGGAGAACTCAAAAGGCTTCCATAGCCTTTGCAACTCATGACAGGAGCCTAGGGTGATTACTGATGCCAGAAACAAGAGTGTCAGTTTGCTGTCAACAACAGGAGTCACTGTGCACTTACTCCCCATGTAGGATCTCTGTCCTTAATGTGTTGTACAGTGTGGATTAATGCTATAACTAGTACTCAAACAGCACTTTGTACTTTCTATTTCTGTGTGGGTGCAAACTGTTGAAATTTTTACTTAATATATACTAAATTGATCTTCTGTATATAAAGGTATATAAATCAAATGAATCTTGATGTGAGTGGAAGGGGAGAGGGAGCAGAAGATGGGATGGTTGTGGGTGGGAGGGAAGTTATGGGGTGGAAGCCACTGTAATCCAGAAGCTGTACTTTGGAAATTTATATTTATTAAATAAAAGTTAAAAAAAAAGTAGTCTGCAAACTTGATTACTTCACCCAAGGTCTGCCTTTCACCATTTTTGAAGCAAAACACATCCATCTAAGTCGGGGGTACCCGGTTTGATCGAGATTTTTATTACCGCTCGAGCAGGGCTGGCGGAGAGGCCAGGCGTTGTGCTTGTGTTCTGGTCCAGCTCCAGCTGGTACAGAGCTCAGAGCCCCTGGGAATCGGGAATTTCTGGGAGCAGTCTGAGGATTTGCAGAAAATTTTGCGTGAGCACAAAACTTACTAAAAAGAATGCACAAGCTCAAGCCTCACCTTTTCTCCCGTCGCATTTTGATGAAAATGACTCAGGGATGGTTAGAAAGCTTTTGAGAAATAAAAACGAACTCCTGCAGCTGCACGTGGTCTGACTTGGGCTGCTGTTTTTCAGCTCATTTTTCTTCTTGGGCTTTCATGAATACTTGTCTTATTTGTACTCCTTGGTGACTGCAGCACTCAGGAATTGAATGAGATTGAGGAACCGGGACGTCCCTTCTGGGGGCTGCGAGTCTTCCATCCCTCACTTGTGAGCCCTCTGCTGCCCACTCCCAGGGCCGTGCTGATACGGAGAGGCCTGTGGTGTTGTGTGTAGTTTTAAAATGGATGCTTCTCTTGTTTCTCCTTTGCATCAGTTCTTGATGCTCTTATCTGCTGGCAGTGAGCAGTTGTGCAGTCTTTGTTGTGTTATCTTTGCAATCCATAGTCTTGGTCATTCTTTAATGTTCACCTGTTTTTTAAATGTAAAACAAGCCTTGAGGGGCCAGCTTATTGGCACAGCCGGTTAGGCTGGTGGAGGCCCGACTTCTCCACTTCCGCTCCAGCTCTGCTAATGCACCTGGAAGGGCATGGGTGATGGCCCAAGTAATTGGGCCTCTGTCACTCATGTGGGAGCTCAGGATGCGGTTCCTGTCTCCTGGCTTCCACCTTGCCTAGCCTTGGCCATTGCGGCCATTTAGGGAGTGAACCAGCAGATGATGAAAGGTGTATGTGTGTGTATCTGACTTTCTCTGTCACTCTTCATTCCAAATAAGTCAGTCTTTTTAAAAAAATTAGCACAGGTCTTGAATTCTTAGGTTCTTGAGTATGGAACATTATCTGGAAAGAGTCTATCGGAAGAAATTTCCATAGATCCCTAGAGTCCCTTCAGTCTCAAGCAAAACAAAAAATAAATGGTTATTTTGTTATTAGTGGACATATCTGGTAATTACTCTGCTCGCCATTATTGGTATGTGATTGGTTAGTGATGGTAGCAACAGTGCTAGAATGCCTCAATCTCAGTAGTGTAAAAGCATTTAATTTTGTAGGATACTTTTTTGAGTTTGTGTTTTTGACAGATAACTTAGTGATATAAATGTTCATGTTTGTGGAGGTTGAGGTGGGGGAGGCTGGAGCGCCATCTGCTGGCTCCTTCCCGTTCTCCATACCACCTCATGTAGTTGAGAAAAATGCATTGTGTGAAATTCAGCCATAGCGTAATCTCCCCAAATTCTAAAACTGAGGTCTCTCAAAAAAAATTCTTAGAAGCAAGAGTATATAAACATATGAGTTAGAGATTTCTGTCTGGGTGGCAGAGCCAATGCCAACACAGGTGAAGAACCAATTCAGGATAGAGGTGGGATAAATACGTTCCTTTCGCCAGTCTGTTTATTTGCACGGTTTGCCAATTTCCTAGCCATAACCCCAGTATCCTTTCAGAGTTGCAAATAGAACCTTTATATGCATTCATTTCTTCATGCGTGTATTAAAAAAATATTGACTTGGCGTAAGCTGTAGCCAGGCACATGGGAGGCACTGGTGAATATTCTTTCTTGTGACCCTGTATCCACCCCAGGGGCTTCCCTGCTTACATGGGGCGGACATTTGTTGTTGATGGATACGGCTTTGAATAATCGGTGTGATGAGCAAGTCAGTTGTTTGGTGTGGCAGGAGTTTATTGTTCTAGGAAAATGAAAGTGGAGCTCAGGATAAGGAGACAGCGATGTGCATTCCAGGGTTATCTGAGGTGGGCCAGAGGGTCCTCCCTGAGAGACTGGCGAGTCAGCAGAATGGGGCATGAGAAATAAGTCAGGCAGAGCCTCGGGGAACCCTGCCAGGCAGAGGAGCAGCGTGGCGAAGGCCTGACGAGGGAGGGTGCCTGGCGTGTTCGGAAACTCCAGCGAGGCCGTGGAGCAGCGTGCAGGGCGTGTGGGGAGAAAGGCAACTGGGCCAGCTCACGCACCGGAACATTTCTGACTACCCGTCCGCACTTGGAGAGGCCGTCCCGTATTGCCCGAAGTGGTCTTTCCTGGCCTGGGACAGCTGGCCCTAGCTGGGTTGCACTGGACGTCTTACACCACTGTGAGAGCCCCTGGTGTCTTTGGTCCCTCTCTGGGTCGTGGTTGCTGTGTGCTTCATTTATTTTTATGTTTTGTATTACATTTTGCAGAATCCTTTAAAGAGCCGCAGCCTAACCTTTGCTACCCGCTGGGCCCGGTTTGGCAAAGGCCTGAGACAGACAACTTTGAGCTTACAAATCGTGGTCAATTTAGCAGAAAGATTGCCTGTTTGGGCCGGCGCCACGGCTCACTAGGCTAATCCTCCGCCTAGCGGCGCTGGCACACCAGGTTCTCGTCCTGATTGGGGCGCCGGATTCTGTCCCGGTTGCCCCTCTTCCAGGCCAGCTCTCTGCTGTAGCCAGGGAGTGCAGTGGAGGATGGCCCAGGTGCTTGGGCCCTGCACCCCATGGGAGACCAGGAAAAGCACCTGGCTCCTGGCTCCTGCCATCGGATCGGCGCAGCGCGCCAGCCGCAGCGGCCATTGGAGGGTGAACCAACGGCAAAGGAAGACCTTTCTCTCTGTCTCTCTCTCTCTCTCTCACTGTCCACTCTGCCTGTCAAAAAAAAAAAAAAAAAAAAAAAAAAAAAAAAGATTGCCTGTTTGGCTAGTAAGTCACAAATTCTCAGAGTTCGTCTCACTGAACTATGAAGCTGTTTTCGCCATTAATGGAGTGATAATGTGCCATTTTGATGAACCAACAACCCACTGATAAATCAGATAGGCAAACTAATTTCTTTTCCACATGTATTGATCACTGGCTCAATGAATTTAAAATACCGAAAGTATAAATTTGTCAAGTTTTAGATCTCAATAGACATGATATACTTTTTGTTATGTTTTCATTTCATAGATGATGGGTGTGTGTATATATACCTCCAGCATCCAGAATTATATTTTTTTCCATTTTTATCCGTACAAAAAGACAGTTGAATTTCGAAGATGTGTTCCCTTTTTTTGCCTCACACGTTGAAGGGCGGCAGTTATTTTTCTCTGAGGGTGGAGAAGGAAGTGGTCTGAGGTGGGGGTGACACTAGAAGGGAATCCTATGACCTGCAGATTGAGTTCCAGGTGGCGTTGGCAGAGATTTGACCTTCTCAGGAGAGTTGGGCTCCGAGGAATAGCTGTGGTTCGCTCTTAAGCATGGTGGCTAGGGAATGCTTTTCCTAGTTCCTTTGCCGTGTTCCGCTTCAGGCCTAGAGCTCTGGAACAGGTTGTCAAGGGGGGAAGTGGACTAGCACTAAAGACATATTAGAAATTCTGTCCGCATCTGCATATCACTCATCTATTAGTTGCTTGAGGAGTCCTCGGGGGGAAATTCTGATATGATATTTTAGTCATTTTTGACGCTTAAATTTCCCTAAAGTTTGATTGCTCCTAACTGTTGCTCATCTTATCTCTGGCAACTGTTATGTTCCATCTTAGTTACTCTCCTTAACTAACTACTTTGAATATCATTATCTCTATTTTTTTAAAAAAAGTTTTCTTTCCTTCCATTCCTCCCTCCCTTCCTTTCTTTCCAGTGAGAGAGAGAGAGAGAGAGAGAGAGATTCTCCATCCACTGGTTCACTCCACAGATGCTACAACAGCCAAGACTGGGCCAGGATTCAGAAACTACATCTGTGTCTCCCACATCTGTAGCAGGGACCCAAGTACTTGGGCCACCTTCTGCTGCTTTCTCATGCTCCTTAGCAGGAAGCTAGATTAGAAGCAGAGCAGCCAGAACTTGAACTGGCACTCTGATATGGGATGTAATGTCAGAAGTAGCAGTTGAACCCAGTATGCCATTGCCCCTGCTGTGTATTCCTCTCGTGTAGAGGGTCATAATGGGATAAAGTCTAAATGTTTACCTTATGTAGTAAAGTATGAATAATCTTGTGACGAGGAGAAATTAATCTTGATGGCTGTGGGGAGCACTCCTGCCTGGCTGGCTGCTTTGGCTCTAGTTAGAGGGGCTCAGAAGAGAGAGACGAGAGGGTACAGAGGACGCCAGGCCAAGTGTGACCCCTTGTAAGAGTGTCTTGCCCAACATCTCCATACTTTCCCTCAAATCTTAGGAATTTCCCAAACTTGACATCTGCTCATATTCAAGTGTAAGTGTATGAATTCATCTCAAGGCCAGGTAACAGAGTGATACTGACTGGGTCGTGGAGCAGTAAGGGGGTTAGGCGTGACTGTTCCTCAAGCCAGCACCCATGTCTGCTTATTTCTGATTTAATGGGCTGCAGTTCCAGCATTCATTACGTAGTTCACAAAGTTTAATTAATGAAAGGTTTTGCTTATGAACACTTAAAAATACTTTAATGCACTTTATACACTCATTAAAAAAGAAGGAAATAATTGAAAAGTATCTTTTCCCTCTAATTAGTGTTCCCGTTAGCCTTTGAAACTAATCTAGGATCTTGGACTGGATTTTGTGTTACATCCTTATCAAAAACTTGTAATACTCATTTGTAAAGTGAAGTATAAGCCGAGTTGCTGTTGAGGTAGAGTTCCCCAGATACAGAAGTATTCCAGCTAAGGGATGAAGGGGGAATGTGGGCTCCACCCTTCTGCAAGGATTGGGTAGGTCTAGGCAGTGATGTTGATGGTTGCTAAATTCACAAGGAAAAGCCAACCCTGGAAATTGGTATCTCCCAGTGGGAGCACACAAGGCGCCTGCAGTGTCCTGCCACATCGTATCAGAATGTGGTCATGCTTCTAGATTTAAATGGCCGTCTGTGCTGGAATATGTTCAGTGACACACAAGGGTGCAAAATCCAGATGGTGACACTCTATAAGGACAAATGACCAATTTCTTCCACCAGAGTTACAAAGGGGATGATGGGAAAATGTTAGGGAATCTACGGATTAGAGAAACTTGAGATCCAGAGACCATTTGCGAAATAAAGACCATGTTGGGATTCTGATTTAAACAAACAGTTTAAAAAAATGAGACAACAGAGGAAGTATGAACTTAGACAAGATGTTTACTGAGATTAATTATTTATACCTTTTAAATTTGTGAGAATGACCCTTATTTTTTTTAAAGATTTATTTATTTGAAAGGCAGAGGTACAGAGAGGTAGAGGCAGAGGGAGAGAGGTCTTCTATCTGCTGGTTCACTCCACAGATGGCTGCAAAGGCCAGAGCTGATCTGAAGCCAGGAGCCAGAGCTTTCTCCAGGTCTCCCACGTGGGTGCAGGGGCCAAGTACTTGGGCCATCTTCCACTGCTTTCCCAGGCCATAGCAGAGAGCTAGATTGGAAGTGGGGCAGCTGGGACTCGAACTGGTGCCCATATGGGATGCCGGCACTGCAGGTGGCGGCTTTAGCCGCTACACCACATCACCAGCCCCTTTATTACTTTATTTTTTACATAATTTGGATCTTTTAGAGATAGCTGCTGATATATCCATGGGTGAAATAAGAGGTAGTATTGAGCTTATAAAGTACATTGAATATTACTAATAGTATGAAGCTTTTATTTCACTGTTAACTTATTTCCCTTGAATGTTCCATGGGTTACATAAATGACTCATAAATCCCATCTGACACAGCTCAAGAATACTTTGTTTTGGAGTCAGTCATGCTATATGTATGACACACAAACAGATGGAAACGTTTAAATATGATTCTGAACTTTGCAAATTTTGCTTGAGAAAGAATTCTTTGATTCTGTTGCCTTCTGCTTTTATATCTGGTCTTCAAATATGAACTGCAAATTAAGTCATATGCTCAGTATCTTACTCACCTAATAGTGAATACTGATAATTGACGGACTAGTCACAATTCCACTGTACAGGAGTATATCATTTGAGAGGCGAGTGAATAATGAGCATCCAGTCAGTATTTGTGGAAAGAGTAAATGAAATTTCATTCAGTGTGTTGTGTTTTTTGTAAAAGCAAAATAATAGTTTTAATGCATTGCTTTAGTAAATAATTTTTGATTGATGTATTTTACAAGATTTTCAAGAATAATTACTATAAAAAAGTAGCAGTTTTAATGCTTTGCAGAAAAGCACCAAAAACCAGAATTCTCCTTTATTGCCTTTTTGGTATTTTACAGTAGAAACTTTTTTCTTTATTTAAAAAATAGTTGTGGGTGTTTGGCACAGCAGTTAAGCCACCACTTGGGACGCCCATGTCCCATGAGTGCCTAGGTTCCTGCCCTGTCTCCTTTCCAAATTCTTGCTTCCTGCTAATGTATACACTGGGAGGCAGTGGGTGGTTACTCAGGTATTTGAGTACCTGACCCCCTTGTGGGATCCTCAGATTGAGTTCTTGGCTCCTGGCTTCAGCCTGGCCCAGCCTTGGGTGTTGTGGGGCTTTGGGGAGTGAACCAGCAAATGGAAGACCTCTCTCTGTCTCTTAGTCTCTCTTGCCCTCTCTCTCTTCTGATGTGTCTGTGACTTTCAAATATATGAAATAATTAATTTTAAAAAAAATTATAATTAAGACTTTGTTCTTTATAAACTATTGCGTAGTCACTATTAAAAAAAAAACTCAAATACCAAAATTATCTTTATTCTGTCACCAAAAGCAACCACTATTAACATTTTAATTTTATTTTTTGGCTTTAAAAAACAAAATATAATCATATTAAGAATGCTTGCCTTTGATTTTTAGGCGGAATCCCATTGCTGAAATGTCCCTTTTTTGTGCTCTGTAATAGAACAGGAATTCCTGGGCTTGGGGGAAATGAGAACTCCTCTGTCCAGTGAAATAGGTACAAAAGATAGACCAGAAGCACCTCTGTCCTGCCAGCGCCGTAGCATTGCGTCTTAAAGAGACCTGTTTTTCATTGTTCTGAAGATGGTGCATTTTCACTTTTAGGAGTAATGAGATTTAGTTTAATGGCTACTTCTTTGAGATGGACCCAGAGATTAATAAGAACAAATTAGATATAAAGCATTCTTCTTAACAGCCTTTTCCTTTTCTAAACTTCTCTTAATTACCCTCCAATGTTTTTTATCCTTTGTGTAGACTGCCTTTTAGAACCTGGAGCCACAACTTTTTTCCAACCTTTATTCCAACCTTTTATCCAACCTTTATTTTTTTATAATCATCCATCTTTTTAAAAAAATTTAAAATAGTTTTTAACAGATTCCATATAGTTCATAGATAGCATTCTAAGAGTATAATGAGATTTCCTTCCTCCCCATCTCCCTCCCACACTCCCTCCCTCTCCCTTTCTGCCTTTCTTCCGTTTTTTGAGATAACATATTTTAAATGTGCATTACAGTAGAAAGGCTTAGTACTTCACTGAGTAAGAGATTTAACAAGTAAGAAGCAAAGAGACCCTAGTATAGTGGAAGTATAGACAATGGCTGTAAACAGTAAGTGAAAGGAAAAATGACCATTTCATCCCTATACAATAAATTTTAAAGTAATCACAAGTCATTAAAACTATGATATTATAACATTCTTAACCATTGGTTTGACAAGGGTATAAAACAGTGTTTCACAAAGTTATACTTGCAGGGGCTGGCGCTGTGGCATAGCAGGTAAGCCACCGCCTGCTGTGCCAGCATCCATATGGGTGCCGGTTTGAGTCCCGGCTGCTCCACTTCTGATCCAGCTCTCTGCCATGGCCTGGGAAAGCAGTAAAAGATAGCAGTAAAAGATAGGAAGAAGCCTGTGGCTCCTGGCTTTGGATCGATGTAGCTCTGGCCTTTGCAGCCATCTCGGAAGTGAACCAGCGGATGGAAGACCTTTCTCTGCCTCTGCCTCTCTCTAACTCTGCCTTTCAAATAATATAAATAAATCTTAAAAAAAAGTGTATTTGCAGCAGTACTGATACACACAGGCATCTCTTTATTCTTTTTCCCTGTGTTTTCTTTTTTTAAAATTTTATCTCCCACATATAAGACAGAACATATAGAGTTTGTGTGTCCAGTTTTTTTTCTCAACAGGATGGCCTCTAGTTACATCTGTTTTGATGGATATGGTAGAATTTCATTGTTTTCATAGCTGAATGATATTCATATATATGTAATTCCATATATAATATATATATTCCATATATGCCACATTTATATATATAATTCCATATATATAATTCCATATATTCGCCACATTTTCTTTATCCATTCATCTGATGGTGAGTACCTGGGTTGGTTCCAGATTTTGGCTGTTGTGTTGTGAATAGTGCTGCTATGAGCTTGGTGGTGCAGATAGCTCTGATAGGACGTGTTCAGGTGTTTTGGGTATATACCCAGTAGTGGGATTGCTGGACCATATGGCAAGTCTTCATAACTTTTTATTTTATTTTTTATTTTTTTGACAGGCAGAGTGGACAGTGAGAGAGAGAGACAGAGAGAAAGGTCTTCCTTTGCCGTTGGTTCACCCTCCAATGGCCGCCGCGGCTGGCGCGCTGCGGCTGGCGCACTGCGCTGATCCGATGGCAGGAGCCAGGAGCCAGGTGCTTTTCCTGGTCTCCCATGGGGTGCAGGGCCCAAGCACCTGGGCCATCCTCCACTGCACTCCCTGGCCACAGCAGAGAGCTGGCCTGGAAGAGGGGCAACCGGGACAGAATCCGGCGCCCCAACCGGGACTAGAACCCGGTATGCCGGCGCCACTAGGCGGAGGATTAGCCTAGTGAGCCACAGCGCCGGCCCAAGTCTTCATAACTTTTAAAGAAATCTCCACACTGTTTTCCACAGTGGCAGCACTAATTCACGTTCCCATGATGGTGTCTAAGTGTTCCCCTTTCTCCACATCCTCACCAGCATGTGTGCTCTGTCGCGGGTTTTCGCCATTCTGACACGGGCGAGGTGATGGCTCGTTGTGGTTTTGATTTGCATTTCTGTGATGGCTAGTGATGTTGAGCATTTTTTCATATATTTGTTGGCCATTTGTGTTTCTTTTAAGAACTATTTAGGTCCTTTGCACATTTAATAACTGGGTTGGTTGATTTTTGTTGTTGAGTTTTTTAAGTTGCTGATATATTTGTTGTTAGAAGAAAATGCAGGGGCAATACTCCAACACATTGGTGTAGGGGATGATTTCTTGAACAAAACCCCAAAGCACAGGCAACAAAGGCAAAACTGAACAAATGGACCTTTATCAAACTCGGAAGCTTCTGCACAGCAAAGGAAACAATAGAATGAAGAGACAGCCAACAAAAAGGGAAGAAATATTTGCAAGCTACCTATTCACTAGTGGAGCCACTACTTTTAACCCAGTGAAATAATCCTATTGGGCTTCATCACTATGGAGAAGTGCCTTCTGGGGCCTGTGTTGTGGCGTGGCAGGTAAAGCCGCTTCCTGAGTTGCCAGCATCCCATATGTGGGCAGGTTTGTGTCCCGGCTGCTCCGCCTCCAATCCAGCTCTCTGTTATTGGCCTAGGAAAAGCATCGGAAGATGGCCCAAGTCCTTGGGCCTCTGCTACCCATGTGGGAGATCCAGAAGAAGCTCCTGGCTTGGGTGTGGCCTAGCCCTGGTTGTTATGGCCATCTGGGGAGTGAAACAGCAGAAGGAAGATCTCTCTCTGTCTCTTTCCCTGTTTCTGCGTAACTCAGACCTTAAATAAATAAATAAATCTTAAAAAAATAAAAATAAAAAAGCTACCTCCTTAGTGTCTTCTCCTCTCTTCTTGCCTCTCCTAACTTCTCCCTTCAAAATAAATGCCTATTTGCCTTCTAGGCTGAAAGCTCAACAGGCTAACAGGAAACAGCCTTACCTAACCAGATATGAAATCAATTTTGAGAAGTGAGTTTTGCACAAAATTAAATTACATTCTATTTGATAAAATTGCCTGACATTTTATGGTCCCTCATTTGGTAACTGCTTTCTACTTTCCAAAGAATTTCTTTGTCTAAACTAGGAAGGGATATAGCAGATGTTTGTATTCTCAGTTTAGTGAGACTGAGAGCAACTTGGATCAAGTTCCAGAGCTTGTCCTTGATAGTGGCTGGATGAGAGCTGGGGCCCCACTCCCCACAGACTCCTGTAGCAGAGAGCAGGAGGCTGCGTTAGGAGACAGAAGGGATATGTCCCACGACCATGACCAGCCCAGCGTTGCGTGGCGCTCAGTGTGATGTAGACCCACTCTTCTAAGCAAATAATGTGAATGAGGCCTCTGTGGTTAGCAGAGCTGATCTGACGTCAAGGCGAGTGTCGGGATTGCCTGAGTGGACGTAGGTTAAATGACCTGAACTGTCTTGCTCCACCTCATCTGCTCTGCATCCTGGCTTGAACGTTTGCCTGCACATACCCCAGCCCATCAATGCTCTCTGCCTTGTTCCTGATGCTTAGTGTGAACACCAAGGATGTCCACATGCTTCTCTGCTGTCCTCCAAGGTCTTTGTTCTTTGCTAGTATCAGTCAGCCCTCTGTTTGCTCTAAGCCAAGGCTGCACTATTACTTAGCACAGACATTGCATTTCCCTCATTATACATGACTTGTTGTTTCTCAGGCTTATGGCTCTGTAGGATAAAATATGTAATCCACTATATCGTTCCATATTCTGTTGAGTTGGGAGGAGTATATGGAACCTTCTTAGTGCTGAATATTATGAATTCCTTGGCTGAGGAAGGTCAGAGAGAGAAGAGTGGAGATATGGCTCGGCAGCTTAGAAAAAAATAAGCTATTGGCTTCTGATTTATTGAGTGCCTCCTTGGTGCAAGCATTTCATATGTCATATCAACATATCATAAGAGCCATTCACAGTAAATCTCTGCTCTGTTTTATAAAACAGGAAATTGGGGTTCCAAGAAGTATGGCCTGAGCAGGAGTGATCCAAAATGGGTGGCTACTACGCAGACTATGTACATGGGTCCTCATGCAAGTAATTTTCAAATGCTTAAGACATTTTGTTAGGGGATTGGGCAGACTGGCAGTGATGAGGGATATGTTAAAATTTGCATTCACTGGCCTTGACTACTTCAACTGGAGTTGGACCTCATATATATTTTGTTCATTTTTTTAAGAGTTGTAAAGAGATCTGAATTAACTATACTTTTCCTCAAATTACCCTTGTGATTTATTAATGTCCCTTATAAACCAAGGCCCTGCTTCTGGCTTCTCCTCTTGGTCTGATATCAGACCACATAGCCAATGCATAGCTCTGTTTCTACCACCTGCCAGCAGTTCTTAAGATCCAGGAATGCCTGGTCTATTAATCCTTAATGAGTTAACTCAAACATGGATTGAATAGCTGCTCTATATCTTCTATTCATTTTTGTATATTTACCTTGCTTTACAGTTTACAAAGCATTCTGAGAGGTATGATCTGATTTAAATCTCATGCCAGAAACAAATGAAGGAAGTGGGCCAGGGAGCCTCATAGCCAACCCTCGTGCACATGCAGAACAGGGCTCTGAGTAGGCTCAGGATGCACCTGCCGTTCACCTGCAGGTTTTGTGATAGAGTGCAGCTCCAATGTCCTTACCATTTCCTGCAGGTGCTGCAGCTGCTGGCCTGGGAGGAGACTGAAAGGGAGGGGGAGGGGTCCCTTAGCAGCTGGAATTTTAACTCAAAGAGCCTGGCCACTTAAAAGAACTTTCTTCACCCCTGGCTCTAAGGTTGGCATCAGCAGCCCACAAGAGAGGCAGAAAAGGTAATCTTCCTTGTGAAAAGACTGCAGCGGTCACACGTTTCCTCAAGTTGAGGGAGCATTTTATGTCTGATTCCCTAATGGTGTTGGGGGGTTCACGGAGGTGAAGTTGTTGGGTCGGGGGTCTTCGTAAATGAGCCTAATTTCATCCACGCCAAAAGATACCTTCCTTCCTGAGAGGGAGGTGGGTATGCAGGCTCAGGTGGGAGACTGAAGTGCAGGTTGGGGGCCGGCACTGTGGCTCACTTGGTTAATCCTCTGCCTGCGGCACATGGGTGCCGGATTCTAGTCCCGGCTGCTCCACTTCCAGTCCAGCTCTCTGCTGTGGCCTGGGAAAGCAGTGGAGGATGGCCCAAGTGCTTGGGCGCCTGCACCCACGTGGGAGACCAGGAAGAAACTCCAGGCTCCTGGCTTCGGATCAGTGCAGCTCCAGCCATTGCGGCCAGTTGGGAAGTGAACCAACGGAAGGAAGACCTCTCTCTCTGTCTCTCTCTCTCATTGTCTGTAATTAAAAAAAAAAAAAACAAAAAACAAAAAACGTGCAGGCTGGAAGGTGGGTGCTGGGTTTCCTCTGAAGCATCCTGCAGAGGGTGTGGAATCCAGGAGACCCAGAAGGGTGCTGGTCCAGCCAGGAGGTGGGCTGATGAGGAGAGAAGCCTGGAAGTTTGTGCCAGTGCTAAACTCCCTCCCCGTGCATTTTTTAGAGAAGAGGGAGAGACAGCCGCTGCTGTCTTGCTCACGTCCTCTGAAGGAAGGCAGAGTTGGCAGTCAACACTTTGACGGTCTTTCAAGTCAGAGAATGAACATTTCTAGGGAACATCTCTCTTTATACAAATGAAAATGTCACCATCAAAAGGTTGGACTACTTAATGGCAAATTAAAAGTGATAAATTATTTTTAGGCAGAGATGCCAAGTGGCTCATTAATTCTACAGGATGATGTAGGGGTCAGTGAAGGGAATGGCCTTGCAAGACAGACACCCCAGGTATATGTCACAGCTCTTCCTTGTCCTACCTTCATGACCTTGACTAAGTCTCGTGCTGACTGTAAAACCTGTGGAAGGTGCATCGGACAGCATTTATTCTAGGACTTGAAGTTAAATTCTGTGTCAATTTTAAGAGAAGTGGCTAATTTTCATACTTTTGCCGCATATTGTATTTCAGTGCAACTTTAAAAAGCATTTTATAGTGTGTATCTATACACAAGAAAATATCTTAACTTCCATAATCCAGGGATTCACGCTAGATAATCACAAAGATTGATATTTAGCAGCATGGATGATATTGGTATGTTATTGAAGAAAAGGTGACCAGGATGTTGCCAATTTGGAGAATACATAATTCCAGCTACACAATTTTATTTCTTTATTCTTAGAAGACAAGAGTGGCTATTCCCATAGTCAGGGGTTGAGACAGAAGTTCAAAACTTGAGTTGTATTTCTGCTTGGGAAAATAGCAGAGATCTAAAATTAGTCTTATTAGACCACAGATATGTGCCCAGCCAAATTTAATATGGGATTTTAAAGTTCATGGAGTTAAATAGTTCAAAGTAGCACTGTACAAAGCAAATAGAAAATGTACTTTTAAACATTTTTTTTCAATTTTACTTGGTAGGATATCAAAATCATTTAAGGAATGTATTTTCAATTTTCATGATACTTAAAATATTTGGCAATATGAAAAATATTCAATATTAACAAAACAAGAGTTTTTAAAAGGAGCATTCTTTAGTAGGTATCGTATTTGTTACAGCAGAAGAAAATAACTCTTCCGTGGTAAAAGTTGCTGATTGTTAGTCATAGGCTCATAATTATAGGTTAGTTTGTGGTTATGTGTGGTGATGACTGGTATTCAAGTTGTGATGTTCAAACACTTTTAAAAAGGATGTTTATGTTGACTTTTCTGTTTGGTATAGCTGAGTAAATTTGAATTAACACTTCATGCAATAGAGTTAGATAGCATATTCTACCATTTGGAGTAACTGGCTCAGGTATATATCCCCTATAACACTGAAAGTAGGCACCCACTTGCAAAGCAGAAATGGTAAAAGAATCTCATGATTTACCCACTTGTGTCAGCTTCATGAACTCCGATGATAACAGTTCCGTTAGCCTGAATAACTCAGTGGCTCAATCCTTAGGTCATTGGCCATATTCTGTGCATATTCCAACTTACCCGTTATTATACCTAACACAGCAAAGGACAGGCATCATCGTTTACATAGTTGATTCTAAAAGACTGAGTCCTTGTTACATGAAGACAGAAGAGGAATCACAACTTTCTTGACACGAAGTATCCCCTCCAAAAAGGAGTTGTTACAACACAAAGGTGATAGAACTTTCAAAAAGCCTCAAAAAAATGCATATCTGAAGTAATGTAAAATTTCCGTAAAGTTAGAAGATACAAATAAAAAGGATCTCTGTCTTAATAGAGAATGACCATCTTTCATCACACTCAACTTTTTTCATTACATTTGTTTATTTAATAGAAATTAATATGGAGAAAGGTTTATAGACTTTGGTATGATTGATTAAAACTCTTCTTTGAAAATAAAGGCTCCCAGTATCCTGCATGTACACTGTGTGATTTCTTTTGGTAACTTCTTGAGATTTAAAAAATAATCACCAGGGTATATGATACTAAATAGAATAAGAGAATTAAATCAGGAAGGAAAAAAACCTCGTTTCTCTTCGAGAAAATTTAAAAGTGATGACTGAAACAAAACCTACTATTTTCATTGTGGGGCTTTTAAATTTCTATTTCCATTTATTTTTTATTTGAAAAGCAAAGAGGAGCAAGAGAGGGGGAGAGGGAGCAATCAGTAGATCAATCTTTGATCTGCTGGTAAACTCTCCAAATGCCTATAACAGCTGGGAGTAGGCCAGGCCAAAGTCAGAACCTAGGAGGAGGCCGGCGCTGCGGCTCATTAGGCTAATCCTCCACCTTGCGGTGCCGGCACACTGGGTTCTAGTCCCGGTCAGGGTGCTGGATTCTGTCCCGGTTGCCCCTCTTCCAGGCCAGCTCTCTGCTGTGGCCCGGGAGTGCAATGGAGGATGGCCCAGGTGCTTGGGCCCTGCACCCCATGGGAGACCAGGATAAGTACCTTGCTCCTGCCATCGGATCAGTGCGGTGCGCCCGCCGCAGCGCACCGGCCGTGGCAGCCATTGGAGGGTGAACCAATGGCAAAGGAAGACCTTTCTCTCTGTCTCTCTCTCTCACTGTCCACTCTGCCTGTCAAAAAAAAAAAAAAAAAAAACAAACAAACCAAAAAAAAAAAAGCAAAAAAAAAAACAACCTAGGAGGAACTCAATCCAGTTCTCTCATGTAGGTGGCAGAGACCCAAAAGCTTGAGCATGACCTCTGCCCACCAGAATGTGCATTAGCAGAAAGCTGGAATCAGAAGTGGAGGCAGATGTGAGCTTGTCTACCCCAGTATGAATGCCAGCATTCCCAGTGGCTTATTTACCACTGTGCCAAGTCCCTGCCTCAAAGCATGTCATTTTTAAAGAATCATAGACAGCTTGATCCAGAGTGAATCTTAAAGGTCATTTAGCCAAACTTTTTTGTCTGCTATATGGGGAAATAGCTTTTATTTCCTTAATTATAAATTGTCATTGTAAGTCCTACATGAACTGGAACTAACCATGGGAAGGAGGTTTGGGGTAGGACAAGTCATTTTGAAATGGCTTTGTAGCTTTCAGCCACCAGTGAAAAGGAAGAGGGAATTAAAATGAACCATGCATTTGTCCAAGAAAAAATGAGAAAGAAATTGCCCAGTGGCTATGTGCCTATGTGCTTGAGTCGGGGAGGAGCAGGGAGCTGACAGTTGTCAGACCCTCAGTGTTTGTGTATTCTCACAGCCTGTGCGGAAGGGGTGGTCTGGATGCAAACTCAGCAGTGCTGTCCCCAATCCCATGTGTCCGCTTGCCATCAAAGGCTTGCCTTGGGCTGGTGTATTTGGCTCTTTATGCCTGCGTATCTCCTGCACATTATTTGATTCTCTCCCCAGTTAGACTGCAATCTCTGTTAGGAGATACACTATGTATTTTAGTCTTTGTGTCTTCCATCAGCACCTCAGCTGGCTCATAGGGTGACATTTCATCAAAGCTAGATGGTGTTGGTAGTGATTGATTGATGGCTGTACTTTCAGAATAGAAACTTCGTGTTCTTTCTGTGATCCAGAGGCACAGACTGCAAGTCACAAGTTGCAGATCAGATCGTTCCTCCTCTGCTTCTTGACTCTCTGGGAATTGTGATTGCTTTCCATCTCCTCATTCTAGACTTACATTAACAGTTAAGTCTCAGGGTGGAAGTTTAGCCTTTGGTTCTGCCCTCACCCACCCGCTTTGTAAGCAACAAGAAATGTTTCTTTTCCTTTGTCAAACTCTTGGCAGTGATGATGATAATATCTGCATAAATACATATTCGGAATGCACCAAATCCCAATGTAAAATATACTAACGCCTTATTTTGGAAACAGTCCTCTACTGGTTTTATTTTATTTTCCTTGACTAAGCACACAAGAACAACCACAAAGGTATTTATAGAAAACATGTTGAGCTCTCTTTTGAAGATAACAGTGATACATGTTTTATGGTTTTTTTTCCCCTTTAGGGTTGATCACTGAAGGAGGTGCTTAAAAGCCTGTTGGGAAGAACTTGCCTTAAGGAAAGGAGGATTGGCGATAGCCCTGAGATTGCTCAGGACACTTTATATGTAATCACTCATTTGATTCTCATGACCAATCTATTTGGTACATTACTATTATCATTCTAATTTTGCAGAAGAAGGAATTTAGGAACAGGAAGAGGTCAAGGAATGTGTCCATAGTGACACAGACAAGACTTGGGGACCAGGGTGACTCCACTCACCACAGGTTTAACCACTGTACCATTCAGTCTCTTTGTATGTAGGGAAGGTATAGGAAAGGAATAGTTCAAGTTCAAATTCATGGTTTACCATGTTTGCTTTATTGATAGGAAAAATTTATCTGTGAATCTGAGAATATGCCCTTTTTTGGAAGTCTGAATGATCCTAAGCTCTTCCTTTAATTGACGGTCTGAGAGTAAGTTTGAATCATCAAGTACCATAGCTCAGGTATGTTAAGTCAGTGTTGCCTAGAATTTGCTATTATCAAAGATTGGGACTGCTCCTTGTATAGCTGTTCCACTTTTTGGAAACTTACTTAAAATTTTTCTTTGTGCATTCATTAAGCGCATAAGTCTCAGTTTTCCAGTATCTGATAAAGAGCTTGGAAAAATGTGTAGATGTGTTCCTCACACACACTTGTACCTGAAATTGGTTAAAGTCCGGGTGGCAGCTAAGCCCAGACATCATATGAGAATCAATTCCGTGTTCCCAGAATTACTGTCATTGACTTCCTGTGCTTGAGATTATGCTTGCTTCATCCCTGCAGTCTATTCTCTCAGTTTATTAGTAATGTTACCACTTTTATTTTCTAGTGACCTTAACTTGTACTGTTTTGTTATTTTCCAAACTTGTAAGCACTTGAGGCTTAGAAGCGAGTTTCTAATGTTGAGCATCTGTTTTTTCTATCACTATGACTTGCTGAGTTACTTTTTATTGAGTTAGAAAAAGAGATGGTGTCCTTAAAACAATAGCAACAACTACACTGGGAATTAAGGTTTGGGGTGTGACCACAGGCCGTGTCCAAACATTGAACTTGGGCAAGTCCTGTAAGCCCTTTGAACATCATTTTCAAACAGCTGAGTGAATATTGAAAGATACTGGCTCGGCATTGTGCTAGGTGCACAGTATGTGTTGTCTTTCATCAGCAGTCAACTTTTGAGCCTCTACTATGTGTGAAAAAAGAACGGACTAGGCTAGGTTCTCTGGGGCACAGAGGAATATAAAATAAGATCCCTGTTCCCAAGAATGTGTTCATCAATACCTGGGCCACCTATTTTTACAACAAATTATATTTGAAAATATATATCAGCAGTAACTTTGGCTTTAGAAAAATCTGTGTCTCCTCTCTGAGTGTTTCTTCTTATGTATGAAACATGACTGGCAAGAGCCCTGTTGGTGGTTGAGCTGAAATCTTGGGAGGCTCCTACTGTTAAGAGCAAAAGGCTGTAATACAGAAGGGAAGACCAGAGACTCCTATTCCCTAGTACCAGGAAACACCAGAGACCCACGGTAGGCAGTACAGGACAGGGTGCAGGGCTTCAGGTTCCATTGGTCAGAGACATGTCAGACACATTCTGTATCTGGGAGAGACACATGCTCCCTTATTCTGGTTTACAGATATCAGGGGATGTGATTGGAGTACTTGTTCTTTGATACTCTTTGCACAAAATGGAGATGTCTGGGCCACCTTTCATTATAGCTTAAAATGAGATTAGAGAAGCCAGCTTTTGTAGGAATGTGAAATGATACAGCAGCTATGGAAAACAGTAGTAGCAATTCCTTAAAAATATTAAACACAGAATTATCTGTGTTCCAATACTTCCACTTCTGTATTGATTCCCAAGAGAATTGAAAGCAGGAACTTGAATTCCTACATAGCCATGTTCCTAAGCAGATGTATCCACATCAACTGAGCGCTGGAGACAATCCAGATTCCCATAGACGGCTTAGCAGATGAACGGTGTGTGATTGTTTCCATGCAGTGGAATATCAGTGAGCCACCGAAGGAAGTGCTGGCACATGCTGCCACGTGCATGAATCTTGAAGACTAGCTTAGTGAAAGAAGCTAGTCACAAAAGGCCAAGCACTGTAAGGAGGTACTTTAAAAGTTTCCTGTAAAATGGAATTATAAGATGTTGATTTTGGTGAGGAAAATTTTTGGGAAATACATGTATGAGGGGTCTTCAAGAAGTTCTTGAGGGGACAGGTGCTGTGGCATAGTAGATTAAGTTACCACCTGTAGTGCTGGCATCCCATATAGGCACCAGCTCAAGTCCTGGCTGCTCTGCCTCCAATCCAGCTCCCTGCTAATGCACCTGGAAATGTAGCAGAAGATGCCTCAAATACTTGGCCCCTGCATCCACAAGGGAGACCTGGAGGAAACTCTTGGCTCCTGGCTTCGGCCTGGCCATTGAAGCCATTTGGGGAGTGAACTATCGAACGAAAGGCCCCTATCTGTCCCTGTCCCTCCCTCTCGCTCTCTCTGTGACTTTGCCTTTCAAATAAATATATCTTAAAATATAAAAAGAAAGGGTATACCATTTCTTAAAAAATTCAAGAGAAATGCCTATTATGAAAAAAGTATGCACAAATTTAGAAGATTTGTGCACCAAAATAAATACTTAATTCAATTTTTTATGAACTTTTTTACATACCCACATAGGATTCCACTTAGGTGAGGTATCTGTATGAGTCGCCAGACTCATAGGAATGGAAAATAGAATGATGGTTCCTAGGACTAGGGGAGACTGAGTTATTATTAACAGGGTACAGAGTTCACTTGGGATGATGGAAAAGTTCCAGAGATGGTTGGTGGTAGCGTTTGCTCAATGTTGTGAATGGAATTCATGTTACTGAACTTGTATACCAAAAATGGTTAACATGATAAATTTCATGGTATATATATTTTATCACAGCCAAAAAAGAATGTACCCTTCTTTTCCTTAAGTAGAGGTCTGTTTGTTGAAGTTAAAAGGACAAAGTGAGTGAGACTGGATGTTCACACCGGCACAGGCTGCTGCTAGGCTTGTCCTGCCAACAGCCAGGGACAAATCAACCAGAGCCAGTTGGCTGCTCGCTCTTCTCCCTGGAGCTGCCCCACACCTCGGAGTGCCTTGATGCCATTGACCTGGTCAGCAAGGGGGGTGATAAGATTTTGCTTGGTTAGATGTTGCACCTGCCAGAGCTTCTGCTCCTGTGGCCCCAGTCTGGCCAGACCGTAGCCCTGATTTATGCCATTACATCATCCTGACTGCTTCCAGGAAGGAAGCTCACCAGTGGCCAGAACCAGACACAGAGGCAAGACCTGTGCTGCAGCATCTCCTAGATCTGATCTCTGAAATGCGGGGAGAGAGCATGAGCATAAGGTGGAGACGTTTCTTTGTTGATGGGAAATCATAAATCCATGAGGACGGGAGAGATTTAGAGAAAAAGAAGGGCATTCTGCAGGTGCCTGTGGCTTTCTCTTTCACTCGCTAGACCATCATTTCTTGTATGGTGTTTCTAGAGCCATCTCCCTGGGTCTCCCCAAGAGCAAGGGAACACCTCCAGTAGAAGTGTAAAGGCTAATTGTCAGTATTAATCAAAATGGTTTGAGAGAATGGAGGGACTAGCTTGGGATCAAGCTATTGCAGAAAAGTATGTTGTCCTAGGAGACAAGCATTTGTTAGAAAATACTAGCCTCCCCGTCCCCCCCACTTGACAGTCTCTGCTTCACAGCCCGCAGGCTCTGTCATTGCCTGCTGCTCACTGAAGCCATCGACACCCTTGGAAATGTTTGTTTCAGTGACCCAAACATGGATCTCCCTGCGCCCTCACCCTTCCTTAGCCAGAAGTTTGCGACCTGAGCTTCCCTTCAGATAAGGCTCTTTTTTTGGGGAGGGGAGGTTATGGTTTGAGTCTGACATCCTAGCTTATCTATAGGGAAAATTTCAGGAAGCTGAACATATTCCAGAGTTGAACTGCAGAGGATCATGCTCATTCATTGGCCCCGGGTACTATGTAGTAGGCCAAGTGCCAGTTAGGCAACCAAAAATGGGAAATGCAGAGGAAAGAGGCCCTGCTCGCCCAGGGAACTCACAGGCTGACTAGTGTGGTCACTGCCATTGTAGAGGTGTACACAGGGCCAAGTGCAAAGAGGTCACCTGCAGGTCACCTTCGGGAAGAACTGGGGGGAGCTGGATGAGGAGAGGCAGAGTTGCGGGTTGAAAGGCGACACCCAGAAAGGGATGTTGAAGTCTTAACCCTGCAACCTGGGACTGTGACTTTATTTGGAAATAGGGTCTTGGCAGATAGAATCAAATGCAGATAAAACCAGGCCGGGTTCTGCTGAGCCCTAATCTGACTGACGTTTTTATAAGAAGAGAAAACAGACGCAGACACACAGGAAGAAATGTGAAGGTGGGGCAAACCTTGGACATCTCCCAGCCAGGGAATGTTAGGAGCTGCAGAGAAGCCAAGAGAAAGGCATGGAACAGCTTCTCCCCTAGAGCCTCCGGAGGGAGCATGGCCCTGCTGACACTTTGATTTTGGATTTGTAGCTTCCAAAACTGCAAGAAAATATCTTTTTCTCGCTTCAAGCCACCTAGCCTCTGGTACCTTTTGCCAGGGTTGTTCTCTAGGAAATGGATACGGTTGGTATTGTTTTAACTGCAACTTGACATTGGAATAATTAATTCCTCAAGTATGTAAATGAAGTCAGGAAGAGGTGGGGGCGGGGAAAATAGGAGGTGCTTGGGAAGGAGCTTGGTCCCAGTGTGGTGTACCCCACCAGGATGCTGGTATAGGCTGGGGTGCACAGGTGTGCCCCAAGACGGAGTGGGGTTGTACAGGGAATTGTGGTAGGGAGGCAGGCAGGAATCCGCCCAGACAGGCTCGTCGTGCTGTGCTGAGAAGTCTGGATTTCATTTACTGAGGATTTCACGGCTGAAGGCTCCTGCAGTCTCTCTGCCCCGCTTTGTCTGTAGCGTGGCACATACCCTGACTTGGACCTGACGGCGTCTTCCCTCCGGAGTTCTTCCAGATGGAAAGGTGGGCCAGATGTGGCCCCACTGCAGGACAGGAAATGCAGTCTGTCCTTGCTGCATTTGGCATTTCATTCTGTGTAGTTCCCCATATCCACCCCAGACAGGACTTGATGATTGGCATACAGTGTGCTTGGATCCAAACCATGATTAAAGTCAGTTTTGTTTTTTTAGATTCTTGGCACGGTTTCCTGAAACTCTGCCAATTCTAATCTGGTCTTCACTTACCAAAAGCAGAGTTTTTGATAGCTAGTATTCCAGGATTGCCCCACACATGTGCATGGAGTCTGCTGTCTGGAAAGCCTGGTTTGAGGTCTACCTTGGTTCAGTTTTTCAGTTCTTACTTTGTTTATCACAAGCCCACTACATTCTTTCCATTTTTCCTCTTTATTTGATTAATGATGTTTCCAAATGTTTTCTGACTAATATGTTTTCTACTTAATGTGATCGTAAAAAAATTGATCTAACAAAAAAATTCTTGCTACACTTTTTATTTTAAAAATATTTATTTGAAGGTCAGAAATAGAAGGAGAGTAAAAGAGAGAGAGAGACTAAGAATCTCCCATCCACTGGTTCACTCCTCAAATGGCTTCAACAGCCAGGTCTGGGCCAAACCGTAGCTAGGAGCCAGAAGCTGGATCAGAAGTGGAGCAGCCAGGACTTGAACTGGCGCCCATCTGGGATGCTGGCACTGGAGGCAGAGGCTAACATGTGCCACAGTGTCAGTCCTACTACGCTTTCTTAATGGATCATTTTAGATCTTTTGAACTTCTTAGTTACTGTATGTCCCACTATCCTATATATAAGACACTTATAAAAACTTATATTGAGCAATCAATATACTACTTATGGTAATTTTAGAATCAATACTGTGTTGAAACAGTTGCAGAATTGAAAACTTGGGATTTAGTGGGCTAAATGGTGTAGCATGAGTGAATAGATTCCTAAAGACTGTGAGATTGCAGTAATTCAAAATTTTCTCATGATCTCCTCTAAGAATTACTTAATATTTGCCAGAATAGCTTCATTCAGTTAATGGTAGCTGTGACAATGCTCCAGACTTTAAACAGTGTGGAAAAGTACTAAAGGGGTTGCCAGAGGCCTGGGTGTGAACTCCATCGCTGCCACTAACTAACTGAACAGCTAACCTTTCAATTGTTCTTGGCCTCATTTTTCTAGAAAATGAAAGGGCCCCATCATATCTTTAAATTATATTTGAAGTCTACCATGATGAAATCAAGAATTTACTTTTTAATTACAGAGGCAATATGAACTCTGGAGAAGTACTTTAAGATTTGATGGCTGCTATAACCCGATTTTTTTTTCTAAGCTCTAAATTATTAAAAAAAAAAAAGTGACAGCTTTCTTTAGTAAAGTTTGCCATCTAGTGGACAGAAAGACTAAAGTGGGACTTTGCTCTAAACCACTGGACAAAGGAAGGCACTTTGCTTAAAGTCTGACTATTGAAGACAGTTATTATACATTAAATAGGTTTTAAAAGACTCAGTCTGCTTTAGGAGTATGGAAGTTTTCTAAATAGATTTCGTACTGGATCTGAGTTTTTCCAGTTTCTGCTTTTAGTGTATAGATTCTCACCCTCCACCCACAAATCTTTTAGAAGTACTAAATATTTTTTTGTCTCAAAGAAGGACCTGTGTGATCTGAGCCTGAGCGTCACATGTCAGGGCAGGTGCACATTGTCACAGCCTTGCTGGCTTCTTACATAGAGGGCTGCCTATCTGCCTTATCAGCCACAACAAACTCACATGACGTTTGAGCAATCTTAAGGGTGAGGTTAAATGTTTTCATGTTTCACTTTTTTTTTTTTTTTTTTTTAAAGGCAGAGTTAGAGACAGAGAGAAAGGTCTTCCTTTTCCATTGGTTTACTCCCGAAATGGCTGCCGTGGCCAGCGCGCTGCGCTGATCTGAGGCCAGGAGCCAGGTGCTTCCTCCTGGTCTTCCAAGCAGGTGCAGGGCCCAAGGACCTGGGCCATCCTCCATTGCACTCCCGGGCCACAGCAGAGAGCTGGACTGGAAGAGGAGCAACTGGGACTAGAACCCAGGGTGCCGGTGCTGCAGGCAGAGGATTAGCCAAGTGAGCTGCGGTGCTGACCATGTTTCACATTTTATAATAACTTGCAAGAATATTGAATGGCTGGCTGGCGCCACGGCTTACTTGGCTAATCCTCCACTTGCGGCACCAGCACACTGGGTTCTAGTCCCGGTTGGGGCACCGGTTCTGTCCCAGTTGCCCCTCTTCCAGGCCAGCTCTCTGCTGTGGCCAGGGAGTGCAGTGGAGGATGGCCCACGTGCTTGGGCCCTGCACCCCATGGGAGACCAGGAGGAAGCACCTGGCTCCTGGCCTTGGATCGGCGCAGTGCGCCGGCCATTTGGGGAGTGACCCAATGGAAAAGGAAGACCTTTCTCTCTACTGTCTCTCTCTCTCTAACTCTGCCTGTCAAAAAAAAAAAATATTGCATGACTACAATGATGGGTACAGACCATGCTTTGAACTAGCATAACAAAAACTGAGTATTCTACTGACATTAGACAAAAGCCTAAAAACATGTTCTGCTTGACATTTTGTTCAGTTCCACTTGGACTCTGTCTTGGACAATATTAGTCTATAATCCAAATAACATGTTGCAAAAGATTTGCAGTGACTCAAATAACATTTTTTTCTTGCATGTATAAAACTTAACCCAAACTTTGATTAAAGTCTTATGCAGATTGTTGATTAGTCTTCAGAGCAGCTTAGTATGTCGAGGTGTACCCAGAATGAACTCTCTACAACTCTAATTGCTGCTAATTTGCCTGTGGTGCCGTAATGAGAAACTTGCCATTTAATCTTTTACCTGGGAAACAAATTGCATTCTTGACATCTCCTCTTGAGTTTCTCGAAGTCCTTTCAGACCCAACACAGCTGTTGTGGTTTGGGTATTAGTTTGTGTATCCTCAAAGTCCATATGTCAAAGGCCTGTTCCTAGGGTGGCACATTAGAAAGGCGGTGGAGCCTATAAGAGGTGGGACCTTGTGGCAGGTCCTCCAATCATTGACAGCCCTCTCCTCAAAGGGGGTTGTGGGACGCTGGGCTCTCTGTCATTCTCGGCTTCCTGATGTAGATGTATGTGACCATTTGCTGGTGTCTTTGACATTTGTCACCCTTACCAGAGGTCAAACCAGTGAGGTCGACAGATCTTGGACCTTGAACCATCCAAACTGAGCTAAATAACACTTTCTCTACATAAAGTTAGTCGCCTCGAGTATTTTGCTGTAGTAACATAACAGTGACTGTCACACTATCCAAGACTGAACTTGTGGTTTCACCTCCCCTGGATCTGGCTTGCTTCTGGTGTTTTCTCGTCCAGCAGGTGGGATTGCTCTCTGACCAGTTACACAAACCTAAGGTCAGTCTTGATAACCTTCCTCTCCCTGGGACCTGGAAGGCTCAGGTGGAGATCCCCCATCCTTTGGCCCTACCAGGTAAGTATTCTGAACAGGCCCCTTCATCTCCTCTCCCTCCTCCACCAGCCTAACCTGGCCTTCCGTCCCCTCTGCCTGCAATGCTCAGCTGGTCCCCAGTCACCTTCCCTCTAGCTTGTTTCCCACCCTGGAGTGATCTTTTTGGAAGGAAAATCTAACCCTAGGTCCCTCTTGCTAAAACTTGCATTCCTTTTGTATTGTACTTCTGACAAATACAAAAACCCCTTAAGACTGTCTAAAGCATAAAACAAGAGAGTTGTTGCCAGGTACTGGGGGAAGGAGGAGAAATGGGCAGATGTTGGTCAAAGGGTACAAAGTTTCAGTTTCATTGGAATATGATCTGGAGGTCAGCTGTACCGCATGGGGAATACACTTGAAGCTCACTGAGAGAGCAGCTCTGCAGTGCTCTCACTGCACCAGAAGTGGCGCTGCACGTCTACAGAGATGAGATTACTGGGGTGCAGAGTGCCTTGTACCTTGTGCAGGGTCACGGAACTTACAGTGATGGAGCTAGGATGTGAACTCAGTGGTTGGGATTTCGAACTTACACTCTCACATGAGCGGCAATTTCTTTAAATTCACAGAAGAAATATAATTACCCAAAACCATCATCATTTTTAATACAGGTTGAACATCTCTAATTTGAAAATAGGAACTCCAAATGCCCTAAATTCCAGAACTGTTTGAGTTTTGATATGATACCACAAGTAGGAAATTCCAACATAATGAACCTTTATTTCATGTACAAAACTAAAGTATGTATGAAGTTTTCTAAATACTATAAAAACAGGTATAAATGAATTTCATTTTTATACTCGAGTCCATTCCACATGATATCTCAATATGTATATGCAGAAGTATTCAGAAATCTGAAAAAATCCAAAATATGAGACACTTCTGCTTCTAGGTATTTCAGGTATTCAGATCAATGCAATAAGACATAGTCATATAAAACCAAAAACAATATTATGTATATATGCTTAGCATACAAATATGTAGTATAGTGTATATATGTATAGTATATGTATCATAATATGTATCATATAAAGTACTATTGTAATAAATTTTAAAATGCATTAGAGATTACATTTATTTTCTTATAGATTCATTTTACTTATTTGAAAGGCAGAGTGACAGGAGAGACAGAGATGTCTTCCATCTGCTGGCCACTCCTTAAATGGCCACAAGAGCTGTGGTTGAACCAGACCAGATGCAGGAGCTAGGGATACCATTCTGCTCTCCATGTGGGTGGTAAAGGCTCTTGGCTATCTTCTGCTGCCTTCCCAGGCACATTAGCAGGGAGCTAAGTCAGAAGTGGAGCTGCAGGGAGTTGAACCAGCACTCCAATATAGGATGCCAACACATGAGGCGGTGTCTTGACCTGCTGCACCACAGTGCCAGCCCCAGAGAGATTATGTTGATAATGACAGCAGAAATTGCTTACTTTTTAAATGCGATCTCAGTTTTCCTTCATTAAAGATGGTGACCTATAATATACATGGAAAAATATAAATAAAAATGAGTAGGAAAAAATAGGCACAAAAATTACCCTGGAAGATAATCTTCCTCCATCAAGGTTTCCTTGGACTGTGAGGAAGAATGGGTGTATCTGCGTTGCAGCAGGATTGACTGGTCTGACCGCCCTAGACACTACAGTATCAGCTGTGCCAGGTGCTTGCCCTGGGATCCGCAGATCTCTCTTCTGTTGTAGTTTAAACCTACACAAGTACTGTGCCCTGGGGACTCAGATGGGGAACTGAACCTTCTTCACAGACGGTTCCTGTCCTAGAGAAATAAGCAAATCTTCATTTAAAATAAAGAAAAAAAGCCTTTTTTTCCCCTGTCAATAGTAAACAGAAGGGCCAGTCCCGGTCAGGGCGCCGGATTCTGTCCCAGTTGCCCCTCTTCCAGGCCAGCTCTCTGCTGTGGCCTGAGAGTGCAGTGGAGGATGGCCCAAGTACTTGGGCCCTGCACCCGCATGGGAGACCAGGAGAAGCACCTGGCTCCTGGCTTTGGATCAGCGTGGTGCGCCAGCCATAGCGCGCCGGCCACAGTGGCCACTGGGGGGTGAACAAACGGAAAAAGGAAAACCTTTCTCTCTCTTTCTCTCTCTAAATCTGCCTGTCCAAAAAAAAAAAAAAAAAAAAGTAAAAAAGCATAATCTAAGGTAATAATGTTTAAAAACTGACATCTGCCACAGAAGATTCTTGCATGGCAAACGCATGAGTGCTAGCGAGTTAGCAGTCTTGAGAATTCCCACACACACCTTAAATTCCCTTCCAAAGGTAAGGAGGAGTGGAAACTACTGCGAAAGGAACAAAAGGTACATGGCAGGACCAATACTTTGTGCAGAAGTGAAAACTTTAGACCGACTTAGTGGATTGAAAAGAGTTTTCAAACCAAGGGTATTCCATTTTATGACAGAGGTTATTGCAACTGAAATTACATGCTGTTGAGTTGAGCCCCTTGTCTCTCCACTTGCACCCAGCCACACAGGCACACACACACTTAGTGTGGGAGGTTTACTCATCTTTAACAAAATGACTGGAAGGAGCTTCCCAAGCAGACACGGATCCCCAAGGTGCCTGAGCAAAAGGCCACATGGAAACCCACATCAGCAAAGGGCGTGCAGTGCCTCAGGCCAGGGGCCCAGCAGAGCCGGACCAAGGGTCAGCAGGACATTGCTCACTGTTGCTGCACACTCAGTGTGACGGGTAGGAATGTGGATGTAATAATCAGTCACTCATGGAAAACATGAAGAAAATGATAGAATGAAAAAGAAAGATGGCAGTCCCAGGAAATAAAAGACCAGAACACTATCTGAGCCATAGATTCTGAGCCAGTATATCAGTAAGAAAAAGAAAAGGTTGTCCTTTAGGTGTCTGAATTACTGACACAGATGGAAAGCTTGGAATAAGCATAGGGATGGCAGATGAAAAGGGCTAATATTAAAAACAATTAGGAAAAAACTGATAAATACAGAAGACAGGCATAGATGAGCCAACAGAAGGATAATTAATATTTGTAAGGAAAAATTAGCTCACTGAGACATAAGGTGTATTCTTTGAGGAAAAAAATAGATTGCAGAAACCCATCATATTACATAAAAATATAATAAAGAACAGTTATTAAATTCTAAGAATTAAAAAAAATTAGATGAAAAAAATCAGGTGTCTTCAAATTTTTCCATATGCTCATGAAAACTAGAAAACAATGGAATATTCTCTATGAAGTTTTGAGAAAAAGAACATGGTATTTAAGGACTTTGTTTTTATGTGAAATGTTCATCTACTATAACAGCAAACATAAGAACCAACAGAAGGTATATTATGCTAGTGTCTTTTTGAGAAACCTACTTGACAGTGAAGTCTAATCATTTAATGCTTGGATTAGAGAACTCAAGGAAAAGAAGCACAATGGGAAGATGTCAGTAATACATGTTGAAACCATTTAAATGTAAAACTGATACCAAAGAAAAGTGCATTATGTAACAGTGCAGTTTTAAGCATTAAGTTAAAAAATAGTATAAAAATGGGAAGTGAATGATGAGAAAATGAGAGGAAGTGAGAGAGTGCTATAGCACTGTATTTATGTTGGATAATTTCTTCTCTCCAAAATTATAGTTATGAAAGAAAAACAAAAAGTGATTATTCCAATGTCTGTCTTTTTTCTACTCCCTTTTCTGAAATTTAGAAGGGTCATTTAGGAAATAGGTGGAGACTTCAGAAAGCTCATGGAACAGTAGAGTTAGAACATAAGTTTGTTTTGCTACAAAAACAATTTGAAATCGTGCATAGTTTTTTTTCATAAGGTATATTTCCCATAACTTTCATTATTTTTTGAAAGGCAGAACAACAGAAAAAGAGCTATTGCGCCTGCTGGTTCAGTCCCCAAATGCCCACAATAGCTGGGGTAGCCTGGCCAAAGCTAAGAGCCTGAAACTCCATTTGGGTTTTCTATATGAGTGGCAAGGACTGAAGTACTTAAGCCATCACCTGCTGTATCCCAGGGCATATGGTAGGAAGCTGGATTAGAAGCAGAGCTAGGATTTGCACTCAGGCACTCTGGTGTAGGATGTGGATGTTCCAAGTGGAGGCCTAACTGCTGCATCAAAATGCCTGGCCCTCCAGAAATGTTTCAAGAAGCCTCATTCTGGGTATTGGATGAACCAGTCATTATTTGAAGTTGATTTAGTTTTGTGTTTTTTTCCTTAATTTTCTGAAACATGTAGAAGTTGGTTTAAACTTTTCTATTAAAATAGCATCAATATGTTAATTCCCTTTTTTAAAATAAGATTTATGTATTTATTTAAAAGAGTTAAACAGACAGAAGAGAGGCGGGGTGGGGAGGGGTCTTCCATCCGATGGTTCACTCCCCAATTGGCCACAACGGCTGGAGCTGCACGGATCTGAAGCCAGGAGCTTCTTCCGGGTCTCCCACGCAGGTGCAGAGGCCCAAGGACTTGGGCCATCTTCTGCTTTCACAGGCCATAGCAGAGAGCTGGATGGAAAGGGGAGCAGCCAGGTCTTGAACCAGCGCCCATATAGGATGCCGGCACTTCAGGCCAGGGCATTAACCCACTGTGCCACAGCACCGGCCCTGTTAATTCCTTTTTAAAAAGATTCATGTATTTGCTAATATGAAAGGCAGAGTGACAGAGACAGAGAAACAACTTCCATCCACTGGCTCACTCCTCAAATGGTCACAACTGACTAGGCCAGGTCAAAGCCAAGGAACCTGGAAACCTAACTGGGTCTCCATTGTAGGAGTGGGGACCCAAGGACTTGAGCCATCTTCCGCTGCTTTCCCAAGCACATTATGAGGAAACTGAATCAAAAGCAGAGCAGCCAGGACTTGAACCTGTGCTCTGATAGTACTGTCAGTGTCACAATTGGTGAGTAGCCCGCTGTGCCACTAAGCCAGCCCCCCATTTTTGTAAGAAGCTTTTCTGTCAATATCATTGCAAGGAAACTTTAAAATGATTACTGTAGTTATTTACAGGTACTGTGCTAGTGTTTGGGAGTGTTGTTAAGAAACTGTCATCTTTGTAATTTGCTGAACTTTTTTTTTGTGCCTAGAAACCTTTTATTCAAGGTATGCAAACTTAATACATTCCATATATACAAATTTAGGAACATAGTGATGAGTGATTCTTCCCACCAGTCAAAACAAGGGGTGTTCAAAGTTATTGCATCTCCACATGTCAATTTCACATCTGTAGATTACTTTTTAGGTACTCTATTAGTTACCACAGATCAGGGAGAACATACAGTATTTGACTTTTTGGGACTTGTTTATTTCAGTAAGTATAATGGTTTCCAGTTGTATCCATTTTGCTGCAAATGACAGGATTTCATTTTTTTTTTAATTATTTGACAGGCAGAGTGGACAGTGAGAGAGAGAGACAGAGAGAAAGGTCTTCCTTTGCCATTGGTTCACCCTCCAATGGCCGCCGCGGCCTGCGCGCTTTGGCCGGCGCACCGCACTGATCTGATGGCAGGAGCCAGGTACTTATCCTGGTCTCCCATGGGGTGCAGGGCCCAAGGACTTGGGCCATCCTCCACTGCACTCCCGGGCCACAGCAGAGAGCTGGCCTGGAAGAGGGGCAACCAGGACAGAATCCGGCACCCTGACCGGGACTAGAACCCGGTGTGCTGGTGCCGCAAGGCGGAGGATTAGCCTAGTGAGCTGCGGCGCCGGACAGGATTTCATTTTTTTAAAAAAACCACTATGTAGTGTTTCATGATGGATTTATCCCATACTTTCTCTACCCAGTCTTCAGTTGGTGAACATCTGGGTTTATTCCATATAGTAGCTGTTGTGAGTTGACCTGCAATAAACATGGGGGTACAGATAACTCTTTCATGTGCTGATTTCATTTGCTTTGAATAAATTCCCAGGAATGGGATAGCTGGGTCATATGGTGGGTCTATATTAAGATTTCTGAGGTATCTCTGTACTGTCTTCCACAGTGGTTGTACCAGTTTACATTGCCACCAGCCGTGGATTAGGGTACCTTTTCCCCTACATGCTTGCCAGCATTTGTTGTTTGTTGATTTCTGTATGAAAGCTATTCTAACTGGGGTGAGGTGAGACCTCATTGTGGTTTTGATTTGCAGTTCCCAGATGGCTGGTGATCCTGAGCATTTTTTTAATGTGTCTGTTGGCCATTTGAGTTTCCTCTTTTGAAAAATGCCTGTTCAAGTCCTTAATCCATTTCTTAACTGGATTGTTTGTTTTGTTATTGAATTTCTTGAGCTTTTTATAGATTCTGGATGTTAATCTTTTTCAGTTGCATAGTTTGCAACTATTTTGTCCCATTCTGTTTGCCTCTTCGCTTAGCTGAGTGTTTCTTTTACAGTGCAGAAGTGTCTCAGCTTGATTTTATCTCATTTGTCAATTTTATCATTACCTGTGCTTTTGGGGTCTTGTCCATGAAGTCTTTGCCTATACCAATGGCCTTGCAGAGTTTCCCCAATGTTCTCTAATAATTTGATGGTATCCGGTTGTAGATTTAGATCTTTTGTCCATGTTGAGTGGATTTTTGTGTAAGGTGCAAGGTAGGGGTCCTGCTTCATGCTTTTGCACACAGAAACACAGTTTTTCCAGCACTTTCTGTTGAAGAAACTGTCCTTGCTCCAGGGATTGATTGTATCTGCTTTGTCAAAGATAAGTTGGTTGTAGATGCTTGGATTGATTTCTGGAGTTTATATTCTGTTCCATTGATCTCTTTTTTTTTTTTTTTTTTTTTTTTTTTTTGCCATTACCAGCTGTTTTAACTGCCCTGTAGCATGTCTTGAAATCTGATACTATGATGCCTCCAGCTTTGTTTTTGTTGTATAAGATTGCTTTAGCTATTTGGGGGCTCCTGTGTTTCCATATGAATTTCAGCATTGTTTTTTCTGTATCTAAGAAGAATGTACTTGGTATCTTGATTATAATCACATTGAATGTGTAAATTGCTTTCAATAGTATGGACTGGTTCTTCCAGTCCATGAACACGGAAGATTTTTCCATTTTTGTGTCTTCTATTTCTTCAATGTTTTTATAATTCTCATCATAGAGATCTTTGATGGCCTTGGTTAAATTTATTCCAAGGTACTTGATTTTTTTTTTTGTAGCTGTTGTGATTGGGATTGATCTTAGAAGTTCTTACTCAGCCATGGCATTGTCTGTGTATACAAAGGCTATTGATTTTTGGGTGTTAATTTTCTATCTTGCTACTTTACCCAACTCTTCTATGAGTTCCAATAGTCTCTTAGTGGAGTCTTTTGGATCCCCCTTATATAGAATCATGTCATCTGCAAATAGGGATAGTTGGACTACCTCCTTCTCAATTTATATACCTTTGATTTCTTTTTCTTGCCTAATGGATCTGGCTAAAACTTCAATTTTCTGCATTTTAAAATTGTTTAATGAGTTGGTATCATTTCTATAAAAACAATAGTAGATTTTATACTTTTAAATTATTTATTTGAAAAGTGGAGAGAGAAAGACACAGAAAGATCTGCCATGCACTGTTTAATCCTCAAATGTCCAAAACATCCAGGGCTAATCCAGGCCAAAGCCAGGAGACCAGAACTCAGTCTGTTCTGGTGGATGCAAGGACCCAGGTACTTGACTTTGTTGGGTCAATTAGCAGGCCAGTTTGTGTTGCTGGGGCACCACGTATGACGCCTCTCCCGACTCCGCAGGGTAGCGTCAGGTGGTCAAAGCAGGCCCCCAGCTTTAGCAGCACAGCACAGCACAGCACACGGGTCACAGGAAGTTACAAGGACTTAGCCACCAGTATCCATACCTGTAGCTGTAGCACCCAGTGGAACTTGTCTCGCTTCCTGCTGGGTGTGTTGCTGTGGTGAGCTGACCACGCGGGAAGTCAGCCTAGGCAGTTTATGTCTTGCCTTTGTTGTTCTCAGTGATAACTACTTTGACAGCTTTCATCTTTACGTGTGTATTTGAAAAGCCACAGAAAGACTGTTGAAATCTTTGGATAAATAGTTGTTGTAGCTAATGTGAACTTTTTTATCATGTAATATTTTGAAAGAGAAGAGTAGTAAGCAATCAGTATGATTTTTGTTTATATTCAAGCATAGTACAAAAAATATTCAACTATTCAAGTAGAAATACATTCAAGTTACAATAAATGTGAAAGAGGTGAATGTGTTAAAATGAATATATAAAATAGGACTTCAGTTTTTTTAATAGAAAACTTTTATTTAATATAAATTTCAAAAGTACAACTTTTGGATTATAGCGGTTCTTCTCCCCATAACCACCCTCCCACCCACAAATCATCCCATCTTCTACTCCCTCTCCCATCCCATTCTTCATTAAGATTCATTTTTAATTATCTTTATTTACAGAAGACCAACTCTATACTAAGTAAAGATTTCAACAGTTTGTACCCGCAAAGACACACAAAGTCTAATGTACTGTTTGAAGACTAGTTTTACCATTAATTCGCATAGTACAACACATTAAGGACAGAGGTTCTACATGGGGAGTAAGTACACAGTGACTCCTGTTGTTGATTTAACAATTCACACTCTTTATGAGGTCAGTAATCACCCAAGGCTCCTGTCAAGGGCTGCCAAGTCTATGGAAGCCTCTTGAGTTCACAAGCTCTTATTTAGACAAGGCCATAATCAAAGTGAAAGTTCTCTCCTCCCTTCAGAGAAAGGTACCTCCTTCTTTGATGGCCCCTTCTTTCCACCGAGATCTCACTCACAGAGATCTTTTGTTTAGGTCATTTTTTGCCGCAGTGTCTTAGCTTTCCATGCCTGTGTTACTCTCACGGGCTTTTTAGCCAGATCCAAATGCCTTAAGAGCTGATTCTTGTTACTCGAGGGGTTCTTGTCTTCACACGAGAAAGAATTCAGGCATGAGACAGAACGGAGTGATAAGGCTCTATTAGGGATAGGGCATCTGTCAGAACGGAAGGGACAGAGAGCACCCAGTTGGGCGGCTCAGCAGAGAGACAAAGGGCTGAGCGTGCAGTCTGTTTGGACTCCCTAGGTTTTAAGGGAGTTTGTTTACCCACCTCCCCCTCTTCTCCAGAACTAAGGATGGAGAGTCCTGGTGAAAGGGTTTGTTGGGGTGAAAATTAGCAAATTTCTTCCCAGATTTGCTGACACCCGGGCATAGTAGGGCTTCTAGAGCTTCCGCAGTAGGTGCTGGTCTTCAGGCCTTTCTCATACACACATAGGCTCAATTTCTGACTTCCCACCTAACAATTCTGAGGCCAGAGTGCTGTTTAGGACATCTGCCATTCTGTGAGTCTGCTGTGTATCCCGCTTCACATGTTGGATCATTCTCTTAACAGGAGGACATTTAATAAAATGAATGTCTTATTGTAAATTGACCTCCCAAGCTGATCTTCAATTTGTGTGTGTGTGTGTGTATGTGTGTGTGTATCATCCCAAGCAGCAGCTTAAGCTGCAGGACCACAACCCCTGTACCACGCTACGCTTTTAAACAGTCAGGATGAAGTTTCTCTCCTTTGGATGGTTCAGCCGTGTCAGGAGCCAGGTGCTTCTCCTGGTCTCCCATGCAGGTGCAGGGCCCAAGCACTTGGGCCATCCTCCTCTGCCCTCCCAGGCCACAGCAGAGAGCTGGACTGGAAGAGGAGCATTTCATATGGGCAGCAGATCAAGTATGTGTGGTTTTCTTATATATATAAGAATTATATAACAAACAGTAAAAGAATTATGTTAGAATATTACTTAAAAACTAGATCTATACCTTGTGTTGTGTCAAAACCAATTGATGAGGTAATAGAACATACCTGAAATACAGAGTTGACTACACAACAAACCAAGATCAGAATAAGCGTGATGATGTGTCAGAACAGTGGAAAGAGTCTCTCAGTTTTCATGTGATAGAAAAAATTCACAATAAGAAGCATATGTTGTTTTAAAATATTAAGCTGCATAATAAGAAAACATAATGAAAAGATACACCAGGGAAATATTTGAAGCAAATATGGTAATGAAAAAGCATTACAAAAAATTTCTACAACTTGATAATGCTATATCAATAAAGAAATTGAATTCAAAATTATCTGCAATATTGCACTAGTTAAGTAAAAGTAGTGAAAAAATTTAAAATGCAAGAATTCCTTGAATTTATATGTTGAAATAGATTTTCTTGACATTTTCTAAGTTGTCAATGTCATATTTTCAACAGTACTAAAACATTTATCAAACATTCCAGCAGACTTCAAGGTATTTTTTCCATTTTAATTTGAGAGGCAGAGAGTCTCTCATACCCTAGTTCACCTCCCAAGCCTGCAAGTGCTGGGCTGATATCAGGAGACAGGAAACTCAGTCCTTACCTTGTGGGTGGCAGGAAGGCAACTACTGAGTTATCACCAGTACCTTCCAGGGTCTGTTAGTAGGAAGCTGGAGTCAGTAGCCAGAACTGGTAGTCAAACCCAGGCGTTCTGCTGTGAGACATAGGGGTCCTAACCAGTATCTCAACCGCTGGGCCAAACACCCCAAAAGAGACCATACTAACACCAGTGACACACACAATCCCTAGATTCCAAGGGCAATCTGGTGTTATATTAGTTATGATATAAAAATAATGAAGTTCCTTGACTGGCGCCGTGGCTCACTAGGCTAATCCTCCGCCTGTGGCACCGGCACCCCAGGTTCTAGTCCCGGTCAGGGCGCCGGATTCTGTCCCGGCTGCTCCTCTTCCAGGCCAGCTCTCTGCTGTGGCCCGGGAGTGCAGTGGAGGATGGCCCAAGTGCTTGGGCCCTGCACCCGCATGGGAGACCAGGAGAAGCACCTGGCTCCTGGCTTCGGATCAGCGTGGTGCACCAGCCATAGCGCGCCCGCCACAGTGGCCACTGGGGGGTGAACAAACAGAAAAAGGAAAACCTTTCTCTCTGTCTCTCACTGTTCACTCTGCCTGTCAAAAATTAAAAAAAAAAAAATGAAGTTCCAGCTAAAAAGTCGAAACAAAAAAAAGAAAAAGAAGACTCCTGGATGGCCAGGCCTGAGTCAGGTGCCAAGCTTTGTGCTGAGGTTAGTGCCACTGTGGCTCTTTGAGGGGATCATCTGCAAGAGTGTGGAAACAGGAGGAATGGAGAAAGAAAACAAAGTTTGAAACAGTCTGGCCAAGTTTAAGGAGCCAGGACTTTGGTGTGAAGAGCTTTGGGCTGGAATGCAAGCCCTGGGACTCCTCAGCAGTGCCTCCTAGGATTGGTCACTTCACCCTTGGAGCCCCATTTTCTCGGCTGTAATGTGGATTTTCTGCTAAAGAGTTTGTGCTGCATTGCTGGGGAGAATTAAATGGTGCAATGTTGCAAAGTAGCAGTTGCTGTCTTATCGCTGTTTAGAGGGTGAGTTGAGAGGAGCCAGCCTTGCTTCTCCAGAGCACAATGTTCCTGATACTTGCTGCCATGACCTTGGCTGTAGTCCTGTTATACCATGGAGAGAATTCAAGACTTTTAAAAACACAGTTAAAAAAAAAGTCTGACTTGGAATCACAAATGTCTGGTTTCTTTGCTGACATTGATAAAGAATAAGATCATATTAAGATCATTGAATTCAGCAGTGAATTTCAGACTTCATAATTTTTACCTGTAAGTGAAAACACTTCAAAGTTAGAATTACAAAATCATTTCCCAACTTCTGTATATGATGATGTGGTAGGGAGGGCGTCCCTGGAGGATGTGACTTTTCCTGATGTACATGATAATCTTCCATTTTAAGATATACCTACTCAGGTGCAGCAATACCGATTCTTGTCTGTAGCAGGGCACCCTATACGTAGATCTCAGCAATTCTTTTCTTTGTTTTAAAAGCATTTAAAATTTGTGACATGTAGTTGTGCATTTTTGAGGAGTAGACTACAATATTTCCTTTTACACACAAGGCAAACCCATCAAACCAGGCAACCAGTCTTGGATCCTCCTCATTCTTCCCCTGTGTTTGGACCCTACCAGCTCTTCTCCTCCAGTGATGGACCATGTACAACACCTTACTGTGAACTGTAGCACCCAGCTGCACTGTGGAACATTAAAACTCACTCCTTCGGTCTGCCTGTGTTTCAGTACCTCTTATCCAGTGTTCCTCTATCTCTCCTCTCACTATCTTTTCCTGTGGGTAATAATCACTGTTCTAGCTCAAGATGAGCTATTTTTTAACTTCCACACATGTGGGAGAACATACAATATTTATCTTACTGTGTCTGACCCCTTTCGCTTAACATAATAATCTCCATTACATTCATTTTTCTGTAAGTGTGAGGGTTTCTTTATTTTTTATGGCTGAATAATATTCCTCTCTGTGTGTGTGTGTGTGTGTGTGTGTATACCACATTTTCATGATCAGACTATCCATCAGTGGACATCCAGGTTAATTCCATATCTTGGCTGTTGTGAATAGTGCTGCAATGAACAAGAGAATTTAGGTACCTTTTTCATATGCAGACTTCATTTCCTTTGGATGTCTATCCAGAAGTGGGACAGTTGGGTCAAATGGTGGTCTATTTTTTAAATTTTTTAGGAGCTCTCATATTGTTTCCATAATGCCTGAAGTAACTTGCATTCATTCCTACCAGTAGTGTGTAAGAATTCCATTTATCCACATTCTTACAAGTATGTTATTTTTTGTCTTTTTTTACAATAACCATTCTAACTTGGAGTGATATAATACCTTGTTATGGTTTTGATTTGTGTGAACCTGATAGCCAGTGATGTTGAATGTTTTTTCATTTGTTTCTTGGCTATTTGTATTCTTTTGAAAAATATCTATTAAAATCTTTTGCCCATTTACTAACTGAGTTGTTTGTTGTTTTTTGAATTTCTTATATATTCTGGAATTGAATGCTTTGTCAGATGAATAATATGCAAACATTTTCTCCCATTCTGCTTGCTGTCTCTTTATTGTTTCCTTTCTTGTACATTTTGAATTGGTTTTTGTATAAGGTGAGAGATGTGTATGGGGGGGGGCAGTATCTTGTTTCAGTCTTCTGCTTATGTATATCCAATTACCCCAGCACCATTTACTGAAGAGACTGTGCTTTCTCCAGTGTGTTTTTTGGTACCTCTGTCAAAGATCTGTTGGCTGTAGATGTGTGGGTCTGTATTTCTGGGATCTCTATTTCACTGGTCTTTATTTTTTTTTTTAATGCTAGTACTCTGTTGTTTAGGTTACAATGGCTGTGTGGTACATCTTGAAATTTGGTATTGTTGTACCTCTGACTTTGGTCTTTATCTTCAGTATCACTTTGGCTATTTGTGGTCATTTGGGCTTCTATATGAATATTTATTTTTATTTGGGAGGTAGAGTTATGGACAGAGGGAGAGACAGAGAGAAAGGCCTTCTATCCACCGATTCACTCCCAAATGGCTACAATGGCAGGAGCTGAGTTGATCCAAAGCCAGGAGCTGGGAGCTTCTTCTGGGTCTCCCATGAGACGCAGGGGCCCAGGCACTTGGGCCATCTTCCACTACTTTCCCAGGCCATAAGCAGAGAGCTGGATCAGAAGAGGAGCAGCCTGCACCCATATGGGATGCTGGTGCTGCAGGCAGAGGCTTAGCCTACTAAGCCACAGCACCAGCCTCCAATATGAATCTTAGAATTGTTTTTCCTAGTTCTGAAAAAAATGTAGTTGGAACTTCTGATGGGGATTATGTTGATCTGTAAATTTCTTTGGGTAGTGTGGACATTTTAATAATATTAAATCTTGCAATGTGTAAACATGGGGGGGGGGTCTTACCATTTTATGTCTTCAATACATTTCATTAGAGTTCTATAATTCTTGTTGTAGAAGTCTTTCACAGTTTTGGCTAATTTTATTCCAAAGTGTTTATTATTTGTTTTTGTAGCTACCATGAATGGGCTTTTTTTTTTTTTCACCTATAAGCAGGGTTTTTTGGTCAATTAGTCACTCACAATTTTTTTTTAACGAAATAGAACCAATGACAGTGTCACATCTCTATTTCTGGTGTGATTACAAGATAATAGTTAGGTTTATTTAAACTTGAAGCCATTTCTTCTAAATAGTTTATGCATAGTAATTTCATGCAGATTGCAATGTAAATAATTATACATTATTACATTTTTTTGTACTCTATTAGTTCCCACAGATTAGGGAAAATTTATGGTATAACAGTTTCCAGTCGCATCCATTTTGTTGCAAGACAGAATTTCTTTCCTTTTTTTACAACTAAGTAATATTCCATAGTACATATGTACATTTTCTTTATACAGTCATTGGTTGATGGTCATTTGGGTGATTCCATGTCTCTCACCTATTATGAATTGAGCTGCAGTAAGTGTGGGGGTACAGCTAACTCTTTCAAATGCTGATTTCATTTCGTTTGGGTAAATTCCCAGGACAGACTTTTTTTTTAAGATTTGTTTATTTGGAAGGCACAGTTTCAGAGAGAGGCAGATAAAGATCCTCCATTCACTGATTTACTCGCCGAATTGTCGCAACGGGCCAGAGCTGGGCCGATCCGAAGCCAAGAACCTGGAGCTTCTTCTGGGTCTCCCACATGGGTGCAGGGCCATCTTCCACTTCCTTCTCGGCCATAGCAGAGAGCTGGATCAGAAGTGGAGCAGCTGGGTCTCAAACTGGTGCCCACATGGGATGCCAGCACTGCAGGTGGCAGCTTTACCCACTACGCCACAGTGCTGGCCCCTAGATTTGTTCTTATAGTTTCCTTCTTAGCAAGTTTGGTGGTGGTGTATAAAAATGCTATTTATTTTGTGTGTTGATTTTTGTATCCTGCAATTTTACTGAATTTATCAGTTCTAATGGTCTCTTGGTAAAATCTTTAGGTTTATTTGTGTATAAAATCATGTCTTATGCATGGAGGAATAATTTGACTAACTCCTTTCCCATTTGTTTGCCTTTCATTTCTTAATTGTCTAGCCAAAGCTCCCACTAATATATTGAATAAGGAGTGAGCATCCTTGTCTGATTCTGGATCTCAGAAGAAATATACTCAACTTTTCTCCATTCAATATGATGTAGGGTGTGGATTAATCCTATATAGCCAGCCAGCGCCGCGGCTCACTAGGCTAATCCTCCACCTTGCGTGCCGGCACACCGGGTCCTAGTCCCGGTCGGGGCGTCGGATTCTGTCCCAGTTGCCCCTCTTCCAGGCCAGCTCTCTGCTGTGGCCAGGGAGTGCAGTGGAGGATGGTCCAACTGCTTGGGCCCTGCACCCCATGGGAGACCAGGAGAAGCACCTGGCTCCTGCCATCGGATCAGCATGGTGCACCAGCCGCAGTGCGCCGGCCGCGGCGGCCATTGGAGGGTGAACCAACGGCAAAGAAAGACCTTTCTCTCTGTCTCTCTCTCTCTCACTGTCCACTCTGCCTGTCCAAAAAAAAAAAAAAAAATAAAAAATTCCTATATAGCCTTTTTTATATTGAGCTATGTTCCTTACATACCTAATTTATTCAGGCTTTTAATAATGAGTGAATATTGAGGTTTATTGAATGCTTTTTTTTCATCTGTTGAGACCATCTTTTATGATTCTTAGCCTTTTTCCTGTTGATGTGATGTATTATATTTATAGATTTGTAGATGTTGAACCATCACATCATCCTTGGGTTAAATCTCACTTGCTCGTGAAGTATGCTTTTTTTGATATGTTATTGTATTCTGTTTGCTAATATTTTGTTGAGAATTTTGGCATCTGTGTTCATCAGGGATATGATCCTTTTTGTGGGGAGTGTCTTGTCTTGTAGGATCAAGGCAATGCAGGCCTCAGAGAATGAGTTTGGAAAGGGAAGTTAACTCTCCTTTAATTTTTGAGAATAGTTTGAGAAAAATTGATGTTAATTCTTTCATAAAATTTTTGTAATTTATTAATGAAGCTTTCTGCTTCTGTGCTTTTATTTGTTGAGATACTTTTGATTACTGATTTGATCTCATTTCTCATCAGTATGTTCAGGTTTTCTGTGTTCTTGTGGTTTAGTTTTGATAGGTTATATGTGTTCAATAATTGATTTCTTCTAGGTTTTTCATTTGATTTGGAATATAGTTGTTCATAATAGTCCCTAGTGATTCTATTTCCTTTTTAAAAATATTTATTTATTTGGAAGGCAGAGACAGACTGAAGAGATCTTTCATCTACAGGTTCACTCCACCAATGGAGCTCAACAGCCAGGGTTGAGCCAGGCTGAAGCCAGGAGTCGGGAACTACATCTGGGTCTCCCAAGCGCTTGGGCAATCCTCTGCTGCCTTTCTAGGAGCATTAGCAGGAAGCTGGACTAGAATCCTCGCTGATGGGGTGGCAGCCTAACCTGCTGTGTCACAATACCAGCCCTGTCCCTTCCACTTGTGCTTGTCTTAGAATGCCTTTGTTTCTCCTGCATTTATGAAAGATAATTTCACAGGGTGAAGTATTCTGTGTGGGCATTTATTTTCCTTTCAGAGCTTGGAAAGTATCCTTGCATTCCCGCCTGGCCTCTAAGATTTCTGTTGAAACATCTGTTCTTATTCTAACGAAGCTTCCCATAAAGAGGTCTTGGCACTTTTCCAGATCTTAAACTTCTCTCTTTGTGCTATGCTTTTGAGATTCTGAGTATATTGTGTGAAAGTGAAGACCTTTTCTGATCATGCCTTTTTGGGGTCTTGTGAGCCGCATGTCCTTGGATGCTCCTATCTGTGACCACACTGGGGTGTTTTCAGCTATTGCTTCCTTCAGAAGGATTCTTAAGCCCTGGCTGCTGTCTTCTCGGGGGTTCCCCAGTGTCAATATTTATTTGGTTAGTGGTCTCCCCAGAGTCTCAGGGTCTATCTTCCTTCCTGTCTCTTTTCTTCGTTGTCATTGTTGTTTGAGGTAGTTCACACTGGCTACCTTCAGGTTTGGATGTTTTTCCTTCTGCTGAATCAAGTCTGTTGAGCCCTTCAGTTCTATTTTTTATTTGCTTTTTTAAGTTCTTCATTTCAAAGATTTCTTTTTGGTTCTTTTTCAGGCTTTCAAGCTCCACTGAATTTTTCATTTATACGATGTATAATGATATTTCTGATTATACAAGTAATGTATTATTACTTGTATATAGTTCATAATAATACCCAGTGATTCTGTTCCCTTTTTAAATTTTTTAATTTATTTTATTTATTTGAAAGGCAGAGACAGAAGATCTTTCACCTGCAGGTTCGCTCCACAAATGGCCACAACAGCCTTGGGAATGTATTGTCTTTCTGATTTCATGTTGTCTTTGAGCTTCTTCATGACCATTCTTTTGAATTCTCTATCAGGTATCTCAATTAGCTTCTTTTTTTTAATTTATTTATTTTAAGGCAAAGTTACAGAGACACAGAGGGAGAGGGAAGTGGGGTCTTCCATCTGCTGGTTCATTCCCCAAATGGCTACAATGGCTGGAGCTGGAACAATCATAAACCAGGAGCCAGGGTCTTCCTGCAGGTCTCCCACACGGGTGCAGGGGCTCAAGGACTTGGGCCATCTTCTACTGCTTTCCCAGGCCATAGCAGAGAACTGAATCGGAAGTGGAGTAGTCAGGACTTGAACTGGCACCCGTGTGGGATGCTTGCACTGCAGGTGGCAGCTTTACCCGCTACACCACAGCACTGGGCCCTCATTAGCCTCTTCCTCTTTGAGATATGTTGGTAGAGAGTTACTGTATTCCTTTGGAGGCATCTTTTTCCCTATAACTTGTGACTATATTGAGATGTATGCATCTGGTGGGTCAGTTGTCTCTGTGGTCTTTTATAAGTTGGCTTTTGTTTTCTACTTTTTTTTCCAAGATGTGCCATAGGGTGTTGGTTTGGTCAGTAGTGTAGGCTTTGATGTCACTTGGAGGCCGTGATGTGGGCTCTATCATGTCTTCAGCAGTCATTGATGGCTGTAGCAGTGCAGTCAGAGAGACTCACTGTCTCCAGCGGTTGTGGGAAAGCGGGACTGACGTGGTGCACCTGATGGTGAGGGGAAGGTTGTCTACTGTAAGGCTTTCTGGTAATGGAAGTGGTAGCACCTGGACTGGGTTATTTCTTCTGGTGTAGCTGGGATGTCCTCTTCTGTTGGAAGGCTTCTCCTAGGTTGGCAACCATCGTGGGAGCGGGTACTTGTAGCACACACCCTCAGTTCCAAGAGCGGGATGGGCACAGAGCATTGGCCTTGTAGGGGAGGCCTAAAGGGAGGCACAGCTCCCATCTTCAGGTCCTCAGGCAGCTGTGCAGGGTAGGGTGGCAGGTAAGACTGCAGCACTCTCCTGGTGCTGGCTCTCAGCCGCCAGCAGCAGCCAATCAGGGAGGGGAAGGTAGGTGACATCACAGCGCTCATTCTCAGCACCTGCTCCCAGTGCACTGCACAGGCAGGAGAAATGCCACTAGCCAAGGAGAAAGGGATAAGTGAGACATCAGCTCTTACTGTCTGTCCCTGGCAGGTGGAGCCCAGATGCGGCTAGCAGAGGAGGAAGAGGTTGGCAAGATGTCAGCTCTCCCTGTAGGCCCTGGCTGTGAGGCCCTGGCAGAGGGGAGTAAAAGCAACTCGCCAGTGGGGATGCGATGAGCAGGAGGGGTGCTCAGCCTCTAGGCTCTGGCTCTTCGTTCCTCGTAGAGGTGGCTGAAAAGCAGCTGGCAGTTTTGTCACTGAGTTCTGATTTCATTTGTTAATTTCAAATTTCTGATCAGCTTTTCACCTTCTTTTGCCAACTTCCTGCAGGAAGACTTGTGATTTGTGAGGCGTTTGATAGGGCAACATCTATAGAGAAGGCAGTGGGTCATTGTGGTGGGCTGAATAGAGTCCTACCAAAGAGACCCATGTCCCAGGGCCTGAAACCTGGGAATATGTTACCTGACAGCATTGCAGATGTGATTAAGTCAAGGGTCTTGAGTTGGATGAATTGTCCTGGATTAGCCGCATGGACCCAATGTAGTCCCAGCAGTCCTTGCAGTGAAAGCAGGTGGCAGCATCGGCAGAGAAGGAGGTGTAACCGCAGAAGCAGAGTTCAGAGCAGAGGGATATGTTTGCTGGCTTGGAGGGTGGGATGGGGCCGTGAGCCAAGGAATGCAGCAATCTCTAAAAGCTGGAAATGGCAAGAAAACACTCTCCCCTGGAATCTTTAGAAGGAGCACAGCCCTGCCAGTTCCTGATCCCAGTGAGACTCATGTCAGACTTCTGACCTCCAGAATGTAAGGTAATAGCTTTATGGTGTTTGAAGCCACCAAATGTGTTACTCGTTTCAGCAGTGATTGGAAACGAATACAGACACATATTGTGTCTGGGTGAATGAGGGTGGAACTGCTGGATGGAATCCTGCAATGTTGTCTGTGTTCGTTTTTAGTGTGGCTTAAAACAGCACAAAACGTGTTTGGCCTTTGAGTTAACCATGTGATTGCCTCTGCTAGAAAGTCAAGCTGATACTGATCTTTCTCAGCAGCAAGGTAGCTTCTAAGGCAAAGCCAGGAATGCTGACGTCAGCGACGCAGGGTTTGAGGGAGGCAGAGGTATGAGGTTGAGTGTGTTCTTGCACCCTTTTGTACAGTAAGTTCTTTCATTTATTTTTGTCTGGGTTTTGCTTTCAGATTTGCATAGTCCTCATATTAACTAGGAGCTGGGAAGCCATCTGTAGCTGTCACTGGACATCAGTGGCAGGTGCTGGGGTGGAAAATAAGAAAGAGCATTGCCTGTGGCACTGGAAATAACTGTTCAGAGCAGATTCTCTGTCTCTGTTCCATTCCTAGAATCCAGACGGTGGTTCTAGGTCAAAAAAACTGCCGTGAACCCCTAGGTCCTCGAGGGAAAACCCTTAGATGAGAGTTGTACATTGGAGTGGTTGAACATCCTAGCTCTCCAGTTCTGATCACTTAGAACTGAAGGCCTCAGCCAATTAGGAAACCTCCATATATTTATAGTTTTCTGTGTGCTAAATGAGTATAAAAATACTAGCCCCTAGGGTTGCTGTGAAAATTTTAGAAAAAAAAAAAAAGGTGCTTAGCACACAGTAAGAACTTCATATAGTCTCGTCATACATAATTATAACTGCTATAATTACTATAATCAGGAAAATTCAGAATTCTAAAAGGAGAAATTAATGAGCTACTAATTATGTTTTTTTAAAGGTTTATTTTTATTTATTTGAAAGGCAGAGTTAGAGAGAGAATCAGAGATCTTCCATCCACTTGTTCACTCCCCAAATGGCCGCAACAGCGAGCTGGGCCGATCCGAAGCCAGGAGCCAGAAGCCTCATCCAGGTCTCCCACATGAGTGCAGGGATCCAAACACTTGGGCCATCTTCCACTGCTTTCTTAGGTGCATTAACAGGGAGCTGGATCAGAAGTGGAGCAGTGGGACTTGAATTGGTGCCCATATGGGATGCAGGCACTACAGGTGGCGGTTGTACCCGCTACCCCATAGCATAGGCCCTTAATTCTATGTTTTCTAAATTGACAATATTTTCCCTTCTTCCTTTGTTATATAAATGAGCTCCAGATGGACTGTATGCATTGGCCCTTAGGTTGTTTGTTTATTCACTGGGGTGCTGAGACACCCATTTGGCTTTAGCTCAAAAGCCTATTGATGCTAAATTCAGATTTTTACACATCCAATTTTAAAACATAGCCAAAACAAATAGATTTCTACCTCTTCTATGAGTGTATTCATCATCCCTTCATCGTTATAATGAAATACCTGAGGCAGGATAACTTTATAATGAGAAGAGGTTTATTTAACTCACAGTTTTGGAGGCTGGAAGTCCAAACAGCAGGGCACAGGCTCTTGTGAGGGCCCCTCCTTGGTCACCTCATGGTCTTGGCAGTGGTGGGAACATGAGCTCAAGGGAGGGATAGCACATCTCAGACCAGCAAGCCAGAGAGAGACTCAGGAATCGGGCTCAGGCTTCTTTAGCTACACTTTTTTGCAAGAACTCACCCCAGGACATGAGAAATCTCTTCTGAGGCAGTGTCCCCAATAGCCTAAGGACCTCCTATTAGGCACTGCCTCTTATCAGTTTCCACCAGCTCCCAACACTGCCACCCTGGGGACTAAGCACCCAACATGTGAACCTTTTCCCCAAAAGGGAAAAGCATCCAGACACTGGCAGCCTGCTTGGCACACCCCTTTGCTGACCACTAGTAAGGCACTAACACACGGGGGCCTTTGAGGCTCTTTCTCCCAGAGATTCCCAAATCTGCTGCTGAGCGATCTCAGCTGGACCCGTGGGACCCTTCTTCCATCTTCTGAGGAGTTCTTTCCTCTTCCCCTTCTGAACAGCAACCTCTGTGTGCCACAACCCGGGACAGAATCCTACAGTGAGTCTCCCTACCTCCCTCTCCTCCTCACCCCAAATTTAGCAGAATGATCCCTGATCCCCTAAAACCATGTGTGCTACTGCCACCTGGTGGTCTTATTTTCCTTGATCAGCTTCCAAATCCCTGAAACGGCCTATATCCTGTTTTCCGAATAATATCAACTCCCAGTGAAGGAAAATCTAAGCGTGTCATATTTTAGCTTCTTTCCCTCACTTTAAATAAAATAGAATCAGGGGAATAAGAAGCAAATGCCTTGCTTTCCCTTAGAGTTGCTCAGTATTTGGGACATGAAATGTTGATACAGGGTGATTATCAGGGATGCCAAATATTCCAGTTACTACTTCCTGTCCTTCATCCCTTTACAAAAGTCACACTGAGCTTTCAGGCACATTGGTTTCTAAAATGAATCCAGTGTTTTAGTCCATTAGGGCTGGTATGACCAGATCTCACAAACTGGGTGCCTTATGAACAACAGACATTGATTTCTTCCAGTTTCAGAGGCTGGGACGTTCCAGCCTCTTCCAAGTTCAAGGAAGATTTGGTGCTGGTGAGGTTCTGTTTCCTGGCTTATGGAAGCAACTTCTTGCAGTTTCCTCAGAGTGGGAGGCCTCTCTGGGACCTCTTTTATGAGGGCACAGACCTTGTTCATGAGTGCTCCGCCCTCAGAACCCCACCACTCACAAAGGCTCTTCCTTCTAGTACCATCACGTTGGCGAACAGCTTTCAACATAGGAATTTGGGGGAGGGGAGGACACAAACATTCAGACCATAGCATCCACCACACTAGAGAGGTCAAAGTAATAAATTTGCACTTCAGCCTGGAAATTCAGTAGAAAAACCCCCACTGCTCCAGAGCCAGGGAGTCCACATTAGAATGCAAATGAAGAGTTCTTTAGGAAGGAGTCAAACTGTTTGCATCAAACAAAATGAATTGGGTCTTTTAAAAAATGGAAAGTCATGATTCCATTATTTTTTCCTTGGTAACTGTGTGGTTTGTAAGAATAAGAAAATACTTCCATGGTCTGATCATAAACATAATTAGGAAGACACACTGTTTTTGAGGTAGTTTATCCTTAATCAGATGACTCTCCACAGGTTCTGATCCTGATTGGAGCATATTTTCTCTGTCGCATTTATCATCCTCCTCTTGTGTGTTCCCAAGTAACTCAGTCAGTTAGGGAAAGAGGAGAGGAGATACTCTCTTCCATGGCTTTGCCCCCATGTAGCTCCGAAGCTAGTGCAGCATTAGAAGATGAGCTGCTTTTGAGGACATCTTACAAGACATTGTGTGAGACCTTTTTTTTTTTTTTTTTTTTTTTTTTTTTTAAGATTTGCTTATTTATTTGAAAGAATTAACACAGAGAGAAGAGACAGAGAAAGAGAGGTCTTCCATCAGCTAGTTCAATCCCCAGTTGGCCACAATGGCCAGAGCTAGGCTGATCTGAAGCCAGGAGCTTTTTCCAGGTCTCGCACATGGGTGCAGGGTCCCAAGGACTTGAGCCATCTTCTACTGCTTTCCCAGGCCACAGCAGAGAGCTGGATCAGAAGTGGAACAGCTGGAACTAGAGCCGGCATCCATATGGGATGCTGGCACTGCAGGCGGCGGCTCTACCCACTACACCACAGCGCCGGCCTCATTGTCTGAGATCTTGCCTGACACATCTTGTGTTACCCTCTAAGAATGCTTCCTACTGTTGTTCTGTAATTTGCCTGTCTTCACAACCAACATGTTTCCACAGATCCGTCATCCCTCCCCCATGTCCTCACATTCCTCCCTACTCTGTTTAGGTTCCATGATCCATGCAGACCTTTTATTTTATTTTTTTAAAGATTTGTTTTGCTTATTTGAAAGGCAGGTTAACGGGGGTGCGGGGCATGACAGAGAAACATCTTCCATCCACTGGGTCACTCCCCAGATGCCTGCAGCAGCTAGAACGGGAGCCACAAGTTCCATCCATGTCTCCCAAATGGTGACAGAAGCCCAAGTTCTTGGGCTGTCTTCTGCTGCTTCCCCAGGCGCATTGACAGGGAGCTGGATTGAGAGTAGCCAGCGAACCCTGATATGGGATATGGGTGCGGCAAGCAGCAGTTCTACCTGCTATACCACAATGGGGGCTGCACGCTCTGCTTTTCTCTCCTCTGCCCTGCACTCCATGGAAATCCCAAGCCAGACTAAATCTGACTGTTACTGACTTTACTTGAACTTCAGCAGGTCAATGTGGTAGAGAAAGAAAAGTCCAGCATGGAGAGGGTTTTACCTGAACTATTAGATTACAAACAGCAACCTGTGTGCAGTACTGCCTGTTAATTCTGTGTCCCTGTTCAGTCCCCTCCATCACGCTGGGGAGGTCTGTTTCACATCTTCCTTGTCCTCAAATCTCCATATTCTTTTTCCTCATTGCCAGCTGTTAATATTTCTCCTAATTTCATCTGGGAAAATAGCAACTCTTTAAAAAGACCTTCCTACTACTGCTGTCATTAAATGTACCCACTGGTACCCAAAATCCTCTCCCTTCTTTCCTATTACACAGGGTGAGCATGAGGAGTGTGGCAGGCAGCCACTCTGTGGGCAGAGTTCCATCTGGTGTGGCCCAACCAAGGACTTGGCCCCTGTTGTTAGACCTACTCTCTCTCGAAGCATCTTTGTTTTCTTCTTCCTGTGTTCCTTTCTATTCAACGGAAATTGTTGGCCGGCGCCGCGGCTCACTAGGCTAACGCGGCTCACTAGGCTAACCCTCCGCCTTGCGGCGCCGGCACACTAGGTTCTAGTCCCAGTCGGGGCTCCAGATTCTGTCCCGGTTGCCCCTCTTCCAGGCCAGCTCTCTGCTGTGGCCCGGGAGTGCAGTGGAGGATGGCCCAAGTGCTTGGGTCCTGCACCCGCCTTGGAGACCAGGGTAAGCACCTGGCTCCTGCCATCGGATCAGCGCAGTGCGCCGGCCGCAGTGTGACGGCCGCGGCGGCCATTGGAGGGTGAACCAGCTGCAAAAGGAAGACCTTTCTCTCTGTCTCTCTCTCTCACTGTCCACTCTGCTTGTCAAAAAAAAAAAAAAAAAAAAAAAGTTGCTTATTTCCATGTAGGTATGGTTTCATTTGTCCAGTGGGCTAAAGAAATTCTCCTTGAAAAAAAGTTGCCTTTGCCTGCTTTATCAGATTGTTTGCTTCCTTCTCTTTATTGAACTCATTTCAGTAACACTTTTGATTCAGTACCCCCAGTTAATTCACTCATCACAGTCATCATAGATCTGATCAGGTCGCAGTCTTCATCTTGGTCGGCCTCGCATTAGCACTGGACCAGGCAGATCGCTTCCTCTCCCTGTGTCACACTGCACTCTCCTGGGTTTTCCTTCCCTTGCTAAGTCACCCCTTTGCTGGATCATCTTCCTCTTCTCACCTCTAGAGGGTGAAGTGCCCACATCTCAGTTCCCAAACCTCCCCTCTCTCTCTCCCTCCTTCTCTCCCTTCCTTCTCTTTCTCGCTCTTTCCCCTTTTTCTCCTGTTTTAACTTTGTTTTTATGTTATGTATATGTTTAATATTTATGTGTTTTTGTTCATTTGGGAGAGAGAGAAACAGCTGAAAGAGTGCAGTGAGCGAGCTCTCATCTGCTGGTTCATTCTCTGAATGCCCACAGTGGCCCAAGCTGGGCCAGGTCCGAAACCAAGAGCCAGGCTCATAGTCCAGGTCCCCAGCATGTGGGCGGCGAGGACCCAGTTACTTGGGCCAGCACTGCTGCATCCTGAGGTCTGTGTTGGTAGGAAGCTGGACTCAGGAACCCAAGCTAGGAATCCAATCCAGGCAGGCACTCTGATGTGAGGTGTGGTTGTCTTAACCACTAGACTAAAAGTCTGCTCCTCTGTCCATCCTTTTAAGGGAATTTCACTGAAGCTCATGGTTTTCAAGACCAACTTCATGCTGACTTCCAAGTTTGTATTGCCACTCAAACTTCTCTTCTGAACTCTGGAGTCCTGTATTGCCTACTTGATCTGTCCACAGGGATAGCCTGTGGACTTCTCAAAGTTGTTATTCCCTGGAAACAGTCTTTGATGTCTCCTCCAAACCTGCTGCTCCCTAAGTGTTCCTCTCCCAAGGAGATGAAACTGCCAGTTATGTGGTTGCTTGGCCCCCATCGTTTCTCCCCCACCCCCAATTTGGTTCATTCTTGGTTCCCTTCTTTCTTTCCAACAAAAAAACATTAATAGGTAGGTCATTTCTGTCACCTCAGACTTTAAAACATATCCAGAATCCTGCTGCTTCTGAGTTTTTTCTCCTACAGATGTCTTAGACCAAACTCTTCTAACGTGAAGCATTGCAATATTCTCAAAAATACTCCATCGTTTTCCTTGTAGTTCCTTGAAGTTTGCACACGCAGATGGAATGTCACTTCTGAGATGGCAACTAAAGTGTCCGTCACAAAGCCCTCCCTCCAGTGGCCTTCCCTCACAATCGGAATGAAGTCCAGTTCCTGTGACATGGCAGCTGGTCACTCAGTGGGCACAGGTGACTTCCTGCTTTTCTCCCCGGGGGCTTTCCCATCTCCTTGATTTGCCTTGGTTTTTCTTCCCCCAGGGAGTCACAATTTCACTCCTTTACTTTGTTGTGCTCAAAATTCGTCTTTCTCAGAGCCCTTTCCTAACCACCTATGTAAGACAGAAACTCACCCATCCCTGTCATTCTTTATCCTCCACAAAATACAGAAAAGTTGCGTATTGACATTTTGAAGATAGTAGTGTATGTTGCTGGTCTGGTTCCTCAGGAGCTGGGAGCGGGCTGTCTCCCAGTGCTTTTCCCAGTCTATGAAGCACGGAGCTGTATCAGAAGTGGAGCAGCCTGGACACAAACTGGTGCCCATATGGGATGCCTGCATGGCAAGTGGCAGTGTTACCCAATACACCACAACACTGGCCCTTACTACTTATTTTAGTGGACATAATTGTTCCTGTGATTTGACAGGTCAGTTTGTGGGTTTTTTTTCCTTAAATTCTCATTGACAAGTATTTCCTGCCTTTAAAAAATATAAGCACTATTCAGTATCTTCTTTTTGGCATTTATTTTTTCTAAAGGGATTGTTTTCATGTTCTAAAGTAGTTAATCTGAAAATGTTCAGTTTCATGTCGGTAGAAAAGAACAATTTATGATCTTCCTTTGAGGATAAGATGAGCATTAACACTATAAGACACACAGTGAACTTAGGTGAGATTAATGTCACTATTATAATCTGCTTTCCTTGAGAGTATTTACTAAGTGATTTGAACGTGTGGTATAGTAAGTTTAGCAATTTTAATATAATTCAGTTTCTTCTGAATATGTGCTTGTGTAAGTTGACTTTCTTGTCCCTTTTTATTAAACTCCTGTTCATGTCTAGTCCTCAAAAAATGGTCTTTTTTTTTTAAATTGGGAGCATGGCTCCCCTTCACTTATTTTTATTTATGTGAAAGGCTGAAAGACAGTGAGAGGCGAGTAAGAGTGTTGGTCTTCTGTCTGCTGATTCACTCCCCAAATGCCCACAATGGCCTGGGCTGGGCCAGACCTGGTCTCCCATGTGACCCTCACCTGCTGCCCCCAGGGTCTGTATTAGCCAGTAAATAGGAATTGGGAGCAAAACCAGGACTGGAACTTGGGTATTCCCATGAGGAATGTGGGCCTTATTTACTGTGCTGAATGCTTACCCCAAGAAACATTCTTACACATGTGTGACAGTTAGCCAGTTCATTGCCATGCAGCAAAGACAGGTCACTGTTGGAGTGCTTTAACGCAAATTTGCTTACTAGTTCCGCGAGTCGGTTTGCCTGCCCTCGGTTTTATCTTTTTTGAAGCTGTTCATTCCCAATGTGGAGAGCACTGCAGAAAGCAGTAACTATGGAAGAAAGTCTTGTTTACCTTTGGACAGATTAAAGATTTAAGATACCCAGAGGAGCCTCGTGTGGAACCAAGACCAGGCAAATAGTTTTTGAGCTTGACAAAATTCATCCTCGTTTCACTTCATTTTCCCATCTCTCCTGTCTCAAGTCCTCCCCCAAGTATCCATTCCCAGATAGGCTTCGGCTCCAACTCCCCCCCAGATCTGTTCTTATTCCCAGAGTGCCCATGAACGGAAGCCACTGACTTCCTTTCCTTGCCATTTGCTGAAAATTGGCAGTGGTGTTTAGGTGGAAAGGTGTTCGGAAGAAAAGCCGTTTGCCTGAATTCTGTCTGCAAGCTGAGGTGGGCTGGCCCTTCCTGTGAGTGTCCTCATCTTTGACCGCACTTCCGGCTTGACTGTGGGTGAATCCTGTAGGTCTGTGTTGAATAGTTTTAATGTCATTGCCATCTGATGTTGACCAGAAGCCCATCCCTGAAAACACAATACTCAGTAGATTGTTTAAAGGGCACCAGTTCCATTCACTTCTGAAACTCCGGAGGCCTAGTGCCTGGTGGCAAGTGCTTTGGAGTTCCACAGGTCTGGATTCGGAGCCTGGATTCTGCTGCCTACAATTTAGCCAGGTCACGCCGTGCTCAACCCTGTGATGGATGCTAACAGTCTTCCTAATTGTTCTGAGGGTGGAAGGAATAACGCTCGCTGAGTACCTGCATCAGTGAGCATGAGCTCAACTGTTAGTTTTTTGTTGTTATTACTTTGCTTGAGTTAAGCCAAATCTGTAAGGCATCCACAGTCTTGAGCATGCTGCTCTCCCCTCCAGCCGCATGGTGCCTTGCTGCCTGTTGCTGTGCTGGGAGACCAGGACCTCCCACTGAAGGTCAGTCTCGAGCTTACGCAGGCCAGTGCATTTACTGTCAGGATGTCGTCAGGAGAGCTGCTTGGGCCTTTACACAGTGCTCCGTTGTCTGGGCCTCCAGGAGAATTCAGTGTCTGCTGTTACCGCCAGGCGGAGTCTTCCCGCTTCTGAGCGTTTGGTTTATTTTAAGCTTAGGGCCAGTAAATTATATAACTGACCGAGTTTCCCTTTTTGAGTTGGCTGCTAGAAAGCTTAGAGCCAAGTATATGGCTCATTTTTAAGAAATGTATTGATTTGTATGGGATATATTTCAAGCCTCATTTCCGCCTCTAGTTTTTGGTCCCCAAATTCATGACTCCCTTCTTTTTAATTCCTTTTTATTTCATGCTACTAAATATTATTTTTAAATTTATTCTTACAAATTAAATTATTTTTGAAACTAAATGGGAAATGGATTAAGAGCTATAAGTAGATAAAATAATGTTTTAAATAATTTATTATAGCATCTGTATTTGAAGGATGCTTAATTTTTTTAAAGGTTTATTATTTACTTTAAAGGTAGAGCTATAGAGAGGCAGAGAGAGAGAGAGAGAGTTAGATCTTCCATCTGCTGGTTCACTCACCAAATGGCAGCGTCGGCTGGAGCTGCACTGATCCAAAGCCAGGAGTCTGGAGCCTCCTCCAGGTCTCCCATGCGGGTGCAGGGGCCCAAGCACTTGGGCCATCTTCTGCTGCTTCCCCAGGCCATAGCAGAGAGCTGGATCAGAAGTGGAGCAGCCAGGACCTGAACTGGTGCCCATATGGGATGCCAGCCCTGCAGGCGGCGGCTTCACCGGCTGCGCCACAGCCCAGGACCCTAGGTTTTTTAAGAAGATATTTGTGATGTGAATTTTCCAGTAGGTGGAATTTCAGATGTAGCAACAATGGAAAAGGAAAATAATCCAGAGGTAGGAATGTTTTGTAGAAAGACAGGATGATTTGGGGGGAAACTTCTAGAAGGTGAACTTCTGAAAGCGAGATAGTGACTAAGGCTCAGGGTGGAAAACATCTGTTGTATGGTTGGTTGGTTAACTAAGCCATCATGTGCTCCTCCAGGACAGCTTATCACGATACTTTTTATCTGTTGTAGAGGAGACAGGACGGTGTTTAAAGGCTAAAGATTCAGGAGTCAAACTTCTTAAGTAGAAATCCTGACTCCGCCATTGCGTTCGCAATTCACTTCACAGTGCCTTGATTTCTTTTATTTTTTTTTATTTAAAGTGGAGATAAAAGTTTTACTTGGAGCTCCTGAGAATCAAAGGATGATCTGTGTGAAGAGCTGAGAATATTATAGCGACTGGAATTTAGGAATCAGTACATCTACTACTATTCTTCATCTTTGCCACTCATCATTTATATAGGTAGAAATAGGTACAGATATGTCATAGAATTCCACAATCTGTCGGGACTGTTTCAAGGCAAATTCAGAGAAAATACATGTTTCTCCTTCTTAGTGTTTCCAAACAAAGAGAAAAATCAAAATAGCTGCTGGGAAACACTTTATCCTGGTGCCATCATAGATTGGTTCAGGAAATGTGACATTATGAATAATGTGCCTTGCCTTTTTGCACTCAGGGAATGGTGTTCTCTTCCTTATATACATATTGCATTTCCGTACAGTTACAATGAACGCATGGAGTGGTTGAATAGGGGGGCCTGGAAGATTTTACCACATGAATGCCCTTGGCCTTTTCCCTTTGTCTGCTCAGGGCTTCTCCTTCCATCAGCATCTAAGTATGTCCCCCGCATTGGCCACTACGTAGTACCAGGCTTAAAGTTCTAGTAGAGAAAGATTGGGCTAAAAATGTGGAATAACAGGGAGTAGAGGTTTTGTTTTCCGACTCTGCTTGTTCAGAATTTGAGTGAAATGAGATCAATTGAAAGGAAATAAACAGCTACAGAAACTCAGCAAATCAACCCTGTTGGGGACTGGGGGGGTGTGTGCATGTGGAGAAGCAAGCCAGGAAGCTGAGCACCTGGGAGAGGTCCTTCTGATGTTTTCCCTTGTGCTGGAAAGTGGAGGCTGGCTTTCAGGGGCCTTTCGGGAATGAGCGAGGGGGGAGGAAAGAAGGGATTATTGGGAAGTGTCGCTGTGGGTTCTAGGGTTCTTTGAGCTATACAGTTATGTATTTGATTTTACCTGACTAGTTTTGATGCTGCATTGCACTTACTTCAGCGTGACAGCAGTAACGGAACCAGGGTTTATTAGGATTACATAGTGCTTTAGCAGTCTCGAATGCACGGTGTGATGTCTAACTACAACACCTACTACGTTTTAAACTAGCCATGACGACGTGAACACATTGTGTGGTTATTGGTAACTTCACAAGTATGACTTCTTCTCCCCTGCTGGCATTGATGTGGTTGTGTTGTTTACTTCTGCTGCTCTCTGTATAGAGGTAGTGAACAGACAAACGATGGCACTCTTATTACTCAGAAGCAATGCTTCAATGTTGTTCCAAAGACCCAAACCAACAGGGGCCAGCTTGGTGGTGCAGCCAGGTAAGCCACTGCCTGCACTGTCAGCTTCCCTGAGTGCTGTTCAAGTCCTGACCTCTCCACTTCTCATCCAGCTCCCTGCTAATGTGGCTGAGGGGCAGTGAAGGATGGCCTGAGTACTTGGGCCCTTCCCACTTATGTGGGAGACCTGGATGGGGTTCCAGGCTCCTGGCCTCAGCCATGGCAGCTATCTGGGGAGTGAGCCAATGGATGGAACATCTCTCTCAGTATCTGTGACTTGCTGTCTGTCTGTCAGCTCCCTCCCTGGTCATTCTACCTTTCAGGTAGGTAGGTAGGTAGATCTGTCCTCAATCAAACAAATCATAGTATATAAAAAGCAAACCCAATGTGGTGAGAAATAAATGGCAATTTAGAGAAAAAAAGATGATCAGTTCTATAGAATCTGGGATAACATAGTGGGTTTTTACAAAACTTTTAAATTTATTTGAGAGAGACAGAGACAGACACCGTTAGAGTACTTGCCTGCTGGTTCACTCCCCATGTAACGGTGTTGGCCAGGGCTGGGCTGGGACCAAAGCCAGGAGGCCAGAACACAATCCACGTCTCACACATGGGTCGCAGCAATTACTGGAGCCATCCCTGCTCCCTCCCAGGTTCTGCATTAGCAGGAAGCTGGCGACAGGAACTGGAGCCAGGAATCAAAACCGGGCACTCCGAGTTAGGGCATGGACATCTTAACCACTTGGCTAAACACCTCCCTTACTGTGGTGGTTTTTGATGACTAAAAAGTAGAGTTCAGTGGAAGATACAAGGGGCCAGGTAGAGTTTTAGTTCAGGATCCTGAGGAGAGGAATGAGATTAGGACCAAGAATAGAAGCAAATTTGAACATTCATGAGCAGAAAGGTCCATCATTCACTGCTATTGGAGATGGATCTTCAGAAAAGCCTGGAAATATCCAGAAATGGGACTTTGGGAATGTGTATCTTTTACATTGGGTTTCATTTTTCTGTTTTTTTTTTTTTTTTTTTTTTTTTGCATTTATCTCTTTTAATTCCTAAATATCTCCCAGATTCATCCACTTCTCTCCCCTTCCGCCTCCAGCTCCTTAGCTAAGACGTTGTCTTTTACTTGGATAACGCAGCAGCTTCTTAGCTGGTCTCCTGCTTCCTCTCCAGCTGACTGGGATCTAGCCCAGCTCTCCTGCCAGGGTACAGGGCAAATGGTACCCATCCGACCCTACCATGCCTCTTGGCTGTCTGAATGGAGTCCCACTGCTCTGACTATAAAGATAAAGATGCCCTACAGGGTCCTCAGGACTGGTTGATCACCTCCCTCTAACCTCCTCTCTCTCTGTCCTTCAGCTGCTTTAAACACTGCTCTCTTTGGCTCTCTCTTTGGCCCTAAGACCTTTGTAAAGAACTTCCCTTCTGCTGGGAGTGGCTGCTGCACTCCTCTTCCCACCTCATCTCCCCTGTGTTTGGTTAACTCCTCCCCCCAGGCGCCTCAGCTTCCCCAGAGAAGTGTTCTCTGATCCGTGTCATTCCAGAAGATGTATGCGTGCTCGTCATTTTCATAGTATCTCTGCTTCCATTCAGAGAACTTACCAGCCTATAATCACATGTTTATGTGATCCTTGGATTCAAATTCTCTTGCTCCCTGGATTTTCCAGCCCTCTGTAATCAAGGATGTTGGTTATTTTATTTACCCTTTTTATTGCTGGTGTCCAACAGAGACGTGCACGGTGAAAATCAATTGACAGGGACTGTTGACTGCGTGGATGAATACTGGTCCATTTTTCACTTATATTGAGAATAGTGAAGATGGTTTTGGTGCATTTAAGAATGCCAGGCTCTGAATGGTTGCGGCTCAGCAGCATACTAGGCAGGTGGAGCACCGTGGGTCTATGTGCTGCGTGTCTCTGAGGAGAGACACCTCTTTCCTGAAGCCACAGCCACAAGGAGAGCCCTTGGCACATGGGAGGCATCAGCTCTGGCTAGTAACCTCCAGTTCCAGCACACAAGGCTTTGGATACCTGGCTTTAGCCCTCATTTTCAGAGTTTCCTTCACTGAGGAAGCACTTCATCCAGTTTTTTTTAAAAGTATGTATTTATTTGAAAGGCAGAGTTATGGAGAGACTGGGTGAGACAGACGGACACACACACAGAGATTAATCTTCCATCTGATGGTTCACTCTGCAAATGGCCACAATGGACAGGGCTGGGCCAGGCAGAAGCCAGGAGCCAAGAGCTTCATCTGGATCTCCCATATGGATGACAAGGGTCCAAGCACTTGGGCCATCATCCACTGCTTTTCCCAGACTATTAGCAGGGAGCTGGATCTGAAGAGGAGCAGCTGAGACATGAACCAGCACTCTCTGGGATGTCAGTGTTGCAGGTGGTAGCTTTACCTGCTACACCACAGTGCTGGCTCCTATCCAATGTTGAGCATTTGCTGTGAACTTTAACCTTCCTCGCTAATAGTGACGTAGAAAGTGAACAGTAAAGAAACCTTAATTCTCCCACTTCATAAAAACTTATCCAGGAATAAATTTTAGATTTTTTTAAAAAGTATCTGTCATTGGTGTCACATATATTTATCTGTAGTGTTTTAATTGCTTGCCCTTAATATTTACTTCTCCTTGTCACTTTTTGACATTTTACTCTTAATATATCTCATCTTTTTGTTATACAAAATAGCTAATTTAACAATTCATTAGGTTTGCAATTTAGCTACATGATCCCAGCAGTTAGTTTTATTGACTTTATTTGATTTGACTTTAGTAGATTAGATAGACATTTACTGCGGATAAGTACAGAAGCTCAAAAGCTTCAGATTTCTCACTCACCCTGAACTGTTGGCCAGTTTTCTTAGACCACATAGTTGGGGGGTTTCTTTTCCAAGTTCTTAGTGAAGCAACAGGTATTTCCTCAGTGAAAAGCTGGAATGGTGTTGTGGGTCCTCCCAGGTGAGGTGTGAGTGTCGCTGTGGTGGTCTGGGCACAGCACTGTGTCCTGGGCTCCTGACCCTTCCCTTCCACTCTTGAGCAGTTCTTGGCGCTCCCATGCCCCTACCTCCTCTGCAGTTTTGGAGTCTGTCAATTAATTATTCATTCCAGAAACACTTTGAGGTGCTTTTAAAATACAGAGTTAGCTTCTAAAACTGAGGTCAAAGTAAACGTGACTTAATAGCACGGAAGTTTCCTTCTCCTTCATGCTGTGGTCCCAGTGGAGGTGAGTACCCTGGTAGGAACTGGGGGGCAGCTCCTGGTCCCAGGGACTCCGGTGTTTCCCATCTTGTGGCTTCATTCTCTTGAATGTGCAGCTTTCTTTGCGTGGACAGTGGTTGATGCAGCACTCAGCGGGGTACTTCCAGGCCAAGCAGAACTAGGAAAAGCAGAAGGGGCAGGCACACTCCTTTCCCACTCAAGGATATGATGTGAGTGTTGCTATGTGACATTTCAGCTTTGTCACTTGACCGCAGTTAACCTGGCTACCCAGTTTGCAAGGGAGGCTGGGATATTTGTCCCAGTGCAACAGCCATACATTCATATCTATTACTAAAGAGAAAGTAAAGAGTGGGTCACAAGATGACAACTGCAAGTCTTTGTTTTTTTATTTTTAAGATTTATTTATTTTACTTGAAAGTCACAGTTACACACATGGCGGAGGGGAAGGAGAGGGAAGCAGAGAGAGAGGTCTTCCATCCATTGGTTCACTCCCCAATTGGCCGCAACGGCCGGACCTGAGCCCATCCGAAGCCAGGAGCTTCTTCCAAGTCTCCCACATGGGTGCAGGGGCCCAAGGACCTGGACCATCTTCTACTGCTTTCCCAGGCCGTAGCAGAGAGCTGGATCAGAAGTGGAGCAGCCGGGTCTCGAACCAGCACCCGTATGGGATGCCGGCACTGCAGGCAGCAGCTTTACCCACTACGCCGTAGTGCCAGCCCCTGTTGTTTTTCTATATGTCAGTTACTATGCTAAGTGCTAGGGATGCAGAGATGAAGTAGGGCTGGCTTTGGGGAAGAACTCAGCTGAGTTCAGAGTCTTTGTGTGTATCCTGGGTGTCTGAATAGAAGCATGAATATTTCATCTGTGTACATTCTTCTTGTACATTCTAAATAATTATTTTTTGTGCGAACCTCTGTGCCTTTGCATTCACTGCCCCATTGCCTAGGGCTCTCTCTTCCCCCATTTTCCACTGAATGCAATTTTACTCATCCTGGAAAGGCCAGCCCAAGTGCCCCTATTTCTGTGAAACCTGTAGTGTCCTTCCAGGGATAGTTGGGAGATGTTTCCTGGTATTCCCATTTGCACATAAACACAGTGTCATCTTGCCTCTGTTATAAGTGCCTAGACTCATACATGACTGAACTGTACTCAGTTCATTTCCCTAGCACCTTAGCACAGTGATGAGCAAATGGAAGGTGCTCTGTAGATGTTTGCCAAATCAAATTAGCTACTGCTTGGCATTCTTTCATGGATTCTTGAATGGGTGGGTGGAATCTCTGATGAACAGGGAAATCTCTCTCATTATGTATAAAAATATCATAGCCAATAAAAAGGTGAATTGCAACTCAAATTCAGCATCATAGAAGAGATCATTTCCCCAGTGTTTTCATCCTGTTCTAACTTTATTTTTAGTCTTTATTTCTCTTCAGTTACTCTGTTAAATGTGTAGTGATTGAGGTGAGGAAGGGGCCTTAAAATTTGAATTTGAATTATATGTTCTGTTATATTACTTATATTCCTCACCAAGGTCTCTTTAAAAAGTCAAATTGAAATTCTACCTAATAGAAATATATCTTGTATGGTCCAGAAAATGTTGAGTTTTTTCTAAACTCACTTCAGAATCCAACCTGTAGCATAATCCAGAAATTCCCTTTTACTCTGGGTTTCTAATTTAATCATAAAAATATCTTTCTGTCAATTTGTAGTCTATTTCCTTTTAGTCTTTCAGGTATATAGAGGATTAATTAGCATATGATGAAGACATAGAATTTTCATAGACTTTGAATCTCATAAATTATGAGGTCTTACGCTGTTGCTTATTATTATTATTTTTTGACAGGCAGAGTGGACAGTGAGAGAGAGACAGAGGGAAAGGTCTTCCTTTACCGTTGGTTCACCCTCCAATGGCTGCTGCAGCCACCACGCTGTGGCCAGCACACCGTACTGATCCGAAGCCAGGAGCCAGTTGCTTCCCCTGGTTTCCCATGGGGTGCAGGGCCCAAGTACTTGGGCCATCCTCCACTGCACTTCTGGGCCACAGCAGAGAGCTGGACTGGAAGAGGGGCAACCGGGACAGAATCTGGCTCCCCGACCGGGACTAGGACCCAGTGTGCCGGCACCACAGGCAGAGGATTAGCCTAGTGAGCCACGGCACCGGTCACGCTGTTGCTTATTTTAATGATAGACAAAACATATAAACAAGTTCTGCCTGTTACTTATTGGTTAAATGAGAAGACTGTGCTAACACAAGAATTGTTTTCTGTCCTAATGGACTCTTAGGTTAATAATAATTACTATTATTATAATTACATTGTTCTGTTGAATTATAGGTTTTAAGAAAACATTGGTGAAGTGTTGAGAATGAATAGATTTCCATTTTCCATGGGCCTGAAGAGCATAATGATGGTTCTGATCCGTAATATGAAATAATTAATGTGCCTCCTTCAGTGGCAACAATCTAGAGAGTGGCTTGGGTGTGCCTGGAGTGGATTAGGATCAATAACTGTGGCTCACTGAATCATTGCTTATTCGAATGGTTGATATCATACAAATGAATAGCTGAATCCCCAAGTGCGTTCATCATTTCTCTCTCTTGGGTGTGACATGCACAAGGCTGTTTAGCGAGAGTGTCAGGACCAGCTCAGTCTCTGAAAACTGTGTCTTTAGGGAAGGCTGTACGTCATAGCTCACAGGGAGTATTAACTTGGCAGCTCTGGCTTGAAAGGTAGCCTTATTTAGTTTCTTGTGTCTAAATCATAGGTGATACGGTCTCTTATTAATTAATTATGTCTGCTTGGTGTGCCTGCCAGGGTTATGTTTATGTAGCCTGCTTTAATGTAGAAAATGAATATTTGGCAGTGAGCACAAGAAACCCCGCAGCCGCAGTGGTGGCTGAGTCAGGTCCCGAGGCCACTCCAGGGATGCCTCCTGTAGTCCCTGTGAAACGCGTGCTGCAGGACAAAGCCTCTGACAGTCTGGACGGTGCTTCTGTGGTCCTAGGAATCCACAGTGGATTCAAGTCTAGACTCCGCAGTTTTTCAGGGGAAGGGGAGGAGGGAGAAACAGCAAATCAGCTCTGCCCAAAGGGTTTCCAGAGGCATCATTGAATCCTGGATGCTGTTGCCAGTCTGTGCCTTGCAAGGGAGGCAGGCAGAGCCGAGCAGCAGCGGGAGCAGCGGCGTTCACGGGAAGCAGTCACATAAACAGCAGCAGGAGTAGGCGAAATGCAAGACTGTCTGATGTTTGACAATCTCCCTGGTTGAGAATGGCTCCTGTAAAAACGTTGCCAAGGAATCCTGACGAATTGGACAGTCCTCACTGGGTGTTAGCAGTAGTTACTTCAGGAGAATAAATGCTGCTTTCAGTAGATTCTTGCCAAGAGGCAACCCCCCTGAAGAAGAGGAGCTCAAATTACCTGGAAACAAAGACCCACAGGGGGGACCAAAGTTTTGGCATGCCCACAGGAATGGTGGTGTGGGTAGAAACTACCTAGGAGGCAGAAGCTAAGTGTTGATTTGCCCATGCCTCGTACCTGGGAGTGGAAGGTGGGAAGAAATGGACAGTGGCCGTGACGAGAAGACGAGGCACAGTGCAGCTCGGTGAGGCCACGCGCTGACTGCCTTCTGCCCCCTCTTCATGCAGTGCTGCGGGCTGGTACATCGCCGGCGAGTACGGGTGTCCTATGTAAGTTTCTGTTGCTATACATTGGCGACCGGGAGCTGAAAATCCTGTTCGTGTCTGCCTGATGCATGTCGCCTCTATCAGATGCTTTTTAATCCCTGTGCTGAACCAACCAGACAGGCAGTCATTGCTACCACATGTTTTCCAGGCACCTGAGGTCTGGGAGCTCCGGAGATGTCTGTGGAGATGTTTTTCTCTATCTTGTGTGCCCTGTTACTTTGATAAGGCTGGAAATAACTTGCAGGGGGGATTGAAGGGGGAAGTCTGTTGTCTCAGATCTGGATCAGGTCAAACCAGTTGATAGCCTCCTTTGCCTGGAGTAGCCCTGATTGCATGTTTTAATTATGGCATTGGGAAAAATCTTTCCTATGGAGAAATACCGTGGGGTTTGTCAAATGAAAGATAGCCACAGAGGCTAATGTTGAATCCTGTTTTCAACAGCTTCAGAAAAATAGTAGATGATAATCATTCGATGGATGACACAGCTGTTGCAGTAACGCCAGCATTCACAACAGCTTTATCGTCTTGTGACTGCTTCACTGAAATAACCCTAATTTCATGGACCTGCTATGTTTGTGCAAAATGGCTGTCTTAATGTTAAATTCTATAAGGCAAGCTCACATAGATACTGAAGTATCGCTCCTTGAAATGATAGGATGCTAATTGAAATATGCTGTGCAGTATGCTAGCCGCTGAGCTCTGAGGAAGCACTTGCTTTATTTTCATACTCCGCGTGCGTGCAGCCACTTTATTTTCAGGGAGTGATGTGGAGGAGAACCGGAGGTTTGTGCAGGCTAGCCAAACTGCAGTGCTGAATAGCTTAGTACTGGTTTGAGATTTCTGGCTGCAAAACAAACAGAACAATGACAAAGAAAGCCAATCAGTACTTAAGGGTATAATGTGAAGAAGCCTTTGACCTTGGCAAATTAGCCAGCATAAGAGAGATAGGTGAGTCTTCCAGGACAAGCAAGGTCAAAATCTGATATGATCTGAAAGACAAAGTTGGAAACTTGGGGGTGAGAACGTGGGGGAGGGATAACTAACCTTCTACCAAATCCTAAAGTTAATAGTCAATTTTATTAAATAAGCAAAAGCCCCTCTAATCTCAAGCTTTCTGTACCCATGATACATTGGGTGCCATTCCCCCTTTGAATGCAACAGTTGACAGCAGTCAGTGTGGTAGTGAGGAGCCAGGTAAGGCTCTTAAAGATGACATCTGCAGGGACAGATGGGGTTTTTCCAATGAAAAATGAATTGCTTTTTAATAAGATTTGGGAATAATTGCTATAAACTTTTTAGAGTATGGAATTATCCACATAAATAAACCTTTAGTTAAGAATAAAGGTCACTTAAAATTAGAAATTCATATTTTTATAGAATAATGAAGACTGAACTGTATATTTCTGTTTGTTTATTCTCATATGGGGAATCAGAAGAAATCTCTGGTTATATATGCCTACTGAATGTAGGAATTCTGAAACAAGGTCTCAAGCAAGGCAACACGTTTTTGTCCTTTTCCTTACACTGAACATGTCTATAGGTAGAAAAAGAGATAATATAATCTGTGTTTTGGGAAGTCTTGATTGAAGAACATGGAGATTTTGTTCATCTGCTAATTCTTAAACTTTTTTAAGAATTGTAGTTTGGTTAAGGAAATGCAAAGTATATAACACAGTATATTTTAAATCTAAGATAAGTCCGTATATCTTGGTCACTAGAGATCAATTTTCCTTTATCGCTTGGAAACCCTCACCTGTAACAGACCTGCTGCTGTTTAACCTCTCTTCTTTGGCACTTTAATCTATGATCTGCAGTTTTCTTTATACAAGGCCCACTCACAGGTATAGGGGTGTCAAATCTGAAACACATTCATTTCCTTGGAGGAAAAAAACTCATTGCACCTGTGTGTGTGTGTGTGTCCATAAGATCACTAATATGCCTGCAAAATAAATGACAGTGGGCAAGCTGCTCACAGAATACCAAGGATGACACCAAAGCATAGGGCAGCTTAACCCCACTTCCCACGCCTGGCCATGTACTACCAGTGGTTGAGTCATGTCACAGGTGGACTGTCCTGGTGACCTTTCTTGAAACTGTTGCCAATTTGGGGAAATGATGAATCAGATCATACCAGTACTAAAGTCCAACATTTATATACATACATAGGTATCTAGTAGATATAGTTATATTCAAGACATATGTATTAGATGTAATCTGTAAATCAGTTGACATATATGTATGTATATCCAAGTCTTACACTAATCCTTAAGCCTTTTTTCTTTTTAGTAAGTATGACAGCTTTCTGAAGGTTTCCTCCTACTCTAACATTGTCTCTAAGAAAGAATATGAAAGTTATGTGGGCTTCAAAGAAAGTTATAGGCACATGCCATAATTCTTACTTCTCACCTCTCATAGCTGTTGCTTTTATTAGCCTTCCTCCCCTCACTGTTTAATGTTGCCTTCACATTCAAAAATTGTTCTGTGAGCAGCAGGCCCTTGCTGTAGGCTGGAGCTCTTGTCTTTCTCCATAAGATTCAGTGCATAAGCCTCTGCTTTTGACATCATTTCTTTTGAAGTTCTGGTCTTCATTATTTTGTTTACGCCTAGCAATCATTCTTTTAGAACCCAGCTTTATGTCTCAGAATTAATTCCTGTGTTTACCCAAAATGTCTATTTTATTAAATGGCATTAAAATCTGTCAGCTGAATAAATACTTTTCAACTTAAAAGGATATATAAACAAGGTAAGCTCTGTGCGCATTCCTCCAAACCACTTCTGAAATATTGACGTTGGTATGCTTCGCGAACAGAGATTGAGACTTTCTGTGCGAGTGGATTATGTCACAGTTGTACGTGCAGAAAAGCGGGTGTGGAGATGGTGGGGGTTGAGCCAAGGAATCTTCTCCAAGTGAACAAGCCTGTGTTAGCACCCATATCAAGAAGTCAGACCTTGTGTGGCTCGCTTGGTTAATCCTCCGCCTGCAGCACCGGCATCCCATATGGGCGCCGGGTTCTAGTCCCGGTGGCTCCTCTTCCAGTCCAGCTCTCTGCTGTGGCCTGGGAGTGCAGTGGAGGATGGCCCAAGTGCTTGGGCGCCTGCACCCGCATGGGAGACCAGGAAGAAGCACCTGGCTCCTGGCTTCGGATCAGCATGGTGCGCTGGTTGCAGCGGCCATTGAGGGGTGAACCAACGGCAAAGGAAGACCTTTCTCTCTGTCTCTATCTCTCACTGTCCACTCTGCCTGTCAAAAAAAAAGTAATTATGGGGCCATCACTGTGGCATGGCAGGTAAAGCTGTCACCTTTGGTGCTGGCATCCCATATAGTACTGGTTCAAGTCTTGTCTGCTCCACTTCCGATCCCGCTCCCTGCTAATGTGCCTGGGAAAGCAGTGGAAGATGGCCCAAGTCCTTGGACTCCTGCACCTACGTGAGAGACCTGGAAGAGGCTTCTGGCTCCTGGCTTTAAATTGGCTCAGTTTGGCCATTGCAGCCATCTGGGGGAGTGAACCAGAAAATGGAAGACCCCTCTTTCTCTCTGCCTCTGCCTCTGTGTAGCTCTGTCTTTCAAATAAATATTTTTTAAAAATGTAGTTATAACTGTGGTTTGCTCATTCTCATGGCTGCATAGTATTCCATTATGTGATTATGCCATGGTGTCATTATGTATTCTGATGAGCATTCAGCTTCTAGTTTAGGGCTATCAAGTGCTGTCTTAAATCTTTGTGTCATGCCCTATTGTGAATGTTTATGTTGAAGATATATCTAGGAACTGAACTGCCAAGTCCCAAGGTATACATTAATTCAGGTTAAACAGAGACTGGTAAAAACTTTCTGAAGCATGTAATCCATTTGAACTCCCACGCACAGTGCCTCATTTACATTTGGTGTTTACATTTTAGCCAGGCAGGCCAGTAAACAGAAGCATCCCATTATAGCTTCGCTTTGTATTTCTCTGGTGACAGTAAAGCCAAGCAAGTTTTCCTATATTTTTCGACCTTTCGGATGCAAAGTACCTGTTAGGTCTCTTTTTCTTCTTTCTCCTCTTCCTCGCCCCCTTCTCCTCCTCCTCCTCTTCTTCTAAAAATGATTTACTTATTTACTTGAAAAGCTGAGTGAGTGAGTGAGTGAGAGTGTGTGTGTGTGTGTGTGTGTGTGTGTGTGAGAAAGTCTTCCATTTGCTGGTTTATTCCTCCAAATGCTGCATTGGCTAGGGATGGGCCAGGCTGAAGCCAGAAGCTGGGAGCTTCATCTGGGTCTCCCACGTGGGTTTGGGGCCCAAGGACTTGGGCCATCCTCCACTGTTATCCCGGGTACATTAGCAGGGAGCTGCATGGGAAATGAAGCAGCCTGGACTCAAACTGGGGCCCATGTGGGATGCGGGCACTGTAGTGCCTTTACCTGCTAAGCCACAGCGCTGGGCTGCCGCCACCTTTTTTTTTCTCCAGAATTCTTGTTTCTGTTATCTACCTTTTGAGCATTTTTGTTCAAAAAGAAGTGAGAAAGGGAAAAGCAGCTGGTGATTAGCATAATAAAATGACCAAAGGCAGTGATATGTTTAGGGAGAGAACTAGAATGTGGAATCAGACTTAACCTGGAGTTGAAGCTATGTGTTATTGATTGTGTGATAGTGAGGAGTTCCTTCTCTTCATGAGTCTCAAATTTCATATTTACAATGAAGATGATAGTAAAACTTCAAAAGTTTGAGTTAAACTGAAATAATGTTTGTTAACACCTATGTATTGCCTGGAACACAGTTGTTCAACATCAGCAGGTGCTGTGGTCAGAGAGGAAGTACGTTATAGAGAAGAGCCAGGATGGATGGGAAGAAGACGGGTGATCATTGCTCTTTGCTTGATAGCTACCCACATTAGTTAATTAACACGAATGCTCTTAAAAGGCCTTGATAAACGAGTTACGTGGTGAATAGTGAGTGACCTAGTCCATATACCTAGACCTTCCAGGGTCTGCACCAGCAGGAAGTTGGACAACGAGCCAGAGCCAGGTATTTAGGCACCCCAGTATGTGACATGGATACCCTAACTAGAATCATAACAAGTTTTTCATGAAAAATTTTTGAAGCTTCCTCATATTAATAATTTCTTACAAGATCACACTTTCCTTAGTGTATGATCACTTTTGTAATTTTGGAACATTTAAATACAGTGAGCATTTAAGTGATGCTAGTTTTGTATATGTGATATACAATAAATAAATCACTACTCAAGTAAAAAAAATTTTTTAAAGATTTATTTATTTATTTGAAAGTCAGTTATACAGAGAGAGAAGGAAAGGCAGAGAAAGAGAAGTGTCTTCCATCCACTGATTCCCTCCCCAATTGGCTGCAGATGAGCCCATCTGAAGCCAGAAGCTTCTTCTAGGTCTCTCTCGTGGGTGCAGGACCCAAGGACTTGGCTCATCTTCTACTGCTTTCCAAGGCCATAGCAGAGAGCTGGATCAGAAGTGGAGCAGCTGTGATACAAACCAGTGCCCATATGGGGTGCCAGCACTGCAGGCGGTAGCTTTACCAGCTAAGCCACAGCACACACAGAGCCAGCCCCACAAGTAAAATTCTTAGTGCTATGACTGACAGATGGACATTTACATAGTCTTTCAGGTTTTACAAAATGCCTTCATGCCCATCATTCAAGGCAAGCTTTTGGAGTAAGCAGGACAGGTAATGATGCTACCATTTAATAGGTGAGAAAATTTCAAATTAGCAATGTAAACTATATTGACCAAGGTCACAGAGACTGACAGTGGTCAAGCTGACATTCAAGTTGAATTTATTCTTTTAAAAAATATGTATTTATTTCTTCATTTATTTAAGAGAGTGAGCGAGAGCGAGCTTCCTCACTGGGGATCATTCCTCAAATGCCTGCAACTGAAAACTCAATCTGGGTGTCCCACACAGGTGGCAGAGACCAGCTACTTCAACCAATGCTGCTACCTCCCAGGGCTTGTAGAGTCAGGAGCTGGAGCCAGGAATTGAACCCAGGTTACAGGCATCCTAGTGGGTGTGTTAACCACTGGGCCAAATGCTCCACCCTGAAACTTACTGCATATACAATCTTTTGTTCTTCTTGTCTGTAATAATTTCTAAGTTTAAATAATAAGAATGCAGTTAAATATAGATAAAATTCTGTACCGCTTCTGGTATAAAGATTGTCACTGATCTTGAAGTATTGAAGTACTAATAGAGATTTCTGATTAGTAGAATTCTAGATAATATTTTTGAAATATTGGCCGGCGCCTTAGCTCAATAGGCTAATCCTCCGCCTGCGGCGCCGGCCCACCGGGTTCTAGTCCTGGTCGGGGCGCTGGATTCTGTCCCGGTCGCTCCTCTTCCAGTCCAGCTCTCTGCTGTGGCCCAGGAGTGCAGTGGAGGATGGCCCAAGTCCTTGGGTCCTGCACCTGCATGGGAGACCAGGAAAAGCACCTGGCTCCTGGCTTTGGATCAACGCGGTGCGCTGGCTGCAGTGCGCCAGCCGCGGCAGCCATTTCGGGAGTAAACCAACAGAAAAGGAAGACCTTTCTCTGTCTCTCTCTCTCACTGTCCATTCTGCCTGTCAAAAAAAAAAAAAAAAAAAAAAAGAAATATAGTTTTTCACTCACTTTTTCCCCCAAATGACCAGAATCGTCTGATTAATTTTAATCAGTGTAGACTATTTACTTTTTATATATTTTCTTAAAAATATTTCCTAGTAAATGACTTTTTTGAAAAGCTTTTGGTGGGGTGGACCATATCGAGTGCCTAAGATCAAGTCCTGCCTCTGCTTCCTATCAGCTTTTTGCGAATCCACTCAGGAAGACTGGATGATGGTCCACGTTCCCAGACAGACACATACAATACATAAATCACTTGGAGCTTTGCCAGCTTTATCTTAAGATGTTCTTTAAAGACAATATTTGGCTTTTAAGTCATTTAAAGTCAAGTTGAAATATGTATTTTGGCAAGATATTGCCGAATTTTCAGACTTGAGACCACGTGTGTTTATTACTATTACTTGTTTTATTTGAAAGGCAAAGTTACAGAAACAGAGGGAGAGACAGAGAGATCTTTCATCTACTGATTATACCCCAGATGGCTACATTGGTTGGAGCTGGGCCAGACCAAAGCCAGGAGCCCAGAACCTCTCCTAGGTCTCCTACATGAGTGCAGGGGCCCAAGCATACGCCATTGCTTTCCCAGGCGCGTTAGCAGGGAGCTAGATCGGAAGCAGAGCAGCTGGGACTCAAACCGGTGCCCCTGTGAGATGTGGCATTATAGGAGTTGGCAGCTTACTCCACTATGCGACAGCACTGCCCCCCTCCCCTACTGCCCATATGTGTTTTTTTAATAGCTTTTAACTCTGGCCATGTTAAAAATCCTTAATTTGGGGGTGGGCATTTGGCCTAGCAGTTAGACTTAGTGAAGATACCCCCATCCCATATCAGAATGCCTGGGGTTGAAGCCTGGTTCTGCTCCCGATTCCAGCTTCCTGCTTATGTGGATCCTGGGAGGCAGTAGGTGATGTCTTGAGTAGTGGGGCCCCTGATACTCCTAGGTGAGACCTGGATTGAGCTCCTGGCCCCTACTCTCTGCTGGCCTTGCAGTGACCCTTGTAGGCATTGGAGGAGTGAGCCAGTGGATGGGGGAGCACTGTTTCTTATCTCTCTCTCTCAAATAAAGATGTCCTAAAATCCTTAAGGTAACCTTTCATATATCTGAAGTACCATATAAATCCCTAAAAACAGGTCTGGTTTTTAAACTTGTGGTCATCTCTAAGATGTGAAAACGTCCTCAGGACATAAGTCTTGGGGCCGGCACTGTGGCATAGCAGGTGAAGGTGCTGTCTGCAGTGCCAGTGTACCAGATGGGTGCCAGTTCAAGACCTGGCTGCTCCACTTCCGATCCAGCTCTCTTCTATGGCCTGAGAAAGCAGTGTAGGATGGTCCAAGTGCTTGGGCCCCTGCACCCACGTGGGAGACTGGAAAGAAGCTCCTGGCTTTGGGTTGGCCCAGCTCTGACCATTGTGGCCATTTGGGGAGTGAACCAGCAGGTGGAAGATCTCTCTCTCTGCCTCTGCCTCTCTGTAACTCTGCCTTTCAAATAAATAAATAATAAAAATAAAAAGACATAAGCCTATGTAAGACCTTCACATCTCAACTGCAGAAATGTCAAACCTGAGTAGATAGTCTGCAATAAAATGCTACTTAATAACTTAATTTTTCAGAGCTTTAAATTTTGCTTTAATTATAAACGTGCCTACGTAATGGCATTTTATTAATAGAAAATGAGATAGATGAACCTTCGTATAAATATTGAGTACAAAGAGTATTGAGGAGTGGAAATTCACAGCTTATAGCCTCTAGGCATGTGGAGAGTGAACTCTGAGGGGCACAAGACCCTCCTGTTGCCTTAGAACCCCTTCAGTGCATCCCCAGTTATCTCTCTTTGCCTTCTTTTCCTGCTGGACAGGAAGTGGAGTCTCAATAACAATAGGCTCTGAAGCGGGGCTTGGACTATGCACATTGGAAAACCTGGGACACGCCACGCTTACTCTGTGCCTCTATTTATTTCACATTCTGTGAAATGAGCAGTACTGATAGAATCTTAATCATGGGTTTTTAGTGAATCTCACATGTGTTAAACTGTGACAACATTTGGCATGTACTAAGTGCTCAATTAAATGTAGGTTATTTTTATTGTATTCTCACTGTCATCTAAAAGCACTACTTCTCTGCTGAAAAACAGCAAGCACTTGTGTAAGGATGATTGTTTTAGAGACAACTTCTGTAAAATGTTTTGAATCTTGTGTAAGGCTACAGAAGTTGTCTTTCTGCTCATTCTTGAAGCAATTACCGAGCACCTTCTCTTCGCCCAGGGCTATTCTGAATGTGAGAAATATGGAGAGTAATTGGGCCTCAAATCTCTGTCCTCAGAAAAGCCTAATGTAGTGCTGCAGATTATATGAGTTTATTGAACATTAAACTGTTTGACATAGCAGGATTATCTAATGATAAGAGAAAATAAATGGTATATCACCCATAGTGGCTAGTGTCATGTAGGCTTTAAAAAGACAAGATTAGATTTGTATACAAAGACGTAAAAAGATGCCTGAATTCTGAGAATATGTTATAAAAAATTAAGGTAGAAATCAGTGGTCACATTTCCTCTACATGTATTTATATTGCTGTTTGCGTAAGAGGCCTAGAAGGCTATTCCTGTGGACACAGCTCACAGAAATGGAATTATGGAGGCATAGGTGGGGTTTTAACTTTTGCATCATTAGGCATTTTATAATAAATATGTCTTATTTTTGTAATAGTATTTAAAATGATAAATGCCTTAAAATTCATTTATCTTTCACCTTTTTTTCCAGAAAGACTTATATATATTTTACATATACTAGTTCATTAGAAAACACAGTATTTGAAATGCATTGAATGAAAAGAGTCAAGAAACTGGGACATCAGTAGATTGAGAAATTGTGAGATGTAGTCAAAGTACTTTGGAATAAATAAGCACAGCCTCTGGAGCTTCAGGTCTGACCTTCAGGGTGCGTCTGTGTTGAGGTGCCCACCTGTGGATCAAGGTCAAGTCCTTTGCTTTTGATGCTAAGGGCCTCTTCAGTGAAGGGCGATGAATCCTGTTAGATTTACTTACACCCTAGTGCGCCTTTGTCATGAGCACATTTTCTAAATAAATGAAGATCAGAAAGAGTGTGGGCGATCTAAGCAGCTGAATGTGTCTGACCTTAAGAGGTATTTCTGTTCATTTACGCCAACCTACTGAGGCGGTCAAGCTACATACCAGTCAAAATAGCCAGGCAGTCACATAGCCAGATCTGTTCCCCACAGGCCCTTGCCCATGTCTTAAAACTTTTTCCTTCCTTCCTCTGACACCACGTCCTTCTGTTTCCATGGTTCTCTTCCTGTTCCTTCCTGTCTACACTTGAGATCTTAATTTTCCTGTGTCTACTGGAACTCCTTCAAGTAGTCATGAGCCTGTCCTTAACTCTCGTGAAGCTGGTGAATACCAATCAATGTCTGAGGACTGCTGGGAAGGAAAACCTGAAAATAGCTGCAGGCACATCACTGAAGTGCTGATGGCGCCTAAGCCTGGATGCCTGGCCCAACCTTCTTTCATAGAAGTTTCCAAAAGCTTCCAGAGATGCCTACTGGGAGACTCCACAGGTACTGCTAACACAGCCTATGCAAGACTGGGCTCATCCTCGTGGGCCTGTTCCTCCCCATATTCGCTGTCTCCTCCACTCTCCCACCAATACCTGTACTCCCACCATGCCAGTCAGATAAAGTATCTTTGTTCTCCCAGTGGTCCAAGCCAGACGTGGTCATCGTCCCTCCCCCTTGACTGCAGGTCTAATCCATCATCATGTTCAGTCACTTCTGCTGCCTTGAGAGCTAGGGAACCTGTTCTCTTTTTCTCAGTCCTAATACAGACCCTAGTTGTTTTCCTCCCAAATTACCATGCCAGCCCCCAGGTGAGTGTCCCCATCTTATTCTTAATAATGCTCTAACCATCTTGCCACGTGGTAGCTGCCATTGTGATTCTTTCAAATGTCATCATGTTATTTCTCTGCTTGAAACCCAGTTAGTCCCATTTTCCAAGACCATCAATACAGTCTGATCTGACCAACATGCGACAAGATCCTTCTTGGTCAAGGCCCTGCGCACCTCCTCGGACATAACTCTTAGCACCTTCAAACCTGAACTCCCAGTGGCGTTGTGTGCCCTGAAGATTCCCAACACCTGGTCTGCACCTCAACAGCAGATGTTCTCCAGCCTTGGGTCACTGGCCCTGCTCTTTCCCTACACTTGTGCTTATAGTACCTTACTATAATTATTCCTTTGTAACCTGTCCCCTATTGAACCCTCAGGTTTCCTTTGTCATATCTTTGTCACCCAGAAGCAACATCAGACTTCCAGCTGATGCTTAAGATATATATGTTCCAGGAGAGCATTTTGCACCGTGGTTAGGTCACCACTGGGACACCTGTATCCCTTATTGGAGTGCCTGGGTTCATATGCCAGCTCCTCTGCTTCTACTCCAGCTTCCTGCTAATATGTATCCTGGGAGATAGCAGATGATGGCCCAAGTGCTTGGATCCCTGCTACCCACATGGATGATGGAGTTTGGGGCCTCTAACTTAGGCCTGGCCCAGCCCAGGCTGTTGCAGGCATCTGGAGAATGAACCTGTGTGTGTGTTGTGTGTCTATGTGAATGTAAATCTTTCTCTGTCAGTCAAATAATTTTTGAGAAATTTGTTAAACAGTAACATATCTTATTTTAAAAAGATCCTGTTCAGAAACATGTAACTAATGTTGGAAAAATACAAAATTTTCCACTACCACTGTCCTATTCCCATTTGTCACTATAATACACAACTTGCATATATATGAAAAATTCATTATAAATTTGTATATCTAAAACACATTCCACGTACACACACAGAAATTTGCCATGGTATAAAGTTAGGTTCCTTGGTCTCTTCAATATGTATAGAGTAGAAGGGAAATGTTACAAGATTTGAAACTATTGAAACTATGTAATCATTTACTCTTTTGGCCTCTCTTCACAGTTTAGATTTTATTCTGTGTATTTCTTTCAATAGTTTATACCAAGAACTATCTGATTTATCCATCATAAAAGCATACTTGAATACAGAAGCAATCTTAGTTCACATTTAAATGGTGACATTCGCTAAAAATCACCAACTTCATTTAGAAACAGTTGTTATAAATAGGTAAGTGAACTTAAAAGCATACTTTGAAGCATCTTTAAGTGTAGCTATTGTAAAATACAAAACGGGTGCAGGCATTTGGCCTGTCAGTTCAGACACCCATGTCCCATATCAAGTGCTCGGTTCATTTCCTGACCACCAATTCCATCTTCCTGCTCCTGTGCACCCTGGTTAAAGTAGTCTGGTTCCTGCTCTCCATATTTGTGACCCGGATTGAGTTCCTGACTCCTGGCTCAGCCCAGGCCGTTGTGGGCATTCAGGGAGGGAACTGGCAGGTGGGAGCACACTCTGGTTCCCTAGGGCTCTCTGCATTGGTAAAGTGGTAAGTAAACACACAAATGTAGAAGCCTGGCCAGATTATCCACTGAGGTCTTGAGGTAAAGGCTTTTACAGCTATGTAAATTCAAAGCCGCCCTAACATCTTCACCATGAATAAAAGGGGCAGCTCCAGTCTTGGGAGATGTGTCACTCCTCCCTCTTCCCCTGGGGCAGCTCAGGCAGGTGGCAGCCTTTTGCGTTGTGGGTTTGGAGGCTTCTAATGCCGAATGCGCTTTCTGCTGAAAAGCTCTGCTTCCCATTGAGCCGGACTCCTGAGTCTGTTCGCTTTCTTGGTGTTACATTGAGATACCAGCCAATTCTCTTCTGTTTGAGTCATCAGAAATAGCTTGACTTTTTGCTTGGGGTTTCTCCTCCTTGCACTTTTGTGGTGCGCATATCACCGTTCTCCTTCCCACCACCCGAGATAAAGACTTTATATAACCTTCTCCAGCTCCAAACAGCAAACGTGAATAAAGAGGCAGGCAGGAGGCAGCCTCTCCCTGCGTTGTGACTGAGGCACCCTGGCACTGGGCTTCTTGCAGTTTCTGCCGCCTACATTTTTTTTTCCATTCTTTCCTTTTGTTTGGTTGGTTTTTGGTTTCAGTCTGTGAAGCGTCTCCCTATAGCAGTTTGGTTATTGGACAAATCAGATTTTTAGTTTTTTAATTTGGGAGCAGATACTAGACTGAAATGGAGCAGTGAGTCTCAAGCGTTTTTACAAATTCTTATTAGGAACAGAGGCCTCATAGTGATTTTCAAGGTGCTAGTTAAGGTCACAGGACAGGATGTTAAGAGCTAGTTAAGGGCCGGCGCCGCGGCTCACTAGGCTAATCCTCTGCCTTGCGGCGCCAGCACACCGGGTTCTAGTCCCGGTCAGGGTGCCGGATTCTGTCCCGGTTGCCCCTCTTCCAGTCCAGCTCTCTGCTGTGGCCAGGAGTGCAGTGGAGGATGGCCCAAGTCCTTGGGCCCTGCACCCGCATGGGAGACCAGGATAAGTACCTGGCTCCTGCCATCGGATCAGCGCGGTGCTCAGCACGCTGGCCGCGGCGGCCATTGGAGGGTGAACCAACTGCAAAGGAAGACCTTTCTCTGTCTCTCTCTCTCACTGTCTACTCTGCCTGTCAAAAAAAAAAAAAAAAAATCTAGTTAAGAGAGACGGGAAAGTGGGTAGTTGATAAGGAATTTACCTAGAACATCTGTATTCTCTCCTGTCCCCAAGGTTCTGTGCATCCCTAGCACGGTCACTTACCAGACCTTTATAGAGCATGGGTAGGGTAAGGTTATTTGGTGGCATATGATAGAAATCACTTCTTTCTAATTTAAAACATGGAATTCGTTAGGGATTTATAACAATGTCTGGTTGTGTTCCTTGAATCACCAGTATTAGAATTTCTAGGGATTTTTGTTGAAAAAAATATTATAGATACTGGGAAGAATCCTAGACCCCACAGTATCTGAATCTCAAAGATGATCTGTTTTGTTGTTGTTGTTTGTAGGATTCATTTATTTTTCTGAAAGAGTCACAGATGGAGGGAGGGAGGGAGGGAGGGAGAGAGGGAGAGAGCGCGCGAGCTCCTTCCTCTACTGTTTAACTCCCCAAATGCTCACAACAGCTGGGACTGGGCCAGGCTGAAACCGAGAGCCTGGAACTCCATCCAGGTTTCCCTGGGTACAGGGGCCCAAGTACTGGAGCCATCTTCCATTGCCTTCCCAGGCCATCAGCAGGGAGCTGGATTGGAAGCAGAGTAGCCAGGACTTGAACCAGCATTTATATGGGATGCAGACATCCCGGGCAGCCACTTAACCTGCTATGCCACAACGCTTGCCCCAAGGATGGGTCTTGATAATTCAATGTTTAATAACCAGGCAGTGTGGGCCGGCGCCGTGGCTCAATAGGCTAATCCTCCACCTTGCGGCGCCGGCACACCGGGTTCTAGTCCCGGTCGGGGCGCCGGATTCTGTCCCGGTTGCCCCTCTTCCAGGCCAGCTCTCTGCTATGGCCAGGGAGTGCAGTGGAGGATGGCCCAGGTGCTTGGGCCCTGCACCCCATGGGAGACCAGGAAAAAGCACCTGGATCCTGGCTCCTGCCATCGGATCAGCGCGGTGCGCCGGCTGCAGCGGCGGCCATTGGAGGGTGAACCAACGGCAAAGGAAGACCTTTCTCTCTCTGTCTCTCTCTCTCACTGTCCACTCTGCCTGTCAAAAAAAAAAAAAAAAAAAAAAAATTAAAAAAAAAAAAAAAAATAACCAGGCAGTGTGGTTTTTATGCATACAGTCATTCAAGGGCCACTGGCCAATACGAGAGCTGAACAAACCAAGGGAAATCTGAGAGTGAAGGTCTGAGCTGCTTTGAGAAATGGGCGCTGGGGCAGTTGTCCGAAGCCCCCGCCTGCGAGCACTGGCATCCTGTGTGAGCACCCGTTGGAGACCCAGCTGCTCTGCTTCCAGTGCAGCTCCCTGCTAATGGCTTGGGAAAGCAGCGGAGGATGCCCCAAATGCTTGGGGCCCCGCACCCACATGAAGGACTCAGAAGAAGCTCTGGACTCCTAGGCTGAAGACCCAGCCCCAGCTGTTGCAGCCATTTAGGGAGTGAACCAGTAGGTAGAGGATCTCTCTTTCTGTCTCTCCTCCTCCATGTAACTCTGGCCTTTCAAGCTAATTTTTTAAAAAAAGTGTTTTTTTAAAAAGGAATCTGGGTGCTGCTATTCAGAGTCCCTCCTACAGGTGAGTCAGCTCACCTCAAGTCAACTTAGGTGAAGTTGTTCAAGGCTTGGATTCCTGGGAAGGGGTGGAGAGCGAGGTAGGAATCAAGATAATACGGCTTGCTGTCCTGAGGTGGAAGAGGGGTGTCCACCCACTAAGGCTACCTACCCTGGAAAAGGGCAGTTTCTGGTGAGATATCCTAAGCAGTGTCTTCATTAAAAGGGGTGTGGAAGTGGGGGTGGGTTGTGCGCAGACTAAAACTACAGCTATTCTTTGCATATATAGGACACGATAACAGTGTTTTTGCCTGTGGTTAAAACTTTAGCAAGAAAAGCACTGGTGGACTTAGGTTTGGTAGTACTGATTGATGTTTCTCAGTTGCATGCATGGGAGTTTGTAGAGAAAAAAATCCAGAATTGTCTTTCTAGTAGGATTAGTACCTAGAAAATTCTTGTGGAGAGTAAGGACACACAAAAAAATTGTATTAGTTTAATAAACTAATAACAAAGATTTTATTCAGACACTTTGTGAGTACTGGCAGCTACTAAAGAGGCACAGGTAGGCTCCAGACTCCAAGAAAAGATGAGGAAAGGGAGAGCCGAGTTGCCTGGTGTCATTAGTTTATACTGCGTGTATATGTTGAAAAATTGCACTGAATGCCATAAAAATGTACAAGAATTGCAAATCAAACAGTTTTTAAAATAACTTAAAAATACAATATTGAATTACAGTAGCAGTTTATGGAACTGGCTTTGCAACACTTTGAAGTGCCCATTGACAAAAGAGCTAAGGTAGAATGCCATATACTCTGATATTCCTTGAAAGATACAACTTTGTCAGAATCGGTTGACACCATTTATTCCTCTCTGTTAGAACCTTGGCTCTGAGCAGAGTTCTGGTAAACATGAAGCATGAAAGGTTTGGTGTGGGCTTCGTGTTTGCAGAAAGCTCTTTCCTTGGAGCCATACTAACCTCTGACTTAAAGTCGCTGGAGATGCCGCAGCAGTAGGATGTCCTGTGAATGATGATGTTCTGTGGGCTGCCCTCATTAGAATGTCAAGATGAATTTGGCTGAAATTAATTGACCACTTATTTTGATGAAAACAAATTCCAGTTGCAGAGAAAGGAGAAGAGGAAGGGGATAAGAAAGATATTTTACAAATTGTTTTAAAATATGAATATCGGCACCTGTCAGTATCTTTTTTTTCCTGAAAGAGTCCCAAAAATGCCTTCAATTATTTAATAACATGCAAAATGCTTCCTCGACTGGATTCTAAGTGCCCATTCATCCTATATAAGAAAGACCATGAGACAGGCAAACCCTAGAATTCCTAATCTTGTATTTGAAGACTCTCAGCAAGGTTTGCCTGTGAATTTTGTCTCACTGAGGATGGGTAGAGAGTCAGAGCTTCCCTTTGTTAAAACCTCTTCTCTTTGAGGGTCACAGACACAATAAAAGAGAAATCCATGTATTTCTACTCATGCACTACCTACATCTATTTTATTAGAGTTCTTATGGTTTTAAAATTTTATTTGTTTGAAGAACTCTTGGCTGTTGCTCCTCAAAGCAACCCATTTTATAGAGTTTTTATGTCTGAACTATGGTTATAGTGTGTTCATTACCATTTAAAAATAATAAAATTCTTGTTTCTAACAGACCAAACAGCACTGAAAATTTTGACATGAACTCCACTTCAAAGGGCAAAGCCGTCACTGTGGGAGGGTATTTTTCTGATATTTCAAGAGTTTCCCTGGTATGATTTATTGCACTGTGTTTCTTTCCCCATTGGATTTTCTGTTGAACGATGATTGTCAGTACAATCAGATCAAAGAATACACTTTTAAAAGACACTGACTTGGGTGCTGTTTACCTTACCGCTCCATGAAAAATAAGATGCCAAGCTGAATTTTTTCTGAGTTTACTGGATGTTCTGTGTTTGCTGTTTTAAGCCCTTGATGAGACATGCACTTCTAATGGCATTTTATGCAGTCGTGAAGTCAGGCAGGATTGCACTGTGACAGCTCTGCTCTGTTACTGGCCGGAGGAAGTGGTGGTAACTCAGACTTGGCGCATTTTCATCTCTGGTTAGCTTTCTGACTACGGGATTCAGGTTCCCGTAACACCTCTGATAGGTCAGTTGTAAGAACCAATGTACCATCTAAATACTAGCTTTCAGTGCTTATTTCCCAACCTTATCCTGTTAACGCCAGCACTGGCTCTGAGGCGGAAAGGGTAGCTTCATAATGAAGGAATAGATACAAGGGACTGCAGACAGGTGATTTTAAACATCAGCTTCTAGGAACTGATGGAAGACTATGCTCAGGGAATTTTTCTCATATTAAACAAACTGGCACACAAAGAAAAACAAATCTGTTCATGTACTCTTGTGCAACTCATTATGGTTTTAACATTTTCTTTAAGTTATGACTGCTTTCTGGAAAGCACAGACTAACACATGAACATTTTATTAGTGGTTTCTAAGTAGCCATGCAACCAATTAATCTTCAAGACTTTAAAGTTTGAGTGAAGCTTTGCCTTCAGTTTTCCTTAGGAATCTGAACCCATTTCACTGGTTTCAAAACAGGTGATTTAATGGCAACCAGCATGGTGAAAATTTATTCAGATTAAATAGGGAGCTTATGATTATACTTATCTTTACTCCTTGTCACTGTTTCATAAACTTCAGTAAGTCAAAATATTAAAGTATATTTTATAGTAATCTCAATAATTAATAAGTATAATAACATCTACATACCATGTATTGATTTTAGCTGCACATCACATGAAAAATTAGAACCCTTGTGAACTTTGGGCAAAATACAGCAGTCTCCGACAAGTTCCAAATAAACTGAAGAGCAAAGAGAAAAGGCAATATAAGAAATGTAAGAAGGGAATCCTGGCCGGCGCTGCGGCTCAATATGCTAATCCTCCACCTTGCCGTGCTGGCACACCAGGTTCTAGTCCCGGTTGGCGCGCCAGATTCTGTCCCGGTTGCCCCTCTTCCAGGCCAGCCCTCTGCTATGGCCCGGGAGTGCAGTGGAGGATGGCCCCAGTGCTTGGGCCCTGCACCCGCATGGGAGACCAGGAGAAGCACCTGGCTCCTGGCTTCAGATCAACGCTATGCGCCGGCCGCAGCGCACAGGCCGCAGCTGCCATTGGCCATTGGAGGGTGAACCAACGGCAAAAAGGAAGACCTTTCTCTCTGTGTCTCTCTCTCACTGTCCACTCTGCCTGTCAAAAAAAAAAAAAAAAAAAAAAAAAAGGGAATCCTATTCATCTCGTTTGGATTGTCAGTAATGTCCTTGCCAGTCAGATCATAGGTACTCCCAAGGGTGAGCTCTGCATGGACTAACGAATGGCACCCTCCCTCCAAAGCAAGCAGGCAAAATACATTTGCTTAGGGTAAGTAAGCACTTTGGCCTAGGAAATAGAATGAGAACCTCATAGCGTCAGTTAGCAGTCTGAGCAAGAGTTGAGAAGATTGCTCTAGTTCTAGTGAGTTGTGGCTAGCCCGGGTTTTGCAGAATAAGTACTGGGAGGAAGCAGAATAATAAAGGGTGTAGTCATCAAGGGGACGCAGGTGACAGGCGGTGCGGCCTGTGAGGATGGCACTGTGGGCTGCAGGTTGTGTAAAGGACGAAACGTGAGAGAGGAGACGCATGATGATCGCTGGCCCTGCTGAAGGCTGACTGCTCAGCTCCTCCAAGTCCCCACAAATGTGTATCTGTCGAATGAGGCCCCGTGCCTTGTCAGGACTTCCGTGATCTGTGTTCTTTCAACCAAATGGCCCAAACTCTTAAGAAAACTAGGGAAAAAATACACTCAACTGCGGAGAGAGCAGTGAATGCCAAGTATTAGGTAAAGTTCAATCATGGAACGTGGTAAGTCAGTGTAGGGTCACAGTGAAACATATGCAGACATTTATAAAACAGGCATGATAGTTAAATTATAAAGTGAGATGCACTTAGCTTTGTAGTTTAAGACTGTTTATGCGTATTCATTGAGTCTGTTTACACAGAGCCTAGCCCATGGTAGCCACCCTACTATACTGGAAGCAAACAAAGATGAATTGAATAGTGCCTTCCCTCAAGAAACTCAGTAGCTCGAATAAAGCAACACCTCTTTTACTTCTGTCTTTTCTGAAATTTATTTCTGTTGAGTCCTTAGACAGTTTCAGTCGCTGAGACAGATCATGTGAGGCTGAACCAGGCTCCTGTATTAGCTGTCACATAATGCAGTTATTCATAAAATGTTGGCTCACGGATTTAAGATAATGACGTTGGTACTATCCAAAAATGGATAATTTCTGGCTAATATACAAAGATGTGTATACCAATAAGTCTAATTAGAAAAAAAGCATTATTGCTGATATTGCCATTACTATGTAGATTAATTTAAAGCCTAATCAAAGCACTGCTGTGCATACGTGGTGAGCCGAGAGAGGTGGATTTAGCTTAAGACCTGCAGTGGTGAGGATGGAGGCGCTGTGTGCATCAGGGTCCGTCACTTTCCCCTGATAGGACGAGAAGCCCTCTGGGAAAATTGCTCACAGCTTAGGGGACTGGACTCTAATTGAGAAGGTCGAGGAAGCTGTGGTCTCTTATTGCACTGGAGACCTGATGAAGAGATGAGAACAGTCTCAGAGACGGCGGCTATTGAGGGGAAGAAGAGACAAAATGAACTCTGGCAATCCTCATTTTTCCTCCTCTTATCTATAAAACATGATATATTTAGTGCTAAACTTTACTAGTAAAGAAAGAAATAGAAACCAGTTAAGATGACCAAACATAGTCAATTCTACCTTTTGCAACCTGTTTTGTGTTAACTGTCCCCTGAATATAGTTTGTTTAGTTTCTAGTCAATTTTTGTTGAAATTGAGGATGTTGGAAATCTCATGAATCCTCACCATCTACATTCCTTCACACACACACCCCTTTTTTTTGTCAAGGACATTTTAATTTAGTTGGATGGCCAAATTAATAAAATCTGAAAGGATTTGGCTGTCTTTTTTGAAAGCTGTCCCAGAGTTGGTAAAACAGACGGTTCTGTTCTTCCTGGAAGAAGTTCAGAGATCCCTGCCACCCTGACCTCTCCCTTTCCCTGTTCTCCCCACCTGCCCCCATGTTCACTGTCAGAGCCAGAAAATGGCTTCACAACTATTATTAATAATGACAAGTCATTGTCGATGACTCCCTTCAAGGGGGCAGGATGCTGTGGTTAGACCCTTGCTCAGAAGTCATTATTTCGTGACATTATCCATGTCCTTGTCATCTCTGGGTTATATTACTGCACTGTGTTTTACTGGGGTGTGTCTTTGAAGTTCACTTGGCAGACATTTCTATTATCATTTCAGCCAGCAATTTTTGTATATAATATGTCATAGTAGCGTATACTAAAATGATGAATATGATTCTTGCCCTTGAAGAATTTAAAATATGACAAGGGCAGGAAGAGGTTATGGTGCAGTGAGTTAAGCCACTATTTAGGATGCTCATGTCCCATACTGGAGTGCTAGTTTGAATCTGGGCTACTCCACTTCCAGTCCTAACAGTGCTTCCTGGGAAGGCAGGAGATGTTGGCTCAAGTGCTTGGGCCTCTGCTACCCACATGGGAGACTCAGATGGGGTTCTGGACTTGTGGCTGTTGTGGGCATTTGGGAATGAACCAGCCAGCACATGAAAGATCTGGCTCTCTCTGTCACTTTGCCTTTCAAGTAGATGAAAATAAATATTAAAAAAAAAAGAAACAGAAATGATTTGAATAATTAAATCTGACATATGGTTGGTAAATTAAGATACAACAAGATATCATAAGAAGCATCATGACCTCCTGAAATAATTTTAGGTAACGTATTAGGAACATTCAGAGTGGCCTAAACTAAATATAGTCCTCTTCAAAGTCATTGGTACTAATGGCCCTGGCTTGAGCTAAGCAAAACAATTTCCTATCCAAGAGAACAAATCCTGACAGCTGTTTCAAATCATCCAAGCTAGGTTTTTATAACCTGTATGTTCCAGTAATCCTTTCAGTTGAGTTCATCAGTGTGTTCATTATTCATCAAAAATTTAGGAAAAGCAAATGTAATTTTTTAACTTTTATTTAATCAATATAAATTTCCAAAGTACATTTTATGGATTACAATAGCTTTTTCCCCCCCGTAACTTCCCTCCCACCCGCAGCCCTCCCATCTCCTGCTCCCTCTCCCATTCCATTCAAGATCATTTTCAATTATCTTTATATACAGAAGATCAATTTAGCATAAATTAAAGATTTCAGCAGTTTGCAACCACACAGAAACACAAAGTGAAAAATACTGTTTGAGTACTAGTTATAGCATTAATTCACATTGTACAACATGTTAAGGACAGAGATCCTACATGAGGAGTAAGTGCACAGTGACTCCTGTTGTTGACTTAGCAAATTGACACTCTTGTTTCTGGTGTCAGTAATCACCCTAGGCTCTTGTCATGGATTGCCAAGGCTATGGAGGCCTTTTGAGTTCGCCAACTCCAATCTTATTTAAACGAGGTCATAGTCAAAGTGAAGTTCTCTCCTCCCTTCAGAGAAAGGTACCTCCTTCTTTGACGGCCCGTTCAGGAAAAGCAAATTTATACTTTAGTAATTTATTTCCTTCAAAATTATATACAACGTTGGTTGGTTTTGGCTAGACCTAAATTTTACTTTCAGTTATTAATACTATGTGTTATTTCACCACAGTTGGCATGTCTTCATTTGGATTGTTTCATTTATAAGGATAAAAATTATAATAATTAACCAAAAGTTAATTGAGTTAATTGAGTGCCTACTGTATGCCATGCAGCAGTCTGTGGTTTATATACACTCATGTGATCTCTTCACCTTGGAGCTCTGTAGAGAACTTTACTTTGTAGATGAAGTGCTTGAGGCACCAGAGGGCCCAAGATTGTCTAACAAATAAATGCCAGAGTCAGGATTTGAATCTGTTGAGTCTGGTCCTAAAGTCTACCATTTAACACATATACTCATGGCCTCTGCTAGCGTTAGGATCCCTCTGCGTATTAGGACAAAGGATTCTCTTTGGACAAGTTAGCAGATGCACCCTGCTGGGAAGATGCCTCCTTTCGTGATTTCCCTTCTAACTCATCCTTTGCCCGGGCCTTTGTACAGAACAGGCTTATGTATTGGTCACACAATAAAAACCCAGGAGCAGTAGAAATTCTGGATACTGGGTCCCTGCATACATTACTGTGCTGCATGTTGTATACATCATTTCATTCAGCATTTGCAAAAGCCCTGTGAGGCACAGATCACTAGTGCTTGTAGCTACGCAAGAAAACTTGTTCAGTAAAGGGAACTGCCTTCCTCTACTTCCTGTGTTTTTAAGTAGAGGAGTCAAACCTCCACCCTGGTCTGATTCCGAATATAATTCCTTCTACCATGTTTTTTTCATTTCTGTTTGAGTATATCTGATCATTAAATGTAGAAATTCCCATTCAAAATAATACTCATTTGTGTTGAACAGTTGGAGCTGGGGATAAAGCATAGCTTACGGGGAGAAAATATCCTAGGAAGATACACTGGGGGAAGATACTATCTACACTTTAATGGATTAGAACACAGAGATTAAGAATACTAACTTATGACGCCATAAACAAGAGTGTCAAATTGTTAAGTCAACAACAGGAGTCACTGTGTACTTACTCCTCATGTGGGATCTGCCCTTAATGTGTTGTACAATGTGAATTAATGCTATAACTAGTACTGAAACAGTATTTTACACTTTGTGTTTCTGTGTGGGTGCAAACTGATGAAATCTTTACCTAATATATACTAAATCGATCTTCTGTATATAAAGATAATTGAAAATGAATCTTGATGTGAATGGAATGGGAGAGGGAGCGGGAGATGGGAGGGCTGCGAGTGGGAGGGAAGTTATGGGGGGAGCCATTGTAATCCATAAACTGTACTTTCGAAATTTATATTTACTAAAAAAAAAGAAAAGGAAAAAAGAAAGATCCCCAGTGGAAAGAACAGGTCATCAAAGAAGGAGGTACCTTTCTCTGCATCAAGGGAGGAGAGAACTTCCACTTTGACTATGACCTTGTCTAAATAAGATCAGAGTCGGCAAGCTCAAAAGGCCTCCATAGCCTTGGCAACTCATGACAAGAGCCTAGGGTGATTAGTGACACCATAAACAAGAGTGTCAATTTGTTAAGTCAACAACAGGAGTCACTGTGCACTTACTTCTCATGTGGGATCTCTGTCCTTAATGTGCTGTACAATGTGAATTAATGCTATAACTAGTACTCAAACAGTATTTTTCACTTTGTGTTTCTGTGTGGGTGCAAACTGTTGAAATCTTTACTTAATATATGCTAAATTGATCTTCTGTATATAAAGATAATTGAAAATGAATCCTGATGTGAATGGAATGGGAGAGGGAGCGGGAGAGGGGAGGGTTGCAGGTGGGAGGGAAGTTATGGGGGGAAAAAGTCATTGTAATCCATAAGCTGTACTTTGGAAATTTATATTCATTAAATAAAAGTAAAACCAAAAAAGAATACTAACTTAATCAGTATTTATTAATTGAGCACTTGTTAAGAGCTAGGCTCTTAACATTTCAGTGCTGTGTGAGAAACAACACAAAGTGAAACTACTTACTATTAAGGGCATCACAGTATAACTGGTGAGATAACCAACCGGGCTGAGCAGCTCCAGCTACTTGCTAATTTCCAAGGACCTCTCTCCCCAGTGAATTCTCAGAAGGAATGCTGGCAGATTTTGAATATTTACTCCGCTCTCCACTGAATGATGGGATGGAGCTTATAGCTGGCTATATGTAGTGACCAGACTTTTTCTTCATAAAAGCAGAGCCTGAGACAAAGATTTAGTGTAGGCCATTTATTGGGGTGGTAGTTCTGGACAGACAGGAGAAAACGCTAATGTTAGGAAACTGTTTCATAATTGTGGGTAAAGGCAACTAAATTCCAGCAGAATCTCCCAAGAATTGTACCAACATCTCCCAGAACTGTCCCCCTCCCAGAACTGGCAGGAGGGAGCATTGTTCACCAGCTTGCATCCCCTTTCATTGACAGTTGTCTCCTGAGGCCAGGGCTCCTGCACACTTCTGGCCTTGCTGGTGGACTGAGTGAGGATTTGCATTTCAGCACTAGCAATCAGGGAAATGCAAATCAAAAGCACAATGAGGTTTCACCTCACCCCGGTTAGAATGGCTCACATACAGAAATCTACCAACAACAGATGCTGGCGAGGATGTGGGGAAAAAGGGACACTAACCCACTGTTGGTGGGAATGCAAACTGGTCAAGCCACTATGGAAATCAGTCTGGAGATTCCTCAGAAACCTGAATATAACCCTACCGTTCGACCCAGCCATCCCACTCCTTGGAATTTACCCAAAGGAGTTTAAATTGATAAAGAAAAAAGCGGTCTGAACCCTAATGTTTATTGCAGCACAATTCACAATAGCCAAGACCTGGAACCAACCTAAATGCCCATCAATGGTAGACTGGATAAAGAAATTATGGGATATGTATTCTTTAGAATACTATACCGCAGTAAGAAACAACGAAATCCAGTCATTTGCAACAAAATGGAGGAATCTGGAACACATCATGCTGAGTGAAGTAAGCCAGTCCCAAAGGGACAAGTACCATATGTTCTCCCTGATCGGTGACAACTGACTGAACACCAAAAAGGAAACCTCCTGAAGTGAAATGGACACTATGAGAAATGATGACTTGATCAGCATAGCCCTGACTGCTAATGGACAACTTAATACATTATCCCTCATAGTATTTTTTTTGTCTGTTCTACTTAATATGACTGGTTTAATTCTGTAATTATCACACAGTTATTCTTAAGTGTTGAAATTTAACTGAAATGTGATCCCTGTTAAACATAAGAGTGGGAATAAGACAGGGAAGAGATGTATAATTTGGGGCATGCTCAGGCTGACTTGCCCCAATTGGTAGAGTTAGAAACATACCAGGGTATTCCAATTCAATCCCATCAAGGTGGCATGTGCCAATGCCATCTCACTATTCCAAGTGATCAATTTCAGTTCACAATTGATCATAATGAAAGGACTAAGAGTCAAAGGGAGCACATAAACAAGTCTAGTATCTGCTAACACCAACCGATAGAATAAATAAAGGGGAGAGTGATCCAACATGGGAAGTGAGACACTCAGCAGACTCATAGAATGGCGGATGTCCTAAATAGCACTCTGGCCTCAGAATCAGCCCTAAAGGCATTCGGATCTGGCTGAAAAGCCCATGAGAGTATTTCAGGCATGGAAAGCCAAGACACTCTGGCAAAAAGATCTCTGTGAGTGAGATCCCAGTGGAAAGAACAGGTCTTCAAAGAGGGAGGTGCCTTTCTCTGAAGGGAGGAGAGAACCTCCACTTTGACTATGACCGTGTCTAAACAAGATAAAAGTCGGAGAACTCAAGGGGCTTCCATAGCCTTGGAAACTCATAACTGGTGCATGGGGAGATTACTGATGCCATAAACAGGAGTGTCAATTTGTAAAGTCAACAGCAGGAGTCACTGTGCACTTACTCCTCATGTAGGATCTCTGTCCTTAACGTGCTGTACACTGAGGCTTAATGCTATAACGAGTACTCAAACAGTATATTTCACTTTGTGTTTCTATGGGGGTGCAAACGATTGAAATCTTTACTTAATGTACACTAAACTGATCTTCTGTAAAAAAAAAAAAAAAAGAAAAAAAGAAATTATCAATTCCCAACTTGACTCTCACTGGGATTAAACATGACAATAGGTCTGATCTGATTTCATCATCATTTAAAAAAAATCATCTATTATTTTTCACTTTATGTTTCTGTGTGGGAGCAAACTGTTGAAATACTTACTTAAGGTATACTAAGCTGATCTTCTGTATATTAAGATAATCGAAAATGAATCTTGATGTGAATGGAAGGGGAGAGGGAGTGGGAAAGGGGAGGGTTGTGGGTGGGAGGGACGGTATGGGGGGGGAAGCCATTGTAACACATGAGTCGTACTTTGGAAATTTATATTCATTAAATAAAAGATAAAAAAAAAAAAGAATGGGGTCGAGAGTTGACAGTCACGTGGTTTGGGCATGTGGGACATGCAGCATACTGCAGGCTGTGGCTGAACTCAGTGGTGGGCTGAGACAATGGGATGCAGAGCAGCAGCAGAACTGGTGGCTGCAAACCTATTTCAGTCCCCTCAGTGGGTGGCAGCACTCGACAGCTCTTCTTGTAACTGAAGGAAACCAACCCAGCAAGCAGGCACCTGTGTCAAACTGTCAGAGTTGAACTGTGTTTTGCCAAGGATCAGGTACATTCTCTGGTCTCCATTTCTCATAAAGTAGAAAGAGCAATAGTACCTGCCTTAGAAGCTGTTAGCACAGTAAGATAATGTTTTAAGGAATTCTGTGTGAAAGATTCATATATTTGAAGGGCACAGTGACAAGGAGAGAAGGAGAAGAAGACAGACAGACAAGAGACAGGGAAGAGAGATGACATCAGCTGGTTCACTCTCCAGATGCCTAGGTTCCATCAACTGGTTCACTCACCAGCTGGCTAGGCCGAAGTCAGGAATTCCATCTGGGTCTTCCACATTGGTGACAGGAACCCAAGCACTTGAGCCATCATCTGCTGCCTTCCCACATACATTAGTTGGGAGCTGGATCAGATGCACAGAGTAGCTAGGACTTGGGTCAGGCTCTGCAATATCTGATGTGGGCTTCCCAAGTGGTGGCTTAACCCAGGGTGCCACATTGCCTATCCCTGTGGAATTCCCAGCACTGTGCCTGACACACCATAAGTACTCTGTTGGGAAACAGAGATCCCAAAAAGCTTACATGGACAGGACAAGGAGTTATTTTTTCAAGTGTACCATTTCCTTTGGAGTCTAATTTGTTGTTAATCCATCCAGTTTATCTGTTTCCAGTTTTTCAAATTGCGCTATAAGGTCAATTAAAAAGATTTGCTGAAATATCCTTGATCAATAGGCTATGCCTGATTGGACACATTAAAATTCAATTCCTTTATGAAAAACATGTGCACTACAAGGAAAATATGAAATCACATCAAGGAATATAAAACTTCTTCCCATTGTCTCCCCAGAAGCTGGTCACAGAGGATTGGCATGTTCTTGATTATAAGTGCGTGTTGACAACAACGTCTGTTTTATTTCTCCAGCCCACTTCCAAAAGCCAGAATAGCTTTGCACATCTTACGTATGATGATGATGAAAATTGTTCAGATTATTTTGGGGGAAAGTGCTATATAGTAGACAGTGTTCCTGGTCCTAGAAATGGGAAAGGCACAAAGATTTTACACACACACACACACACATATATACATACATATATAATGAACTCTCAGAGTTCATTTAAAATAAAATTTCAAAAGTTATTTATGTATAAAAAATTGAAATCCAAACAGTTTTTCATGTGTTTTCCATGCACTTTTTGAAGACCCTGCATTATTATGTATAATAAAGACCACTCTTCTTAAAGGAATTGAGAGAGAATGGTTAAACTTTTCAAAGTAATAAGGAACTTGGAATATCAGATCACATATTTGGTCCCTTTGTACTTATCCATAGTCAAAATAAGAAATTAAATAGGAAAGGAATTTCTCAGGGCTCTCGGAGAAGTAATAAACCAAATGTGTGGGAGACATCAGTGTACATGAAGAGCAGTCAGAAGCCCCATGCTCACAGAAGCAGCACTGCATGCGTGCCTCTTCCCGGATGCGTATGGTGGGTTATGGACGCGTGGTACCTGTTCTCCAAAGACACTTCCCCCTGTGAGTTGCACAGCCCAGTTCGTGTCCTCGAATAGTCACCTATCTCTGAATCTAAGCTGGCTCTGTGACTCACTTTGACAATTAAAACATGGCAGAAGGAAAGCTGTGTGACTTTCAGGGTCGGGTCAGAATTTTTGCAGCTCCCCGCGGCGTTTTTTGGAATACTTGCGCTTAGGACACTGACCTTTGGAAGCTACAGGGTGTGCTGTGAGAAGCAAAGTCACCTTGGGAAGTCACGTGTTTTGCCATGGTCACCAGTGTCAGCTGAGCCCAGCTGACAGCTGTGGGAGAGAGCCCCTTAGGATGCCCAGCCAAAGCTTGACTAAGCCTTCAGATGGCTCGGCCCCAGTAGCTATCCCACCATTAAAATAACAGAGTCCCCAGATGGAGACAGCCCAGCTGAGCTCCAGGAACCCACAGAATTGTGAGATAATAAATCATTGTTTTAAGCTGTTAAGTTTTGGGGTACTTTGTTACACAGCAGTAGGAAACTGGCACAGAATTTCATTGTTACATCTTGGTTTTCAGTAAGTTTTTAATTTTTTTTAAGGTTTTATCTATTTGAAAAACAGAGTGACAGGGTTGGGGGGGGGGGTGGAGAAAGAGATATTCAATATACTGATTCCTTCCCCAAATGACAACAATAGCCAAATCTGGGCTAAACTGAACAAGGAGCCCAGAACTCCCCTCAGGGTCTCCAAGGTGGATGGCAGGGACCCAAGTACTTGTACTATCATCCTCTGCCTTCCCAGAGCATTAGCAGGAAGCTTAATTGAACCGAGTAGCTGGGACTCAAACTGCCACTCCAGTGCCTGCACTACAAGCAGTGGGCTTAACCCAGCACGCCACAGTGCTGGCCCCTGCTTTTGTATATGATTATTACTTCGTATTTTAGACTCAGGGTTTTTTGTTTTATGTTTGTTTCTTTGCTTACATAGTAAAAAGCTGTTTACTTTTAAAATAGCTTTGTGGAATAACATTGCTGCTTACCAGTTTTTCATGATAATCTTATAAATGAAATTCTGAAATTGATTGTGCTATGGACTCTTATAGTCTGGGGAAGCTCAGAGGTTTTCTTGGAGTGTCATATTTCAGTGTAAAATAAATTCATAGAGTTATAAAGGAAACTAATTATATGGGAATGCAGTTTCCAGATATTTAAAACACCAAATCTGTGGTACAGTAATGAATGTATTTCTTATGAACCATTAAGTAATAAGACTAATGATGGGTATAATTGCAGTCATAATTTAAATGTATTTTCTCACACTTTATTTGGAAAAAGATTCAAACATGCTGCAAAGTTGAAATATTAATATGAAGGAACACTCATATATTCACTCCCTAGATTCTCCCATTAACACTATACTTGACTATTACATATATATCAGTCCATCTAACCATCAAAGGGTTTTATTTTATTTTATTTTTTGACAGGCAGATTAGACAGACAGAGAGAGAGAAAGAAAGGTCTTTCTTCTGTTGGTTCACCCCCCAAATGGCCGTATGGCAGGTGCGCTGCGCTGATCCGAAGCCAGGAGCCAGGTGCTTCCTCCTGGTCTCCCATGCGGGTGCAGGGCCCAAGCACTTGGGCCATCCTCCACTGCCTTCCAGGGCTGCAGCAGAGAGCTGAACTGGAAGAGGAGCAACCGGGACTAGAACCCAGGGAACCAGCACCGCAGGCAGAGGATTAGCCTAGTGAGCCTCGGTGCTGGCCCATCAAAGGGTTTTAGTTTTATGCGTTTTATTCAGTGTAAATTGCAAAAACAAATTGCAAGTGTCCTCTAAAAAGTTCGAAGTGCCTATAATTAACTAGAAGATGGGCATAAGATGTCAATATATCTGCATTAATTACAATCTGATACAAAATATCTTATTTCTATTATTAATATTATGGGTATAGCCAATACTACTTTGGTTGGTTGCTAATATTTATAATGGGAAGAAATGCTAAATTTCACTCAGAAGTTACCAAAGATAAAGATATAATTTTTTTTTTTTCCTGTTCAAGTTCAGGAGCCAACCTATGGAGTTCAAGAGCCACATGTTAAGGAGGCCTAATAGTGTGAAATGTGAAGACAGTCCAGGAAATACGTTAAAATATAAGTTGAGCTGGCGCCGCGGCTCACTAGGCTAATCCTCCACCTTGCGGCGCCGGCACACCGGGTTCTAGTCCCGGTTGGGGCGCTGGATTCTGTCCTGGTTGCCCCTCTTCCAGGCCAGCTCTCTGCTGTGGCCAGGGAGTGCAGTGGAGGATGGCCCAAGTGCTTGGGCCCTGCACCCCATGGGAGACCAGGAAAAGCACCTGGCTCCTGGCTCCTGCCATCGGATCAGCGCGGTGCGCCGGCTGCAGCGCGCCTGCCGCGGCGGCCATTGGAGGGTGAACCAGCTGCAAAAGGAAGACCTTTGTCTCTGTCTCTCTCTCTCACTGTCCACTCTGCCTGTCAAAAAAAAAAAAAAAATATATATATATATATATATATATAAGTTGAATGCATAAAATGATACAGATTTACTTTAAAGTTCAAATGTTAGAAATAAATTCTGACATGTTTACCTTGAGGTTTAATAATGACATTCATGAAAGGAGCTTGGGATACCCCCAGAGTCCTTGGAAAGAAGAGTTATTAATTTGACATCTGTATTAGTTCTGCAGAGCTGCTGTTACCAAGAACTAAAAACCTGGGTAGCTTAAAACAATAGAAGTTTGTTGTCTCACAGTTCTGGAGGTTAGAAATCCAGATGTCAAGGCAATGTCAGAGCCCCGCGCTCCTGAGCGGCTCGCTTGCTTGTTCCAGTTTCTGGTGTTTGCTGGCAGACCTTGGCTGGTAGTAGCTGCTTCACTCCAGCCAGCTGGCCGCTGCCCCCTGGGTCTTCATATCATCGTCCCACTGTGCATGTTCATCGCCATCTCGAAAGTTTCCCCCTTTGAATAAGAGCACCAGTCATACTGGATTTGGGTCAAGCCTAATGGCCTCTTTTTAACATGACCATCTCAGTAAAAACCTTTCTTCAAAATAAGGTCACATCCTAAAATATTACGGGGTTAGAACTTAAGCATAGCTTTTTTCTTTTTTTTTTTCTTTAAAGATTCTATTTATTGATTTGAGAGGTAGAATTAGAGGTGGCGGGGGGAGACATGTCTTCCATCCGCTGGTGTACTCTCCAAATGTCTGTAACCACTGGATCTGGGCCAATCCAAAGCCAGGAGCCAGGAGCTTCTTCTGAGTCTCCCATGTGGGTGCAAGGGCCCAAGTCCTTAGGCCATCTTCTTTTGCTTTCCCAGGCCATAGCAGAGAGCTGGATTGGAAGAGGAGCAGCCGGGACTAGAACCAGTGCCCATATTGGATGTACAGACTTAGCCCACTAACCCACAGTGCCAGCCCCCAGCATAGCTTCTCTAGGGGTCACAGTTCCACCCATTGCAACATCCAACCACTATGTTCAAAGGAACCAAATTTTAGTTGTAGCTTAAAAACTAACAATTTGTATAAACAACTGAAATTTAGGTATATTACATGACATTGCCTGTTCTTTTTATATAACAACTTTCATAGAATATTAAACTTAAGTTGAATATCTCCTCATGATTTTAGGAACATTGAAATATTAAGAATCAAAATGAGTTATAGCATTCATAATTTAGTCAGGTTCCAACTACTTGTTTTTTAGTAGAATTGCAGAAAACTTGAACTGGAAATTATATTCCAAGATCTGTCTTAAATTTCATAATGAAGCAAATTAACCAACAACAATTACTGAGCAGTCATAATTTGCTATAGTCCCAAGGAGAAAAAGTACCGTTGACATGAGCTATGGCCTTAGGAGCTTATAGCAAAATGAGCAGATAAGATTCACACACGCATGGAAACATGACATACAATCAAGCCAGTCTTTCATTTCAAATGTTTTATCTCTTAATTTTTTGTCAATTTTGATTTTGCTTGTGACTTTGAATTCATTAAAAATTCCTTTCATATCTGCAAGTTTAATTGTGTAGTAGCGGATTTTTCTTAAACTTAATTCTGATTAATACTGTCTCCACAAAATAAAGTCATCCAAAGCCCTTCAAAATCAGTTTCATGAGGTTGTCATTGTTGTAAGGTAAAAATAAGTAAAATACTTACCATATAGACATTTTCAGCAAATGTCAGCTATCATTACTGACTATATGTATTGAAAAAATTACACAGTCATCGCTGATTTAAGCCACTGATGTAGTAGTACTGAAATGTGTGTGATTAACCATGTAGCTCCACTTCAGAGGTTTTATACTTTGTAAACATTAATTCTAAAACGTTTTGTGTTTCTCATGAGGATACCTGGAATTTTATTATCTTTAAGAAGGAACCATAATTTCAAAAACACTTTAGACATACAAGGACAACATGTGGTCTTTTATAACTATAGATGTATGAATAATTCTTCTAGAGTGTAATAAAAGTGATTCTAAAAAAAAAAAAAAAAAAAAAAACCACAGATGCTGTTTGATGTCAGTGAGAGAAGCATCTAAAAAGCATTGCTTGGCCCGGTAGGTCTTTGTTTAGAAATATTTCATAGTGTTAATTCTTCATTTCCTCCTCTTTAGAGTGCTGGAAGTAATACCTACTTGCAGGACTGCTTAAGCCTGCACATATGCACGTAAATTCTCTCATGTGGTGCCTGACATATTATAGACACTAAAGGAAATTAGCTACTAGTTCCCAGCCTCCTCTGTAGCCTCTCATGACCTCAATCTATTGGACAAAGTGGCCAACCTGCCAGGAAAGGGATTTTCAGTGAAATGGGAAAATAATATGCATTTCTTCTATGGTAATTTAACTTTCAATCTGAGAGAATGTTAGCATTTGGAAGAAAGCGTAAAAAGTGAGATAAACCAGTGCTTCTGTCCCTGTTCGTGTCTGAGTAGCTTCAGGTGCCAGGTTTTTTCTTGTTGGCCTATTTCCTCTCTCAGAACCTTCCAGAAAGCTCCAGTCCCTTGAAGAGAAGGGCAGCAGGCTTTCTAGTTGCATGGTGTAGCTTGCTGAGGGAGAAGGCAGAGGTCCGCCTGTATAATCCGATTTCATCAACTCACACTAATCACTACTGATAGTAGCAAAATTTAGCCTGGATCTGCTTAGTTAATCTAGATTGACAGGAGGTAAAAGTAAAGGGACACAAGGGCACAGAAACAAAGAGAAGAGATCCAACACTGATTTCCAGCCCTGCTCCTCCGTCTGGGGCTTCCAGGTTGCCCCCCTCTGGGGATTCTACTGTTCTTACCTTATAAACAATTGTTGCCAGTCGTTTGGATACCAGCTTTTCATGGAGCAGTTGCATCAACAACAGGTGCACTGTGAGTGTCTGAGACTGCGGAGAGCAGTACCTACGTCGTGAGGCTGCGCAGAAGGTACTTACAGGTGCACATTGTACCTGAGACTATGTATTATTTATTGAAACTGAGCTCCGCATTCTCTGTATCCTCCGGGCAGCCCTGGCGTTTGATGCTCCTAAAATGGATGCCATCAGCAGCTAACCTACAAAGTCTCCTGAATGCTTTTTTGCTTTAACTACTTTTCTTCATGGTCATCGTAAGCTATAGCTCCCAAGTTTTTTCTTGGAATTTGGAGACTAATTGGGAATTGCAATTTCACAGTTAATCGAAGAATCTCTCGGTGATCCTGGACGTTTCCACATGGATTTGAGGTATATTATTTAAGGGAGTCTGGATTTTGTGGATATAGAGAAGATAGACATGTTGCAGCATCAACGTGCATAGACTGTGTGATTATAGAAGTGATCTGACTGTTGTGTGCATGTTCACACGCTTCATACCAAGAAGGAACATGGGTGATATGAAGGTTATCTTCATTGTTACTTATGATATTTGTGTCTGGCAAACCAGAGAACTTTTTGCATTTGGGTAACAAAGACGTTTGGAATATACTACATTGGATTTTTCCATGTTGGTGACACTGTTGTTGGCCATCCCAGTACTACATGTTGCCATGCTAAAAACACCTAAGGGTAAAAATGTCTCCTGGGTAAGTAGAGGATGTGTTTCTATCTCTTAATAATATACTTCGGGCAAAAACATAGGATTTGAGAACTTAAAGGCTTCTTGTGGTTTCATGATGGTGTGTTGGGGAAACTTTCAGAATGCATTTGTCTTAGAAAAACAAATATTGTCATAAGTGTTACACATCCTTTGGCAAAGCCATGGTGGTGTGCTTGCTAAAATATTAACTATATAATGATAAACTCTGAGGTTTGTTTTGCCATTTTTAAGTTGCTTCACCTTCACAAAAACATACAGAATTTAAAATGCATTCATACAAAGTCAGCGTTATTATTTTAAGGTGTTTTCAACTCCAGAACTATTTATGTTCAATAAAGATGGGTAGATTGCTTTTGGGGGTAAACTAGGCATTAACGGCAGAATGTGCAAAATTTTCATTATTTGGGAATCTTGTCAATATGTTTGTTTTTTTTCTTGGAAACAAGATAGCAATTGTTATTTCTCAGTTTTACATGGCTAAGTAATTACCATCAATCAATAACAGACATTGTCAAAGTTAACATTTCAAGAATAACAATGGCCTGTTGATGTAAATCAAATTTGACTCTTTAATATTGGTTGAAGGTAGTTTCTGAGCAAAAATATAAAATGCATCAGGTTGAGCTCAAAATAATGTGAACAGTCTGCAAATTCTTAAAGAACAAGTGGCTTTCATTCCCTGCTCTGATGTTTAGTGTGCTCAATACAATAAAATTAAGAAGCAAATGGATTCTCTTTGACTTTCTATATAAAGTTGTCTAACACCAACTTTGTAGCCAGCACCAGCATGGATTTGCACATGACCAACCACACTCATCACAGAATTTAGTATTAGATTATAATTATGGTTTTTCTTCTGATAACTCAAAATGATCCCATCTTTTTACCAATTAGATTATTCTTACTTTATATTAAATAGCATTGTATCTGAAAATGGTGGTTTTAATTTTTATATCATAGACAGTTAATCTTTACAGCATGTCATTGAGAGATGCCTCTAAACTTGAAATACAGCTTCCAAAATTATTTCAGGAAAATTGATAAAATTGTTGAAGTTTTCATCATTAATAAAGTTGATATTTTTGTTTTTGATATAATTGCCATTGTTGCTTCTTTATTGCCTCCTAGTCTAACCTAAGGATATGATTCAAAGCCCCTTGACCCAACCGGTGAGTTTGATTACCTCCTGTACAGGTGGCTCTGGGAGCTAATTTGATGCCTGGATGCCACTTCCTGCCAGCATTTAAATTCCAATGAAAGGAGAAGTTTCAGAGGTGAATCCCTTGCTTCATCTCATTAATCCTCCTAAAAGATGAACTCTTCCTAAGCAGTACCTATTTAGTAGGGGGGAGGGGACATTCTGGCCTGAGAGTGACACTTAAAGCAGTTTATAAACTCAGAATATCATTGCGTTGGATTCACTTCAGACTCAGTTATGCTACAGTTTCTTGAAAAGTTCAGGTTGTTGGCTAAAAATTTAGAAACTCTTAAAGTCAAACTACTTCAATGCAAATGTTTACTTCAAGTGTCTCTGTACTAGGGTTTATGAAAAGTTAAATTGTATGTGTTCAATTACTGTTGCATTACAAGGGATGTGGTAATTTTGTTGATGTGTGCTGATTATGCAATGAACCAGTAATTAATGAGTATTATGAAATTCTTTTTGTTTTTCAGTAGAAGGCACAATGAGATACTTGCAAATGCCAACCATACTTTGATTTTCATCAGTCATGGCTGTTTTAGGTATTGAGTGACATTTCAGAGTTCTTTGGCTGTGTAGATTGAAATGTACCTGGTATTCCTGTCTTTGCCCTTGGCTAGTTTCCATTTGAACATTCATTTAGACTTCTGTTCAAGAGTAGAATGAGTCATCACATCCCTTTATCCACATAATAAACCTCACAGTGGTGAGAGTGAATCTAAATCTCTTCATTCTTGGTCCTTGTAGCACATTCCTTAAATATGCTTTGCTCCCCCCGCCCCCATCATGCTGAACACACCTTGATGCACACACAATCTCACAGTGAGATTGCATCTTCCATGTAGTATCTAGGCAACTAGTTAAACTATGTCTGACAGCTTTTGTGTCTGTAAAATGACAAAAATGACAGCAACTTCCTATTTATCTGAGGCATAGTGAGAATTAGCAGCAGGCCTTCCGGGATAAGCATTCAGCAGTCAACAACTTTTTAAAAATACCTGTTTGTTTTTATTTGAAAGAAGAGAGACAGAGATCTTCCCTTTGCTGGCTCATTCCCCAAATGCCAGCAACAGCCAGGGCTGGGCCAGGCAGGAACCAGATGCCAGGAACACAATCAGGATCTCCCATGTGGGTAGCTGGTACCCAAGTACTTGAGCCATCATCTACTGCCTCCTAGGTGCACATTTACAGGAAACTGAAGTCAGAGGCAGAGCCAGGACTTGAACCCAGGCACTATGATATGGGATTCAGGCATCACAAGTGATGTCTTAACCACTGTGCTGAAGACCTGTCCCTTAGCACATATTTATTGATATTCTAGGCATTGAGAAAACATCAGTGAATAAAATACTTGAAAATCCCTTATGGAACCTTCATTCTAGTTAGGGAAAAAGCGAATACATAGATGGTGAGTAAAATCAAACAGGGAAGGGGTTAGGACGTGCCGGGGATGAGAGGGGTGTTGTGTTGCACATTGATTAGTAAAACCTATATGAGAGGAGCGCGGAATGAAGTCAGTGAGCCCTGGGGAAATCCAGCATTCCTGTAGGAATCCAGCATTTCCAGCGAAGGAAATTCTCAGGTGCAAATGGACTGTGGAAATAACAAGAGGCCAGTGTGACTCCTGTAGGGACAGTCTGAGTCTTCTTGGGCTTATTTTTATGTACTTTTATATCTTCAGTTGGTTCACTGAGATTCTAAGACCCAAATCCCTCTATTCAAGCTTCTAATGCAGTGTGTAGAGGCATAATAAAACAGCATACACTCGCACTTGCCACATCAGATTTAGATGGTAGGAAAGAGGAGCAGAACAGGTGCCTCTTCCACGAACCGAACATCATGACACATTGGTGATTCACAATTGGCTGTGGAAGTTTGCTGTTTATTTTTAAGGCTATTGAGGTAGTTTTACAAGTGAGCATTTTACAAGCATTAGTGTTTGAGGATTAAAAGAAATTAGAAGAAATTTTTAATATGAAAGTATCGTAAATGTTAAAGATAATATTAAAAAATAGTTCAATAAAAATTTATACTTTGTTAGGGATAGTGAAGTATGCAACACAAATCTGATTGTAGAATCTCCATGTATTTTCTGGTTATTAAAAAAAAAAAACCCTTCCAGAAGTCTATTTTTTTAAAAGATTTATTTACTTGAAAGGTAGAGTTAGTGCATGCTTCTATCTGCTGGTTCACTACCAAAATGGCCGCCACGGTTGGGCCAAGCCAAAGCCAGGCTCCAGGAATTCAACTTGCCTCCCACATGGGTAGCAGGGACTGATCACTCAGACCATCTTTCACTGCTTTCTTGGGTGCATTAGCAGAGAGCTGAATCAGAAGTGGAGCAGCTGGAACTTGAACCAGTGCTCATATGGGATGCTGGCATAGCAAGCTGCCGCTTAATCCACTGTGCCACCTTGCCAACCCTCTTGTGGACTACTGGACATTTGTTAAAGTCACTTTGCCCTGGAAAAACTAAAATAACAGACGCCAAAAAGGATTTTTACACTGTACAAACTCTGTACTAATATTTTAATTCTCAAGAGCTGAACTCAATCACATGAAACTTTGATACTACAGAAAATGTGGTTCTATATATAATATAATATTTCATTATTTTTTAAAAAACATTTATTTATTTGAAAGAGTTACAGAGAGAGGTAGAGACAGAGAGATCTTCCATCCGCTGGTTCACTCCTCAGATGGCCGCAATGGCCAGAGCTGAACCAGTCCAAAGCCAGGAGCCAGGAGCCTCTTCCAGGTCTCCCACATGGGTGTGGAGGCCCAAGGACTTGGGCCATCCTCCACCACTATCCCAGGCCACAGCAGAGAGCTGGATCAGAAGAGGAGCAGCCGGGACTACAACCGGCGCCCATATGGAATGCCAGCACTTCAGGTCAGGGCCTTAACCTGCTGTACCACAGCACCAGCCCCTCATTATTTATTATGCATGTAAAGAAACTAATATAAATTTTTTAAGAAAATGAAAAGCTGTCAAGAATGAAAATGAGCTAGACATTCATGTAACAAAGAGAGCTAAGGATTAAATCTTTTTAAAACAATTTTTTAAAAATATATTTTATTCAAAACTCAGTTACAGAAAGAGAGGGAGAGATAGAGATTGATCTTCCATCTGCTGATTGACTCCCCAAGTGGCCACGTCAGCTGGGGCTGGGCCAGGCCAAATCCAGGAGCTTCATCCAGGTCTCCCACATTGGTGGCGGGGGGCCCAAGAACGTGGGCCATCCTCTGCTGCTTTCCCAGGTGCACTAGCAGGGAGCTGGTTTGGAAGTGGAGCAGCTGGAACTTGAACTAGCGCCCACGTGGGATGTGGTTTAACCTGCTGCACTATAGCACCAGTCTTGACACAGAGCTTGGTGATTTGATTCCTTTTTGTTATGGAAAGAGGTTTGGTTGTGATTTTGTTTTTGTTTTTTTGAAAGAGTTACAGATTTTCATCTGCTGGTTCACCCTCCAGATGGCCACAACAACCAGCACTGGGCCGAGCCAAAGCCAGAAGCTTCATCTGGGTCTCCCACGCGGGTGGCAGAGACCTAAACTCTTGGCAGTTAGCCAATGCCCATATGTCAGTATGACAGGTGGCAGTGTTATCTGCTATCCACAATGCCGGCCCCTGATTTCCTTTTTTTATAGAGATTTTCCTAGCCTAGAGCTGAAGTATGCACATGTTGTTTTATAAAAGAAGTGTTGCTAGAAATTAGCTCAGAGACTAACGTGACAAACACTGCATCTTGGATGTGACACTGGCTTATTCCTGAATTGGAAACAATGTCCTCCAGAGACAGGAATCCATCTCCTGTCCTAGGTCACTTGAATTCATATATGTTTTGAAAATTCTGTGCATGCGTTCTAAAATTGCTTTGCACCAAGATAAGTTTATCTTTGAATTCCGTTTTCCTTGAACTTCCGTTGTATATTTCATCATTTCTATGTCCATGTTTCTCAGATTGTCAAGAGTCACTATCTTGGGGATGGGGTGTATTTTTTTTTAACTCTCTCTGATCACTGTGTCTGTCTTTCATACTGAAGGGCTTTATGTGATGACTTTGTTAACAGAGGCTGCCTTTTGTTGGAGTCCTTGGATGTTGCGTATTTCACGGAAACATCTAGATTACTGATCGTTCAGAATAACAGTGTCAGAAAATATCCAGTTGTTTTTCTTTATCTGCATGTATGAGACTGTCATCAGAAATACTTCTCTGTTTACTCTTCACTCTTCCCTTGTTGCAATTCATTAGAAGGTTAGCCAAACTTTTTTCAAACATTTATGTAGGTTTTTTTTTTTTCCAGCTTCAACCACAATTGACAGGAAATCATAGTAGGCCTGGTAATGCGGATAAGTTATTTACTTGTGCTCACAGTCACTAAGAGTCTTCATCGGGGCTGGCACTGTTGGCATAGCATGTAAAGCTGCCACTTGCAGTGCTGGCATCCCATATGGGCACTGGTTCAAGTCCCGGCTGCTCCACTTCCGATCTGCTTGTGGCCATCTGGGGAGTGAACCAGCGGGTAGATCTCTCTCTCCCTCTGCCTCTGTAACTATGCCTTTCAAATAAATAAATAAATCCTTTATATATATATATATATATATATAAAGTCTTCACGCAGGGAGATATTTTCTTTCCTTCAGTAAACACCTTTTCTAAATATACTCACTCTATGGGTAAGCTTAGAAACCTGTGTGCTCCCTGCAGGTGGCCCTGCTGAGTATAAATATGATATGCTTTACAAAGCCAGTCATAAAGCATTAAGACGTGTGCTTGTATGCAGTCTGCACTATTAATTATATTTGGTACTGAAATGCATACTTTTAAAAGTAATCAGAATTCAAGCTTAGACATTTAAAAACAAAAGTCATTTCCTGTCTCTGAACTAACCCTTTTCCCCTCCTTTTCCTCTTTCCTATTTTTGATTTTGGTGCCATTCTCTCCTAGACCAGAGTTGAAAGTATTGTTGACAGTCTACTACACTGGCAAAATATGAGGGTTCTTGGAAACGTTTGTGGAAAATGCATATTATCTGCTCCACTTTTCCTTGAACTTTTTGCAGTGCCCTCTTAGGTTCTTTGGAGACAGATTCTGGGTTTAAATCCTCATTCTGCCACCAGCTGTGTGACCTTGAACGACTTATTTAACATCTGGGTTTTAGTTTATTCGTTGGTAAAATGAGGATAGCGAAACTCTTCCTGTAGGAGTGCTTTCGAATAACGTGTGTAAAATGTTTTTTTGTAGTGCCAGCACATACAAGGAATTTGTTGAAATCCAGTCTGTGCCTTTTGTCATGTTTGTTTTCCCATCCCACTGCTAGAACCAGTTCGGGGGTCCACTGTGTGGTGTCCTGGCCTTGGCACCCTGGCCACTTCTGTGCTAATTGCTGACTTCCCAACTTTGTCCCTTCCAACCCATTCCCAACATTCTGTTCAGTAAATTTATACAAGTCCATATTTTGTCAGTTTCCAAGCAGATAAAAATCATTTAAGCTGCTTGTCATTTGTAGCTGAATGAACAGTTCCCAGCCCCAGTGAGTTTGCTGCAGAGATGAGCAAGGCCTCCAGGGCCAGAGGCGGCTGAGCCGTTTGTTCCTCTGCCTTCTTTCCCGGGGCTTTCAGCACAGGCCTTGGACTAGAAGAGCTTTCAACTGGTGGAATTTCTGCCTTCCACTTTGTTGGAGTGGCATATCCGGTTCTTGTGTCTGAGGGGGAGGGGAAGGTTAATCTGTAGTTAGGGTGCCCTGTCCCTCTGTGCTTCTCAGTGGGGTGCAAACTTGTTCTCCTTGAGGAAAACCGTCCTGCCGGGTGTTCCCAAGTCTATAGATCACGTGTTGAAGGCCAGTGCAGTGTTGATGATAAAGGACAAGGAAATCAGTAACTACTCCTCAAGTCACTAGTATAGCTTTCTTTATTTGAATGGAGGTAAAATGAGAGCACCCAAACTAGTGCAGAGAAGGCATCATTTAAAATCTGGTCATGGAATAACTGTGTCTTAGTGACACAGTGACGAAAATCATCCAGTGTGACACAGTGTTGCTGTATGATCGTAGTCCATCTAGCTGTCCCATTTGAGGCTATTAAGGTCTGGGACTAGGAGCACTAATGGTGACTTATTGCTAAATCCAGAGGTGACGCAATTTGCAATGTGTTAACCAGATCACAGCCTGTTCCTAGGGACCTGGGTCCATGCCCAGCTTGGGGATTTTCTTCCCACCCCCGCAGCCTTGGTGTAGGCTGATGAGAGTGACAGCCCTAGTGGGCATTAGCTCCCCTGACCAACTGTGTCAGCAGACACACTACATCCCTGTGCCTCCACTGCCTCACCAGGACAGGTGTGGCAGCTGTTCATAGGTCAGGGGCAAAACAGAGTAAGAAGGGTGGGGTCATCGCTTCTACCCTGAGAAAGCTGCTGGATGGGCTGTGGAGGACCCTGTGAGCCCTGAGAGACAGACAAGGTCGGGGATGCTACCTTTGGAGGAAATGTTGGAACAATTCCATTAGATAATTAAGTTATCAAGTAAGATCCCTTCCATAGGGATCCATTAGAACTGGGATGACCAGCAGTCACCATATTATGCCTCTTGCCCCACAACAATTATTAGTAGTATCTCCATTCTCAAAAGTGTTGTGATTTGGACAGCTCCACCGTCACTCTCAGTGTGTTATGAGGGTATGAATGGATGATTAAGATGGAAAGGAGGGGCCGGCGCCGCGGCTCACTAGGCTAATCCTCCGCCTAGCGGCGCCGGCACACCGGGTTCTAGTCCCGGTTGGGGCGCTGGATTCTGTCCCGGTTGCCCCTCTTCCAGGCCAGCTCTCTGCTGTGGCCAGGGAGTGCAGTGGAGGATGGCCCAAGTGCTTGGGCCCTGCACCCCATGGGAGACCAGGAAAAGCACCTGGCTCCTGGCTCCTACCATCGGATCAGCGCGGTGCGCCGGCCGCGGCAGCCATTGGAGGGTGAACCAACGGCAAAAAGGAAGACCTTTCTCTCTGTCTCTCTCTCTCACTGTCCACTCTGCCTGTCAAAAGATGGAAAGGAGGGGCTAGCACTGTGGTTCACTTGGCTAATCCTCTGCCTGCGGTGCCAGCACCCCGGGTTCTAGTCCCAGTTGGGGTGCCGGATTCTGTCCCAGTTGCTCTTCTTCCAGGCAGCTCTCTGCTGTGGTCTGGGAGGGCAGTGGAGGATGGCCCAAGTGCTTGGGCCTCAGCACCCTCATGGGAGACCAGGAGGAAGCACCTGGCTCCTGCCTTTGGATCAGCCCAGCGCTGGCCACAGAGGCCATTTGGGGAGTGAACCAACAGAAGACCTTTCTCTCTGTCTCTCTCTCTCTCCCACTGTCTATAACTCTGCCTGTCAAATAAATAAAAATTAAAAAAAAAAAAAGATGGAAAAGAGAGGGTGGAAGTAGGAGTTGGGAAGGTATGAGCTTTCCATAGAAAGAGCTGTGCTATTAGTACTGTGTCATTCAGTGGAGGAAAGGAATGTGGCTACACCTACCAGTGCCCCGTCCTTAAGCAGGGGACCATCAACATTGTGACTTGGGGTAAATTAATTCATCCCTTTAAGGATCACTTTTTTGCCTGCAAAATAAGGGTCATTCTACTCGCCTTGCTCATGGCTGTTAGAATTAAATTATAAGAATGCAAGGAATACGTGTATGGAAGATAAGAAATGCCACAAGCAGTAGGATTTTGTCTACTCATGCTACTTAAAATCACCTCTAGTGCTAATCTAGATTTCCTAGCCTGACCTTCGACATTGGCCACAGCCCAGTCTCAGTGTACGTTTGCAACCCCATTGCTCACCTGCTCCATGGATAGAATCCCTACCTTTTGGAATATGTTGTGCATTCTCATTTCTGTGCCTCCACTCATATTGCTTGGGTAACAGTTTCACTCCTATAACCCTGAAATTTAGTTGCTGCTGCCTCTTCTAAGCCAAGATCGAAAATAAGTTTCACTGGTAAAGGGCATGGGAAACAAAAGAGAAGAATGGAATTACCTTCACCTTGTATATGCATGAAGTCCTCGTGTAAGCTAAATTGATACTTTTGCTACTGGAACTAGAAGAACATATTACAATGTATTATGTAGTTCAAGGTATTAGAAATGCAAGCAAAATCAACAATGCAATAACTTGTATGAAAAAATTTAACAGAGGTGGCATAGTGGATGGAGCTGTCATCTGTGAAACAGGTATCACATATGGGCGCCAGTTCATGTCCTGGCTGCTCCACTTCTAATGGCCTGGGGAAAGCAGTGGAGAATGGCCCAAGTGTTTGCATCTCTGCCACTGACAAGAGGGATGAAGCACCTGGTTTCCACCTGGTCCAGCCCTGTCCATTGCAGCCATGTGGGGAGTGAACCAGAGGATGATCTCTCTCTCTCTCTCTCTCTCTCTCTCTCTCTCTCTGTCTGACATTCAAGCCAATAAATCTTTACAAAAATTTAAAGAATATTTTGGGGAAGAAAGGTGGGGCTTCCTAAGGACCAATCATAATTTCCAAAAAGTGAGAAGCCAGTGAGAAAAGAACATTATTTTAACTTGCATTTTACCAAAAAAAAAAAAGAAAGTGATATGAAAATGTTCAATGTTGAGACCACACCCCCACTCCTTTCATAAAAGAGGATTCGTGTATCCAAGAATGCCAGCAATATCAATAGTCTTGTCACCACAGAAGTTCAGTATTTTTATCTTGGCACGGTCTCCAGTTCTCAATTCTGAAATCTCAGAGCAGCATTACCTTCCCGAGTTTAGCCAGGAGAGTGGCGTGAGCTAACTGTGGTCTGTTTGGTGGCGAGCAGGAAAGCACACAAATGAATAGCCGGGTTCTGGCATCCATTCTGCCAGGGTCAGGCTCTGCAGGTGAATCCCCTAAGCCTCTCCTGATACATGGGAAGGAGATGACCCCCCGTCTCCTGAGACCCACAGAGATAACCCAGGTCATCCAGTCTGTTTGAGTTGGCATACTCCTAAGAAAGGCAGGCAGTAAAATGGTCCCCACATGAGGAGTGTAGAAGGAAGAAACAGCCTTGTAATGGATTGCTCAAAATGTCCTCCATCAGGCATCCCGCCTTGACACAGAGAAATCAGAATGTGCAATCACTCATTTGACAATAAAAGGTTCTCCATGGACTTTGAGGTCTAGCCTAACATTCTCTGGAGCCCAAATTGCCGCAGCGTGAGTGGTGTGGTGGGGACTTTGTTGCTGGGCCATCTTCTTACCTGCTTGTAGATAAGCAAGGTGCAGACAGTAAAAACATGAGCATGTATTTTTAAATTGTGAATGACAGGTGTGAGGTAGACTTTTCTGGGCTTGCAGGCAGTGTGAAGCCTTGTGCAGCCTGGGCTGATCAGAGACTGCCTTCTCTCTCTCTGGAGCTGTCTCATAGATTCATCTCACCAAGAAGTGTCCTTTAAGCTCTTTGTGGGGGTCTCTCTAGGGTCCTTGGTCTCATGGTGGGACTTAAAGTGAAGGAGGTTGAGTTAAAAACCTGTTGGTCGCTGGCATTGCCCTCAAAGAGGGGGAGAGAGAGAGGAAGAGACAGTGTGCTTATTGATTTTGTTTTTTTCCCTCTTTTCCCTTAAGGCTGTGCAGGAGGGCAGACCGGAAGGCAAAGATGTGACAAATGTTAGAGGAAGAAAAAGAACATCTCAGTGCCATGTGTTATGAATGTCACAGCTACTTCCTTGCTAAAAGCCACGACTGAAGGCTTAGAATCTGTGACAGCTCAGCTGAGGGTCTTCATTTTCTGCTATTTTCTCAATAATCACAGAAAAATGCATGAGAAGCAAGCCTGTTGAAACGGCTGTCTGGGTACAAGTCCCAGCCCTGCCCT